>NC_090266.1:1091229199-1093629199 GCF_040414725.1 Anabrus simplex
TGGTAGTTAGAATCTCCTCTAAAAATAAAGAAACGCGTATTTTTTTTGTTTCCTGTAAATCCCAATAGGAGGGGTGTAAAAGGGTGAAAAATGGGTTGAATGCTTTTAGTGGGGATACATATATCTCAGAAACGGAAGATATTACAGAACTGAAAATTTGTATAAGGGATCTCCTTTAAAAATAAAGAAACACGTATTTTTTAGTTTTTGGAAAATCCAATTAATGGCGGTTAAGTAGGAGTGACAAATTGGGGTGAATTTTTTGAAAGACTATATCTACAGAATATCTTGGAAACTTAAAATGTTACAGACGTAAAAAGTGGGTGTTTGGAATCTCCTGTAAATGTAAAGGAACATAGGTGATTTGTTTTTGGAAACTCCACTTAAGGGGAACTCAAAAGGGGTGAAATTTTTAAATGAGAAGTTTTACGGTAAATCTAAAAAAAACTTAACATGTTACAGAAGTGAAAAATGGTATTTTTTATCTCTATTAAACATAAAGAAACGTATATTTTTAGTTTTCTGAAATACCACTTGGGTGGAGGGGGGGGTAAAAGTGACTGAAAATGGTGTTGAATCCTTTTAATTAGGCTACTGATATCTCAAAGATGAAGATGTTACAGACGTGAAATTTGATATTTGCAATCTGCTTTAAAAGTAAAGAAACACGTGTTCTCGGAAAATCCAATGAATTGGGGGGGGGGCTGAAGGAATTGACTTAATTGTATGAGAATTCATACATCTAATAAAAACTAAAGTTGTTACAGACGTGAAAATTCGTATTTGGATCTCCTTTAAAAACAAAGAAAAACGTGTTTTGGTGGGAAACCATTTTTGGGGGCGGGAGTGTAAAGGAGTTGAATTCCTTTCATATGGACACATAAATCAAAAACTGAAGAAGTTAAAGTCGCGATAATTGGTATTTAGAAGATCCATTAAACAAACAAGTATTTTTTGCGGGAAAATTCACTTAGGGGGAGGGGGGAGCAGTGTGAAATGAAGTGAAAAAAGTGAATTATTTTTATGGGGATACATATATCTCAAAACTGGAGGTAATAGACGTGAACATTGGTGTTTGGAATCTCCTTTAAACTTAAAGAAACACGCCTTCTTTTAAGTTTTTTTTGTTGGGGGGGATTGGCTGTAAATAAACTTAACGGCGGTGGGGTGTAAAAGGAGGTGAGACCAATTGATTTTACTGTCCTTAATGTACTTACAAGGATCCTCCGTTGCTCAGGCGGCAGCGCGCCGGCCTCTCACAGCTGGGTTCCGTGGTTCAAATCCCGGTCACTCCATGTGACATTCGTGCTGGACAAAACGGAGGCGGGACAGGTTTTTCTCCGGATACTCCCGTTTTCCCTGTCATCATTCATTCCAGCAACACATAATAATAATAATAATAATAATAAGAAGAAGAAGAAGAAGAAGAAGAAGACGAAGAAGTAGTAGAAGAAGAATGTACCGAACCGTCGTCAAATGTGCGGACCGCGCTAGAAACGGCTCCTGGATGGGTAATGACTAAGAATGAAGTCCAGTCGCGGGTTCAGTGCCGCCAAGGCACCCAATATGACACCACGCCGTATCTTCTGAAGGATTTTATCCATATTAAAAATGATTATAGGAAGAGATGGCAAAGATTTACGGACCCAACTGACCAGGAGGAATACCTGAGCCTAGCCCGGGAAGTATGAAATCGATTGCTGGAAAGGAAGATTGAAAAATGTGAGGAAACGTGCCGTAACCTAATAGAAAACGAGTCAGATCGGGAATTTTGGTGGATTCTCGCAAAAAACGAGTCAGATCGCGAATTTCGGCAGATTATATATCTAAAACAATAAGAATTCAATTATAAATTTCAATACAATACCGTAGCGAAGCACGGGTATCTTGCTAGTATTCTATATAATGCTTCACTACTTCTAGTCTGCTGAAATTACCTTGAATGAGGAATTAATGTTGTCAATTACTCGATGTTTAAAATTAATTAACATTTTCTGTCTGTATCGTATTTACTCTCCCTATTCCCACATGTTGAAAATATTTTGTTGTAATTTTGTTCTTAAACCTTTTGTCAGTAATTGGTAATGATAAATTTGCGAGATTTTCCCCCACATTTTACACGACGCACTCACTCTTTATAGCCTAGGTGTGTCTGTTTGGTAATCGAATAATCTTCCACAATGTTCAGAGCCGTAGCTAGGCATTGTAATTCTCTGGGCAAATATCTGATTTAAAATTGGTCAAGATTTTCATGCTTTCCATTTTTATGTATTTGTTCTGCCGTTTTCTTTCGAAGATTAGTATTGTATGTTATTTATTGTGTATGACTTAAAACGGAGCAGATAGTAGGGTCTAATGAGGCATTAATATGGCTGTTTTTAAAGGATTAGCTCATCGGGCTGTAAGCAATGCCCTGCATTATACAACTTGTGCCTGAAAAGTTCGGTGAATGGTCTCATGAAATAAAGACAACGCAAGTTACACACAAAACTCCTTTACTGGCCTTCAAAGTAATATCCGCTAGCTACAACACACTTTTGACAGCATCTGTAAAGGGGCTGGAAGCTGGCAGCAAACGCTTCGTTTGGAATCACCTGGAGAACCCTTGTCACGTGTTGTTGGATTCCTGCTACACTGTCGAACCGGTGGAATTTCAGGGCTGATTTAAGCCGGGGGAACAAAAAAAATCTGCCAGTGCCAAATCCGGAAAAATACGGTGGGTGTGGAAGAACAGTTACCTGGCGTTCAGCGAGAAACTGGGTCACGCGGATCTCGGTGTACGGACGGGCATTGTTGTGGAGGAGCGTCCACTGTCCATTCCAGTACAGTTCAGACCGAACCCGTCTGATGCGTTGCAGTAGCTGTTTCAAAACTCCCTCGCAGAATTCCGCGTTGACAGTTGTACCCTGTGGTACAAATTCATGATGAATGACACCATTGCTTTCGAAAAAAGCGATCAGCAGTGTCACAATCTTGGACTTTGTGTGCCGACTTTTCTTGGGAGGCGGAGAAGACGCTGAACACCACCCCATTGACTGCCTCTCGGTCTCCGGATCATACTGGTAGCACCACGACTCGTCTCCTGTAATGATGGTTTTCAACACCTTCGGATTTTGGTCACAAACGTCAATGAAATCTTCCGACGTTTCCATCCGAGTTTGCTTCTGCTCATCTGTCAGCTTGTGCGGTACGAACCGGGCACAAATCTTCCGTTTTTTCAAATGTTGGTGAGCAATGGTCCTTACACTGTCCTTGCCTACACCCACTTCTTCTGCTATCAATCGCAAGGACAGTCGCCGGTCATTCGCAAGCATCTGTCGCACTCGTTCGATGTTATCTGGAGATGTGCTTGTGGTTGGTGGACCAGAACGTGCCTCGTCCTCAACACCTTCTTTCCATCTCAAAAGCGTTTAAACCAGTCAAAAACGCACTTTTTACTCACTGCTTGAGCGTAGTAAACTTGCACTAACATTGCGTGTGTTTCCGTTGCCGTTTTGCCTAGGTGGAAGCAAAACATCATGTTAACGCGTTGCTCCGTTTTGCACTCCATTGTGCAATGACACGAGTCCTCACACTGACTCCGTGCGATGTTTTGCAGCGTTCAACTCCGTTTTAACTGTGTTGAGTTGACCGATGGGGGGTACTCGGTGTCATGAGCGCATCGTCCGAACTAGCACGGTGTACAAACTAGGAGACCATTCACCGAACGTTTCATACAAAGGTTCTATTTAATCATGTTCCTATAATGTGTGCCTTATAAGGACATAAATTTCTAATGGAGATGCCTGATGATGTTCTATATTTAGCCTGATTATATTTTCCGGTAGGGTTCATATGGTGAAGTTAATTACATTGATCTAAAGTCTAAGACGCTCTAAAGTATACTTCCCGATTTCTTTTATTGGCGAATGAAAAAATTATTAATGCATATAAATGTAGCAAATGCAGTATCCGGGCGAGTTGGCCGTGCGGTTAGGGGCGCGCAACTGTGAGCTTGCATCCGGGAGATTGTGGGTTCGAATCCAAATGTCGGCAGCCCTGAAGTTTGTTTTCCGTGGTTTCCCATTTCCACACCAGACAAATGCTAGGGCTGTACCTTTATTAAGGCCACGGCCGCTTCCTTCCAACTAGTAGGCCTTTCCTATCCCATCGTCACCATAAGACCTATCAGTGTCGGTGCGACGTAAAGCCCTAGCAAAAAAACTTTCTTATTCATACACTTCCATTTTGTAAAAGGAAAGAAATAACAGCATGTTTTTTATAATGTTATTTGCTTTACATCCCACTAACTACTTTTGCGGTTTCCGGAGACGCCGAGGTGTTGGAATTTAGTCCCTCATGAGTTATTTTACGTGCCAGTAAATCTACCGACACGAGTCTGACGTATTTGAGCACCTTCAATTACCACCGGACTGAGCCAAGATCGAACCTGCCAAATTGGGGTCAGAACGCCAGCGCCTCAACCGTCTGAGTCACTCAGCCTGGCACAGTATGTTTTTGACTGTCAAAATAATTTCATTGAAATTTTCTTTAAACAAAACTATTTCAGGTTTATTTCTTTACAATCCAATACAAAAATAAAGCTTTCCAACAAACATAGTATAGAGTAATACAAAGTACACAATACAAAAAAAAGTTGTACTTTTCAAGTCACATAGTTATTTACACACATGCCACTATTTTAAATGAACATGCGAATGAAATGCCCCACAGCAGCAGTCTTAATACTGTGTGGAGTAACCCCTGACTTCACTGACAGCTTGACATTTACACTGCATGTAATTTACAAGCCCCTCACACTTTTTACGGCTGATACTGAGCCACTTCTCGGCCGCCAATCCTTTTAACTCCTTTTTGTAATGAAACATTTCGACTGTGGGCCTTAGATTCGAAAAATGCCCGTACATTTCCAATAGAGTTGAGGTCAGCAGAATCGGGAGGCGTTTTCAATTGTTGAGGAACGTTCCAAATTAAACACTCCGTATATGCAGCAGTGGAATATTTCGCGTTGCATTCCCAATTTTCAGCACATAGTTTAACATTGTTCTCAGTTTAACATTGTTGTGTCTTCAATAAAATGAATATTCCCTACACGTTAACTGACATACAATCCCATAGCATACATGAGCACCATAGACAGTGGCCAGAGAAAGTATTCGTACACCTATGGAATGTGTTGGAACATCATTACGGCATACGAGCAGAAGTCAGATTTATAAACGGCATAACGTCAGATATCAGATATACACGTTGAACATGCAGATCGTTAAAAAATGTAATATGATCTGCACGATACTGTATACAGACTTCAGATCGTACCGCCAAGAGAGTATTTGTACAGTGCAGATGTAGGCCTACTGCTTTGTGATTGGTTAAATCAGTTGTCGCACAGGTTTACGCCACTGTGCCTGCAGGAAGGGTTGTTATCTCTTCAGTCATCACTGTGCTGTCTTTGCCGTAAGGTTATTTAGTATGGGGCGAAAGAAGACGGAACTTTCAGTGAGTCAACTAGAGAATATAGTGTTACTGTATAAACAAGGCAAAAGTTATCGTCGAATTGGAAAACCGCTGGACATTAGATATACTACGGTGAGTTCAATAGTTAATAAATACAAACACAGAGGAAAAACAGAAAACAAACCCTGATCTGGTTGTCCATAAGTACTGATAGTATGGGAGCGACGCAATATTTTGCATTCGGCACGAAAGGAACCGTTCCGAAGTGCTGCATCCATCGCTACAGATCTCGCTTCAAGGTCCAACAAAACGGAGAGCGTGCAAACTATAAGGAATGTATTGCACAGCGCGAACCTGCATAGTAGATGCCCACGAAGGAAGCCACTTATAAGAGAAAGAAATAGGCAGGAGCGCCTACAGTTCGCGAAAGAGTACTGTGAAAAGGACATTTTTTCTGATGAAGCAATGTTTACACAGTTTACCTCAACCTCAACATGTAACCCCACGGTAAAACACGGAGGAGCGATGTGCTGGTTTGGGGCTGCATGGCTGCGAATGGAGTGGGAAACCTGACATTTATTGATGGTATTATGGATGCCAGGAAGTACATAGATGTGTTGCGCCATAATTTAAGCAGCAGTGCACACAAGCTTCATCTGGAAGGAGTCTTCCACTTCCAACAAGACAATGATCATAAGCATTGTGCCGTGATAACCCGTGAATGGCTGTTGTACATCGCCCCAAGAAGACTTCTCACTCCACTGCAGAGTCCAGATCCCATAGAGAACCTGTTGGATCATCTAGGCAAAGAAGTGCAGAAACGCCATCCTACTAGTAAAGAATATCTTAAAGAGATACTCTCAGATTCATAGTCCAACATATCTGAAGAGTACACCAAACGTTTAATTAGCTCAATGCCAAGACGTCTGGAGCAGGTCAAAGCTAAAGGCATGCATCCACAGTAATAAAAATGTGTTTGAACAAAGACTTCCCCATGTGTTTGAACTATCTAATAGCATAAGGATACTTTTTGTTGTGTTAAAAGACGAGTTTAATGTTTCTAACGAGAATTCGTCGTGCTGATAACACGACACCTCGTAATCTGCAGGCCCATGGGCTGAGCAGCGGTCGCTTCGTTGGCCAAGGCCCTTCAATGGCTGTAGTGACGTAGTGACATGGTGGGTTACACGATGCAATTCTGTATATTATTATTATTATTATTATTATTATTATTATTATTATTGTACCGGGAGGTACACCCCTACGCCGCACATTTAAATCTTGCGCCAATTAGAACTCCTCTACGGGAGAAACACTGAACTTGGAACTAGACCTACTCAAACTTTCCTCAGAAGATGTCACTACCGTAATTTTGTGATTATGAAGTTACCAGTACTGTGTGAATTTCAACTTGCTTTCTTTTCCGCTCATCAAGAAGTTTGGACATTCTCCATAGATGTCTTTGCTAAAAAACTATGATCATGCGCCCTGGTGCGAAGTGAAGGAACTTTCTTGAAGAAATTTTGTATTTATGAGTTTTTCTTTATTAAATTTCGTTCATTCATTTTTGGGTTGGCAATGTTGATCTTTTCTTTCCGGCAGTTTTGAATTCAGCCAATCCCTAATTTCTGTAATTAATTTTCAGCTTCTTCTTCGATTTGGTGTGTAAATTAATTTTAACCAATAAGATTCTGCTGGTGTGCCTTGATTATTCAGGAAAGGTCTCGAACCTTCCCCGAGGGTTTATAAACTGCGGGTTTTCACGGCTCTTGGCCAGTTGATCAACTTCTAACTTAGTGTGTGTGTCAAGCAGGATGCGGGAGGTGCCTCTTTCTTCAAGCAGCAGGTCTTCAGCAAGGTAATGGCCAGTAAACATCTTATTTCTTGCTAGCTCCACAGCTTAACCTGAGGGAAAGGTCCCAAACCTTAAATAAGTAACCTATTTCTCTACAAATGTAATTCTCTGCCGGCTTATGTAAAAAAATCATACAAATCTTTAACTGTAAATCGGGGATAGAGAGTGATTTACCCTCTCGAGCTCCCCTTCATCTTGGTTTGAGGTACCGCATTTGTTTCTGCTAGGTATTAAAGTTATCTCCATGCGCGCTACCTCAGTAGATTGGGAATAGCCCCTGTTTCATCGGCCTAGTGCCTTTTAGGTTTTAAGAATGCATATTTAGTAGTGCAAGTACACGCCTTCATTCAATTTAGTGTTTAGGGCCATTTACTTAACCTGTTCTTTTTCTGCTAAGGCCCAGTAGGTTGGGTACAAGATACCCCCGTTTAATTTTTTTTTTAGTTGTGCCTTGATGGCAAGTAATTGTAAAGTCTGATATTGCCTTGAATAGGCTTGGAAAACTGAGAGCGTGTGAGCTCTTTTCAAGTGTGGTAACTGTGCCTCTGAGAGGCTTGATATTTGAACTTGGGAGCAAGTGCTCCAGGGTCTAGGGGTTTTCTGCCCTTGTGTAAAATAGTAATCTTTTGTAAGGTCGAGCTGAGAGCTCAGGAAATGTAAAGCGAGGGGCTGGAAGCCCGGTTTACTAAACTGTCACTAAATTTTGGATGTACTAGCCTTGTATAAACTTTGTCATGGTACCCGGTAGGTTATTGTTATCTTACCTAGTGAAAAGTTGTAAAAGTTTTGTTGTTGTTGATTGTTGAAATTCAAAAAAGTATAACCTTGTTAAAGTTTTAAATTAACTTTGATTTTGTAGTTAGACCCATTCACCCCGGCACTTTCTTTTACCTCTGCTGGTCCATGGGTAACCCCGTAACAATTATTATTATTATTATTATTATTATTATTATTATTATTATTATTATTATTATTATTATTATGATCGTCCATCAAAGGCTGCGTTATAATTTTGTATGCAGTGTATCTGTTTAGGTGCACCGTAATTGGGGACGGTTGTGTCCTGCTGTATGCCTGATTTACTAAGTTAAATTAAACGGCCTTAGCCGTGATGAAACACCGGATCCCGAGAGATCTCCAAAGTTAAGCAACATTGGGCGTGGTCATGATTTGGTTGTCATGCGCTGTTGGTGGGGGGTAAAAGAATGGAGGAGCGGAAAGGAACTTGCCACCCTACCGTACGTAAACTCCGGCTCAGGCACACCTCTGCGGAGGTTTGGACCTGCCTTCGGGCAGAAAACACCTTTGCCTTACCTTACCTTACATTAAATTAAATTACATTACATTCCTTACATAACTAAGTAATAAGAGAGGCTGGTAGGAACTGGAAGCACCCACTGTCACTTCATATTTTTTAACGTGTCACGTTTGTGTTAAATTTGAGAGAGAGCATCAAATTTAAGACTCGTGCCATTTCTTGTTCTCGAATACGATACCACTCACCAAGTTTCCTTAAATTCGGAGATGTCGAGCTGGTGAGCATAAGAGCATTTATTTTTCCTACAAATTTAGTGATCCATCAGCAAACGACACTCATATTTGCATTTAAGAAATGTGTAGAAGGAATTGGGTTTTCATTTGAACATTTAATTTCATCCTTTGTTTGAATTGTGCAGCATAAATCCAGGGACAAGGCCAGATTATCAGTTCCTTCTAATGCAGATGAGAGTTGAACTTCATATAATTCTGCTTAATTCCTGAGATATACGAAGAAATACTATACGTAATTATTCCAAAGAAAGTGGCGTGTCTACTGAATGACGAAAGGACAAGAGCGGTTTCGAAATGAGTTCTACCGAGCTCGATAGCTGCAGTCGCTTAAGTGCGGCCAGTATCCAGTATTCGGGAGATAGTAGGTTCGAACCCCACTGTCGGCAGCCCTGAAAATGGTTTCGTGGTTTCCCATTTTCACACCAGGAAAATGCTGGGGCTGTACCTTAATTAAGGCCACGGCCGCTTCCTTCCCACTCCTAGCCCTTTCCTGTCCCATCGTCGCCGTAAACCTATCTGTGCCGGTGCGACGTAAAACAACTAGCAAAAAAAGAGTTATCTTCCAATAAAATAAAATACTGGTCCTAAAATGTGAATTAAGATTCCTTATATTCTCCTCTGTAAATAGACATGAGTTACTGGAGTTGCAACATCATTACTTCTTCCCTAAGGCTGTCATTTTCCTCTCTTTTTTAACTACACTTCAGGAATTTATCGGCTGTAGAACGCATACTTTATAAACCGATAAAATCCAGTGCGAACGCATTCTTTCTCACAACAGCTTCCAATGGAATAATGGCGTAATTTTTCATACGCATAGCTCCAAGTGCCGAACACGTCCAAAGAACATATAGTGTGGGGGGTTCCTTTTCTACTGCAGTCTTATTTACAATATGGTACATACCATTAAGTGTGAGTACACTGTGGTTCAATAATGAACTGTTAAATGAAGTAAAAATATTGGTTAGCAGAGGATGTTTGAAAAAGATGTATTTATTCCCAACGCACAAGATACAGCTATACTGAGCGCATTCTACTTTTCTTTTTTTGCTACTTGCTTTACGTCGCACCGACACAGATAGGTCTTATGGCGACCATGGGACAAGCAAGGGCTAGGAGAGGGAAAGAAGCGGCCGTGGCCTTAATTAAGGTACAGCCCCAGCATTTGCCTGGTGTGAAAATGGGAAAGCACGGAAAACCATTTTCAGGGCTGCCGATAGTGGGGTTCGAACCTACTATCTCCCGAATACTGGATACTGGCCGCACTTAAGCGACTGCAGCTATCGAGCTCGGTGCGCATTCTACTTGTACTGTCAAAATACCGATTAACAAATGTGAACTTTCATAATAAAATATAACAAACACAACAGATATTTTAATAACAACTGTCCAAATCGAAAACCATGAGAATGTCTATGTTCACAGGCAAGTCGCCGTAGGTCAAAATGGCAATATAACCACTCCTCATCAAATTATTATTATTATTATTATTATTATTATTATTATTATTATTATTATTATTATTATTATTATTATTATTATAAATTTGCTTTACTTTTCATCGACACAGATAGGTCTTATGGCGACGATGGGATATGAAGGGGATAGGGGTGGGAAGGAAGCAACCGTGGTCTTGTTACGGTACAACCCCCAGCATCTGCCTGCTGTGAAAATGGGAAACCACGGAAAATCATCTTCAGAGCTGCCGACAGTGGGGTTGGAACCCACTATTTTCCGAATGGAAGCTCACCCTAATCACGCGGCCAACTCGCTCGGTAATTTATTTACGCGCCTTTGAATTATACTTTTACTTTATGCTATATCAGCTCTTGTCTCTTATCAATAGTATTAAAGGGAGTTGGGACGCGGATTAGAAAGGAACTTTTTTTTTTTTTTTGCTATTTGCTTTACGTCGCACCGACACAGATATGTCTTGCGGCGACGATGGGATAGGGAAGGCCTAGGAATTGGAAGGAAGCGGCCGTGGCCTTAATTAAGGTACAGCCCCGCCATTTGCCTGGTGTGAAAATTGGAAACCACGGAAAACCATCTTCAGGGCTGCCGACATTGTTGCTCGAACCCACTATCTCCCGATTACTGGATACTGGCCGCACTTAAGCGACTGCAGCTATCGAGCTCGGTTGAGAAAGGATCATTGAAGAATTGTGTACTGAGAGTGGGGAATGTGAAGAAATCTTCGACTCTGTAGGAGTGGGATGGAACGTGAAGAGAGAAGAATGAGACAATATAGGTTAGCTGCCTGTCACCTAATGTGCAGTAGTGACACATTTATTGCCCTTAACACCTTCTGTGTAGACTGATTTCTGTTCCTTACAATTGCAGCAAAGGGCTCTGCTCTGTCTAACTGCTTAATATTGGAGGGCAAGGCTGTTGTCCAGAAAATGAGTGATCGTGAAGAAGTGGCGAAGAGCCATGGGATTAGACATTTCAGTGGAACGGTAGAGAAAGCCTGGCAATTCCATAGCCTTGGGTGTATATGTTGGTTTGTGGTTCTTGAATTTTAATTCAGTATCGAATATTACGCATAAGTCACGCTGTTGCGTAACTACGGCTATGGGATTGTCGAGTAGGTAACATGATATCAGTAGAGGAGATTACGCACGGTTATTTATTTGATTATTTTATTTATTTATTTTTTTACTAGCTGATGTACCCGTGCTTCGCTACGGAATTCTACATTGTATACAGAATTCTACGTTAGGTAGTGTCCATCATGTGAGCAAGATTGTATTAAACTGAATAGCTCTTAACGTTACCCTGGAAACGCGACGGAGGATTCACCGAACGTCTTTTCTCATATGAAGACTGCGTTAGGGAATTTTCATTGTGATGGTAGGCCCACTTGCCTACCATCAGTCACAATCAGGTTGGCGAGTTTTTATTATAATGGCAGAAACTCCCTCTCCACCTGCCTTTGACATCCTCTTTCTTGGTAGTTTTCCCAACTGAAATGAACATAGGTCATTACAATGACGTCAGTAGGAATGGCGCGATTAAAAGCAATCCTTTCCTATGAAATACTCGATCAAACGAAAAACCACACATTTTCTCACTTTTAACGAACAGTACTATCCTGCCGATCTAACAGTCGAAAGTTCCAGAGCTGGAAAGACCAACCATCACACAGTCGTGATGCATGAACACTCTCCATCATTTTTCGGCCGGGGGCGAATAGTGGAGAGCCCAGGGCAAAACCTATGCCCTTTTACTAATCTGTTTCCTAGGACTACCCGATGAGTCGTGAAATCTCAATTCACTACACTGGCGGCGTAAAAATCTATCTGATTTAGAGGCAAATTTTTCCTTCAAGTCAGAGGAGAAACCTCCTCATCACTGCTAGCCTAATTTGTAATAAAATGAATGTGGCATTTAAAAAAGTGAAGAGGAAGAAGCCCTTCTTAAGAAACGGCTCTTTTCAGGGTTGAATTTTGAGTTTATTAGTGAACTGTGCTACTATAATTTGGAATAGGCCTAAATTGTAATTCTAGATCGGGTCATACTACTACCACTAAGTGAGCCACCGCCTTAAGTGAGCACACTGTTCATTAGAAAGCGCCTCAGAGCAGGGATCGAATAGATGGAATACAATGATGAACCAGTGTGTAACGTACCAGCAGTATCAGAAAATGTACGAACCAGAGGAATGGCATGCTAAAGAAGAAAGTTTTCTCACTCCCCAGCTATATCCCGCCAATATTCAGTCAGGCTGTAATACTCGGTACGCAGCAGTAATCCCATCTATCGTAGTTGAGTGGCAGCATGAGACAAACAACTTCACAACAAACAATGGTCAATGAAATGTCATTAGTATAATACAGGGATTCGGCGGCCGCCTCCGCCTCCCGGCTCCCAGGGGACTCCTCCACCGCCACCGCACTGGGGGCCCTCCCAGTGTCCTCCTCCTACGCCATCGCACTGAGAGGCCTCCCAGGGGCTCGCTCCACCTCCCGCGGGAAATTTGAATTGGTAAACAAAGCCACGTGCTTTTTGACAGCTGTCATCGACAACAACGCATCGCTAACCTCACTGCTGCCATTTTAACGGACCTAAACATCAGTGGTACCAACTTAACCTTACTAGCGCGATATTTGAATCGGTAAACAAATCCACGTGCTTTTTGACATCCACGTGCTTTTTGACAGACAACAACGTACCGCAAACCTCAGTGCTGCCATCTTGACGGGCCTAAACCTTAGTGCTGCCAACTTAACCTTACTAGCGTGAGATTTGAATCGGTAAACAAAGCCACGTGCTTTTCTGAAAGCTGTCATCCGCCATCTTTAATCAAGAGAGCACCGTGCTGCATTCTTCAGCTACTTACCTTTGAAATGTGGTGGCGGCAATTTGAAAAATTCCACGTGCTCTTGTTTGGAAACAAATCCACGTGCTTTTTTGACAGCTGTCATCCGCCATCCTTAATCAAGAGAGCACAGTGCTGCACTCTTTAGTTGAAATGTGGTGGTGGCAAATTCCACATTCTCTTGTTTGGAAACAAACTCACGTGCTTTTTTTACAGCTGTTATCCACCATCTTTATTCAATAGGGCGCCGTGCTGCACTCTTTAGTTGAAATGTGGTGGCGGCAAATTCGAAGTGCTTTACAAACTCACGTGCTTTTTTGACAGCTACCATCCGCCATCTTTAATCAAGAGAGGACCGTGTTGCCCTCTTTAGCTACATACCTTTAACATGCGGTGGCGGAAAATTCGAAGTGCTTTACAAACTCACGTGATTTTTCGACAATTGCCATCCGCCATATTTAAACAAGAGAGCACAGTGCTGCACTCTTTAGCTACTTACCCTTGAGGCGCGCAATTTGAAAAAATTCTACAGCAGCCATCTTTAATCAAGAGAGCACCGTGCTGCACTCTTTAGCTAGATACCTTTGAAATGTGGTGGCGGACAATTTAAAAAGTAGCCATCTTTAATCGACAGAGCACCGTGCTGCACTCTTTATCGTAGTAGTGGACAATTTCTACGTCACAGCTGTCATCCGCCATCTTGCATCGCAAACCTTAGTGCTGCCCTCTTTAGCTACTTACCTTTGAGGCGGACTATTTGAAAAATTCTATTTGACAAGCTGTTATCCGCCATCTTGCATCGCAAACCTCAGTGCTGCACTCTTTAGTTGAAATGTGGTGGCGGACAATTTGACAACAGCCATCTTTAATCAATGGAGCATCGTGCTGCACATTTTAGCTACATACCTTTGAAATGTGGTGGCGGGCAACTCCACGTGACAGCTGTCATCCACCACCTTGCATCGCTAACCTTAGTGCTGTCCTCTTTACGACATTGCTGGTAATTTAAAATCCACGTGACTTTTTTAACAGCTGTCATCCTCCTTCTTGCATCGCAAACCTCGGTGCTACCCTCTTTAGTTGAAATGTAGTGGCGGATAATTTGAAAAATTCTATTTGACAAGCTGCCATCTTTAATCAACACAGCTACCGCTATCTTACATCGCTTACCTCGGTGCTGCACTCTTTAGTTGAAATGTGCTGGCGGACAATTCTATTCGACGGCAGCCATCTTTATTCAGCAGAGTACCGTGCTGCTATTTTTACGGCTACTACATCGCTAATTAGCACTTAGAGCCTACTACACAAGATGGCGGTGGCTGTTATAGCCTCTTCTTCTGTTAAGGCATATGTTTATCGAACAAGTTTAAACATGCATCGGGAAAGCTAGAGTAAGCACGCGCTGCAGTGATGATGTCATTGTGCATGTTTAGACCTGATCGTTTTCTTAAGAGTAAGTAGGTGTAAGGAGTGCAATAAATATGCATCATAAAAGCAAGAGTGTGCATGTGCTGCAGCGATGACGTTACTGTAGGTATGCATGTTTAAACCTGTTCGTTGACTAAAAGCTTTAGTCTTCGAGAAACAGTGATAGAGAGTGGACGAAAACATTAATAGTTGATGTGCAAGGCTTTGAAGTAAACGGCAACAAATTTGTGTTTAAAGAGGTGGCTGTGTTAGATTGCAGTGTGTTGTGGGCACCAAAACTTGTTAGTTTAGTATTTAGCCCACCGTTCCCTTACTGTTTGCAAACAGATGAAGATAAACAGCAGACTCAATGGATTGAAAACAATTTAGGTTTGAAGTGGGAAGAAAAAGGAATACCTTATCATTTTGTTCCTTTAATGATGAATGCACATTTGTCAAGAGCATATCTTGTTCTTTTAAAGGGTTGTGAAAAGAAAGAACGGTTGCGTGATTATCTACCATCATCGTGTGAAATTATCGACATGGATGAATTGGGGTGTCCATCATTTAAAACTCTTCCGAAAGAGCATAGTAGAGAAACAAGTAAACAGTCTTTACAACATGCATGCATGCTCTTTGGTTGGTTGTGTTGCAGTGCATTCCGGGAAGTGAACAACATATGTAAACTGCAGTGTCGAAATAACCTTAGTGTAAAAGAAACATTTGTAGAGTAAAGACATCATGTCATTTCTAACAGATACTAAGTGTAACGCAGTTGAAAAGGCGATCGTAAAGTTTTATGCATGCAAAAAGAAACTAAACACTTTTACTGAATAAGAGTTAAATGCATTACCAAAGGCATTTTTGGTTAATGTAGCTGCGAATGTTGTAAATAAGATTTGAGATAAGGTGCCTCGTGTGTGGACTCAAGATCCTGTTTTGTCAGAGCTTCAAGCGTGTAGTTTACATCATGAACACGTGAGTTCAGGTAGAAGACCCTCTGTGAGACAGTGCCGTACATGTCAACTAATGAAACTGTACCACGGACCTAAAACTACCGAGTTGTCTTCGCTTATAAACACTTATCATGGCTGCGGAGAGAGTAAACAAGGAAAAGGTGAAGAAACGTGCTGGAAAAAAAATGAGGAAGCACATTGGGCGTGGACTCATCAATAAAGTGATTGATCTTCTTTTCTTCGAGCTTCATCTCCCCTGCGGCCCTAGAACACGTTCGCCTGATACGTAGTTACATGCTGCCTGCACAGAGTATGTCGTGTAGCTGTTAAAATCTGCTTCGTGAAGTTATGCTGTGTGTGTTATTACCTAGTGCTTCAGCTGCTCAGAAGAAGATAGCAGCACTTGTCGTTGTTGGTGCAATAAAACGAAAACTGAGCGACAAAGACCGTAAAATAAACAAAGGATAAAAATGTATATATATTCTAAAATAAATATGAAGTGTCAAAACATATTACAGGTGTTGTTTAATCCTACAGCATGTCCTAGTGACTTAGAAGAAAGGAGAGGTAGAGGATTAAAAGAAAACACACATAAGATTTAGAGTACATCTTCTTTATTAATCCATGAATTCAAGCTGTTAAAAAACCAAGCCATTTAACATACATTTTATTCCCACGACGTCGAATAACACGTTCAACTAAATAGTGATCAGGGTATTTTGTCTTATGCAGTTCTTCGATGAAGAATCCTCCTTCAATAGGCTGTCCTCTGAGATCGCGAAGTAAATACGTAACTGGATTAGTAAGCTTAACACTTCTGATTTGAAAAATTTCAGTGCTCCAGTTAGGTGTGTATCCTTTTGCAAAAATTGACTTGTGTTTGCTGATGCGAACAAAATCACCTTCTTTAAAGCGATAGCGACGTGGATTAGCTGTTTTAATTACAAGATGAATAGCATCTATACGAGGAGTATTCTTTGTAACAAGACGTGGCTTTGTTCCGATGGTGCGATGAGGTGTATCGTTGTAGGTAGATACAAGTCTAGGTAGCAGATCAATCCAACGATATGAATCTTGTGCTATAAATTCTCGCCACATCATTGTTTTGAGTGTACGATTAAAGCGTTCTACAACACTTGCCTTGGGATTGCTGAACGTAGAGTAGTGCTGAATGCCATGTAACTTAAGGTAAGAAGAAAAATCCTTGTTGTAAAACTCTTTACCTTGATCAGTTTGAAGAAGCCTTGGGCAGCGTTTCGATTCTTCAACTATGTGTTTAAATGCTTCTTTAACTTGAGCTGCTGTTTTAGAACGCACAGGTTGTGCATAAGCAAACTTCGAGTACACATCGATAACGGTAAGTAGATACTTATACCCCTTATTACTAGAGGCATATGGAATCATTTCTACTAAGTCTGCTTGCCAGAGATAATCTTTTCCTCGTGTAATAACGCGTCTGCGACAGTAGGTGCGACGTGCTGGTTTATGTAACTAATGTACGATGTTTACCTTTACAGGTGAGATCTTCTCTTGACGAGCCATTACAAAATAATACCGGCATAACGTAGTTCTCTTTCTATTTCTAGAATTTCTGATCCGTGACCTGTGTGACCAGCCTGTTGTGATGCTCTTAAAAGTTGTAATCGTTCAACGAGTAAGTTTTGGTCATTCCAGTACCTTACATCCACATACCGCAACAAAGGCTTGTAGATAACATCAAGACTACGTGCAGTCGGAAACAGCTTAGAAATAAACTCACGATACTTGTAACTCTTATTTGCATTTACAGCTTCTGTTCTCTTGTAATTACGTCGTGTTGCGTCAGTAGCAAAAAGTATTGGTTTATATTTTTTAAGATCATCTTGTAAAATTATATCCTTGTCAGGTATTCGTGAGAAAAGAAGTTCTAAGAGTCCCTTCGTAGGTTTATAGGTAACACCTTTTACAATGAGTTCGTTGTTATTAATCTTAATATTTGAATTTCCTATCCAGAAACAGTCATCATCGTAGCGAATACCGTAGTTAGTGTCAGTTTGTCCTGTAAAACGTTTTTCTATATTAGGTGCAAAGAGAGATCCATAGGTATCTTGAATAAAAGTTCTAAACTGATTGCGATACTCTGGTGTTATCATAACCTCAGACAAAGATGGTAGATTTTGCGTCGATGTAGTAGGTGTTTCAGTAATAACATCTGTAGTTAAAAACTCAACACGCTTAGATGGTGGTGTATCATTAAGTTCTTCTTCTTCCTTATCTTCCTCTTCTTGATCTACATCCTGCTTCTTCTCTTCCTTATCTTGTTCATGCTTTTCTTCTTCTTCTTCATGCTTCTCTTTATGATATGATGTTTGCATAGAAGAAAAACTTGAAGTAGACTGCGGTAATGAGGTAGAATTAAAAATTTCTTTGAGTGGTGTACTTAGTTGTGTTTTTAAAAATAAATCTGTGTCTGCTTGAATACGTTTAAGCTCTTTAAATTCCCGTCCAATATTGTTTCGAAGTTGGATGATATGTTTTGTAATCTCCTTGCTAGATGTTAACATGAAGATAGTTTTTAACCAAGTAGTTACCGTAATTCTGTGTTAATGCATATAAAATGATCGAAACCCATGCGATATCGTCCATGCTGAACATCACTTTCTTTATCAATAACTAAAAAGCTGTAACGGTGTAATGACCAACATTTAGCACACATACGTTTAAAGTCATCGAATGTCATATCAGTGTTAACATGATCGTTATACACATGTCGCATGTTGCGCTCATCTTGTCGAAAAAGCACAACAACATTTGCGTTGTCGCGTATCAACTGCTTAGGCACACGAGAATAGGTTTGACACAAATACATGAAATCAACATATTTATGCCGACCCATACTACAGAATGAACGAATAAAGTTTCGCTGTTCTGTTGCGACATCATCAAAGATCATAAGAGAATTAGGAAGCACATCGTCTGGTGATGGTACTTGCTCATGCGAATTAAATTTAAAATAACTTATTCCATCTTTAACTAGATCGTGCATTACAGTTTGTAGAATAGTATATAGCGGTTGATAGAGTGACTTTGCAAAAACGTAAATATTCTCGAAGCGTAAGCCATTTACAGAAGTAATAAGTGTAAGTAAAATATTTGTTTTCCCGCATCCCGATGGGTCTGACATAATACATCGAACAGTAAAAGGAAACAACGTTCCATGACGTTTTCTTGTAGTTGTACTAGAACTAGGTAAGAGATGTGGTAGAATGTCGGTAACAGGTAGTGTGTCTTGCTGCTTTATAATCTTCATGATAACTGAATCATAAAGTACGTAACAGTAATATATATATTAAACGCAACAAGAGGTAACGGTTAGTTTATGATTTGCTCTTGACTAGTAAAGTCGTGTACAGCGTGGTGAAACAACGATATCCAAACGACACGAAGAAGAAGAAAGTAAAATCTGTTGGATGGAAAGATATTATAAAGGCTGCGCAAAAAGCTATTCGAGGGGAATACAATCCTCGTGTAGCTATTACTAAGGCATTACGCGCAGCAAGAGCGAGAATTCCTCCAACGTGCAGAGCAATATTCAGTAAACGTGCACGAATTATTCCTGTACCAAAACGAGGAGGATTTCTTCCTGCGCTGTTTGCTGGCCTAGCAGCTTTAGGGTCATTGCTAGGTGGTGCTAGTGCTGTAGCGAGAACTGTCAAAGCTGTAGAAGAAGCGGAACAACAGTTGAAAGAGAGTGAACGTCATAACAAGACGATGGAGGCAACTGCATTACGAGGCAAAGGTGTGATCATGAAGCTAGCGCCATACAAGAAAGGGCTTGGTACATTCATTTCTCCAAAAATCGTCTACTGAATGCACTGCCACATCGAGCTCTAACGCATGATGAAGTTTTTACGTTTGCTAAACAACTAGGAATTCATTATTTTCGAAGAGTGTATATGCGCGATCAACTACCAGCGCGGCCACGTGAACGTGAAAGTGCCGTAATTAACTTGGACAACAGTTGTGGACCTGGAACTCATTACGTTGCTTATGTAAAACGTAAATCTAAAGTATGGTATTTTGATAGCTATAGAGACTTACCTCCTCCTTTTGAGCTCATACGTTGTTCTGGAAGCAGTGCAGACTTTGTTTACAATAAAAACCGTGTGCAAAACTTTAATACACGCATGTGCGGACGATTATGTCTTATGTTCTTATATCAAACCCAGGCAATAGAGAAATAACATTAGTGTCTACGTGATGACGAACAGTGAAAGAACGTTTCCTGTACATGGAGAAGGACCTGAAACAACCGTCTATTTTAATCCGCCAATCGAACTTGGCTATCAGCCGCATAGTCTTGGACTAGTATCGTTTGAAAGCTGCAATAAAATATATAATGTGCGTGATGGTGTAAACAAGTTCTATTACGATGAGTATGTGCTAACACTACTCTCAGGTAGTTATTCAGTAGAAGATATTCATGAATAATTATATTGAAAGTACGTTAATTGATCAGTTTGGAGAAGATAGTTTTAATAATTATAATTACAAGTTCTCAATCACTATAAGCAACATTACACATAAATGTGTTATTGAATCATCATTTAGGATTGACTTCAAATCACAACCTTATTCTATTGGACCATTGCTTAGATTTCCATCGAGGGAGCTCCTACCGAACGTACGTTACGAGTCAGAGCAACCTATAACACTCTTCGATGATTATCATGTGAACATTACTTGTAATATTATTACAGACTTGAATAGTAATCTACAACCTTCGCACGTCCTGCATGAATTTATTGTTACAGAAGAACGTGGATATACTATTTGTGGGAAACCATCAGTAGTTCTTTATCATCCTCTGTCTGTAAAACACATTAGCAACATTACTCTTAGACTTGTAAATAAACACAATCAGCTTATTCATTTAGATCGACACGCGTACGTAGCTTACAAACTACATCTGAAACCAGTATGAAAAACATCTATAAAACACGGTGTACATTCCGAAGACATACTACATGTGTGCAGAGACTCATCGAGTTAACAGATACCCGTAAGCAGATACTCCAAGATTTAGGATATACACTACTACAAGAGAATGGAAGAAATGCTAGACATTACGAATACAGTAGAAACTCGTGAAGGTGTAGTACGAAGTGAGCTTCATTCCTATCAACCTTTTACTTTTGGATTAAATAACAGTGATGAAATTCATTTTATTATTAATCAGCAAGATATATACACCTTACCACACGAAAGCTACCTCTATATTGAAGGAAGACTAGAAATGTCGGATGGAAGTGGACCTAGCACTTCACAACTAAACAACCATGCTCTAGCTTTTCTCTTTTAAGCGCGATATGAAGTAAATAATGTTGAAATAGATCGAACGAAGAATATTGGTATTACATGTGCAATGAAACTCTACCCATCTTTCTGTGATGAAGAAGGTAATCCTTTGCGGATGGCTGGATGGTGTCCAAAAGCTACTAACAACTGGATGATTAATGAGGATGGAACTTTTACGGGTATGTAATCAGCGAAACATATTTTTGGATTCGCAGAAGTCCTTACACGTATTATAATCAACGCAAAACAAGAGCTTATTCTAATCCGTGATCGAAGTGATTACAATTCTCCTAAAGCAGTAGAAACACCAGTAGTATCGAAAATTACACTTCATCGTATACTGTGGAGGATTCCACATGTAACCTTATTTGATCGTGAAAAACTTCGATTTCTCAAGATTGTAGAAAATGATACACCATTATCTATACGTTTTCGAAGTTGGGAAGTGCATGAATATCTTGTGTTACCACTTACAAACAAGCATAGCTGGGCTGTTAAAACATCACCGTTTACTGAGAAGCCCTTGTATAATATTTTTGGATTTCAAACTAATTGTAAATTCAATCAAGAAAAAGATAGCTCACTGTTTTATCACTGTAAATTAAGACACGTTAGACCATATCTCAACAGAATTACGTATCCCTACGAAAACATAGACATTAACTTTGAGAAAAATAAGTTTGGGATGCTCTATGACATGTTTTGTAAATTTCAAACATCGTATTATCAAAAAGAAGATCGTCCCCTATTTACACCTCAAGAATTTAAAAATAAAGCACCGATTGTAGTTATAGACTGCTCTTATCATCAGGAATCTATAAAAGAATCTCCAGTTGATATTCGTTTAGAATTTGAAACATCTGAAAACATTCCTGCTAACACAGCAGCCTATTGTCTTATTATTCATATGAGTGATGTTACTTACCATCCGCTAACGAATATTGTTACGAGACTATAAATAAGAATAGCTCTTTATCATTTACATTAGTGTGTGCTTCGACATCGTACGCTATGGAACAAAACTGTAAATGTGCGTGCTGTTTGCATGCTCATACGCAACATCTTATTTACCTTACACGAGTGAGTGAGGCTATTAAGATGTTCTATAAACATAGAACGTCGATGCCGAAACATCTCATTCAATGCTTACCACCAGGAATTTTATCTACGTACGGTGCCTCTTACGTACATAATTTTTGGGACATCCTTCCTCTACACAGTAAGATGTCGATCGAAGTAGCTTTATGCAGAACTTGTCAACGACATTACAAGCATCGAGGAGAAAATGGTGATGGTGATTGGGATTGACCAAATCCGAGGATTGAACACTGTACACAGTGTATGAGTGAAGTTTTTCTAGTACCTCATGATGGTGACGATTCAGAAAAGGAGTAACAACAAGGTAAGAAGTTTATAATCTTCTCTGTAAAGCGTAACATACTTAGTAAAATATATTTCTAAATGTTTAGTTTAATTTGAATGTTGCAGGAGGCATACTGCAAAACGTTGTTAAGAAGCATACTATCCTTGTCAGCAGCAAGACGAACACTGTTGTAGTGCATTGTAAATAAATATTTGATCGCATTCCAAATGGTGCACTTATTGCATTCCTTACACCTACTTACTCTTAAGAAAACGATCAGGTCTAAACATGCACAATGACATCATCACTGCAGCGCGTGCTTACTCTAGCTTTCCCGATGCTTGTTTAAATTTGTTCGATAAAGCTATGCCTTAACAGAAGAAGAGGCTATAACAGCCACCGCCATCTTGTGTAGTAGGCTCTAAGTGCTAATTAGCGATGTAGTAGCCGTAAAGATAGCAGCACGGTACTCTGTTGAATAAAGATCGCTGCTGTCGAATAGAATTGTCCGCCAGCACATTTCAACTAAAGAGTGCAGCACCGAGGTAAGCGATGTAAGATAGCGGTAGCTGTGTTGATTAAAGATGGCAGCTTGTCAAATAGAATTTTTCAAATTATCCGCCACTACATTTCAACTGAAGAGGGCAGCACTGAGGTTTGCGATGCAAGAAGGAGGATGGCAGCTGTTAAAATGTCACGTGGATTTTAAATTACCAGCAATGTCGTAAAGAGGACAGCACTAAGGTTAGCGATGCAAGGTGGCGGATGACAGCTGTCACGTGGAATTGCCCGCCACCACATTTCAAAGATATGTAGCTAAAGAGTGCAGCATGATGCTCTATTGATTAAAGATGGCTGCTGTCAATTGTCCGCCACCACATTTCAACTAAATGGTGCAGCACTGAGGTTTGCGATGCAAGATGGCGGATAACAGCTTGTCAAATAGAATTTTTCTAATAGTCCGCCTCAAAGGTAAGTAGCTAAAGAGGGCAGCACTAAGGTTTGCGATGCAAGATGGCGGATGACAGCTGTGACGTAGAAATTGTCCACTACTACGATAAAGAGTGCAGCACGGTGCTCTGTCGATTAAAGATGGCTACTTTTTAAATTGTCCGCCACCACATTTCAAAGGTATCTAGCTAAAGAGTGCAGCACGGTGCTCTCTTGATTAAAGATGGCTGCTGTAGAATTTTTTCAAATTGCGCGCCTCAAGGGTAAGTAGCTAAAGAGTGCAGCACTGTGCTCTCTTGTTTAAATATGGCGGATGGCAATTGTCGAAAAATCACGTGAGTTTGTAAAGCACTTCGAATTTTCCGCCACCGCATGTTAAAGGTATGTAGCTAAAGAGGGCAACACGGTCCTCTCTTGATTAAAGATGGCGGATGGTAGCTGTCAAAAAAGCACGTGAGTTTGTAAAGCACTTCGAATTTGCCGCCACCACATTTCAACTAATGAGTGCAGCACTGTGCTCTCTTGATTAAAGATGGCGGATGACAGCTGTCAAGAAAGCACGTGAGTTTGTAAAGCACTTCGAATTTGCCGCCACCACATGTTAAAGGTATGTAGCTAAAGAGGGCAGCACGGTCCTCTCGTGATTATAGATGGCGGATGGTAGCTGTCAAAAAGCACGTGAGTTTGTAAAGCACTTTGAATTTGCCGCCACCACATTTCAACTAAAGAGTGCAGCACGGCTCCCTCTTGAATAAAGATGGTGGATAACAGCTGTCAAATAAAGCACGTGAGTTTGTTTCCAAACAAGAGAATGTGGAATTTGCCACCACCACATTCCACATAAAGAGTGCAGCACTGTGCTCTCTTGATTAAAGATGGCGGATGACAGCTGTCAAAAAAGCACGTGGATTTGTTTCCAAGCAGGAGCACGTGGAATTTTTCAAATTGCCGCCACCATATTTCAAAGCTAAGTAGCTGAAGATTGCAGCACAGGGCTCTCTTGATTAAAGATGGCGGATGACAGCTGTCAAAATAGCATGTGGGTTTGTTTCCAAACAAGATCACGTGGAATTTGCCGCCACCACATTTCAAAGGTAAGTAGCTAAAGAGTGTAGCACTGTGCTTTCTTGATTGAAGATGGTTGATGACAGCTAAGGAAACTTTTCAAATTGCCCGCTATTACGTGCTTAAGGTAGAAGCCATAAAGAGGGCAGCACGGTGCTCTGTAGATTAAAGATGGCGTATGACAGCTGACGAAATTACCTGCAAGAGGGCAGCACGGTGCTCTCTTGATTAGGGAAGGCGGATGACAGCTGTCAAAAAAGCACGTGGCTTTGTTTACCGATTCAAATCTCGCGCTATTAAGGTTAAGTTAGCAGCACTAAGGTTTAGGCCCGTCAAGATGACAGCACTGAGGTTTGCGATACGTTGTTGTCGATGACAGCTGTCAAAAAGCACGTAGCTTTGTTTACCAATTCAAATTTCCCGCTGGAGGTAGAGCGGGCCCCTGGAGGCCTCCCAGTGCGGTGGCGGTGGAGGAGGCCCCTGGGAGGGCCCCCAGTGCGGTGGCGGTGGTGGAGGCCCCTGGGAGCCGGTGGGGGGAGGCGGCCGCCGAATCCCTGCATTATACTACTAGTGTCATTGTTGATAAATGTGATGCACTTTCGATATTGTAGCCTTCACATTTAGTTTTCTTCTGACTCCGAAATACCACTCTTATCATAGTCGGTACGGTACAACTAAATAAAGCTTAAATGATCAGAAAATGTATTCTCTATAATTTTTGTTATGTAGTACTTTTCGTTAGGACCAATTACATAGGTATTTAAAAATTAAATTTTAGGCGCCTTCCCCTAAACTACAATTTCATCCAGGGTGAATAACATTGTTTATAGCTTAGACTGTAGTTTCTTATTCCCCGACTGTCCATACCGATTTTCATTAAATTATGTTAGCTCATTATCTCGTGGCTCGCGCTGATGTGTACTTAGCAAAAAAAAAAAAAAAATACAAATTCATGAATATCTGTGTTCATAGCCGGTACTGTAAAATGTATAAGACATAAATGATCGGAAATTTAATTCTATATAACTTATGTAGTATTTATCGATAAGACTACTAATAATATAAATATTTGACATTAACATTTTAGGCCTTCCCCTAAACAACCATTTCACTCAGTGTGAGTAAAATAATTTATAGCCTGGATTACAGTGGCTCATCCCCCGACTTTGCATACCGATTTTCATTAAATTCTCTTCAGCCGTTTTCTCGTGATGATGTACAGACAGACAGACAGACAGACAGACAGACAGACAGACAGACAGACAGACAGACAGACAGACAGACAGACAGACAGACAGGCAGACAGACAGACAGACAGACATTACGGACAAGTAAAAAGTGCACTTCCTTGTTACTGTTGACATGAACGATACGGAAATACCATGTTTTTCAAATTCTGAGCAATGTACAGACAAAACTCTTATTTTATTTATTTATTTATTTATTTATTTATTTATTTATTTATTTATTTGAAGTAAACAGGTTATACACCCAGTTATGTACCTTCTTAAGATTAACTATCCATCTATATCTATGAAAGAAAAAAAATTAAAAACGCATAGAAACATTATACCGGTGTATACCATTTACAATTTCAAAGAAATAAAAATTCCTAATAAAATCAAATTGTATTCGAAAGCAAAACAAAAGTAATAAAATCAAACCTAAAACATAAATGAGTACACTGGGAAATATGTTGAATACCAGAAGGAATGCTTTATAAAAAAAAAATTGCGCCGGGCTGAGTGGCTCAGACTGTTAAGGCGCTGGCCTTCTAACCCCAATTTGGCAGGTTCTATCCTGCCTCAGTCCGGTGGTATTTTACGGTGCTCAAACACGACAACCATGTGTCGGTAGATTTACTGGCACGTAAAAGAACTCCTGCGGGACTACATTCCGGCACCTCGGCGTCTTCGAAGATCTTAAAAAGTAGTTAGTGTTGTATGTCCGTCGCTCCCTTCTCGATCAGCCAGCCAGTTACACGCGTGCCAGTGTGTTATTCTTCGAGCCTCGAAGCGCAGCTCTCAGTGCGCGTGCCTGGAACGTCGTGTGTGCTATAAAAAGGAGCTCCTAGTCTGTCCAGATGCCCACTGACCCCGGTGTCCAGCTCCAGAATACACTCTACGTCGAGCACGGAGGCTACTCCTCTTGAAAATGTGCTTCGGCCAGGTGGACTGAATTTCTGGCAGTAAGAGGTCTCACCTCGAGTCACCGCTCCTCTTACCTATTCCGCTGTCCATGCCCAGTCTTACCATTATATGCCACTATCATTCCCTAGCTAATGCAAGCTCCCATTATCAACTTAGTTTTGCTAAGTAGGAACTCTTCAGTCATTGAACTTACGTTAATGAACTCAGACACTTCAACAAGGAAGGACTCTCTGAAATATTTACGTCAGTGCTTCTGATAGTTTTCGACTATCAAGAACTTTTCATGTCACAAGGACTATCTTTCCGAAATAGTAGTGAACGTGAATACTCCAACGTGTATATAGTGTACAAAGACAGACTCTTTTTCCAAATTCATAGTTCAATTTGCTTCGAGATAACTTTCAGTTTTGTTAGTATAAATATTGTAATTTTACATGTGAAGTAAATAAAGAAGTTGTGTTTTTGTAAACCCAACCTTGTTTACAACAGTTAGTGTG
The DNA here is from genome assembly GCF_040414725.1 of Anabrus simplex. Classification (NCBI taxonomy): domain Eukaryota; kingdom Metazoa; phylum Arthropoda; class Insecta; order Orthoptera; family Tettigoniidae; genus Anabrus; species Anabrus simplex. The sequence continues at coordinate 1,091,256,110 of NC_090266.1, forward strand.
ACGTAAAGCAAAAAACATTATTATTATTAAAAAAATTGCAAGTTAGAAATTGCAGGCTTTTTAGTTTCTTATCGTCAACGGCCGTAGCCATGTTGAAACACCGGATACCGTGAGATCTCCGAAGTTGAGCAACATTGGGCGTGGTCAGGAGTTGGATGGGTTGCCACGCGCTGTTGGTGGGGGGTAAGAGAATGGAGGAGCGGAAAGGAACTGGCCACCTTACCGCACGTAAACTCCGGCTCAGGAACACCTCTGCGGAGGTTCGGACCTGCCTTCGGGCAGAATAACCCTTACCTTACCTACCTAATTTCTTATTAAATCCATTATCCCATTCAGTGAATATGGTCATTTGGCTGCACATTCATGAACTGGGAATAAGTTTCCAAGTACGGCACCATTTCGATAGGACGTTAAGTGGTGATTCTAGAAGAGTTGTACCTGCTGGATTCCTGATCTCCTTGAATATCTTGCAGTCGTCAGCGAAGATTAGGGTACTTGCTGTTTTGTTAAGTATGGATGGCAGATCGTCCATGAAGAAGGACCACAGGGCCAAGAGAACTGCCTTTTGTTGGACACCGAACGTAACTGGTAATGGTGAGGATGATGTGTCTGATATTACCACTCCCTGCCAACAGTTATGCAGTAAGCCAGCAAGAAGGGTCAAAAGGCTGCCATGTTTTGGATAGTTTATGGAGTAGCAGATGATGGTCTATAGAATCGAAAGCTTTCGAAACGTCTACTTAGTAGATATTCAGATGTGATTTAGGTAAAATGGAATTTGATGCAAAACTGTGCATAGTGGCCAGGTTCGTTAGAAACGAGCCGCCTGAACGGAAACCACGCGGGTTGGTTGAGATATAGGACGAGGTGAATGTCAGGAAACGTTGATGTATAATTTTTTCAGTGATAATGGATGGTGTGGGGAGAATAGAAATTGGTCGTTAAGATCAATTATTGCCTGAAGTATGAGGACAATATGTGCCTGTTTCCAGGTTGTAGGAAAGTAACCCGTGGCGAATGATCTGTTAAATAATTTAGAGAGAGAGGCGCAAAGGCTGCTGGCTGGTTTTCTTCAAGAATAGAGGACCTATATTGTCGGAACCGTTAGCTTTATTGGTATGAAGAGTTTGACAAAGTTATAAACTTAATTTGGTTTGGTAGTTGTACTAGATAGGTCAAAAATACGCCAGGGTATAAAACTGGCACGTCTTGGAAGGACTTGCCTGTGTTTAATGTAGGACTTATACATACCGAGAAAATGAAGTAATCTGAGAGATATCAGGGTTGCCATTGATTCTTTCACGACCCGTACTTATAGACATGATACTGTCTAGGCTTTTGGGCTTATGCCGTGTCAACAAAAACTGGTGGAATTCTTTACGTTTCGCAGAGAAATGTGCTCTGCGTCATCACAAGAAAATCTCGACTGTCCGCGCGAAAGGCTTCTTGAACAATCACTTTTTAAATTTAGACGTTATAATAGAAGTGGAAATGGTACGTTCATTCGCCACCAGATGGTTCCCCGGACGTGGCACAGCGCTAGCGTTAGAAGCGGAAGCTGACCAAACCATTAGAATCAGTCTAAGAGGTTCACGTAACATGTGTACGTAACAAATGACACTGACAGCTGTATGACATTGACATAAGCCTGGAATGAAACATCTCGCCATGAGGAACGTACGAATTTGGAAAACACCGAGACGAAATAACAATAGTGAAGGGACAGGGAAGGGAACTACCTACGTAAATTCTTAATGGCTGGCAACCAGGTATTACTTAATTGAGAGCCAGTGTCCCTGTTGAAATTGTTAGGATTTCTACGTATTTCCACAGCTTTCCGTATTATCCTGGACTTGTAGTGTCTAGTGTGGGTAGGAGCTAGAGCATCTTGGAAAATATCTTGACCCGACGATAGAGCGTGCTCAGCTATTGCCGATTTTTCAGGCTGGTTGAGACGAATATTACGTTCATGTTCCTTGATACGGGTACCAATGGACCGGCATGTTTGTTCGATGTATACCTTAACGCAAGTACAGGGAATTTCGTATACCCCAGTATGTAAAAGTGGGGACAATTTGTCCTTGGTTTTACTCAGACTGTGAGCAATTTTAGTGGCGGTGTCAAACACGATTTTTATATTGTGTTTGCGGAGGGCCTTGCAAATTCGATCTGTGGTGTTATGAATGTAAGGCAGGTAGGCAGTTTCCTTCACTTCTTCCTTCTGTGAGCTTTGCTTGGTCGTTTCTCTGTGATGCAGTGCTCTATAAATCTTCAAATCGCTGTAACCATTACCCCTGAACGCGACTTTGAGCGAGTCCATCTCCACATGGTTGACAAATGCATCCCGCCCTCTTGGCGAGTGCCGTGAAAATGCTTTGTTTTTGTGCTGGATGGTGGTGAGAATCTGCATGAAGATACCGATTTGTGTGGGTAGGCTTACGATAGACTTTATGTCCTAAGGAGCCGTCCGGTTTCTTTCTTACTGGAACATCCAAGAAAGGAAGTCATCCGTCAGACTCAATCTCCATAGTGAATTTAATTTAAGGATGTTGCTGATTTATGTGGTTTAGAAATAGATGAAGTTTCTCAGGACCTTCTCTCCAGAGCACAAATGCAGCATCAACATACCTTCGCCATATCATAGGTTCGACGGGCGCCGAAACAACAGCCTTCCTCTCAAAATGCTCCATAAAGAAATCAGCCACTATGGGCGAAAGTGGATTTCCCATAGCCTCTCCGTTCGTCTGTTCGTAAAAAAATTCCCACCCCAAAAGAAATAGCTGCAAGTCATGCAGTGGTAAAATAGGTTAGTAATGTTCTCAGGGAACAGGTGTTTAATGTTCGGTCTGTTTCTCAACATACCCCTTAGTTGAGCAGCTCGTCTTCTTTCTCCCAAGTCTTCTCAGCCCAAACTTGCAACATTTGTCGGAAGCCACCCAGAACAAATCGAGCTGCTTTTCTTTGGATTATTTCTAGTTCTTGAATCAATTAATCCTGGTGAGGGTCCCATACACTGGAACCGTACTCTAGTTGGGCTCTTACCACAGACTTATATGCCTTCTCATTTACATCCTTACCACAACCCCTAAACACCCTCATAACCATGTGCAGAGATATTTACCCTTTATTTACCATCCCATTTATGTGTCCAGCTACACGGCTAAATGGTTAGTGTGCTGGCCTTTTGCCACAAGGGTTCTGGGTTCGATTCCTGGTAGAGTCGAGAATTTTAACCATAATTGGTTAATTTCGCTGGCACGAGGCTGGGTGTATGTGTCGTCTTCATCATCATGTGATCATCATCACGACGCGCAGGTCGCCTACGGGTGTCAAATCATAAGACCTGCATCTGGCGAGCCGAACCCGTCCTGGGATATCCCGACATTAAAAGCCATACGCCATTTCATTTCATTTCATCCCATTTATGCGATTACCCCAATGCAGATCTTTCCTTTTATTGACACCTAGGTACTTAAAGTGATCCCCATAAAGAAGTTTCAGCCCTTCAAAGCAGTAATTAAAGCTGGGAGGACGATTCCTGTTTGTGAAACTCACAACCTGACTTCCGATCCCATTTATCAGCATACCATTGCCTGCTGCCCATCTCACAACATTATCGACGTCATTTTGTAGTTGCTCACAATCGTGTAACTTATTTATTACTTTGTACAGAATAAAATCATCCGTAAAAAGCCTTATCTCCGATTCCACTTCTTTACTCATATATATAAGAAAACCTAAAGGTCCAGTAATATTCCCTTGAGGAATCCCCCTCCTTATTATTACAGGGTCAGATAAAGCTTAGCCTATTCCAATTCTCTGAGATCTGTTTTCTAGAAATATAGAAACCCTTTCAGTCATTCTTTTGTCCAGTCCAGTTGCACTCATTTGTGCCAGTAGTCTCCCATGATCCACCCTATCAAATGCTTTAGACAGGTCAATCGCAATACAGTCCGTTTGACATCCTGAATCCAAGATATCTGCTATATCTTGCTGGATTCCTACAAGTTGAGCTTCAGTGGAATAATCCTAGACCCAAACTGCTTTCTATCTACCCAGTTATTACTTTTGCAAACATGTCTAATATAACAAGAAACAATGTTTTCCCAAAGCTTACATGCAACGCATGTCAAATTTACTGGCCTGTAATTTTCAGCTTTATGCCTGCCACCCTTTTCGTTATGCACAGGGACTACTATAGCAACATTCCATTCATTTGGTATATCTCCTTCATGCAAACAATAATCAAATAAGTACTTCAGATATGGTACTATATCCCAACTCATTGTCTTTAGTATATCACCAGAAATCATATCAATTCCAGCTGCTTTCCTAGTTTTCAACTTTTGTATCTTATTGTAAATGTCACTGTTATTATATTTAAATTTTAATTCTTCTTTAGCATTAGTCACCTCCTCTATGTGGACATTATCCTTGTTACCAACACTGTTTACATACTGCCGACTGAATACTTCTTCCTTTTGAAGATCCTCACATACACACTCCCCTTGTTCATTAATGATTCCTGGTGTATCTATATTTACCCTTCCATTTCTCACCAAAATTTGTATGACTGCCAATTATGCTTGCCATCATGTTAACCTTAGCTGACTTCTTTGCTAGAATCACTTTCCTAGTATGTTCCTTCAATTTCTCCTAACTTCCACTGCCATTTCTAACTTGATTTCTTTCCAATCTGCACTTCCTTCTTAGTCTCCTTATTTTTCTATTATAATGAGGTGGGTTTTTACCATTGCTCCCCACCTTTAGAGGTACAAACCTGTTTTCACATTCCTCAACCATTGCCTTAAACCCATCCCAGAGTCTGTTTACATCTTTATTTATCGTTTTCCACCGATCATTGTTACCTTTTGAAACTCTCTCATGCCTGCTTTATCAGCCATAGGGTACTGCCGAAGATTCCTACTTTTATGATCTTCGTTTCTGAAACATTTATTTTTAACTACGACAAAAACAGCTTCATGATCACTAATACCATCTATTACTTTGGTTTCTCTATAGAGTTCATTTGGTTTTATCAACACTACATCTAGTACATTCTTCGCTTTTGTTGGTTCCATCATTTTCTGAATCAACTGTCCTTCCCATTATTAACTAATTTGCCATTTGTTGGTCATGCTTCCTGTCGTTTGCATTACCTTCCCAATTGACATTTGGTAAATTCAGATCTGTCGTTACAAACACATTCCTTTCGATGTCGTTTCCCACATAGCTGATTATCTTATCAAACGATTCTGAATCAGCGTCAGCGCTACCCTTTCCCGCTCTGTACACCTCAAAAACATCAAGTTGCCTATTATATTTAGAAATGTGCCTTACGCCCAGAATTTCAAGTTTGTCATCCTAAACTTTTTTATAGCTTACAAATTCTTCTTTCACCGGAATGAATACTCCCCCTCCCACCATTCCTATCTTATCTCTACGATACCCACTCCAGTTCCGTGAGAACATTTCTGCATCCATTATATCATTTCTCATCCATGATTCAAGTCCTATTACATTATCTGGTAAGTATACATCTATTAAATTACTTAATTCTATTCCTTTCTTTACAATACTTCTACAGTTCAACACTAACATTTTTATGCCATCCCTACTTGACTTCCAGATCCCTGTACCCTTATTACCACTCCCTAGATCACTCCGTTTTCCTGCGAGTCGATGAAAAACTGCTAGCAGTAATACGGGCAATCCTGACTCGTACCAAAGCAAAGTTCCAAGCATCGTGATATTTTGTGACTTGCCGAGATGATAAATGGACAACGGTGCAAAGTGAGTGGATGAACGCCGTGCTAGACAGAGCGATCTAATGAAAACCTACTGGATCAAAGGGAAATTGAATAAACGGTAGAATGTGTGATGAAACTTACCGTGGTCCCTAGTTAGCCGACTACCGAATAATAAATAAATAAATAAATAAATACATAAATAAATAAATAAATAAATAAATAAATAAATAAATAAATAAATAAATAAATAAATAAATAAATAAATAAATAAATAAATAAATAAATAAATAAATAACAACAAGTTTTCCAACATCCAAACCATTTAAGACTGCGCCTGTTTACTTTCTTGCTCAAAGGAGTTCTTAAATGCGCTCTCGTATTTAAATTTATTTTAGTGGCTTCAACCCCAACTGGGATAAAATCCTCTCAGCCTTTAGCCCAGAAGGCCAGCGCTGTAACCGTGTGCGCCGCACTGGTCGATATCAGTACGTTGTGAACAGTGAGGTGTATAATAGCGCTCGCGAGAACTGGATACTGTAAAATAACATGCGCTTGTTCAGTACATTAGTATGGAGTACGTCCTACACATAATTTTATAGTTGTATGCATAATTCAGATCTGGAATATACAGGGTGTTCGTAAAATGCCCAATTCGTGATGAAGACATCAGGATAATTAAAATGAGGTTAGGAACTGGCTCTCAAACCCGAACATTTCTTGACGATTCAACTGGGGCAAAGATTTAATGTCGTTTTAGATGAAGTGTGTGGTCCAAACATAACTTGAAATGCCCCAGAAGGAGCTCTCATGTCGTCTTAAACCGTGGAGGTTCAAGCGAGAATCTGTCACACCGTGGACCAAGAACGGGGAGTGGACCTCTAACCAGCCCTTAGGTCCAGGTAAATGGACCTGACCTGAAATGACCGGGGTTCGATGCCGGGATCTACGGGCAAGACACAGGTGATCTACCCCTACAATGCGGGCCCGCATCTAGCGATTATAGTAATATGAAATAATGCCTTCACTTAGGTTTATTAGTTTTGGGCACTTTTTTGACTAAAAGGTCTCGTTTGTAAGCGCCGTACGCACATTTCTGCAAGGTCCTTCTTGACGTGAACGAACCATGGAATGCTTGTTTTTGCTTTCGAGCCAAAATCGTAAAAAAAAATGCTTTTCCATCTAGAGCAGAGGTGCCCAACTGGGCACCCATTGAGGCTAGCCCAATGCAGCTGGGCTGGCGTGACGTCAATGCGGGCAGCATACGTCTCAGTGAAGCGAGAGAGCGAACACACTTTGCAGGGAAGGGAAGCAGCATTGACGTTCACTTGTGATCACGAAACTCTCCTCCACTACTCAGCGAAATGCTGGTTGGGGAGCAGTATTTAAAATAGAGCGCCATAACCGCAAAAAATACTGACCTTTTCGAGATATTCCGGTTTGATTCATACTGCGCTCGATATAAACAGTCAATCTTATTTTCTTATATTTATTCATTCAAAGAAAACTGATATTATGTAATGTTTTTGTTACAATATACAAAGGTACAGGATTTAAGGGTAAGGCACCATTTCCATTTAAAAAAGTAAAATTCCTGTTATTCATTAAGCAAAAAGTAATATACTTACATTATTCAACATCTTTACTGCTTGATTTTGCACAGTGTTGTAGTGTTGTGTGACTTTCTCTGTTCACTTGATTTCTGAAAACAGTATTTAAAATTTAACAGACGTCCGATGAAAACAGCCAGTGAGAGGGAGTTTCATTACGAGTGAGGACATAGATATTTAGTATCCAAATTAATGTAAATCAACAATGTAAATATATCTACTAGATAGACATACAGTATGCCTTCAAATAAATAACCGAACTGATGTTATTCGCGGTAAGCATGATTGGATTGTCAGGGAGTTTATCAGATAATTTAAACCCAAACAACCACAGCCACAGCTTATCCACCTTAACTCCGTATTATATTCAGGGATGCAATGGTGCCGGAACGCACCGGAATGGAGTCCAAAACCTATCTGGAAAGGGGTAACGTAGTCTGAAACCCATTTCCCTTTTATTTGGCTAAAGTTTCTTTGTTTTATAATATAATCCCTTAAGAAACAATATCGCGTATCTGACAATGCTGTTCCTGTCCAATATTTTCTTATATTTTGAGTGAATTAATTAGATGAGTTAAAGACCTTCCGGGAAGAGACAAATATTGCTCGAAGCGTGCATGCAATTTTTTATTTCTATTGTTTGTAAATCGACTTCAGAAAGATTTCCCAGTAATTACTTCTTGTGCCTTCTCCAGTAAAGAAACATTTGCCACTAATTAGTTTCTCATGGCGTGTCGCCGTCGGTGATTTGACGTCGCATGGCGACCTGCGTGTCTGTGAGGATACATAAGATGAATTATAATGCTGAAGGTGGCACAAACACCCAGTCTCCGATCCAGAGGAATTAACTATTGAAAGATAAAATCCTCATTCCAGCTGGGAATTGACCTGAGAACCCTTGGATCAAAAGCCAGCTTGCAAACCTTTTAGTCATGTAGCTGGAAATAAATAAGATATAAGCCAGTTTCTTTTACTCCGATCTTCATTGTCTATTTGTTTGTCCGGCTTCTTGGATGAATTGTCAGCGTACTGTCCTTCAGATCAGATGATTTTGGGTTCTATTCGCTACTAGGCTGACGAATTGATAAGGATGCTTGGTGTTTTAAGGGGCCTAACATCGAAGGTCATCGGCCCGCTGACGAATTTAACAGCGTACAGTTAATTACTCAGACTCGGGAACTAAGTGTTTGTTCTTCTCGATACACGCATTTTTGTCCACACACAAGACACCACACTATCAACCATCACAAAAACACGCAGTAGTGAAATCCCTCCAGACAGGTTTGATGACCTGATGGACATCTAGCCGTAAAACTGCACCAAATCCACATCATTTGCCGGCCCCATTAATTCGGAAGGAAGTCCAGAAATAAGATTCATTATGTTGTTGTTTATTTTTCGTTGGGTAATTTATGCTTAGAGAAAATGTGCCGTGTAGTTCACTAAGCCTTTTGACTTTTATGTCGAATGTGAAGTTCTCAGCCGTAATTTCATTTCAACGTCTGCGAATATCATATCCTAATTAATCAAATGTATTTAAACTATTAAGGTTTTCTCAACTGAGGATCTAATATACAAAAGAGTGAAAGTACCAAACACATGTTTTCCAGTAAAAGCCAATAATAGACTTCCCTGCCAAACAGGCACTTTCCCCCTTCTATACATAAGGAGACCAGGAATATACCTACAGTCTTCAAAGTGCAATTATATTACACCAATAAATTTTATATAATTACATAACAACATTTAGCGTTTAAAATTTGTATTTCTTTAATTAAGCGGCTCAGAATTTAGACTGTGGCTCTACCTGTTGAACTTCCTACTAACTAAAATAATGACGTTGGGCACATGCACCGTTTACCATTATATGCGGCATGGCTAACACATCTCTTTAATAAAAATCCTTTTTTCATATTTTGGCACTTTCACCCTTTTGGATCGTTCGTCCTCAGTATGAAGTTACCAAAGTTTCGTATCTGAGTGGTAGTGGACTCACCGGTTGGAATGACACACCTTTAAAAGATTTATAGACGGGCATTGAATATCGTACAGCAGCTCTATGTACTCAGCTTGATTGAAATACACCTGATAATCTGTACTGCATTGGTGTTTGTGAGTGTTTATGTGTTTATGACGACTGAATTTACATAGACTAGATGTCTCACGAATGGAAGAAGAGTTAACAGTTGAAGACCAGATTATTAATGAATATATTTATTTATTTATTTCATTTATTTATTTATTTATTTCATACCACCAACAGAGATGTTTCTCCAATTACAGGTGGCTTAGTCATTGTGCATTAATTATTAAAAATAACAATTGTTAGAAAGAACTTAATATCTAAAAATAAAAATATACAACATTATTAACAAGTAGAGTAGCAAACAGAATTTACAGCACATTAATACTTTTTCAAGTTTAAATATACTTACTGTAATATCTAAAAATTAATTTAAAAAGTAGACTTTTTCAGGTTCGAAGTGGACTTATGACCTAAAATACTTAATATCTAAAAATGAATTAAAAATTAGAAAAACAGAAACATAAAATAAATTAGGAATTAGGATCTACAAAAGAAATAACTCCAATTTTAGACTGACACCAGTTAAAGAAACTGACATACAAAAAGAAAATCATAGAAAGTAACGCATGAAATATATGTGTTTGGTGAGAGATGAGTTGTAGCAATAGGTATGAACAGCACATTACATCTTAAGTGCAAATAGACATTAGTAATGATAATTTGTTAGCAGTTTTCCTTACATTTTCTTCATCTATATTAAATTATATGAATTTAAATAAAATAAAACACAAAAATGAAACACAAATTAACCAAGAAATAAGTATAAATATAGTACATATATACACCTATAGGGTAAACCTTCAGAAATAGTGAACTGAACTCAAAGTGCCCAGCATAGTGTGACCATTACTTCAACTGTGTGCCTTCTTCAATAATTTTACATAATAATTGTATCTAACAGCAAAGTCTAGATCAAGATCAGGAAATTTTTGAACTGTGACGTTATAAGTAGTGCACATTCTGAACAGTGGTGAGCTTCTATAAAATACTGTTTTAGAAATCGGAAGAAACAAGAGATGTCTGTGTCTTAAACTTCCTTTCCGGGTATTGAACGAGAATTGTTGTAGAAAGTAACTGTTATCTACCACATTATTGATAACTCTATGGAGGTATTTTTGATCATTTATTATACGTCTGTTTAATAATGAAGTGATGTTAAATTCTTTCAGGAGATCTTTATAGTGAATTATGCCGCTAGGAACAAACCTGTTATATTTTTTAAAGTAAAGATAACGTAAGAAACGTTTTTGAACTTTCTCCACATGGTTTTGATAAGATTTGTAAATGGGAGACCAAATTACCGACGCGTACTCAAGTTTGGACCTCACAAGTGTGTTGAACAAAAGTGTGAGGGCTTGGATATTATTCAGCTCTCTGGTGTGTCGGATTAAGAAGCCCAGTTTTTTGTAGGCATCATTAATTGTGTCATAAATGTGTGAGTTAAACGACAAATTGTTTGTGATGCGTACTCCTAGATCATTAATTGAATTAACCTGCGTCAGTAATTCGTTGTTGATAGAGTACACGTGTTCTTTAGGGAATTTTCCGTGTGTAATTTTCATGAAGCAACATTTCTTTATATTGAAATGTAAATTATTTTCTATACTCCATTCGTATAATTGATTTAAATCGCTTTGAAGTTTGTCGATGTCTCCATCACATTTTATTTCTTTGTAAAGTTTTACATCATCCGCATATAAAAGGCAGTTTGAAAACTTAACCTTAAATGGGAGATCGTTGACATAAACGTTAAACAGCAACGGACCCAGGTTTGAACCCTGTGGAACACCAGAATAGACAGAAAAAATGTCTGAATTACAATTGCGATATGCTACATACTGTTGCCTGTCTCTAAGGTAAGATGAAATCAGTGTTAGCATTGGCGAAGTCATTCCAAATTCAGAGAGCTTTTTCAATAAAATATCGTGATCAATTTTGTCAAAGGCTTTCGAAAAATCCAAGTAAATTACATCAACATTTCCCTTCCTATGTAGAACATTATAAGAATACTGCGCAAAATTAACAAGATTGCTTATTGTTGATCTACCAGGCATAAAGCCATGCTGATATTCACTTATAGCCCTCTTTACATGAGCGAAAATACGACAATATAAAATTTGTTCTAGGATTTTGCACGGAGCGCATAAAATACAGACAGGTCGATAATTCTCAATCATCTTATTGTCCCCAGATTTAAAGATTGGACAAACTCTCGATATTTTCCAGGCTTTGGGAAATGTCTGCTTCTTAAGTATCAAATTATACAGTCTCAGAAGAGGAATGAGTAACACTTCAGAACATGCTTTTAGGATGTAGGGAGGTATCCCATCAGGGCCACATGATTTTTTGGACTTTAATTTCATAATAGCTGCTTTATATTCACTTGTGGTTATAAATTCTACTCCTAGGGAATCGTTTACCAGTAATCTCGGTGTATCAGGAATAGCGTAAGAAGGTGGAGAAGAAGAGTAAACAGATTTAAAGAACGTTGCAAAACCATTGGAGATACATTGACTATTATCTAGCGTTATGTTATTAAGTTTCATACTCTGTAAGGGTGGATCTTTTTGAGTTCGCTTATTTTTAATAAAATTCCAGAATGATTTAGTATCTTTCGTGATGTTGTTTTGAATTTCAGAGATATAACGATTGTACGCTTTGTTGATTAAGGTTTTAACATATTTCCTGAGTTGTTTATATATTTGTTTACTATGATCAGAATTTTTTTGTCGTCTTCTATGCAATTCTTTCAACTTAATATTATGGATTATTTCCGAAGTAAACCAAACCGGGTATTTAGTTCTACAAAAAAATGCTCTTTTGGGGACCGTGGCTTCAAATACAGAATTTACTTTCACGTAAAAATGTTCTACTGCTTCATCTACATCTTCGATTTTTTCCAACTCAGACCAATCCGTTTCTCGAAACATGTTATATATACCAAGAAAATTTGCTTTCTGAAAATCATACGCTATAGTACGAGTTTGCTTTATTCGATCACGTTCACCTCTTGGTTCTAGAAGAATTGTTAGTGCAGGGTGGTGTGGATCTTCTGGGACTAACGGATATTGCTCTCTACTCACAGTAACACCACTTACATTAGTTAAAACGAGATCAAGAGTTCTATCATTAACATTCAAAACATTATTGAGAGATTTCAATTGATACAGAGACATAAAATTAGCTAGGGACTTGTATGCGATTCCACCATTTAACATATTATAATCTGAACTAACTATTAATGGAAGGTTGAAATCGCCTACAAGTATGATATCCTGGCTTTGAAGTTTTTCATTAGATTCAAATAAATTATAAAATGTTAAGTATGTTTCTAGATCACTGGCAGGTGGAAAGTATACAGATACAATGTAGTATGTATGATGGTGCAACACTATTTTAACACATACTGCCTCAATATCTTTAAATTTTACATCTAGTTGCTGTGACATGATCTCCTGATTGACAGCAATAAGTACCCCTCCTCCCCTCTTGGTACCCATTCTATCTCTACGATAAACATTATACCTATTATCCAAGAGTTCACTATTGCTGACGTCACTACTCAACCATGTCTCGGAAATTAACAATATATTATGTTCTGAATCGGTACTATTTACGCAAAATTCATTTAGTTTGGTGTTGAGTCTTCTCACATTCTGATAATAAATAGAAATTATATTAGAGTCCATTATGAGTTTGAGAGATAAGTCATTTTAGTTTAACCTGCTGACGTCTTCAAGTGTTTTCAGATTATACGCGTACTGGTCCTCTTCCCGCTTGCGAAGCTTTATGTTGCCTGAAGGATCAACCCACAAATACGCGTAGTTCTTCTCATTCTTCAATCTGCGCGCATGTCCAAGAATCTTCTTACGATAAGGAGTTAAGTTCTGGTTTATGTAGATTATTCCATTACTTGGAAAGCCAAGCTGGGATGCGTTCAGATTCCTCTTCACTTTACGTCTCCGAATAAAGTTTTCTTTATCTGTTCTCCGCACAAACTTCACAATGATTCCCGCTGAAGACTGATGGGGTTGTTTCTTTAATCTGTGGCAGGTGTCGATCATTTCGTTATTCACTTCAATGTCCAATGCTCGACCTAACACCTTCACTAATTCCAGCGTGTCTTCTGTTTTCGTTTCAGGAATTCCATGAATTTCGATGGAATTCCTCCTACCATACTGGTCTAAATCGTCAAGCTGCAATGTTACGTTATTAAGCTGCGTTTTAAGTTGAAGGTTCTCCTCTTTCAGTTTGTCAATGTTTTCTAAGCACAGCGCTATTTCTTTTGATTGTTGCTTAATTAGTTCCGCGGCGGTGTCAAGTTTCTCATGAGTTAATTCTAAACTCTTGCCCAGTTCCCGTTCTGTTTCCATGTTCTTTATTTTCACGTTCTCTAGTTCCGTCTTTACACTTTTCATCTCTGTTTTTACTTTCGCTACTTCATTCATCAACTCAGCTAGTAGTTGGTAGATATCACTAACAGATGGCGCCTGGGCTTTATCACCACTGGCTACAACCTGACATGTCTTACACTTCCATAACCGTCCCTCCGATTCTATAATGTCTACATCCTGTTCTGTTAAATCAACACATTTGCTGTGGTACCAACCCTGACATGCTCTGCACTTAATTTTCTGTGAAATATTCCGTTTGCCAATAGTTTTACCACATTTTACACATGAATTCATAGCGGAGAACTTGCGAAACGGTGAATCGATAGTTCAACGGCGATAGTACTCCCTTAGTTTGATATTGTCTGTTGGTAACAGTGCATTCACTACTCTTTGTTTACATCTAACCTACACAATCCGTACTCACTTTATTTGGAATTTTACTGTTCTTTCAGAATTTCGATGCACACGTATTTATCAGTCTGATAGTAAAATGCTAATTGTTAAAAGTACATACCTTTCTAGCTGCATACACAAGGTATAACACACTGAAATTACACAGTTTGAGGGAGCTTCACCGCCACACAACTACCTACCACCACACCATGATAAAGATTACCTAAGATTACCTAAGATAAACGAGAGGAGGTTGAACGATAGGTGGGAAATTTCAATCAACTGTCCATATTGTATCAGAAAATGCCTATGGCCTGGAACATAGTTTTGGTTACATGAATATTTGCAACGTGACGACTCGAACGTATATGTATAATGCACGAAGTAACCGTACGACACGGAGCTGCGAGCAACGAGTGAGATTCGTCACCAGCTGCAAGTATGCAAGTATAACGTGAACTTCACCTGACTCTATAGAGTATACAAGAAGGATTTTACTAACTTCTAAAACATTTGAGATATTTAAAATGACATATATCATTGCGTAGCTCATTATCTGAATGCTGACATGCCATAATTTCATGAACATCGGTTCAGGGATTTTCAAGTTATTCAGCTACAAAGAAACTGCATTTTTTCACGAGGAGAAACAGCTGACCTCGACAATCCGTATAAAAGGACAAGGTCCGGCAATGCTTATTCAGTTACAACTTGCAACTCACAACTGACAGACTGTCATGCTGGTCTCCGCGCACGGGGCTGCAATAGCCGAAGCCGGTAATATTGTCGTGTAATATCTTCGATACAATCTTCGTCGTACTTGTAAAATTGTATAGTATTTTGGAACTTAGAAAATTTCCAGTGCTTCGAGATCAACTTAAACATTTTACGGTGCTACTTTAGATCTTGTAATACAGTATTTCTGCGATTCACAAACTTAACTTAGTTTACTTTGTGCTAGAAATTGAACGACTTAACTTAAATTAGTCTAGTGCTAACACTCAAACGTGATTTACTTTGAACTGTTACAACGAATAACAGAGTGAATATTAAGGATATTTTACGAAAATCTAGATGAATAGTACCTTTTTCAGTGGAAATAATTCATAATATCTCTTTAATTCGTGTACGACGAAAATTCAGGAAAGTTGGAACTAAACCTGACTTGTGTCGCGAGTGAACTACATTTTACACTTCGTTGCATGATAGTCATTTGAACTCGTATTCAATTAGAATCCAAACATTTGTTATACATTGAACAAGCTTTGAATTACGTAAATAAATAGTTTAAACTGTGAACGATAAATTGTGTTTCGAAAGGTGCTTCCAATTAGTCAAGCAATAATTACTTTCTGCTAGTGACTTAACATTTTAAAATTGTCCTTAGTAAAATCGTGTCAATTTGACACCCGTAACCCACACCGTCAGTTGAACTTTCTCGTGTTCGCGAAATTCACTAGCGACACCATAAACCCTGACAGAGTGCCCTTTTCACCGTATCAACCTGATGTTCAAGACGACGTGGGACTTAACGTGGTACATCGCTGGAGATGGTACGTGGTACTATGGTGGACATCACGACATCGGTTGCAAAGGAGTTCCAAATGCTGTTCGCTGAACCGCATTGTCCAGATCCAGTTTCAAGACTAATCAGGCGATATAAGTTACCAACAATGAAGTAGAATTAAAGATTTCTTTCAGTGGTGTACCTAGTTGCGTTTTCAAAAATAAATCAGTGTCTGCTTGAATACGTTTAGGCTCTTTAAAATGTTGTCGAATAAACTTTTGAGCACGGATTATATCTCGTATAGTCTCTTTTCTGGATGTCGTCATGATAACGGTTCTTGATCAAGTGGAGTCTGTAACGCTGCGTTATAATAATTTCGTGTGGCTATTTCTAGCCGAGTGCAGCCCTTGTAAGGCAGACCCTCCGATAAGGGTGGGCGGCATCTGCCATGTGTAGGTAACTGCGTTTTATTGTGGTGGAGGATAGTGTTATGTGTGGTGTGTGAGTTGCAGGGATGTTGGGGACATCACAAACACCCAGCCCCCGGGCCATTGGAATTAACCAATGAAGGTTAAAATCCCCGACCCGGCCGGGAATCGAACCCGGGACCCTCTGAACCGAAGGCCAGTACGCTGACCATTCAGCCAACGAGTCGGACAACTCTGCGTTGATGCATATAAAATGATCAAAAATGAACACCACATTCTCTATCAGTAACTAAAAAGCCGTAACGATGCGATGACCAGCATGTAGCACACACACGTTTAAAGTCATTGAATGTCATACCAGTGTTAACATGATCATCTTACACATATCGCATGCGGCGCTCATGTTGCCGAAAAAGCACAATAATATTTGCGTTGTCGCGTATCAACTGCTTAGGCACACGAAAATAGGTTGACATAAATAGATATAATCTACATTTTATGTCTTCCCATACTAAAGTATACACGAATAACGTTTTGCTGTTCTGTAGCGACATCGCAAAGATCATAAGAGAATTGGGAAACACATCATCCGGTGATGGTACTTGGTGATGTACATTAAATTGAAATTATTCCATACCATCTTTAAACAGATCGTGCATTACGATTTGTAGAATAGTATATAGTGGTTGATAGAGAGACTTTGCGAAAACGTAAATATTCTCGAAGCGCATGCCATTTAACGAGGTAATGAGTGTCAGAAGAAGCTTTGTTTTCCCGCATCGCCAGTTATTATACATCGAATAGTAAGAGGAAACAACATCTCATGACGTATTTGTGTAGTTGTGCCATAACTAGGTAAGAGATGTGGCACTATGTCACCAACAGGTAGTGTGTCTTGCTGCTTTATAATATTCATAGTAACTGAATAATAATAAAGTAGCCCATAGCAATATATATATATACGTCACCAAAAGCTCGAAGTATCAAAGAAATCATTCCATTGCATTACAAGCCACTCTTTGGCTGCACGTATAACTCCTGAAATGGCATTGGAAACCCAGTCCGCAGCCTTTCAGTTGTAGTGGAGCACATACTTTTGCCCCTTAACACACTTGAATGTTATTAACGGCGCATGTTGGTCTTCTACTGTAGAAGCACTTTCTTACCAGACTAGAACACTTATGGTGATATACGTATTGGCCAGACATCACACGCGTACCAATACGGTAACGGATGCGAACGGTTTTGGATATAATAGTACATGAGAAATGTACAATGTATCGATAGTTGCACTCTCTGAACCGCTGAAATGATAGCGGTGGGGATGTAAGTTCTAACCCATATTTTCTATGTGGCTCGTGGTCAAGAAAATCAGATATTATGACACTTGCGGACAGTGACGTGAAATATCTCAAATGTCACCTTTCACAAGTATCACGATACTAACATAGTTGCTGTGTAAATAAATAAGAATGGGACACATTCCATGGGCAGTTTCACTCAATAATAATAATAATAATAATAATAATAATAATAATAATAATAATAATAATAATAATAATAATATAATTTCGTGTGGGTATTACAGTATAATGCAACAATTGTAAGGCAGATCCTATAAAGAGGGCAGGCGGATCGAATGTAGGAGGTGAGCTGACAGACAGCCACGGTTTCCGACACTGTAGTAATTAGGCCTGTTGGACGCTACATTCTAAGCCATGACATCTGTTACAAACCGAGATACAAACACTGTGTGGAGCCTTAACCTCGAAATCTTCCTTTAGACACTAGGCCTTTAGGTAGCTGTTAGCTTCAAGGAAAGACGTAAGATGGCAGTAGAAAGTTGAGCCATTGGCTTAAATTTCTAAATGGCGCATCCATTAACCAATGATTCCTGGAAAATGTACATCGTGTTAAAAATAGACTTCCAATTTCTTCTTTTTCATAAGATGTATTTGTAAAATTTGGAGCGATATCAGTTTAATTGGGTAAAGCTACGAGGTTGCTGTAGAGACCGCTGATGCGGGTGCGGTGCGATGATTGAAACAATGGTTTGTAATCCACTAGACGGGTGGCCGCATGAGCAAGAGCGAGAAATTTAGCAACGCCTTCACGTAATGGTATTAAGGCAAAGAGATAGGTAGAATATCTCAAAACAACTGTTGTGCAATTTCGGTCTTATCGGTGTGTTTTTCATCTTATAGCCATTGGTTCAGTTAAATTGGAATGAATCAGACAAATATATTTATACGTCAATCACATTCAGATACAGAGGCGGATTAATAATATAGGCCCACGAGGCATGTGCCTAGGGGCGGTGAATTTTGGCCAAAAGGTCTACTATTTTTTGTTATTACGTACAATAATACTTTTGTGTGACTTAAATAATTACAATTAGACGTTACTGTGCTAATGTTTCCCTGTTTATTCTCGGAATAACATGACACTTTAAAACCTACAATATATTGAATACTTGCCATTAACACTCCCATTTCTTTTCTCGAAGTATCGTTAGTGGGTAGTGGTATGTCAATGTTCCCTTCCATGCTAACCATACTATATGAAGAGGAGCAGCTTGCCTGGCATCTACTATTTGTAGCAAACGAAATACCAGAACAGAGATAATTTGACTGACGAGTGCCCTACCGTCAGATTGCTCTTGGTAAACTTTCAGAGTGTAGTAAATAAACAATTAAAATTCGGTACATTGATGGAATCTTATGAGACTGATGTGGTGATAGGAGTGGAATCGTGGTTGAGAGAAGGGGTGGGTAATACCGAAATATTTCCAGAAGGGTATACAGTCTATCGTAGAGACGGAGGAAATAAAAAGGGAGGGGGTGTTTATTCTGGTGAAGGAAACTTATTGTTCACATGAATGGTTAACTGATAAAAGGGATGAAATATTCGGGATAAAATTAGTTTGTGATAATATGAAGGAGGTGGGAATTATAGGAACATATAGGCCTGGAAGAGAGGAAAGAGACATGGAAATATTTGAGAAAATAATAGATTATACTCATAAAAACAATAATGATATGGTAATAATTGGGGGAGATCTAAACTTGCCGGAAGTTGAATGGAATGGAGCTGCAAGTGAAGCCCATGAACAGAAACTGGTAAATAAGTTAATTTGGGAGGGAGGATTTACACAAGTAGTACAAGAACCGACTCGTCTCAATAACTTGCTAGATGTATTCTTGGTTAAACCATGGGAAAGCTGATAAAACTGAGGTAATTGAAGGATTACGTGACCATAAGGCTGTAATAATGGATGTAGGACTCGTACCAAAAATGCTTAATAAGAGGGTCACACAAGACAAGAAATTGTACAGAAAAACTAAAGTTGATGGTTTTTGGACTCACCTTAAATCACAATTCAGTTGTTGGATAAGTGAAGGGAATAACGTGGATACACTTTAGGCTAAATTTAAAGGAATAATTTGGGAAGGAAAGAAGAGATTTGTAACTGTTAAGAAGGGTAAAATGACCTCAGACCCAATTTATTATACAAGGGAAATAAGAAAATTAAAAAGAAAATGTAGAATAGTAAACAGAAAAATCAAAGAGGGTAGGGAGAACAGAGAAACTAGAAAACAGCTAATGAGGGAACTGAATAGAGTGAAAAAGGAAGCAAAAGAGAATTATATGAATGGCATACTTCAATAGGGTAATGACCACAAAGGGAAATGGCAAAAGCTGTATTCATATATTAGGGATTAAAAAGGAAAAGGAATCCAAATTCCTACAATGGTGGGAGAAGGGGGTGAACACTATTTAACAGATACTGAGAAAGCAAATCTATTTAGTAGGGAATTCAGAGGTTCAGTAGAAGATTGTCAGGAGTTGGTAACCGTAACAGAAGATAGAGAGGGAGAGACACATAGGGAAACAAGAAGCTTCTCATTCACAAATGAAGATATTTTCAGAGAAATCCAACTGCTTCAGGAAGTAAAAGCAGCAGGAAGTGATCAAATTGCTGGGGGGTATTAAAGACAATGGGGTGGTACATAGTGCCTTATTTAAAATTTCTCTTTGACTATGTCAGAAATAATAGTGTAATACCACCAAAGGAATGGAATGAATCTATAATAATACCAATTTATAAACGAAAGGGTGATAAAAGGAAACCAGAGAACTACAGACCAATCAGCCTGACCAGTATAGTTTGTAAAATACAGAAGAATTTAATAGCAAAGTACATCAGAGGGATATGTGATGATAAAAGTTGGTTCATGAGGAGCCAGTATGGATTTAGAAAGAAATTTTCTTGTGAGGCACAACTGGTGGAATTTCAGCAGGACATATCAGATCAGTTGTACTCAGGAGGCCAGTTAGATTGCATAGCCATAGATCTTTCCAAAGTCTTTGATAGAGTGGAACATGGAATATTATTAAAGAAATTGGAGGGAATAGGATTTGACGTAAGGGTTATATGTTGGATAAGAACATTTCTAAATTCGAGGGTTCAGAAAGTCAAAGTAGGAAATAATATGTCACAGGAAGAGAAAGTTTGGAAGGTAATTGCACAGGGTAGTATAATCGGTCCGTTACTTTCCTTAATATATCCAAATGATTTAGGGAACAATATACAACATCGAAAATAAGATTGTATGCAGATGACATAATTGTTTATAGGGAAATAAATAACATTGAGAATTGATCAGAATTACAAAAGGACCTTGAGAATATCCAAGAATGGGTTGAAGAAAATAATATGAAGGTTAATGGAGGCAAATCAACTGTTACAACATTTACAAAAAGGAGCTTTAAAACTGAATTTGAATATACTTTGGATGAAGTAGCTATCCCAAAAGATGGCAAGTGCAAATACTTAGGTGTGAGATTTGAAAGTAATTTGCACTGGAAGGGTCATGTTGATGATATTGTTGGGAAAGCATACAGATCGTTACATGTCATATTGAGGCTACTTGAAGGATGCAACAAAGAATTAAAAGAAAATAGTTTCTTAAGTATGGTTCGTCCATTATAGGAATATGCAAACAGTGTTTGGGATCCTCACCAAGAATACCTAATAAAAGAACTAGATGGTATGCCGAGGAAGCAGCAAGATTTGTAACAGGGGATTTTAGGAGAAACAGTAGTGTATCAGAAATGTTAACGGAACTTGGGTGGGAAAATTTAAGTAACAGAAGGGAGAAAACTAGACTTATAGGATTATATAGAGTCTATACAGGAGAATAAGCATGGAGAGAAATCCATGAGAGGCTTCAGTTAGAAAATAATTATATTGGCAGAACTGACCACAAGTACAAAATTATAAGGAATTTTAGCAGAAGCGATTGGGGTAAATTTTCATTCATTGGGAAGGGCGTGAAGGAGTGGAACAGTTTACCACGGGTAGTGTTTGATTGTCCAAAATCTGTACAGATATTCAAGAAGAGAATGAACAGCAACAGAGAAAATAAATGAAATGTTAGAGGGCATTCGACCAGTGCAGGATATTGTAAATAAAAATGTGTGTGATTAAATTAATTCCATCAATCAATCAATCACTACTGATCTGCATTTAGGGCAGTCGCCCAGGTGGCAGATTCCCTATCTGTTGTTTTCCTAGACTTTTCTTAAATGATTGCAAAGAAATTGGAAATTTATTGAACATCTCCCTTGGTAAGTTATTCCAATCCCTAACTCTCCTTCCTATAAACAAATATTTGCCCCAATTTGTCCTCTTGAATTCCAACTTTATCTTCATATTGTGATCTTTCCTACTTTTAAAGACACCATCCAAACTTATTCGTCTACTGATGTCCTCCCACGCCATCTCTCCACTGACAGCTCGGAACATACCACTTAATCGAGCAGCTCGTCTCCTTTCACCAAGTCTTTCCAGCCCAAACTTTGCAACATTTTTGTAACGCTACTCTTTTGTCTCTTCTGGTCTATGGAGTTTGGACAGCCCAAGTAGGGGACTGCCTGTAGGGGTGAAGTACAGTGGGGACTTCGAGTTCCCTGGGACCGCTACGATAGCTGTGAAAGCCCTTCAGGAACTCTGAAAAGTGGTGGCAAAATGGGCTCTGGTTAAGACGCAGCAGGTCGTTATGCTACTTAGGTTCCAAACTGGGTGAAATATAAATATGTAAATAAATACAATGTTAATTTTAATCTTACACAAGTTGTATAGTATAATTAGAAGTAATTTCACATACTGTATATGAGTTGACTATGTTTGTAAGTACAGGAGATATTATAAGTAGAATTTTGTAAACAATATGAATTTATTGAGGATGTTGTGCGTGTTTAATAGAAAAATTATTAGCGTAAATTGTATAATATTGTATTCTAGGAACATTTTCTTCGTCACTTGTTAATTTAAAATTTAGTGCTTGACAATAATGTATCTTTTTTTTTTTGCTAGGGGCTTTACGTCGCACCGACACAGATAGGTCTTATGGCGACGATGGGATAGGAAAGGGCTGGGAGTTGGAAGGAATCGGCCGTGGCCTTAATTAAGGTACAGCCCCAGCATTTGCCTGGTGTGAAAATGGGAAACCACGGAAAACCATCTTCAGGGCTGCCGATAGTGGGATTCGAACCTACTATCTCCCGGATGCAAGCTCACAGCCGCACGCCTCTACGCGCACGGCCAACTCGCCCGGTAATAATGTATCTTAGTGTACCATTTGCCACCGAGGTATACACCTCATTTGCAAATAAAGAGATTTTGATTTGATTTGATTTGATTTGATTTGATTTGATTTGATTTGATTTGATTTGATTTGATTTGATTTGATTTGATTTGATTTGATTTGATTTGATTTGATTTGATTTGATTTGAAGGGTCGTGTAGCTGTAAGCTTGCATTCGGTAGGTGTTGGGTTCGAACCCCACCATTGGCAGTCCTGAAGATGGTTTACGTACTCTGCAAATGCTGTACCTTAATGAAGACCATGGATGTCAACTTTCCACTCTTATCCCCTTTCTGTCCCATCGTCGTCAAAAACCTGAATTTCCACGACATTAAATCACCACCAAGAAACATTTCCAGCCCTCAGTACACAATTAAAATTCTTGCATGAGCTGGAAAACTAACTTGGAGCCTCGAGGTAAGAAATAGACACACTACCCGTACACCATGAGATTGGGTTAACATGGGAATAGGGTGATTTAAGATGGATGCAAAGTTTACATTTAATTAAATATTTATTGTTTAATGTCCCTTCAATCGTCGTATTATTCAGAGACGCCGAGGTGCAGAAATTTTATCCCGCAGGAGTTATTTAACCATCCAATAACCGATAAGACAGAATTATCACATTGTAACTTTCTGAAATACCAAGTATCTCACCCGAAATCGAACCCTCTATTTTGGCAACAAAGGATGACGGCTAATTGACTGTGCTACTGAGGATGTCGCTTTTCACATTTTCTTGTGAAGTGATATGAGCGGAAACTGTGGGCGTTGTGAGCTTCTGGACTGCACATATCTTAAAGCAAACAGGCGGTTGAATATGTTACAGAACTAAGGGAACTTACTCCGTTCCGTCGCTTAAAAAACGCTTTAACTGTGGGAGTTGGCTGTGCGATTAGGACCGCGCAGCTTTGAGCTTGCATCCGGGAGATAGTAGATTCGAACCCTACTGTCGGCAGGCCTGAAGCTGGTTTCCCATGGTTTCCCATTTTCACACCAGGCAAATGCTGGGGCTGTACCTTAATTAAGGCCACGGCCGCTTCCTTCCCAATCCTAGTATTTTTCTATCCCGTCGTTGCCATCAGACCTATTTGTGTCGGTGTATCGTAAAGCTAATTGTAAAAAATGAACTCTTGAAATACCAACCAACTGTGGCGGAATTTGATTCCAAAACATTGAGTACGATGGTGTGCGCCTATGTAAATGCAATTACCCAGATGGATACAACTTGATATTAAACTGAACATCCGTCAGTATCTGGTGCATTGCGCCGTTTATGGTTGTCTGAAAATGAAGATGATGACCTATCACGAGTCTGCTACTCATCTAGGAATTATTGCTTGTTATTTTTAATTCGAATTTCACCTTGTAAGCTTTCCTTCGTATCTCTCCTCCTCAGAACTTCATATAATTCAGGTCTTCCCATAGCGTATAACCAGAAAAATATCTAGTGCTCATCTATACTTGGGCATTGACGACCCAGTCAGTTCACCTAGCTAAAACAAGGACTTATTACTGTAATATTTTCTGATTGGAAATACATATTTTCGGTGGAGGTTGAAATAGTAACGATACATGTTAACCTATTGGGTAGTTTCTCGCCGTCTGGCTTGATATCGTTTCCTGGCTCTGTCACGGATGATTTATATGACTTAAATATGTGTGAAATATTTTGTACGGGGGTTCAAATGCCGCTATTTTTCATCATAAAAGTATCATTCCATGTTTTCCCATTTTAACACCCGGTGAATATCGCGATGTTCTGTGACAACCCACCCACGACCGTTCCTCTCCCAATCCCAGCCTTAGTTACTTAGGAATAGACACCCCAGGGCAGACGGCACAATCAGACAGTTTATCATACAGGCTAGTCCTTTGAATTACTAAGTAAACGTGGCTTATATGTCTAAGATATTCCAAGTCCCTGAGATATAACAGCCATAGCATCATCATTGATGTCATCATAATTATTGTTTTCGCCGCTCTATAGTGGCGTACTCAGTTGGCCATTGTCCCTCTGTTGCCAAGTTTGGATCCGAAACTACTGTAACTGAGGTGTGTGTCGATTAAGGGCTCATAAACACCACAAATCCGTGTCGGTAGGTTTCGGCACGGTAAAGAACTCCTGCAGAGCAAATTTTGACGATCCGATGTCTCTTAAAGCCTATAGCACTGGAAGAGATGTTATAGATAATAAATATGTCAATCTACTCTAATAATAATATTATTGGTTCCCACTTCCCACTATCTATAGTCCGTGCTAAACTAGAATGGGATTGACATATAAGAAAGCGAGATGCTCGGTGTTGCCACGTCGTAGGCCTATTACTCAACGAAGGCCTCTTCGCGGCAAGTCAAGTACCGTACATTAAAGATTTATTTTAGAGAATTCAAAGTAAAATTGAAAAAACCCACATGTAATGCAGAATTGGGATTAGTCCCTGCGGCGATGATCGTGTATTCTTTTCTTTCGTAATACGCATATATGCGGCGTCGTATAGCATCATGTTGGAAATAACCAGTATTCGTAACCCTCTTCTCTATTCTACGTTCCTCGATAGGACCCTCATCTTCACAGACATGCAGGTCGCCTAATAGGCCGTCTACAAGAGTATAATTATTATTATTCTACTTTTCTTGCCAGGTGTTCCTAAATCTGAGTTGGTTAATTCTAAATCATTCTTGTTTTTTTCCTATTTTAACCAGAGTATTTTTGCTTACTCTGGTGCGCCTCCGTGGCTCGGGTGGCAGCGCGCCGGGCTCTCACCGCTGGATACCATGGATCAAATCCCGGTCATTCCATGTGAGATTTGTGCTGGACAAAGCGGAGGAGGGACAGGTTTTTCTCCGGGTACTCCGGTTTGCCCTGTCATCTTTCATTCCACAAACACTCTCCACTATCATTTCATTTCATCTGTCCGTCATTATTCATTGCCGCAGAGGAGTGCGAAAGGCCTCGGCAGCCGGCACAATTCATATCCTCGCCGCAAGTCGGGGGCCTCATTCATCCCATCCCTGACTGGACGTGACTGGAAAAAAGGTTGTAGGTTCCCATTTTCATTTTTGATTACTCTAACCGCATCTGCAGTTATATCTAACACATGGTTATAAAATGAGCGCACCATTATTATCTTTCTCCCGTTCGAAGTACCCTCGTACATAACAAACAACGTCTCGCGTTTGTCCCTTTAGAGGAATGCCTTTTCCGAAATGTTTTCTCTTTTCACTTTCCACCATTGAATTAAAATTAAAATATACTAGGCATATAATATATATACACAATATATACAAATAATAACTGTAAAACTATAACTACGCTATTATTATACACACGCACACGTCTTTAGAGAAACGGTCGGTTTATGAATACCTTTATAATTATACACATGGACACACAAATACAGACACACAGTAACCTTAACTGCTGAGAATCTGATAGCACTGTGTACACTGCTGGGAAAAGCTGTCTCTCGCCATACATGTTGCGACAATTGCAACATTGTCTTAAGTTTTCCCTCCCTTCTCTTCGCTGGCCCGCGCTGTTTTGTTGTCAGTCACATGTGATTGGTCAAATCCTGGGTCGTCATGACAACCTGCTAACGGTTTCTTCCCGCTCCATCCCCACTACAGCTGCAGAACACGTGTTCAAGCACCTGTCATTCCCATTCTAGCTCCGCGCGGACCGTAATTTTACTGTCTTCTGAAAAGTCGAGGTGCTGGAACTTTCTCCTGCACAAATCTTTGTTACGTTCCAGGCTGAAGTACTTGAGGAACTTCAAATACCATCGGACAGACCTGGGATCGAAACCACCAACCTGAGGTCAGAAGCCCAGCGTCCCAACGCCCGTACTACTCAGCCCGGCATATATTAAATAAATAACGTTAGCATTATTATTACGGTAGTGCGGCTCCGTAGCTGAATGGTTAGCGTACTGTTCTTCAGTTCAGAGGGTACCGGGTTCAATTAGCTACCGGGTCGGTGATTTTAACTTTGTGTAGTTAATTCCCCTAGCTCGGAGGCCGAGTGTTTGTATTTGTCGTAATACACTTCTTCATTTACACACAACCACTATAGAATAGTGAATACATCTCTCCGTATTCGGTTGGCGTCAGAGAAGATATCCGGGCAGAAAAAATGGACTAAATTTAAATGCAAAACGTGTCGATCCCAGATAAACTGGAAAAGGCGAAGAAGAAGGAAACATATTACTGTAGTAACTACTAGGACAATCCAAAAGCACTGAAAGCGCAACAGGACTTTAGACGTATGGTTGCTACCTTCAACATGATTTTGGTCATATAGGGGTCTAGATATTTGTACAACTAGTAGACTTAAAAGCATAATAAAGAATAATTTCAATAAAGTATAAAAGCATAATATTAAATTGTAAACACGATTCTCTGAATATTAGCGGTATATACTTCCCATAACCAAGAATAAAAATCTAGAGACAAAGAGAACTCTGATAAGTGCTTTTCAGCAATGTATTGTTTAAAGGAAGTAAAACTGCAGTTGTGTGACAAACTGGACAGCAATATGTTAACGTGTTATTAACGGACAGTTCGCACTTTGGATCACAACAGTTCACGTTTATTGAATACACAAAATACCAGAAAACATCACTGAGTTCTGTAAGAATGGTGCACGAGTTTATTTCCTATTACATTGTGGTTGAAATGGGGATGAATTTCATGTTCAGAGAGTATTAATTTTGAAAACAAGTCTATTGTGCAAGCATTCACCCTTAAGCATTGACCATGAAAGAGAGTGATTGCAATGTACTACTTGCAGCTGTCTTACAAAAATGTTAGATGCTTCAAGAATAGACTCCAGTATTCTGTAAATTGTGTGTACATTTATATGTGATGGTGTCATATTTTAATGCAACGCTCAAAAGTAGTATTAAGATCTGCATTATTTAAGGTATGTGTGAATTTGTATATGAAAGACCTGTATTTACAAGGGTAAGATAATACACTGTCTGATAAAAAAAAAGTTAAGCACCCAGAAGGAGTGTTTGGAAGTGAATGAAACTGCATAATCTGAAAGACCGTGTGCCTTTACTGAACTGATTACAATACGGGCTGAAAGAGACAAGGCCGTTAGCAGTTATAGGTGGAATGTTGGCGCCAGGTCAGTAGGTTGTCGCACCACCCCTGGCCGCAATGCGTGCCCCTATGTGGTTCGGAATGGTGTCAAACAGACTTTTGATACTCTCCTGAGGCACGTTCGTCCACAGTTGTTGCTTCTGTCCTTCCAGATCCCGCAGGTTTGTACTGGGACGGAGTCCCCTTCCAATGTCATCCCATACGTGTTCAATGATGGAGAGGTTCTCGTTACGGGAGGACCTCAACATGCTCTAGGCAGCCTTTAGACACACGTGCTGTGTGTGGACGTGCATTATCTTGTTGGAAAAATGTCCCAGGGTGCTGTGCCATAAGGGGAAGGACGTGCGGGCGTAGAATGTCTGTCGCGTATCGCTCTGCCGTCAAAGTCTGCCGAAGCACTATTAGAGGTGACCTGAACGCATATCCTATGGCTCCCAACACCATGATGTCAGGAATTTCGCCTGTGTGCCTTTCCACAATATGGGCAGGATCTGCCCTCTGCCCTCCACGCCTCCAAACACTCACACGATGGTCATCTGAGGCTATGGAGAAGCGGGAAGCATCATTGAACATGATGCTACGTCAGACGTCCTTTGTCGAGGCCTCCCGGGCAAGGCACCACTCCAAACGCAGGCGGGCGTTGGTGTTCTGGTGTCAATGGCAACCGATGCATGGGGCGGTAGGACCCCAATCCGGCGGATGCGAGTCGTTTAGTCACTGTGAGGGAATTCACAGGATGTTGTAAAGCCTCCGGTGCATGTTCACAGACGGCGGGTGCCGAAGTCACGGGATCCCGCAATGCTTGGCTCACCATGCGACGGTCCTCCCTCGGGGTGGTATTTCTTCGTCGACCCGAATCTACACGACGTGATTGGGTGCCCTCATGTACCCATTGAGTCCAACATCGGGCCACTGCGACATCTGCGTGGCAATTGCACGATACGACCAACCAGCTTCATGCAGTCCCACAATGTGACCTTTGTAAAATGCTCTCAGTTGGTGGATAGGCTGTCTAACGCGTCTGTGAGGCATCTCGGGTGCTTCGTACTGTACGTAGTCCTCTCTGCACGTCTTGCTTAACTGTCTGACTCACAGCCGTTGACCGGTAACAACTTACCAACAACAGGACCGTGCCATCACGAATGCACTCTGGAGAGCGTTCTAAACATTACAGATTCTTATAAATCTAATCATTTACTCACACATCAATGGTATGCATGTATACCGAAACGGGATAAAATTGGACCACTCTCTCTGGGCGCTTAAATTCTTTGTCAGGCAGTGTAGTTAGTAATTGGACCGCTCTATCTACCGTAATTCATAGTGTAAAATTTTGAAATACTTAAGGTACGTGTGAATCTATACATGACGGTGTTCTAATGGTAAGCTAGTAGTAAGCTCAGCCTATAGTATTGTAAGCCGTAGTGTTAAGCACTGGAAATATTTAAGTTGAGTGTGAATTTCTATGTAACGATGTTGGATTTAGAATGTTAAACCAGTAGTATTTCTTGTAATATTTTCTTCCATGGAATAGCTTGTTGTACTCTTATTGTAGTAGTAGTAGTAGCTCTTGTTGTTGGGTAATTTTATTTTAACATTACTTCATTATCACACTACTGTAAGTGATCATTGGCACCAGGATATTTCCCAATTGCGATGTATTTCTAACTACTACTACTACTACTACTACTAATAATAATAATAATAATAATAATTTCCATGCTTGCTCTCAGAAGACACTTATTCAAAAAATTCATAACGTTAATGAATTGATAAATTTGAAAATAAAGCATACTTTGTGAAAAATAATGCTTATTAACATAAAATAAAGCCTAGCATTAAATTGTTCGACTAATGAACACCATCACGTTGAAAAGAAAAATGGCAACAACGTTAAATGCGAGATTGAGCGAATTGTTATTTAGTTCTGTGGATGGGAATGGCCTTATTGTTATTGGGGTTATCACCGTCCCTTATACAACTACCTGTTCCTTCAGCTCCACACAACTGCTTCTTGTTACTTGGTTCTTCTTCCTATGTGTGCTGCCTTCCTTCTTCCGTCATCTCCTATTTTAATTTATTCGGTGAAGCTCGTTCATATCAGGTTCACCAACGAGGAACACGCAGGGATGCCTCTTCCCTAAGCTAGCCAATATATTTCAATTAACGCTGCCCATTATTCAACATCTTCGGTTTAGGTATATTACGCAAGACTGATGGTATGTACTTAAAGTAACTAAATGTAAAAGAATGCGTTACATTTGACCGTACAATGGTAGCATAGCATATACGTCATCTCACGGATATACATTCAAATGCAAATCGAAACGTTTTCCTAATTTATTTGTAGATGAGTTGGAAATGAAAAAGAACACTTTATATTTTATCACTTCTCCTCTTTTCTTGACCCAATCACTAAAGTTATTCAAGCATCTGCGAAAAGCTTTCTTCCATTCCTCCATGACTGAAAATGTATTTATTTATTTATTTATTTATTTATTTATTTATTTATTTATTTATTTATTTATTTATTTATTTACTTGACCTTAGCAGTGGCGAAGTTAGAGATTAAGCCCTCTCTTCCACATAACCACGTGAATTACAATTTAAAACATATATGAAGGAAATGTAATATTCTATTCTAAAATCAAGATTAACTAACCAAACCAAACCCCATGGCACTACAGCCCTTGAAAGGCCTTGGCCTACCAAGTGACCGCTGCTCAGCCCGAAGGGCTGCAAATTACGAGGTGTCGTGTGGTCAATACGACGAATTCTCTCGGCCATTATTATTCATGGCTTTCGAGACCGGGGACGCTATCTTACCATCAGTTAGCTCCTCAATTCTAATCACGTAGGCTCAACCGTCAGGTATATGTAAAAATATTTGACCTGGCCGGGAATCGTAACCGGGGTCAGTAAAGGAGTTTTGTGTTTAACTTACGTTGTCTTTATTTCATAAGACCGTTCACCGAACTTTTCAGACACAGGTTGTATAAAGAATAATGAAAGCTAAGCTCAGCAAATAAAAGAAAACGAAACAAGTAAAACAAAATAACGAGTAATCCGGAGCATAAAAGTAAAAGAAGAGTGAGAAAATACTTAATGAAAAGTTAGATACTAACTGAAAAACATAAGCAGTGCATAAATAGTACACTTCTTCTTCTTCTTTATCTGTTTACCCTCCAAGGTCGGCTTTTCCCTCGGACTGAGCGAGGGTTCCCACCTCTACCACCTCAAGGGCAGTGTTGGGGAAACAACTGAGGAAGATGACCAGTACCTACCCCAAATATATTGCCAACATTCCCGTATTCTACATTCCATGTTTAATGGTGTTTGGATATTTTTTCCGCCAGTGTTACTGGAATCATATTTGGCTTAACCACACTAGGATTACAGAAACTGGAATTCGAAACCTTACCTCGGTTGGCTTTGCAGTATATCACAAGTAATATCCAGGTTATTAGGTGAAAATGATCATCGGTTTACAGAAAGCATGTTGCGAAACATCGAAAACTTCTTTCCACATCAACGGATGTTAAGGGTTCATACTCGAAGCAAGTGAGATTTTTTCAAAAGTGCTCGCAACTACATTTTCTCCTTTCAATATTTCACCTATCTTGCAAATAATTTGATACCCCTGTTTTTTCTTTCTTTAATTTAATTTAATTTTCTCTCTTTTCATATTTTGTTCAAATGAGTTATACATATTTATTCACTAGAGAAAAGTTGGTTAAGAGATGATGGATGAAATAGTGATGAATGAGTATTCGATACTCCTGTAAAATTCATTTATGTTAAGTGGTTAGACTGTTGAGGATGGGCAGTAAAATTGTTGTCGAAAGAAGGTGAAGTTGCAGAAAAAATATGTAGGACCTAACAAAAGGCTAAAAAGGACCAATAATCCAAGAAACGCCGAAAAGGAAAAAAAGAGGACACACAAAAACCACCATTTTCTGCCCTACAATGACCCAGAATGATCATACATTATGTTGGGCACCGTCTTCGTACACTCGAGAAAAAGAGGATTATCTTTAATTCCAAGCCTTATTAATAACAACAATGAAATGATATCATACTTGCAAATTCCTAGGCACTAGTGGATCGGATAAGGAAATGTATAGCTCTAGTCAAAATGTATGTGAAATATTTTGATTCATGTTGGAAGACGGAAGGGTACTTAGTACACAGTCACAGTTCATATACTTTATTTATGGAAGAACTCAAAGTTTAAAGTGACAGAACGTGAAAGCATGATGACGTGGGCAATTTGCTTTTCTTCCCATCTGCCACCTCTGCTATACAGTATGTAGAGAGTGAAGGAAGACAAGTACTTGTTACACTCTCCAGGTGTCACTGCGCTCAATGATGGTCTCGAAACGACAGGCTCTAGGGGTTTCTGAAGCCCGTGAGGTCGATAACTCCGGGTGATAAATGCTGACCCAGTATCAGACATGCTG
Source organism: Anabrus simplex (assembly GCF_040414725.1). Lineage (NCBI taxonomy): Eukaryota > Metazoa > Arthropoda > Insecta > Orthoptera > Tettigoniidae > Anabrus > Anabrus simplex. Next base: position 1,091,288,496 of record NC_090266.1, read on the forward strand.
GAGCTTAAAGCGTTGATCTGTGTGGTAGAGTGTGATGGTCTAGAGGCTTAAACGGCCCGTGAGAATCCGGGTGGTTGCTTGAAAATCACGTTGTCACGTAAGCCCGTAGATCGTCTTCAATCTGTAAGGAATTGTTGGAGATGTTTGTTTGCTGTATACTGCAGCTTAGTCCATGGTTCTTCGCATTAATCACAAAGGGATTGAAGCCCTATCCAGTAACCCTGAACTAATCCCTGAATTTAAATAATAATAATAATAATAATAATAATAATAATAATAATAATAATAATAATAATGTCCAACCCGTACCCCGTTCCTCTACGGGGTCCGGTATGAGGTGGGATGAATCTGTCGTGACGGGTTTTTATGACCGAATGCCCTTCCTGACGTCAACCTCATCAGCGGAGTTAATGAGTTGAAATTGATGACGTGATCTATGATAGTAGTAAGGGAGAGGGTGAAACCCGGTGCCGGCACATAGCCTACTCTTGTCGAACAGCATTAAGGGGTATGCTCAAGTCTTAATGTCTACATCCGTAGGACGAACCACCATCAACAACGCCATATGCTCTTACTCCATATGAGCAATGCGGAGAGGTTTAGAATTTAATCCAGTCTTTTGGCACGCAATCTAATGATTAGAAATTGTATACCACCACGCCCCTACCCTGTCGGCCAGCATTCTGATGGTGAATTTTTTTCGACCAACGGGACTCGAAGCTGTTAACCAAGACGTCAGACCGTTTAGTCCTCAACGCCTTAACGATCATGGCCAACAGGCGGGCTTCTGAATTTAAATAATAATAATAATAATGCGGTCCCTTGGTTGATTGATTAGTGTAGTTGCCTTCGGTAGAGACGGCCCCGGCTTCGATTACCGGGTGGACCGGAAATTTAAACTGCATATGGCCAATTCCCCTAGCTCGGGGACTGGATGTCTGTGTTAATTTACTACACATCTTCATCTACACACAACACACTACACTACCAACCTCCGCAGAAACACGCAATAGTGAATAAATCACTCGGCATAGTGTTGACATTAGAAAGGGCATTCAGGCGTAAAGCAGGGCCTAATCTACTCAAAGAGCGGACTTCTAGAAATCTGGAAAAATGCCAAGAAAGTAATAATAATAAGAAGAAGAAGAAGAAAAAAAAGAAGATGAAGAAAAATTGTACCGCGAGATACACCCGCCCAGTTCATTCAAATGAAGCGCCTGGAAGAATGCCATCGTCAATATAAAACTTGTAACAACTAGTGCAAGAATTTTGTAGTTTTCCTCACAGATGTCTCTACCAAAAGAAACATATGCTACGCCCTATTAAAATCCTGAAGTAATTTTTAATTTTAAGGTTTACTACACTGAGTTGACTGTTCTTTATTTTTTGGTGTGTTAATGTTGTCAATACTTTGATCTCTTTCCGCCAACTTCAAAATTGACCAATACGAAATTATGTATGTGCATTTCTTCATCAATAATTTTCATCTTCTACCTATTTGATTATCCAATAAAAATTGGGGGGGGGGGGTGTCGGGCCTTAGTCCAGAGCTCTCTAGAAACTTCCTCTCGGGTATAAAAGCTGGTACCTTTTCGAGCCACCTTGTCTTATTGGTCGTCCATTTTACTGAGTGTGTGCTGATAGAGGAGGTGGGGGCGTCTCACACTTCATTGAGTTTTATAGCGGATTAAGGTAATGAGAGCCATTTAATAACTATGTGATAACCTCTGAAAGCTAGCTCGAGAGGAAGGTTTCCTATCTTAATAATGTCACCTTAACTTTCCCATCTTCTAAAATGTAAATTTATATTTGTTAGCTAAAATTCGGGAATAGAGAGTGTGACACCCTCTTGAGTTCCCTATCAACTTGACTTCGAGGTGGCTATGACTTTATAACCGTTTTCTGTCGGCATCTTTTGTAATTTAAATTTTCCCCATCTAGTTACCTCTGTAGCATAGGATTAGCTTCTGTAACGTCGCGCCATGGGCCCAATTAGGGTTTTTGAGCTTCTAGTTGTAAATTTCAAGAAGTGCAAGTGTCCGCCTCTGCATCATCTTTTTTTTTTTTGGGCCAGTAACTTGAACCTGTGTTTTGTTATTTCTCCTACGAAGGCCCGGTAGAATGAGTATTCGCCACTCCTGTAAAATTCAATCATTTGTGTTAAGTGGTTAGACTGTCGAGTGTTTAAGACAGTGAATACTGCTTGAATTGTAATATGTAGGTTGTGCGTTGAGAGGCCTGAAAAGTGTAAACTTTAGTGAGCAAAGACGCTCTGGTTGTAAATGTAAAAGTTGAACTTTGCCTTGAGAAGGCAGTAAGGTATAAGGTTCAGAGCGCAGTCTCCTAGATAAATTCCTAGAGCATAGATGCTCTTTCTATTCTTGTAGAGGTGTTAGTATTCTCTGTAAATGAAATTGGGAGACATGTCTCCTTGACTATTGAGTGGATGGTGCCATAGTGCTCAAGAAACGTTTGTAAAATTGGGAGCGTTAAGTTTGTTAATTGGCAATTTTGTTGATGTTTCTGATTTCTCCTACCTTGTATCTAAGCTAACGAGCTAGTTTTGTACCTGAAATCTTGTTCCGTCGCTGAGCGACTTGTTTTGTTAAAAAATTAGCTTCTGAAAAAAAAACCAGCCCAAAAAATATACCTCTAATTTTAAAGCTTTTAATTAATCTTTTGATTGTAGTAGATAGACCCATTCATGCCCGCACATTCTTTCACCTCTGTGATCCACAAAATAACGGTAACAATAATAATCATCAGTCATCGCCGTACAGGCTATGAAGGCCCTTCGAGGGGCGGAAGATAAAGGCTTCCACTATCCGTAACCTCGACACGTGATGGGGAAGAGTGGTTAGCTCTACGCCCTGCCGCCTTTGCCCCCAGGAATTAACCTGGTACTCATTTTTGGTGTAGGCTGAATGAACCTCAGAGCCATATGCACCTCCGGAAGAGGAAATCTCGTTTCTTAAATTTTACGACTTCCTGACGGGGATTCGAACCCACGTCCTTCCGGGTGGACCGAGCACGCCTCTACCGCCTCGGCCAGGCAGCCCCTTAATAATAATAATAATAATAATTATAATAATAATAATAATAATAATAATAATAATAATAATAATAATAATAATGGGAACTGCTTAGCCGTGCCTATAAATATATCGTCGGAACCACGTGGGTTCGATTACTCGTCAGAAAGTCGAAAAATTTAGGAAAGATATCACACCTCCACAATTATAACAAATAAGGAGGATCAACGTTCATGAACTTTACGTTCGACAATGCTTTATAACAATATCTGTCAACAAAATGGGGTACGGATCATCCGATCCGTAGGCTGCTCAACAAATCTGTGACGAATTGTTCCTAGGTAATTGGTGACTGCATAACAAATTTATACAGACGTCTCCAAAAATTCATCCGCTGCTGAAGTAGGATGCACTGCTTACTTCCCAACGATTGGGGTATGTGGATCGCTCACCCTTTCCTCTGATACATCCATCTATTCAGCAGAAGCTTTCGCAATCTCTGTAGCTGTTAAATACGATAAAATATTGGTTATTTTTGTCTCCTTAAGCGTTTCTTCAACCCTCATATAAACCCCTCATATAACGAACTGCTCATATTCACATTATTAACATCTTCAAAGTGACTGATGATTTAAGCGGGAATCTACGCCTTTCAACATAGAAAGTGGGGTGTATTAAACATTTGTTTCCACAGCAATGGAAATGAATACTGAAAGGAAGACAACCACATTATTCCGTAATAATATGCCTGCATATTTAGAAATGACATAAGCCCATGCCATTATATCGTCCCATAAGAAACAATACCGCGTATCTAACAATGCTGTTCCTGTCCAATATTTTCCTGAAGTCTGGTCACGCCTCCGGTCCACATATTGATATGCAGTCCATGAGAACAATTTTCGTTGAGTTCATTTTGCTATGCGCTTGGGTAAAGAAAACTGATCCTTAAATACACCATACTCTAGAAGGGGGTTATGTCATGTAAACATACATTCATACAGTACGGTACAGTAAGGTTCATTTTTCCTTACACACACGCATAGGAAAATGAACTCAAACGAAATTTTTTGCTATTTTTTTATGTCGCTCCGACACAGACAAGTCTTATGGCGACGATGGGACAGAAAAGGCCTAGGAATTTGAAGGAAGCGGCCGTGGTCTTAAACCACGGAAAACCATCTTCAGGGCTGCCGACAGTGGGGTTCGAACCCACTATCTCCCGGATGCGAGCTCACGGCTGCGCGCTCCTAACCGCACGCCCAACTCGCCCGGTACGAATTTTATTCTGGTGGACTGCATATCCATATGCGGCTCAGAGGCGTGACCAGTCCTAAGAAACGTAATGGATAGGAAGAACATTGTCAGATACGCGGTGTTGTTTCTTAAGGGATGATATATATTTAATTATTCAAAATGGCGGATCATCACGGCCACTATTTTGCCGCTTCCCTGATAATTTCCAAACACTTGAATATTTTTCTATGGTTCTCTTCTTATTATGATAAGTAATGTTACAGCTGTAACCTGTACTAGAATCAGTGAAGTCCATCAAGTACAAATACTTTTTCATGAAGTGATTTTCAAGTAGTCAATCTTTTCATTTATTTTCATTTAAAAATATTTTTAAAATTTAACCAATGAAGCTAGCTCAATAATTCTAGCATACTTCTTCTTATCTATGAAATATACATGCCTGCAAAATTTCATCTTAATATCATATCCTAAAAACATTCCGAGTTATCAGGGAAACGTTTCTGAAAAACAAAATTTACAGGAAACGAGCCAAAAACTTACCGATAAAGGGCTTACTTGGGTGACAAGGCTTCACTTTTTTGCTCATAATTCTGAAAGTATTGGAGATATTAACAAAAATTTTGCACTGCTATAAAGAGAAAAGTTCAGTTTTGAATGAAAAATAAATAAATTGATAAATTACATTTTTGGTCGGTCAAAGGTAAGAATACGCGGGGTAACTACCTACTTTGTATGGATCCCTTCCCAAAACGGTATCCAGCATGAATACGTAGATCAACTTGCGAAGAAAGCTGCGCAAGGTAATCAGAGAACACACTGCTACATCTCCCTAATTTAGTTTCACTATTAAAGCAATCGGCACATGCACAATGGATTCAAGAATGGACAGCATCAAAAATTACTCGAGGTGACCATTCCCAGACAACTATACCCTCCAGTTGAACCATGTTTCTCAAAATGGAATAAAAGCAGAAGATACAACTGTTATCAGGATGCGCTCCAATCATGGTAGCTTCCAAAGTCACCTCTATTCCACAAATGTAATGAACTCTCCACCCTGTGTATGTGGCGGGAATATTATTGAAGATAATCACTTGTTCTTCCCCTGCAGTAGATAGCGAAAACAACGTGGGACTTCCATAAAATCACAAGGCAAACGTCAAGAGCAATTTCCAACATCGATATCTACACTCCTAGCGTCATGTGACAGAACTATTTATCTGCCAATAATTCAATGTCTCATCTCGAATTGTAATTATTTTTTATGCTATTTTACACTAGACAAATGCTGGGGCTGTATTTTATTTATGGCCTGGTCAGAAAATGGGAAACCACGGAAAACCATTTTCAGGGTTTCCGACAATGGGGTTTGAACCCACTATCTCTCGAGTGAATGTTTACAGCTATGTCATCCGAACCGCGTAACCAACGCGCTCGGTGACATATAGCTATTTGTTCCTTTATTTCACTTAGGTTGCTCTAAAAACGAGTAGACGTTTCATTCCAGAGTGTACAAGACTAACTACACTATGTCCCTTAGTGCCAATGTTATAGATAGTCGAAGCCTTTATTTTTCACTCACCGGGCGAGTTGGCCGTGCGGTTAGGGGCGCGCAACTGTTAGTTTGCTTCCGAGAGATAGTGGGTTCGAATCCCAATGTCGGCAGCCCAGAAGATGGTTTTCCTTGGTTTCCCATTTTCACACCAGGCAAATGCTGAGGCTGTACCTTAATTAAGGCCACGGCCGATTCCTTCCAACTCCTAGGCCTGTCCTATCCCATCATCGCCATAAAATCTATCTGCGTCGGTGCGACGTAAAGCCCTTAGCAAAAAAAAAAAAAAATAGCTAGAGAGCTTAGTTACAGGCATGTGATATACAGATTACATTAGAGGAGGGACCAGGTGAAGTTTTGACAACTTCGGTACGTAAGAAAAATCATCAGGAAAAAGGTTTACCAACTACAACAACAAAAACATCTTCAGCAATTAATTTGTGCTTATTCCACTAGATATCGCTAGAAAATAAATGTTCTTAGAAGGTTTTTAAAGTTCGTATTCACTGACATAGATGGTCATAGAGAAGGCGGGAAGTTTAAACAGCCAAAGTAGGTGTACCCCTGGTACAATTATTATTATCATTATTACTACTGATTAAATCAATGTATAATTCAGCGAGGTTTATGTCCTTAAATTTATGTACCCAGTACATATACTTGCTGTGGTTGAAGATTGAAGTAGTAGTTGAATGTACTATTTGGTTCGTCTTTCTATACTACTTACCTTTCAAATATGGCTTCATTCGAGGAGCAGATGAGGAATCTTCCCGTGCTGCATTGTATTAATGCAGCCGGGCTGAGTGGCTCAGACGGTTGAGGCGCTGGCCTTCTGACCGCAACTTGTCAGGTTTGATCCTGACTCAGTCTGGTGATATTTGAGAGTGCTCAAATACGTCAGCCTCGTGTCTGTAGGTTTACTGGCACTTGAAATAACTCATTTGGGACTAAATTCCGGCACCTCGGCATCTCCGAAAACCTCAAAAGTAGTTAATGGGACGTAAAGTAAATAACATTAATTATTATTATTATCTATTAATGCAGACTCAGTGAAAGCTTTGGCAGTTTCATACAACAACGTACATGTTTAAAATCACTAGGTATGTAAGCAAGATTTTCGGGATGAAAAATAATGTTCCTATTTTTCGGTGCCCTTTGTTGAACCGAAGGTCTCATAACATGCAGTCTCGAGTTTAACAGACATGTAGAACATAGAACAGGCATGTCAAACAGTGCTCGCAGTAAGACTTCGGACGGCCTAGAAATGACCTCGCACGCGTGTGGGCAGAACTTCTCCTCTCTAGGCGGGTGGGAGGGGAGTTTGTAACTTTTTTTGATAATAATAAATAAATAAATCAAATATATAAATAAAATTACTCAAAAACTTAATAAAATTAATAAGCATAATTAACCGAAATGTCCGTAGTATGGGCGCCAGAGTTCACCAGAATGGATCCCTCGAATTTAGATAAGAGCATGATAGACTTTATATCCCAGGGCGTGTACATAATGCTGCGTACTGGTACATCTGCTGCAGGCCTTACCTAACCTCCTGAAAACGACTAATTAGGTAGGAACTGCACCTAGGTTTATCAATAACACTGATTCTAAAATAGCTAACTATATTCTGAACAAATTCCGTGCATGAGCACCTCATCAACATACAACATTATACATATAATACACACATAAAATATTGCTGGAAGACTCCCATATTTACAACAACAACAATAATGAAAACCGTGGGAAAACGAAAGCGAGAACTAAGCTACCATTTGTAGATGGTCCGATGAACAATGTACATGTATGAAGATAAACACCCTTCACTGTCTCTATATCAATTCGATTTACCGATTCTCATAATCGGCAGTTATCACATCACACAGATACTGTACCTTGTACTACTGTGTTCACATATTTTAACACTTGTTGTAAAGATATATACACACGTCCGTCGATCCTCAACATATAAATTTATGGAAAGTCTGAGATAGCTTTCACCAACATATAATGCTAGGCCGCCACAAGTGCTACAATACTTAATGCGCAAGCACTCTCCACAATCAGCCACTTTCCACAAACATAACAAGACTACGCTTCACGAACGTTTGAAGTCCAGTCCATTGCAGCCGTGTCACTCCAGTACCGTATATCAGCACTACTTCCTTCTCGTACAGTGTGTCCGTTGTCGTTCCTTCATACAGTGTCACTGCCTGTAGTTGTAGTAGTTTTCCTTCTCGTTCCTTTACAATCACCTTTACAATCACCCTTACAATATTCCTTACAATGTCTCTTACATATCCTTGGTTGCCGCCGTATGATCAAACTTTATAGACATCAACATCCCCCTCCTCTCAGATGATACGTCTGGATTGGTGCTTGCCAACCAATCATGAGTGGTCCTCTTCTCAAGCCCAAGCCCTGAACTACTTCTTCCTCCCAAGACAATAACAAACTCTCGGGAGTTTTACATGAATCACCAAATTTTCCTAATACAACAACAAGCTCATCTCATCAGGCTGGGATATATACATGACTCATGAATTTCCCGACACAAGTACATCACAACAAGCACTGGGGCAGCCATATGACTCATTCAAATTACCAGAGTTATTAAAGCAATGTTTTCCCACTCATGCAAAACAAATTACTCATACCTACATATGTGGATATCTTCCAGCTTATAAATATAAATGACAAAACATACAAATGAAATACCGATAATAATAATAATAATAATAATAATAATAATAATAATAATAATAATAATAATAATAAATCGAATACTGACAATAATATCTCTACCTTCTACATATAATTCGGGGGTGTGATATATGTACTATCACAAGTTGAACTGACAGTAGGTTCTCTCACAGTAGGGATGTGTAAATCGGATCACTTCTTGCCACGTGAAACAAAAGGACGATGCAAGACGAGAGTGGTAAGAGGAAAAGTTACGGTAGATCAGACCCGGAATGGTCGCACTGTTTCCTAAGTCGCGAAAATAAAGGAGGAGCTCAGTGCTTAGTGTGTAAAAAGGATATCGTCTGCAAAAAATTAATGTTAGGCGTCATTATGAGCTGTATCATGCATATCGGTACTGTGGTATTACCCTACTGGTGATGATAGTTTGAAATTAATAGCGGAACTACGAAGTTGTTAGTATACTAGTGATGTATTTTCAAAAATTAGTTTTTAGGAGAACACGAAACAGTGATGTCCAAACAACTGTATTTAAAGTTTGAAATATCGTTCTTTTTTATCTGAAATCTTGTCAATCTTTGTAAGTACTTCCAGATGAGCAATTCTCTTCCAGGATGGATATCAACAAATCTCGATTCCGATCTCGGCTAACAGACATCCATCTCAATGCAGTAATGAAAATAGTGTCTGCAAGCACCATCAAGCATAACATGGACCGAATTACTGCCAGCAAACGTCCACAAGGCTCAGGAAATAAGTGTGAACACAGATGGGGCGCTTTTAGACAACGTTCATTTTATTTTTCAGAGGAAGCTAAACCAAGATTGCCAAGGTGTAGGCAAGCGCTCACCGGAATATTTTTGAGTTATTTCATCACACTTTTGTTTTTTCAAATACAATATTCATATTTTAATCATTTATGTATTTTGAACATGTCAAACTTTGATTCTTCGTTTAATATTTCGTTAATGTGTGCAGTATTTAGGTAGGCTACAGATCTATATTGTCTTTTAATATATCAATAAAATATGTTTTAATTATTATTATTATTCCATATATGGAGTGAGTTAGCCGTGCGGTTAGGAGCGCGAAGTTGTGAGCTTGCACTTGGGACATAATGGGTTCGTACCCCACTGTGGGCAGACATGAAGAGTGATTTCCATGGTTTCCCATTTTCACATCAGGCAAATTCTGGGCCACGGCCACTTCCTTCCCACTCCTAGCCCTTTCCTGTCCCATCGTCCCCATAAGATCTATCTGTGTCGGCGCGACGTAAAGCAACTTGTAAGAAAATTATATATTTCATGTAAATTAACAACATACGGTGCCTTATTAATGATACTGGTGAAGCACAGCTCTTATTTAGAGGTAGCGCACTTCGATCGCAACGATGAAAATAATTCTATGCACCCCTAACGCATCTACTTCGAATTTCGCCGCTCGAGTCAGCGTGTGCCAGCCCAGATCGCACGGGAGTAAAGAAACTCTGCACGCAGCTCGCCTGGCGTGCGCTTGACCTTGCAATGCCTGACTTAGAGTTAGCTAGCTTGTTTGCTATTCTGTCCCGAGACCAGTGTGCACTGGAGCTGATACTCGAGGATACAGTTCCAGAAGATTAAGAGGGGTTACTGAGGCAGCTCATCTCACTACAAAGATACGGAAGCTTGGTGAAGAAGGCAAGTTGGCCGCGCGGTTAGGGCCGCGCAGTTGTTAGCTTTCATCCGGGAGATAGTGGGTTCGAAACAAGCTGTCGGCAGCCCTGAAGATGGTTTTACGTGGTTTTCCATTTTTACACCAGGCAAATACTGGGGCTGTACCTTAATTAAGGCCACGCCCAATTCTTTTCCACTCCTAGGCCTTTCCTATTCCATCGTCACCATAATACTTTTCAGTGTCGGTGCGACGTAAAAGAAATTGTAGAAAAAATGATGAAGACAGGTTTCTAAAAGAGTCAATGTAAAATAATAATGTTAAATGTTGAACATCCCTTCAATTGTTATGGATTTTAAGAGACGCCAAGGTGTTGGAATTTTGCCCTTCGAGTGTATTTTAAAGTGCCGAAAGCCAACGATATGGAGTGGGACGAGTGAAAAATATTAAGAACTTCGAGCATATGAAATTTTCAAGAACGGGAATAAACTTTCAAGTTCGTGTGTGTCCAGCTATCCTAATCGGTATGCTAAAATCTTCCAGCCAGAAATGAGAACACTGCTTCATCCCCTAAAAGTAATAATTAATACCATACATTCAATGTGGTCCGCCTCTGTGGTGTAGTGGTTAGCGTGATTAGCTGCCACCCCCGGAGGTCCGGGTTCGATTCCCGGCTCTGCCACGAAATTTGAAAAGTGGTACGAGGGCTGGAACGGGGTCTACTCAGCCTCGGGAGCTCAACTGAGTAGAGGTGGGTTCGATTCCCACCTCAGCCATCCTGGAAGTGGTTTTCCGTGGTTTCCCACTTCTCCAGGCAAATGCCGGGATGGTACCTAACTTAAGGCCACGGCCGCTTCCTTCCCTCTTCCTTGCCTGTCCCATCCAATATTCCCATCCCACCGCAAGGCCCCTGTTCAGCATAGCAGGTGAAACCGCCTGGGCGAGGTACTGGTCATTCTCCCCAGTTGTATCCCCGACCCAAAAGTCTGAATCTCCAGGACACTGCCCTTGAGGCGGTAGAGGTGGGATCCCTCGCTGAGTCCGAGGGAAAAACCGACCCTGGAGGGTAAACAGATTACGAACGAACGAACATTCAATGTGCATTCACTGCACCACTCATTAAGCCAGTTTTTTACTCTCGTTTTGTTTCAGTATGTGTGGCTCATAATTTAATTTTGTACATGAATCGAAAAGCTATTAATATACTGATCGTCTAGTTGTACCATGTTATGGTTTAGCTAGTTTTGTTTTTACGTTTTGAATCATTATTAATGATTGCTCTCAAAACTCCTTTCAAACACTGGCCACTAATTGCTGTAGCACGTATTTATTAGCATTTAAAATAAAATTAATTAACCTAATAAGTGAGAGGATATTTAACAACGACACTTTTCCCTTACTGTATATCTGTACTATTAGGCCAATAAAAGTGAAAAGCCTGCAGTTCTAAGTATTCTGTTCTTGATCGTATGCGGAGTGTCTGTATATCGACATCTGCGTTTAACAATTGATACGGCATTGTTGTGTACTAAAATGCAGTGCACTGGCAAAAGCTTACCTTATAGCTTAAGTTTTTTCCGTGCCATTTGTATAGAATTTTCTACTCTCTACAGATCTTGAGGAATTTCTGAACGAATTTCTAAACCGTCAGAGCTAAGTCTTCCGAATTTTTGCCACATGTCCTTCCTTTCTTAATCCGTTTACCCGTCAGGGTTGGTTTCTCCCTCGGACTCAACGAGGGATCCCACCTCTACCACCTCAAGGGCAGTGTCCTGGAGCGTGACACTTCGGGTCGTGGGATTCAACTGGATAGGAGGACCAGTACCTCGCCCAGGCGGCCTCACCCACTATGCTGAACAGGGGTCCTGTAGGGTGATGGAAAGTTTCGAAGGGATAGACAAGAGGGAAGGAAGGTGCCGTGGTTTTAAGTTATGTACCATCCCAGCATTTGCCTGGAGAAGACGTGAGTAACTACGGAAGACCACTTCAAGGATGGCTGATTTGGGAATTAAAACCACCTCAACTCAGTTGATATCCCGAGGATTAGTTGACCCCGTTCCAGCACTCGCACCTAAATGAGGTGGGTAGGGTTGAGGCTCAGGTCATGGGGGATTCCATCGTTAGACACGTGAGGAAAGTGTGTGGAGGAAAGGGAACCAGGGTAGAATGTTATCCAGGAATTAGGTTGAGGCAGATGTAGAGGAAAGAAGAAGAGAGGGAGGAGGGGAAGGAGAAGGTGGTAGTGTTTCACGTTGGTACCAACAACGTAAGGCAAGCTGATATAAGTACCAACATAGTTGGAGATGTGTGGGATGTGGTAAATGCAGCACGGATGAAGTTTAAGAAAGCGGAGATTGTTATTAGTGGAATACTGTGTAGGAGGGATACTGACTGGAGGATGATTGAGGATTTAAATGAGACTATGGAGTGGGTATGTGGGAAACTGGGAGTGAAATTTCTAGATCCTAATGGGTGGGTAGGAGATAGGGATCTGCGCTCGGATGGCCTTCATTTAAACCGCAGTGGTACGTATAAGTTAGGAAATTTGTTTGCAAGGGTAATAGGGAGGTACATTCAGGGAAACGGGATGGCCTAGGGAGCGGTGATAAGGGAACAGGGAACTGGAAATCAAGTAGGGATGACATAAAATTGTTAGTGTTGAACTCTAGAAGTATTGTAAAGAAAGGAATAGAATTAAGTAATTTAATAGATATATATTTACCAGATATTGTAATAGGAGTTGAATCATGGCTGAGAAATGATATAATGGATGCAGAGATTTTCTCACGGCACTGGAGTGTGTATCGTAGACACAGGATAGGAAAGGTGGGAGGGGGAGTTTTCATTCTGGTGAAAGAAGAATTTGTAAGCTACGAAAAAGTTAAAGATGAGACACATGAAATTCTAGGTGTAAGGCTAATTTCTAAAGATCATAGGCAACTTGATATATTCGGAGTGTACAGATCGGGAAAGGGTAGCACTGATGCGGATTCGGAATTATTTGACAGGATAGTCAGCTATGTGGGAAACGACATGGAAAGAAATGTGATTGTAGCGGGAGATCTGAATTTGCCAGATGTAAATTGGGAAGGAAATGCGAACGACAGGAAGCATGACCAACAAATGGCAAATAAGTTAATATGGGAAGGACAGCTGATTCAGAAAGTGATGGAACCAACCAGAGGGAAAAATATCCTGGATGTGGTGCTGATAAAGCCAGATGAGCTCTATAGGGAAACTGAAGTAATAGATGGTATTAGTGATCATAAACTGTTTTTGTGGTAGTTAAAAATAAATGCTATAGAAAGGAAGGTCTTAAAAGTAGGACTGTTAGGCAGTACCATATGGCTGATAAAGCAGGTATGAGGCAGTTTCTAAAAAGTAACTATGATCGGTGGAAAACGGTAAATAAAAATGTAAACAGACTCTGGGATGGGTTTAAAGAAATTGTTGAGGAATGCGAAAACAGGTTTGTACCTTTAAGGGTGGTAAGGAATGGTAAAGACCCACCTTATTATAATAGAGAAATAAAGAGACTAAGAAGGAGGTGCAGACTGGAAAGAAATAGAGTTAGAAATGGCTGTGGAAGTAAGGAGAAATTGAAGGAACTTACTAGAAAATTGAATCTAGCAAAGAAGGCAGCTAAGGATAACATGATGGCAAGCATAATTGGCAGTCATACAAATTTTAGTGAAAAATGGAAGGGTATGTATAGGTATTTTAAGGCAGCAACAGGTTCCAAGAAGGACATTCCAGGAATAATTAATGAACAAGGGGAGTGTGTATGTGATAATCTTCAAAAGGCAGAAGTATTCAGTCAGCAGTATGTAAAGATTGTTGGTTACAAGGATAATGTCGAGATAGAGGAAGAGGCTAAGGCCAAAGAAGTAATAAAACTTACATATGAGAACAATGACAGTTACAATAAGATACACAAGTTGAAAACTAGAAAAGCGGCTGGAATTGATCAGATTTCTGGGGATATACTAAAGACAATGGGTTGGAATATAGTACCATATATGAAGTACTTATTTGATTATTGTTTGGTCGAAGTAGCTATACCAGATGAATGGAGAGTTGCTATAGTAGCCCCTGTGTATAAAGGAAAGGGTGATAGACATGAAGCTGAAAATTACAGGCCAGTAAGTTTGACATGCATTGTATGTAAGCTTTGGGAAGGCATTCTTTCTGATTATATTAGACATGTTTGTGAAATTAATAACTGGTTCGATAGAAGGCAATTCGGTTTTAGGAAAGGTTATTCCACTGAAGCTCAACTTGTAGGATTCCAGCAAGTTATAGCAGATATCATGGATTCTGGAGGTCAAATGGACTGTATCGCGATTGACATGTCTAAAGCATTTGATAGGGTGGATCATGGGCGACTACTGGCAAAAATGAGTGCAATTGGACTAGACAAAAGAGTGACTGAATGGGTTGCTATATTTCTAGAAAATAGATCTCAGAGAGTTAGAGTAGGTGAAGCTTTGTCTGACCCTGTAATAGTTGAGAGGGGAGTTCCTCAGGGCAGTGTTATCGGATCTTTATGTTTTCTTATATATATAAATGATATGAGTAAAGGAGTGGAATCGGAGGTAAGGCTTTTTGCGGATGATGTTATTCTCTATAGAGTGATAAATAAGTTACAAGATTGTGAGCAACTGCAACGTGACCTCGAAAATGTTGTGAGATGGACAGCAGGCAATGGTATGTTGATAAACGGGGCTAAAAGTCAGGTTGTGAGTTTCACAAATAGGAAAAGTCCTCTCAGTTTTAATTACTGCGTTGATGGGGTGAAAGTTCCTTTTGGGGATCATTGTAAGTATCTAGGTGTTAATATAAGGAAAGATCTTCACTGGGGTAATCACATAAATGGGATTGTAAATAAAGGGTACCGATCTCTGCACATGGTTATGAGGGTGCTTAGGGGTTGCAGTAAGGATGTAAAGGGGAGTGCATATAAGTATCTGGTAAGACCCCAACTAGAGTATGGTTCCAGTGTATGGGACCCTCACCAGGATTACCTGATTCAAGAACTGGAAAAAATCCAAAGAAAAGCAGCTCGATTTGTTCTGGATGATTTCCGACAAAAGAGTAGCGTTACAAAAATTTTGCAATGTTTGGGTTGGGAAGAACTGAGAGAAAGAAGAAGAGCTGCTCGACTAAGTGGTATGTTCCGAGCTGTCAGCGGAGAGATGGCGTGGAATGACATTAGTAGACGAATATGTTTGAATGGCGTTTATAAAAGTAGGAAAGATCACAATATGAAGATAAAGTTGGAATTCAAGAGGACAAACTGGGGCAAATATTCATTTATAGGAAGGGGAGTTAGGGATTGGAATAACTTACCAAGGGAGATGTTCAATAAATTTCCAATTTCTTTGAAATCATTTCGGAAAAGGCTAGGAAAGCAACAGATATGGAATCTGTCACCTGGGCGACTGCCCTAAATGCAGATCAGTATTGATTGATTGATTGATTGATTGATTAAATTTCGTGGCAGAGCTGGGAATCGAGCCCGAGCCTCCGGGGGTGGCAAGTAATCAACCTAACCACTACACCACAGAGGCGGGCACTTCTTCTTCTTTTGCCACCGGTTTGTCCCACACCTGCGGGGTCGCGGGTGCGAACTGCGTCACACATATATATATGTGAATTTTGGCCCTGTTTTACCGCCAGATGCCCTTCCTGACGCCAACCCTATATGGAGGGATGTAATCACTATTGCGTGTTGCTGTGGTAGTTGGTAGTGTGGTATGTTGTCTGAATATGATGAGGAGAGTGTTGCGACGGATATATATATTCCCTGTCCCCGAGCCAGAAGAAATAATCAGAACCGATTAAAATCCCCGACCCGGCTGGGAATCGAACCCGGGGCTCTGTGAACCAACGGCCAGTACGCTGACCATTCAGCCAACGAGTCGGACACCACAGAGGCGGACAACACCTCATCTAATTAAATTATTCCGTGTTATTCAGTCACCCCTTCTAATTTAGTTTTATGCAACCCAACTAACGTACGACATGGTTATGAGGTGACCATTCCCCTACAGGCGTACTGTATGGTACTAATGCCCAGTAAGTACATTTTGCACACGATTCTGAACCCTACCGACAGGTTATATCATCCGCTCGCAAATCATGACGCCTTGAAATCATGTAGCGACGTCCTTTTACCATGTAACTATGTTAATATATCGTGCCTCGTGACTGAGTGTGAAGAAGAGGGGAATCAGTGCCCAAAACTAGGTGGCAGCGCAGTAAGCCGCCTCTGTGGTGTAGTGGTTAGTGTGATTATCTGTCACCCCCGGAGGCCTGGATTCGATTCCCGGCTCTGCCACTAAATTTGAAAGGTGGCACGAGGCCTGGAGCGGGGTCAACTCAGCCTCGGGAGGTCAACTGAGTAGAGGTGGGTTCGATTCCCACCTCAGCCATCCTGGACGTGGTTTTCCGATTTTTCCCACTTCTCCTCCAGCAAATGTCGAGATGGTACCTAACTTACGGTCGCGGCCGCTTCCTTCCTTCTTCCTTGTCTATCCCTTCCAATCTTCCCATCCCCCACCAAGGCTCCTGCTCAGCATAGCAGGTGAGGTCTCATGGGCGATGTACTGGTCATCCTCACCAGTTGTATCCCCCGACCCAATGTCTCACGCTCCGCGACACTGCCCTTGAGGCGGTAGAGGTGGGATCCCTCGTTGAGTCCGAGGGAGAAACCAACCCTTGAGAGTAAGCAGTTAAGAAAGAAAGGGCAGCGCAGTAATTAATGACTTAAACACCGAACCGGATGGCATATGTACTGTTCTCTCGCACTACTAGCATTTTCCCAGCAGTCTAGCGTAGCGGATGTGGTTCGGCGTTAGCATAGCAGTCGATGTAGTGTTCCATCGGCGGTTCGAATCCTGCATCTTTCGAATGTTTCTGCATCGGTATTATGTTTGAATACGTAAACACAGGCCCATGTTTGCCACATTGTGCGCTCCGCCTACTCCGCTGGTTAGAGCCTGAATGTAATCTCATTCGGCATGTTTTCCACAGAGGAATACGTTGACATGCTCCTCATTTATGGGGAAGCAAGACAAAACCCGTGCGAGGCACTAAGTCTGTACCAGAAACGGTATCCCGACTGGCGACACCCGGCTGCTACAACATTCCGCTGTGAGGAAAGATGCCTAAGGAAAGCAGGTGTGATTTCCAAGCAGCCACCAGTCCGCGGTAGGCCGGTTACATCGGGTGAAACAGAAGAGGCCATTCTGGGGACATCTCGTAATTATTATCTCGTAATTATGACAAGGGTCATTGCACAACAGGTGAACACCAGCCAGCCGTCCGTCTGGCGAATACTGCATGAATGTAAATTTCACCCATGCCATCTTGAGCTGTACCAAGAGCTCTAAGGGAGTGAATTCGATTTTCAATGGAGTTCAGTCGGTGGTTATTAGGCAGGCTGGACAACGATGCAGCATTCGTATCGCACACCTTGTTCTCGGACACATCGCGCTTCGGCAATAATGGGAACGTCAATCGCCACAACATGCACTATTGGAGTCCGGACAATCCTCACTGGGTGTAGCTGGCGGCGAATGAAGTACGATGGAGAGTGAATGTGTAGTAGGGAATCTTGGGACATCGCCTGATAGGGCATTATTTCTTTGAAGGCCATTTGACGGGCCCACGCTGTCTGCACTTTCTGCGTCAGGAACTCCCAGTGCTGCTGGAGATGTGCCCTTGACGATGTGGTTGCAACAGGATGGAGCTCCGCCACATTCGACTTTACTCGTTCGTAATCATCTGAACGAAAAACCGCCAGGGAACTGGATAAGACGAGGAGGTCCTGTTTCTTGGTCCACCGGATCACCGGATTTAACGACGTTCTTCAAATACCCCCACAAGAAGAAGTCTAACACTCAAGCGCCGGAAAACGCCGACCAGCTCCGACAACACATTACGGACGCCTGCCGAGCAATTACACCTGGAATGCTTCAGCGCACAAGGCCATCTATTGGACACCGGGCTCGAATGTGCATAAACCAAAACAGTAATCCCAACGAACATTTGTTGCGATAATGCATTGTCAGGCCAGTTTTGCTCCTATCATTTCCGGTCCGTACGTGTCCGGCCTCGTAACTAATCAGCCCCTCTCAGGGCCGCAAACACATTCATTCACACGCAATTTGCATGAAAGTGGGTACTGAACTTACATTACGTGCGGTACATATTTTACAAATACTCGTATTTCAAAAACATGGAAACTTCTCCCCGGACTCAAACCTCCCACCTCACACGTAAGCCCTCTCCGCCGCTCCTTTACCAAGTACGCTACGGTTCCGAATGTCACACTGTGCAGCTTATAGATTCTATTAGGTTTACTGCGGTCACAACATCAATTTAGTTCTTCGCCGGCGCGTCACATGCTAGGAGGCATACGCATGCTTTCCAGTGTTTCATACGAGTATAACATTACGGCGTCCTGTCATGGTGAGGCGCTAAATACCAAGATATCCGGTTGTGTTGTGTGAGTATACCGGCATGGCAGATGATTTCAAGACGGAATTACTATTTCGGGTACCGGGCGAGTTGGCCGTGCAATTAGGGGCGCGCAGCTGTGAGCTTGCATCCGGGAGATAGTGGGTCCGAACCCCACTGTCGGCAGCCCTGAAGATGGTTTTCATTGGTTTCCCATTTCCACACCAGGCAAATGCTGACGCTGTACCTTAATTACGGCCACGGCCATTTCCTTCCCATTCCAAGCCTTTCCTCTCACATCGTCGCCATAAGACATATCTGTGTCGGTGTGACGTAAAGCAATTAGCAAAAAAAGATATAAATATTTCGGGTTGTATAAAACTGCATTGGAAAAGGCGGCTTCATCACACGGCATAACAAACCAAACTATGTAGCAACGGCAAGTAAAATAAGTTCATTTATAAATATATTAGCCTATTTACAATAGGATACTCAAAAGGGAAGGGCGCGTACCGGAGAATCACGTATCTTACGTAAACGTTGCACACACATTCAATGAGCCAAGAACAACGCTTCTTTCTTTCATTTCTTTCTTTCTTTTTTCTTTCTTTCTTAATCTGTTTACCCCCGAGGGTCGGATTTTCCCTCGGATTCAGCGAGGAATCCCACCTCTACCTCCTAAAGGGCAGTGTCCTGGAGCGCGAAACGTTGGGTTTGGGAATACAACTGGGGTAGAGGACCAGTACATTTCCAAGGCGGCCTCACCTGCTATGTTGAACAGGGGCCTTGTGGAGGGATGGGAAGATTGGAAGGGACAGGCAAGGAAGAGGGAATGGAAGCGGCCGTGGCCTTAAGTTAGGTTGCCAGGAAACCACTTCGAGGATGGCTGAGGTGGGAATCCAACCCACCTCTACTCAGTTGAACTCAGAGGCTGAGTTAGCCCGTTTTAGCCCTCATAAAACTTTTCAAACTTCGTATCAGAGCCGGGAAGCGAACTCGGGCCTTCGAGAGTGGCAGCTAATCACGCTAACCACTACACCACAGAGGCGGACCAAGAATAACACAAGAGCCAAAACATTTCTTAACTCATGTGGCCTACAGAAATCGTAAAAGTTAGGACTTCAGAATTGTCACGCGTGCTGCGTTCACTCGTCGAGGGACCGTGCCACTGATCTTTCCTATTCCGTAATTATGTAGCACGTCGTGAAAATGATGTAGCGGTATTAATCGATTTTAATTCCTGTATTGTGGTGAAGTGGTCAGCATGATTAGCTGCCAACTCTGGAAGCCCGGGTTTGATTTCTGGCCCTGCCACGAAATTTAAAAACTTGTACGAAGGCTGAAACGGGATCTACTCAGCCTCGGGTGGTCAACTGAGTAGAGGGAGGTTCGATTCCAGTCTCAGCCATCCTAGAAGTGGTTTCCCGTGGTTTCCTCTTTCTTCTCCAGGCAAATGCCGGGATGGTATCTAACTAAAGGCCAAGACCGCTTCCTAGCCTCTTCCTTGTCGATCCCTTCCAATATTCTCTCTTCCCCAACAAGACTCCTGTTCAGCGTAGCAGTTGAGGCTTCCTGGGCGAGGTACTGGTCCTCCTCCTCATTTCTATCCCCCGACCCAAAGTCTCACTCTCCAGGACACTGCCCTTGAGGCGGAAGAAGTGGGATCCCTCGCTGAGTCCGAGGGAAAAACCAACCCTGGAGTGTACACAGACTAAGAAAGAAAAAAATGTTATTCAATAAAGGCAACGGAATAAATTCGTTATATTGAAAATAAAGGTTAATCAGTTACACACGAAACCAACTTACTCCTTCTAGTTTCTGCAACAATGATACTCTTACAATGATGCTCGTTGTAGAAAAGTTGAAAACACAAAGCGGTTCTACTCCAGCTACACCTAACGAAGCGAGGATAAGGACTTAGTTTCACATAATCCGTATATTTCTTCCAATGCAAAAATAACTTTGCCTTTGTTGATTATCATTATATTAACAACCACTTGTCCCATACAACGACTACAGTATAAGCGTAAGTCAGCGTGGCCTCAAATAAGGTGTTGGACAGTGCGAGTTGCGGGTAGGGCATTGAGAAGCAGCCTGCAACATTGTTAGCGCGCTAATTGAAACATACGAAATTTAACGATTTCCGTAGGTTACACGAGTTAAATTCCGAAAGAAGTATTTTGTCATTTCACACACATTAATGAATGACTATTTGTCATTGGGGCTTTATCCCATACTGAGCCGTGCTAATTGAATATCGTCAGCTGCTTTGGAATATAATTTTAATCCAGGCACGAAACTCTCATTTAAATTTAGAGGAATTTAGAATGTGATGTGTGCACTGTTCAACCACTAGGCAGCAAAACAGTGGCTGTTCCTGTCCATGCAGTACAGTTGACCAGGAAGACTTCTGACTGCGCAAGCGTGCCTACAACTTTCTACCTCCCCTATCGTGTTGCCTGCTCAGCGCTCTCGCGGTTCAGGTGGCCTTGAAATATTGGTGAGCACATGGCTAATAAGAATGCTAAATTATACTTTAATAATTAAAAAAAATACGGCAATAAACTGTTATGCTTTTAAAGACACTCTACAAAACTACATGCCAGAATGCTTTAGGATGTCAATCAGTTGTAACAGTCCAGGCTTCTCCAGCCCTACTAATTTAATATAATATCATTTTACGCGATATCATTTGATATCAAGTTTATCCGGCATCGGCAATTATTTTTAATAACATATTTATTCAACGTCAATCATTTGTAATCAAGGCATTTTGGAATCATATTGTATATATGATAACATCGTTTTATTATTTAAATTATTATATTATGTAGGATAAGAACTCATTATGTTGTAAATACGGTCAATATGTTGAGACATAGTTGTTTTCATTTCATCTCATGTTTGTGTATACGGAGGGTTATTCTTGAAGCTTGGGATTTTGCGTGAGTCATGGGTTTATTTTATGACCAAGGCTAGTAAACAGCGACCCGTGCGCGAGGCTTGCAAGCTGGTCAGCTATATCATCGCCACGCCTTCTGGACTTGTCGAGGAAGAGAAGGGGAGTTGATGCTTCGATCTATCGAATCAGATACTTCGTTGTATATGAGTTTTGAGATTGAACTGTTACCAAGAGTGAGGGTGAGTCCGGATATATACTGATTCTCAACACGAGAACGGGACCTTACAGCCTTAAAAAAATTACAACCTAACTACGGGTACTCCATCACTACTACTTCTACTGTGAACATCTACTTTGTACGACGTGATTTGATTTTTGAAACAGTGTGTGGTCGCTCCGCGACATAGTTACTTTTGTACAATGTATTATCGCTTCGATGCAGTACTTAGTTTCGGTAATGTTATCGGATCTACGAGAAACGAAACAAGCTTACGGCTTGTGTTATATTCAGTAAATATTCTGGACGAAGAACTATGTTTAGTTCAAGTCCATGGAATCTTGGTACAAGTCTGTACCGTATAAATAGTATAGCTCAGTTGCATTGAGATTTCTACTAATATGGAAAAATTCATATCTCTGAATTTTCTCCTCATACGATCAATGGTGATCAGTGTTTACAAGTATAGGGCCAGTGTCTAATTTAAAGACTAGGCAAGTAGGGAATGTTAGTCCAGATAGCCCGTACCATATCATAGAAGGAAGGAAGGATGTCCATGGAGCAAAGTCTACATCGAGAAGAAGAGAACGAGTAACCACGGAAACCAGATGACGTCAACGGAAGCTGCAATTGGTGGGCTTCAATTAGATAAAGCAAGCAATAGTAAATTCAGTAAATTATAAATTCCTCCACGCTTTAAGGAAACTTTTCCGATTCATCTCATTTTTTTGTATAATAAATTCATTTGTATTTTATATTGCGTTAATTTTCTTTCTTAAGCGATACTTAATGGTAAATTATTTAAAATCCTACCCCTGCGATCTAAGTATAAGTCTCTATGCTAGTAAATATAAATTTTGGTTTACAGTTTTGTTTAAAATGTAACCATGGCGCCCAAACATTACATAGAGAAATGGGGAACCATGGAATGTTCATTGTTTCTATTTGCGCGGCAATTTGCGGGCAAGCCACAAATAGTTTATTTCATATTCATGTGTCCCAAGATAATAACTTTCATCTCCCCAAGTGTGATGACGAGAGGGAACAGTTACATTTGTCGCACCAACGTGGAGCTCGAAAACCATTAAGTATTCGTGGAAAGAAAGCAGTAAAGTAGAATCTGTGTTTGTGGGGGTTAAGTGAGTGTCCATATAATTTGTATGTGTGATTTTGGGGGAATCATGGCTGCACAAGGTGAAAAGGACATGAAATTACGTAGCGGAAACTTAGTAAAGGGAGGCGAGACGCTGAATTCTAGGAATGTTGTAGATGAAAGTATTGAAGTAGATAAATCGGTAGAGAGTGGTGGGAGCATGGAAAATAGCACAGAATCTGATGTAGCTAGGATGGAGGGCGAGAAAGAAAGTAGTACGAATAGTGATAAGAATATTCAACAACTGTTTGTGATGATGCAAGGGATATTAGAGCAAACGAAAGGGATAGATGAAATTAAGAAGGAAGTAGAGAGAACGAAAACCGAAATTAGCAGAGAAATAGAACAGACTAAAACCGAAATTAGCAAAGAAGTAGAGAAAACACAGACAGAGATTAAAGAAAATAGAAAGGAGATAGAACAGACGAAAACGGAAATTAGCAGGGAAGTGAATGCTAGGATGGATGCTTTAGATCATTTTAGATGAAGCACTAGAGCAGCAGAAACTTTTTGAGAATCAGTTAGCGGAACAGGAGATGAGACGTAGCCAACATGAGAAAGAGGTAGAAAGAAAGTTAACTGAACATAGAAGCGAAGTCTTGGAACTGATAGAGAAAGAAAATTGTAAAGTTAGGAGCGAAGTAGACCAGCAGATCACAGGTATTAATTGTAAAATTCAGGAACAAGTAGGAGAAGTTAGAAAAGTTAGAGAACAAGTACAACAACAATACAATGATATGTGTGGTAAGGTAGAGATTAATTACAAAATATGTAATGAAAAGTGTGCGAGTGACGTAGAAACTAGAGAGAAAAGAATTAATGAATGTATAGCTAGGTCGGAGGCACAAATACGTAAAGAAATCAGAGAAAAGCAAGGTAATATAGGAAGTCAGTGCCATGGTACAAATTTCATATATGAAACTGAACTACCTAAATTTAATGGGAGGCAGATAAATCCTTTAGATTTTTTAAACACTGTTAAGAAACGGTTTGAAAAGCGAATCGAAGAAAGAATCATTGAATGGGAAGAAGCGTTAGAAATAATTGGTAAAGCTTTTATTGGAGAAATGAAATCATGGTTTGCGGTGTACAAGAGCAGCATGACCAGTATGGTGGAATTCCAGAAATATTTCACGGAAAAATTTTGGAGTGAAGCTATACAAAGCAGGGAAAGAGGACGCATTGTCTTTGGGAAATTTAGGCCACACGAGGGAGTTTCTATGACCGAATATTTTTTAGCCCACGTTATGATTTGTAAAAACGTAGATGGGATGTCAGCGGAGAGAGATATTGTGAAGTTATTACTCAGGCATTTTCCAAACAAAATCCGCGAATCTAGCTGTATGCAACAGATAGAGTCTATTCAGGGAATGGAAAGATTGCTAGCAAGTTTCGATGCGTTAGGAAATAGTAATAGTACACGAGAGCACACAAACTATCAGACACCACCCAGAAGACAAGAACACAATCACCGTGGTCAGTTTCAACCGAGACAACAACCTGTAGGTAATCAGTCACACCAGCAAAATAGGAATGTTCAGAGGGAACGCAATGTAGAGGAAGGTACAAGCCGAAATCAGGATACAAGGAGACAAAGTAATTTAAACTGGTAGTAGACGGTAATGAGAGATCAGTTTATCAGTCTTCAGTACATGTTGCGAGAAATTGTGTAATGACGCACATGGATTATGAACTCGATGTTAGAGATGAGTTATTACGGGAGGTGGAAGTGAATCAAGTCGAAGTTGATAGTAAAAGTGAGAACCCCGTTGTTACGATCGTTATATGGAGGGCGCAGTATCAGGCTTTATTGGATTCAGGCAGTCAAAGATCGTGTGTAAGTTTGAAGTGGTATGAGGACAGAAAGAAGGAGAATATTGAGATTGAAGAAATGCCTGTGAAATCCACATATATCGTCACTGCTGTAGGTAAAAGATCTAAGCAAATATGTAAACAAGTTGCCATACCTATTTGTATTAACGGGAAGTCGAAAATTCAGATATGTCTTGTTATTCCGAATCTTATATTTGATGTTATCTTGGGATCTGACTGGCTAAGTTTATACTCAGCTCGGTTAGATTACAATGAGGCGATAGTATATTCAAGGTGGGATAATGAGGATGTTAAAGTCACGTGGGATGCCGAAGTTCAGACGAAAGTGGAGGTTTGTAACATGTGGTGTGATAATGAGGTTTCAAAAGATGAAGAGAGAGCGGATTTTAAGTTGTGTGAAGTGTGGTTAGAGGAGAACCACGATGAGGCTTTGAGAGAAGCGGTAGATAGTAGCAATTTGGAAGAAGGTCAGAGGGACCGATTGTTGTATGTGTTGAGAGAACACAAGGAAGTATTTTCATTGAAACCTGGTAAAACACATGTGTATGAACACTCATTTTCAGTGCTGGATAAAAGTATATTCGCGGGACCGAGATATCCGATACCACATAAATATGCTAAAGCGGTAGACAATCAAATTGAAGCTATGTTAGAGGATGGTATTATTGAAGTTTCGAGTAGTCAGTGTGTCAATCCTTTATTGGTTGTGCCTAAGAACGACGGTTCTGTCCGTTTGTGTATTGATGGGAGGGAGATGAACAGACGTATTGCTGCTGATCAATTAAAATCGTTAACTGTGGAGGAGCTGGTACAGGATTTTCAAGGGAAAGTTTGGTTTTCTACTGTAGATTTACGTAGTAGTTTCTGGCAGATTCCGTTAAGGGAGGAAGATAAACCTTTAACAGCTTTCAGTCACAAGAGTAATCTGTATCAATTCTGTCGTATCCCATATGGTACTCGTACTAGTTCTTCTGCTTTAATTCGTGCTTTGAATATTGCTCTGGGGAACGAAGCCGACCACTATGCCACTATTTATATTGATGATTTAGTAATTTCGTCTTGCAGTCTTGAAGAGCATTTAGAACATCTCAACAGGGTATTTACCAAGTTAGAACAGGCAGGTTTCACTCTTAAACTGGAGAAATGCATTTTTTGTCAGCCCGAAGTCATCTTTTTAGGACACCGTGTATCTGCAGTAGGTGTGACTCCAGAAAGCACGAGAATAGAGAAAATATTGAATGCAAAAAGGCCCAGGAATATAAAAGAATTGAGATCCTACATTGGAGTATGTAACTTATTTAGAAGATTTGTTTTAAGATTTTCCTACTTATTAGAGCCGTTTAGAGATTTTCTGAAAGCTGGCAATAAGTGGAAGTGGGCAGAATATCATGAGAAGGCATTTGAAGAGCTAAAAGATGGTTTTAGGAAAGCTGTGATTCTGAAATATCCTAGAGGAGATAAGAAGTATGTTATGATGACTGATGCATCACATTGTGGCATTGCTGGAGTTCTATGTCAGGAGGATGATGAGAACAACTTAGGGATTGTTTCGTTGGCTTCGAGAGGGCTTAGTGCAGCTGAGAAATGATATACGATTACTTAATTAGAGTTCTTAGCTATTATTTATTAAGTAAGTTCAGGATGTACGTGTTGGGTACTAAATTTGAGATCTGGACCGACCATCATGCGCTATCTTTTATTTCTACTTGCAAATTGTCATCTAACAGGGTCAGTAGATGGATTTTAGCAATACAAGAGTATGATTTTAAAGTGGTACACATTAAAGGCAAGAACAATGTGTTAGCCGATTTGCTATCCAGAGACCGAGATTTGTGTAATGAAGGTAGTGTTATTAAGACCCAGGAAGGCATTTTAATCTGTGCATGTCTTCATAAAGACAATAAGGAAGCTTTGAATAGATTAAAGAAGATGCGTTTTGAACAATCTCAGGATAATGAATGTAAAGATGTGATAAGTGAACTTGAGAACGGAGATCAGGAAAGTGTGAAGAAAGGCAGACACACCTATAGAATGGTTGATCAATTTTTAACGAAGAATTGTGGTGACGATCGTTGGCGGATCTGTGTACCTAAGTCTTTGAGAACGGAATTAATTTGGTTCATTCATAAGGAGTTGGGACATTTTGGTGCAAGTAGAGTGTTGTATGAGATTCAGAGAAGTTTTGTATGGGATAAGATGGGAAGGGAAATTAGGCAAACTATTTCCTCTTGCGATTTATGTCAACGGAGTAAAGCTCCCAATAGGTATCTCGAAGGACCTAGGCAAGCGGCCATTACTGAGAAAACTGGTGATCTTGTTTGTATTGACTTATTTGGACCCGTAGTTCTTGGTAAATATGGCTATCAATACGTTTTTGTGGTGATTGACGCTTTTTCCAAGTTAGTCAGATTGTATCCGATGAGAAAAGCGACAGGTCTTAGTTGTAGTAGGATTATTAGTGACAAGTATGTTCAGGAATTAGGTACGCCTAGGAGGTTATTATCTGATAGCGGTTCTCAATTTACCTCGAAGCAGTGGAAGGCTGTGATGACAGAGTTAGGTATCACACATGTTTTTTCCTCAATTAGGAATCCGCAAGGGAATATGTGTGAACGCACGATGAAGGAATTAGGTAGGATGTTTCGATCTTTAGTTCATGACAAACACACTGCGTGGGTTGGTTCTTTAGCGTTGATTGAGAAATGGATTAACATGATTCAGCATGATAGTACGAAATTCACCCCATTAGAGGTTCATTTTGGCAGCAATCCAAGGAATGAGCTGACAAAAGTACTAGGTATTACACAGGAACCTCAGCGGGACTCTCAGATATATGTCAGGTTAGCGAGAGAGAATTTGATTAAAGCGGCTGAGAAGCGTAGCAGACAGCAGAAACGTCAGGTGTTAGACGAATTTCAGGTAGGAGATTCTGTTCTGTTACGTGTTCCCATGCTCTCGTCCAGTGAAGAGAAAGTGACGAAGAAATTCTTTTTGTTGTATCAGAGTCCATTCCAGATTCATTGTCGGGTTGGTCCTTGTGCATACAGATTGAAAAATGGTAATCGTGTCATGTTGGGCACTTATAATATTCGCTCTCTGAGACGATATATTTCTGCGAATTAAGTGTAATGTCTCCCCGATGTTGTTTTGATAACATTAAATGTACTTGAGTTGGAAAACGTGAATTCATTTATAGGTTGTGAACATAGACCTGACACCATTGTAGAAGCCATGAGTAACTTGGGATTTTGTTTTGAAACTGCAGAAGGAAATTAATGCAATGATTTTCTAAGTAGTAATATTTTTTGCAATGAAAACAAGAAATTGCTTGCGGCCATCTATGAGAGGTAATCCACGGTGATTACGCGTGTGTGTGGTGTATATATTATGATAACCTGGAACTGCCGAACACTTTGATGGTGAAGTGCAAAGATAGTGTTACTTACCTGTTGTAAATATTATGAGTATTGCTGACAAACTTTCGCAAGAAAATCGGCAGAAGTTATTACTAATGTTATCTGGTATCGTTGAAACAGACACTCTACAGTGAGATACAAGATTTGATTATGTATGTTTTTTATTAAGTGTTTGTGAGACGTAATGATGTATATGTCAGCCGTTTTGGTGTAGTGTGTTATTTCCATATATGTTATATCTGTAAATAACAGGAGGGCGTATGTAACCGTCCAGGCTCCTCCAGCCCTACTAATTTAATATAATATCATTTTACGCGATATCATTTGATATCAAGTTTATCCGCCATCGGCAATTATTTGTAATAACATATTTATTCAACGTCAATCATTTGTAATCAAGGCATTTTGGAATCATATTGTATATATGATAACATCGTTTTATTATTTAAATTATTATATTATGTAGGATAAGAATTCATTATGTTGTAAATACGGTCAATATGTTGAGACATAGTTGTTTTCATTTCATCTCATGTTTGTGTATACGGAAGGTTATTCATGAAGCTTGGGATTTTGCGTGAGTCATGGGTTTATTTTATGACCAAGGCTAGTAAACAGCGACCCGTGCGCGAGGCTTGCAAGCTGGTCAGCTATATCATCGCCACGCCTTCTGGACTTGTCGAGGAAGAGAAGGGGAGTTGATGCTTTGATCTATCGAATCAGATACTTCGTTGTATATGAGTTTTGAGATTGAACTGTTACCAAGAGTGAGGGTGAGCCCGGATATATACTGATTCTCAACACGAGAACGGGACCTTACAGCCTTAAAAAAATTACAACCTAACTACGGGTACTCCATCACTACTACTTCTACTGTGAACATCTACTTTGTACGACGTGATTTGATTTTTGAAACAGTGTGTGGTCGCTCCGCGACATAGTTACTTTTGTACAATGTGTTATCGCTTCGATACAGTACTTAGTTTCGGTAATGTTATCGGATCTACGAGAAACGAAACAAGCTTACGGCTTGTGTTATATTCAGTAAATATTCTGGACGAAGAACTATGTTTAGTTCAAGTCCATGGAATTTTGGTACAAGTCTGTACCGTATAAATAGTATAGCTCAGTTGGATTGAGATTTCTAATAATATGGAAAAATTCATATCTCTGAATTTTCTCCTCATACGATCAACGGTGATCAGTGTTTACAAGTATAGGGCCAGTGTCTAATTTAAAGACTAGGCAAGTAGGGAGTGTTAGTCCAGATAGCCCGTACCATATCAGAGAAGGAAGGAAGGATGTCCATGGAGCAAAGTCTACATCGAGAAGAAGAGAACGAGTAACCACGGAAACCAGATGACGTCAACGGAAGCTGCAATTGGTGGGCTTCAATTAGATAAAGCAAGCAATAGTAAATTCAGTAAATTATAAATTCCTCCACGCTTTAAGGAAACTTTTCCGATTCATCTCATTTTTTTGTATAATAAATTCATTTGTATTTTATATTGCGTTAATTTTCTTTCTTAAGCGATACTTAATGGTAAATTATATAAAATCCTACCCCTGTGATCTACGTATAAGTCTCTATGCTAGTAAATATAAATTTTGGTTTACAGTTTTGTTTAAAACTGTAACCATGGCGCCCAAACATTACATAGAGAAATGGGGAACCATGGAATGTTCATTGTATCTATTTGCGTGGCAATTTGCGGGCAAGCCACAAATAGTTTATTTCATATTCATGTGTCCCAAGATAATAACTTTCATCTCCCCAAGTGTAATAACGAGAGGGAACAGTTACACAGTTCA
This sequence comes from Anabrus simplex, assembly GCF_040414725.1. Classification (NCBI taxonomy): domain Eukaryota; kingdom Metazoa; phylum Arthropoda; class Insecta; order Orthoptera; family Tettigoniidae; genus Anabrus; species Anabrus simplex. The sequence continues at coordinate 1,091,318,486 of NC_090266.1, forward strand.
GCCGTTTTCTCAAACACGTGGTCAAAATAATCAGCCTAGTGTTTTAAATATATATATATATATATATATTATTATTATTATTATTATTATTATTATTATTATTATTATTATTGAAACACACATTATAGTTAACTACGTGGTCCTGAACCTCATTAAAGATCATTCGTGTTAACTTCACTGAAAACTCAATGCAGTGGGCACATTCTACATAAGTTATATAGAAAGTTTATAGTAAAGCACATGTCTTTAATTTAACATGTCTTATAGTTAGGAAGAAGGTATGAAGAGAAATACCAGTACCAGTACCAATACCATCGGTGAAATTTCTGCACAGCGTTTTATAGCAATTGTTTTGACGGGAATAAAGCTAATTCATCGATCATAGCCCCAAGGAAGAAAAATTGAAGAGAGAATTGAAATTGCTTCGGGAATAAATCCGGCATTATCAAAATCATGTATACTCATCTACAGTAGAAAAGTGTAGTAATTTTAGCCATATTGTGTTAGTTATGCGATATTGTTCCTTAAGAGCGATATTATACTCAGGGGTAAGACCAAAATACGAGTATGTGGCCGAGTACAACCGAAGCATGATGTTCGCTGACCACTCGAAGTTGAATCTAGTCTAAACCAATTTACTCAGGCCTCTAATTATTAACTCAGTCCACTTCAGTTGAACATGGGCTACATTGTTCCCTGCTTGTTGAGTATCTACGTGCTTATTGCGAGAACTCCTTCTCACAATAGCCGCAATAGTAATATAATTAACACTGTTGTTTCCGAGAGAATTCAGACGTTTTCAGGTGAGTAAACACACAGCTAATACAATTTCTCTCATCACAACATTTATTAATTTTTTATTCGTACATTATTCACGGCCCCATACATTTGACAACGCAGATATATTCAATTGCCCAAAAAACTTAAACTATTATAATTTGCTTTACGTCGCACCAACACAGAGAGGTCTTACGGCGACGATGGTATTGGAAAGGGCTAGGAGTGGGTAAGAAGCGACCGTGTCCGTAATTAAGGCACATCCACAGCAACTGCCCAAACTGAAAGCATTGGTGTATATAGATACTTTCTTTTCAAATTGGGATGAAAGTAAAATGCACATATGAATGATTATACAAGTCAAATAATACTATGAGCAATCCATACGATTTACTTATCATTCTTCTTTTTAATCTGTTTACCTTCCAGGCTTGGTTTTTCCCTCGGACTCAGCGAGGGGTCCCATCTCTACCGCCTCAAGGGCAGTGTCCTGGAGCGTGAGACATTGGGTCGGGTATACAACTGGGGAGAATGACCAGTACCTCGCCCAGGCGGCTGCACTTGCTATGCTGAACAGGGGTCTTGTGGGGGGATGGAAAGATTGGAAGGGATAGACAAGGAAGAGGGAAGGAAGCGGCCGTAGCCTTAAGTTAGGTACCATACCGGCATTTGCCTGGAGGAGAAGTGGGAAACCACGGAAAACCACTGCCAGGATGGCTGAGGTGGGAATCGGATCCACCTCTACCCATTTGAGCTCCCGAGGCTGAGTGGACTCCGTTCCAGCCCTCATACCACTTTTCAATTTCGTGGCAGAGCCCGGAATCGAACTCGGGCCTCCGGCGTTGGCAGCTAATCAAGCTAACCACTACACCACAGAAGCGGACGATTTACTTATCATATGCGTGAAAATGAAACATGCCGGGCTGAGCGGCTAAGACGGTTGAAGTGGCCTTCTCCCCCCAACTTGGCAGATGCGATCCTAGCTCAGTCCGGCGGCATTTGAAGGTGCTCCAGTACCATAGTATGGTGTCGGTAGATTTACTGGAACGTAAAAGAACTCCTGCGGGATTAAATTACGGCATCGTAAAATTAGTTAGTGGAACGTAAAACTAATATCGTTATTTTTAAAATGAAGCCTGTTTCAATTTTCCTTCTCTAATGATAAAATTTGGAACTCGTATGTTACGGAAGGTAATGGTATGCAATAGTTGTAACGATTTGTTCTCTGAATGTTTTACAGTTAGGATACTATTTTTTACATAATATTGAATCTGAGTATTTTCTACAGTTGTTTTAATATATCGAAATTGAAAAATTTTCTTTTTTGCAGTCCGTATGTTCAGCATGACGTGGAATATCCCATATATGAAATCTGATTGAAAACCTGTGTAGCTGAGACCTTCGTTTTCGTGTGGGTGTACCCTCTCGAGAGAGAGATTCTCCAGAGCTATGATTGGGAGGGAAGCGACTGTGGCCTATACGTTATGAATTATCCCGCCTTTCACCCTGAGTTCAAGTCAGAAGGCACAATTTCTACTTCTAAGATGGCCGAGCATGGAGTAAGAACCAATTTCCCCACTCAGTTGCTACCCTGACGCTAAGTGCATAAGTTAAAATTTGTTCCAGTTTTTCGAACGTCTTCAATTGGTGCTAAAGTAAAACTGGGAATCTAATGTAAGCCACTCAGGCAGCAAGTAACTACCGAGCCAGTTGGCCGTGCGGTCATTCGCGTAGCTATCAGCTTGCATTCAAGAGGTGGTGGGTTCGAATTTCATCGTCGGCAGACATGGAGGTGGTTTCCGTGGTTTCCCATTTTCAGTCCAGGCATATGATGCGGATGTACCTTAATTAACGCCACGGGCACAATCTTCCCAATATTTGTCCTTTCCCGTCTTTCCATGAACTAAAACACTCGATGGTCGAACAGAATAACCTGAGTCCCACCATATAAAACAAGACAAAATAAATAAATCATCATCATCATCATCATCATCATCTGTTTACCCTCCAGGTTCGGCTTTTCCCTCGGACTCAGCGAGGGATCCCACCTCTACCGCCTCAAGGGCAGTGTCCTGGAGCTTCAGACTCTTGGTCGGGGGATACAACTGGGGAGAATGACCAGTACCTCGCCCAGGTGGCATTACCTGCTATGCTGAACAGGGGCCTTGTGGGGGGATGGGAAGATTGGATGGGACAGGCAAGGAAGAGGGAAGGAAGCGGCCGTGGCCTTAAGTTAGGTACCATCCCGGCATTTGCCTGGAGGAGAAGTGGGAAACCACGGAAAACCACTTCGAGGATGGCTGAGGTGGGAATCGAACACACCTCTACTCAGTTGACCTCCCGAGGCTGAGTGGACCCCGTTCCAGCCCTCGTACCACTTTTCAAATTTTCGTGGCAGAGCCGGGAATCGAACCCGGACCTCCGGGGGTGGAAGCTAATCACGCTAACCACTACACCACAGAGGCGGACCAAAATAAATAAATAAGGAAATAAATAAATGTGCTAGTGCGAGGTTCAACCACTAACAAAACTTTTTTTTTTCCGATACAAAATTACTTATTGTAGGTATCATTCTACAAATTGATCAATCGGTCCACTAGTTCGTTCGTTCGTTCGTAATCTGTTTACCCTCCAGGGTCGGTCTTTCCCTCGGACTCAGCGAGGGATCCCACCTCTACCGCCTCAAGGGCAGTGTCCTGCAGTTTCAGACTTTGGGTCGGGGGATACAACTGGGGAGAATGACCAATACCTCGCCCAGGCGGCCTCACCTGCTATGCTGAACAGGGGCCTTGTGAAAGGATGGGAAGATTGGATGGGATAGGCAAGGAAGAGGGAAGGAAGCGGCCGTGGCCTTAAGTGAGGTACCATCCCGGCATTTGCCTGGAGGAGAAGTGGGAAACCACGGAAAACCACTTCCAGGATGGCTGAGGTGGGAATCGAACCCACCTCTACTCAGTTGACCTCCCGAGGCTGAGTGGACCCCGTTCCAGCCCTCATACCACTTTTCAAATTTCGTGGCAGAGCCGGGAATCGAACCCGGACCTCCAGGGCTGGCAGCTAATCACGATAACCACTACACCACAGAGGCGGACCGGTCCACAAGTACCAGTTTTTTACTTCCTTCGCCGGTTTAAAAGTAATTAGGGACATCACATGGCAGCCAGTGTCACGCTTGAAAGATGCTCCTGGGATTAATTTGTAATTCCCGTGGGTTTTTTGGTTTGCTTGTTTCTTTGTTCGAATGTATCGCCACAAACTGTACTTGTCTACTCTTGTGATTTTCGCAGTTGTTTGGATAAATAGCTTCATACAAAATTTTTACTCAACTGTCCGACTCGTTGGCTGAACGGTCAGCGTTCTGGCCTTCGGTTCAGAGGGTTTCGGGTTCGATTCCCGGCCGGGTCGGGAATTTTTACCTTAATTGGTTAATTCCAATGGCACGGTGGTTGGGTGCATGTGTTGTCTTCATCATCATTTCATCCTAATCACGATGCGCAGGTCACCTACGGGTTTCAAATAGAGAGACCTGCACTTGGCGAGCCGAACCCGTCCTGGGATATCCCGGCACTAATAACCATACGACATTTCATTTACTACTCAACTCACTGAAATAATATTTGTAAGTCAAACGTATTGTTTATCTAGTTCTGTGGATTGTGCCCTCTTTTCGGTACTCAGGAAGAAATATTGTTTCAAAACTGTGACATGAAATAGTACACTGACTGACAGAGCAAATGCACCACCAAGAAGGAGTGGTCAGAACTTTATGCCAATTGCAGGGTAGACTGACGTCACTGAGGTATGCTCATGATGTGAAATGCGCCGCTGTGCTGCGCACGTAGCGAACGATAAATGGGACACGGCGTTGGCGAATGGCCCACTTCGTACCGTGATTTCTCAGCCGACAGTCATTGTAGAACGTGTTGTCGTGTGCCACAGGACACGTGTATAGCTAAGAATGCCAGGCCGCCGTCAACGGAGGCATTTCCAGCAGACAGACGACTTTACGAGGGGTATGGTGATCGGGCTGAGAAGGGCAGGTTGGTCGCTTCGTCAAATCGCAGCCGATACCCATAGGGATGTGTCCACGGTGCAGCGCCTGTGGCGAAGATGGTTGGCGCAGGGACATGTGGCACGTGCGAGGGGTCCAGGCGCAGCCCGAGTGACGTCAGCACGCGAGGATCGGCGCATCCGCCGCCAAGCGGTGGCAGCCCCGCACGCCACGTCAACCGCCATTCTTCAGCATGTGGAAGACACCCTGGCTGTTCCAATATCGACCAGAACAATTTCCCGTCGATTGGTTGAAGGAGGCCTGCACTCCCGGCGTCCGCTCAGAAGACTACCATTGACTCCACAGCATAGACGTGCACGCCTGGCATGGTGCCGGGCTAGAGCGACTTGGATGAGGGAATGGCGTAACGTCGTGTTCTCCGATGAGTCACGCTTCTGTTCTGTCAGTGATAGTCACCGCAGACGAGTGTGGCGTCGGCGTGGAGAAAGGTCAAATCCGGCAGTAACTGTGGAGCGCCCTACCGCTAGACAACGCGGCATCATGGTTTGGGGCGCTATTGCGTATGATTCCACGTCACCTCTAGTGCGTATTCAAGGCACGTTAAATGCCCACCGCTACGTGCAGCATGTGCTGCGGCCGGTGGCACTCCCGTACCTTCAGGGGCTGCCCAATGCTCTGTTTCAGCAGGATAATGCCCGCCCACACACTGCTCGTATCTCCCAACAGGCTCTACGAGGTGTACAGATGCTTCCGTGGCCAGCGTACTCTCCGGATCTCTCACCAATCGAACACGTGTGGGATCTCATTGGACGCCGTTTGCAAACTCTGCCCCAGCCTCGTACGGACGACCAACTGTGGCAAATGGTTGACAGAGAATGGAGAACCATCCCTCAGGACACCATCCGCACTCTTATTGACTCTGTACCTCGACGTGTTTCTGCGTGCATCACCGCTTGCGGTGTTCCTACATCCTACTGAGTCGATGCCGTGCGCATTGTGTAACCTGCATATCGGTTTGAAATAAACATCAATTATTCGTCCGTGCCGTCTCTGTTTTTTCCCCAACTTTCATCCCTTTCGAACCACTCCTCCTTGGTGTTGCATTATCACTGTCAGTCAGTGTATATTCAATACTGTACACGAACTTCGCGGTATCAATGGTGATTCACGTGCATTTCGTTCTGGCAGTCTGTTGGTTACTTACGAAGCAAGTGGCCATGGGGTTAAGGTCGTTTAGCTGTGAGCTTGCATTCGGTAGATAGTGGGTTCGAACACCACTGTCGGCAGCCCTGAAGGGGGTTTTCCGTGGTTTTCCATTTTACACCAGGCAAATGCTGGGGATGTACCTTAATTCAGGCCTCGGCCACTTCCTTCCCTCACCTAGCCCTTTCCTTTCCCATCGTCGCCGAAAGATCTGTGTGTGTCGGTGCGACGAAAAGCAATTGTTGGTTACTTTAAGATTAGTAATGTGTTTGCCACCATTCTGAGGGTTTTAATCTTAATTTAAAATGATTATTATTATCAAGTGAAAAAGTTAAAATCACCACAAAGTTATAAAACTGAAAAGATACGCCTTTCTGAGGAGTCTTCCTGTGTACGAAGTGTAATTTTTTTGCAAGAGGAATTCACAGATGTGTCTTTGTTGTTTCCCCACCTTAAAGTTTTCAGTATTTTCCTATCTGTAAGTGGCTCCTTGTGTTTCAATTTTCATTTTAAATGGTTCAAAATCATGCCCTGGGTTTACGTGTGAGTAGTAAGCGGGGAATATGGGCTAAGCAATGAACATCGACAGGCCAAACAGCAACTTGCCACACATTAAAGTAGCAGGCTTCGAGGCGTTGGACAGATTCGTTTATCTCGGTGCTCTGATAACGAGCAACTGGGGGGGGGGGGGTGGCTGCTCGGATGAGATCAGGAGACACCTTGCAATGCACGCAATTGGACGGCGAAGCTATCCAAGCTTCGGAAGGACAGAAATATCACCGGCAACACGAAACCACAGAACAGAAAGCACACAGAAAGGAAACTTCGTTCTAATCCGTGCGCCAAATTCTGGGGCGTAGGACCAATGTCCGTCACATTTAAGCAGAATAAGGTGCCGTCATGCCCAGCTTCGAGAAAGCAGTTTTTTACCTTGTGAGCTTTAATATGAAAATATGAAACAGCTATAGTATGTACATTCAAGTAAACATTAGTTTAATACATTTTGAATGTTTAGTTTGTAGATATTTTTAGTTTTGCACGCTTGAAAATGAGTGTTTGTAAGAAGAAAGTCCGTCGATGATGTTCAACACCTAATTGCATAATTTATCCGAACTTAAAGACAAATTTTTCAGCTTCCAAAAGGACTAAAAATTGCAAATGAAGTAAGTACATTTATTAATGAATTAGCAACAATAGAATATTTAGAATAAAATATTCTGTTCAATTTAAATTAGTTATGGGCCTAAATCTAAAATCGTGGATCCTACATTTTTTCAGTGCAAGGAAATGGACTGTATAATGCTGATGAGAGGAGCTGTTAAAATAGGATGCCATACAGTATATTTAAATAAAAGCTGTACAATATGTGGCGTGCAGAAGGAAGACAACATTTTGTATTTTATAAAAAATCTGTTTCAGTATTATTCAGCGGACCATATCCACGAAATGAATGTAAATGAAAAGAAAGGAGAAAAAAGGGAAGAAAGAAAGGAAGAAAGAAAGAAAGAAATGTATGCGCAGAAGGGAGCAGTGAAACATGTCACGTAGCAAAAATGGATGAACTTATTGTTATTATTATTATTATTATTATTATTATTATTATTATTATTATTATTATTATTATTATTATTATTATTATTCATGGCTTTTTCTTAGTTACTTGTGATCGACACTATATGTGGTGTAAGCCCAGTTAATTTTTATCTATTTCCGCTTTTAAATTATATACCTTTATTCACACTGACGTCCATTTACTAGCAAAGATTAACTCCTTAATATCTCCAAAATCGCTCAAAACTTTCTGACGGTTTAATGTTAACAATTAATTTGGTCCTTACGGAAGTTTTCAAGTCCATAAATATCATAAATAACTTTTTCTACTTGGTGAAATATACGAACACTAGCATACTTACGCGGTTTTACTTCTGAATCCCAGTTTTCGTAGCCCCAAAACCTATGCTGGACCCCCTAGGAGAGTTCTGGAAATGTTAATAGTTTTTAAGTATCTTGACGGAATCAGCTTCTTAGATTGCCTGGAAGTACCTCAAATGACGTCTACCTGGCGTTTTCTCTGTTTTAGCATGGTGGCCTGGATTATTACTGATCATAGGAGCCACCCTCAACTTTCCATTCTGTATGATTCCTGTTCTATGATGAAGCTCAGAGGGGTAAACACCCTGGATTTCCCCTTCTCCTCATACGCGTTCAGAACTGAACAATTAATAAAGCTGACAGGAGGAAGATTGGAGCGATGGAAATATGTATGGACCACCGAGTCGGAGACTAGGAAACATACAGAAAGGAAAACAAAGAGCGGTTCCTTTGATCAGTAGTCAGCCAAAATCCAGCACTGGCCGCTATGATGAAACCATGTAAACGCGTGGCAATCGGTAGTTGAGGCACTTGCAAGCAGTCTATAAACTTTGCACCTGATAACTAGATACCACCAAGATCACTAGGAAAAGAAAACCTTTGAATTCCTCTCCAGATTTCCATTTTATTCCGCCCTTCCAACCCATGACCTTTCTTCTTGCTAACTTTGTAACGGGCCATTTGCCAATTGTCGTTGCCATTAGTGTTACATTGTAATTGTTATTAATTTACTGTTCGTACTTAATATTGTAGTTTATGCCGATTATTTTCTTATTATAATTATTTAAATTGGTTATATTATTCGTGTAAAATGGCCCTCCATCTGCTGTATCTAATACAGTAATTAAATCAATAGTAAAAGAAATTGCTTATGCCCTAAGTCCGCCTCTGTGGTGTAGTGGTTATTGTGAATAGCTGCCACCCCCGGAGGTTCGGATTCGATTCCCGGCTCTGCCACGAAGTTTGAAAAGTGTTATGAGGGCTGTAACGGGCTAACTCAGCCTCTGGAGGTCAACTGAGTAGAGGCGGGTTCGATTGCCACCTCAGCCATCCTCGAAGTGGTTTGCTGGCAAATGCCGGGATGGTACCTAACTTAAGGCCACGGCCGCTTCCTTCCCTCTTCCTTGTCTAACCCTTCATCTCTTCCCATCCCCCCGCAAGGCCCCTGTTCGGCATAGCAGGTGAGGCCGCCTGGGCGAGGTACTGGTTATCCTCCTATGGTGTATCCCCCGACCCAGAGTCTGAAGCCCCAGGACACTGCCCTTGAGGCGGTAGAGGTAGGCTCCCTCGCTGAGTCCGAGGGAAAATCCGGCCCTGGAGGGTGAACAGATAAGGAAAAAAAAAGATTATGCCCTAAACTCCAAATGGGGAAAACTGGTGGTTTTCCGTAGTTACATATATTCACGCCAGACAATTTCTGGGACTGTACTTTCATTAAGGCAGCGGTCGCTACCCTCCCATTCCTGGCCCTGTCCTATCCCATCGTCGTGATAAGACGTCAAACAATAGCAAATTTTAAAGAAATGAAGGCCCTCTTTTTAATATACATACATTCATCTTCATTATAGACTGTTATGCCTTTCAGCGTTAAGTCTGCAAGGCTCTGTGAATTTACTAACCGCCGCCACAATCCTATATTTGTAACTCGTTATGTGGCCTCGTTTAGTTATCTTCCTCTTATCTTTATATTGTTGATCATCGTCATTTTGGCCTCCGTCTACCCCTCTTACCCTCCATAACAGAGACTATTATCCTCTCAGCAAGCCTATTCTCCTTCATTCACCTTGCGGGACCCCACCACTGAAGCCGGTTCATGCGTACAGCTTCATTCGTCGAGTTCATTCCTAACTTAGCCTTTATTTCCTCATTCCAGCTTTGTATTCCCAATCTGACATTCAGTTCTCTTGGATTTCTTACCTACTGATATCAATTTAGTCTAAGAAAGGCTAATTTTCATACCATACACATTGCACCTATTTTCAAGATATTAGACTGCAGGCTTTCATCACAATCTGCAATTAAGACTAGGTCGTCAGCATAGGCCAGACTGCTTACTACATATTCACCTAACTGAATCCCTCCCTGTCACTTAATACCTTTCAGCAGATGACCCATGTAATCTAACCATCCAACCGCCAAATCTACCCACATCATTCACGCGTTTACGTGCCTAATAGATACTATGTTGCGTGCAATAGTATTCCTGATGATCAGTCCTACCCTACACTCTGCCCTTTCCTTTTCAACACCCGTCAAGTACACTTTATAATCTCCTCACTCTTCCTCGTTATCTCCCCTTATCCGAATATCATTAACTCCTAATACATCCAGACGCATCCTCTTTGCTGACTCAGCCTGTTCTACATTCTTTCTTCCATAAGCCCCATTAATATTGATAGCTCCCCATCGAATTCCATTTCTTTCGCCAAGTTGTTTCCAAGAAGTCTCTCGCCTGTCAAATAGGATTGGGGATCCGGTAGTCCCATAGATCCGAGACCGGCTTAAAACGTTCTCAGCGTGCTCGATGAAAAATTCTGAGAAGCAGGATGCTACCCTTTCTTACACATAGTCCAAGTGAGGGTCTTTCCTCTAACGGATTTAATAGCTTGTTCATATTTCTATCAAACGTTGACTGGCTAAAAAATAAACTATATCCATCGTTTAAAATAATAATAATAATGAATAATAATATCGTTGCATAAATACATACATACATACATACATACATACATACATACATATATACATACATACAGACGTTGAAACGGTGGTACCGAAGTCCTGTATATGACTTGGGAGGGCTTCTTAGCCCTAGAAAATGTATCGTTTTCATATCTTACGGACAAAACGTACATTTTGTTTATAGAAATATGGTTTCTGTCATTTACGTAAATAGCTGTAGCCTATTTACTTATATGCAATGAGTTTTCTTACTGTCTTGATCTTTATACTCGTCCAAATTAATTTGGAACTCTCCCACGAGGTGACCGAGTGAAATTTCCACTTAGTAATACCAAACATGCTGTATGAAGATCAAAATAATATTAAGAGACCTTCCTAGTAAGAATGACTGCCGAAAGTACAATAACTCTTACACAAGTTCGAAGTACTCGAGTCTTTCCTCCTTTGTTGCAATAAGAATGTTTTAATGACTGAGGTACACATTCAAGGGTAAAAAGAAGCATTGTTCAGTTTATTTTTCTTTATAGAACATACATTCCTCTTCAATTTGGTGAAAAGTTAATTATCTTCTCAACTTCAAAAACTATTTTGTCAGTCCAGTTATGTCACTTGCTACATCCCACTGTCGTAAGTTTTCTGCTTATTTTCGGTTACTTACGCGTGGTTTTCATAGCCATTCAGAAACCATTGAAGATATAGTATTGCATACAACTTTTCATGGTAGTGTGTTTTACTCATACAAACATTATGCTCAACGCTCTTTAACCTAACACTTAAAAACTAAGAGTAATTAGTAGTGACTAATTTAGAAAGATTGATATGGAAGGTAACAAAAACATTCTAAATGAATGTATCAGAGATTCTAGGGTATGTTGTTGATACAGGTCTCTAAGTTACTTATGCACAGAAATCGTCCATATTCAATGAATGTATGGTATTTATAATGGAAAACCAGTAAGAGGAAAAAAATGAATATATATATATTTACAGCTAATTACTAGTTATTCTTCTTACAATTCTGAGCGTTATTTAATGGATAACAAGAAGTGCACATTAAGGATGAAGAATTTTGTTTATGTACCATTTATAGTTACTGAGCTATAAGAATTTGAAATTTATTAAATTCAAGGTAGCGGAAGTTGTACACGCCTGCAATTCCTCCGTAATACAAATGACTACAGAGAACCGTCGCTAAGTGTGAAGGGGAATCTAGTGTAACTCTTCCTTCTCTGACTGCTAGATGGAGCAATTTTTACCAACAGTCGCCGACAACCCTCACTGCCCTGCTCCTTGTTTGAATGGTCAGTGTACTGACATTCTGTTCAGAGGAACTGGCGTTCGATTACCGGCTGGGCCGAGGTTTCTTACTCCGTCTGCTTAATTCCTCTGGCTTGGGGAATGGGTGTTGTGTTAATCTTAATTCACTTCTCCTCATCCACACGCCACACTACCAACCACCACAAATATACGCAACAGTGATTACATCCCTCCACATAGGGTTGGAGATAGGAAGGGAAATCAACTGTAAAACTTGGCCAAACGGCCGTTAAAAACAACCCAAGTAAGGTGGGTGAAAAGAAAAAGAAGTTGCTGATATCCCTCTCTACGGTAATACACAATTTATGTTAAGGTTTATTCAGCATTTTATTAGTTTTTAGTACTGCCTACATCATTAAGCCGGTAAAGAAAACTAGACGAGCTCAATGTAAATATACGGCTTACCTGCGGTCGAGGGTCGACGGGGCTACTGCTAGAAAATGTACAAAAGCTTCAGACTATGAATTATTCGCACAGCAACCACAGTCTAAATCTAAATACCTCCCGACTTCAATAAAGCTAAAGTCATAAACATGCCCAATAAGCAATAAAAATGTAATAGCTAACGGTGGTGTAATGCTCAAATAAATTGCCTTTATATTTTATGTCCTAGCAGGCTCATAAACTAACCATAAAAGCAGCTCTAGTAGTATTTACAAGAACATTATTTTTGTTTAATCTTAAGTTGAAGCAAAACATTTTCCTTATGTTATTTCTTATTGCTTACATAGCAGTCTCGATTGTGATGAGACTAAGGCTCGATTACGTAGGCCTACAGACCTTATGATAGCTAATATTCTACACAGGCCTTAAAGGTTGCTCTGATCGCAATAGATTTCTTGTGGAATATCGGACATCATATAAAATGAGATACGTCCATGTTATTTCTCACGATAGGGGAATTATTAAGCTGATTGTATGCGGCTTACTAATGAAGAAGAACAAATCTTAATACACTTATTACCTACATATGATACTACTGTGGGAAGTGATCTTCAAATCAATAAAAAAGGATCCTACAAACACCACCTATTGGTTTACAGATAACAATTCCGGTAATATCCTTTTGGAACCGATATCCTACCCGTCAGCCCCGAATATAATAATAATAATAATAATATTAATAATAATAATAATAATAATAATAATAATAATAATAATAATAATAATAATAATAATAATAATCGTATGGCTTCAGCTATCGCATTTTGCGATTTTGATTGTACGCCATCATTGGTGATGATGATGGTGATAGTTGTCAATATGGTTCTCAACGAATAGAGGTAGAGCAATAGTAAAATTCGGTTTATTTCTTTTTGTCTCATCTTATAATAATGTTATTTATTTTACGACCCCACTAACTACTACGGTTTTCGGAGACGCCGAGGTGCCGAAATTTAGTCCCGCAGGAGTTCTTTTACGTGCCATGAAATCTACCGATACGAGGCTGACGTATTCGAACACCTTCAAATACCACCAGACTGAGCCAGGATCGAACCTGCCAAGTTGGGGTCAGCGCCTCAACCGTCTGAGCCACTCAGTCCGGCTGTCTCGTCTTCATTAGTTTATAATTTTAAATGCAAGCCAGTTACTAGATACTATAGTATTATTGATGATGATGGTGATTGTTGTTTAAAGGGGCCTAACAGCTAGGTCATCAGCCCCACTATATTATTATGATTATTATTATTATTATTATTATTATTATTATTATTATTATTATTATTATTATTAACTTAGGTATCTGTATTTAAGCATTAATTAACATACTTATTATTTTATTGAAGTTTTCTCCCTATTTAATTTATCCGTTTTATGACTTGTAATTGATTATCGTGATTTTAAAATAAGATTTAAAAAATTTGAAAAATAATGGGCTTTTAGTAAATAAATAAATAAGTGGATAAAATAAATGCATTAATTACCTGCTGATAGGGCTAGCTGTTGCTTAGTTTTAATTCAGTTTCTTTGGTAAATATCGGAAGTGTCAATAAATAGACATATTTTACATGTCAAAATGGTAGGACATGAACTGTCGAATGAATTTTTCTCCATTCTTCAAATCTCTCACTGTTTCTGCTAGGTACGAACCCGCACTCTAGGGATCCAGAGACCCATACTCTACCACTTTTAATGGCGTGTGGCCTCCGAAAAGGCCTGGTGCAGGTCTTTCTTGTTGACCCCGTACAAGTGACCTGCGTGTCTGTGCGGATGGGGCCCTATCTAAGAGGAAGTTTAATGATGAAGACGGCACACATACCCAGCCTCCGAGCCATCGGAATTAACCAATGAAGGTTAAAATCCACGACCCGCCCGGAATCAAACCCGCGATCCTCTGGACTAAAGGCCAGAACGCTAACCATTTAGCCATGGAGCGGGATACTCTGCTATTGATCCACAGTCGAAACTAAGCCATGAATGATGAGGATGAACAGGTGACAGTAAAAGAAACATCCTAACAACGAAAAGGGGAAGTAGGAAATTAAATGTCCTTAACCACCTGGATGAGTGGCTCAGTTGGTAGAGTGCTGGCATCTTGAGCTCAACTTGGCATGTTCTACCCCGGCTCAGACCGTTGATATTTAAAGGTGCTAAAATATGCCAGTCCTGTGCCACTAGGTTGAATTGCATGTAGAAAACCTCCTGAGGGACGAAATTCCCATACCAATACTTAAATTTAAACTATTGCTTCATGTCCACTGCACAGTCAACTGACAGGAGTGGACCTTGTGGGAGGATCTACAAACACTAAATTATTTTGCCCTTGTCATAACTGCCATGCACCACCCAATACAACCATATCTGGAGCTCTTCCTCCTGGATGAGCAGCGGTCTCTTGGTAGGCCAAGGCCCTTCGGGGCTGTTGCGCCACGGGCCTCGAAGTCTTCGCAATACGTAAAAGTAGATAGTAAGACACAAAACCAATAGATTAAAAATTTGTCCTTAACCCTCCAGAAATTACGATTTTGGGATTAGGATGCAAGATGTTGCTGCCACGAGAGGCAGAATGGATCGTTATTTCCCGTGCGTAAATTAAGTTAATCCCCTCTACATGGCTATAATTGCTCAAAGTGTTCCGTTGTTTCGTTCATTCCTCGTGGAACACAAAAGTTCAGTTTATTAACACAAGGTTGGATTATCGAAATCCAATCGAAAGAATAAACAAGATTGCCTAACCAAGACGGCAAAGTCGTGCTCACTTCACCTGGAAGAAGTGGGTGCTTCAGGGATTCGCATGGCGTTCACTTGGCCTGAACTGGAAATGGGTAGAAAATTAAGTACAGGGCTGAAGGATATAGAGATTCCACATAGTGTTGGAGTTAAAAATAGTGGAAACCTTTACATTTTGTCGGCCCCACAGTGTAGCGGTAGCGTGCCTGTCTCTCACCAGGAGGATACGGGTTCGATTCCCGGCCAGGTCAGGGATTTCTACCTGGATCTGAGGGCTGGTTCGAGGTCCACTCAGCCTACCTGATTACAATTGAGGAGCTATCTGAAGGTGAGATGGCTGCTCCGGTCAAGAAGGCCAGGAGTAACGGCCGAGAGGATTCGTCGTTTTGACCCCACGACACCTCATAATCTGCAGGCCTCCTGGCTGTACAGCGGTCACTTGATAGGCCAAGGCCCTTCGGGGCTGTTGCGCTACGAGGTTTGGGGGTTCTACCTTTCAGTCCCTCGGGAAACTTAGTGGCTTGTTCGGAGATGAATTTGTTTCGTTATTCGAGAGAAATAACTCTGCAGGCGAGATGTAGGGTTTACAGTGCACTATGTTTTCTAGTATTGGCTAGAATAAATATGTTACTTTCATTGACCTGTCTCAGTCTCATTCTTGGCTTCGACAATGAGCGAGGGCAGTAATACCATTCCTTACGCAGCCAGTCCCTGTAATGAATGGCACGAAAATATCGCTCATAGCGGCGGTTGGTGCATGCATTTCAGTGGGATTGGCAGACTGATATGTAATAGCAACTTCAGGCTTTGTGAGGAAAGCAACGGGAAACTAACTCACTCCTCATTTCCGCCGTATGCCTCTTCAGTGACACCTAGACCTATCTCTGACAGCTGTTGGTGGAGCTGTGGAGGATCAAACGAGCCTTCGGGATGAAGACCCAACATACACATTCGAAAGAAGATGGTACATAACTCCCAAAATGATGTTCGGTGAAGGCTGAGTGATTCTAGATATTTCAAGTCAAGAAAATGTTTTTTTTTTTTTTGCTAGTGGCTTTACGTCGCACCGACACAGATAGGCCTTATAGCGACGATGGGAGAGGAAAGGGCTAGGAATTGAAGGGAAGCGGCCGTGGCCTTAAATAGGGTACAGCCCCAGCATTTGCCTGATGTGAAAAGGGGAAACCACGGAAAACCAACTTCGGGGCTGCCGACAGTGGGATACGAATCCACTTTCTCCCGGATGCAAGCTCACAGCTGCGTGCCCCTAATCGCACGGCCAACTCGCCCGGTAGAGAAGAAAATCACGCAGATACAAATTAGCTTGCGAAATGAACATCATTGGCGTTTCTGATTCCAGTTAGGTACAATTGGTGCCCTATCATTCTGTCCAGTGAGAAATTTCGGTTTTGTTGGAATGAGACAGAAGAAAAAACGAATGTTTAAATAGACCCGTGACTAGAATGAAAACATTACTTGAAGGAACGTCTTTCGGTTCACCAAGAACGTGCATAATAATAATAATAATAATAATAATAATAATAATAATAATAATAATAATAATAATAATAATAGTTGGACCAGAATGCCTCCAAGCTGCGGAGACATTGGCTGAAAGAGAAGATTCTTCGATTGTGAAAAAGGAAAGAAAGTTCCTCAGGATGGTCTTCGGACCCAGACAGTCCAGCGGCGCTTCTACTCTCCGAGACTTAAGCAGCCATACGGGAAACGCGCGCGTATTGGAAGGAGCGTGCGCGTGTTCGACATAGCATCAGTACCCAGTCAGAATCCCAGCTGACATGATGAGACAGTTATCATTTCAACAACGTATTTTCGTACGTAAAAGTTAATTTAAATACGAGTCGGATCGACGGGAACGTGATGCATTTGTTCAGAAATTTCCCAGTGAAGTGCCACCTTCATGAACACAGATTCACGTATTCTATATATATACACTGACTGACAGAGCAAATGCAACACCAAGAAGGAGTGGTCAGAACTTTATGCCAATTGCAGGGTAGACTGACGTCACTGAGGTATGCTCATGATGTGAAATGCGCCGCTGTGCTGCGCACGTAGCGAACGATAAATGGGACACGGCGTTGGCGAATGGCCCACTTCGTACCGTGATTTCTCAGCCGACAGTCATTGTAGAACGTGTTGTCGTGTGCCACAGGACACGTGTATAGCTAAGAATGCCAGGCCGCCGTCAACGGAGGCATTTCCAGCAGACAGACGACTTTACGAGGGGTATGGTGATCGGGCTGAGAAGGGCAGGTTGGTCGCTTCGTCAAATCGCAGCCGATACCCATAGGGATGTGTCCACGGTGCAGCGCCTGTGGCGAAGATGGTTGGCGCAGGGACATGTGGCACGTGCGAGGGGTCCAGGCGCAGCCCGAGTGACGTCAGCACGCGAGGATTGGCGCATCCGCCGCCAAGCGGTGGCAGCCCCGCACGCCACGTCAACCGCCATTCTTCAGCATGTGCAAGACACCCTGGCTGTTCCAATATCGACCAGAACAATTTCCCGTCGATTGGTTGAAGGAGGCCTGCACTCCCGGCGTCCGCTCAGAAGACTACCATTGACTCCACAGCATAGACGTGCACGCCTGGCATGGTGCCGGGCTAGAGCGACTTGGATGAGGGAATGGCGGAACGTCGTGTTTTCTGATGAGTCACGCTTCTGTTCTGTCAGTGATAGTCACCGCAGACGAGTGTGGCGTCGGCGTGGAGAAAGGTCAAATCCGGCAGTAACTGTGGAGCGCCCTACCGCTAGACAACGCGGCATCATGGTTTGGGGCGCTATTGCGTATGATTCCACGTCACCTCTAGTGCGTATTCAAGGCACGTTAAATGCCCACCGCTACGTGCAGCATGTGCTGCGGCCGGTGGCACTCCCGTACCTTCAGGGACTGCCCAATGCTCTGTTTCAGCAGGATAATGCCCGCCCACACACTGCTCGCATCTCCCAACAGGCTCTACGAGGTGTACAGATGCTTCCGTGGCCAGCGTACTCTCCGGATCTCTCACCAATCGAACACGTGTGGGATCTCATTGGACGCCGTTTGCAAACTCTGCCCCAGCCTCGTACGGACGACCAACTGTGGCAAATGGTTGACAGAGAATGGAGAACCATCCCTCAGGACACCATCCGCACTCTTATTGACTCTGAACCTCGACGTGTTTCTGTGTGCATCGCCGCTCGCGGTGGTCCTACATCCTACTGAGTCGATTCCGTGCGCATTGTGTAACCTGCATATCGGTTTGAAATAAACATCAATTATTCGTCCGTGCCGTCTCTTTTTTTTCCCCAACTTTCATCCCTTTCGAACCACTCCTCCTTGGTGTTGCATTTGCTCTGTCAGTCAGTCAGTGTATAAAGTAGCTTGTCCTGACTGACTGACTGACTGACTGATTCATCATCGCCGAGCCAAAACTACTGGACATAAAGAAATGAAATTTTGGGGATATATTCATATTAAGATGTAGGTGCTCGCTAAGAGAGGATTTTGGGATATTCCGTCGCTAAGGGGGTGAAAAGGGGGGTAAAATTTTAAAATGACTGTGTTTATATCTCAAAACTTTAAAAGTTTAGAGATGTGAAAATTGGTATTTAGAATCTTCTTTAAAAATAAGGAAACATGTATTTTTATGTTTTCAGACAATCCAAATAGGAGGGGTGAAAAAGGGGTTGAATGCCTAATCAGGATACCGGTGCTTATATCTCAGAAACTGAAGACATTACAGACCTGAAAATTGGTACTTTTGATCTCTTTTAAAAATAAAGAAACACGTATTTTTTTGTTTTTGGAAAATCCAATTAATGGGGGGGAAAGGGGTGATTTTTTAAAATGAGTGTATCTATATCTCAAAACTTTTAAATTGTATGGATATAAAAATTGGTATTTAGAATCTCCTTTAAAAATAAAGAAACACGTATTCTTTTGTTTTCGGAAAATCCCAATAGGAAGGGTGTAAAAGGGTGAATAATGGGTGAATGCCTTTAATGGGGCTACTTATATTTCAGAACCTGAAGATATTACAGACCTGAAAATTGGTATTTGGGATCTACTTTAAAAGTAAAGAAACACACGTATTTTTTCGTTTTTGGAAAATTCAAATATTGGGGGCTGAAAAGGGGGTGTGAATTTTTTAAAATGAATGTGTCTACATCTTAAAACTTTAAAATTTACAGATGTAAAAATTGGTAGTTAGAATCTCCTCTAAAAATAAAGGAACACGTAATTTTTTGTTTCCTGTAAATCCCAATAGGAGGGGTGTAAAAGGGTGAAAAATGGGTTGAATGCCTTTAATGAGGATACTTATATTTCAGAACCTGAAGATATTAGAGAACTGAAAATTTGTATATGGGACCTCCTTTAAAAATAAAGAAACATGTATTTTTTAGTTTTTGGAAAATCCAATTAATGGCGGTTAAACAGGAGCGACAAATTGGGGTGAATTTTTTGGAAGGCTATATCTACAGAATATCTTGGAAACGTGAAATGTTACAGACGTAAAAAGTGGGTGTTTGGAATCTCCTGTAAATGTAAAGAAACATAGGTGATTTGTTTTTGGAAACTCCACTTAAGGGGAACTCAAAAGGGGTGAAATTTTAAAATGAGATTTTTTACAGTATATCTAAAAAAAACGTAACATGTTACAGAAGTGAAAAATGGTATTTTTTATCTCTATTAAACATAACGAATAGTGTATTTTTAGTTTTCGGAAATACCACTTGGGTGGTGGGTGGTGGGTAAAAGTGACTGAAAATGATGTTGAATTCTTTTAATTAGGCTACTGATATCTCAAAAATGAAGATGTTACAGACGTGAAATTTGATATTTGCAATCTGCATTAAAAGTAAAGAAAGACGTATTCTCGGAAAATCCAATGAAGGGGGGGGTGAAAGAATTGAAAATTTAATTGACTTAATTGTATGAGAATGCATACATGTAATAAAAACTAAAGTTGTTACAGACGTGAAAATTCGTATTTAGATCTCCTTTAAAAACAAGGAAAAACGCGTTTTGGTGGGGAAACCATCTTGGAGGGTGGGAGTGTAAAGGAGTTGAATTCATTTCATGGGGACACATAAATCAAAAACTGAAGATGTTAGAGTCTTGATAATTGGTATTTAAAAGATCTTTTACTATTAAAGAAACAAGTATTTTTTGCGGGAAAATTCACTTGGGGGGGGGGGTGAGAGTAGTGTGAAATGAAGTGAAAAAAGTAAATTATTTTTATGGGGATACTTATATATCAAAACTGAAGGTAATAGACTTGAACATTGGTGTTTGGAATCTCCTTAAACATGAAGAAACACGCCTTCTTTTATTTTTGGGGTGGGGGTGGTAAATAAACTTAAGGCTGTGGGGTGTAAACGGAGGTGAGATCAATTGATTTTACTGTTCATAATGTAAGGCAGCGCGACGGCCTCTCACAGCTGGGCCCCATGGTTCAAATCCCGGTCACTCCATGCGACAATCGTGTTGGACAAAACGGAGGCGGGACAGGTTTTTCTCCGGATACTCCGGTTTTCCCTGTCATCATTCATTCCAGCAACACTGACCAATATCATTTCATTTCATTTGTCATTCTTTAATCATTGCCCCAGAGGAGTGCGACAGGCTTCGGGAGCCGGCACAAACCCTATTGTCGCCGCAAGATGGGGGCTTTATTCATTCTATTCCTGACCCTGTCAAATGACTGGAAACAGACTGTAGATTTTCGATGTACTTATTCTGATCATAAACCGATCATTTTTAATCTTTCCTGGGTTCGTTTTCAAGAGCCATCTTTTCCTTCGCAGAACGTTCTTAGATTACAGTACATTCTCCTGGCATATAAACAAAAATTTAAGCACATTTGAAATAAACGATCGAAATTTGACCGTCCAATTGTTCACCTCTATAATAAGGTCAATAATCCACGGAAGTATGTCATTCGTATCGCCAGAAATTCCACACACTTGCCTACGCGCGACAATCGTGCGGGTCACATTGTCAACAATGACAACGGCAGCAGATGTAATTTACCGCCAAGTAGCGGTCTTGCATCTTGCTGTGGGGTCCAGAACATATATAACAATAATAATAATAATAGTAATAATAATAATAATAATAATAATAATAATAATAATAATAATAATAATAATAATAATAAATGTTCTGGACCGTCGTCAAATGTGCGGACTGCGCTGGAAACGGGTCCTGGACGGGTAAAGACTAAGAATGCAGTCCGGCCGCGGGTTCAGTACCGCCAAGACACCCAAGACGACAACACGCCGGATCTCCTGAAGGATTTGATCCATATTAAAAATGCTTATAGGAAAAGATGGCAAAGATTTAAGAACCCAACTGACCGGGTGGAATACCTGGACCTAGCCTGGGAAGTACGAAATCGATTGCTGGAAAGAAAGATTGAAAAATGGGAGGAAACTTGCCGTAATCTATTAGAAAACCAGTCAGATCGCGAATTTTGGCGGATTATCGCAGAAAACGAGTCAGATCGCGAATTTCGACGGATTATATATCTAAAACAATAAGCATTCAATTATAAATTTCAGTATAATACCGTAGCGAAGCACGGGTATCTTGCTAGTCTATATATATATAAAATAACTTGTCCTGACTGACTGACTGACTGACTGATTCATCATCGCCGAGCCAAAACTACTGGACATAAAGAAATAAAATTTTGGGCATAGATTCATATTAAGATGTAGGTGCTCGCTCAGAGAGTATTTTTTATATTCCTTCGCTAAGGGGGTGAAAAGGGGGGTGAAATTTTAAAATGAGTGTATCTATATCTTAAAACTTTAAATGTTTAGAGATATAAAAATTGGTATTTAGAATCTTCTATAAAAACATGGAAACACGTATTTTTTTGTTTTCAGAAAATCCCAATAGGAGGGGTGAAAAACGGTGAAAAATGGGTTGAATGCCTTTAATCAGGATACCGCTACTTATATCTCAGGAACTGAAGATATTACGAACCGGAAAATTAGTACTTTTGATCTCTTTTAAAAATAAATTAACACGTATTTTTTTCTGTTTGGAAAATCCAATTAATAGGAGGGTGAAAAGGGGGGTGAATTTTTAAAATGAGTGCATCTATATCTCAAAACTTTCAAAGTTTACAGATGTAAAAATTGGTATTTAGAATCTTCATTAAAAATAAAGAAACACGTATTTTTTGTTTTCGGAAAATGCCAATGGGAGGGGTGAAAAAGGGTTAAAAATAGGTTGAATGCCTTTAATGATGATACTTATATCTCAGAAACTGAAGATATTACAGACCTGAAAATTGGTGCTTTTGATCTCTTTTAAAAGTAAAGAAACACGTATTTTTTGTTTTTGGAAAATACAATTAATGGGAGGGTGAAGAGGGGGTGAATTTTTAAAATGGGTGCTTCTATATCTCAAAACTTTCAAAGTTTACAGATGTAAAAATTGGTAATTAAAATCTGTATTAAAAATAAAGAAACACAAATTTTTTATTTTCGGAAAATCCCAATAGGAGGGATGAAAAGGGGTGAAAAATGGATTGAATGCCTTTAATGAGGATACTTATATCTCAGAAACTGAAGATATTACACACCTGAAAATTGGTGTTTGGGATCTCCTTTAAAATTAAAGAAACATGTATTTTTTGTTTTGGAAAATCCAATTAATAGGGGGGGAGAGGTGAATTTTTAACATGAGTGTATCTCTATCTCAAAACGTTTAAAGTTTATACATGTAAACATTGGTATTTAGAATCTCCTTTAAAATTAAAGAAACACTTATGTTTTTGTTTTCGAAAAATCCCAATGGGAAGGGTGGAAAAGGGTGAAAAAGTGGTTGAATGCCTTTAATGAAGCTACTTATATTTCAGAACCTGAAGATATTACAGACCTGAAAATTGGTATTTGGGATCTACTTTAAAAATGAAGAAGCAGGTATTTTTTCGTTTTTGGAATATCCACATAATGGGGGGTGAAAAGGGGGGTGAATTTTTAAAATGAGTGTGTCTACATCTTAAAACTTTAAAAGTTTACAGATGTAAAAATTGGTATTTAGAATCTCTTTTAAAAATAAAGGAACACGTATTTTTTATTTTCTGTAAATCCCAATAGGAGTGGTGTAAAAGGGTTGAATGCCTTTAATGTGGATACATATATCTCAGAAACTGAAGATATTACAGAACTGAAAATTTGTATTTTGGATCTCCTTTTGAAAATAAAGAAACACGTATTTTTTTTGGAAAATCCATTTAATGGCGGTTAAACAGGAGTAACAAATTGGAGTGAATTTTTCGAAAGACGATATCTGCAGAATATCTGAGAAACGTAAAATGTTACAGAAGTAAAAGCTGGGTATTTGGAATTTCCTGTAAATATAAAGAAACATAGGTGATTTGTTTTTGGAAACTCCCCTTAAGGGGAAATAAAAGATGGGTGAAATTAAAAATGAGAGTTTCTACAGTATATATATATCAAAAAACGTAACATGTTACAGAAGTGAAAAATGGTATTTTTTAATCTCTATTAAAAGTAAAGAAACGTGTATTTTTAGTTTTCGGAAATACCACTTGGGTGGATGGGGGGGGGGGGTAAAAGTGAGTGAAGATGGTGCTGATTTCTTTTAATTGGGCTACTGATATCTCAAAAGTGAAGATGTTACAGACGTGAAATTTGATATTTGGAATATGCTTTAAAAGTAAAGAAACACGTATTCTCGGAAAATCCAATGAAGGTGTGTGTGTGTGTGTGTGTGTGTGAAATAATTGAAAAAACATTGACTTAATTGTATGAGAATACATACATCTAATAAAAATAAAGTTGTTACAGAACAAAGAAAAACGCCTTTTAGTGTGTGTGTGTGGGGGGGGGGAACCATCTTGCGGGGCAGGAGTGAAAAGGAGTTGACTTCCTTTCACGGGGACACATAAATAAAAAACTGAAGAAGTTAGAATCGTGATAATTGATATTTAGAAGATCCTTTACTATTAAAGAAACAAGTAATTTTTGCCGGAAAATTCACTTGCGGGGGGGGGGGGGGGAAGGAGGAGTGTGAAAGGAAGTGCAATTCATTCCAGAAACACTATCCAATATTTCATTTCATTTGTCATTCATCGATCATTGCCCCAGAGGAATGCTTCGGCAGCCGGCACAATTCCTATTGTCGCCAGTAGATGGGGCTTTGTTCATTCCATTCCTGACCCTGTCGATTGACTGGAGACAGGCTGTAGATTTTCGATGTAATTATTCTGATCATAAACCGATTATTTTTAATCTTTCCTGGGTTCGATTTCAACAGCCATCTTTCCCTTCGGAGAACGTTCTTAGATTAGGGTAGACTCTCCTGGCATATAAATAAAAATTTAAACACATTTGAAACAAACGATAGGAATGAGATTGACCGTCAAATTGTTCACCTCTATAATAAGGTCAACAATGCACGGAAGTATGTCATTCGCATCGCCAGAAATCCCGCACACTTGCCTACGCGCGACAATGGTGCTGGTCACATTGTCAACAATGACAACGGCAGCAGATGTAATTTACCGCCAAGTAGCCGTCTTGCATCTTGCTGTCGGGTCCAGAACATCTAATAATAATAATAATAATAATAATAATAATAATAATAATAATAATAATAATAATAATAATAATAATAATGTTCTGGAAAGTCGTTAAATTGTGCGGACCGAGCTGGAAACGGGTCCTGGCCTGGTAATGACTACGAATACAGTCCGGCCGCGGGTTCAGTATTGCCAAGGCACCCAAGACGACACCACGCCGGATCTCCTACAGGATAGATCCACACTAAAAATGTTTATAGGAAAAGATGGCAAAGATTTAGGTACCCAACTGACCGTGTGGAATACCTGGACCTAGCCCGGGAAGTACGAAATCGATTGCTGGAAAGAAAGATTGAAAAATGTTAGGAACTTTGCCGTAATCTCTCAGAAAACGAGTCAGATCGCGAATGTTGGTGGATTCTCTCAGAAAACGAGTCAGATCGCGAATTTCAGAGGATTATGTATAAAAGGTTAAGCATTCAATTATAGATTTCAGTATAATACCGTAGCGAAGCACGGGTATCTTGCTAGTTGTAAATAAAATTGAATCTACTGGCTCAGTGTTCAATATAAACATGTGCGCACACGAACAGTTTTAACATGGGAAAAGCTAGACGACATTCGTGCGAATCTTGAACGGTCACCGAATAAATCGCACACAAAATTAGCACATCGAGTAGAGGTTTCGGTTCCTACTGCACATAAAGCTACAAAGCTGGTACACATCAAACCGTACAAGTTTACACGGGCCCATTGTTTAAAACCTGCTGATCCAGCCACATGATGTGAGTGGTATCATGCATGATTGAATGATCGCTTATTCGACCCACTGCTTGTATTCTTTTCGAATGAGGCCTGGTTTCATCTTAATGGTCGTGTGAACAGTCATAACTCTCGCTATTGGTGTGCAGAAAATCCTCAGGGTGTTTATGAAGTCCCTCATTATGAAGGGTGATACTTTCATCATCTTTTATACCGTAAGATTTCATTAAAGATTATATACACGCTGAAAGCAGGGCGGCCGCGCGCGACGTAAGTTGGGCTGAGGCAGCTGCTGTAGTGCAGAGTATAAACACCGTGCGCTCGGGCTGAGTTTATAAGAGAAACCCTGTACGCAAAGATCGAAAGGAACACCAAAACATTCAGAAATAGGAGGCTGACCTTTTACAGACACATGAAGAGTGATGCAATAATTCAGGGTAACTGGGGAACCTATAGCGGTGTTCGAAACTACTACTGCTAGACAGTCCATCGTTAACATTTAAATGTCTGATTAACTACGGCGTTTGTGAAAAATGACAACAGCATATCCTTTGGAACTCTAGGTGACGGATCTGGATCGCTTCAGTGCTGCACGTTAACGAGGATACTGCGCGAGTAATACATGGCAGGACGTTCTTCTTTGCAATTCAACTTGTAATGGGACATTCAAACATACCACCTCATAAGAGAGAAATTAAATGTAAAACGCATTAATACAAATAGCTTATTAGTTAGTATCAGCTATTTTGAAAAGAAAAATGCTTCCAGCATCATAACCCAGTATTCAGCCTTGTGTTTGTTAGTGCCGACGCTCCTCCGTTTTACATTTCTTTACAGGGTCGTTGAGCTACTTGAATTTTTTGTCTTGGAAATTTTAAGAAACTTTCGCCCTTTCTTTGAAAAATGCTGAAAACATCCCCCAAAATTACGAAATTTGAAATATTCCCAATCGAGTTTGGATGTAAGCGATTATTTAGATAAGACACCTTACTCCCAGTACACAAACCATACTTTTACGTCCCAAGGTGTATATTGTTTTCCTGTTATTTCACTGTAGAAACACTTAGACACTTCTATGAACCCACTGAAAACCATCCTCAGGGTTGCTGACGGTGGAATTCAAACCCATCAACTATCAAATGCAAGCCTACTGCTACACGGCCTGTACCATATAGTCAGATCCATATAGCTGTCGGCTTCAATATGAACATAGCTATGCCATTTATATCTGTTCCACTGAATTAGCAGTATTTACTTAACTATGATGCAACACAACTTGAAAGCTTCTCATTCTGTCAAAACCCTAATTATAATGCATGTAACACTACAACATACCTGTAAAAAGCACAAACACAGTAATAAAACAATAATTGACATTTTTCGTCCTACAAGAATATCCTCAGATTCTATCAAATCACTCTTAATGTTCAATTTTGTTTACGTTACGTTAAACTTGTTCTTGATTGTGAATGGGTCATGTTATGAACGAGTGAGACATATTATGGATGCAGAAGTCTTCCGCTGTCAGTTTGGTAGCCTTGAGAAAGTTTCTGTACTTATCCTAAGCTGTTAACCGTCCGTTACCTCCAGCGGCTACGTTTGGACTGAAGCCACTTCCCTTGCCCCAATCCTGGTTTGTTATGTAGGGGGTGAGGGGAAGACGGAGAGGGTAGGGGAAGTGCTACTTGCTTATATAATATTTATCCTGAGGTGTATTAGAGAATAAATACATGATAATGATTTTGGATTTTGTTTTTTTACAAATACAGATAGGTCTTACGGTGACGATGGGACTGGAAATGGCAGGAGTGGGAAGAAATCGACCGTGATATTGATTAAGGTACAGGCCTACTACATTGGCTGGTGTGAAAATGGGAAAACGCGGAAAACCATCTCCATGGCTGCCGACAGTGGGGTTCAGACTCACTCTCTCCCGAATGCAAGCTGACAGCTATGTGACCCAAACTACGCAGCCACTCGCTCAGTTGGATGAGATAAAAGTGGTGGAATGAATTAAATATTATCTTGTAAGACACAACCGGTCCTGTGGTGTAGGGCTAGCTCGCCTGCCTCTTACCCGAAGGCCCCGGGTTCGATTCACAGCCTGGTCAGTGATATTTACCCGGATCTGAGGGCTGGTTCGAGGTCCACTCAGCCTACGTGAATAGAATTGAGGAGCTATCTGACGGTGAGATAGCGGCCTTGGTATAGGAAGCCAAGAATAACGGCCTAGAGGATTCGTCGTGCTGACCACACGACACCTCGTAATCTGCAGGTCTTCGGGCTGAGCAGCGGTCGCTTTGCAGGGCAAGGCCCTTCAGGTCTGTAGTGCCATGAGGTTGGTGTTAGGTAAGTTTGTAAGATTATTTTGGTGATAAATGTTCACTTGCTAAAACGTCTCGAGTTTTTTTTTACAGGTACGATGCACTCTTATATATTCTATAGTTAGTGCTTTGACAGACTGAAAAACTTTAAAGTTGTGTCGGCAATGGAAACGTATGGCTTCCTTTATGACCAATATATAAATCTATGATATAATATAGGGCAATATTATTGATAGTTTTGTGGTCGCTATTGATCTTGAATTAATCAAATGTTGCGTGGACACCACAATTCAGTGATTTAATATCGAAACTATACTCCTTATCCGGTACGTGAATAAGAAGTATAAGAATTCATGAGGAATATGAAATTAATACAGATGGAAATTCCGATGCTACCATGTTTTTGTAGACGTGGCAGCTTAACAGCCCGCAGTCCCGCACTGTAGGGATCTGTGCGAACTTAGCCCGGTGGCAGGAGGATCGGTTTTCTACCGTTGAGATCTAGGGTTGGTGTCAGTTCACATAAGAGAAACCGTATCCACGAACACGTCACACACTCGTTCTGAGAAGTGAGCATCGCGAAGCAAGAATACCAGAGAGATGAGATGATGTAATTCAAAGTCAAACTGGCTCTTCATTCAAGGCGTCTTTAAAAGCTGGGTGAAAAGTAAAGTAAAGCAAGAAATACATAGGAAATGGGAAATAAAGGAACTACCATTTTATTGACTTTCTGTATAAACAAGGGATTTGTTTCAATAGTATTCATTTTATGTGCCAATAACAATAAGTGAAGGGCTCTACACTTCCTGACAACAGTGGATTCTTACATGAAACATTCTTTTACAATTTGCTTCACGTCGTACGGACACAGATAGGTCATACAGAGACGAAAGGATAGGAAAGGGTTAAGGGAGGGAGAGACGCGGCCGTGGCCTTAATTAAGGTACAGCTCCAGCATAATTCTGGTGTGAAAATGGGAAACCACGGGAAACCATCTTCAGGGCTGCCGACAGTGAGATTTGAACCCACTATCTCCCAAATGCAAATTCACAGCTGAGTGACCCTAACCGAATGGCCAATAACAATACCAATAATGACAGATCATTCAAAATGAGATAA
This sequence comes from Anabrus simplex, assembly GCF_040414725.1. Classification (NCBI taxonomy): domain Eukaryota; kingdom Metazoa; phylum Arthropoda; class Insecta; order Orthoptera; family Tettigoniidae; genus Anabrus; species Anabrus simplex. The sequence continues at coordinate 1,091,347,292 of NC_090266.1, forward strand.
TGCAGTTTGGAGAAGAGACGAGAAAATAAACGAGAAGAAAATGAGCTGTGCGTTTTCGATACCTGTAATTTTGCCGGATGTGTCCTGCTCCTTATAGATTTTAGTATGTCCGACAGGTTATTGAATTATTTCTGAATTGTTCTTAATTTAACAATGATCATGTTTATTTGCGTTGTTGCTGAAAAGTTATAAATAAAAAGAGAAAAATGAAATATATGCTATTTTAACCCAGGCCCTGAAAAGCGTAATTTGCCTATAAAAACGATCCTGATAAAAACCGTGACCCCAAAAATAATTCCAATATGATTTATATAAAATGACTTAAAGGGTTGCTTTGTAGTGGAATCGAAGTATCCTGACACACTGGGGGATCTCATGCGTGAACTTTCGTCTGGTCAGACAATTGTTACAAACTGCTTCTGGAGAGTAATGGTCTAATAGAGACTTTCAATCTTAAAAATTTACAAATGTTCAAGGCGAACTGTTCACTTTCACTCTTTCATCGCACTCTACTTCTTGGCTGTAGCCAGCAGATGTTTCAACTTGTGTTAGGGTAGGCGTGGCCCTTACTACGGCTTTATACATAGAGTTGCAGGAACAGTAGGGTTTCCAGTAGGTCGTACTGTTAACGTTGCACAGAACCGTAATGGAGCTAGAGGACAGTGAAAAACATGAAATAAGGAAGTGATCGAATATGCTTGTGCAAAAATATCCAGTCCCTTTTTTAGGCCTGTGATCAGCGAAGCAAGTGAGACTACAATATTATTTTTCAGTTTGTAGAACGTGACAGTATTATCAGGAAAGTATTTGTTATTGAACGCCCCGACTTGCGTGACAATAAGCTCAAATATGGTCACTCAGATATTCTGTAGGTTCCTTTTCGTGTACAATTACGCACTTGATCAAACGAGTAACTTTAAGTAGTTAAGGTTATTAACATTATCCTACGACGTTTGGTCGCAATGTTGAAGATGGTGTGCAGCGATGTGCCTGATGTCAAATGTGCTCATTGTTATCGTTGTGCTCCTGTATAGGTTAAGATCCGACATATTAAATGGCTGCCGAGAAGTGAGATGGGAAGAGGAGGAAGCGGTGTTGTCAGTTTTCATTTTTTCTTCCTTTCTTTTTAATATCTGAAGGTATATAATTTTAGTTTCGACTCAGTTAACTTATAACTTTTAGGTTCATCAGTCTGCAGAAACTAACTTTGAGTCATAAATTTATAAACTACCAGAAAAACTTATAGTATTTTTTGAGTATAATGCTGTTACCATATGTTCCCTTTTTTTCGGGCAGTTTATAAATTTATGACTCAAAGTTAGTTTCAGCAGAGTAAAGAACCCAACAGTTCCAAATAAATAAATAAATAAATAAATAAATAAATAAATAAATAAATAAATAAATAAATAAATAAATAAATAAATAGAAGTTTTCTTTCTGGAGTGAAGTGTTTATTTGTTTCAGGTTGCTACTCACGTCATATTTATTATATTATTAAATCAATTGGTTTCATGTTGTGAGTTTCTTAGTACCCGAATCAATTATATCGAATCTGTGAAATATGTAATAACGACACGACAAGACATCGCAACCCAGCGCGTCAGTCAACGCGGACGTAACAAGAAACTGTCATTCAGCATTCCAAGGTTTTCATTGGATACCGCAGAGCTCTCACTGGTGCGGTTTGCGTCAACGAATATTTCTCCATAGTCTACTGAAGCTGTCATTAGCGTGGCGCAAAGCAAGGAACATCAAAGAAGCACCGCGTGGTAACGTTTAGAGAAACAAAATAATACGCAGCATTGTGCGTCGAACACTTCATTGAAAAACACAGTATTTATTTTGATATAGACTGAAGTTTTACGAAGACATGTCTCGTCCATATCAACACTTGAGTGTACACTAGGTACATAACCGCCTAGTTAAACAGGATAGCCCAAAATTCCGTTAACATTTGACGAGGCCATACTTCACTGAATATTGGAGGTAGAGTTGTAATAATTGACACACATGATTGGAATGACCTGGGGTTTTATTGACACCAAAATAAACTACACAAAGTGACCAACAGATGGCGCTGGACAGCAACACGTCAGTGATGCCGCATGAGACCAGTGTACGGTATGACAGGAGTTATCGTGAGAGAGGGCGTCAGATGCGCCTGCAAACGCTGCATGTTGTGCATCGCATGAAGCGCCATCTCTTGGTCATTTTGTGTAGGTACTGTATGTTTGTGCCAATAAAACTCCATGTCATGCCAATCATATGGGTCAAATATTACCTATCTACCTCTAATATTCCGTGAAGAATTGCCTCGTCAACTGTTAACGGACTTCTGGCTCACGCTGTATATTACACTAGTAGTGATAATATAATTCATTTCTACAGGATGCTTTCCTGTCATTTTCAACGTTGCGATCAAGTGTCATAGAATAATGTTATTAACCGCAACTAATTTAGGTTATCCGTTTTATCAAATACGTAATTTTACTGGAAAGCGAACCCCACAGCCGATTCCAACAGCAATATTTGAACTTTCCTACCAATTTTTATCCAATTTGGAGCGTTCAAACGCTAGTATTTCCCTCGCTAGCCTCAGGAATACAATTAATAAGAAAAAACGATATAAAATGCCACTCTCAATCATACTAGCGTTGATTTTCCGTGGTTTTTCCATTTTAGTTACAGCTGAACGCTCCCTAGTTCGGGACTATTGGGGACTCATACCTTTTACAACCTTCTACAACAGATTGGGGAAACCGTGGCTACATTCTATGATAATATTAATGATATTGCCATTATATTTATTTATTTATTAATTTATTCACGAAGCACAAGATACAGCTGCACTGAGCAAATTTCACTTGCACTGCCAACAGACTATTTAACAAACGTAAACTTTCATAATAAAATATAACAAACATAACAAAATATAACAAGATCAGGTACACATCCTACTAATAACTGTCCAAATCGAAAACAATACTTTTAGTGGAATGAATATTTATGGTAGGCCTACACGATACCTTTACGGCAAAATTAATAAAACCTCTGACATCAAGACTGAAGACATTTCAAGACGACCCTTCGACCAATGCTGATGTCCGTATTGCTGATAAAGCTGGAAAGCAGGAACAAGTACGTCGGGTGCTGAGAATAAATGTTTGTGATAGAAATGGGATTGATGAGGAGAGACCTCTCTATTTGAAGACGGCAGTGTGTGAATATGTGGAGATTGTCCTTGTACTTTTGTGATTTCATGTTTGTCCATGTTGCTCCGGCACTGATCTGTCATTGTGCTTATCCTAAGCTTACCAGACAAAAAATTAGTCACTCTAGTGCGCACGCACAGACAGATCGTTAAGCCTCTACAGATGGCGCAGCGAACGACTTCTGTACTAAAGCGCACGCGCACTGCCTCTATGTGAGCATAAGGCAGTAGTGATCAGTGAAACGTTGATGTTTCAAGGGCAGTGTACGTCAACATGAATAGGTGTAAGGATGTAACAGAGCGGCAAAAAGGGGCAATCGTGTTTGGCCATACCCATGGCCATACGGTACTTGAAGTTGCTGGATTTGTTGGTGTTTCGTAGCGGACTGTTCAATGTGTCTACAAGCAGTGGCGTACCACACGTGGCCACGAAACACGACGTCAGAATTGTGTTCGGAAGAAAGATCCTAACTGAGAGGGACTGGAGATACGTTTCACGGCTTGTGAATAACCATGGCTTCCAAACCTGACAGGAATTGCTGCAGTCAATGAATGAAGGTCCATCCAAAGAAGTTAGAGAGAGAACATTGCGACAGGAACTGCGTACATTTGGAGTTGTTCACCTCGCAAGAGGCCATTGCTCACACAGGCACATAAAACTGCGCGTTTTCAGTGGGCTAGAAATCATTGAACGTGTGCAGTAGCTAACTGGCGGAACGTAATGTGGTCGGAATAATTACGTTTCTGCCCGTATTCCAATAACGCACGTCATCGATTGCACTGAAGGCCAAATGAATCGTATCATCCTGGATGTGTGCAAGGATAGGTTGAAGCCGGAGGTGGGTCTGTGATGTTTTCGAGGTGTTCTTCGTATCATGGATAGGGCCCGCTCACTGAGGTGACCACTAATATGAACCAGCATGTTTATTTAAACATTCTGGATGATCAGGTGTTGCCTATCAGTCAACGTCTGCTTGATGAGTATGCTATTGAAACCCTGATTTTTCAAGATGACAACAGAAAATTTCATCAAGCTGGACGCATATGTGACTGGTTTTATGAACACTCCCCTAACCTACTACTTCTCGAATGGCCTGCAAAATCACCTGACTTGAATCCCATAGAAAATCTTTGGGATATGTTGGAACAGCGGGTATAACGACGACATCAGCATCCCACAATTTGATGCAATTGCTCGATCAAACCCTCAGCGAGTAGCTTAACCTGGATGCGAACTACATGCCTGCACAACATTGTGGACTCACTTCCTAATCGAATCCAGGTGGTTGTCAAGTCCAAAGTAGGAGTTACACGGTATTAAATGATGCTTGTAATGATTTCTCCAGGGGTGACTATTTTTTTTGTCCGGTGAGGTTGTTGTGTGTTTCTCATCACGTTCCTATCTTTCTACATGCACTGCCTGGCAAAAACAATGAAGCACCCATAAGGGGAGAAAGAAACGAAATTAAACTTCACGTGTTGAGAGGGTATGTGATATTATTTCGGTGATTAGAAAATGAGTCGAATTTGCAGAGAGCTTGACAGTAAGAGCCTACTTATCAGTATGACGTTGCACTCTCTCTGGCTTGGATACAACCAGTGATTCGGTTGAAAAGGGTGTCATAAAGCCATTGCATCCTCTCCTGAGGCAAACTAGCCCACAACTATTCTAACTAGTCCTTGACGTCGTGGATAATGACTCTGGACGGAGATGATGTCCGAGTTGGTCCCACACATGTTCTATCGGGGACAAATCAGGGGAAGTTACTGGCCACGGGAGTACCTCAACATAACGCAGACAGTTCATAGAGCCACGTGCCGTGTGTTGACGACCATTGTCCTGTTCAAAAATGGCATTACGACACTGTCGCATGAGAGGTAACACACGTGGACGCAGGATGTCCGTGACGTACCGTTGTGCCGTCAAAATTATGTCAATCACTTTTAGTTGTGACCTGAAGTCATACCCCATGGCTCCCCTCTCAATGATGCCAGAAGTAACACCGATGTGCCTCTGCAAAAATTGGAAGAATTGGACCTCTCCCCAGGAAGTCAGCATACTCGCAGACGATGGTCATCCGGCGAGTGCAAAACCGCGATTTACCGCTGAACCCAATGCGACGCCATTCATCAGCCGTCCATGTTTCCCGATCGCGGCACCACTCCAAACGCAGCCGTTCGTGCTGTTATGTTAACGCCAGCCTACGCATGGGACGGTAATTCCTTAGTGCGGCTGCTGCTAGTCTCCGACCAATGGCGCGGGATGACACACAATGTTTCAGAGACTCCATTTCTAATTCTCGGATGGCAGGCGCACATGTGGAAGGGTCGCGATATGCATGGTTTACAACTCTGTGATCCTCCCTTGTGGTAGTCAGACGTGGTCGAGCGGAACCGTGACGACGAGTATGCCTGCCCTCACTTTCCCATGCAGTCCGACATCGGGCCACTGTCACACGCGAATGCTCCACAAATCTGGATATTGCACGATTAGACCAGCCGGCCTAATGGAGACCCACAAAGAGGCCACTTTAAAACTCTGCCAGGTGCTGATAACGCTGCCTCACACGAGTACGCGGCATCTCCGTGTCCTTCACAGTTATCATTCAACATCTGTCGCTATTCACTCCCTTCATTTACTCTACCAGTCCTGGTAACTACACTAAGCACGAACACCACTAATGCACTGTGGTGGCCGCTCTACCTGTCACAGAGAATTGTAACTCTAATCATTCATATACCCGCCTATGGTGTGTGTGTGTGTGTACAATGTTACATTGACATGCGATCACTTCTACTGGGTAATCCACTTGGATGTCACTTGCTTCTCCTTTCGATTGCTTATATAAACTCTGGTGTGAGTGTATCAAAAGAAGAATTTACCATAAATGTGATAAATTAAAGGAGACTGGTGCACATCTTCATAGCATAGGAATTATTCTAATCAAAACAATCTTGTAATTGAACATAATTGTATATTCATAATAAATAATGGGATTGGAATATGTCCCGGTGGCATTGACTCTTTGCAGTAGTATAGCAGCGAAATGAACTTAAAACATAAATTACATATCAACAACATCAACAACAACAAAGTATTTCGAACCAATACAGGAAAAATATGGTAGGAATTACATTAAATCAGGGAATTTCACGATAGCAAAACAAGAAGAATAAGAAAAAGAGGTACATAAAAACGAGAAACAAAACTATGCCAGATATTACTTCCGAGTAATGCAACAAAAAAATTAAAAACAATCACATAATATTGTTAAAATTGATGCTTTCACTGCCCGTACTTGTGGACAACATGACATGGGCTTTTGGGCTTATGCCGTGTCGAGAAATCAAGGTGAAAATCTTTACGTTTCGCAGAGAACTTCGCTCCGCGTCTTTAGAAGAAAATCTCGACTGTTCCCGAGGGAAACTTCTACAATAATGAGGGTTTGAATTTAAGAATATTTTTACCGTTCGAGAATTGTAGTGGTATTCCCGTTTGTCACCACGTGGCTCGCTGTATGCTAGCAGAGCGCTCCAAGCGGGAGCTAAGGACAACATTAAATCCCTAACACATAGCTTCGAATGAATCAACTGGTGATGGCGAACGTACGAACTAGGAAAACACCGAAACGAAATAACAATATAGAAAGGACAGGGAAGAAAAGTACCTGTGTAAATCCTTAATGGCTGGCAACCACGTATTACATAATTGATAACCTGTGTCCCTGTTGAAACTGTTAGGATTTTTACGTATTTCCACAGCTTCCCGTATAATCCCAGACCTGTAGTGTTTAGTGTGTTGAAACATGTTGAAACGTGACATAATGACCCGACCATAGGGCGTGCTCAGCTATTGCTGACTTATCTTGCAGGTTCAGACAGATATTACTTTGTTGTTCCTTGATGCGAGTCCCAATGGACTGGCATGTTTGGCAAACGAATATCTTTCCGCAAGTACAGGGAGTTTTGCACACCCCAGGGTGTAATAATGGGGATAATTTCTCCTTGCTTTTACCTAAACTATGAGCAATTTTAGTGACTGTGCCAAACACGGTTTTTATATTATCCTTGCGAAGGACCTTGGGGAATTCTGTCTGTGGTGTTGTGAATGTAAGGCAGGTAGACAGTTCCCTTCCCTTCTTATTTCTGTCTGTGAGCTTTTATTAGTTGTTCCTCTGGGATGCAGGGCTCTACAAATCTGTACATCGTTGTAACCATTACCCTTGAACGTGATACTGAGTGTGTCCATCTACTTCTGGATATATGATGGCTCAAAATTCGTGTCGGTCTCGTGACGAGTGTCGTGTAGTGTAGTGGCTGAAATACGACGTAAATAACTATATGATGCTACCTTTCCTTTTTACATTTTTTAAACTTTACTGTTCTCACATTAAAGTGTAATAAAACTGGACCATACTTTCCGAGATGCAATGGTATAGATAATTTCACTGACATCGATAAATGTCAAATTCGATACTTAAGTGGCTAAGCTCAATCAGGCTGTCTTGCATTTCTTTGATAATTCTTTATGCGTATCAGTTTTGAAAATGATCGGCATTTACACGGTGTGAAAATAGGAAACCACGGGAAACCATTCTGAGTGCTGTCAACCGTGGAATTCGAACCCACAACCTCCCGACTGCAAACTCACAGCTATGTGACTCGAACTGCGTGTCCATCTCACTCTGTATAGTTGCAACCACATGAAAATTATTCTACTTACGAACTGTGAAACAGTTTTTTCGGCCATGCTAAAAAAAAGACGATGGCACCTATGCCGTACAGAGTGACAATCGCGTAAAGTTTATTTATTTATTTGTGGGGGAGAAATATGTGGGCCTTCTTCAGCCCGATTGACTCCCAGGCTCCAACGTTACACTACTGGTCCAGTGACATGCCACAGCTCACCTTGCTTTTGTCTAACTACAGCGATAAACAAATACTAGGGCAACTTCGCCGAAATGCAATTATATGTTAAAGTAGCAAGATACCCGTGCTTCGCTACGGTATTATACTGAAATTTATATTGAATGCTTACTGTTTTATACACTGACTGACAGAGCAAATGCAACACCAAGAAGGAGTGGTTCGAAAGGGATGAAAGTTGGGGAAAAACTGAGACGGCACGGACGAATAATTGATGTTTATTTCAAACCGATATGCAGGTTACACAATGCGCACGGCATCGACTCAGTAGGATGTAGGACCACCGCGAGCGGCGATGCACGCAGAAACACGTCGAGGTACAGAGTCAATAAGAGTGCGGATGGTGTCCTGAGGGATGGTTCTCCATTCTCTGTCAACCATTTGCCACAGTTGGTCGTCCGTACGAGGCTGGGGCAGAGTTTGCAAACGGCATCCAATGAGATCTCACACGTGTTCGATTGGTGAGAGATCCGGAGAGTACGCTGGCCACGGAAGCATCTGTACACCTCATAGAGCCTGTTGGGAGATGCGAGCAGTGTGTGGGCGGGCATTATCCTGCTGAAACAGAGCATTGGGCAGCCCCTGAAGGTACGGGAGTGCCACCGGCCGCAGCACATGCTGCACGTAGCGGTGGGCATTTAACGTGCCTTGAATACGCACTAGAGGTGACGTGGAATCATACGCAATAGCGCCCCAAACCATGATGCCGCGTTGTCTAGCGATAGGGCGCTCCACAGTTACTGCCGGATTTGACCTTTCTCCACGCCGACGCCACACTCTCTGCGGTGACTATCACTGACAGAACAGAAGCGTGACTCATCGGAGAACACGACGTTCCGCCATTCCCTCATCCAAGTCGCTCTAGCCCGGCACCATGCCAGGCGTGCACGTCTATGACGTCTATGCTGTGGAGTCAATGGTAGTCTTCTGAGCGGACACCGGGAGTGCAGGCCTCCTTTAACCAATCGACGGGAAATTGTTCTGGTCGATATTGGAACAGCCAGGGTGTCTTGCACATGCTGAAGAATGGCGGTTGACGTGGCGTGCGAGGCTGCCACCGCTTGGCGGCGTATGCGCCGATCCTCGCGTGCTGACGTCACTCGGGCTGCGCCTGGACCCCTCGCACGTGCCACATGTCCCTGCGCCAACCATCTTCGCCACAGGCGCTGCACCGTGGACAAATCTCTATGGGTATCGGCTGCGATTTGACGAAGGGACCAACCTGCCCTTCTCAGCCCGATCACCATACCCCTCGTAAAGTCGTCTGTCTGCTGGAAATGCCTCCGTTGACGGCGGCCTGGCATTCTTAGCTATACACATGTCCTGTGGCACACGACAACACGTTCTACAATGACTGTCGGCTGAGAAATCACGGTACGAAGTGGGCCATTCGCCAGCGCCGTGTCCCATTTATCGTTCGCTACGTGCGCAGCACAGCGGCGCATTTCACATCATGAGCATACCTCAGTGACGTCAGTCTACCCTGCAATTGGCATAAAGTTCTGACCACTCCTTCTTGGTGTTGCATTTGCTCTGTCAGTCAGTGTATATAATCCGCCGAAATTCGTGATCTGACTGGTTTTCTGAGAGATTACGGGAAAATTCCTCACATTTTTCAATCTTTCTTTCCAGCAACCGATTTCATACTTCCCGAGGTAGGTCCAGGTATTCCACGCGGTCAGTTCGGTCCCTAAATCTTTGCCATCTTTTCCTATAAGCATTTTTAGTATGGATCAAATCCTGAAGGAGATCCGGCGTGGTGTCGTCTTGGGTGCATTGGCGGTACTGAACCCGCAGCTTGACTGTATTCGTAGTCATTACCAGCCCAGCACCCGTTTCCAGCGCGGTCCGCATATTTGACGACGGTCCAGAACATTATTATTATTATTATTATTATTATTATTATTATTATTATTATTATCAGTAGATATTCTGGACCCCGCAGCAAGATGCAAGACTGCTACTTGGCGGTAAATTACATCTGCTACCATTGTCAATGTTGACAATGTGACCAGCACCATTGTCGCGCGTAGGCAAGTGTGCGGGATTTCTGGCGATACGAATGACATACTTACGTGCATTATTGACCTTATTATAGAGGTGAATAATTTGACGGTCAATCTCATTCCGATCGTTTATTTCAAATGTGTTTAAATTTTTATTTATATGCCAGGAGAGTCTACTGTAATGTAAGAATGTTCTCCGCAGGAAAAGATGGCTGCAGAAATCGAACACAGGAAAGATTAAAAATGACCGATTTATGATCAGAATAACTACATTGAAAACCTACAGCCTGTTTCCAGTCATTCGACAGGGTCAGGAATGGAATGAATAAAGCCCCATCTAGCGGCGAGAATAGGAATTGTGCCGGCTGCCGAAGCACTCCTCTGGGGCAATGAGCGATGAACGACAAATGAAATTAAATATTGGACAGTGTTGCTGGTATGAATGATGACAGGGAAAACCGGAGTATCCGGAGAAAAACCTGTCCCGCCTCCGATTTATCCAGCACGAATATCACATGGAGTGATCGGCATTTGAACCACGGAACCCAGTTGTGACAGGCCGGCGCGCTGCCGAGTGAGCAACGGAGGCTCCTTGTAAGTACATTATGAACAGTAAAATCAATTGGTCTCACCTCCTTTTACACACCACCGCCGTTAAGTTTATTTACACTCCCCCCCCTCAAGAAAAATTAAAAGAAGGCGGGTTTCTTTATGTTCAAAGGAGATTCCAAACACCAATGTTCACGTCTATTACCTTCAGTTTTGAGATATAAGTATCCCCATAAAAATAATTCACCTTTTTCACTTCATTTCACCCCCCCCCCCCCACCCGCCACCAAGGTGAAATTTCCGGCAAAAAATACTTGTTTCTTTAATAGTAAATGATCTTCTAAATACCAATTATCACGACTCTTAACTTCTTCAGTTTTTGATTTGTGTGTCCTCATGAAAGGAATTCAACTCCTTTTCACTCCCGCCGCCCAAGATGGTTTCCCCTTCAAAACGAGGTTTTCTTTGTTTTTAAAGGAGAACCAAATACCAATTTTCACGTCTGTAACAACTTTAGATTTTATTAGATGTATGTATTCTCATAAATTTAGTCAATTAATTTTTCAATTCTTTCACCCCCCCCCCCCCCACTTCATTGGATTGTCCGAAAATACGTGTTTCTTTATTTTTAAAGCAGATTCCAAATATCATTCAGGTCTGTAATATCTTCAGGTTCTGAAATATAAGTAGCCTCATTAAAGGCATTCAACCCCTCTTTCCCCCTTTTCCACCCTTCCCATTGGGATTTTCCAAAAACAAAAAATACGTGTTTCTTTATTTTTAAAGGAGATTCTAAATACCAATTTTTACATCTATACACTTTAAAGGTTATGAGATATAGATGCACTCATTTTCAAAATTAACCCCCTCCTTTTTACCCTATTAATTGGATTTTCCAAAAACAAAAAAATACGTGTTTCCTTATTTTTAGAAGAGATCAAAAGTACCAATTTTCAGGTCTGTAATATCTTCAGTTTCTGAGATATAAGTATCCTCATTAAAGGCATTCAATCCATTTTTCACCCCTTTTCACCCCTCCTATTGGGATTTCCCGAAAACAAAAAAAATACGTGTTTCTTTATTTTTAATGAAGACTCTAAATACCTATTTTTACATCTGTAATCTTTTAAAAGTTTTGAGATATAGATGCACTGATTTTAAAAATTAACCCCCCTTTTCACCCTCCCATTAATTGGATTTTCCAAAAACAAAGAAATACGTGTTTCTTTATTTTTAAAAGAGATCAAAAGTACCAATTTTTAGGTCTGTAATGTCTTCAGTTTCTGAGATATAAGTACCGGTATTCTGATTAATGGCATTCAACCCTTTTTTCACCGTTTTTCACCCCTCCTATTGGGATTTTCTGAAAACAAAAAAATACGTATTTCCTTATTTTTGAAGACGTTTCTAAATACCAATTTTTACTTCTGTAAACTTTTAAAGTTTAGAGATATAGACACACTCATTTTAAAATTTCAACCCCCTTTTCATCCCCTTAGCGATGGAATATCCAAAAATCCTCTCTTAGTGAGCACCTACATCTTTATGAACGCATCCCCAAAATTTCATTTCTTTATGTCCAGAAGTTTTGGCTCGGCGATGATGAATCAGTCAGTCAGTCAGTCAGTCAGTCAGTCAGTCAGTCAGTCAGTCAGTCAGTCAGTCAGTCAGTCAGTCAGTCAGTCAGTCAGTCAGTCAGTCAGGACAAGTTATTTTATATATATAGACTAGCAAGATACCCGTGCTTCGCTACATTATTATACTGAAATTTATAATTGAATGCTTATCGCTTTATATATAACCCACCGATATTCGCGATCTGACTCGTTTTCTGAGAGATTCCGCCAAAATTCGCGATCTGACTCGTTTTCTGAAAGATTACGGCAACGTTCCTCCCATTTTTCAATCTTTTCTCCAGCAATCGATTTCGTACTTCCCGGGATAGGTCCAGGTATTTCACCCGGTCAGTTGGGTCCCTGAATCTTTGCCATCTTTTCCTATAAGCATTTTTAATGTGGATCAAATCCTTGAGGAGATCCGGCGTGGTGTCGTCTTGGGTGCCTTGGCGGTACTGAACCTCTACTTTGCGGTAAATTACATCTGCTGCCGTTGTCATTGATGTCAGTATGACCAGCACCATTGTCGCCCGTAGGCAACTGCGCAGGACTTCTGGCGATACGAATGACATACGTCCGTGCATTATTGACCTTATTACAGAGGTGAACAATTGCACGGTCAATCATATATCTATCGTTTATTTCAAATATGTTTAAATTTTTGTTTATATGCCAGAAGAATCTACTGTAATCTAAGAAGGTTCTCCAAAGGTAAAGATGGCTCTGGAAAACGAACCCAGGAGAGATTAAAAATGATCGGTTTATGATCAGAATAAGTACATGGAAAATCCACAGCCTGTTTCCAGTCATTCAACCGGGTCAGGAATGGAATGAATAAGCCCTCCCGAAGCCTGTCGCACTCCACTGGGGCAATGATTAAATGAATGACAAATGAAATGAAATGAAATGATATTGTAGAGTGTTGCTGGAATGAATGTTGACGGGGAAAACCGGAGTACCCGGAGAAAAACCTGTCTCGCCTCCGCTTTGTCCAGCACAAATCTCACATGGAGTGACCGGGATTTGAACCACGAAACCCAGCGGTGAGAAGCCAGCGCGCTGCCGCCTGAGCCACGGAGGCTCCTTATAAGTACATTAGAAACAGTAAAATCAATTGGTCTCACCTCCGTTTTCACCCCACCGCGGTTAAGTTGATTTACCTCCTCCCCAAAAAGAAAACGTTTTCCTTTATGTTTAAAGGAGATTCCGAATACCAATGTTCACGTGTGTTACCTTCAGTTTTGAGATATAAGTATTCCCATAAAAATAATTCACTTTTTTCACTTACTTTCACACTCCCCGTCCCCCTTAAGTGAATTTTCGGGCAAAAATACTTCTTTCTTTAATAGTAAAGGATCTTCTAAATACCGATTATCTTCAGTTTTTTAAGATATGTGTCCTCATAAAACGAATTCAACTCCTTTTCATACTCGCCCCCAAAAATGATTCTCCGCCCCCCCCCCCCCCCCAAGCGCGTCGTTTTATTTTTAAAGAAGATCTAAATACCACTTTTCACGTCTGTAACAACTTTAGTTTTTATTAGATGTAAGTATCCTCATACAATTAATTCAATAAATATTTCAAATTCCCCCCCCCCAACCTTCATTGGATTTTCCGAGAATACCTGTTTCTTTACTTTAAGAGGAGATTCCAAATATCAATTTTTACGTCTGCAACATTTTACGTTTCTGAGATATACTCTAGATATAGTTTTTCTAAATATTCACCCCAATTTGTCACTCCTGTTTAACCCCCATTAATTGATTTTCCAAAATCAAAAAAATAAATGTTTCTGTATTTTTAAAGGCGATTACATATACTACTCTCTGGTCTCTAATATCTTTAGTTTCTGAGATATAAGTATCCTAATTAAAGACATTCAACCCCTTATTCACACTTTTTACCCCTCCTACTGCGATTTTCCGAAAACAAAAAAATACGTGTTCTTTTATTTTTAAAGGAGATTCTAAATATCAATTTTTACATCTGCAAACTTTTGAAGTTTTGAGATATGGATACACTCATTTTTAAAATACACCCCTCTTAACCCCCGACCACACTATTTGGATTTTCTAAAAAAATACATGTTTCTTTATTTATAAAGGAGATCCCAAATACCGATTTTCAGGTCTGTAACATTTTCAGTTTCTGAGAAATAAGGATCCTTATTAAAGGCATTAAACTATTTTTCACCCCTTTTCACCCCTCCTATTGGCATATTCCGAAAACAAATAAATACGTATTTCTTTATTTTTAAAGGAGATTCTAAATACTAATTTTTACATCTATAAACTTTAAAAGTTTTGAGATATAGATACACTCATTTTCAAAATTCACCCCCTTTTCAACCCCCCATTAATTGGATTTTCCAAAAACAAAAGAATACGCGTTTCTTTATTTTTAAAGGAGATCCCAAACACCAATTTTCAGGTCTGTAATACTTTTAGTTTCTGGGATATAAGTATCGTCATTAAAGGAATTCAACCGATTTTTCACCCCTTTTCACCCCTCCTATTGGGATTTTCCGAAAACAAAAAAATACGTGTTTCCTTATTTATAATGAAAATTCTAAATACCAATTTTTACATCTGTAAACTTTCAAAGTTTTGAGATATTGATACACTCATTTTAATAATTTACCCCCCTTTTCCCCCTTCCATTAATTAGATTTTCCAAAAACAAAAAAATACGTGTTTCATTATTTTTTAAAATGATCAAGTGTACCAATTTTCAGGTCTGTAATATCTTCAGTTTCTGAGATATAAGTACCGTTATCCTGATTAAAGGCATTCAGCCCTTTTTTCACCGTTTTTCACCCCTCCTATTGGGATTTTCCGAAAACAAAAAATACGTGTTTCCTTATTTTTAAAGAAGATTCTAAATACCAATTTTTTACATCTGTACACTTTTAAAGTTTTGAGATATAGATACACTCATTTTAAAATTTCAACCCCCTTTTCACCCCCTTAGCGACGGAATATCCAAAAATCCTCTCTTAGCGAGCACCTACATCTTAATATGGATGTATCTACAAAAATTTCATTTCTTTATGTCCAGTAGTTTTGGCTCGGCGATGATGAATCAGTCAGTCAGTCAGTCAGTCAGTCAGTCAGTCAGTCAGTCAGTCAGTCAGTCAAGACAAGTTATTTTATATATATAGATATGTAATACCGATATTTTAATAAAACAGCATTTTCTGACATTTAAATGTTATAACATTTCTTTCGGTCTTATCTACCATGCAGCTAGCTACATTTTTTAATTTCCTCATTATTAATTATGGAGTCCGCATCTGTGTTGTAGTGGTCAGTGTGATTAGCTGCCACTACCCGGAGGTCCGGGTTCAATTCTCGGCTCTGCCACGAAATTTGAAAAGTGGTACGATGACTGGAACGGAGTCCACTTAGCCTCTGGAGGTCAATTGAGTAGAAGGTGGGTTCGATTCCCACCTCAGCCGTTCTCGAAGTCGCTTTTTGCATGGTTTCCTACTTCTCCTCCAGGCAATTGCCGCGATGGTACCTAACTTAACGTCCGACTCGTTGGCTGAATGGTCAGCGTACTGGCCTTCGGTTCAGAGGGTCCCGGGTTCGACTCCCGGTCGGGTCGAGGATTTTAACCTTCATTGGTTAATTCCATTGTCTCGGGGCTGGGTGTTTGTGCTGCCCCCAACATCCCTGCAACTCACACACCACACATAACACTATCCTCCACCACAATAACGCTCAGTTACCTACACATGGCAGAAGCCGCCCACCCACATCGGAGGGTCTGCCTTACGAGGGCTGCACTCGGCTAGAAATAGCTACACGAAATTAAGAAGAGAACTAACTTAAGGCCATGGCCACTTCCTTTCCTCTTCCTTGTCTGTCCCTCTCAATCTTTCCAATCCTTCCACAAAACCCCTGTTCAGAATAGCAGGTGAGCCCGCCTGGGCGAGGTACTGGTCCTCCTCCACTATTGTATCCCCGACCCAAAGCCTCACGCTGCAGAGCACTCCATTTAGGGCGCTGAGTCCGAGGTGAAAACCAAACCTGGACGATAAACAGATTAAAGAAGAAAGATTAATTATGGAATGATTTAATGAATTGAACATATACATTTAAGACGAACACAAACATCCAGCTCTCGAGCCAGTCAAATTAACCAGACGAAGTTAAAATTACCATCGCTGCCGGGAATCAACCTCGGGGCCCACCTAACCGAAGGCCACTACGCTGACCATTAGGCCAAGGAACCGGACAGCATTTCGTGCTTGTCATTTAAGAAACTAATTCCCATTTCAAACTACTCTGTCTTAAGATAAATACTGTAAGTTAGATATGACTAAGTTACCGGTAAGTTCTTCAACTAGCAATGGATGCTGTAAATTATTTTCATGTAATGCCCCATGTTCCGAATTCCAACAAACAAGTTTTGTAGCTTTTCGTGGTGACGGGCTCTGGCTACGTCATGCTTATTTTTGAAGGCAATGTACTTTACGCAAAAAAGTTATTTTCTCAGTAAATGTGCAGAGAACATATGAATAATGACAGAGGAACTTTTGATCTCGTGAGCGGAAATAATATGAGAGCTACACAAATGATTCTTTGTTCGCTCGCAAATATTGCAGGAAGTACTCAAGTTAGAATATTGAAGGCAAAAATATTGGAATAAAAACGAGGAATGGATATCTGTGATGGGAAAACACACGAATATTCGACCATTATTCGTTATGAATGATGTGGACTCCTATCATTCTACTACAGGAAACGAGTTTTATAAGAAAAGATTATGCTACTTTTTCGAATAATAGGTGAAAGTTTAATATTGCAAAAAGACGTTCAGATTCACAACGTTTTCCCACATTACCTGCACTGTAGGCCGCCTCTGTGGTGTTGTAGTTAGTGTGATTGGCTGCCACCCTCGGCTCTGCCACGAAATTTGAACAGTGGTACGAGGAATGGAACGGGATTCACCAAGGTTCGGGAGGTCAACTGTGGTGAGGAGTGGGGGAGAGGGGGATCGATTTACATCCCAGCTATCCTCGAAGTGGTTTTCCGTGGTTTCCCACTTCTCCTACAGGCAAATGCCGGGGTGGTACCTAACTTAAGACCACGGCTGCCCCCTCCCCTCTTCCTTGTCTATCTCTTGTGTTCTTCTCATCCTCCCACAAGGCCGCTGTTCAGTATAGCAGGTGAGGTCACCCCGTCCTGGTCCCCCTCCCCAATTTTATTCCCCCGGTCCAAATTCTCACGCTCCAGGACACTACCGTTGAGGCGGTAGAGGTGCGATCCCTCGTTGAGGCCGAGAGAAGAACCGACCATGGACAGTAAACGGATTTAGAAAGAAAGAAAGAAAGAAAGAAAGAAAGAAAGAAAGAAAGAGAGAAAGAAGCAAAGACCTGCTCTGTAATGAACAAGACATGGTGCAGAAGTCCCTCCGGTGAGACTAATTTCGTTTGTTCTTATGTTTTCTGCAAGTTTAATTCCTTTGGGCACAAACGTGGTAATCATATCTACTGTATGCTCTCGTGTGTAGCATAGCTGCTTGCTTAATGCGATTTAGTTAGAAATTGTTATTCTATTTCTGTCTAAGTATTGGTTTTTCCGTCACTGTTACTGCACACTCGTGGGTTCGCGGGTGCAGTATGTGCCGCATAAAGTGGACTTATCCCAGATTTATTCTCTGAGATGCAATTCCTGACATCAAACCTACCTCAAAGAATGTATCTAACCATATTTTCTTCTCTCTTGCTAATAGTTTAACGTCGTTCTAACATATCGAAGGTTTTCGGCCATGTTCGGCCATGCTAAGAGAGAAAGGGCTAGGACTAGGAAGGTTGCAGCCGTGGACTTAATAAAAGTACAGCCCCAGAATTTGTCTGGTGTGAAAATAGGTTACCATTGAAAACCATATTCTGGGAAGCCAATGGTAGGATTCAAACCACCCCCTCCTGAAATCAAGCTGAAAATTACGTTACCCGAGCTGCGTGATAAACTCGCTCGGTTTTTGTGGTGGTTGGCAGTTTTTCTTCATTTTTACAAATTGTTTTACGTCGCACCGACGCAGATAGGTCTTATGGTGACGATGGGACAGGAAAGGGCTAGGAGTGGGAAGGAAGTGACCATGGCCTTAATTATGGTACAACCCCCAACATTTTTATGGTGTAAAAATGGGAAATCACGGACAACCATCTTTAGGGCTGTCGGCAGTGGGATTTGAACCCATCATCTCCCGAATGCAAGCTGATAGCTGCGTGACCCAAACCGCACAGCCACATGTTCTGTATTCTATCTCTTCTTCTCATCAAATTTAGCCAAATCGATCTCCTATCGACAGTTCCTTCCGTATCTCTTCATTCTTGATTCGATCTACCAATCATATCTTCAGCATTCTCTTATAACACCACGTTTCAGAAACTTCCAATCTGTTTATTCCTTAGATAGTTATCGTCCATATTTTACGCACACCAACTCGCTCGGTGGTGGTTGGTAGTGTGGTGTGTAAATCAAGAGGTGTGTTATATAGCACAAACAACCAGTTTCCGAATCAGAGGAATTAGGCTGGTAAATTGACCTGGGACCCTGTGATGCAAGGCCACTACACTGAAAATTTTGTCTCTGGGTTTTTACTTGCTTGATAATGATGATGCTTGTTGTTTTAAGGGGCCTAACATCGAAGGTCATCGTCCCCCTGGATTTTTGTTTCTTTCAGTATCTGGGATCGAAATTGCATCGGTTTCTTGCTTCTGTCTGAGAAATAACGTCACTTTTTAGAAAGAGACTGAAGCAGTCCATTGATGAAAATGACTCGAACTGCAATATGATCCGTTAATTTTAATATGTGATCCCCAGTACTGGAAGGCATCTGCTTGTCTGGTGCCGTAGGACACACAGATAGTCACGGCAATATTTGTGTAACAAAGAGTAGGCATCATAATCGATATTTGCGATACTTTTTAATATCCTACTCTGCAGGCGACATTTTTTTCCATCAATGAGACTCAAACCAGTGCCAGACAAAGTAGATTTGACGCCGTAAAGCAATGGCCACCAGGCGCGTTGCTATGGATAATATGAAGACGAATTACAAATAAATTTCCTTATTTCAATGAACAAATCCCTGGCTTCAGAGACTGCACTTCTCTAATAGGTAAGGAGTAAACTGTGGATTCTCTTCTACAAGCTCTGCACATCTCATAGATGGTACGTCGAGGCCTGATTATAAGAGGCCTGGTTATAGAAAGCTATTTACAGGTGTCAGGTCGTCCGGCACCTCGGTAGACTTGCCAGTGTCTTCGCCTTAACACTTCGGGTTCCCGGGTTCCGTTCAAGGCCAGCTTGAGTGATTTAAGTCTTAAATAGTCAATTCCTTTGGCTTGCGGCCTGGATGTTTATCCCATCCGCAACATTCCTGCAATTCACACACTATCCTCCACCACGGCAAATTCTAAGGCGAATGCCTGGACAGCTCCAAGTATAGGCCATGGCCGCCAACCCCATCATCTCCGTGCATCTCCTTGACCGCAACAAATCTCTCGCCCTGAGAGACAGCGTTATCGTCTAAGGCCCGGTTGTATAAAGATATCTGACTGGAGATCAATTAAGAACTTAGTTCTGAAAATGAACTGAGATTACGACTTCATCGCGTTGTATAAAACTGAACTCGATTTACACATGTCTAGTTCAAATGTAATCGGAGTTCAAAAAATTGGACAAATGAAATACGAAATAGCTCGGCCCGTTGGATAATACTTAAATAGTGGGATTGACCTGGCCGTGACTGTCAACAAATGAAGTACGAAATTGCCGTGACTGTCGAAGAAGGAGAAGAAGATAATATTGTAATCTCGCGAAGTAAACATGGAAGGAACTTCACACAGAAAAAAAGGGCGATCTGGTGGATATTGTACTGTCATGGTACAAACATATAATAGAAAATAAAAGAACCTATATGGTGACATCAAAGTTGAAAGAGAAAGCCGTTGACTTGTCAATGTTAAAGAGCTCTCCAACAACCATTTGAAAACTTACTGTAGCATAAAACCTAAGAGTTGTTAGGAACATATACATGGGTGACAGGGGATCATTTAATTGACTAGGTTTTTGTAGTGTGTCCCTTAACTTTAGTTCCAGTCGTTCCACAACATCTTTCGATAAACGAAATCTTATTTTGAACATTTCACACAATTCAATAATCGGATTCCGTCTGTGCCGAAAGACGCGAGGAGCTCGTTGTAAAATCAACTCTTCATCAGACGAAAAGTCGGGATAATCTGACATCCCTGCTAAAGAAAATATATATGCTTTGTTTTGTAAACTTGAAACATAATAGAAAACTAAGTAACAACATGTTGGTATAGCAGTAGGCTATTGTTTATATGATATTCACATAACCTCACTTCTGAAAAAATCGAGCGATCTTTAGCAATATTATTTAACTACTAGCATTCAATATATTTATAACGCACCTCGATATTATTAAGGTACGGTATTCTTACGCAGATACGATACAAGGAAACACTCTCAAGTCTTCAGGTCTAGTTCAATGTTTAATATGAATGATAATGATCTAAGTTCAAGGAGATTAACCGACGAATATTCGGCAGTCAAATCTGAACTTAGATCAAGACGAGATGATCTTAGATTAGCGTTTATACAACGGAAAATCGAAGTTCAACTTGACTGGCAGCCATTTTTCCTCTTTAAACTCAGATCAAAAGTTTTATACAACCGGGCCTTTAAGAGGCCCGTCTCCCCACTGCAGGGGAGAAATGAAAACATTTTAGTAGTAGTAGTACGCAATTTGATTGTCCGACTCGTTGGCTGAATGGTCAGCGTACTGGCCTTCGGTTCAGAGGGTCCCGGGTTCGATTCCCGGCCGGGTCGGGGATTTTAATCGCTTCTGATTAATTCTTCTGGCTCGGGGACTGGGTGTTTGTGTCAGCCCCAACACTCTCCTCTTCATATTCAGACAACACACTACACTAACAACCTCCACAGAAACACGCAATAGTGATCACATCCCTCCATATAGGGTTGGCGTCAGGAAGGGCATCCGGCCGTAAAACAGGGCCAAATCCACATGTGCGACGCAGTTCGCACCCGCGACCCCACAGGTGTGGGAAAAGCGGTAGGAAAAGAAGAAAGAAGTAGTACGCAATTTGATTCAAATATACTACAAGACATTTCCTCATGCCCAGAGCTTAGTACACGAAATAGTCGTCGCCGGCTGTCCTAGAAGAGCTCTAGGGCACTAAAAAATTTCCTTGGACAGAAACATGAAGTTTGAAGTAGCCTAAGTAGAGAATCTTTTAGATTTTTTATAACGTACCGGTAGTAGTGGCCTACATCAGATGAATGTCTGAAAATTGCGGAATTGGATGCTTGAGTAAGTAGAAAAAGTTTACAGCAAATTTTCCGTAAGTGGAAGAAATTCTTTTCGTATTCCTGACGTGTGCGGGTAATCCTCTGACAACTGGTCCAATTCTCTGGTCATGTGGTTATAGAAAGCACCTTACAGGTGTCAGATCGTCCAGCTCCTCGGTAGACTTGCCAGCGTCTTCGCCTTAACACTTCGGGTTCCCGATTCCATTCAAAGCCAGGTTGAGTGAGTTAATTCTTAAACAGTCAATTCCTTTGAATTGCGGCCTGGGTGTTTATGCCGTCTTCAACTTTTCTGCAACTCACACACTATCCTCCACCACGGCACCTCGGCAGTAACAGGTCAATATAATAACTAGAAGAAAGTATTGTTGTTTGAGTCACCAGTGCATAGACTGGTTTGATGCACCTCTCCATGCCACCCTACCCTGCGCTAACCGTTTTATTCCTACGTAACTGCTGCATCCTACATCTGCTCTAATCTGCTCGTCATATTCACACCTTAGTCTACCCCTACCGTTCTTACGGCCCACACTTCCCTCTAAAACCGAATGAACAAGTTTTGATTGTTAAAGATGTGTCCTGCCGGGTTGAGTGACTCAGACGGTTGAGGCGCTGGCCTTCTGACCCACACTTGGCAGGTTCGATCCTGACTCAGTCCGGCGGTATTTGAAGGCGCTCAAATACGTCAGCCTCATGTCGGTAGATTTACTGGCAGATTTACTGCAGGACAAAATTCCGGCAACTCTACGTCACCGAATAAGCCGTTTTGCAATAACGTAGTGCGACATCGAGGGAAGTGAATATAATGTCCGGCGTTGTGGTGCGCATTGCACGGGGGCTCTCACATCACGTGAGATAATGCTCATCGTCTTTTCCGACGTCCGACGTCCGATACTCATCGAATTCCTCGAGAACGGAATAACAGTGACGTGTATTGTGATACATTCCGTAGCCCACGCAAGCACATCAAGAGCAAACGGCGTGGACTACTCCACCATAACGCTCGTCCACACGTCTCCAAGGTCGTTAAAAGTATACTGGCCAAATTCAAGTGGGAGCAGCTTGAACATTCGCCCTACAGGCCGGACATGTCTCCCTGCGACTTCCATCTCTTTGGTCCGTTAAAAAAAAAAAACATCTCAAATGGAAGCGTTCCACTCGGACGACGAACCGAAGTACACCGTGAAGGACTGGCTCCTGTCACAGCCGCAGGAATTCTGGAAGCAGGAAATCCTTCTGCTTGTGAAACAGTGGGATAGTTGTGCTCAGGTATGTGGTGATTAATTTTGGATAAAGACGTCGATTATACCCACAGTGTCGTTTCGTACCTTTTCATTTGGACACCGCTCGTAGAATGACGACCTCTGTGGGCTGTCATAATCACGATCTGTTCTACTGAAACGGTTTTTTGTCTGAACTTATCCCGTCAGTTCAATTGTACTCACTAAACAAATTCTTTTGTTGACAATTTCTTTTGGCTTAAAGTGATTATGTGATATGATCATAATATGATATATCGAAATGTTTTGCTTTTCATCATTAAGTTTCTCTACGCTGTTCTGAACACAACTGACTCTACTGCTTCCTGACTGGTACTAAAACTTCAAGTAAAATGCTGCCTATAATTTGCACCTGACATTTTGTGAATAGACTGGGATACTTACGGATATAATTATACTTATAAGCAACGTAAATCAGCCTCGTGTCGGTATATTTACTGGCACGTGAAAGAGCCCCTGCGGGACTAAATACCAGCACCTCGGCGTCTCCGAAAACAATAAAGGTAGGTAGTGGGACGTAAAGCCAATAACATTATTATTAGGCAAAGCAACTGTCAGTTTTCCGATCTGGACATGAAGATTCACGACAGCAACTCCCTGACACTAATTATTGAGTGGTCCAGAATATTTTGGGCAAGTGCACAAAGGCTGTTTAGCGTAATCAGGGTTTAAATGAAGACGCAGAACATTATTCCTGATTACTATTTAAATCCCTGATTATATTCGGTTGAAGTTAAACAGTCAAGTTCGAGCGGTTACCAAATATAAACAATGATTAGCAGTGAACGTAAAATGGCTGCTAGATTTGAAGATGATTTTGAAGATGAACTGCTGTATCTGGAATTTCTGGAACAGAATGAAAATTAGCGCAAAGGTATAATAGTGGGGAGAGGCGATCCCTTCGAAAAATTTAGTCATAGAAAATTTGTGAAAAGGTTTCGTTTATCTAAACAAACAGTTCCATTTCTTCTGGAATCGATACAAAATAACCTATAATTTTCAAAGCAGAGAAATCATCCTATTTCTGCTATCAATCTGCGCTATTTCTCCATGTTAATTCCGTATGTTTTATGGTAATTCCTTATGCCTTTTCGTTTTCAACGACATCCTTGTGTCCGATATCTAATTCTGTAGTAAAATCGGTTTTAAAATCGGGAAAATTAGATGACCTTTCCCTCTTTTGTTCTTCCATGTTGCTAACAAGTACTTTTATCAGTGAAGAATTGAAGTCTTCCGACTAACAAGGGAAACGTGAAATCACCGTAGTGTGTTCATAATTCACCGTTCGTAAAATAACCTTCACGGTAATGTTTGATTCCACTGCCAACTGAAAGTGCTTAAGTAAACATTGATTAAGAACTGTGCTTCACAATTTCTTGTAACCAGTCTTTAAGTTTAAAACTCGTTTACGTACACACTGGTAAGCCAAATGTTAAACAAGTTTGTTGCACTTGGCCATTAGTGTATAAGAAAATTTACTAGTACATCAAGAGCGAAATTTTAGCCATTGACGGTGTCATATCAGTTTTAGAGTACCGAAAGTATGGTTCCTCATGTCCTGTCGCAAGTTTAAAAGTGTGCAGTCTCGTTCATCCTATTCCTTCTCGCGCAATGAACTGAAGAAGCATTTAACCTTAACTTATTTTAACTTACAGTAGAATACGCGGCGGTATAAGATTAACGAGACTATCTCTTATCCAGAGGCCCAGGGTTCGGTTCCCGACCAGGTCATTGTGGTCATTATAATACCTTAAACTGGCACCTGAGGTAATTACTTTACAGAAAAAATATAGCACACTGTTAAAGACTTGCTGGTTAGGCACATCGTGTTTATTACTGTTCATTCTAGTGGCATTTGGAGATGCTCTAATACCAAACACCTCATTTTCAGGGCGAAATTCCAGCACACCGGTGCCTATTCGATACTAGTTGAATTAAAGGTAAATGTCTTATTATTTTTCGAATATTATTTTGAATAATATTATTGAATTTACGACCCACTAACTACATTTTGGAGACGCCGAGGAGCTGGAATTTTGTCGCACAAATGTTCTTTCGGGAAACGATAACTCTACTGGTATGAAGCTGGCGTACCTGAGCACTTTCAAATACCACCGTACTTAGCCGGTATCGAACCCGTCAAGCTGAGTTCAGAAAACCAGCACTCTGCCGTTTGAGCTACTATGTCCCGTGATTATTATTATTAGAATTGTGAAGGAAGTAGCAGCGTCTAGTATACTAGCAAGCATCCCATTCGCTTGGAGATGAAGTAGTAGGCCACTGCACGTCTAATGCTACTGCATTCCCGCATCCATTTACTATTGGCTTTCAATGTACGGAGAATTACTAGTTTTTATTTTCCCGATAAGTGTGTAGTCATTCAACTGATTGCAACACATCTCAACAACGTATTTTTGCAGAGTAGGTCAACGTCTGCTTGACACATGAAAGGGACAGATATCCAGTATTGGCAATGCAAAATGTACAATATATTTAGGCTCTAGGTACAGTGTTTGTTTGATTGTTTTATTTGTTTGTTTGTTTGCTTATTTATTCGTTCAGTTTTCAGCCCGAAGGCTGGTTGGATCCTTAAATATCACCACCAAAATTTGTACGGTTATAAGGCAACAGCAAAAACTTGCCACGACACCATAATGAGGCCTACTAGGCTGAATGATGAGTCAAGTAGTGCGTACAGTGTACAGTGTACGTTCCATTTCTGCATGTAATATACCCATATATATCCATTAATTTGGGGAGAAATCAGGGTAGTGAAGATCATGTGACCAACAGTTGTTTCTTCAACTCTGAATGAGTGAGTTTCATGCAAACATATTTTCAAACTGAAATGAAATTAAATGGTGTATGGCTTTTAGTGCTGGGAGTGTCCGAGGAAAAGTTCAGCTCGCCAGATGCAGGTCTTGTGATTTGTCGCCCGTAGGCGAATTGAGGGTCATGATGAGGATGAAATTATGATGAAGACGACACATACACCCAGCCCTCCTGCCAGCGAAATTAACCAATTATGGTTAAAATTCCCGACCCTGCCGGGAATGGAACCCGGGACCCCTGTGACCAATGGCCAGCACGCTAAACATTTAATCATGGAGCCGAACATGTTTTCGAACTCTTATACACATTTAGGTGAAGCGAAGTACGTGAAATACTTGAGTATAGGGAAACGCTCTTAGTCGATAACAATAATGTCAGTAATCTAACGATTTGCTATAGATATTAAGTGTATTCTCCGCTGTGCATGGCACGTAGCATATTCACACCTCTGTACCAGTTCTTCGTCCGGAAATACAATGACTGTTAGTATGGCGCAGTTACACAATACAGTAACGGAGTCTATTGGAAGAAGTGCCGATACCTGTACCGGTATTCAAACCGCGGATGTCCTGGTATAGGGGGTAGCGTATTTTTGTAACACAAAGTCATATTTTGTAATACTGATTTCAAAATCTCTTAGTAAATCTTACACCACCGGCAATGCAAGAAGGCGAATGTCACTTTATACGCATCAACGACAATCATTCACGAAAATGGCATGTCATTAAATGTGGAGCCCAGTTTTTTTTAATTTCGTGTGGCTATTTCTAGCCGAGTGCAGCCCTTGTCAGGCAGACCCTCCGATGAGGGTGGGCGGCATCTGCCATGTGTAGGTAACTGCGTGTTATTGTGGTGGAGGATAGTGTTATGTGTGGTGTGTGAGTTGCAGGTATGTTGGGGACAGCACAAACACCCATCCCCTGGGCCACTGGAATTAACCAATGAAGGTTAAAATCCCCGACCCGGCCGGGAATCGAACCCGGGACCCTCTGAACCGAAGGCCAGTACGCTGACCATTCAGCCAACGAGTCGGACTGGAGCCCAGTAAAGTGGTGGCTTTACGTCGCACCGACACAGATGGGTCTTATGGCGACGATGGGATAGGAAACGCCTAGGAGTTGGAAGGAAGCAGCCGTGGCCTTAATTAAGATACAGCCCCAGCATTTGCCTGGTGTGAAAATGGGTAACCACGGAAAACCATCTTCAGGGCTGCCGACAGTGGGATTCTAACCCACTATGTCTCGGATGCAAGCTCACCGCCGCACGCCCCTAGCCGCACGGCCAACTCGCCCGGTAGCCGAGTAAAGTACTGAGGTTTATAGATGTCACGAACTCGGGTATAAAGTTTGAAACGCTTTATGGGTCTGTTAGTTGCAATTGAAAAACTGCATTCTTACTTTTAGATCTCTTTCAAGACCAGTTGCATCTAAAGATACCGTGTTGGGAGGGCCTTACAAAGTCAGTAGAATGGAAACTTAACTCATCCAGAAGGACACCGACTCAAGGACGCCGGCAATTTCTATTGAATTTGAGAACTGACTGGGCGATTGAGCAGTCAGAAGAGTGAAGTAAAATCAACATTCTCTATCACTTAGAAAGCTCGACACGACCTTCGCACCTCTAATGGGGTTATGAATAGGCTTATATTCACCGAAGAATTTAGTTCTTGACAATATTTATTGAAGTGTGTTCTCCCGTTTTTCCTTGGCACTACAGTATATCCCGTTCCTCGAAGACGCAAGTGCACGTACATAGTTAGTACCAGTATCCTACCATTTTATTCTCGACGTACTGAGCAGTTTTACTACCTTCTTTTAAATAAATAAATAAATAAATAAATAAATAAATAAATAAATAAAAAGTAAGATAACAAAAATTGTAGCAAACCTAATTGCAGTGCGCGCAGAGTTGCGATCGTTGGTACTCTCCAAGAAAGAACTGTGCTCTTGGACTTGACGTAAGTTATTCATAAGATTGAAAAAACCAACATGAATGCATTGAGAATGATTGGTGGATGGGAACTCGGAATGAGGAGATAAATGTAAATTAGGATTTAACTCGATGGCTGAATCGTTGCGTATGATCTACCCACGATGGTAGGGTCAAGTGAGATGAATGGAGGAGGGGTTGCCTATAAAATTAAGGAACTCGGCTATGGCGGTTAAGGCAAGTGGAGGGAAACCAAGACATTGGTGGTTAGACCTATCTCTTGATGATTACATGAAAAGAGGTGTGAAACTAAACGAGGTCACAGAGCTAGTTGCACGTAGATGATTGCGGAGGTGCTAAGTTAGTGCACATTGGCTTACAGACTGAACGCTGAATGGCATAGCGGTCTATAATGAAGATATACAATATGTACAGAATGACCCAAAAGTCCGTTAACATTTGACGAGGCAGTAGACTATTTCACGGAATATTGCAGGTGGTGGGTTAATAATTGACACACATGATTGGCATGACATGGGGTTTCACTGATACCAAAATAAAGTAAATAATGCTTCACTAACATTCCCTTTTCTGGTAACGTCAATATGCCGCGATTGCAGGCGCATCTGACGCCCTCTCTCACAACAGCTCATTACTACCGTACACGGGTCTCATGCGGCATCACCATCCAGTTCCATCTGTTGGTCTGTTTGTGTACTCCTTGCTGGTGTCAATAAAACCCCACCGGGCGAGTTGGCCGTGTGGTTAGGAGCGCGCAGCTGTGAGCTTGCATCCGGGAGATAGTGGGTTCGAATCCCACTGTCGGAACCCTGAAGATGGTTTTCCGTGGTTTCCCATTTTCACACCAGGCTGTACTTTAATTAAGGCCACGGCCGCTTCCTTCCCATTCCCAGGCTTTTCCTATCCCATCGACGCCATAAGACCTATCTGTGTCGGTGCGCCGTAAAGCCAAAAAAAAAGGAAAAGCAAAAAAACATGTCATGTTAAGCATGTGCGGCCATTTGTACTTGACGTGTTACTGTCCAGCGCCATCTGCTGGTCATTTTGTGTACTTTATGTTGGTGTCAATGAAACCCCATGTTATGCCAATCATGTGTGTCAGTTGTTACCTGTCTACCTCCAATATTCCGTGAAGTATTTCCTCGCCAATTCTTAGCGGGCTTTTGGGTCATCCTGTATGTCTGTATAATAACAACAAGTATTATTATTATTATTATTATTATTATTATTATTATTATTATTATTATTATTATTATTATTATTATTATTATTATTATTATTATTATTATTGTACCGGGCGGTACACCTCCACGCCGCTTATTTAAACCTTGCGCCAGTTGAAACTCCCCTACCGGGAGAAGTCTGAACTTGGTCTTATGTGTTAATTTTCAAGTTACCCTGAAGATGCCACTACTTGGAAATTTTGAAGTTTCTGAACTGTGTTGTTTTCGATGTATTTTTGTTTTGCTTGTAGTAAGAAGTGTGAACATTCTCTTCTAGAGGACACTACTGAAGAACTACAACGATGCACCCTAGTGCGAAGTGAAAGAACTGTTTTTTTTGAGAAAATTTAATTTCAAAAGTTTGTTCTTTGCTAAATTTCTTTCAGTCATTGTTTAAGTTGGCAATATTAACCCTTTCTTTCCCCTTGTTTTGAATCTAGCCAATCCCGAATTTCTTTAATTAATTTTCCACCAATAATGTGTTTCTTCTTCATATTGTGTAGGGGTTCTCTTTATCCACCAATAAAATGATTGTGGGCGGGTGTTTTCCTTCCTGAAACGCCTCGAACTTTCCGTGAGAGTATATAAACTGCTGATTTTAGGGTCTCTGCGCCACTTCAGTACCATCTTTCAGTGTGTAAAGTACATAGCAGGGGGCGGGAAGCGCCTCTTTCTTCGGGGAGCAGTTCTACTCCAAGGTAATGGCCTTTTAATAACTTCTTTTCTTGCTAGCTCAGCAGTTTAACTCTCGGGGCGGGTCCGAAGCGTTTCTACCATGTAACCTTTTCCTAAAATGTAACTACTCTTAGCATCTATTATCTTTTAAAGCTACATATTGGGATAGAGAGTGTTTTACCCTCTCGAGCTCCCACTCCTTTTTTTTGAGGTGAACTTATTTCTCACTACCGATTCTTCCTTAATGTAATGTAAATTGTTCTTTTCTAAAGTCACCTCAGTAGTATGGGATTAGCCCTTGCATTAGTGGCCTAGTGCCAGATTAGGGTTTTAAACAGTGTATTAGGAGTGCAGATCGCCTCCTCTCCATTGTTATTTTAGAGGTCAAGTAATTAACTAACCTTTTTCTCACTTAATAGACCTCAGTAGGTTGAGTATGTTACCCCTGTGTATATGTCCTTTGAGGACAACTTGAAGGTGGAGTTTGGTGTGGCCTTTGATAGGCTTAAAGTTGAGAGCGAGTGGCTCTTTTTCGAAAATTGAGTGTTGTATGCCTCGAGGAGGCTTTACTGTGTAATTTGGAGCAAGTGCTCCTGGGCTTGATTGGGGTCTTCTGCCCCTTTGTTGACTTCGGTATATCGTAATGCTGGGCTAATTGCTCAGAATTGTGTGTCTGGCTCTCGGAGCCCAAATCCTGTAATTGTACTTTCTCGATTAGTGGTTTTGCTACTCTGTACCTGCCATTATTGTTATTTCTTGTTTTTTGCTAAGAAAATATAACCTTGTTAAATTTTACATTAACTTTAATTTCGTAGTTTGAGACCCGTTCACACCCGCACCTTCTTTCACCTCTACCTACCACAAAAACACGGTAACAATTATTATTATTATTATTATAATGATTATTATTATTATTATTATTATTATTATTATTATTATTATTTTATTATGTATTTATTTATTTATCCTATGATTTCGGAATACTAGGGCTAAGCTAACGTAACTGCATATACACTATATATGCAGAATGTAAACAAAATGTGTAAATTATCATAGTCCAGGTCATTAATCCATGCAACAGCTTCAGCAGAGACATAGTGAATGTCAATTAGCGAATTATTAAATGCACGTATCTGGCAGTCGGCGACAAGATACTGTAATATTTGTAGGGTAGCCCCACAGTCACAATTGGCAAGAGCAGTCCAGCCCAACTTGTGCAGGAAATATCCACACATGCCTTGTCCTGTGTGGATCCGCTTGATCATCTTTTTCTTTACAATCAGCTTTACGTCGCACCGACACAGATAGGTCTTATGGCGACGATGGGATAGGAAGGGGCTTGGAGTGGGAAGGAAGCGGCCGTGTCCTCAATTAAGGTACAACCCCAGCATTTGCGTGGTGTGAAAATGGGAAACCACGGGAAACCATCTTCAGGGTTGCCCCCAGTGGAGTTCGAACCCACTATCTCCCGGATAAAAGCTCTCAGTTGCGCGGCCCTATCCGCACGGCCAACTCGCCCGGTTTTGATCATCTTCCACTGGCGTCTGGGAAGTTCGAAGACTGGTATACACATGGGGGAGGGGGGTTCCAATCAGATATTTGTTGAATATTGACAGCTTCATCCATTGGATTTTCCTTGCTTTAACGACGCTGAAAGGGGACTCTTCAAATTGCACTGTTCTACGTCATGGAGCACTGCTGTTGAATTCATGGTAGATCTACGTGTATGGGTAGCTGCGGATTCTTCTGATGGTTTCTCCAAGCTTTCATGAGAACTTCTGTTCTTCGCAGACCTCGAGGTGGAATGTTACCAAGAACACGGAGCCATAGGGTGCCTGTGGTACGCGTACAGCCGGTAGTTATTCGTATTCGCATGGTATGTTTTAGTTGCACATCTACCTTCTTGCAGTGAACTCTGTTCAGCGAATTTGGGTAGTAGTACTCAGCAACAGGGTTAAAAATGTGCATTTGAAAATAAGTGCTTTAGTTCCCTAAGAGGAACCATCGCGGTTTTGAGGATATTTTTACGTCTTTCAATCTTAGCAGCCACATTTTGAGAATAGTTGTTTGAAAGTCAAAGATGTGTCGAGGGTTATTGCCGGATATTGAGGTGCACTGCAGTGCTGTAATATTTTAGCTCTGAATTTAAACTCCGGTTTGTAATTTGAATGTTTGCTGCGTACATGAAATGTTGATATAATAATAATAATAATAATAATAATAATAATAATCATAATAATAATAATAATAATAATAATAATAATAATAATAATAATAATAAAACTAATGATAATTTGGCTTTCCGTCCCAACAACTACTTTACGGTTTTAGAACGTAGAGATGTCGGAATTTTGTTCCGCAGGACACGAGGTGAACATATTTGAGCACCTTCAAATGCAACCTGCTGAATCGGATTGACTGGGCTCAGAAGACCGGGGCTGTTACCGTGTCAGCCACAGCCGGGCACTCTTAAAATAAAGCTAAATTTGTTTTACATTAACTACAATAACTATCTAAATAAAAACGATAATTTCTTCCAGACATTTTTCTGCATTTGGGGTACGTACTTGGTGTGCTTATGGCCCAGTTTTACGGCTGGATGACCTTCCTGGTGCCAACACTATGTAGAAGAAAGTACTCATTATTGAATGTTTCTGTGATTCTTGGTAGTATGGTGTGCTGTATATGGATGAAGAATAGTGTATTAAGATGAACACCCACTACCCGAGTCAGAGGAATTAACCCCACGCAGTTAAAATCCCGGCCCGGTTGGGAATCGAATCCAGGGCCATCTGAACCGAAGGCCAGTACGCTGATCATTCAGCTAAGGAGCCGCTAAAATGAACAAGCTAATGTACCATTCAAGTCATACAACATCATACAAACAATACAACTAAACCTAGTTAGTACTGTAGTGGGTAGTTCACAATGGTTAACACCGGCACTCAAATGTGTGATTCAACTTTAAATGCGTTTCTGGATGTTGTTGAATTGCGGTAAATTAACATTATGTAGGGTCTTTTCAGGAATTTGGTGATTTAGTGTTTGCCATCATAACATAGGACAGGAAGCGACGCACGAACAGTTTTCCAATTCACTTCTCGCTCCAGGTAAAAGGTCACACACTAAATCAACTTTTAATATTTGAAGTAAATTTGCGTTTGATATTGAATGTAATACACGTTTGGCAAATAAAAGTGAATGCAAACTCAATCGTTGAACATATACAATAAACTATTACAACCGCGTACCATGAATAAATAAATACCTACGTTGAAGTGAATATTTACTAACTTCGAAGGTTCAGTTTTTTAAAAATAATGTTGGCTTTCGGTCTTAATGACCAATTAGCCAGCCGTAGCGTTGTATATTTCTGATTAATTATAAATTGACAATTTAGTATTTTTCTGATTATTAATTATGAATAGACGTTGATGAATTGGGCTTATGCATTTACGACGAACACAAACATCCAGCCCCCGAGCCGGACAAATTAAGGAGACGAAGTTAAAATCCCCAACCCGGCCGGGAATCGAACCTGGGACCCCAGTGACCAAAGGCCAGCATGCTAAACATTTAGCCATGGAACCGGTAAAGGTTCAGTTTGAAATAATTTAGTGATGCTTTAATTACAAATGTCCTGGTTAGGTATGGGAAATGTTGTCATATATACTATTAGTTTTTGTGTTAGGGAAACTCATCCATTTTGTATGTGGACAATGATAACTTATTGAGCAGTGAGGGATAGAAACTTCCAATTTCTGAAACAGCGGTATAAGATGAGATGTTACCGAATATATGCCCAATCACAAGTATTCTCAGTAGTCGTCGTACTGGTGTTCATGTCATCACGCCATGCATGCCGTTGTTGTACTTCTTCAGTTTCCAAATCATCATCATCATCATCATCATCTGTTTACCCTCCAGGTTCGGTTTTTCCCTCGGACTTAGCGAGGGATCCCACCTCTACCGCCTCAAGGGCAGTGTCCTGGAGCTTCAGACTCTTGGTCGGGGATACAACTGGGGAGTATGACCAGTACCTCGCCCAGGCGGCCTCACCTGCTATGCGGAACAGGGGCCTTGTGGAGGGATGGGAAGATTGGAAGGGATGGGCAAGGAAGAGGGAAGGAAGCGGCCGTGGCCTTAAGTTAGGTACCATCCCGGCATTCGCCTAGAGGAGAAGTGGGAAACCACGGAAAACCACTTCCAGGATGGCTGAGGTGGGAATCGAACCCACCTCTACTCAGTTGACCTCCCGAGGCTGAGTGGACCCCGTTCCAGCCCTCGTACCACTTTTCAAATTTCGTGGCAGAGCCGGGAATCGAACCCGGACCTCCGGGGGTGGCAGCTAATCACGCTAACCACTACACCACAGAGGCGGACCAGTTTCCAAATATGAAGAAAAATTTAATCTGTGTTCTCCACTCAATAATCCAAATGCGCTAATCACGATCTTAGCAACTTCTCTGGAGATTGTAGAGCTTGTAAGAGCAAACACAGCTTCGAGTGAGTACAGACTACAACGATGTATATTGTAGTACGTTTGCGACGAGTGGTAATTGACACCATGTTATTGTATGATTATTAATCAGCATCGTCAGGAGAAGTTCCCAATCTACTACAAACGAAGTGCTTACCTAATGTTAGTTGAAGGTATTTAACATCTGTTCACATGGATCCATTGTGTAATATGAGTTGATCATTAACCTCTTTTTTGTTGTTCCTATTGTAAGAACAATTTTATTTGCGTAGGATTAATAGTGCGGGAATTAGACGTATAGCAAGATCATGGTGTACTAGTGCCCGGATCCATAGGTAAATGGTTAGTGTGCTGGCCTTTGGTCACAGAGGTCTCTGATTCGATTCCAGGCAGGGTCGAGAATTTTAACCATAATTGGTTAATTTATATATTTATATATCATCATATATAATTATATAATGTTAATTTACCGCAATTCAACAACATCCAGAAACGCATTTAAAGTTGAATCACACATTTGAGCGCCGGTGTTAACCATTGTGAACTACCCACTACAGTACTTTTTTTTTGCTATGGGCTTTACGTCTCACCGACACAGATAGGTCTTACGGCGACGATGGGATAGGGAAGGCCGAGGAGTTGGAAGGAAGCGGCCGTGGCCTTAATTAAGGCACAGCCCCAGCATTTGCCTGGTGTGAAAATGGGAAACCACGGAAAACCATCTTCAGGGCTGCCGATAGTGGGATTCGAACCTACTATCTCCCGAGTGCAAGCTCACAGCCGCGCGCCTCTACGCGCACGGCCAACTCGCCCGGTCACTACAGTACTAGGTTTAGTTGTATTGTTTGTATGATCTTGTATGACTTGAATGGTACATTAGCTTGTTCATTTAACAACTGTGTGGGGAGACATTTTAAGGAAATACAGAAAAGCGAAAGAAGTGGGGATACAATGAAGGGAAGTTCAATGTCGAGTGAAACCCATACACATTACATTACGTAGTCACTCTGTTATGTGAACGCAATGTTGGTTTATATGACGTTTGAAAACGGAACCGTTTAAATCACAAAGATTGAAGTCCATTCGAGAGAATATAAAGGTACGTATTGATTTTGTACCCATATAGACTAACCTCGCGGAGGCTCGACATATTCGATATGCACCACACAACAGACTCCTCTTGTAAACAGAAATTTTGCTGGGTTTGTCAACAATTATTCCTAATATTGGTGATCATATGAATTATATTGAGCTAGAAATCATTAAATTTGTCCTCGAATATATATTTTTTTTCACTAGCCGCCCCCCCCCCCGGTTTAGGGGTAGCGCACCTGACTCTCACCCTGAGGCTCCGGGTTTGATTCCCGGCCAGGTCAAGGACTTTTATCTGAATTTGTGGTCTCGTTCGATGTCCAGTCAGCCTACTTGATTACAATTAAGGAGCTATCTGACGGTGAGATAGCGACCCCGGTTTAGAAAGCCAAGGTAAACGGCCGAGATGATTCGCTACACCGACCAAGCGACCCGTCGTAACCTGCAGACCCTCGGTCTGAGCAGCGTTAGTTTGGTAGGCGAAGACTGATCAGGGCTGTTACGCAGTGGAGTTTCTTTGTATTTTCATTGAAGATAGTGCTCAACAATTCAGCGTACCTATTGCTTATAAGAAATTTGCATAATAACCCGGGGCCGTCCCGTCGATTAGCGGGGCTTGGGAGGAAAGCAAATTGCGGGACCAATTATGAAGGTAAGAATTCCATATTCCGTATGAATAAATTATTTCGTGCGAACTTTGACTTTTTGGAATCAATGGTGATGGTTCGTGGTTTTTTCAGCGCAAATAACTTCCGCCCCTATCATGCGAGTCCTGGCGCGACCTGCCAACTCACCCCACTCATGGAACGGCCTTGTAGTACCCTGTAGTATTTTTGTTTAATCCGGGCTGGGGATACGATAAAAACAGTCATTTTATAGAGAAAGGTACCGTTCCAGTATTTATCTGGAATTGAATTGGTGAATCAATTTGAAGGTTGTACCTGAACCCACGTGCCTCGCCACACCGGTCATCGTTCGCACGTGCCGATATACAGGTCAGTGAATTCTAAGCGAGTACCACGTGCGCGTTAAGTCATATGACAAGCGAAATCGTCAATAAGTAGCCGAGGATGACGTAACTCATCAAAGAAGCGAGAATAGTGCACACCTAAACAGTTACGGACATGCAAACAACTGCCGATTCATATTTATGCTTCATAACAATGAGAAGCTGAGTATGTGCGTTATTCAGATCCATCACTTGTGAGATATGGAGTTTGTTCTTCGTTCACTTTCTGACCGTTTCGCCAGTTTGTCGGATTTGGAAATTTATGTTAATTTGGCCCAGTTTTAAGGCCGCATAATCTTGCTGACGCCAACCCAATGAAGGGGATGTAATCCCTTATGCGTGTTTCAATGGTGATTGTGTGTAATGCAGTGCAATGAAGATGAAGAGATGTTTATTAGATACCCAGTCCACGAGGCAGAAGATTTAACTGTACGGGTCGGCCCTGTAATACCCTGTAGTGTTTTTGTTTAAACCGGGGTGTGGGTACGATTAAAAAACAACAGTCATTTCGTAGAGAAAGGTACCATTCCAGTAATTATCTGGAATTGAATTGGTGAATGAATTTGCTATTTGCTTTACGTCGTACCGACAAAGATAGGTCTTACGGCGACGATGGGAGAGGAAAGGCCTAGGAATGGGAAGAAAACAGCCGTGGCCTTAATTAAGGTACAGCCCCAGCATTTGACTGGTGTGAAAATGGGAAACTACGGAAAACCATCTTCAGGGCTGCCGACAGTGGGGTTCGAACCCACTTTCTCCCGCATGCGAGCTCACAGCTGAGCGCTTCTAAACGCACGGCCAACTCGCCCGGTGTGAATGAATTTGAAGGTTGTACATGAACCCACGTGCCTGCTGAGTACATAGTAACTCGCCACTCCGGTCATCGTTCGCACGTGCCGATATACAGGTCAGTGAATTCTAAGTGAGTACCACGTGCGGGTTAAGTCATATGACAAGCGGAATCGTCAGCCCCGGCCGGGCTGAGTGGCTCAGACGGTTCAAGCTCTGGTCATCTCACCACAACTTGGCAGGTTCGTCCTTGGCTCTGTCCGGTGGTATTGGAAGAGCTCAAATACGGCAGTCTCGTGTCGGTAGATTTACTGGCACGTAACATTCCTGCGGGACTAAAATCCGGCACCTCGGCATCTCCCAAAACCATAAAAGTAGTTAGTGGGACGCAAGGCAAATAATATTATTATTATTATTATTATTATTATTATTATTATTATTATTATTATTATCATCATCATCTGTTTACCCTCCAGGTTCGGTTTTTCCCTCGGACTTAGCGAGGGATCCCACCTCTACCGCCTCAAGGGCAGTGTCCTGGAGTTTCAGACTCTTGGTCGGGGATACAACTGGGGAGTATGACCAGTACCTCGCCCAGGCGGCCTCACCTGCTATGCTGAACAGGGGCCTTGTGGAGGGATGGGAAGATTGGAAGGGATAGGCAAGGAAGAGGGAAGGAAGCGGCCGTGGCCTTAAGTTAGGTACCATCCCGGCATTCGCCTGGAGGAGAAGTGGAAAACCACGGAAAACCACTTCCAGGATGGCTGAGGTGGGAATCGAACCCACCTCTACTCAGTTGACCTCTCGAGGCTGAGTGGACCCCGTTCCAGCCCTCGTACCACTTTTCAAATTGCGTGGCAGAGCCGGGAATCGAACCCGGGCCTCGGGGGGTGGCAGCTAATCACGATAACCACTACACCACAGAGGCGGACTTATTATTATTATTATTATTATTATTATTAAAATCCCTGGCCCATCTGAGAATTTAATCTGGGTCCCTGTGGATCGAAAGCCACCACGCTGACCATTCAACCAAATAGCTGGTCGTGAGATATAGTGGATACTCGGTTAATTCCGCAGTAACGGGAATATAATTATAATGTGGCTTTACCCAGGCGTGAGGAGGTCTGATCGCATCTAACCTTCTTGTACTCTTATATTATTTTTCACTGGATCACTTTAGTGGTAGCATCAAGAATCATCAGTACTTTCCTTGCTGAGTGCAGAACATTGGCTTCTTTAAGGTGAGTACTTCTACTGTATCTTATAAATAGAATTCTACCGGGCGAGTTGGCCGTGCGGTTCCGAGAGATAGTGGGTTCGAATCCCACTGTCGGCAGCCCTGAAGATGATTTTCCGTGGTGTCCCATTTTCACACCAGGCAAATGCTGGGGCTGTACCTTAATTAAGTCCACGGCCGCTTCGTTCTAACTCCTAGGCCTTTCCTCTCCCATCGTCGCCATAAGACCTATCTGTGTCGGTGCGATGTAAACCCATTAGCAAAAAAATATATAAATAAATAAAATTCTAGTGGGTCCGCTGTCTGTAATGTTATTTATTTCGCCAAATTTTAGTATATTTACCCGTTTTAGGTCAACCTGAGATCACGTCTGCTTAACCAGAATTAGGATTTGACTTGCATATCATTTAAAAATCATTGCATAGGCTGGGGGTTTATAGGAACACTAGAAGAGTGTTTTTCAGTATTCTTTTACACTATAGACTGTATGTCGACCAAGCTTCATATTTAGAGTCTACTCATTCAGGAGCATATTTCGATATGCATATCTTTTAAAAATAACTGAAGAGACTGACGGTTTATAGGAAGAGCAGAAGATATTTTTTTCAATTTTCTTTCATACTATCGATTATATCTCGACTAAAATTCATATTTATAGTATACTAATTCCGGACCAGGATTTTATATGCATATAATTTAAAAATCACCGAATACACTGCGGGTTTACGGGAAGACCAGAAGACGTGTTTCCAATTTTCTCTAACAGTATTGATTATATTTCGAACAAACGTCATCCATTCATCCAGGAACAGATTCTAATACGCATATTGTTTAAAAATCTCTGAACAGACTGGGGGTTTATATGAAGACCAGAAGAGTTTTTTCAATTTTCTCTTTCACTATTGACTGTATCTCTACCAAATTTCATATTTAGAGTATAATCGTTAAGGAGCAGGTTTCGATATGCAATCATTTAAAATCACAGAATAGACCGGGGGTTCGTAGGAATAAAATATTTAAAAAATATATTTTCCACTATTGATTTTATATCTCGACCAAACTTCATATTTAGAATCGAATCCTCCAGGAGCACGTTTTAATATGCATATCACGTAAAAATCACTGAATAGACTGGGAGATTATAAAAAGACAATAAGAGGATTCTTTTCAATTTCCTCTTACGCTATTTACTACATGTGAAACTCCACTTCATTTTAAGTAATTTTTGTTATGTACATAATTTTGCTTACTCCTCAAATTACAGAGAAAAGTACTATTTTCTATGGGCTTCATGCTCTGCAGTCAATGACGGACACCGCTGCACACTACAGTTATATGAAGGATCCATAAAAGGAGAAAATCAGAGGATGCAAAATATTTCTGTCGGCTTGAAAATTAACCCCACCTAATGTATCTGAACACCGAGGAAACACGAGGTAGAACCTTTCCTTTGTTGTCTGTCTGTTTGTATATTCCTAAAAACCGAAAACTGGTGGACTTATTTCAATAAAACTATTTATTTGGAATCTGCCCACTCAGGATTCTGTTATCAGGTGCATATGATGTCATGGTAATCACATGAAGTAGGTATTTATAGGAAGATTATTATCAAATATTTTCATTGACATTAGGTCTATCAAAAGACTGTATATAACAAACGTTTTTTGTGAATATGTTATTTCCATACCTTTATACCATGTACGTATTTATCGTACGACGGATAATAACGCAGATGGTTGCGAAAATTTGGATTCTTAGTCCAAGGCCCGAGGGGCATGTCGTGCTTGTCACTTCAAGGTGGACCGAGCTGGATAGCTGCAGTCGCTTAAGTGCGGTCAGTATCCAGTATTCGGGAGATAGTGGGTTCGAACCCCACTGTCGGCAGCCCTGAAGATGGTTTTCCGTGTTTTCCCATTTTCACACCAGGCAAATGCTGGGGCTGTACCTTAATTAAGGCCACGGCCACTTCCTTCCAACTCCTAGCCCCTTCCTGTCCCATCGTCGCCATAAGACCTATCTGTGTCGGTGCGACGTAAAGCAGGTAGCAAAGAAAAAAACTTCAAAGTGGGTAACGGGAAAATACTAAAGATCCCTTTTACCCTTTTCGGTAAGGCAGGTATTAAGGGAGGTATCATCAACATCAGAGCGCCACGCAAGTGGTCAGAGATACAATATGCAGACTGAGAATCGCGGAGAATTTCGCACAACTTCTGGCCAGGAACAGTACCGTACAATAAATTCGGAAATCTTCCTCATTCTCTCACGAATTTGTTCAGCTTCATCATAGTTTCGTTACTGCGCCGGGTTATCGTAGGAAAATACCATTTTAACACGTCGCAGTAAACGTGTGAATAGAGCCATGCTACTTCGCATAAATTCCTGAAAGAAACATGCAGGCCTAATCCTCCGCAAATTTCCGTGCGAAGAACGGGTACAAATGCTATTTTATTAATACATTCAAGTAGTATTATTTGCAGTGCTACTGCCAATGAATTCACGGACTATTGCAGAATTAGTCCATATTGTGCTGTAGAATTATCTGACTGTTGTGACTTTAGTTGAAGTACAATTACAAATGAATTAATTGAAAAACTAAATCATAATATTATTTTGAACTACTATATAAATGTAGCATAAGTGACAGACAGATCTTCCTGTATATAAATACCGGGCGAGTTAATTAAGGCCACGGCCGCTTCCTTCGCACTCCTAGCCTTTTCCTATCCCATCGTCGCTATAAGGCCTATCTGTGTCGATGCGACGTAAGGCCACTAGCTGTATATAAATACAGTGGAACCTCGATATCTGGAATCATCCCGGGAGCTACATTTCGTTTCGAGTTATCGAAATTTGTAGATAGAGAATGCCGTTTTTGAGCATGTTGGCCTATAACATATAAGTGAATCATATGTATCTACGGGCGTATACTGAATACATCATTTTAAACAATTTTTAAAAATGTACGAACAAACTCTATTTTACGGCATCAGTTTAATTATAACCCGTATTGCATTAAGAGGAGAGACCTAGCTTAACACGGAGAAAATAGGCCAATATTCATTCGATTGTTATATATGCGACAAACGCTGTTGAGAAATGCTGCACATATCCCAGTATTGGCATGCTTCAGAGCAATCAGAAGCAACTTCAATAGTGTCAAAATTATAATTATAACATTTTAAAACAAAATGTCTAAAATTTCCCGCCTTTTTAGCAATATATCACGGTTTTCTTCATAACTCTCTTACTGATTCAATGATAATTATGTTCTTTTTCAGAGTCTCCTCCCATAATGTTGTACTACAATATTTACCTCATACAGATCTATAGGATTTAAATTATATTTTATATAACATTTTTATTTAAACAACTATTAATATTTTCTGGTGCTCGGAATAAAAACGCGACAAAAATCCAAATCACAGTCTATGTTAATGATTGAGGTTCATTTTGTAGCTGGAGTTTTGATACACACTTTAAAAAAAGGAAAAGTACCCAAATTCTTTTTTTTTTTTTTTGCTAGGGGCTTTACGTCGCACCGACACAGATAGGTCTTATGGCGACGATGGGATAGGAAAGGCCTAGGAGTTGGAAGGAAGCGGCCGTGGCCTTAATTAAGGTACAGCCCCAGCATTTGCCTGGTGTGAAAATGGAAAACCACGGAAAACCATCTTCAGGGCTGCCGATAGTGGGATTCGAACCTACTATCTCCCGGATGCAAGCTCACAGCCGCGCGCCTCTACGCGCACGGCCAACTCGCCCGGTACCCAAATTCTTATGAACTTGGAATTTATAAGGGAAACAGTGATATATTGTTAAAAAGGCGGGAAATTTTGAACATTTCATTTTAAAATATTAAAATTATTAAAATTCTGACATTATTGAAGTTGCTTCTGGTTGCCAGGAAGCATGCCAATACTGGGATATGTGCAGCAATTGTCAACAAAAATTGTAGTATATTTAAAAATCGAATGAATATTAAGCTATTTTTTCCTTTGTTAAGCTGGGTCTCCCCCCTTAACTTTTTAGAAGACAGGGTACAGTACATACAGCAGTGAAACAAGAAACATACCTCCGTTAACACCTTTGGAAAATATCCGTTAGCCTCTTCTGTTTGTTACTGTTAATCTTCCCTCCTTTCACGTTGAAACTTCTCGTCAATACCACGCAGCCGAGATTCGTATATGGAGCTTGTCGTCCGCGACTTCGTGGGTTGCTTTCGTACGTTACTTGTAATTAATTCACTCCCGAGAGACAGTGAGGCTTCGCCAATTTTCCGATTACTAGAAGTTTTAGTTTTTCGGTTCCCGTCATATTAGCTCCCAGCTTCACTGTAATCCTTTCTTTACTTGTTAACTGTTCCTCACAAACCACAAATGCCGTATAGCACATTTTTGATATTTTGCACAAAATTCGAGTTACAGAGTATTTTTTGTTTCAAGGAAGGAAATGTTTGCTTGGCGAAATCGAGAAATTCGTGTAACCGAATTTCGAGTAATAGAGAAATAAAGACACGTGGTGAACATGGCAAACGGCCGGGAAATTTAAGTTACTTCGATATAGGCCTACTGAAAATTCGAGTGATCGAGGTTTGACTGTATTATGTTGATAGTCACTTTCCAGTTTTGCCTCAGTACTGCAGATTTACTTTTTTTTTTGCTAGTTGTTTTACGTCGCACCGACACAGATAGGTCTTACGGCGACGATGGGACAGGAAAGGGCTCGGAGTGGGAAGGAAGCGGCCGTGGCCTTAATTAAGGCACAGCCCCAGCATTTGTCTGGTGTGAAAATGGGAAAACACGGAAAACCATTTTCAGGGCTGCCGACAGTGGGGTTCGAACCTACTATCTCCCGAATACTGGATACTGGCCGCACTTAAGCGACTGCAGCTATCGAGCTCGGTGCAGATTTAACTGAGTATCGTACTGTTACATTGCATAATGTCGTCCGACTCGTTGGCTGAACGGTCAGCGTACTGGCCTTCGGTTCAGAGGGTCCCGGGTTCGATTCCCGGCCGGGTCGGGGATTTTAACCTTAATTCGTTAAATCCAGTGGCACGGGGGCTGGGTGTATGTGCTGTCTTCATCATCATTTCATCCTCATCACGACGCGCAGGTCACCTACAGGTGTCAAATAGAAAGACCGAGCTCGATAGCTGCAGTCGCTTAAGTGCGGCCAGTATCCAGTAATCGGGAGATCGTGGGTTCGAGCCCCACTGTCGGCAGCCCTGAAGATGGTTTTCCGTGGTTTCCCATTTTCACACCAGGCAAATGCCGGGGCTGTACCTTAATTAAGGCCACGGCCGCTTCCTTCCACTTCCTAGGCCTTTCTCATCCCATCGTCGCCATAAGACCTATCCGTGTCGGTGCGACGTAAAGAAAATAGCAAAAAAAAAAAAAAAATAGAAAGACCTGCACCTGGCGAGCCGAACCCGTCCTGGGATATCCCGGCACTTAAAGCCAAACGACATTTCATTGCATAATGTCTATCTGCTATGGGCTAGAACGAGTGAGTTGCTTCAATCGACCTATCTGTAGCAGTGAATGTGACAGCGATACGGCCAACGCTAGTAATAGCATTCCCTATGCAGCCTATTCCT
The DNA here is from genome assembly GCF_040414725.1 of Anabrus simplex. Taxonomy (NCBI): domain Eukaryota; kingdom Metazoa; phylum Arthropoda; class Insecta; order Orthoptera; family Tettigoniidae; genus Anabrus; species Anabrus simplex. Next base: position 1,091,391,134 of record NC_090266.1, read on the forward strand.
GTGTTGAATGGTGTGAAGGTGTCAATTGTGGGATCAGATGGTCCATGTAATCACATTTCAGTGCGCTTGGCATAGTGGTATGCTCAACACCTTATATGTCAATACGGAGAACAACGCGAAACTTTCCCACTTCTTATTTTCTCTAGTACACCTGGGGTATCTCTGTAGATCCAAGACTAGACGAAGTCAAACTATTTTGAGTTTCTTAAGTTTACATCCTTCAAAATAATTTAGAAATTCGGACATTTTTAATACTGTAGTTACTTATCAGACTCGACTTCTACCAACATAAAATCATACAATCAAAAACCTTTTCAGTGCAAGTTACAAAGGTACTTACCAGACAGCTGCACTGCTTTACGTGGGCTAATCAGTGCATGTATGGTTGATTGTTCAATGATATCGATTACTTCATGAATAGCGTCGGCTATTTAAATGGTGGGCCCTGAAATGGGTATAAAATGCTCATCCTAATATTATTTAAATAAAAATAATGAAATGCAATATAGCTTGATATAAAATATTGTACGTCAAAAAGGCAAAATTATTTCACGGGTTTGTCTCGAAACTCCGCCAGAGCTGTAGTAAAACTTCGCCTTTGGTTCATATAACTGTTACATTCTTTCTTAGCACACACTGTTCTAAATAACTCAGATTTTGCGTTGGAAAGAATATTCATTTCACAGAAACCAACTGATGTTTGTTTCACTTACGTTTACTCAGTATCTACAATAAATGACTATATTTTATTATGTATTAGCGAAATAATTATGTGCCAGGCTGAGTGGCTGAGACGTTGAGACGCTGGCCTCCTGACCTCAACATGGCAGGTTCGATCCTGGGTCAGCCCGGTGGTATTTGAAGGTGCTCAAATTCGTCAGCTTCGTGTCGGTAGATTTGCATGCACGTAAAAAAACTCTTGCAGGACTAAATTCTGGCATCACTGCGTCTTCAAAGACCATAAAAGTAGTTAGTGGAAAGTTAAGGCATTATTATTATTATTATTATTATTATTATTATTATTATTATTATTATTATAACTAATATTATGAAACAATTGTGTAATGAGCGCTGCTATTAAGCGATAAAGTGAGAAACATTATTAACAACAGAACAACAAGAAAAGCGATAATATATGTGCCACGGAGGTAAAAGACAATGTCGCAAAAATGCAAATTTATAGTGGAACTAAAAAACGAGTGTGGGTTTCACTGCCCGTTTTTAACGAAAAGCTTCATAAACTTCTTCTACATAATCTTACAAATACATTTCGACATTTTAATACACTTATCAGAATGATTTGATTATTTCTGTCATTTCTTTTGCAAGTATTCTGGACTTGATGTATTTTACCTCAAAGTGGCTATCTCGCTTATTATTGCGCATAGAAGATAGTGTTTTACACCCCAAAAAAAGAGCGCCGAAAAATACAGAAATCGTTTGTCAAAACCTCAATTTTGTAAGAAAAATGGACCTAGTGGCATTTACCTTCGGTGCACAGGTCATTTTTACAGGAAATCGAAGGAACATCCAAGTGACAATAGGTGGGAGAAATACACATTGCCCATGAAAAAGAATAAATCATTAATCCGTGATGCCAGCAGTTCATATATCCATAGCCTTACTTTCAATACAATGGAGCTATGGGCTTTCATGAGAAACAAAAGCAGCAACAATGCTCCATCCGTCTTCAAGTACAACGGACTATCAGTTTCCTCTCCCCAAGAACTACTCGTAGCTTACAACTTTTAACAGGAAATTAGAAATTACTTCACTACAGCTGACTAGGAAGAAAACACGTTCACCACAAAAATCACCCTCCCGTTCTATTCCTCAATAGTCACTACTTGACCGCTAACGAAGACTCAGGGTATTTGGTCGCAGTAAGTCTTCGGCGAAGCAGACCCCTTGCGGCGAACGGCTCAGGTAACTTGCAGGCGAAAATTATCCACCGCTGTGCAGGTATATTGCCACCTTTCCTTAGTGCAATATTTAACATTTCAATAAACAGTGGGACTGTGCCAGATGAATGGAAGAAAGCAAACGTTATTTCTGTGTTCAAAGAGGGCGACAGAGGAAAGGTAGGCAATTATTGCTCGGTCTCTGTAATATCTGGTACAGTATATGTAAATGCATGGAGCGACTAATTAGTAAACATGCGCGGGATTTTCATATTGAGAGAAACCTGTTGAATAACAACCAACATGGATTACTCCCTGGAAAATCATGTACTATAATTTTGACAACAGCCTTGACCTCTTTAGGTTCCGATTTCTCCCTTCACATTGACAGTATCTGTAGTAAGGGGCTGCATTAAAAAGTTTCAGAACATATTTCTGCAAAAATAGTGTTGAATGGCCGGATGGAATCAAACGTACACATCACAACCATTTTCTTCACCAATCCTAGCCTCGATTAATTTGAACTGAAATGACTAACACGAAGCATGATCAATTCTGTAAATTTGTGTCTCTTGGATAACCTGAATATAAAACTGAAGAAAAATAAATGAATTGGACTTGCGTAATGCAGGTTCTAGGAAAAACCTGATGATACGAGAGAGCTTTAACCATAATTGTTGCGAACTCCATGGCTAAATGGTTAGCTAGCTGCCCTTTGGTCCAGAGGGTACGGGATTCGATTACCGAGAGGGTCGGAGATTTTAACCTTAAATCGTTAATTCCCTTGGCTCGGGGACTGGGTGTTTGTGCTGTCCCCAACATCCCTGCAACTCACACACCACACATAACACTATCCTCCAGCACAATAACACGCAGTTAACTACACATGGTAGATGCCGCCCACTCTCATCGGAGTGTCTGCCTTACAAGGGCTGCACCCGGCTAGAAGTAGACACACAAAATGATTATTTTTTTTTTTGCTAGGGGCTTTACGTCGCACCGACACAGATAGGTCTTATGGCGACGATGGGATAGGAAAGGCCTAGGAGTTGGAAGGAAGCGGCCGTGGCCTTAATTAAGGTACAGCCCCAGCATTTGCCTGGTGTGAAAATGGGAAACCACGGAAAACCATCCTCAGGGCTGCCGATAGTGGGATTCGAACCTACTATCTCCCGGATGCAAGCTCACAGCCGCGCGCCTCTACGCGCACAGCCAACTCGCCCGGTACGAAATTATTATTATTATTATTATTATTATTATTATTATTATTATTATTATTATTATTATTATTATTATTATTATTATTATTATGGGTAACACATAGCAACAGCATCACCTATTTCCTTCAATATTCATGCTCGTCCACTTTTAGGAAGCGAACAGATTTCTCAATATGACAACAAATCAAAATTTTCCGTATGAATAACATGTTAAATACTGGTCGCCAGTATTCTTACAGTCAGAGAAAATTTGTTTATTGAAGGAGTGGTGTTGACGACACGTTTGTAAGTAAAACGTGTCAAATTTATAATTAATTGTCTGAGTGAGTGCCTAGGGTGGTAGAGCTCAACTAGGTGGGTTCGATCAGACATGTGTCTGGAGGTATCTGAAGGTGCTCAAATATGTTTGTCTCGTGCCGGTGGATTTTACCATCACGTTGAAGAACTCGCGCGAGAAAAATATTTCAGGTACATCAGCGTCTCCAAAAACTATAAAAAATATTGAATGTGGCATAAAGAAATACAGTCAGTTGCGAAGGTAATGGCGAACGGCAGCATTCATGGCCAACAACATACTCATGGAGCTGGAAGAACTCCACCCCATCAATGCGGTAATTAAACCTGAGAGAACTATTCCTCTTTGTGAAGCTCTCAACCTGACTTTCGATCTCGTTTACCTTCATCCCATTGCTTGCTCTCCATTTCACAATATTGTCGAGGTCTTATTGCAGTCGCTCACAATCTTGCATTTTATTTATTGCTCTATATGGTATAACATTATCAGCAAAAAATCTTATCTCTGATTCCAGTTGTTCACTTTTATTAAAATTTGCTTTACGTCGTACCGACAAGAATATGTCTTATGGCGATGGTGGGATAGGAAAGAGCCAGGAGTGGGAACGAAGCGACGGTGACCTTAATCAACATACAGCCATAGCCAACATTTCCCTGATGTGAAATGGGGAACCACGGAAAATAATCTTCAGGGCTGCCGACAGTGGAGTTCGACCCCCACTATCTCCAGAATTCAATCTGACAGATACGTGACCCAAACCTCACAGCCACTTGCTCGATAGTTCTTTACTCTTGTCATTTATATATAGGAAAATATAAGTGGTCCAATATCACTGCCTTGAGGAATGCCCCTCATAATGATAACAGGATCAGATAATGCTTCGCCGGGCTGAGTGGCTCAGACGTTTGAGGCGCTGGCCTTCTGACCCTACCTTGGCAGGTACGATCCTGGCTCAGTCCGGTGGTATATGAAGGTGTTCAAATACGTCAGCCTCGTGTCGGTAGATATATCTGGACATAACAGAAATCCCGCGGGACCAAATTCCGGCACCTCGGCGTCTCCGAAAAGCGTCAAAGTGGTTGGTGGGAAGTAAAAAAATAACATTATTAGATAATGCTTCACCTAGTCTAATGATATGAGATCTACTTTCTAGAAGTATAGCCAGCTATTCAGTCACACTTCTGTCTAATCCAGTTGCACTCATTTGTATCAGTAATCTCCCACGGTCTGCCTTATGAAAAGCCTTAGATAGGTCAATGGCGATACAGTCCATTTGACCTCCTGAATCTAAAATATCTGCTATATCTTGATGGAATCCTACAAGCTGAGTTTGAGTGGAATAACTTTTCCTAAACTAGAACTGCCTTCTATCAAACCAGTTAGTAATTTCGCAAATATGTCTGATATAATCAGAAGAAGTGATTTTCGAAGGCTTAGATGTAACACTCATGTCAATCCGACTGGTCTGTAATTATCGGCATTATGTTTATCACTCTTTCTTTTATACACAGGGGCTACTATAGCAACTCGCCATTCTCTTCGTATAGCTCCTTCAAGCAAACAGTAATCAAATAAGTACTTCATATATGCTATAACCAAACCCATTGCCTTTAGTATATGCCCAGAAATCTTATCAATTCAGGTTGCTTTTCTAGTTCTCAACATTTTTTTTACAAGTTGCTTTACTTCGCACCGCCAGTGATAGGTCTTATGTCAACTATGGGACGGGAAAGGCCTAGGAATGGGAAGGAAGTGGCCGTGGCCTTAATTAAGATACAGCTCCAGCATTTGCCTGGTGCGAAAATCTATTTATGTAATACCGTTGTTTTGTTAGTTGCCTTACGTCGCACCGACACAGATAGGTCTTATGGCGACGATGGGAGAGGAAAGGCCTAGGAATGGGAAGGAAGTGGCCGTGGCCTTAATTAAGGTACAGCCCCAGCGTTGGCCTGGTGTGAAAATGGGAAACCACGGGAAACCATCTTCAGGGCTGCCGACAGTGGGATTCGAACCCACTATCTCTCGGATGCAAGCTCACAGCCGCGCGCCCCTAACCGCACGACCAACTCGCCCGGTAGAATTTTATTTATAAGATGCGGTAGAAGTACTCGCCTTAAAGAAGGCAGTGTTCTGCACTCAGCAAGGAAAGTACTGATGATTCTTGATGCTACCACTAAACTGATCCACTGAAAAATAATATAAGAGTACAAGAAGGTTAGATGCGATCAGACCTACTCACGCTGGGGTAAAGCCACATTATAGTTATATCTCCCGGATGTGAGCTCACAGCTGCGCGCTCCTGACCGCACGGCCAACTCGTCCGGTTTAATGTAATGCCAATAGAGATGAGATAATGATAGTAATGAAGTGATTTCATGTGAGTATGATGATAATTACAAAGTAGTAAATAATTGGCAAAAGTTATTAACGTATACAACTGAATCCTTACTACTTAGTAGTTACACATAATCAAATAACTGTCCGGCTCCATGGCTAAATGGTTAGCGTGCTGGCCTTTGGTCACAGGGGTCCCGGGTTCGATTCCCGGCAGGGCCTGGAATTTTAACCTTAATTGGTTAATTTCGCTGGCACGGGGGCTAGGTGTATGTGTCGTCTTCATCATCATTTCATCCTCCTCACGGTGCGCAGGTCACCTACGGGTGTCAAATCAAAAAGACCGGCATCTGGCGAGCCAAACATATCCTCGGACACTCCCGGCATTGTTTCCTGAATCTAGCAGGTGTGGCTTCTCTGACAGAGTTAGGTAGCAAAGTAAACAGATATCTCATATAGGTCTTATGCGAGGAAGGTGAAGCAGGTAAGGAATGGACTTTAAAAGTAAACTGTTTTCCTTGTTGGCTTTTCCTGCCAGAAAAATAAATCTAATCTAATGCAGGCCATATTTTCCCTTCTATACACAATGTCAATATAACCGTCAGTTTACTGCCCAACTCTAAGCCATACTTCACCTCCTTTACATAAAGCCGATATGAGCCTTCAGCCTCATTTTATTTAACTAACATAAAGTAAGTGTTCATTGTGTGGTCGTTCACGATAACATTCTAACAATTCTTGGCCTGAATGTCGATGGGTCACGCGGAGTGTGATATTCCTCCAGTAGTTTTCATATTCACTCCCGTTAATACTTGTACTGTGCCTCATATTTCACCAATGCATGAGATTATAGTGATGATGGTGGAGATCAGTTTATCGCGGTTTACTTCCGTAACAAAAAGCAAAGCGAAGTCACCTCCGTACAGGCCATGAAGGCCCTTGGAGGAGTGGAAGGTAAAGGCTTCCACCCTTGTTAACCTCGGCACGTGATGGGGTACAGTGGTTAACTCTACGCCGGGCCGCCTTTGCCCCCAGTAATTAACCTGGTACTCATGTTTGGTGTAGGCTGAGTGAACCTCAGGGCCACATGCACCTCCGGAAGTGGAAATCTCGTTTCTTAAATTTTACGACTTCCTGATGGGGATTCGAACCCACATCCTTCCGGGCGAGCCGAGCACGCCTTTACCGCCTCGGCCAGGCAGTCCCTGTACCTCCGTAACACAGCCGGAAATAGAATCTAATATGTAGCTATTTCAAAACAAGAGGTAATCGTGTGGTTGTTGATTGTGTCGTTCTTATTTCTTTGATTAAGGCTAGGGACGTCGTGGTCAACAGTTACGTTTATTTAGAATGAGTGAAGTTTTTCTGACAACACGAATACTCTGTGTTTTCTTTCTACCTTTGGAACGTCGGACTAACACCTTTCTAATCCTAGCCCTTGCCCATCCTTCCGTCGCCCGAAAAACCTTCGATGTGTTAGTGCGGTTTTAATCAAGTAGCAAGAAAAAGGCTGAAGGTCATTATAGCCATTAGCGCAAGCTTATGCTCTAGCTCACTGCAGAGCTTGTCCGGGAACGTTTGGATCCAACCTTATATTTTGGTTTCCAAAATCTCTAATGGTCCATTTCTTTACAGGTTAGGCTAAATAACTCAGTCTTGCTGTCATATTGTGACTTAATATTACACTGAAAAGTTCCCCAATGTGAAAGCGTTTGATGTTAATATTTTGTTTACCAAGACTTGTATTATATCTTACCCTTCAACTGCGTCGAATGGTCGATGAATATATCAAGCATAATACTTGTTAATGTGAATATTCAAACATTTTAATTGCTGCGTTTAGCAAACTTTTTCCTGAAGTTTCCTTCTAAGAGAAGTTGAGAGAGAGAGAGAGAGAGAGAGAGAGAGAGTTGAACGGCGCAGTGCCTAAGCAAAAAGCAAGAATTCGGAATAAAAGAAGCAAGATTGCGTTATTGTAATCCAGTAGCATTGAACGGAGGCTGAATGCTTTGCCTTTTATATTCTCATAACAGCAAACTAAAACTCAACGCACAACATTAAGGACATAGTCCCATTGTTTTCAGCTTCAGAGCTCAGCAATGTACAGCAGCATGTACATTATAACGCTATGCGATTCTGAAAAACAACAGCAATTAATTTTCCACTTTCATCTCTGTAATTTACCTTCTACTTGTTCTAATTTACTTTTTCCAGAAGTATAATATGTCTCACGATATGTATTTCAAATCTGATAAAACGCCTTTCTTCGTACTAGTTAATTCTGACAATCGAAAACTTTTCTTAGCTCATGAAACATATATTTGGTTACTTCACTGTCACAACGTTTTCCCTCATTACCTTCTTGGAGATATTACACGAAGACTTAGACAGAGAGTTTTAGGACAGTTCAAACCTGGAAAGAACATTCGTTAAACAAGGCAGTGAGATAGTCACTTCTATTAAATATGCCAAAACCAAACCCCATGGCGCAACAGCCCCGAAGGGCCATGTCCTACCAAGCAACCGCTGCTCAGCCCGATGGCCTGCAGATTACGAGGTGTCGTGTGGTCAGCACGACGGATCCTCTCGGCCGTTATTTTTGGCTTTCTAGACCGAGGCCGCCATCTCACCGTCAGATAGCTCCTCAATTGTAATCACGTAGGTTGAGTGGACCTCGAACCAGCCCTCAGATGCAGGTAAAAATCCCTGACCTGGCCGGGATCGAACTCGGGGCCTCCGGATAAGAGGCAGGCACGCTACCCCTACACCGCGGGGCCGGTATTGAATATACCGGGTGGGAAAGATAAAACTGGCCCGGAATAAGACTGACGTGGAATTGACACTTGTTAATGAACAGAACTGCCCACCACAGGAAATGCTGGAAAGCGTGATTTTGATGCACCAATCGGTTGCTGCCACATTCTGTGCTTGCGCATCTCCCGCGTGCTCTGTCCCGAGTACGTCGCTGTGTCATTGTGTGTGAGTGAGTAAGCGAGAGGAGCAGACGTGTTTTCTGACCCGCTTGAATGGAACAGAAAATGGTGCTCACGATAAAACGGTGCGTGTTCATTGTCGAGTGTTATGCGAAGCACGATTCGTGGAAAATCTTTTTGCGCAAGTGTTTAAGACTGGAAGTGTTTTGGCAAAACCTCCAGCAAAGTCTACAGTGCAAAGCATAGTGGCAAAATGACGCGAAACGGGTTCTGTAGCGAATAAAAGCCGTATTAATCCGAAAAGTGTTCGAACACCAGGAAACATTGCTCGAGTGAAAGAAAGCCTAGAGCGAAGTCCGAAGAAATCTCAACGCCGTTTAGCAGTGCAAATTGGGATTAAGAATTTTTTGTGTCGAAGCATTATCAAACAGGACCTGCATCTGCATCGTTATCAATTTACTGTTGTGCAAGCGTTGAAGCATCCAGATGAACCTTTTCGTGGTGAGTTCTGCTGGCGGTTTCAGAGTGAAGTGGAGTCAGGATTTTTGGATCGACAGATTTCGATTTCTTCAGAGGAGGCCTGATTCAACCTGTCAGGGTTACTTATACGAAATCACTAAACACGCTGCATTATGCATCAGAAAATCCCCATCAGCACGCTGAAAAGCCCTTGCTTAATCTCAAGATTGGTGTGTGGTGCGCTGCATCGACGAGAACGGTGGCCGTTTCCTGTATCTTCTGTGATGTTCTTTTACAAGGGTCAATCCCGCGTAAGCCCAATTGTAAATATTTTCATTGCACTACGATCTCTTACCTACAATTGTACACGTTTTCTTCTTGTCCTGCACACAGCAGGCATGGGGTATGGTATTTACTCAAGTCAGAAATTATGGCTGTATGTAATAGAGCTTCAAATTTAAGCATTGAGGTGTTCTGGTGTGTTCTTCCATTGAACACCAGAAGATATATTTAGGGATGATCTCGGGTGAGTTCGCAGGCCAATCAATACTTTAGATATCAATTCTGTATACCTTAACCATTATTGTTCAAGATGTGTCCCACTATATGGAAATTTGTCAGCAAGAAAACACTGTTGGTCTTCGGTAAAACGTGCGATTCACCGTGGCAAGTATAGCATGAGATTTGGACTACAGTATAGTGCCAGCGAGAACAAAACAGCCATAGGAAATAGTGTTTGTTGGAAAAATAAATTATGAGAACGTTTGATTAGAAATACATGAATAAATACTTAGTATAATATAAATGCCGGTCGAGTTGGCCGTGCGATTAGGAGCCCACAGCTGTGAGCTTGCATCCTGGAGACAGTGGGTTCGATCCCCACTGTCGGCAGTCCTGAAGTCGGTTTTCCGTGGTTTCCCATTTTCACGCCAGGCAAATACTGGGGCTGTGCCTTAATTAATGTCACGGCCACTTCCTTTCTACTCCTAGGCCTTTCCTATCTCATCGTCGCCGTAAGACCAATCTGTGTCGGTGCGACGTAAAGAAAATTTGTAAAAAATTATAGGGGCCTAATATAAATAAAGGTAAAATGAATATTTGTCCGAGTGACTGTCATCTGGAGTGCGTGTAAGGTTACACCGACTATGCGAATCTCCTGCGTGCATACACGTACCTCTTGGAACGACCGCACAACACCTAGCGGCGAAAAGTTACTTTGTATATCCTTCGTATTGAGTGCTGTTATTGAGCCAAGGATCGATACCCATTTAGGTACTGATGATCTGGAAGCTTGTTAGGTTCTGTGAACGACAACATTAGGTTGAAAGAATGAGAGAGAGCACTTAACTACAGCTTTCTCCGATAAGTGGCTAAGAGTCGCGTCCCATTTTGCGGCCGGCCTAAGGTTATGTATGAACTGCACGCCTTGCAACACGGCTTGCCTACTCGCGTGTGTTGTAGGAACTGTGTCGCTGAGGCCATCGAATTAGTAATTAATATCCTAGAGGTAGCATCAGCGCAACCGTCAGCGAGAGAATCACTGCAGCGAGCAGAGCATATTGAAACCTCAGCCTTTTGGCAAGAAGATCGCTCTGTTATACTCATCAATGTAAATAGAGATATTGATATGGTTTAAAATTCTTCCATGTCAACATTATCCAATACTACAGTATAGTTGTGATGCTTCTGTTCAGTAGAAAAAAGCCCCAAAAAAGCTTAAATAGAAGAGAAATGCGCGATTAAAGAGGACTGTGTTCAGGCGATTAAGTAACACAAAATCAATTCACTGTTCATGTCAAGTCTTCAAATAAAGTACTTTAAGATTATGGGTACGTGTATTTCTCTATCTTTTTGTGTAAATGGGCAGGACTTAAGCATAATTCTATCCAAAGACCGAAAACATTCTCTCTCTCGTACGAAGCGAATGAGCGAGGTTTTAGGCCAACATATAATGAGTCTAGAATCCGGATTATTAGGTGCTGTACCGAGCTCGATAGCTGCAGTCGCTTAAGTGCGGCCAGTATCCAGTATTCGGGAGATAGTAGGTTCGAATCCCACTGTCGGCAGCCCTGAAAATGTTTTTCCGTGGTTTCCCATTTTCACACCAGGCAAATGCTGGGGATGTACCTTAATTAAGGCCACGGCTGCTTCCTTCCCACTCCTAGCCCTTTCCTGTCCCATCGTCGCCATAAGACCTATCTGTGTCGGTGCGACGTAAAGCAACTAGCAAAAACTTAGGTGCTGATGGGTTAGAATGAAACCTTACTTAAGCCAGTAAAAAGTATACCCTACACTGTACAACGATTATGATATGAGGTTTGCATAGATATTAGGCGTACAGCCTATAGAACTCCTTGAATTTATTCTACTCTTCCTACATTATGGTACAACGGGTTGCATAACACTTCCTACAAACCAAATTACTTTGCATTCTAACTTATTACCACCTAAAAATACGAGGTATAATTTAATGACTACATTTCTCCGTAATGGCGGTGAATTCTTCGGAGTAAGGTAGTCATGAACTTGAAAACAGGAACGATAGTACCGGTACCATCAGATGATTGTGTTCCCCCTCCATTAAAAAAGCCGGATTCCAAAGATGTATGAACGTCTCGGAAAATCTGTAAGTATGAGTGTGTCGATACTAGATCAACATTTTTTCGATAAGCGGACGAAAAGCTCTTAATGTATCGTTTAAAGTGGGTTTTTTTTGTACAAGTCAGTCGGTTTAAACGAAGATGTCCCTCGAAATCCAGGTCTTACAAATTGAGGTGTATTTACCTGTATTTTTTCTGTATATTTTCGGGAACTTCTAAGCTGATAGGGCATGGAGTAGGCGTTTCTGCGGGGATGGAGGTCGGATGCACACGAGCTCAGCTGGTACTTCCCATATGCAATAAGAATTAGATTTGTCTATTACACTTACTGCAATGGACTGGCCGTCACAGAGCGGAGCCACTAACATAATTCAGCACGAGCTGCCACTGGTGAGAGTTTTCTGTTAGCTCCAACTGTAAAAAAATAGTCCTTCCAAGCTATTCTCCACAATCATCAGTATGAAAGAGGAGGTCTATTATTATGTATATAGTGACGGTTTGACGTTAACCAACCGTTCTGAAGTGTTTGAAAGTGAAGTAAAGTGAAATTTGTTAAGTCATTCAGGATTTCATTCTGAAATGAGGAACTAGAGTAAAAAAGGAAAGTGATGAAGGACTATGGAGTTCAAGGCTGGGAGGCTGGCCTTCTGACCCCAACTTGGCAGGTTCGATCCTGCCTCAGTCCGGTGGTATTTGAAGGTGCTCAAATTCGTCAGCCTCGTGTCAGTAGATTTACTGGCTCGTAAAAGAACTCTTGCGGGACTACATTCCGGTACCTCGGCGTCTACGAAAATCGTAAAAGTAGTTAGTGGGACATAAATCAAGTAACATTATTATTATTATTATTATTATTATTATTATTATTATTATTATTATTATTATTATTATTATTATTATTATTATTGGATTTCCAAAGAAGAAGAACTAAAAGCGAGGAGGTAAATGAGACCGGAATGTCTCGTATATTCGATGATTCTTTAACCTGTGTGTAGGTGGTTCATTAATTAGCTCGATATGTGCGATTTTGAAGCGTTTCTATTTGCAACGTAGAAATGCAATGTTGTGGATAAAGTTTAGATGCATCAGAATGGAAAGACACAATTCGTTGGATGATCCAGACGGAGTTGGAATCGATGACGTCGAACACATTGACAAGCCTGAACTTGCTGAACTATACCTTACAGGTATGATACTGGAAATGATTGAACAATAAGCTTTTGGAGTTCTCAAATTCCACAAGGATAGAACAAACACACTCATTGGTTGCTGATAGCCTACATGTGAATGCTAGTTCTTTTATGAAAATTGTAATACTAAAAGACTTCTATGGAGATCCCTCCCCACTGTTAAGCCCACTCTGTAAGATTTACTTAATCTTCTTCACATTATCTTATACGCGCTGGTGGAGCTATAAGCTGTAAATTTCTCCTTTGTCATATTAATTCTTATATTACTTATCTGTGATCATTTCTTTACTGAGCACTTTTGCTGGTCTGTCCAGTACACCGTTAAAAATTTTACCCTTACCCTAATTCGATGTTACTTCATGACTCTTCTCTTCTTCTTCTTCTTCTTCTTCTTCTTCTTCTTCTTCTTCTACCGCTTTCTCAACATCTGTGAGGTCGGACATGTGTATTTGGCCACGTTTTACGACCGGATGCCCTTTCGTACGTCAACACTATGTGAAGGGATGTATTCACTATTGTGTGTGTCTGTAGTGTGTTATCTAAATATAAAGAAGAAAATGTTGAAACGAGCCAAAAGCGATTGAAGTCCCCGACCAAGCTGAGAATCGAACCCTGGACCCCCTGAAATAATGACCTCAACGCTGTCCATTTAGCCAAAGAGTTGGACTTAACTTACTGCTTAACTCTAACCACAGTCTAAATCATCTTCAGTGATGTTGCACTAGATTACTTAACAGCACCTCCACTTTATATCCGTCGTATTATTTGCGATATTTGTAAACAGATAAAAGAGCCAGTTCTATTTTTTTTTACGACACTTCCATATCACATTGGTGGTTACTGCGGCCACGACATCCCGTAAAATGTATCGTATTATTCTAGTTACCCAGCGGTAACTGCACGTCAAGAGCGCAGTGTAGGGGCCGATGACCTTCGATGTTAGGCCCCTTTACACAATCATCATCATCATCATCATCATCATCATCATCATCATCATCATCATCATCATCAAGAGGGCAGTGCGGAGTAACGGACAAGAGAAGGACATGGGGAGCGTTTTGGAGGCAAGTGGGATGAATTACCTATAGCTAGATATGTAATGCCTGCCCCGCGGTGTAGGGGTAGCGTGACTGCCTCTTACCTGGAGGTCCCGGGTTCGATTTCCGGCTATATCAGGGACATTTTACCTGAATCTGAGTGCTGGTTCCAGGTCCACTCAGCCCACCTGATTACAATTGAGGAGCTATCTGACGGTGATATAGCTGCCTCGGTCTAGGAAGCCAAGAATAGCGGCCATGAGGATTCGTCGTGCCGACCACACGGCACCTCGTAATCTTCAGGCCTCCGGGCTGAGCAGCCGTTGCTTGGTAGGCCATGGACCTTCGGCGCTGTTGCGCCATGGGATTTGGTTCGGTTTTACCTATTTAATCAACTCTGTATTCGAACAAGTTGATTATGGGAATGTTTTACGCAATTCAACAAACTTCCCTCCTTAAGAGAGGATCGACTTTTTGGTATCGGCTGTCGTAGCCCCTATACATAAACGTGGGCCGCAAAATCGTGAAGCAATCGGTAGACAATTGTGCCTATGATCTCTACAATTCCTGGAAATTGACGTTTTCCCATTAACACCTACCTTCAACAATCGTTTCAAATGTTGTCGATAGTTTTTCATATTGACGTTTTGTAACCAGCCTGTTACACAATAATCACGAAGTTTCGATTTTTCCCGTTATCTTTTAACTACCAGCATCTGTGGGTTTATAGATCTCTCATATACAGTGAGTCAATAAGAACGTCCACCCCAAATACCTCCTAATTTGTTTAAGATATCGATGTTTTATTTTCATATTCGTAATGGTACATTTTTTCTAGTGGCTTTACGTCGCACCGACACAGATAGGTCTCATGACAACGCTGGGATTGGAAAGGCCTAAGAGTTGGAAATAAGCGGCCGTGTGAAAATGGGAAACTACGGAAAACCATCTTCAGGGCTGCCGACAGTGGGATGCAAACTCACAGCCGCACCGTAATGGTATTAAACGGATTGTGAAACAGTTTGTTTTCCTTTTCAGCGGGGTTATTAATAACGAATATACTGATACCAAGTTAATGCTTTTAAATGGAACTATGCAGATTTTATCCACCAGAACAGCAATGTTAAAGGAGTAAAAATTTAGTGGAGGATTGTTTGTAAGGTACGGTTATTCCTTTCAAAGCATGTAGGTATTCCATACTACATTCTATCAAATGTAGCGAATATGTTGCGTGTTACACAGCAATAAGAGGTCTGCCACGAATTTTGAAATGTATGAAGTGTGTTCCACCCAGTTAGAGATGACTATGATTAGATGTGTCACATCATAGTATATGTGTATGTATGTATGTATGTATGTATGTATGTATGTATGTATGTATGTATGTATGTATGTATGTATGTTGGGTATTCAACCCGAAGGCTGATTTGATCCTCCACATAGATAGCCTAGGCATCACTGTAGAGGCGTACTAGGGAAATGGGCAGTGAGGTAGTTTCCCGCTGCTCTCCTCGCCAAGCCACAAGTTGCTATTACATATCAGTCTGCCAAGCCCACTGAAATGCATGCACCAACCGACCCCACAAGTGATATTTTCACACCATTCATAGCAGGGACTGGCTGCAGAGAGAATTGCATTACTAGCACCAGTCATACCTCAGTCACTTTCATATTGTCAAAGCCAAGGATAAGACTGAGACAGGTCAATGAAAGTAACAAATTTATTCTAGCCCATTCCAGAGGACGTAGTGCACTGTAAACACTTCATCACACCAGCAACATATAATATATATATATCTACAGTTCGATGTATTCAACGATTAGCACACATGCATCGTACTGGTGACTAACTGTAGACGATACAGGAAGTATAATAATTTCGTGTGGCTATTTCTAGCCGAGTGCAGCCCTTGTAAGGCAGACCCTCCGATGACGGTGGGCGGCATCTGCCATGTGTAGGTAACTGCGTGTTATTGTGGTGGAGGACAGTGTTATGTGTGGAGTGTGAGTTGCAGAGATGTTGGAAACAGCACAAACACCCAGCCCCCGGGCCATTGGAATTAACCAACGAAGGTTAAAATCCCCGACCCGGCCGGGAATCGAACCCGGGACCCTCTGAACCGAAGGCCAGTACGCTGACCATTCAGCCAACGAGTCGGACGATACAGGAAGTTATAAAATTGTACAATATTAATTTGCATGGAATATGAAAGGAAAGAAACCCGTTATATTTTCTAATGGAAGGGTTCGACATTAAAAGATTGTAAGCGTCAAAGAAGTAGTTTTGAGTAAAACGTAAAAACGTTTCTGAAATGTCAGAATCCACAATGTTGATCATGTTGGTCCAATTGGTTCGTGTTGTCTGTTAGTTACTGTTTCTTTATCCTTTATTGGATCCGCCCTCTCAATATCCAAATACACAATCGCAAAGATTGTTGTTTACATTAACTCTAGGAGTACAGTGTTTCTATTATAAACCCAGACCATCCAGCGGCGTTTCTAATCTCCGAGACCTAAGCAGCTGTAAGGAGACGAGCGCATAGTTCTGGACCTTAAAAGGAGCGTGCACATGTTCGACCTGACAAGCATGAGTCGCCAGTCTGAATCTCAGCTGTTAACATGGTGAGACAGTTATCATTGCAACACCGTATTTTCCTATGTAAAAGTTATTTTAAGTACGGGTCGGCTCGACGAGGATGCCATGCATTTGCTCAGCAATTTCGTGGTGAAGTGCCACCTTCATGAGCACAGATTCAAGTAATTGTAAATAAATTTGACCTACTGGCTGAGTGCTCATTAAAAAATATGCGCTCTCACGAACAGTTTTAACAGAGGAAAAACTAGATAACATTGGTGCGAATCTTGAACGGTCACTCACAAAATTAACACAAGTAGGATTTTCGGTTTCTTCTGCACACAGAGCTACAAAGCTGTTACACATCAAACCGGGCCCATTGTTTAAAACCTGCTGATCCAGCCACAAGGGTGAAATATTGTGAGTGGTGTATTGCATCATTGAATGATCCTTTACTCGATCAAAGCTTGTGTTCTTTTCGGACGAGGCTTGGTTTCTTCTTAATGGTTGTGTGAATAGGGATAACTCTCCCTATTGGTGTGCAGAAAATCTTAATTGTGTTTATGAAGTCCCACATTATGAAGGGCAGCACTTCATATCTTATATGGTAAGATTTCGTATATGATTTTATACACGTCGCACGCGTCGTAAGTTGGGCTGAGGCAGCTGCCGTAGCGCAGAATACAAACACCGTGCGCTCGGTCTGGGTTTAGAAGAGAAACCCTGTACTTGTTTCGAGAACCTTCAATTCCCTTCATCAGCTAACACATCAAAACATCTCTTATTATATCTAGACATTTAAAATTACATAATCATGACATGTACATTCTTTCTTTCATTCTTAATATGTTTACCCTCCAGGGTTGGGTTTTCCCTTGGACTCAGCGAGGGATCCCACCTCTTCCGCCTCAAGGGCAGTGTCCTGGAGCTCCAGACTCTGGTTAGGGGGATACAACTGGGGAGGATGACCAGTACCTCGCCGAGGCGGCCTCACCTGCTATGCTGAACAGGGGCCTTGTCGGGGGATGGGAAGATTGGAAGGGATAGACAAGGAAGAGGGAAGGAAGCGGTTGTGGCTTTATGTTAGGTACCATTCCGGCATTTGCCTGGAGCAGGAGTGGGAAACCACGGGAAATCACTTCGAGGATGTCTGAGGAGGGAATCTAACCGTCCTCTACTCAGATGACCTCCCGAGGCTGAGTGGACCCAGTTCCAGCCCTCGTATCACTTTTCAAATTTCGTGGCAGAGCCGGGAATCGAACCCGGACCTCCGGGGGTGGCAGCTAATCACACTAACTGCTATACCACAGAGGCGGACGTGAAATGTACTTAGAAATCTATATATACAAAAGTGGATGTTGGTATAGGCCTGTTTGAGATTAATAAACTCAAAAACTACTTTTTTTTTTGCTAGGGGCTTTACGTCGCACCGACACAGATAGGTCTTATGGCGACGATGGGATAGGAAAGGCCTAGGAGTTGGAAGGAAGCGGCAGTGGCCTTAATTAAGGTACAGCCCCAGCATTTGCCTGGTGTGAAAATGGGAAACCACGGAAAACCATTTTCAGGGCTGCCGATAGTGGGATTCGAACCTACTATCTCCCGGATGCAAGCTCACAGCCGCGCGCCTCTACGCGCACGGCCAACTCGCCCGGTTCAAGAACTACTGGATCGATTTCTTTGAAATTTCACAATTTGTTCTCAATACTTCTGAAGGTGTTTACGAAATGGTTTGAACGAAATCGGACAGGTAGTTTTATGTAATTAATTTAATTACAAAGGCGCACCAAGATTAGATCGAACTTGATGGGCAGATTGTCGCTAGGCGACAACGAGTTGCTCTGTATCATGATGGTACGGCAAGAATTGTTGTATACAGGAGGATGGAAAGACCCCGCCGTGTTTTATGAGCCAATCTTGGTACACATATGACTTGCTAGTGCGGGGGCAAGCCCCTCCTAGGTGTGGGGTTGAAATAAAAAAGTAATCGAAAGCGACCGATATTATTGTCTTATCCATAGTTTTCGGGGTCACCGAGATTAACTATGAAACTCACGATACCATTTAAGTCAACGTTCATCTTAAAGAGCACCCCTGGGGGCGGGGGTTGAAAGGGGGTGAAATAAAAAATGACAAATATTAATGTAGAATACATGGTTTTCGGGGTCGCTGAGGTGAATAAGTGCCCTAGAGATGTCGTTTTAAGTTCAAGTTCAGCCCCATCGGCATGGGGGTGAGAGATGGTGGTGGTGATTATTGTAAATGTACATAGTTCATCATGAATTTCTATAAATAAAAATAGTGGTATGTCATCAGTATGAGCTATCTTTGATTTTTCCACCTTCTTCAACGAATTATAGATTCTAGATTACATATAGATCATCCATTTTTATATACGCAGAGGTAAATAAATATATAGAGGCAGGAAAACGTCTGCCTTGTTTTGCTAGTACAACCTAGAAGCTATGGTTGTAAGGTTCTCGTGGTTGTTATGAATCGCAAATTTGATGAACGGCGAGTAAATATCTTATAGAAAGTGAAAGTAGTTATGGTGTTCCATACGTGTTAATGTCACACATTGAAATTTAATATAAACACAGTTAGGTTTGTTTACATATGTTGAATCACCAGCTTGATGTACACATACAACGTGATTATCTTCAGGTATATTTCATCAGTTGGCAGAGGAACTATTAGACTCAGACGTGGATAGGATGGCTATTGTTAGACTACGTCAATAGACTTGTTTGTTTTTAACTGTAAAGTCAAACGCAAATAGAACATAGACAACAAATAGAAATTTGCTGAAGATCATCACGTTGTTGTACTACCGCTGATGTTCGGTTGAACAACCGGCCTATCGGTCCGTGTTTGACGGGGTCGCTCTCATGCATTCTAAACTTTTCAAATTTGAAATACGCATGTACCAAAAAATCGGCTCTCTTGGCTGTCAGTTAAGTCGGTATGTACCAATAGTAGTCAGACTGGCTGCAATATCTTACCCTCAGCCACACGAATCTACGCTATTTTGTAGATATTAATGCTTCTGCTTTCTTCCGCTTTACACGACATTTTTACAAAAGTGGATCAGTGGTAGAAGAGTCGACTCGTGATCCAAAGTTCGCGGGTTTGATACAGGCTGAGGAAGTCGTTATTTGAGGGAGGTTCAAACTCTTGGCACTCGATATCATTATTATTGTCATGTTGAAATCTCTGGAGCCGCACTCAGTATCACCCGAAAAAATTGAATTAACCTATCCATAAGATCAGTCCAGTAGAATTTCGTTGTTGGATAGCAACGCCATCAGAATATCACAACTGGTACGCACGCCGCATAGATGGCCCCATTTCAAGCGTAACCCGGTGGCTGAAGTAATACGATTATTTCTATCATTCTTATTAATTTATATTATGTATGATAAAGATTACAACATTTACTATCACTGACATAATAATGTCTCAGATTATCAGAGAATATTTATGTTCAATTCAGCAAGTGATGCGGAGGACATGTGATGCCCCTAGCCTACGAAATAAATTGAGAGAAACTGTGATGACTGGCCCTTTCTTCAGTAAATGAAATCCCGCGACGTCAACTCTACAGATATATAGATTACTCAGAAGTTAAAAGGCTAGTGAAAAATCTATTCACACTACCATTTATCAGACCTGAGATAAGTAGCGTATAGTGTAGTATAATAAATGAGTACTCACATATTCACAAAATTACAAAAAAGGAGTTTCGTAAGAAGTTTAATTAGCTAATAAAAGCTATTACTGACTTACGAAGTACACAGGGTGGATCTCCCACATCCGACAACCACGCGTATTTATTTTGAACTGGCGATCTGTTGTTGGTGTTACTGGCTGGAGCTTACTTATTGCAATACTCGAACTTGCTGACACGAGGCGAGGTCTTATAAGGCAATTCGCTGAAACGTGTTATTAACACACGTTACTTTTTTTCATTCTTGAAATGTGACACACGATGTATACACATTCTTAATTATTAGTGGGAAATAGTTTTTTTTAATAATATGCTTTGCTAACGATTTCTATTCATTCCAACTTCTGTTGGGAAATAGATGGATTCTAGGTTATTGTAAACATCATGAAACTTCACACGTAGTACACCACTTATGGGATCGGATCGAAATGTTTTGAGGTTACAATCAGCCTTATCATCAGTATCATGTACTTATGTGTGTAGTAGGCGTATAGCCTCCAAAGGGGCCTGGCAAGGTTTTTAGAGTTGACAGCCACGAGCGAACTGCACGTCTGTGAACATGGGGCCCTACCTAGGATAAGTTCTAATGGTGAGGACGGCACACATACACCCAGGCCCCCGAGCCAGAGGAATTAACTGAGGTCAAAATACGCATTTCGGCAGGAAATTCAAACCCGGGATCCATTGGAACAATGGCTAGTAGCTGGCATGCTAACCAGTTACCCACAGATTGGCTCTCTGGAACCTAAGCTTCGGATGTTAAAGAAAAGTTATATTTCATTCCTGAAGTCATTTTACCCGAAACCTGCAGAATAACTGTGAATGATGGGTTCCTGATCTCGTTTAAAGCAATTTTATGTTGCATATAAATGCATATTTCGGCCATTTTTGTTGCTTTGTTCATATTTTGCTCAGTTTATTGTAATAATATCATATTTGGTTATAATTTAAACATTGTTGTTTAAATTAAGGCGGCGTTTTTAAGAAGGTACATGTTATCTGCGTCGATTTTCCAATACAGGATTTAAAAATACTGTAGTAAATGTGATCTTCTTTCTCTTGGGGAAAGAGATAGGTGGCAGGTTGAGAAGACATGATTCCGAGAAGGAGATGCTGTACGAACTTATGCCAACAGGTACCAAAAAGCATGCTAATACATCTCTTTTTGGTTACTTGTTCAGGAAAACAGAATGAGAACTGCCCCTCAGGGCTATGATACTCAATGCATATATAAACTTTCAAAGTACCTAATGTAGCTCTCTCTGTTCGGTCTGTGTTATTGCTTATGACTTTTTTACATGTTTAATGTTAATAATACCTTATTAAGTTACTTGCTACCCATTCAAAAAATGCTTAACTCATATTTATCTTTGTAGGTCATATTTATCTAGTTTTTAATTCATATTTAGCTAGTTTTTAGGGCATATTTGCTTGCATAATTTTTAATTCTTTAGGTCATGAACTTCTGAACCCCACTGATGACCTATACTATTGCTGGACTGGTAGTAGAATGTGTGGCCATAAATATTATAATCATGGAGTTTATAGGCGGCCTAGGAACTAAACTAAAACATATCTTGGTACTTTACAATATCAAGAGCAAAACAAGGAGAAATAATTCATTTAGGTTAGCCATTGCCTGAATCTAATCCTTGTATCTGCATACAGTTCAGCTTTCCAGTTCTACTATGAGGATGCATACAAGTGCAAGAAAACAGGAAATGACAGGACACGAAATAACTCTAGGTCATTTGAAAGTTCATGTAAAAAGGAAAAGGCGTATGGCTTTTAATTCCGGGAGTGTCGAGGACATGATCGGCTCACCAGTTGCAGGTCTTTTGATTCGACACACCTGGGTGACCTGCGCGTCGTGATGAGGGTACTTATGAAGACGACACTTACACCCTGCCCCTGTGCCAGCGGAATTAACCAATAAAATTCACGATACTGCCGGCAATCAAACTCGGGACCCCTGTGACCAAAGGATAGTACGCTAACCATTTACCCATGGAGCCGGACAAAGTACAGGTGTGAAAGTTATGACATATCAAGGCACAAGTGTCCAAATCCTTTGAATAAAACGTACGAGTATGATATGGAAATTAGCATTTCCACGATGCCGGTAGGGAAGAAACCTAACCAAACGCCACGTGGATGTTACGAAACTAGTACAGATGAATCATTTCAAGTATTTTGGACGTTTCTCTAAGAATGGTATGATAGCACACTAAGTGAAAATGAATCAAGATGCAGCAAAGCTAATGTCGTGAACTCGCGGCAGCGATCAACGTTATTTTGCAAGAAAGAAGTTAGATCCAGAACGAAACAACCCTTATATCAGTATTATTTTCAGACCGACCTTGCTGTATGACAGTGAAAGCTGTGTGGATTCATACATTAGAATGAAGTGACATGAAGGAAGGGAGAATGATTGCAAGTACAAGCAAACGGGAACAATCGCAGGAGAGTACTCGCAATGAGAAGATTTATGGTAAGTTAGGAATAAACCATATAGACGAAGCTGTACGTATAAACTGGCTTTGGTATTGAAGTCATTTGAGGCGAATGGCGGAGATTAGATTACCTAGGAGAATAATGGACTTAACTATGTAGGGTAAGAGAAGTAAAGGGAGACCAAGACGACGATGGTTACTCTGAAGTTCTAATTTTACTTGCTTTAAAACTTCCCTGGACTGGAAATTACTCTCTCAAATGTATTTTTTTCCTTTACGCACAGCGTAGTTCTACTACAAGGTACTACTATGTGGTATTATTGAAATGGTTGCTTGAAGCTAATTTAGTCTGACAACATGAGGGAAAGGGGTGGGCCCGTTAAATACGACATTTAGAGCTTTGAACGTGGCGTTAGGGAAAAACTAATAGTGGGATTTGAAAGAGGAAAAACTGGGGGAGTTTTTAAGGTTAAATTTGAAAATTCGATTTTTTTGGTCAATAATCGCAAAATTTCTGTCTTGACTCCCCTTACGGACGAAAAACATGTTAAATATTAGTTCCTTGATACTGATTAATGTGTCTTTCCTCTTACGGATCAATCGAGATGGTGGACGTCTTCTAAGAATATAATATATTGCTTTACACTTCAAACTGCGTCTACAGAATATCCAATTTTTGTTTAGGAAACAGGTCTATAACACTCTAGATGAATAACGCTAAACACGCAAGCATGTGGTTTTATGTGGCTGTTGATATCGTGATCATAGCCACGGAGCATCCAATTTAACGTGCAGCCCTAACCACATGTGAGGACTTTTTTCGAAGAAAAATCCCACACACCTTGGCCCGGGTTCGAACTGTGACCACCTTGGTGAGAAGCCAGTGACAGTGTCACTTGACCGATCCGAGAATTATTATTTATTAATAGAGGTCGAAATCCGATGCCAGCAATACATGAAGTCAATGGAATATACTAAGAAACTTCTCAACATGACTTCAACACACTGGTGGATATTACCTCATTCAAGAATGTATTTAGTGTCTATACCGTGCACTAGATTGATGACACATAATATCAAGAAAATCGGTGGGTATATCGACCTGCAGATGGTCCGCAACTTGACCGAGATACTTACTGTAGCTATATCGAGTTATTTGCTTCAATGATTCTGAATTATTATTATTATTATTATTATTATTATTATTATTATTATTATTATTATTATTATTATTATTATTATTATTATTATTATTATTATTTCCTTTCATTGATATAGATTTTACGAGACATCGGATCGACGGAATTTTGTCTCACAGAAGTTGTTTAAGTTGCGAAAGCCGAAAACACGCAGTTGTCGCATTTATACACCCATAAATACCCCCCACTGAGGTTGCCACGCTGAATTAAGTACGGAAATTTGACGTCTTGTAAAACTGAAGTTCGCGCAGCTGTGAGCTCGCATCCGAGAGATAGTGGGTTTGAACCCCACTGCGGAGCCCTGAAGATGGTTTTCGGTGGTTTCCCACTTTCACACCAGGCAAATGCTGGGGCTGTACCTTAATTAAGGCCACGGCCGCTTCCTTCCCATTCCTCGGCCTTTCCTGTCCCACCGTCGCCATAAGCCCTATCTGTGTCGGTGCGACGTAAAGCAACTAGCAAAGAAAACTGAAGTTGAAAGATGGGCAATATACACTTTAACATATTACTTAAATCCATTTTGAAAGGAAAAGAAATCTAAAATGTAGGCTAGAAGAACTTAACATCAGAGACAGCGGACATAGCTGAGTGTGACTAGGGTTTTGAATGGTTCTAGCCAGCTCCTTTTTTACAATTGGCTTTACGTCGCATCGACAGAAATAGGTCAAATGGCGACGGTGGGAGAGGAAAGGGTTAGGAGTGGGAAGGAAGCGGCCATGGCCTTAATTAAGGTACAGCTTCAGCATTTGCCTGGTGTGAAAATAGTAAACCACGGACAACCATCTTTAGGGCTACTGACATTAGGGTTCGAACCCTCTATCTCCCGAATGCAAGCTCACAGCTGCGTGCCCCTAATCGCGCGGCGACTTACTCGGTGTTCTAGCTACCCTGTACGTGTCTGATATAACTCGTAGATAGTAGTCGTTCAATAAATGACAGATGTTTGAGTGGCCACATTCATCTCCCTCTTGATGTTAATTACAGCTGCATTCATATGAATTCAGCGGTGTGTAATTGCACCACTGACGCAGGTAATTAGATAATTCGTTTTGCTTCTGTTATTGGTGGTCTACGGGTGATTTTACTTCACGAGTTAAAACCGAATCACATTGATGCGCTGTTATTGTGTAATGCGTTCGAGTGAGTAGCTAGAGTAAACGTATGGACGTATTTTTGCCATTGGCTTAAAATTTTCGTGCATTACTTAGAAAGTTTCCCGAACATCTCCGAAATGGTAAGATGAAGAATTCATATATCCGACCTATAAGAAATAACGGAGAACCATGAGTTTAATATTCGACTCTTAGCTATGTACCGGCACCCTGGTGGCCATAATTCTGGAAACTTTTACATTCGTACTATATTATCACAGCATGTGTATTTATTAGCTGATGAACAACATTTTAAAACCCATTATGAACTGAAAAGTTAATTTTGATCTGTAATAGGGTAATTTGTCCTTAAATATGTGGTATTTGCAAATAATTACTATAGGAAAATACGAAATGAATCTCTATGTACTTCACTAATCATCGGTGTGGATCATTACTATTGGCACTTCTATCCTTTGAACACTTGTCCAATTGCTGAATTGTTCTTCGTTTTCCGGAACATATTTCGAACATTTTTTTAACTTATGTCGGCAATTTCGGTAGATTTGAGTATTTGTCATTTTGTGTTAAGTTTCCTTTCAGGTACCATTGTTATTGCTTCACGAGTTGATTTTTGTTAAAACATGATCAGTGGCATAGAAGCTTGTAGTTTTACGGGACTGTTGATATTATGATCATAGTCATAGGCCTCCCGTTTTATGCGGAATCCGAACGTGACTTTAAAGTTCATCAATCTCACATGCACAGGCCGTTATTTGAACAGCAGTCACCTTGGTGGGTGACTAGAGACAAATGGCTCTAAGGAACAAGCCTACACATACAAGGAGATTTTAAGCACTGCTGAAGATGCTACAGAACACGCAATTGTAAAAGCATGCCAGGAATACAAATTTAGCAAATCCTATAAAACACTTCTAAGAACTGGCAGAAATGTTATCGTATGTTCCAAGGGAGGTGAGGGATATTTGCATATTTTCACCAAGAGATCGCAGGAATCCTTTGAAGAAATCCAGAAATTTTGGTAACATAGTGCAACTGATACTGACATTAAGAACATCAAACAATTCATGTCTTCGGAGCAATGTGAAGTTGGTGGAAATAAATTCAGCGCTCAAAAAATGATTCCTATTATAGTCTATTTCTTACGAAGTTTCCAGATTTATGGCCACCAGTGCCGAAAATAATCTATCTAATGACATTATTACCAGTGATAAAATGTACACCGAGCGTCCAAAAGTCACAGGAAGTGGTGTCCCATAAGAAAATGTGCCGTGTATGACCCCTAAGCGTTGCGGCTAGCTGCGGCATATCTGAGCAGTCTGTCACAGACACCCGTATCGTGAAGATGGCAACACGTGGCGAGTTAATCAACTTTGAACGTGGGATGATCACCGGTGCACGGCGCATGGAGATTACACGCGAACGCGGGTTTCAGAGGTTAACTGTGTCGAGGGTGGATCTTCAATATCGCAGAGATAAAGTTACCACCCGCGTAAACTGCCGCACAGGAAGACGGCAGGTGTTTAATGAACGGATATCACGTCACCTCCGCAGAACGATACTGAGCGCTCGACGGGCTACTGTGAGTCAGATTACTGCCCAGTTGAATGTTGGGAGTCAGGAATCCATTTCCACCAGGACCGCATAAGCTTCACCAGTCGACCTACTCGTGTCCCTCTGCTGACACCTCGACACAGAGCTCAACAATGTGTATGGGCCCGCGAACTTCTGCAATGGACCATGGAACAGTGGCGGCGTGTGGTATGGTCCGATGAATCCCGGTTCCAGTTGTATCGAGCTGATGGGCGCGTGAGAGTGTAGCGTATGCCCCATGATGCTATGGATCCTGCGTGTCAAAAAGGCTATTTCCAAGTGGGAGGTGGTTAAGTTCTGGTCTGGGCGGCGTTCTCATGGTCGCAATTAGGCCCCATTGTCCAGCTGCAGGGAGCGCTGACATGTGCGCGTTATTTGGTCATGCTTTCAGACCATCTGCATCCCTTGCTGGCCCTCGAGTAACCTGATGGAGATGACATATTTCAGCAGAAAAATGCGCCATGTCACCGCTCTGTGGTGCCACGCAGGTGGTTGGAGGAGCACTCCAGTGAAGTTACGACCATGGATTGGACCTCTATATCCACCGATCTTACTCCAATTGAGCATTTATGGGATGCTGCCGATGCCGGTGTACGCTCCATGAACCCCACACCAAGTACACAAGACCAATTGTGCGTAGCAGATGCTTGCGTCTAGATCTCTGCAGAACGATTCCAACATCTTGTAGAGTCGATGTATCACCGTATTGCTGCCATTTTGAAGGCTGGCGGAGGAGCAACTCGTTATTAACATCACATTCAATGTCTTCCCATGGTTTTTGGCCACTCAGTGTAGATTTCTATATATAATCAGTGTGTGAACTGTATGAGTTGTATAACGCCATCTCCGTGATATAGGGATAGAGTGTTGTGCCTGCCGATAACTGGATAGATCCTGGTTCGATTCGCGGCCAGTCAAGGAAATTTCATTCTTGACATAGGGTAGGAACGGAGTTCAGTCGGCATCGTGAGACAATGTGAGGTGTTGTCTGATACGAGAGGTAGTGGACCCAGTCACAAAAGCCGAGGTATATGGCTGACGATGTCATCACGCGGACCAGATGATATGGTGTAGAAATGCACTGATAAAATGTACAATTTGGTTGCCGTAATTGAAACATTTCCCTGCAAATGGAACATTTCTCTACGGACCTATTGAACATAGGTCTACAGAAATGAAACTTCAGGAGTTGAACAATAGTTTGCTAGAAGTTTCAACATGACAGTTTTATAACATATTCATTTGTTTATTTTTAATACAACAAATTGTGTCCAGATTATGAGCACAATTGTTCGCAATATTTTGAAAAACTTTTGTTAAATAATAGAATACAAAAATTAAAAACTGTCAAGGTATGTAAAAAGGTCACAGAAACAACCTATAATACCTTAAACTTTCTATCTTTAATAGGTTCAGAGAAAATGTTCCTTAAGTTTGATCAAAATTAATATTGCAGAGATATTTCCCTCCGGCTCCCCTTATAGTGCGTGTAAATAGCATCTTGCTCCCACTGGTTGGGTTGCATCTGCAGTGTTAGTCCGGAACCAAGATAACTTGACATTGAAGAAATTTATGTAAGGATGACTCGGTGCATTATCAAGAAACAGTATACCGGTACTACGTGGAGAGTTTTCTTTCTTCATTTTCGCATTGATGATGATTAACTTTTTCATTATACCACTTGTCATCGACGCTCTTTAGTTGCATTGCCAGGTGGCAGAATTTATTTATTTCTTTGCTAGTGGTTCAACGTCGCACTAACATGCCAAAGGTTTCAGGCGAAGCACAGATGGGAAGACGCTAGGATTGAGAAGGTAGCGGCCGAGGCCTTAATTAAAGTACAGCAGGTGCGGGCAGAAATAATACAGTGGACCTGATTACAGTGCTTTAAAAATTGTTGAATGTTTTTCTACTCTAAATGTGGAGAACGTGAGCTCGCAGAGCTGCTCATCCGATTCGGAAATGCCAAAAATAAACATTAAATGGAAAAGTAGATTATACAGTAGATGCGAAAGGAAACAGTGAAAGCACGTGTAGCAATTATCGACGTATTTATGGTATATGTAACAACTTTCTTTAGCACTGACAAAGCGAGTTGGCCGTGGGGTTGGGGGTACGCAGCTGTGAGCCTCCATTCGGGAGATAGTGGGTTCAAACCCCACTGTCGGCAGTCCTGAATTTGACTTCTGTGGTTTCCCATTTTCACACCAGGCAAATGTTGGGGCTCTATCTTAATAAGGCCACGGCCAATTCCTTCCCACTCCCAGGCATTTCCTATCCCATCGTCGTCATAAGACCTGTCTGTGTTGGTGCGACGTAAAGCATATTAAAAAGTAGCACTGTATGAAGATAATGACAGTCGACTGTTTCCCTTGTACTGTTTATGAAATCATATTCGTGCATAAACTTTTCCTTATTTCAATCATTAGTCTCGGTGACAGGTTAGGCACTTTGTAGTTAAGCCCCAATGGAAATAATGTTATACGATTCGACGTCATTGTAAATGAATATTAAGATATAAAAAATGAAAATCCACAGGCTGTTTCCAGTCATTCGACCGGGTCAGGAATGGAATGAATGAAGCCCCCATCTAGTGGCTAGGATGGGAATTCTGTCGGCTGTCGAAGACTGTCGAACTCCTCTGGGGCAATGATTAATGAATGACAGATGAAATGAAATGGTATTGGAGAGTGTTCCTGGGATGAAAGGTGACAGGAAAAACCAGAGTACCCAGAGAAAAACCTTTCCACCCCCGCATTGTCCAGCACAAATCTCACATGAAGTGATCGGGATATGAACTACGGAACCCAGCGGTGAGAGTCCGGCGCGCTGCCGCGTGAACCACGGAGACTCTCAGTTTAAAGATATAACAGGTCATTAAACCAAGTAGCTGTGGTTTCTCTTCTAAAGCAACAGACTCATCAATATCCTTTAGCTCTAAGCAAACTTCACTCTATTCAACGCAATGAGTTGGCTGCATGTACAGATGATAGTGGGTTCGAACCCCACAGTCGACAGCCATGAGTGTTGCCTTGAGTGATTTCTCATTTTAACACTTGATTAAGTCCCAAAAGAAATCAAAATCTCCCTATGAACATTCACCCTACGGTCGATCGTTTACGAGTTACAGAATTTCCATCGTTGTAGAAGAAGTATTGGTAATTAATAACCTTACCTGGCACATCCCATGTCGAGTAGCTGTTACCATGTTTGTGTACTAGTACTGATATTGCATTCAAAGACAAGGAGTCTTCAAAATATCTACCATGCGCAAGAATACACGGCCTCATTGTCGGACACATTCGAACATTCCAGGCATCCGTTTTACTCTTGGCCTTCTAGATTGCAGAGAAAACTAAACCTCTCTTGGGCGTCTATGGCTGAGTTTTAAGGAATTTTGTCGGATAAACACGATATGTATCCCCAGAGAACTTTCACATGCCAATACCGTACGATTTCATCTGTCCTTCAAAAATCCGACTACATCTGCTGGGTTCGAACCCGCTATCTTTGGATCCGAGTGCCGGCACTCTACAACTGATGTACAGAGGGAGATTAGTGACAACATGGCGTTATATAACGATCCAATAATTTGTGAACAGCCTGTATAATGCACCTGTGTCTATGGTATGAGGGACTTCTATTGGAATAAAATCGAAGTATATGTTTATTACTGAAATAATTATTAAAATAATGTCATTGGTTTCACGTCCCTTAACTACTTTTTGACGGTTTTCGAAGACGCCGAGGTGCCGGAATGTTGTTCCACAGGAGTTCTTTTACGTGCCATTAAATCTACAGACACGAGGCTGACGTATTTGCGCACCTTTAAATACCACTGGACTGAGCTTGGTAAGTTGGATTCAGAAGGCCAGCGTCTCAACTGTCTGAGCCACTCAGCCCGGGGAAATAAATTTTATCGTGATATGAACGATATAGATCCTTCCACTGTTAATACCATTTTGCGTGCATTTTCTCATCATACACTTCTTTCTGTTAATATTGTTGCTGCAACCTATGGGCTAACCCCTTTCAACGTCCGACTCCATGGCTAAATGGTTAGCGAGCTGGCCTTTGGTCACAGGGGTCCCGGGTACGATTCCCGGCAGGGTGAGGAATTTTAACCATCATTGGTTAATTTCGCTGGCACGAGGGCTGGGTGTATGTGTCGTCTTCATCATCATTTCATCCTCATCACGACGCGCAGGTCGCCTACGGGTGTCAAATCAAAAGACCTGCACGTGGTGAGCCTAACATGTCCTCGGACACTCCCGGCAATAAAAGCCATACGCCATTTTATTTACCCCTTTCAAAGCAATCATGTACCGTGAATTCCCTAACTCTTATTCAAGTGGTTGAAAGGGAGGAAAGAGGAATACACAAGGCAGGTGTGTCGGTCTTTATACTTGGACGTCACACCGAAACTTACAGAGAGATATGAGAAAAGTACACTTTCAAAAGAAATGCATGTTTTGGTAAAGTACTAGCACCCAAGTTTAAGTAATATTTGGCTCTGACGACTGCACTATAATTCAGATAGGCCGTCAGCTATTAGGTCACCGAGCGAATTGGCCGTGCGGTTAGGGTGGCGTAGCTATTAGCTTGCATTCGGGAGATGGTGTGTTCGAATCCCACCGTTGGCAGCTCTGAATATGGTTGGCCCTGGCTAGGGCTGTACCTAAATTAAGCCTACATCCACTTCCTTCCCAATCTTAACCCTTTCTTATCCTTGCGTCAACGGATAACTTCCATGTGTTAGTGCGACGTTAAACCAGTAACAGGAAAATGAATGCTATTAGATTGTGTCGAGTATGTAGTCAACACCTAGATGAAGTTGAGTACAGAGCTAATATGACCAACAGGACACCGGACAGTCCTACCCGACGCTCTACTGTGGCTTTGTCATTTCTACTCTGTTGGCTAGCGACTTAGTTAAAGGCTTTGCATTGTTTCCAGCACACATTCGGAGTGCAGTAGTCACCCGAACGCGAAATATGTTATCTGTGTGTTAGAGTTCCTCAGGATTAGTTAGCTTCTTAGAAATATCTGATCTTGAGTTCTTATGCAGGCTCTCATTAAGAACTCAGTTGGTAGAAATTTGTTAGGAACACCTTATTTAACATCAACTGAAGTTCTTTATGACCCAAAATATGGCTTCCGATTGAGATAGCTAAATAAAATCCAGGAAACACAATCGTCAAAATAACTAGTGTAATGAGCCCATGCCGCACTGGGGTGGAAACACTGGTAATTTTTGACGATTGAGACTCCTGAATTCTATAAAGTTCTTTATGATCAAACTAGGATACTAGTTTTGAATTAGAGATTACGTTCAATGCCGCTGTTAATATTTTCAAAAGTATTAACAATAAAATTCGTAACAATCTTATCGTACAACTAGCAGTTAACCGCGGCTTCGCTCGCGTGGATTTCGTAATTTGTTGAAAGTAATCGTTTCTCGGTACTATACTAAGACATTATCTGAAAATCCCTAAAGCATAAAAACTGACCGAAAAATTGAGTTTCAATTACCCCAGAAACTCTTTATAAACCACATTCGTGGCATTGCCTTTTCGGGCTAAGTTGACATTACGACACAGAACTGTATTTGTGAGAAAGAGAGTTTTCTCAACTTTAAAAAGGAAAAATTTTCTTTAGCCTTGAAAGAGATTCCAAATACCTATTTCTACCTCTGTGACATCTTCAGTTTTTGAGATGTAAGTATCCCCATAAAATGAATTCAACCCTTTATCAGTCCTTCCTACACGCTCACCCCCACGTAAGAGGATTTTCTAAAAAAAAGTTTTTTGTTTTTAAAGGAGATTCCAAATACCAGTTCTCACGTCTAACATCTTTAGTCTTTTTTAAGATATAAGTATTCTCATGCAAATTATTCAAGTAATTTTCCACATCATTCACCCCCTTAATTAAATTTTCCGTAAACAAAAGAGTACATGTTTCTTTATTTTTAAAGGAGATTCCAAATACCGATGTTCACGTCTGCAACACCTTTTGCTTTTGAGATACATGTATCCTCATAAAAATAATTCAACTAAGTTTTCTATTATTTCACGCCCCTCCTTAAGTGGATTTTCTGAAAAAAAAGAATAAGTATTTCTTTATTTTTAAAGGAGACTCCAAATACAAATTTTCACCTCTGTAACATCTTCAGCTTTTGAGATATCACTATCCCAATAAAAATAATTCAACCCTCTTTTCAGTCCTTTTGAACCCCCTCAAGTGGCTTTTCCTAAAACAAAAAATAAATTATTATTTATTTTTAAAAGGGATTAAAAATACCAATTTACACGTCCTTAATATATGAAGTTTTTGAGATATATTCATTTTAATAATTCTTTCCCTTTATCATTTCCAGAAAATAAGTTATCTACCGGTATGTTTATTTCATTTTCAGGAGATTCTAAACACCAAAATTCACGTCTGTAACAATTTACGTTTCTGCGACATACTATAGATATAGTCTTCTAAAAAGTCACCACGTTTGTCACTCCCGTTCATCCCCCATTAATTTAATTTTTCAAAAACAAAAACACTTGTTTCTTTATTTGTAAAGGAGATTCTAAATACCAATTTTCATGTCTATAACATCTTCAATTTTTGAGATATAAGTATCCTCATAAAAGTCACTCAACCCATTATTCATCGTTTCACCCCCCCCCCCCTTAAGGTGATTTTCAAAAAACAAAAAATACGTGTTTCGTTATTTTTAAAGTAGATATTAATATCAAATTATGACGTCTGTAAACTTTTAAGTTTTTGAGATATAGACATGTTCATTTAAAATATTCACCTTCTTTTCACCCCCTTAGAGACAGAATATCCAAAAATTCTCCCCTAATGAGCACAAACACTCTAACATAAACGACCGGGCGAGTTGACCGTGCGCGTAGAGGCGCGCGGCTGTGAGCTTGAATCCGGGAGATCGTGGGTTCGGGCCCCACTGTCGACAGCCCTGAAGATGGTTTTCCGTGGTTTCCCATTTTCACACCAGGCAAATGCTGGGGCTGTACCTTAATTAAGGCCACGGCCGCTTCCTTCCAAATCCTAGGCCTTTCCTATCCCATAGTCGCCATAAGACCTATCTGTGTCGGTGCGACGTAAAGCCACTAGCTAATATAAACATATCCCCAAAATTGTATTTCTTTGTGTTCAGTAGTTTTGGCTTGGCGATGATGAATCAGTCAGTCAGTCAGGACATGCTATTTTATATAGATATAATAGAGATATACATCAACATAACACACGAAAAATTCGGAATATTTATACCTCTCAATCAGATACAGTAACTTTTGGAACGAAAAGTCAGAAGAATTAACTGTTTAAGATCTACAACGAACTAACCCATGAAATAAAATATATTTCATCAATTAATACATTTAAAATTAATTTAAGGAAATTATTGTTTCAGTCCTACCTCGTCTAAAAATATGTAAAAAATTGATTTGTAAATTACTAAAACAGAACATGTAAAACAAAATTGTTATTACTTAGGATATACGTTTTTTAATAGTTGCTTTACGTCGCACAGACACAGGTAGGTCTTATTGCGACGATGAAACAGGAAAGGGCAAGGAGTGGTAAGAAAGCGGCCGTGGCTTTAATTAAGGTACAGCCGTAGCATTTGCCTGGTGTGAAAGTGGGGAAACCACGGAAAACCATCTTCAGGGCTGCCGACAGTGGGGTTCGAACGCACAATCTCCCGAATACTGGATACCGGCCGCACATAAGCGACTGCAGCTATCGAGCTCGGTAGGGTATAATTTAGTGTCTTTCAAGTTTATTCTTGTTTAAATATTATCATTTGTAGGCTATTATTGTATTAGTTTACATTTTAAATTCCACTGTAACTAACAGATATCACGCCATCAATATGTTTGAATTGGATACCTTTTGAATGTAATGCATATGTTCAATATATACATTCCTTTAAAGTGAGCTTTGCTCGTTGGGGACTTTCATGAATAAATAAATACAAATTAAATAAAAGATCTTATTCATAATGCTTCCCCACCAAGAAATATTGAGAAGAAAGCAACTTCATTAAGCTATTTTATGGTATGAGGTAGAAAGTTTCTAATATTCTGAACAGTACTCAATTCTCAGAAATTTCCTTTATGGCAAAGGATACCTAACGGCTATCGTGCTGATTGCTTAATATAATTGTAAGTGTGAAACAATGTCAAACAACGTGCTGCTGGCTAATAGGGGGTGGGCGTGTAGTCGTGCATTCTGTACTCTGTAGTTTTGATTGATTGATCAAACAGAAGAGTGGGTCGAAAAACGAGTGTGAAAGGCCCGTCCAACTGAGCTCCGCGCCCAATTAACTTGAAACAACAAACTAAAATACTTGGGTATATACAAAGCTCCTCCAACATCTCAGGTATTTATTTAAAATTACGTTATATGACAAGGGACATCAGACAGAAAAATGTCAACTTCCAAGCGCTTCGTTGCTTGGTTTCTCTGTGAGAAAATGCTGCGAGTACTGAATTTATCTTCATAAGATACTCTAGTAAAAAATAATTTCGTTACGAAACACAAGTCTGAGTTTTATGAAATCCGTCGCATAGGCTATGTTGTGCCAAACTGTGCTCCCCAGACTTCATTCCCCATCCTTCATTTGTCGGCAAATTTGCATTTACCTACAACATAGCATATGCGACGGATTTAATCAAACTCAGACTTGTGTTTCGTAACGAAATTATGTTTTACTAAAGTATCTTATGAATATAAATTCAATACTTGTGGCATTTTCTCACACAGAATCCAAGCAGCGAAGCTCTTGGAAGTGAATTGTTTTCTGTCTGATGTCCCTTGCCATATAACGTAATTTTAAATAAATACCTGAGATATTGGAGGAGCTTTGTTTAGACCCAAGTATTTTAGTTTGTTGTTTCAAGTTAACTGGGCGCGGAGCTCAGTTGGACGGGCCTTTCACACTCGTTTTTCGCCCCACGCTTCTGTTTGATCAATCAATCAAAACTACAGAGTACAGAATGCACGACTACACTCCTAGCCCTTTCGTATCTCATCGTCGCCATCAGACTTATCTATGTCGGTGCGACGTAAAACAGATTGTACATATAAATTAGTAAGAAAAACGAACCTGAACATTACAAATAACTGAAAATATGTAATGACTGTGCAGCAAAAGCAAAAACAGTAGAGATTGATAGTAATCCACTGGAACATTTTGTGACAGACAGAAATCTTCTGAAGTACTCAAAGAGGTACATATCTCTACTGGACACGGTGGACGTGACCGAACGATAAAGGAGTTAAATATTAATTAGAAACGTATTACTCGCCACGATACATAACATTTTATTCATCTTTGTGAACTCTGCCATAAAAGGACATCAAGAAGGGCATTGTTTTGCAACCTATCATTCAAATAAATGAAATTCTCTGACTGATTTCTAGTCTCATCCAGATTCTGGTTATTTATTCATTTTAGTATACTAGGAACATCATGCAAATTTTTGTATTTTGAAAGCTCTCAAAATAGAACTACTGACGCAGCTATTAACTCGATTAATATCTACTTATTTTTTGAGCACAGTGCATTCTGCGGTCTGATAGCTGGAAAGAGTCAGCTAATAACATTGCATCCCGTTGAAACATCTATCGGAATGAATTAAAGCTATCTGTGGCAAACCATGGCATAATCAAAATCAAGGTAGCGTCGAGTGAGCTAATGAAGATATCTCCACATGCATGACCAGAAGACGTCGTCTCACTGGTGTCAATAACTACAACCGTGCAGTTAATGAAAGGTAGGGCTTATTATGTAGGCACAAAGAGATCCCCATAATAAGGTATTTCTAAGTAAGGTGTTAATCAATTTCCAAAGAAGTACTTAAGCGAACAAACACTGAAGGAGATCTAGAAATTGTTTTAGATTCCACTTCAGATGACCCTGTCGATAAAAAGTAATAGTCTAAAATAATATCATTCAAGCCCTGCTGTCGAGTAGCGTTCAGTATCAAAAAGTTGTGATGTGACTCAGCCACAAAATTTAGTCTGCGCAAAATCCAGTAGTGGAGCACGCAAAGCTAAACATTGCAGACGAGACGTTTACACACATTGTAGGGGAAAATTTTATTGGAAACGTGAAACGGGTTAAGGAGTGTATTTGCTACAATATAGTACAACTTCCTGTTATTGCCCAGAAGGACAAAAGACCATATTTTCTGTTTAACTTCTCGTCATACGCTTGGCAAGTATTTGTAAACACATTCGCACTCACAACACACGGGTAACCTCCCAATAAACAACCATGGCTCCGGCGTCTGTGTCTATGACGTACAACAAGTGTTTGTAAACATCAAGTTAAATACTATGGACGTTGACCTTCACACGAACAACGTGACAGACAGTGGTGGAAACGGTGGGGACTAGAGTGGGTCTTCGATATGTCCACCATTTGCTCGCAGACATGCTTCATAATGACGAATCTATGATGCCCGAACACGTGCAAGGTTAGCTTAGCGGTCCGTCCATAAGGATCCCGCCCCAGCAAATATACGTTAGTTGAGCTCA
This sequence comes from Anabrus simplex, assembly GCF_040414725.1. Classification (NCBI taxonomy): domain Eukaryota; kingdom Metazoa; phylum Arthropoda; class Insecta; order Orthoptera; family Tettigoniidae; genus Anabrus; species Anabrus simplex. The sequence goes on from NC_090266.1 coordinate 1,091,428,322, forward strand.
TCTTCGGTGTCAATTTCACCTACGTTCATCAGGCCTTAAAGGTAAAAATCCAGGGGATTTATAGTAGAAGATCGAACTCGCCACCTAATAGGTCCATTGCGCCCTACTCAACGGTGTAGAAGTGTACGATCGACGTATTCACGCACACCACGGCTCACCTGAGGCTGTGCACCAGAGTCCTGCAGCCAGGCCCACCGCGCAGCACTTCAAACCAACGGGCTCCGGCAGCCCAAACAGTGCAGTGCCGTTCTCTTCTGACGCGGCAGCGTACTGGCTCACAGCACTGGTCCCATACAGCCCACCACAGTCCACTGGGCGGGCTCAATAGAATAACCTTGAGTACTTCTCCAACATAACATGCGCGACGTGCATAACGAAATGTTCACGTCACACTACTATTCGGATCATTCACTCTACGAATTCCCGTACGCTAATAACATATTTTAAAGTAGGCTAATCGCATTCTGAAATTAAGCGGTAGAGATCTCTCCTGCACTGTGATGATAATAATAATAATAATAATAATAATAATAATAATAATAATAATAATAATAATAATAATAATAATAATAATAATAATAATAATAATAATAATAATTGAAAACAAACAGAAACTGTATTATAAACTAATATTCGTTTGCAATCAACATCAAGTTAACTGAAAATGAATCTAAATAACACGAAGCATATTTTTTTCATCTGATTTACTTACATGCAATAGGTAATACATAAAATGATTTGAACTGTTTAACAAATAAATACACAATTAGATAGAGAAAAACACAACAGGAAACGTCTTTACAACTTCGTATTGCCTAATGTTCGTTGATTATTTGAAGTCTCAGAATATCACAATAATGCCCATCTGTACTTGACAAGAATTAACAAGTAACAAACGAATGAATCACACAAACGTATATCACATTTTTATACAGTCTATCTTAGTTTGTTTCTAAATTTAGTTTTTTTAAAATTTACTCTTGGCACTTCCAGCACTTCACACTTACAGAACACTACTTAGTTGCTCTACATATTCTCCCAACCATCGCTTCCTTTGCGGACATTCAATGCACATTAAAACATAGTCACTTATTTCGGACATTCTTTCAAGGGCACTGTGAGGCTCAGAAGATTTCAGCACACAGTCGACGTAACAACCTAACAGTAACACGACAGCACTGTTCAGTTGCGGTGGTTGTAAACTAAATACAGGGCGGATCACCCATTCAGGTGCGATGTATGTATTCGGAAGTCCGATGATACATTTTAGCGTCTGTTTAAATTTATTCCATGTCAGTCGAATCTCCGTACAAGTTGTAAGCCGGTGTTGGATTGTATCTTTATGTCGACAGACGTTGTACAAATCCGTCTCCAGCATATGAATGTGACGAAGTCTGCTGTTTGTCGGTATAATGTCATGGATTACTTTATATCAGCTTTCTTGTACTGCGTCTGGAAGGATACGAAGGGAGATATTCCTCCATACTCGTTTGAAGTTGACTACCATAGCTGCTTTCGTTATGTGTGGGGCTAAATACTGTTGAGACAGTATACAACGATAAACCTTTTTCGTTGAGACACCTGGAGATGTGACGACGTCTTTTGGCATATAACTTAGCTCGACTCTCAGATATCTTGCGCGAGGTGCATGATGATGGATGTCATAATAAGCTGGTGGGTTAATGCATTGTGGAAGACTGCACCATCTCATGAGGAAGTTCTTCGATTTATGATCCCCTGCTTTGTGAAAGAGCTTTAAGTGTCTTGTTAGAAACAAGGTTTTTGCTTTCCCTTTGACGTCAATTATTCCCAGCCCACCGTGGGATTTAGGTAAGGTGAGTGTACTTCTGGAAAGTCGTGTTATTGATCCTTGATAAATGAACCAACCAGCAACCGAAATTAGACATTTACCAATCATCCGTGGCATGGGAAGAATTCGGCTCAGATACCAAATTTTGCTTAAGCAGTACATATTCACATACATTATTCTTTGTTGTAAGTGGAAAGATCGATACCTAACCTGTTGCAATATACCCCTGACTGAATGCAAAGCATCGGCCCAGTTCTTTTTGATCATATTGTGCACACTGTGAAAGCAGGTTATTCCCAGAATTTTAATTTCTTGTGTTAATGTTACACACTCTGGAAGTGCCCATTGGACTCGGCCCAGTTTCCCAATCCACATCGCCTTTGTCTTCTGTGGGTTCAGGTGAGCCCCGGAATATGTCCCGTAATCCTCGATTACTTAAAAAATGCTGGATATCGATGGTTTGATCGAATATTAGAGTAACGTCATCTGCGAATGCGACAATATATAGATTACTAGGACTAAACGGTTGCTGTAGATTGCTAAGAAGGGATTCTAGGGAGAAAACGAGGGAAAACATAGACAGCGGACACCCTTGCCGTACTCCTATGTGGATGTGGATTGGCCTTGTTAAATAACCATTTATGTTAACCTTTGAAGAGCCTCCGTTCAGAAATTCGCCCATGAGAGTCGTGAATCGAGTGTCAAAGCCAAGGGCTTTTAGTGTTTGCCCTGTCAAATGCGTGGTCAAAATCTAGTGATATTAGCAGTTTCTTTTTATTGTTGACCAATGACTCGCTTATAATATCCCGAATGACACATAGAGAATTTATTACACATCTTCCTGGTATCGCACCAGACTTGTGTTCGGATGTGGCGTCCTCCATAAACGCAGTTAGTCTCTTTTTCACACATTTAGTTAATAGCTTATAGTCAAAGTTTAAGAGCGTTATGGGCCGAAAGTCAGATAACTTGGTTGGATTTATCAGCTTGGGAAGAAGGACCACCGGGCCTTCTTTCATCTTGTCGATGTTTCTTTCTGGATTACAGGCATCATTCATTGCTGCAACAAGTTCATCTCTAATGATGGACCAATATGTCATGTAAAAGGCTGTTCCTAGACCATCGGGACCAGGAGATTTGTTCGGCGCGCTTTGTAGTATTGCTTGCTAGATTTCTACTGAGGTGATGTCTTGGGTCAAACTTTCTTGTTCCTATGAAGAATTCTTCCTCTTATGCCATCAAAGAATGGGTGTTGCTGATTTATAATGCTGGGCGACTCTTCGTTATACAAGGACTTGAAAAAGATATCCCTCCATTACCTTTATTATTTCGGGGCCATTCGTTATTTTCCATTAGTTGTTTCGATGTCATGGATGTATTTTTGACGTCCTTTCCTGCAATTTCTTATAAGGTGGTAACAGGAAGGAGACCCGTTGCCAAGAATTTGATGATCTTGCGCTTAAATTTTCAAACCTTCCATTTCTCTTCGCTGTATGTTTGGGAGCTTCGCTCTTGTATTCTTTATTCTTCAATATGTATCAGGGTTGGTAGGATCCTCCTTATATAACTGTCTTAAGCATTTATAATAGAATTTGTCGTTTGGTTTAACTGCCTTCTCCTCTCGGAACTGTATGTCTTCAATAGCCAGATCGTGCGAGGTTTAGCGTATAACAGCCACTAATCAAGAGTATCTGTATATCGGGGTATGTATGTTTTCCATGTTTCCATTTAGCGAAAAATCTTTCCTTTAAGTCCATGTTCTTCAAAATAGATTCATTTAACCTCCAAATTCCTCGTCCGCGTCTTGGTCCCCACTCAGGTTGTCGGATCTTATAGATAAACGCACAATGGTTTGAATATTCCACTGGGCAGACATCTGTTTCCCTCACGTGTTCCTCCAGTCCCTCGCTGATATATATTCTATCTAGACGAGAAGCGCCACCTTGGTAATAATACGTATATCCAGCTGACCTCTGTTGTTTCACTTCCCATGTATCATTTAGACGTAGCCCCCTTATTAAATTAGATAGCGGACATCCCTGGGACCGTCCTGTTTGGTCTTTGGGTGATAATACTGCGTTAAAATCACCCCCAACGATCATATTGTCTCTATGTCTGTAAATAAGTGGAAGGATGTCTGTGGTATAGAACAGCCGTCTTTGCGTCCTTGCTTGTGAGCCGGATGGGGCATAGATGTTTACAATTAGTAAGTCCCGAATACGTATGCTGATTCCTCGAGAATTTGGCAGGAGAGCTGTGTCCGAGTATGGTATATTGTCCTTTATGTATATGGATGTACCGCGTTTGTGCTCGTTAACATTAATAATTATTTTTGTATCCAGGAATGGGAGCAAGATCTTCGATTGCCACTTCTTGCAACATAGCGATATATACGTCCTGGTCACGAATAATCTGTTTAAGGAGCGACTCCTTACTTGCAGTTTGCATACAATTTATATTTAGTGTCATCAGTGTGTATGTTAACAGCATAATCGTGAAAATGTACATGTTTCTTCTCCTAATAAATTCAACGGGGATGGAGGGAGGGACTCTGTTGTCTATCTCCGCTGTAGCCGCGAGTCTCTGCTGTTGTATGGCTGCTGTGTTTCCTCCGTTGAGGGTCTATGTGTTTTTACTTTTGTTTTGCTTTTCGAAAGTGCAAATTCTTGGGTTGATGTTTCGTTTGTCTTCAAGCTGTCTTGATCCCCTGACCTAGTCTCTTCTATTTACATAAGATTCGAGGTTTTACGCTTCGATCTCATCAGCTCATTGCATGCTGTTAGTTGTAGTGTCTAGAATAACGCTCTTGTTCAGTGGTTGAATACCTATGTCCCTCTCTCCTGGTTTCTCTAGTGTCCTAGCATTTATTGTATTCTCCGCTTCAGTGTTGACAAGTGTGTTTACAATTTCCTGTTCGTGGTTGTGTATGAGAGTAAGTTCTGTCCCCACACGACCTTCATTCTTATGTTGACTACTATCGGATATTTGCTGTTCGTCTTGTGCTGATAGCTGTATTTGTTGCGGTGTGGATATGTCGTCCGGTGAGGCTGCCTGGCTGACTTGTGTTGGCGATAAGGCATTGGAGTGAGTAAGTGATTCATCAACTGCGTGTTGTTCTGTATCCTGTGTTTGTACTGTGGCAGGTTTGTCCGTGTGAGATATGCTTGTGGGTATAGTATCCATCTCTAACACAGCGGGTGAATCAGTGTGATGTTCCCTTTCCGCAACGATATCACTGAGTAACCTTGGCCCTGTTTTGTTGTCGTTCCCACCTCGCCGTATGGGGCAATCTTGTCTAAAGTGATCCGTAGCGTTGCAGTAAAAGCAAGATTTAGGTTGCCCTTCATATATTACCTACGCTTTATATCCCTCTATGGTCACGATGGGTGGTATGGCAGTTTAAAGATCTATTCGCATAGCTCCGATACCACTTTAAATGTTATAGATGTAAGTTGAAGACCATCTTTCATTTCTAATTTCCCTGACTTTCCCATACTTGTTAAAAAATGACATTATTTTGTCGTTCGGCATTTCTATTGGTAGGTTCATTATTCGGACCAACTTACTGTCAACATCTGCACATGTAATAACAATATCAGAGAAGGTACCATTAAATTTTGGTACCTGTGATTTTCAGTTCGTAGTTAGTAATATCTTCTCCAATCAGTAGTTTGCTGGTTAGCTTGATGTAAACAGCGGTTTCCAGATTGTCGAGTTGAATGGCTTCCAGTTGATCCACTGTAAGTTTTAAGGTTTGCTGAATCCACTCATGAATTTCTGCTGGCCCCGGTTTATTTGTCTTGTCGGTAAATGCACATTTTATTGTATTTCTTCTAATGCTATTGGTTGCCATTTTCACTTTACTGTACTTTACTGAAAAATATTAACGCACCAACTTCACACGCAAGGAAAGCAGAGTACAGCTCACACCGGACCAGAATTCATAGGACTTCATTCGCGTTTATCTCACAATAAAATACAAACAGAAATGACGTGCAATATGCAAACAACAAAAACAAACTTGAACATAGCTCTTAGCCTACTTAGTGTGCGTAGTTTATTGGTCATTGTTAATGTGGTGGAATGGAATTACTGTGAATGAAAAGAAGAGCATCAGCAATACCGACTGATTAGCCGAACGGTTTGGGTCACGTACCTGTCAACTTACATTCGGGAGATGTTGGGTTCGAATCCCCTTGTTTGCAGCCGTGAAGTTTGTTTTTCGTGGTTTCCCATTTTTATACCATGCACTTGATGGGGTTATACTTTAATGAAGGCTACGGTAGCTTCATTCCCGCTCCTAGCCCTTTCCTATCCCAAAGTCGCCGTTAAACCTATATGTGTCGGTACGACGTAAAGCAAATTGTTCGAAGAAACCAGTCCAGCTGAGTGCCTCAGACGGTTGAAGCGCTGGCCTTCCTACCCCAACTTGGCAGTTTGATCCTGGCTCAGTCCGGTGGTATTTGAAGGTGCTCCAATACGCCATCCCGGTGTCGGTAGATTTATTGACACGTAAGAATACTCCAGCGTCACTAAATTCCAGCACCTCGGCGTCTCCGAAAATTGTAAAATTATTTAGTGGGACGTAAAGCCAGTAAAATTATTATTAAAACTGAAAAAGCAGTGTGTGTGTGTGTGTGTGTGTGTGTGTACTGTAAGAACCCAGAAACATTAAAACCATGGTATCCAAGTATACTATCATGGATACTTCATACGTGTGTTATGTACTGCACGTGTAAATTTACTGTTTATATTTTCTTTTGATTCATCTATATTTGTAGTTGGCTTGTTATCTAAATGGAAAATTCTGAATTCCCATGGAGGGAATTAGATTTTTTCACCAATATAGCATGTCAAAAATGTCAAAAACATATCAGATGTAAGGATTTTTAGGCGTTTGGTCTATTAACCAGAGTTTCGTCTTAGGTCTGATACTAGACTCATCACAGTGGGATGTGTCAGACACTGTCCACTGACGCTGGGGTGTATGCAGATGAACTTATCAGAAGCCCTTATAAGAGTCACAGTCTGATAACTGGATACGGGATATAAATATCCACAATGGAATTATTGCCCGCCTAACAATTCCGAATGGAATATTCTAAATTCCCATGGAGGGAATTAGATATTTTTCACCAATAGAGCATGTCAAAATTGTCAGAAACCTGCATACATCCCAGCGACAGTGGGTAGGGTCTGACACATCCCACTCTGATGAGTCTAGTGTCAGACCTAAGACGAAACGCTGGTTAATAGAGCAAACGCCTGAAAAGCCTTACATCTGATATGTGTTTGACATTGTTATCTAAAGCCAATGCATTAAAAAAAAATCACACATCTTGCTAGTAACCTCTACCCTTTGATTGCTTCACCTCCCTGTTAATGTACGGTGAAGGATTGTTGTCGCTGTCAGCAGAGGAATTGTGCACTAAACACACGTTTCATTCATATTCTGCATCATTCTTTTCCCTTCTGTTACTTGATAGTTTCATTCTGATATTTAAAATTACAGTAGTTAACTTCAGCATTGGGATTCACTCTCTCCCTTTCTCCTATCATGTGTCACGTCATTCATTTCATCTCCTTTAACTCCTTTGATGAACTTCACGTCAGGAGGGGCATCTGGTCGTAAAATATCGGTTCGAACTTTCGTATCACATCATGCCCGACCCTGGAGAGAAATTAGTCAAGGGCTGGACATTCGCCTACAGCAATGAGAAATGTGAATAGGTGTACAGGAATTTCATAAAGAATTAATTATCTTAAATTGTTAGGGAATATATCATCACCTCAATCCGAGGCTATTTGAAAGGAAATGTTTAATGTGGTACTCAAATATGTAAAAAGTAGATCTCACTAACGTAAAGTCGTAATAATTAGTTGTTAATTATCAATAAGGATATACAATTATAGGAGTTAGGTAAATTAATTTTAGAAATTTTTAGAAATATGTGTAAAAATGATGTACGTTATTCTGTAAATTGTATAAAGCCGTTGTATAATATGGCTTGGCATAATAGCAGGCTTCTTAGCCTGAGCCCCGCCATATAAGGAAGGCAATAATCTAAACTAAAATAATCTAAACTAAACTAAACTAAACTAAACTAAACTAAACTAAACTAAACTAAACTAAACTAAACTAAACTAAACTAAACTAAACTAAACTAAACTAAACTAAACTAAACTCCTTATTTCACATAAATAAAAGATCCCTCTTGAATGCTATTCCATTAAATGTAATTTTCTGTGCTGATAATACAAGATAAAGGACGTAAAGGATGACGTAAGTGGGGTAAGAAAGGGAACACGAAGCAATAAAACAGTTACTTAGATACTTACCAGATGGCTACAATGCTTCATGGTGAGCGAGTCAATTTATATTGACTGATACTTGAAAGATATTAATTCTTTCACGGATGGCGTCGATGATTTGAAAGTTGGACCGTGAACTGTGCTTAATGTGTGCATTTTAATATTATTTCAACGTAGTATGAAATAGTATCAACCCCGCCCCCTTTTGGTTACTCCAAACATGACATTACCAAATAGCAGAGATAACACGGAGAAGGACGCAAATGGAGAGATCGCGATGAGACAAGGCGAAAGATTATATGATATCAGAGTCTAGTACACAGAGGGGCCATGTGGTGGACAAGTATCCAGGTTCGATAAACCGTCGGTCGGAGCAAACAAGAAACTGTTCGAAGTTGGACTCCATCTGCTCTATGTAATAAACATACCTAAATAAATCAACCTTACTACCGACAAAGGAAAAGAAATAGATAACATTTAAACACAAGTTTATTAAAAATCAATGGTTCAAATGAAAGATAAATAAATTCATGAAGGGAAAAATAAGCACAGATCATAAATTATTTTGGAGAGTACTCACAAATGATTACCTGTGAAGGTTGTCAACATATCGCCTTCGTAGAGTTGCATGAGATAACTAAATTTGCGTACTTCAGTACCAGAGATGGGCTCACTCATTCTTTCATCGGGAGAAAAACTATTGGAATAACCATCCAGTTAACCACGAAGATTATATCTTTCGATATTATTCCAAAATAATATATAACGCACTGCAGAGAAGGAACAGATCCCTCAGAAGGAAAGAAGCTCCTCAATAATGACTTAAGGCAAAGAAGAAAATAAATCAAGGCAAAACTGCGTCACATGTAGACGGGTGTCAGATGAAAGGAAGAAAAAGTAAGGATTAGCGCAGAAAAATAAAATGGCTATCTCTTAAAGAGCACAAAAGTAAAAGGATAAGGTTACCGCTAGGTCGCACAATGGCAAGATATAAATGGGACGTAAGGACGGGTCAGTAAAATCCAGGGTCAAATAAAAATAAAGGTGAAATAAGCTACATCTTCCTACTTTATTGTGTGCCAAACTATGATCTATTCCACTCAACCGCATCACAGACGTATAAAATATGGCATGTTATAAACTCAAAGTGCCATGTAGAAATGCATCAAAATGCAAAGTACCTCAATGCATTTTTTTCAGTTTCCTTCACATCTGGTTTATTTACATATTGAACCCTTTGGGTTCAATACAATAGGTAATACATATAATTATTTCAACTCTTTAACAAATGAATACACAATTAGATAGCGAAAAACACAACAGGAACCGTCTTTACAACTTCTTATTGCCTAATGTTCATGAATTATTTGAAGTCTCAGAATATCACAATAATGGCCTCTGTAGTTGAGGAGCATTAACAAGTAACAACCGAGCTCGATAGCTGTAGTCGCTTAAGTGCGGCCAGTATCCAGTATTCGAGAGATAGTAGGTTCGAACCCCACTGTCGGCAGCCCTGAGAATGGTTTTCCGTGGTTTCCCCATTTTCACACCAGGCAAATGCTGGGGCTGTACCTTAATTAAGGCCACGGCCGCTTCCTTCCCACTCCTAGTCCTTTCCTGTCCCACCGTCGCCATAAGACATATCTGCGTCGGTGCGACGTAAAGCAACTAGAAAAAAATGTAACAAACGAATCAATCACACAAACATATATCACACTTTTATACAGCCCATCCTGATTGGATTTTTTTCCTCTTTTTTTTTATTTACCCTTGGCACTTCCAGCACTTCACACTCACAGAACACTACTTAGCTGCTTTACATACTCTTCCAACCATCGCTTCCTTTTCGGACACTGAATGCACATTAAAGCATAGTCGCTTACTTCGGACATTCTTTCGAGTTCACTGTAAGGCTCAGAAGATTTCAGCACGCAGTCGACATAGCAACCTAACAGTAACACGACAGCACTGTTCAGTTGCGATGGTTGTAAACTAAAAACAGGGCGGATCACCCATTCAGGTGCGATATATGTGTTCGGACGTTCAGTGATACACTTCAGCATCTGTTTAAATTTATACCATGTCGATCGAATCTGCGTGCAAGTTGTAAGTCGGTGTTGGATTGTATCTTTATGTTGACAGAAGTTGCACAAATCCGTCTCCATCATATGAATGTGATGAAGTCTGCTGTTTGTCGGTATAATGTCATGGATTACTTTATACCAGCTTTCTTTTACTGCGTCTGGAAAGATGCGAAGGGAGATATTTCTCTATACTCGATTCCAGTAGGTTATGATAGCTGCTTTCGTTATGTTAGGGGCTAAATACTGTTGAGACAGCTATAAACCTTTTTCGTTGAGACATCTGGAGATGTGAGAACGTCCTTTGGCATATAACTTAACTCGACTCTCAGTTATCTTGCGCGAGGTGCATGATAATGTATGCCATATTAAGGTGGTGGGCTAATGCATTGTTGAAGACTGCACCATCTCGCGAGGAAATTATTCGATGTATGATCCCCTGCTTTGTTAAACAGCTTCAAGTTTCTTGTTAGAAACAAGGTTTTTGCTTTCTCTTTGACGTCAATTAGACCCAACCCACCCTGGGATTTAGGTAAGGTGAGTGTACATCTGGCAAGTCGTATTAATGATCCTTGCAAAATGAACCAACCAACCAAAATTATATGTTTATCAATCATCCTTGGCACCGAGCTCGATAGCTTCAGTCGCTTAAGTGCGGCTAGTATCCAGTATTCAGGAGATAGTAGGTTCGAACCCCACTGTCGGCACCCTGAAAATGGTTTTCTGTGGTTTCCCATTTTCACACCTTAATTAAGGCCACGGCCGCTTCCTTCCCACTCCTAGCCCTTTCCTGTCCCATCGTCGCCAGAAGACCTATCTGTGTCGGTGCGACGTAAAACAACTAAAATATCATCCTTGGCATGGGAAGAAATTGGCTCAGGTACCGTATTTTGCTTAAGCAGTACATATTCACATATATTATTCTTTGTTGAAAGAGGAAAGATCTATAGCTAACCTGTTACAATATGCCCCTGACTGAATGCAAAGCATCGGCCCAGTTCTTTTTGATCATATTGTGTACACTGTTAAAGCAGGTTATTCCCAGAATTTTAATTTCTTGTGTTAATGCTACACACTCTGGAAGTGCCCATTGGACTCGGCCCATTTTCCCAATCCACACCGCCTTTGTCTTCTGTGGGTTCAGGTGAGCCCCGTAATATCTCCCGTAATCCTCCATTACCTTAAACAAATGCTGGATATCGATGGTTTGATCGAATATTAGAGTAACGTCATCTGCGAATGCGACAATATATAGATTACTAGGACTGAAAGTTTGCTGTAGATTACTAAGAAAGGGTTCTAGGGAGAAAACGAAGAAAAACATAGACAGCGGACACCCTTGCCGTACTCCTCGGTGAATGTAGATTGGCCTTGTTAAATAACCATTTGTGTTAATCTTTGAAGAGCCTCCGTTCAGAATTTCGCCCATGAGAGTCGTGAATCGAGTGTCAAAGCCAAGGGCTTTTAGTGTTTTAATTATATACTTGTGGTTTGCCCTGTCAAATGCGTGGTCAAAATCTAGTGATATTAGCAGTTTATTTTTAGTTTTGACCAATGACTCGCTTATAATATCCCGAATGACACATAGAGAATTTATTACACATCTTCTTGGTATCGTACCAGACAGGTGTTCGGATGTGGCGTCCTCCATAAACGCAGTTAGTCTCTTTTTCACACATTTAGTTAATAGCTTATAGTCAAAGTTTAAGGGCGTTATGGGCCGAAAGTCAGATAACTTGGTTGGATTTATCAGCTTGGGAAGAAGGACCACTGGGCCTTCTTTCGTCTTGTCGATGTTCCTTTCTGGATTATAGGCATCATTCATTGCTGCAACAAGTTCATCTCTAATGATGGACCAATATGTCATGTAAAAGGCTGTTCCTAGACCATCGGGACCAGGAGATTTGTTCGGCGCGCTTTGTAGTATTGCTTGCTGGATTTCTACTGAGGTGATGTCTTGGGTCAAACGTTCTTGTTCCTATGAATAATTCTTCCTCTGATGCCATCAAGGAATGGGTGTTGCTGATTTATGATGTTGGGCGACTCTTCGTTATACAAGGACTTGAAAAAGATATCCGCCATTTCTTATATTATTTCGGGGCTATTCGTTATTTTTCCATTAGTTGTTTCGATGTCTTGGATGTATTTTTGACGTCCTTTCCTGCAATTTATTAAAAGGTGGTAACAGGAAGGAGACTCGTTGCCAAGAATTTGATGATCTTGCGCTTGAATTTTCAAACCTTCCATTTCTCTTCGCTGTATCGTTGGTAGCTGCGCTCTTGTTTTCTTATTCTTCGATATGTATCAGGGTTTTATCAGGGATATGTATCAGAATTTTGTCGTTTGGTTTAACTGCCTTCTCCTCTCGGTACTGTATGTCTTCAACAGCCAGATCGTGCGAGGTTTAGCGTATAACAGCCACTAATCAAGAGTACTGTATATCGGGGTCTGTATGTTTTCCATTTTTGCCATTCAGCGAAAAATCTTTATTTTAAATCCATGTTCTGCAAAATAGATTCATTTAACCTGCAAATTCCTCGTCCGCGTCGTGATCCCCACTCAGGTTGTCGGAAATTACAGATAAACGCACAGTGGTTTGAAAATTCCACTGGGCATACATCTGTTTCCCTAACTTATTCTTTCAGTCCCCCACTGACATATATTCTATCTAGTCGACAAGCGCCATCTTGGTAATAATACGTATATCCAGTTGACCCCTGTTGCTTCACTTCCCATTTATCTTTTAGGCGTAGGCTTTTTATTAAATCAGATAGCGCGGAACATTCCTGGAACTGTCCTGTTTGGTCTTTGGGTGATATTACTGCGTTAAAATCACCTCCAAGGATCATATTGTCGCTATGCCTGTAAATGAGTGAAGGATGTCTATGGTATAGAACAGCCATCTTTGCGTCCTTGCTTGTGAGCAGGATGGGGCATAGATGTTTATAATTAGCAAGTCCCGAATACGTATGCTGATTCCTCGAGAATTTGGCAGGAGTGCTGTGTCCAAGTATGGTATATTGTCCTGAATGTATATGGCTGTACCGCGTTTGTGCTCGTTAACATTAACCATTTTATCGTATCCAGGAATGGGAGCAAGGTCTTCGGTTGCCACTTCTTGCAACATAACTGCATCCACGTCCTGGTCACGAATAAGCTGTTTAACAAGCGACTGTTTTCTTGCAGTTTGAACACAATTTACATTTGTTGTGATCAATGTGTATGTTAACTGCATAATCGTGAAAATATGCATGTTCTTCTCCTAATAAATTCAACGGAGATGGGGGAGGGACTCTATCGCCTATCATCTACTCTACTCCCCTGTAGCCGCGGGTCTCTGCTGTTGTATGGTTTCTGCGTTTTTCTTCCTCGAGTGTCTATGTGTTTTTGCTTTTGTTTTGCTTTTCGAAATTGCAACTTCTTGGGTTGGTGTTTTATAATGTCTTCAAGCTTTCTTGATTCCCTGACCTCTTCTCTTGTATTTTCATAAGTTTTGAGGTTTCTGCTTCGATCTCATCGGCCCATTGCATGCTATTAGTCGCAGTGTCTTGAATAACGCTCTTGTTCATTGGTTGAATACTTATGTCCCTCTCTCCTGGTTTCTCTAGTGTCCTAGCATTTATTGTATTCCCCACTTCAGTGTTGACAGGTGTGTTTACAATTTCCTGTTCGTGGTTGTGTATTAGAGAAAGTTCTGTTCCCACATGACCTTCATTCTTGTGTTGACTACTATTGGATGTTGTTGCTCTTGTTCGTCTTGTGGTGATAGCTGTATTTGTTGCTGTGTGGATATGTCGTTCGGTGAGGCTGCCTGGCTGACTTGCGTTGGCGATAAGGCATTGGAGTGAGTAAGTGATTCATCAACTGCGTGTTGTTCTGCAGCCTGTGTTTGTACTGTGGCAGGTTTGTCCGTGTGAGGTATGCTTGTGCGTATAGTATCCATCTCATAACAGCGGGTGAATCAGTGTGATGTTCCCTGTTCGCAACTATATCACTGAGTAATCTTGGCCCTGTTTTTTTGTCGTTCTCACCTCGCCGTAAGGGGCAATCTTCTCTAAAGTGATCCGTAGTGTTGCAGTAAAAGCCAGATTTAGGTTGCCCTTCATATATTACCTGCGCTTTATATCCCTATATGGCCACGATGGGCGGTATGGCAGTTATTATAAGTTCTATTCGTATAGCTCTGATACCACTGTAAATATAATAGATGTAAGTTGAAGACCGTCTTTCATTCCTAATATCCCTGACTTTCCCATACTTGTTAAAAAATGACATTATTTTCTCGTTCGGCATTTCTGTTGGTAGGTTAATTATTCGGACCAACTTACTATCAACATCTGCACATGTAATAAAAACATCAGAGAAGGAACCATGAATTTTTAGAACCTGTGATATTTCGTTTGTAGTTAGCAATATCTTCTCCATCAGTAATTTACTGGTTAGCTTGATGTAAACAGCGGTTTCCAGATTGTCGAGTTGAATGGCTTCCAGTTGATCCACTGTAAGTTTTAAGGTTTGCTGGACCCACTTATGAATTTCTGCTGGCCCCGGTTTATTTGTCTTGTAGGTAAATGCACATTTTATTGTGTATCTCCTAATGCTAGGCCTATTGGTTGCCATTGTCACTGTACTGTATTTTACTGGAAAATATTAACGCACCAACGTCACACGCAATGAATGCAGAGTACAGCGAACCGCTCTCTGCCACAGCGCTAACCGGGCTTACAATAATACTGGGATACTACCACATATTGGTCAAAATTACCAGACTAGATATGTACAAAATCATGACGTACATAGCCACCGCAACGTATCAAGATAACAGCTTAGATGATAAATGCCACGTAGGCATTTACAAAGCAGACTCAGAGACCTCAAGATGGGCCAAGCATAAGACATAAATGAAATCCACGACAAGAGATCCAGAATACCAGGCACGTATAAACGGAGATATCAATCACATCAACAAAATTAGAATATACTTATCGTGCCACAGAAATGACGTGAAACATTTAAATACGACGGGAATTAAGGTAAGAGTAACATATATAAAGTAGCGAGACGTCGACAATAGGCAAAAACCCAAGCAAAGGGTGAAATAATACGGCAATACCTTCAAAGCATAATGTTCGAGCTTCCGTGGCTCAGGCGACAGCGCACCGGCCTCTCACCCCTGGGTTCCGTGGTTACCCGGTCACTTCATCTGGGATTTGTGCTGGACAAAGCGGAGGAGGAACAGGTTTTTCTCCTGGTAATCCGATTTTCCCTATCATATTTCATTCCAGCAAGACTCTCCAATACCATTTCATCTGTTATTCATTAATCATTGCCCCAGAGGAGTACGACAGGCTTCGGTAGCCGGCACAATTCCTATTCCTGCCGTTAGATGTGGGCGTCATTCAGTTCGTTCCTGACCCGGCCGCATGATTGGAAACAGGCCGTGGTTTTTTATTTAACCTTCAAAGCATAATGTTCAGTCGAACGGTAACCAGACTGCGACCGATAAGGCAGGCTAGAAACGGCACAGAATTAATAAAGGTGAAGTGGACATAGAGTCACATACTTACCAAGTTAAGTAAAGATAAAGAATCATGGATCCTGAGCGTAACTGCAGCATAATATCTTTTGAAACTATTATAAATATTATAATGTAGTAAGAAGGCCTGCATTATGTTTCTGGACTCCATTTTGGCTTTACTCCGAAGTTCAATTTTTTTTGCTATTTGTTTTACGTCGCACTGACACAGATAGGTCTTATGGCGACGATGGGATAGGAAAGGCCTAGGAGTTGGAAGGAAGCGGCCGTGGCCTTAATTATGGTACAGCCCCGGCATTTGCCTGGTGTGAAAATGGGAAACCACGGAAAATCATCTTCAAGGCTGCCGACAGTGGGACTCGAACCCACTATCTCCCGATTACTGGATACTGGCCGCACTTAAGCGACTGCAGCTGTCGAGCTCGGTCCGAAGTTCAAAGAAAAATATCGTTAAGAGACTTACAATCAAGGAGGTAGAAAAGCCAAAGGTACGAGAGGGGACACTATTCATTGCCATCTTGTGACACTATGGTAAACTATCAAGTGTATGATTGCTAGTATAGAAAGAAAGTAAAGGATTTCGTAACCTTAATTAAACACATGTGAAATTTAAAATAAATACAGGCAGAGAAGCTGAAGCTTCTCAATTGTATGAAATAAACTATTGTACATTACAAAGGAGAAAATGTTTCGAAATATATCTCATATAATACCTCACTTTCTCCGCTTGTTACGTAAGTTGCTATGTGCTGCCTTTTTGAGTGAGATAATCTCTGAATTGTTACGAAAGTGAGCAGCCTTAAAAAGGTCTTCCTTAGTGGCTTATGGCTTTACATGACTGTTGATATCATGAAAATAGCCACGGGAGCTACAGTTTTGTGTGGTTCGTGATTTTTCATTTTCCAAATTCTTCATACATTAGCTGGGATTCGAATTATGTCTGCCTCACAGAGAATATAGTGGTTGCGCTCCTCAATTTTGTATCAAGCAAATGCTGGGGCTATACCATAATTGGAGCCCACAATCGTACCTTTTCTAATTCCAATATTGCAGAAAAGCTTAGTGCGTTACTTAATAAGTAAAATACGTTTATATTTGAAACATAAAGTAAATGTAATAATATTTGACTTCTATCTGAAGGCAGAACTAATGTACTAACAAGTTGTAGAAGAATAATAAAATAGTTCACAGGGAAAGAAAATACAGGCAATGATGTTTGAACATTACTTCGAAATTTTTGAGCTGATGCAACCAGTTATCAGATTTATTTTAATGTATACATTCAAAGTACAATCCGTTAAGGAAGTTCAGTTACAACTATCCAGATATGATGGATGAGACAATGTAGTTCATCTCCCAAGTGCACTTGTGTTTTGGGTCAGCAGAGGTTCCTTATAGCTGTTCTCTTCGTCTTTAAAATTCTTCTGATCTCCTGACTCACAAGATGTATATCTTAAGGTGGGAATGGAACATAACAAGACATATCGTCACCCCTGTGCCAAGACAGCGAATGTGACAATGCTCTTCTTATCCAAGATTGCTCACGCCTCCAAGCCACATACCTATATGCCATCCATCAGGACCATTTTCGTTGAGCTCATTTTTCTATGCGCATGTGTAAAGGAGAATGAACCTTAAATACATCATACTCAAGGTGTGCGTAAACATGTTTTGCAAGTATACATTCCTACAGTACGATACAAGGTTCATTTGGTTTGAATGTTTCAGTGAACAGATATACTCCACTGCATGCAAACTTCTCGCAATCTATATATATAAAATAACTTGTCCTGACTGACTGACTGACTGACTGACTGACAGATTCATCATCGCCGAGCCAAAACTACTGGACATAAAGAAATGAAATTTTGGGGATATATTCATATTAAGATGTAGGTGCTCGCTAAGAGAGGATTTTTGGATATTCCGTCGCTAAGGGGGTGAAAAAGGCGGTTGAAATTTTAAAATGAGTGTATCTATATCTCAAAACTTTCAAAGTTTACAGATGTAAAAAATGGTATTTAGAATCTTCTGTAAAAATAAGGAAACACGTATTTTTTGTTTTCAGAAAATCCCAATAGGAGGGGTGAAAAAGGGTGAAAATGGGAGAAAATGGGTTGAATGCCTTTAATCAGGATACCGGTACTTATATCTCAGAAACTGAAGATATTACAGATCTGAAAATTGGTACTTTTGATCTCTTTTAAAAATAAAGAAACACGTATTTTTTGTTTTTGGAAAATCCAATTAATGGCAGGGTGAAAAGGGGGTGAATTTCTAAAATGAGTGAATCTATATCTCCAAACTTTTAAAGTTTGCAGATGTAAAAAATAGTATTTAGAATCTTCATTAAAAATAAAAAACATGTATTTTTTTGTATTCGGAAAATCGCAATAGGAGGAGTGAAAAGGGGTGAAAAAGGGGTTGAATGCCTTTAATGAGGCTACTTATATCTCAGAAACTGAAGATATTACAGACCTGAAAATTGGTGTTTGGGATCTCCTTTAAAAATGAAGAAACACGTGCTTTTTTGTTTCTGGAAAACCCAATTAAGGGGGGGGGGGTGAAAAGTGGGTAATATTTTAAAATGAGTGTATCTATATCTCAAAACTTTTAAAGGTTATAGATGTAAAAATTGGTACTTAGAATATCCTTTAAAAATAAAGAAAGACGTATGTTTTGTTTTCGGAAAATCCTAATAGGAAGGGTGGAAAAGGTTGAAAAAGGGGTCGAATGCATTTCATGAGTCTACTTATATTTCAGAACGTGAAGATATTACAGACCTGAAAATTGGTGTTTGGGATCTCCTTTAAAAATAAAGAAACACGTATTTTGTTTGTTTGTCGAAAATCCAATTAATGGGGGGGGGGGGGAATGGGGTGATTTTTTAAAATGAGTGTATCTATATCTCAAAACTTTTAAAGTTTACAGAAGTAAAAATTGGTATTTAGAATCTCTTTTAAAAATAAAGAAACATCTATTCATTTTGTTTTCGGAAAATCCCAATAGGAAGGGTGTAAAAGGGTGAAAAATGGGTTGAATGCCTTTAATGAGGCTACTTATATTTCAGAACCTGAAGATATTACAGACCTGAAAATTGGTATTTTGGATCTACTTTAAAAGTAAAGAAACACGTATTTTTTCCTTATTTAGAAAATCCAAACATTGGGGGGTGAGAAGGGGTGGTGAAGTTTTAAAATGAGTGTGTGTACATCTTAAAACTTTAAAATTTACAGATGTAAAAAATTGGTAGTTAGAATCTCCTCTAAAAATAAAGAAACATCTATTCTTTTGTTTTCGGAAAATCGCAATAGGAAGGGTGTAAAAGGGTGAAAAATTGGTTGAATGCCTTTAATGAGGGTACTTATATTTCAGAACCTGAAGATATTACAGACCTGAAAATTGGTATTTGGGATCTACTTTAAAAGTAAAGAAACACGTTTTTTCCTTATTTGGAAAATCCATATATTGGGGGTGAAAAGGGGGATGAATTTTTAAAATAAGTGTGTGTCTACATCTTAAAACTTTAAAATTTACAGATGTAAAAATTGGTAGTTAGAATCTCCTCTAAAAATAAAGGAACACGTATTTTTTTGTTTCCTGTAAATCCCAATAGGAAGGGTGTAAAAGGGTTAAAAATGGGTTGAATGCCTTTAATGAGGATACATATATCTCAGAAAGGAAAGATATTACGGAACTGAAAATTTGTATATGGGATCTCCTTTAAAAATAAAGAAACACGTATTTTTTAGTTTTTGGAAGATCCAGTTAATGGCGATTAAACAGGAGTGACAAATTGGGGTGAATTTTTTGAAAGACTATATCTACAGAATATCTTGGAAACGTAAAATGTTACAGACGTAAAAAGTGGGTGTTTGGAGTCTCCTGTAAATGTAAAGAATCATAGGTGATTTGTTTTTGGAAACTCCAGTTAAGGGGAACTCAAAAGGGGTGAAATTTTAAAATGAGTATTTTTACAGTATATCTAAAAAACTTAAAATGTTACAGAAGTGAAAAATGGTATTTTTTTATCTCTATTAAACAAAGAAACGTGAACTTTTAGTTTTCGCAAATACCACTTGGGTGGTGGTGGTGGTGGTGGTGGGGGCTAAAAGTGACTGAAAGTGGTGTTGAATTCTTTTAATTAGGCTACTGATATCTCAAATTCTCGGAAAATCCAATGAAGGGGGGTGAAAGAATTGAAAAATTAATTGACTTAATTGTATGAGAATACATACATCTAATAAAAACTAAAGTTGTTACAGACGTGAAAATTCGTATTTGTATCTCCTTATAAAAAAAAAGAAAAACGCGTTTTGGTGGGGAAACCATCTTGGAGGGCGGGAGTGTAAAGGAGTTGAATTCCTTTCGTGAGGACACATAAATCAAAAACTGAAGAAGTTAGAGTCGTGATAATTGGTATTTAAAAAATCCTTTACTATTAAAGAAACAAGTATTTTTTGCGGGAAATTTCACTTTGGGGGGGGGGGGGAGGGGTGAGTATTGTGAAATGAAGTGAAAAAAGTAAATTATTTTTATGGGGATACTTATATCTCAAAACTGAAGGTAATAGACGTGAACATCGGTGTTTGGAATCTCCCTTAAACATAAAGAAACAAGCATTCTTTTAATTTCGTTTTTGGGGGGGGGGTGGCGGTAAATAAACTTAACGGCGGTGGGGTATAGAAGGAGGTGAGACCAATTGATTTTACTGTTATTAATGTGCTTATAAGGATCTTCCGTTGCTGAGGCGGCAGCGCACCGGCCTCTCACAGCTGGGTTCCATGGATCAAATCCCGGTCACTCCATGTGACATTCGTCCTGGACAAAACGGAGGCGGGACAGGTCTTTCTCCGGATACTCCGGTTTTCCTGTCATCAGCCTTTCCAGCAAGACATAATAGTAATAATAATAATAATAATAATAATAATAATAATAATAATAATAATAATAATAATAATAATAATAATAATAATAATAATAATAATAATAATAATAATAATCGGGATCATCGTCAAATGTGCGGACCGCGCTGGAAACGGCTCCTGGACGGGTAATGACTAAGAATGCAGTCCGGCCGCGGGTTCAGTGCCGCCAAGGCACCCAATATGACACCACGCCGGTACTCCTGAAGGATTTTATCCATATTAAAATGATTATAGGAAAGGATGGCAAAGATTTACGGACCCAACTGACCAGGAGGAATACCTGAGCCTAGCCCGGGATGTACGAAATCGATTGCTGGAAAGGAAGATAGAAAAATGTGAGGAAACGTGCCGTAAAATAATAGAAAACCAGTCAGATCGGGAATTTTGGTGGATTCTCGCAGAAAACGAGTCAGATCGCGAATTTCGATGGATTATATATATAAAACAATAAGCATTCAATTATACACTTCAGTATAATACCGTAGCTAAGCACGGGTATCCTGCTAGTAATCTATATATATAAAATAACTTGTCCTGACTGACTGACTGACTGACTGACTGACTGACTGACTGACTGACTGACTGACTGACTGACTGACTGATTCATCATCGCCGAGCCAAAACTACTGGACATAAAGAAATGAAATTTTGGGAATATATTCATACTAAGATGTAGGTGCTCGCTAAGAGAGGATTGTTTGATATTCCGTCGCTAAGGGGGTGAAAAGGAGGGGGAAATTTTAAAAAGAGTGTATCTATATCTCAAAACTTTAAAAGTTTACAGATGTAAAAATTGGTATTTAGAATCTCCTTTTAAAATAAGGATACACGTATTTTTTTGTTTTCTGAAAACCCCAATTGGAGGGGTGAAAAATGGTGAAAATGGGGAAAATGTGTTGAATGCCTTCAGTCAGGATACCGGTACTTATATCTCAGAAACTGAAGGTATTACAGACCTGAAAATTGGTACTTTTGATCTCTTTTAAAAATAAAAAACACTTATTTTTTTGTTTTTCGACAATCGAATTAATGGGAGGGTGAAAAGTGGGTGAATATTTAAAATGAGTGAATCTATATCTCCAAACTTTTAAAGTATGCAGATGTTAAAACTGGTATTTAGAATCTTCATTAAAAATAAAGAAACACGTATTTTTTTGTTTTAGGAAAAACGAAATAGGAGGAGTGAAAAGGGGTGGAAAAAGGGTTGAATGCCTTTAATGAGGCTACTTATATCTCAGAAACTGAAGATATTAGAGACTTGAAAATCGGTGTTTGGAATCTCCCTTAAAAATAAATAAACACGTATTTTTGTTTCTGGAAAATCCAATTAAGGGAGGAGGTGAAAAGGGGGTAATATTTTAAAATGAGTGTATCTATATCTCAAAACTTTTAAAGGTTATAATTGTGAAAATTGGTATTTAGAATCTCCTTTAAAAATAAAGAGACACGTAAACTCTATTAAATATAAAGAAGCGTGTATTTTTAGTTTTCGGAAATATCACCTGGGCGGAGGGGGGGGGGGTAAAAGTGACTGAAAATGGTGTTGAATTCTTTTAATTAGGCTACTGATATATCAAAAATGAAGATTTTACAGACGTGAAATTTGATATTTTCAATCTGCTTTAAAAGTAAAAATACACGTATTCTCTAAAAATCCAATGAAGCGGGGGGGGGGGGGAGGCGTGTGAAAGAATTGAAAAATTAATTGGCTTAATTGTATGAGAATACATACATCTAATAAAAACTAAAGTTATTACAGATGTGAAAATTCGTATTTGGATCTCCTTTAAAAACAAAGAAAAACGCGTTTTGCGCGGGAAACCATCTTGGAGGGCGGGAGTGTAAAGGAGTTGAATTCCTTTCATGAGGACACATAAATCAAAAACTGAAGAAGTTAGAGTCGTGATAATTGGTATTTAGAAGATCCTTTACTATTACAGAAACAAGTATTTTTTTCTGGAAAGTTCACTTAGGGGGGGGGGGGGGGGAATTGTGTGAAATGAAGTGAAAAAAGTAAATTACTTTTATGGGGATACGTATATCTTAAAACGGAAGATAATAGACGTGAGCATTGATGTTTGGAATCTCCCTTAAACATAAAGAAACAAGCCTTCTTTTAATTTATTTTTGGGGGGTGTGGCGGTAAATAAACTTAACGGCGGTGGGGTGTAGAAGGAGGTGAGACCAATCGATTTTACTGTTATTAATGTACTTATAAGGATCCTCCGTTGCTCAGGTGGCACCGCGCCGGCCTCTCAAAGCTGGGTTCCGTGGTTCAAATCCCGGTCACTCGATGTGACATTTGTGCTGGACAAAACGGAGGCGGGATAGGTTTTTCTCCGGATACTCCGGTTTTCCCTGTCATCAGCCATTCCAGCAACACATAATAATAATAATAATAATAATAATAATAATAATGTTCCAGACCGTCGTCAAATGTGCGTACCGCATTGGAAACGGCTCCTGGACGGGTAATGACTAAGAATGCAGTCCGGCCGCGGGTTCAGTGCCGCCAAATCACCCAATATGACACGACGCCGGATCTCCTGAAGGATTTTATCCATATTAAAAATGATTAACGGAAAAGATGGCAAAGATTTACGGACCCAACTGAACAGGAGGAATACCTGAGCCTATCCCGGGAAGTACGAAATCGATTACTGGAAAGGAAGATTTAAAAATGGGAGGAAACGTGCCGCAAAATAATAGAAAACCAGTCAGATCGGGAATTTTGGTGGATTCTCGCAGAAAACGAGTCAGATCGCGAATTTCGGCGGATTATATATCTAAAACAATATACATTCAAATATAAATTTCTGTATAATACCGTAGCGAAGCACGGGTATCTTGCTAGTCTATATATATAAAATAACATGTCCTGACTGACTGACTGACTGACTGATTCATCATCGCAGAGCCAAAACTGCTGGACGTAGAGAAATGAAATTTTGGGGATATATTCATATTAAGATGTAGGTTCCCGCTAAGAGAGGATTTTTGGATATTCCTTCACTAAGGGGGTGAAAAGAGGGGTAAAATTTTAAAATGAGTGTGCCTATATCTCGAAACTTTAAAAGTTTACAGATGTAAAAATTGGTATTTAGAATCTTCTCTAAAAATAAGGAAACACGTATTTTTTTGTTTTCAGAAAATCCCAATAGGAGGGGTGAAAAGTAGTGAAAATGGGGAAAATGGGTTGAATGCCCTTAATCAGGATACCAGTACTTATATCTCTGAAACTGAAGATATTACAGACCTGAAAATTGGCAATTTTGATCTCTTTTAAAAATAAAGAAACACGTTTTTTTGTTTCTGGAAAATCCAATTAATGGGAGGGTGAAAAGAGGGTGAATTTTTAAAATGAGTGAATCTGTATCTCCAAACTTTTAAAGTTTGCAGATGTAAAAATTGGTATTTAGAAACTTCATTAAACATAAAGAAACACGTATTTTTTTGCTTTCGGAAAATAGCAATGGGAGGGGTGAAAAGGGGTGAAAAATACGTTGAATGCCTATAATGAGGCAACTTATATTTCAGAAACTGAAGATATTACAGACCTGAAAATTGGTGTTTGGGATCTCCTTTAAAAATAAAGAAACACGTACTTTTTCTTTGTGGAAAATCCATTTAAGGGGGGGGGGGTGAAAAGGGGTAATATTTTAAAATGAGTGTACCTATATCTCAAAACTTTTAAAGCTTATAGATGTGAAAATTGGTATTTAGAATCTCCTTTAGAAATAAAGAAACCCGTATATTTTGTTTTCGGAAAATCCAAATAGGAAGGGTGGAAAAGGTTGAAAAAGTGTCGAATGCCTTTAATGAGTCTACTTATATTTTAGTTCCTGAAGATATTACAGACCTGAAAATTAGTGTTTGGGATCTCCTTTAAAAATAAAGAAACACGTATTTTTTGTTTTTGGAAAATCCAATTAATGTCGGGGGGAGTGAAAAGGGGGTGATTTTTTAAAATGAGTGAATCGATATTGAACCCGACAGGGGCATGATCCAACTACCTTTTTTTGATATTGATCTTCGTAATTACTCACGCAATGCTATTTAAGGGAAATAATGCTGAAACTGATTAATATTCATATCATTGATAGAGGTAATACCGAAACTAATTAATATTCATACCATTGAGATGGATAAATTGTGTATTTTAAAAATTATTCTACGAGATTTCTTTGTCTGCGACTTATTGCGCAGTATTATCCTTTGTGTAGCGGGGGCCCACAAAGGAAGCCAAGCCACCTTAGACCCGGGAGGGGTTATGAATGGGGATTCCCCGTGACATCACTCGAGAGAAGTCATCCCTCCTCAAGACTCACAGAATGAGGGGAAACCAACTTTTTCGAAACGAAATATAGGAGCCATCTTGGACTCGGACTAGCCAACTTAATTACCTACGATCCAGAAAATTAATGAAACTCAAATTATGGAGTCGTCTCCCGATTTAAAAGGGATAAGTGTCATTGGGACATTTATTTAGAGTGTTTAATGTCCCTTTTCTTGATAACTTTCAGAAGAAGAAAGAATACTGTGTGGTTTCTGCGTGGAAAAGTACTGGGCCATCTGGTTAGTCTCATGACACGTCCTCGAAGAAGGGAGTTCACCACGCAAGGAGGGGGAAGCCGGAGAGATTTTAAATAATTGAAGGAGATCCACCGAAGGATAATGGAATGGTTATGTCTCAATCGCATCAACTATATATTGGTCACCGATTAGCCGTACTATTAAACGTCGAGTATGCCGTGAATAGGCGATACGCAAATTAGTGGAAGGGGTATCGCTCCCTTGTAAAAACTACTGCAGTAAGGGACGAGCGTCATTCGGGGCTAGCGGCTCATCGACGGCGAAGCTATGCTCGGTTAAGCCCTCGTTAGTTCTTTGTTCAAGTGAAGTTAACTCCCATTTGAAGTGAAATAATAGAATTCGCATAAACAGTGTATAGTTTGGTCTCTGTGACGCCAGTGTTAACCTTTTTATAAACCGTGATGTGTAAAGTAATATTATTATCATTACTATAGCATAATAATCTTACGTAGCAGCAGACTGAATAGTGGCCGAGAGATAGACGAGATTCGGTACTGAACCGCGGACTACGTAGTCGCGTACGAGATCGTGACCGGACGTTCACAGTGAACGCTGTTAACCGGAGTGTGAATTAAACAGTGACGTTGTGTGTGTACAGGATTAACTGCCAGCGGCTCCACCAGCATCGAACAATGGATCTTCAACTTCAAGATGGAATGGAAAATGAAGTAATCACCGCGGAGCCCATGGACCAGGAGTAAGCTCAGGATGGACCTCCTGAGCTGACGAAGGTGTCATCATGTGATAGAGATGAGTACAAAGTTTCAATATCTGGCATGCATAGACGGGATGGGAATTTTTATTGTAAACTGACGCTATAAGAGATTAAAAATGTAGTCCTGTTGAAATAGAGCGCCGAAATGGGCGCGTAGTTATTAATTCTTAGTTTAGGAAACCGACGACAGGTCTGAGTAATTGATTGTAAATAATTTAGGGAATATAATACTTTAGCTCTGCATGGGGTAGAGATTTATTCAATTATTTCTTTCTTGGGAGATTCTGTTTGTTTATTGGCGTCAGAAGACCAGGAATAATCAGTTTAGGGGAGTGCAGTGAGATTAGTTATTAATTAGAGTAATCATTAAGTTGATAAGTGCATGGCAAGTAAAACGGTAAGTACTACAGTGCGTAGGGCACGTAACTACGAGACTCAGCGGCCGAACTGACAGCCAAAAACCCTACCCTTTGAAATACTTAGATAGGAAGTGATATGATTTAGATTGATTATGTGATTAAATTTACCAGGAAGTGATCATAATGCGTGTGTCAAATATCAATCCGTGTGAATATTAATTAATTAATGAATGTACTGCCGTGTGACGATAAAGCAACCATGTGCTGACCATCGATTAATTAGCAGTCAGTAATCAGATGTTAATTGCCGCGCGAGCACTTAATTGTGTTGTAATTGCTGAATAGATTCCGCACGATGATCATGCATAATTAATGTAGCGGGTAAGCCATGTAGGACGGCAGGAATAATAATAATAATAATAGTGATCGGGCAAAGGTTACCATTGTAATACCGGAGTCGCGTTGTGAAAATGACGTGATACTGTTGGGTAAATATGTGTTGAATTCAAGGTGATTTGCGCGAGTCTTTGAGACCGCAGTTTATTGTAGACGTACTTCCGAGTGAAGTGTTGCTGTTTCTTTTGAAAAGCGAATGTTACGCGTGTTATGTGGGCTGTTGACCCTTGGGGTGGCGGACCCGCCCGTCTGACCTTGCCCCAGTTGTGTTTCCTTTTTTTGTTTGGGTGTCCCGTAAGCTGAGGAAGGAGGAACATTGCTGTTAAAGTGAAGTTGGCTTCTTTGAACGGCAAAATATGTGATTTACGTAACACGCCAGAGCAGTGTAGTTATTAACAAGCGACCCGGCCGATAATGATAATGTTTGCCAATGAATCCTTGTTAATTGTTCGAGTATAATATAGATAGGGATTACAGGACCCTGCCTTCATCGCAAGAGGTTGTCAGTTCGATGCTCAACGTAGGCATAGGAGGCAAACAGCGTCAGAAGAAAGATCAAAGTGCCTTTACGTATTTGTTGCATAGCATGTATGATTTATGTGTTCTTTATGTCATGTGTGGTTGTAAATAAGGTCAGTGGTGGTTCTGTCCATCAGCTTGGCGATGTCTATAATAGCGAGGGTCGGTTCGAACCCAGGTGTTGTATCATATGTGTGTATTGTCTTTTACGTCATTTCATTGGGGAATCTAGGTCTTCATTAGAATAGGGATTGCTCAGATGTGTTGTCGGGTGCATGTTAGTTTTATGTGTTAGTGATAATATAGCCTCAGTGTTATGATAAAATTACCATTCGCTACATGTCACGATATACCACTTCTCGGTAAACGTACTCATTTCTATCAAGCCTAACGAACAGATGTTCACATAACAAGTCAACACAAACATTTATAAATTTTAATGTAATTCATTAGTGTTGTTTAATGCGCCATTTCCCATCATCATTAAGGTTGAATAAACCGGTTTGTGAGTTAAACATTTTAATACGAATGTGTTCTCATTTTAGTTATGTATGCCCCGCTTCTCCTCCCCTGTACGCCTTTAAGTTTACTTTTGTTCAGCGCCTATTTATTTCTTTCTTCTTGACCCATGTGCGACCCTGTAGATTCCATGCCGGTGCCATTTAGGGAGGGGGCGTGTGCAATATGTCAAACATTTTAAAATTTATAGATGTAAATATTGGTATTTAGAATCTCCTTCAAAAATAAAGAAACACGTATTCTTTTGTTTTCGGAAAATCCCAATAGGAAGGGTGTAAAATGGTGAATAATGGGTTGAATGCCTTTAATGAGGTTACTTATATTTCAGAACCTGAAGATATTACAGACCTGAAAATTGGTATTTGGGATCTATTTTAAATGTAAAGACACACGTATTTTTGGAAAAACCAAATATTGGGGGGTGAACATTTTAAAATGAATGTGTCTACATCTTAAAACTTTGAAATTTACAGATGTAAAAATTGGTAGTTAGAATCTCCTCTAAAAATAAAGGAACATTTATTTTTTTGGTTTCCTGTAAATCCCAATAGGAAGGGTGTAAAAGGGTGAAAAATGGGTTGAATGCCTTTAATGAGGATACGTATATCTCAGAAACGGAAGATATTACAGAACTGAAAATTTGTATATGGGATCTCCTTTAAAAATAAAGAAACACGTATTGTTTTAGTTTTTGGAAAATCCTATTAATTGCGGTTAAACTGAAGTGACAAATTGGGATGAATTTTTTGAAAGACTATATCTACAGAATATCTGAGAAACGTAAAATGTTATAGACGTAAGAAGTGGGTATTTGGAATCTCCTGTAAATGTAAAGAAATCTAGGTGATTAATTTTCGGAAACTCCACTTAAGGGGAACCCAAAAGGGGTGAAATTTTAAAATGAGAATTTTTACAGTATACCTAAAAAAACTTAACATGTTACAGAAGTGAAAAATGGTATGTTTATCTGTATTAAACATAAAGAAACGTGTATTTTTAGATTTCGGCAATACCACTTGGGTGGAGGGGGGGTGAAAGTGACTGAAAATGATGTTGAATTCTTTTAATTAGGCTACTGATATCTTAAAAATGAAGTTGTTACAGACGTGAAATTTGATATTTTCAATCTGCTTTAAAAGTAAAGAAACACGTATTCTCGGAAAATCCAATGAAGGGGCGAGGAGGAGGGGGTGAAAGAATTGAAAAATTAATTGACTTTAATTGTATGAGAATATATACATCTAATAAAAATTAAAGTTGTTACAGACGTGAAAATTCGTATTTTGATCTCCTTTAAAAACAAAGAAAAACTCGTTTTGGGGGAGAAACCATCTTGGGGGGCGAGAGTGTAAAGGAGTTGAATTCTTTTCATGAGGACACATAAATCAAAAAGTGAAGAAGTTAGAGTCGTGATAATTGGTATTTAGAAGTTCCTTTACTATTAACGAAACAAGTATGTTTAGCGGGAAAATTCACTTAGGCGGAGGGGGAAGTAGTTTGAAATGAAGTGACAAATGTAAATTATATTTATGGGGATACTTTTATCTCAAAACTGAAGGTAATAGACGTGAACATTGGTGTTTGGAATCTCCCTTAAACATAAAGAAACAAGCATTCTTTTAATTTCGTTTTATTGGGGGGGGTGGCGGTAAATAAACTTATCGGCGGTGGGGTGTAGAAGGAGGTGAGACCAATTGATTTTACTGTTCTTAATGTACTTATAAGGATCCTCCGTTGCTCAGGCGGCAGCGCGCCGGCCTCTCACAGCTGGGTTCCGTGGTTCAAATCCCGGTCACTCCATGTGACATTCGTGCTGGACAAAACGGAGGCGGGACAGGTTTTCTCCGGATACTCCGGTTTTCCCTGTCATCATTCATCCCAGCAACACATAATAATAATAATAATAATAATAATAATAATAATAATAATAATAATAATAATAATAATAATAATAATAATAATAATAATGTTCCGGACCGTCGTCAAATGTGCGGACCGCGCTGGAAACGGCTCCTGGACGGGTAATGACTAAGAATGCAGTCCGGCCGCGGGTTCAGTGCCGCCAAGGCACCCAATATGACACGACGCCGGATCTCCTGAAGGATTTTATCCATATTAAAAATGATTATAGGAAAAGATGGCAAAGATTTACGGACCCAACTGACCGGGAGGAATACCTGAGCCTAGCCCGGGATGTACGAAATCAATTGCTGGAAAGGAAGATTGAAAAATGTGAGGAAACGTGCCGTAAAATAATAGAAAACCAGTCAGATCGGGAATTTTGGTGGATTCTCCCAGAAAACGAGTCAGATCGCGAATTTCGGCGGTTTATATGTTTAAAACAATAAGCATTCAATTATAAATTTCAGTGTAAGACCGTAGCGAAGCACGGGTATCTTGCTAGTTACAGTATAAAATAATGCACTTATTGATGAGAATGGGATCATACTTCAAGAAGTGCTGTGATCTTTTAAATAAAAATTAATGTTATCATAAGAAATTAGATATCTGGCCTTCAAATCTGCACTAATATAAGTTAACCAGTTGCGACATCAGAGGAAAGCAATATAAAGAGTCTTAAACGCATTTATTTAAAATAAAATTTCAAAATAATATTTTAATAGTCAGTTTTTTCCGGAGTCAGTTGTTCTTCAAGAAATAAATGTATGTGACTACCTCAAATTAAAACAAAACACTGAAATAATTTTCAGAAACTCATTGGATGGGTTTTAGTCATTCACTTCCAGGCGACGCATATTCTGCATTATATCCATGCTTCGCGTCTCCCTGATAGAGTAGATGCTCAAAAGATGGCCTGCGTTCTGGTCCTAGAGCTGGAGGAATGGACTTAAACAGAGGAATTAAATCGCCGTTTCTAACTAGGATATAGGCTGGACATACTCATATAAATGCCCTCTTTGGGATATTGGAAATCGAGATTAAGATAATAGTGTAGGTAGCATCAGTACCAATTTCAATGCATTTTGCTAGGCAAGCATATTTGTACACGGAGTACATTAGTGTGATGTTCAGAGTGGGACAGAGGTTTGTTATTTTTACTCCAAATGGCAGTAGTGAGGATCAGCAACTATTATTGACATGTAGATATCCCATCATTCAAGTCATCAACAAATTCACAAGCGGATAATTCAAGATTCTTATAGTAATAACAACATCTCAGACCGACGCACGTCTATTTGCTGAAGCACAGACTATTCTGCGATAGTTCATCAGCGATATACCTAGTTATAACATTTAGTAGAAAACTTCATGCAGGTAAATGAAGAGTCACTCAAAAATTATAAATATTGAATCGAAATTAGCGCATGGTAGATTATAATTCCTCGCAAGTACAGTTTTATCAGATACAGATAAATTTGTAGATATAATGTCTCTTGTGGGTATCTACAGGGTTTGTATCTACATGGGAGATGAATTACTGTATTCTGATAATAATTAAGACAAAAAATATTAAATGCTAGGGACATATGGTACCATACACTCATTACCTTTTGAGTGGCTGTACAGTTGATAACTCGAAATTGAAATATTTGAGTTACCTTGTTGTAATACTAACGTGACGACAAGACGACGTAAGACTTCAGTGCTACTGACAGCGAAGCGTACCAAACACCAATCTAAAGAAAGTCTAGTTATTCACATTTTCAGCGCTCGTAAACGGGCCACGGACCATCTGTCATATATTTCTGTCAAGAAAGATTATTTATCATCTTTAAGCTGAGGTGAATAAAATATTTAGCAACCTGTATAAGTCATTGTAAGAGCCTCCGTGGCTCAGGCGGCAGCGCGCCAGCCTCTCACGGCTGGGTTCTGTGGTTCACATTCCGGTCACTCCATGTGAGATTTTTGCTTGACAAAGCGGAGGCGGGACAGGTTTTTCTCCGGGTACTCCGGTTTTCCCTGTCATCTTTCATTCCAGCAACACTCTACACTATCATTTCATTTCAACTGTCAGTAATTAATCATTGAAGTGAAACAGGTCTCGGCAGCCGGCACGATTCCTATCCTCGCTTGGGGCTTCATTCATCCCATCCCTGACGCGGTCAATGACTGGAAAACAGGTTGCAGGTTTTCATTCATATAAGTCAGTATACAGCTGGATTTGTAATGAGATATACGCATCCTTCTAAATCTTACAAATGCAAACTAATGGGAGAGATCAGAAAGCGAGGGTCTTAGTAACCTGGCATCATGAAACTTAGAACTAAATACTTCACATTATCATTGTATGAGGCTATGGGTTTGTAGATGCAGAGATCTATCATACTGTGACGCTGTCCGCCATTTTATTGTAAAACTATAGGAGAAGCACGTTAGCCTGGTCCCGGTCGCGAGTGACGTCACTGAGGAAGGGCCCCGTCTACCCGCCATGCAACGAAACAATCAGGAAAGAGCCAGGCGCATGAGGCCAGCCTTCTTCGCCACCATTCCGTTATTTCACTCTAGGCCCCCCGACGGTGCAAGAAAGACCTGGAAAGTGAACCCAGATCATTAGGATTCGAGAGAACTCTAGGGGCTTCTTCTTTCTCAAAGTATCTGGAAGGACTGTCCCCCTATTTAAGGCATTCCAGACGAGCTCGACGGTGCAGTTTGGGTTCAATTCAGTTATACAGTTAGTGGTATTGAGAAGTGCTGTTTTGGACCACTGGGTCAGTCAGCGGACATTGAGGGCTTAGTGCTGCCAGTACTCCGTATGGAATTGAGCAATGCAGTGCAGTGCAACGAGTACAGTCTTTTCCGTGATGGGAGTGTTGTTTTTGTTCTGTCTGTCATCGGGAATTGGAGTCTCTCTAATCCAGCTGCTGGGAGTGAACGTGTGTTTCCCGGGAGCAGTGTGAGAGAAGTCGGCAAGGGCAGTGAAGTCTGTTCTGAGTGTACGGACAGTGTACGACATACATGATTACGAGACTGTGTTGTGCATGGGCTGTGAATTAAGTGGCTGCGGTAGCGTACAGCAAGAACTACTGTGCGGCTGACTTAGAATATAAATGACAGTTGTGGAAGAGTGTGTTTTAATTCGTAAGTGATACAGTGAACAACTAGTGTAAAAGAGCAGTGAGAGCAAACGGAGCGCAAACTGCTGTAATTGTGTGCACTGTGTAGTGTAAATTGTGGTCCTGGTATGTCTGTGTAGTTTGGAAGCAAGAATTTGTGACTAATATATCTTAGTCGTAGAATTTTAAACGCTACCAGATGTGCTTTTATTCACCAATTGCCACGTTATAACCGGCATCAGAAGTGGGATAAACTGGTACGTTACACTGTTTAAGATGGTTTATCTGCTTGTGATCGTACAGACTGGGTAGCTTTAGTACACTCATTTAGAGATAAGGTTAACTGCTCGGAAGGACGTATGGGACTGTATTACTAACTCTGTACGCTCCACACACAATTCAAAGCGACACGAAATGTTGAACTAACTAACCAAAGCCTAACGATGCGATACCATTGAACTCTGAGGTGTCAATATTGATGAAAGATACATACTTTAGGCTTTCCCTGTATTTAGCGACCTACAGTACACTCAATATGGGCATCTACCCTATTGAACATACTGTAGATGTCCTAGTTAGTTTGGTAGTGAAGCCAGTGCTTGTTGCATACCGTCCTGTGCCATTGATATTCGCATGCATATCTCACGCCCATGACACTAAGTAACAAATAATATTCCAATTGCATACTTGTGTGCTTAACGTTTTATGAACGAAAGCGTATTTCTATCGCCGATGTATCCTTCTAAAAATGCTCTCTATTTAAACTGGCTATGTATTACAAACCTGAAGTTACAGCATATGCGCCCCTGTCACAAATCACATTTACGATATAAAATGGGCATTATGTAATTTCTAATGGCTGCATTTGTCTGCCTGTCACAAGAAAAATATCTGTATGAACACTTTATCAGAAATTATATGGTACTCAACTCTTATGTTCCAATTCTATTATTACCTTTGTAAGAGCCTTAAGCATCTGAAAATTAGCAGAATACTTACTCCTATTAGGGAATGGACATTCCCAAAATCAGAGTATCGGTTTGGGCAAAACAATTTTAATTCTAAGATCATTCCCGTGGTGTAGAGTTGGTGTTTCTGCCTCTTACTCGTAGGCATCGGGTTCGTTACCCGGCCAGTCCAAGTATCTTAATTCTAGATGGACGGTTAGAACGAGATTTAGTCAGCTTCGTGAGAACAACTGAGAAGATGTTTGATACGAGAAGAAGCGGACCCCATCAGGAAAGCCACACAATAGTGATGAGGAAGTCACGCTGCCTACGTGATCCTCCAGGAAGTGAAGGCCAACCGACAGAACAGAAGCCGTTTTGCCAATCCAAGGCCCCATTGGGCTATTGTACCGCAGGTTGTTTTGTTGGTTAGTTTTCTTTTAATTCTAAATTCTGTTCCTGACATATCTAAACATGACCTCATACACTTAGCATACTCCCTTCGTGTGCCTAAATACCGACCGAAACGTTTAAAGACTTTAAAGGCATGAATTTAACGCAACTGAGACAAGATCCACAAGACTGCCCCTTGTATGACATAATGATAAAGAGCGACATTGACGAGAATGTGATAATATTTAATTCCAATATGCATGAATTGTAGCCCGAAGGCCTGCAGATTACGGGGTGTCGTGTGGTCAGCACGACGAATTCTCTCGGCCGTTATTCTTGGCTTTGTAGACCGGTTATTTCCACCATTTAAATAAAACTATTAACACTGGTTCCACATGGCGACAAGTACGATGAGTGATTATTAGCAAACCACTTGTGAAGCACACTGATCCAGAGGTGTCTCTTGATGAAATAAATACATATTTCTCCACGGAACGTCTAACTCCTGAGACACAGAGAGTACAAAACATCATTGACAATATATTAAAGCAACAATCTCCAGTCCATCCTTTATTTGAATTTGATACCGTTACAGATCATGAAGAAAGAAGGGAAGTTATCTCAATTAAATCTCACACAACAGGAGCTCATGAAATTCCTATTTCATTCGTAACTTACATAATCGGCATAATTTTGCCAATTATTACGCATTGATTTACTACTTGCCTTACTTCAGGCAACATCCCAATTAAATGGAAAGATGCACTCATTGTGCCAGTCCCAAAAATCTCTTCAGCAAGCAGTACATCTGACCACCGATATGTCTGCGTTCTCACAACACTTTCCAAGGTTCTCGAGAAGATAATGAGTAAGCAAATGGTTAAATACTTGAAAAACATTATTTACTTGATCCCTTACTGTCTGGTTTTAGGAAAGGACACAGTACTACAACAACAATAATCAAGATTACGGATGACATTACAAGGGCAATGGACGAAAGAGAACTGATTAAACTTATTCTTCTAGACTTCAGTAATGCGTTTGACACTATAAATATAGACATACTGTTAGCTGAGTTACAAAAACTTTGCATGATTCAATCTTCTATTCAGTTCTTTGGCTCCTGTCACAAAAATAGACGACAGCGAGTTGTATCAAATGCGACGACTACAGAATGGAGGACTAAGATATCTGGCGTTCCTCAAGGGTTTATTCTTGTACTTCTCTTATTATCAAGCTATATTAATGACATTTCTTCTCAACTGATTGACTGTAATTATCACCTTTATGCCGACGATATTCAGATATACTCACAATTTAAAGTCTCCGATTTTGGCAATGCAATCCACCAAATGAACTCGATTTTAAATTCAGTTAGCTCCTATGCAAAAGAGAACTGCCCATTAATTAACCCGAGCAAAACGGAAGAAATTACAATAGCACAGTCCAAGCTTTGAAATACACTAAACATCACACACCTGCCTACTCTGATATTCTGTCGTAAAGTTATACCTTTTCAAAAATATTAAGAAACCTAGATGTCATTATGAATGACACATTAAACTGGAATGACCATAAAACAAATGTCTGCAGAAAGGTATATGCATCTCTTCATCCCCCCAAAAATTAAAACAATCCACTTTTACACATAGTATGAAAATAAAACTTATTCAAATTCTCATTTTTCCAATAATTTATTATTGTGGTGTTATATTAGCCGATGAAACTGTAGAACAAACATTGAAACTTCAGAGGGAAATTAACTCTTCCATAAGATTTATATTTTCTTTGAACATTGGGACACATACCTCCCCTTAGTATAAGAAAATATTCTGGCTGGAAATCGACAAACTAAGAAACCTACAAACTGCGACACTAACATTTCGACTTCTGAACGAATTTTCACCGGAATGCCAATCCTCCCATTTTAACTCCCTCCCATCTATTCATGGGCATAATACCAGATCGACTTCTACGCTTATGATACCGGTTAATCAAACAATTGTATACAGCCGCTCATTCCAGGTGTTTTGGGCAAGGCTATGGAACACTTCCCCCGTCAGTATACGTAATGGCACTTTAACAACCTCATGTAAACGGTCTATTGATATTTCCTCTTAAATACGCGAAGAGCTTGTATGAATGTTAGAGTGAATGAGTTAATATATGATTTAGACCTATTGATAAGTAATGCACATACTTAATATTGATTATTAACAAAATGACTATTATAATTCTATTTTATTCCATTAATTCGGGTACTTCTAGAGGCCGTATACAGTGTTATTTTTTTCAAATTATATGACCAAATAATCTCTATTGTACTTAGGTGTAAGAAAGGGCCGTGAGCCCTAACTTCGCCACATAAAAATGCATAAAATAAAATCATAACGTAAATAAATACGTTCAATAGAAGTTAAATGTGTATCACCGCATTAATCTGTAAGTAATGGGAAAACTACGCCATGAGAATACTCTCTTAGAAAATAATGTCTTCGAGTTAATCTTCCTCCAGGGAGGCAGACTGTTATTGCTTTGCTTACACTGTCTTCCTGGGTTTAGAATCTGTAATTCTGCCGAATTCACACGCTGAAATCAGGCACAGTCTGCGGAAATTTGTAATGCGCGTGAATATTAAAACATGTCTAATAAAATGAATCAGTGACAGATGGCACGTCTGTTGGTAGTTCATTCAAGATTTGTTCTAATTTCATTTCAGTTTAACACTTAAACGGTTACCACTCTAGTGATGTCTTATCGTTATTATTTTGATTCGAAACTATATCTAAGGACATTTATGCTTTGCTTGAGAGCCCCGAATTAGGTAGTGTCAGCCTTGTCAAGACAACTTATGGCCACGAAGGCATGTAAAACTCCAACGGTATTCGTCACGGTGGTCGCTCAATACGCAGAAAGTAGAACTATCAATCGGTCAGTGATAATTTGCTGTATGCCAGTTTAGTTTTTGCAAGAATTCCATTTTTGGCCGTTATACTGTATGTGTATCACATTTTTTATAATTCCCCTGTCCAATAAAGTTAGAAGAACTAATTATAACTGTGATGTTAAACTCAAGTCATTCAGTTTCCTCTTGAATCGCTCTTTTTCGCTTCACCTCACTGTTTCTTCTGTAATAATCTATTAGAAATCATCTAATCCTCGCAACTCATTCTCCACATCACCTGCTTATTATGGACTCTCAGAACGTAACTTCCATTCCGCGGTAGTAAGCTGTGCTTAGTAGCTCGAACGGTAGAACGCTTGCCTTATGAGCCCAGCTTGATAAGGCGAATCCCATTTCAGTCTGGTGGTATTTGAAGGTGTTCAAATACTGTACGTTATCCTCGAAATGCTAGATTTACTAGCATTAAAAAGAACTAATCCAGGACAAATTTCCGGCTCATACGTGTCTCCAAAAATCGGAAAGGTATTAATGTGACAAACCCTATATTATTATTATTATTATTATTATTATTATTATTATTATTATTATTATTATTATTATTATTATTATTATTATATTACAGTAAATCATATCCTGTCATATTATCACATGTTCTCTCTCAGATCTCCAGCTGCTGCCTTCTAATTCGTGCCGTGACACGTCCTTTCACAATTGATCAGATGCTGACTTGAAAACTCGGGCTAAGTAGCTCAGACTGTAGTGCGGCTGCCCTCTGAACACGAGTTGGCGAGTTCAATTCCGGTTCAGTCTGGTAGCATGTGAAGATGCTAAAATATGTCAGCCTGACATCTGTAAATTTACTAGCATCTAAAAGTCTTCCACGCGGGAAAACATCATCCGTCACCCTGGCGTTTCCAAGAAACGTAAACGTAGTAAGTGGGATGTAAATTCAGTAACATTATTATGACTTGAACATTCACATCCCCACATTCACAATCACAATTTTTCATATTCAACTGTATAACAAATCATTTCATCACATTTATGGTTATAACTCTTTTATTACTGTATGACATTTCTGGCCACAACTCCCCTATCGCTGTATGTTAACTCACACTATCAAATCTCTGGCCACAACTCTCCTATCGCTGTATGTTAACTCATACCATCACATCCCTGGTCACAACTCTCCTATCACTGTTTTTTAACTCATATCATCACATCCCTGGTCACAACTCTCCTATCACTGTATGTTAACTCATATCATCACATCCCTGGTCACAACTCTCCTATCACTGTATGTTAACTCATACCATCACATCCCTGGTCACAACTCTCCTATCACTGTATGTTAACTCATACCATCACATCCCTGGCCACAACTCTCCTATCGCTGTTTGTTAACTCATATCATCACATCCCTGGCAACAACTTTCCTATCACTGTTTGTTAACTCATACCATCACATCCCTGGTCACAACTCTCCTATTGCTGTATGTTAACTCATATCATCACATCTCTGGTCACAACTCTCCTATCACTGTTTGTTAACTCATACCATCAAATCCCTGGTCACAACTCTCCTATCACTGTTTGTTAACTCATACCATCACATCCCTGGCCACAACTCTCCTATCGCTGTTTGTTAACTCATATCATCACATCCCTGGCCACAACTTTCCTATCACTGTTTGTTAACTCATACCATCACATCCCTGGTCACAACTCTCCTATTGCTGTATGTTAACTCATATCATCACATCTCTGGTCACAACTCTCCTATCACTGTATGTTAACTCATATCATCACATCCCTGGTCACAACTCTCCTATCACTGTATGTTAACTCATACCGTCAAATCTCTGGCCACAACTCTCCTATCACTGTATGTTAACTCATACCATCAAATCTCTGGCCACAACTCTCCTATCGCTGTATGTTAACTCATACCATCACGTCCCTGGTCACAACTCTCCTATCACTGTTTGTTAACTCATATCAACACATCTCTGGCCACAACTCTCCTATCGCTGTATGTTAACTCATATTATCACATCCCTGGTCACAACTCTCCTATCGCTGTATGTTAACTCATACCATCAAATCTCTGGCCACAACTCTCCTATCACTGTATATTAACTCATATCATCACATCTCTCGCCACAGCTCTCCTATCACTTTATGTTATCTCATATCAACACATCTCTGGCCACAACTCTCCTATCACTTTATGTTATCTCATGTCATCACATCCTTGGTCACAACTCTCCTATTGCTGTATGTTAACTCATATCAACACATCTCTGGCTACAACTCTTCTATTAGGGGCCGGTAACCTTAAATGTTGTCCGCCTCCATAGTGTAACGGTTAGTGTTATTAGCTGCTTCCAGGGGGGCCTGGGTTCGGTAGTGCCAGAAATTTAAGAATGGCACGAGGACTGGTAACTGTTTAAAACGGTACATGCAGCTCACCTCAATTGGGGGTATGTCTTAAAAGAGCCGCACCACCTCAGGATGAGGACACGAGTTTACATTACCTTAGATGTTAGGCCCCTTTTAACAACAAGCATCATCATCAGCATCAGCATTATTGTGTGTTAATTCACATCATCACATTTCTGTCCGGATCCATGGGTAAATGGTTAGTGTGCTTGCCTTTTGTCACAGGGGTCCCGTGTTGGATTGCTGGCAGGTTCGGGAGTTGTAGCCATAATTGGCTAATTCCGCTGGCAAGGGGGCTGTGTATATGAGTCGTGTTCATCAACATTTCATCCCCATAAGGACGCGCAGGTCACCTACGGCGTCATTTCAGAAGACCTGCATCTGGCGAGCCGAACTTTTCCTCGGAATCTCCCGGCACTAAAAGCCATACGCCATTTCATCACATCTCTGGCCACAGCTCTCTTATTACTGTACTGTAAGTTGACTCATATCATCATATCTCTGGTCACAACTCTCCTATTACTGCCTTGTAACTCACATCTCCGTATTTCCTTCCTGAGTTCATGTATTATTGCCTTGTAACTCATATCACTGCATCGTCAGATCTTTCTCAGTTCACATATAATTATACCTTTCTCAGTTCATGTTATGAAATATTAGGGATGGAAGTTCGGACACCGAACATTTGAAGTTAACTATGTCGCATGTTATATAAATCATGTTTATCTCAACCCTGGGTGGTACAGAGCACCGCTATGCTTTAATCAAAAGATTGATTGGTATAGTTGGGTGACTGAAATGCATACATTTACGAAAGTGACTTACATTATTCTCCTCCTAGTAGAAAATGGTGATATATTTTAAATAAAAACGAAGGTTTACCGCAAGTGTCATTAATTTGTAGCAATACAGAATACTTGATGGGGACATTAGTCCGTTCGCATTTTAATCTATACAGCAGGATTATTCAGCCTGGGGAGTCTGCAACTCACTCTACAGCAGCGTTAGAGCAGTTATCGCATCACTCATTTACTCAGGCAGAGAAGAATCCGTTGTTTATTCAGAGTGTAGCTGATTGTCGGTGACCTCGCTGGCATCTGCTACAGTTCGTGTGCGCTAGTACTGTGTGTATTTACAGTACACAGAATGTTTTAATGAATATTGCTATTTTATTATCGCAAGGGGAAAATGATTCACAAACTCGGAGGAGGATTTATGCTGTTTACGGTGAAGATGCAGTAACCGATCGAACATGCCAGCCTGGTTTTCTACGTTTCGATCTGGAATTCGCTCCTTAAAGGACAAACCTCGTACCGTAAAACCCACTTTTACAGACGAAGAAAGGCTCAAGAAGTTGATTGAAAGTAGCTCAAGGGTGACAGAGGGAGGAATAGCTCAAATGTTGAATATATCATCCCTTAATATGAGGAAACACGAGGAGAGGCTTCGTTTCAGTACGACGAATTCTCTCGGCCGTTATTCTTGGCTTTCTAGACCGGTGTCGCTATCTCACCGTCAGTTAGGGTCTAGCTCCTCAATTGTCACAGTTCGCTGTGAGACGTGCAAGCGTAAATATGAAGCTTATTTCCAAAAGGTACCAACTCCAAAAAAATCGAAATTGAGATTATGATGGAAAACGTACGTTGGTAGGTAGCTCCATCGTATGAAAGAAAAAGAAATAGCCAAAACTACCTAAATCCATATCAAACAGGGCATTAAAAATCTTGTTTGATGCCAATAAGTACCAAATCCTGGGGCCTGAATGTGCCAATACGTACCGTATCCTTGCAGCCAATGAGAGGCCATTTCTGGGTCACGTGAACAGCAGCAAAATGGCCGCGCTATATTTACATGATAAGTGACAGTTTCCTTACGAAGTTGGTTTTGTTACTGTGTGCTATTCGTTTTTCAAAAGTATGGAATCAGAAATCTCAGATGAGTACTGTGATACTCCTGAAGAAGTAAATAAAGCAAGGAAGAGGGTATTAGCTCCAGATAAATGGAAGAAGACGCGTGCTAAACTGCAGAAATACGAGAGTAAAACGAGTGTTAAACCAAAAATGGCTTTTCCCACAATGTTGGTGAGATTTGTAGAGTCCGTGATTTAACAGAACAAGAAATAGTAGCGTTTCATGGTGCCTTCTGGGAGAATAAAGATGCTGTTTCTCAAAAAAAATATATTGCTTCGTATATTGATGTTGTATCACCAGAAAGGCACAGGCCTAATCAAAAGACACCATGTACGCGTGTTTCGAAGAAAATGACGATTAAATATAAAGCTAGAAGTGATAGTGGTGTTGTCAATGTGTGTAGGGATACATGTTCAAGCCTCCTGAATGTCAATCGAAGGAAAATTGAGAATGCTGCTAAGGGGAAGAGAGGGAATTCCTTTAGTTCAGTACCGTACTGCTACTTTGCATTATTTTCATTCTTTGTTCAATTTTATTTAATATTATTTAAATAATCTAGGCCTTCACTGTAAATACCTTAAACCTGACTATTTTATACCAAAATACAGTCAGTTTAAAAAAATTCTGATGACTGCAGTGAAATTTATGTCTTTCAGGTGAATATATTTAGAGTTTCAGTGCCAAAAAGTACCAAATCCATCATTTTCTTTGAATTTTTCCTAAACCGAAAAAGCTTTAACAGAAATAATTTGTACAACAATGAATTTATTCTATCTGAACATAGTAAAAGTGCTCAAATTAATTTTCAGTTGAAATTTTTACTCTCTCCTGTAAAATATTACTTTATGGATATGGTGCCTTTTGGAAATAAGCTTCTCAAATATCGAACGCGCTATTCTGTTGTGTGCTGTGAGGTAGAGTGTTTAGAGTGGTATTAGTAAAAAGTGCAAGAAAATGGCAAGCTTAAATATTAGTAAAAGTACAGTAACATGTGCATAAACTAAACAAACCCGGACCGGCAGAAATTCATGAGTGGATTGAAACAGTTTTAAAATTAAATGTTGATCAAGTGGAAACAATACAATTGGACAATTTGGAAACAGCAGTATATATAAAATTAACCAGAAAACTTCTGATGGAGGGCATTCTGACTTCAAGAGCAGGAACATCTCAGGTAAAGAATTTCAGTGGTTCAGTTTCGGAAGTAATTATGACATGTACTGATGTGGACACGAGAGTAGTACGGATAATGAATCATCCTATTAAAATGGCTAATGAACGCGTGGCAACTTATTTCAGTAAATATGGGAAAGTTAGGGACATACGTAATGAAAAAATGGTCTTCTACATACATATTTAGTGTATTTAGTGGAATTAGAGCTATGCGTATCGAATTACAAAGTGCTATCCCGACAATAGTGAC
This sequence comes from Anabrus simplex, assembly GCF_040414725.1. Taxonomy (NCBI): domain Eukaryota; kingdom Metazoa; phylum Arthropoda; class Insecta; order Orthoptera; family Tettigoniidae; genus Anabrus; species Anabrus simplex. The sequence goes on from NC_090266.1 coordinate 1,091,471,125, forward strand.
AATTGACGGATATAGAGCTCAGGTACTTTATGAAGGACAACCAACAACATGCTATCATTGTAGTGGTAGTGACCGTCTCCGACAAGACTGCCCGGTAAGGCGAGGAACAACTTCGACAGGTGAAACAGGACCTAGGCTTATGAGTCAAGTAGTTGCAGGGAACTCCAATGGCCCATCTATCGCAAGCGACACAGTAAACACAGGCAGGAGCGACAAGCTGGAATCACAACAGGTTATCGGTCTTGAGTCACAACGAGAACAGACCAGCCAGGGTCATAAACAAGATACAGTACACGAAGTAACATTGTAACACATGGCCGAGGAAACTCAGTCGATGTGAACGGACCAGAAATAGATCCACAACCAGCTCATGTCGGAACTGTAGGACTGGAACAATCTACGGATCAGATTCAAGTTGAAGAACACTCACCCCTCCATAACACAAATGTCACTGAACTTACGACAGGAAAGGAACTTATTAATTCTGACCTTGTAAATACAGACTTTGACGTAACCAGTTTGTTGGCAGACAAGTTAAATAGTTCTAGTTACCCCAACACTAGAAGTCATCCGAAGGAAGATATGAAACTAGATACTGATGATAGTAACACCACCGAAAATTTGACAGGACATAGTGAGACTCCTAAACAGCTGTGGTCAGATGATCTTGAACACTCGCCTGCTTAATGACACTAGCGAAATTCACTCAAGTCAGATTTTTCCGCCAGAGAAAAACGTTAAAAAGCTAAAAACTACCCAGTCCACCAAAGATGGCTCCATAAGTCAGTACAACTTTATATCAGCCCAAAGGATCCTCGAAGACAAGGAGGGAGGATAGGTGAGAGACGGTAGTTTGGCAATGTCTGTCAGATCCAAGGGCTCGACAGTTCAGTTTGGTATCAAGATGAATGTTACATTCCTCATGCTATTGACGTACACTATAATGACCTTAAACATTAACTGTATCCAGATAGCCAGCAAGCAGCAGCTTCTTAAGAAATTAATTCGTGACCAAGATGTTGATAAAGCTTTGTTACAGGAGGTTGCTACAGGTGATTTAATTCATATCTTTGGGTATGAAAGAGTAGTAAATATCAAGGAGACCAGACAAGGTACAGCTATATATATATATATACAGGGTGTTAGGCGTATACGTGCAGATATTTATTGTAGCAGTAGAGAACGATGTGACGAACCACTATATATCAAACTTTTAGTAATCCTCGGAAGTTATTTTCGAGAGCAAAGGGGTACGATGTTTTTAGAATAGGTAGTATGCCTTGTTCTTGTGAATGAATAGCTTTCCTTTGATAACAGGCAAGTCACGCGCCATCCCTGCCAAACTGGTTTCTGTTCTGTTTATGTTTAAGAGCAAATGTACTACTGTGACAGCTGAGCGCTCCCTATTCCATGCCACGAGATGTTACGTAATATACTTGCCAAACTGGTTTTATGTTTACGAGCAACTGACCTACGGTAACAGCTGAAGGCTACATTATCGCCAGACTGGTTTGTTGTTGTTAGTATTTAGTTTCCGTCTTTGGGGTTTCAGACAACACTAGTTATCGGTTTCGGACCCTGGAGATGTATTGAATTCTCAGCGTTAATACTGGTTCATTTGCTGTTACGTCCTTTAGGGGATAAGGATATCTGTGGTCGTCAGCCCTGTCGTCTAGTGAGTATGGAAATGACCTGAAAAACTGTGTCGGTGCGCGACCTGTACGAGCGTGTGATATAATTATTGGTTGGGATACGCACGCCGGGACGTGAAATGCGGTACGATCCCCGTTGTGCATTGCGTAAAGGTAGAAGAAGGAAGACAGTTCCTTGCGCCAACGAACAAATGCATGGCATAGGATATCCATATGAGTAGAATCAGAATTGAATTATCGAAGCACATCGAACGTTTTGTTTCAAACGAAAAATGGACATATTATACAACTAAGTAAATTAAACATACCTACATTTCGTGCTTCCTGCCTGGTTGAGTGGCTAAAACGGTTGAGGTGCCAGCCTTTTGACTCCAACTTCGCATGTTCGAACCTGGCCCCGTGCAGTGGTATTTGAAGGTGCTCAAATACGTCAGCCTCGTGTCGGTATATTTACTGGTACACCGAGCTCGATAGCCGCAGTCGCTCAAGTGCTACCAGTATCCAGTATTCGGGAGATAGTGGGTTCGTACCCCACTGTCGGTAGCCCTGAAGATGGTTTTCCGTGGTTTCCCATTTTCACACGAGGCAAATGCTGGGGCTGTACCTTAATTAAAGCCATGGTTGCATCCTTCCCACTCCTAACCCTTACCTGCCCCGTCATCGCTATAATACCTATCTGTGTCGGTGCGACGTAAAGCAACTTGTCATTCGAGCCAAGACACCACTGTGGTTCAGAATATCCTCTGGTGCTTAAACATACGTTCACGGAGGTCATCCGAAGTGGTTACCTCAGTTCGGTATACTTTGTTTCTCATGTCCCCCCAGGCATAACAATCCACTGCAATAAGGGCTGGCCAATTGATAGTTCCACATCGTCCTGTCTACCGTTGAGGAAATGTCTGCACCATCGTGTAAAATCCACGTGGTTCGGCGTAGTCGAAGCGACACGTCCTCTGAAAGCTCCAGTAACGTACTGTATCTACTGTACAGGAACAAGATAACATTAATAAAAAGATGTAACCGACCTCCAACTACACCTATCCTGATATTAATTAGAACCGGTGCTGGAAACTGCTTTGTCCTATTGAATGGGGATATTCCACAGCTCATGAGTGGGATATAGTGGGTTCCAACCCCTCTGTCGGCAGCCCTAAAGGTGGTTTACCGTGGTTTTCCATGTTCACACCAGGCAAATGCTGGGGCTGTAACGTCATGAATGCCACGATCGCTTCCTTTCCCGTCCCATCGTCACCATAAGGAAAGCTACACCGATCAAATTTATGCAAGTAAGGTGATTGGTACCGGTCTGAGTGTCTGAGACCGTTGAGGTCCTTATCTTCCGACCTCCAACTTGGCAGGTTCAATCTTGGCTCAGTCTGATGATATTTGATGGGGCACACATACGTCAGTCTCGTGTCGTAGAAATACTGGCACGTAAATGAACTCCTGCGATATGAAATTTCGTCACCTCAGCGTCTCAGAAAACGGTATAAATAGTATGTGGGACGTAAAGCAAAATAACGCTAATAAAAAGACGATTGGTCAAAGAGACAGACTTCCCACTGCATCCATCCAGATATTAATTGAGAGCCGGTGCTAGAGGTTGCCTTGGTATACTAAATATTAAACACTCCTTCTATAAAAATTGCCTCATGTGTCACTAATACACTTGACAGAAATTCTGGATTGAGTGCTTAATCAATTAACCAGCGGCAGAAATCCACTCTTAAATCATCACCGAGCTTGATAGTAGCAGTCGCTAAAGTTCGAACAGTATCCAATATTCGGGATGTACTGGCTTCGAATCCCTCTGTCGGCAGCTTTAAAGATGATTTTCCGTGGTTTTTCATGTTCACACCAGGCAAATGCTAGGGCTGTACCTTAATTAAGACCACGGTTGCTTCCTTCCCGATCCTAGTCCTTAGTTATATCTGTCGCCATAAAACCTATCTGTGTCGGTGCGACGCACCGATACAGATAGGTCTTATAGGACGATGGGATAGCAAAGGCCTAGGAGTTGGAAGGAGGCGGCCGTGGCCTTAATTAAGGTACAGCCCTAGCATTTGCCTGGTGTGAAAATGGGAAACCACGGAAAACCATCTTCTGGGCTGCCGAGAGTGGGATTCGAACCCATTATCTCCGGGATGCAAGCTCTCAGCCATGCGTCTCTAACCGCACGGCCAACTCGCCCGATAATAATAATAATAATAATAATAATAATAATAATAATAATAATAATAATAATAATAATAATATTTTATAATAATAATAATAATAATAATATTTTTTGCTGCCGGGCAGAGTGGCTCAGACGGTTGAGGCGCTGGCCTTCTGACCCCAACTTGGCAGGCTCGATCTTGGCTCAGTCCGATGGTATTCGAAGATGCTCAAATAAGTCAGCCTCGTGTCGGTAGATTTACTGGCGCGTAAAAAGAACTCCTGCGAGACTAAATTACAGCACCTCAGCGCCTCCAGAAACAGTAAGAGTAGTTAGTGGGACGTAAAGCAAATAACATTACCGGTATTATTATTAACAAGTCATTAGGAGCTGAAAGGCAGGGAAGAAAATAGTAAAATATGCGTGGTGTAGGAGGAAACAAGATGAAATGTACTTCACCCGTGCCTACATCGCTCGCAGTAGTTTACTATAGGATAGTATGCGTAAGACCAGAACCAGGTCTCTTTGCGATGAGTCAGGTGTATCTTCGTATTGTGGTTAGCACTAGAGGACAAAGTGTGACAAACAGGTTTTGTGTATAAACATCAAACATGCACATCAACAGACACACACACGCAATGTACCCAAACCAGTACAGTGTAGAATGAAGAACTGCCATGCTGTGTTCAAGGTCAATATCTAGCGTTTTAACAAGCACGTCTTCCGTGTGTTGTGTTCAGCTTGCGCCACGTACAAGGCAATCGCGAACTGAAACTCTAGATTTATAATTTTTGTTACCGGTACTTCAATTTTTCTGCTCGGATTTATGAGAATATCGAACTATCGAGACTCAAAATACTACATCGATTGAGAACTGAACTCCCAACTCAATACGCTGCAGAAATGGTGTAACATCTGACATACCAATGTGAAACACGTAGCAATTGTTCAAGTGACCTCCCTGGACTACTCTGCAGGCTTCACTTCTCCGTACCCGGCGAGTTGGCCATACGGTTAGGAGCGCACAGCTGTGAGCTCGCATCCGGGAGATTGGGGCTTCGAACCCCAATGTCGGCAGCCCTGAAGATGGTTTTCCGTGGTTTCCCAAGTTCACACCAGGCATTGCGGGGGTTGAACCTTAATTAAGGCCACGACCACTTTCTTACCATTCCTAGGCCTTTCTTGTCCGACTGTCGCCATAAGACCTCTCTGTGTTGGTGTGACGTAAAGCAACTAACAAAAGAATATCACTTCTCCGAATCCAGTCTTCCGTAATATCCATTGGAGATCTGGCGGGCCAATTGATGGGTCCATGTCGTCCTATTCGCCATAGACCAAAGGACTGATCCAAATGATCACGCAGTAAGCGGCTTATATCAGGTGGTGGACCATCGTGTAAAAACCACATGTTTCGGCGTAGTCGAAACGGAGCGTCCTCTGAAAGCTCTAATAACGTACCTATGAGGAACTCCAGGTAAGATACCCCTATGAACTGTGCAGGTAAGATGATGATAATAATGTCATTGGCTTTACGTCCCACTAACTACTTTTCACGGTTTTCGGAGACGCGGATTTGCAGGAATTTAGTACCATAGGAGTTCTTCACGTACCAGTAAATCTACTGACACAAGGCTGACGTATTTGAGCACCTTGTCAAGACTGGACTCAGAAGGCCAGTGCCTCAACCGTCTGAGCCACTCAGCCCGGCAAGATGATTGGTGCAGCACTGCGTAAAGTGCTGGCCTTCTGAACCCAACTTGGGAGGCTTGGTCTTGGCTCAGTCCGGTGGTATTTGAAGGTGCTCAAATACGTCAGTCTCGTGTCTGTAGATTTATTTGCATTAAAAAATACTGCGATAAAAAAATTCTGGCATTTCAGCGTCTCCGAAAACCGTGCAAATTAGTTAGTGGAACGTAAAGATATTATTATTATTATTATTATTATTATTATTATTATTATTAGTAGTAGTAGTAGTAGTAGTAGTAGTAGTAGTAGTAGTAGTAATAATATTATTTTTACGGAAGTTCTAATTAAACGGGTCCATTACAGTCATCATTTTACCTATCGGTACTTACTGTTCAGTAATAAGCCTTCCGTCCGCCTCTGTGGTGCAGTGGTTAGTGTGATTAGCTGCCACCCCCGAAGCTCGGGTTCGATTTCCAGCTCTGACAAGAAATTTGAAAAGTGGTACGAGGGCTGGAACGGGGTCCACTTAGCCTCGGGAGGTCAAATGAGTAGAGGTGGTCCGATTCCCAACTCAGCCATCCTGAAAGTTGTTTCCCGTAGTTCCCCCTTCTCCAGGCAAATGCCGGGATGGTACCTAACTTAAGGCCACGGCCGCTTCCTTCCCTCTTCCTTGTCTATCCTTTCCAATCTTCCCATACCCCCGCAAGGCCCCTGTTCAGCATAGCAGGTGAGGCCGCCTGGGTGAGGTACTGGTCATTCTCCCCAGTTGTATCCCCGATCCAATGTCTCACGCTCCAGGACACTACCCTTGAGGCGGTAGAGGTGGGATCCCTTGCTGAGTCCCATGAAAAACCAACCCTGGAGGGTAAATAGATTAGGAAAAAAAAGAATAAGCCTTCTATTAGAAATGCCCGGCGGCAATTCCACAGTAGGTCTTTTTCCTTCGAGCAATGTTCACGATGGATGCAACTACGGTTTTTGAAATTTGTCTCATTAATAACAATTTCACTGAATACTTATAGCCTTTTCTTTCAGTGTCCACCGTCCTTTCAATGACCTAAAAAGTTTATGAATAACCATAGACAACCCGCATTGTCTATTGTCAGAAATTCATCGTAGACTGTCGCAATAACAGCACAGAAATGTTGCGCCCATATTTCATTTACTTATTAACCATTTCCTTTCATTTTGTCAGCTTGGATCACTGAGTAATGCCATTGACGTCTTAAAAATCGTACACAAATACACAACACTTGATTCGCACGTATGTGCTTGTACGGATCTTCGACGTCACTGTAAGGATTCTGTGTACTTTTCACACAGAGTACCCTACACCGGTTTTCGAGTACAGCAAGTGACCTGGCACGTGAGTCCTCTTCTACTTGCCAAGCCTTTAGGGGAAGTGCACAACAACATGTGTTGGCCTGCGATAAGAAACAGGTTCAACAAGCCCTATACTCGGCTACTGTACTTCCGCTACGCGTGGACAGAATGACATCACCGGCGTATCCTGCTACGGCCGTTCAAAACACATTAGGTCCTGAAATATTTGGCTCAGTTATGGGCAAACTAATAGGACAAGGTAAAAAGTACATAGCATATATTATGAGATGTATTTTTCTTAGCCGACTAGCTTATATCTGCACGTATACACCTAACACCCTGTATAAGATACAATTCCCCATACAGCTCCCGTATTTCTTCCCAGTTCCCGTGGCATCAGTTTCAACATAAAAGGACATCTAAATTTAAATATTTATGCACCTCCTGGTTCTCAGGCGAGAGCCGAACGAAATGACTTCTATACTAGTGATATACATTTAATTAAAAATCATAGATATCGCATGGTTATTGGCGGGGATTTTAATGCAGTTATCAATGCCAGAGATCAGAGCGGGAGTTTTCAGAACTGTATAGCCTTATCAACTCTAGTGAAAGGGCTCAAACTGATAGACACCTGGGAATTACAAGCATCATCCGACCCAGGATATACATATTTTTGCGCTACTGGAGCATCGAGATTAGACCGAATATATGTCAGTCAAAGTCTGCAAGAGCATGTTGGGATTGCTGATGTGTGCCCCGTCGAATTTTCGGACCATGCAGCATATATATGTAAAATAAAGCAATCTGAGCTGGGAGTAGCTCGGGGAAGGGGTGTATGGAAACTCAATACGAATATTCTCAACAGTGAAGAACTGAAGGAACAGTTTTCTGTGCAGTGGCAACTATGGAGGAAAAATACTTCCCGTTATACAACGAGACTTGAGTGGTGGTTATCTTATGCAAAACCCAACGTAATCAAATTCATGAAACGGTTTAGTGTTCAGCATACTCGACAGATCAATCAAAAATCAGAATTCTTTTACAAGTGTTTACGTCAGCTGTATAGGGAAGATCACAGGAACCCATCAACATATCTCCGTATCAAGAAACAAGAGCACTTCTCCTCAGACTATACAGAGAAATGAATGAAGGACTTAAATTACGAGCACGGGATCATCGAAATAATACTGATGAAATGTCATCACTGTACCATCTCATTCGTGAGAGTAAACGAGGCAAACAAAAATATATTTCGAAACTGGCATCGTCAAGTGGGGAGTCTTCCGGGGATGTAAATATCATTAAGAACACAATTGAGCATTTCTTTACACTATTGTATGAAGAAACGAACGCTATTCCTCTTGACAGCAACAGCGCCTTTTTTGATTCTGTTCGAGGAAGACTGATACATGTGCAACAAGACTTTCTTATTGAAGAATTGCGGGAGGAAGACATTTATGAAGCCATACAGCGCAGTCTGCTTAACAAATCCCCTGGATTAGATGACCTTGGACGAGAATTCTACCTGACATTTTGGCCAATTATCAAGGAAGACCTTACGATAGCCTTAAATGATGTGTTACATTCAAGACCAAATATAAGTCGCCTAAAAGAGGGATTGATTGTACTGGTACCAAAAAAGCCTAATCCTAAAAGTATAGATGATTACAGACCAATTACTCTGCTGAATTTCGATTACAAGTTACTCACCCGATGTCTTAAACAGCGAATGACTTTCCTTATGTCCGATGCTTTAGGGGCAGACCAATCGTGTGGAGCTCCCGGTAGGAGCATTATACACTCAGTATGTGCAATAAGAGATGTTATCAGTGATTGTAGGGTAAGAAGGCAGTGTAAACAACTAATATCTTTAGATTTCGATCACGCGTTTGACAGAGTGAATCATACCTATTTAATTGCTGTTCTACGTGCAATGGGAATAAACAACCGCTTTATTAATATCCTACAACATGTTCTCCAGAGAGGATCTACGAAAGTCCAATTTAATGTTTTTTTACTAAGGCAATTAACATAAAAACAGGAGTACAACAAGGATGTCCGTTATCGATGTTATTATTTTTGCTATCTCTTGAATCACTATTGAGTAATTTAGCATGTTTACGCGACAGAGATATGATGGCAATCCTTGCCTTTGCTGATGATGTCACCATCATTGCGGACCGAAGAACAAACGCACAAGATCTTCAGAAATCTAGCAGTGACTACTGCAATATATCTGGTGCACAGTTAAACGTTAATAAATCGTGTTTGTTAAAACTAGGAGCAAGCCATACACGTGATAAACCTTTGTTAAACTTGGCAATGGTTCAGAAAGAGGTAAAAATCTTAAGACTTAGTTGTTTTAACAGTATTCACCAAATGATCCAGCATAACTGGGAGAAACCAGTGAATGTGATACGCGGACTGTTACAGCGAGAAAAATACAGGAATCTATCATTAATGCAAAGAATTCAGTATATCAATAAATACATAATCAGCAAACTGGGATACATGGGTCAAATCCTACCTATGCCTCGGTTATCCGGTATTAAGGTAATGGCTTCTGTAGGATGGTACATATGGCAAGGTTCAATCCTAAGGGTGAATCGTGATACTTTAACTCTGTCAAGATCTACTGGTGGATTAGGACTCAAGAATATCCAGAATCATGTGACAGCTTTATTCCTCAATCGACACATACAATTCCTTATGGGTGAAGGTCATCCGTATTCTCAAAATTTTCTCGAACAGTGGTGCAGTTTACAGCAGATGCCTAACCCTCCCCCTTTCCATGATGTGGATAAATTCGCCCCCCATGCACGATATTTGAAATATGAAATGAGCTATCTATCACAAATTTTATGAACAATAACGTGACCTAGAAAAGCATCTATATGTTTCTGCAGCGTAGCCAATATGTAGTTCCCAAGATTCAGCAGTCTATTCTGGTATGCAACTGGAATCGCATCTGGAGGAATATTATGCATCGGGTTTTTCCCTTTGAACTTCAAGCAAAGTGGTATATAGTTGTTCATGACATTGTTCCGACAAATAGTAAACTGTATAATATTCGTACGGCAGAAAGTTCACTATGTACCGTGTGTTGCAGAGGAGAAGACACTCTTCTACACCGTCTGCATGATTGTACCCGTGTTACGCAAGCTTGGCGATATGTGACGTACATCATCAAACGGGCTGCTCGATCCCGACGTTTTGAAGTACCACCGGAATGGATTGTTCACCCCACCCTTGGGACAACTTTAGCTCATTTTACATTTGTGCAAGTGTTAGTGATTGCAGTTTACGTGAATACAGTGTTAAAAACTCATGGAACTCGAAACTCTCGACACCATAGTTTGTGTCTAGATATTCAAGATGGTCTTGTTCAAGTTTTATCGTCACCAAGGGCCAAATATGTGGGGGGATATAGTACGTTATTGTACTCAATAATGGAAGATTTCTATACTGAAAACAACATGAATAATTAGGAAACATATTTGTTTTTAATGTCTTTTGTAATTATCCGAAACTTATGCTACTGTTCCAGCTCGGTAAAGCCAAAAAAATGTGTTGCTATTTTAATTTTTTTAATTTTTACTATTTGTATCTATTTTCATCATTTTCATCCTAACGCTTACATAGTAATCCTTCCTAGTAAATTTCAATAGTGCCAAATTATCAAGGCGAATAGAGACCTTTTAATTTTTCAATCTGTATATTTTACTAAGACATTGTTTGCTAATTGGATGCCGTTATGCATCACTAGACCAAGCGCCAAAAGTTGGTTGCGAGATAATCGCGTTTAAATTTGGTTCTATGTGTAAATTCGAGCGAAGATAATTTTGCTAAATATGTTATTACTGGTGTTGTAGGATAATATATTGTACCTTCCCACCAAATTTCATCATGTCTATACTCGCACTACATAGATTTTCTTGATGAAATGGCGCTTAGTCTACTGATGTAATTTAAGGTTTTTTTCAAGTGCGAATAATGTATCACGATGCTACACCAATAACCCCCAACTGTTGAGTATCTACTGAGTAAAACTTCAAAAAATATAACGTGGCGGCAGCCATGATTAAAAACTGAATCTCCTACTGTCTGAAAAGGCCCGCTAAGTGCTTGATCCACCACGAGCCGCGCCACAACTCCGGTACATTATTCAAGTTTTAGATGGGGAAATTCTAGAAGGGAAGACATTCTCTAAAGTCGTTGCTATAACGACTTCCTGATTTGAGGAATTTCAACTTATCTGAGTCAAATACATTGGTAAGACATGAGCCATTGTAGTCTGTACAATTTTTGAATGGATTTTCCTTCACGAGAGGCCTATTATATTCTGAGAGTACAGTATTGACGTGATATTTGTAAGCCTTGTTTTGTTTTGCTTGAGACAGAAAATGTGATTAAAGATATTTTCTCCCATAAATACACACAAATCCCTGGACAGGTAATAAGATTGTTGCTCTCAGTTCATTCAATCTCAAAATCAGGATCTCCATTAAACCTATCTACGTCATCCACGATGTCAGAATCTGCTTGAAGATTCTGGTAACATTGTTTGGCATCTGCAGGTATTAGGTGCATCAGCGAACCAAAGTCTCTTAGTTTGTCTTCAGAGATAATACGTTTTCCTTTTGGCCAAAAAGGTATTAATGCCTGGTGAAAGGGAACTCTACTTTCCCGTGGTCGTCCCTGTCATGACTTATTTAGATTTACTTCCTGAGATTCACCATCAAATTCTAGAGAATGATTCTCAGACGCAACCTTCTTAGCAAGCTGCATTAGTAGCATTGTCCTTCTCCTTACTTTTGGAAGTACTTGGTACATCGCTGAACTTCGTCACTTGATAAACCACTCAATGTATCACCACGTAAAAATGTCAGCACTATCGAAAACGCGGGCTCCCTCGCTGTCATCCGCGCGCAATATCAGGAATGTGGCGCTTGGTCTAATGGTGCAAACTGGAACGTCGCATAGTCTACTGATGCAATATACATTTTTACTGATTCCCGCTTTGTCGCTTAGGTTTCCTGTTTAATAACAACTAATGGCCTCTTGTAATGCAGTGGGGAATTTTTTATAACTAGTTCAAGCCTTCCTCTACAAGATGGCGCTAAAATCCCAATTTTCGTCAAATGGCGCTTAGTCTACTGATGCATAACGTCATCTAATTTTGTAATGTCATCTATGTAATTATTGGTTTTGTATTCTGTATGTGTACCAACGGTACCAACTGTGCAGAAGTATTAGGCACAAGAACTCTTCATTCTTTTTACCCAAGACCAGGTCGTTAATGGTAATCAATTATTGTCATAGCAATGTAAGATTGTTCAAGAACTAACAAGAACCACCAAGGTAGTGGAAGTGGAAAGGACTTACTGTAGATCAGGAGACATGAACTATGTAAACCAACCAACAGTAAAACTTGTAAGCATGTATTTTTACCAATAAAAGTTGTATAAAGAATTGTAATCACATAGGCTGAGTAGATCTCGAACCAGCTCTCAGATCCAAGTAAATATCCATTATGTGGCTAGAAATCAAACTTGGGGCCTCCGGGTAAGAGGCAGGCAGGCTATCACTACACTGCGGGACCGGCAAATAGCAAATTAGTATAAATAAACATATTTTATCAAAACTGAAATCAAATTAAAAATTTTATTTTTACAAATGTCCAATATATGAATTCCAAATTCTTACTGGTATTCAGATGGGGCTGTCATAGACAATGCGGCTGAGGTGATACCGTATATAGTACAGTAAGAGTTCTTTTAATTTAAAACGCGTTAAGCTTGCGGAGTAAGCTGATGTGCCTTCTACAAAGTAGACAGTTTCCTTGAATTTCCGCCTTCAGTTTTATCGCTCTGAATTTTCTGGGCGAGTTCCTAGCGAAATATGATTATTTGAGATTAGATTTCCGCCGCGGTGAGAGAGGATGTTCCAGCTCTCACCTGCTAAGCTCCTATGTCATCTCGCATATACCGACCAGGATTCAGAATAATTGTTGGGGAATAAATCATTGCCGGCGAGTAAGAAATATGTGCTAGTTCTCACAGAGCTCGAAGGAAGCTTGTGTTAAGTGTGCTGCTAGGTTGTGCTCAAGGATTATGAATAAAATTAGTTACTTATTCGCTGTCTCAGTTATTACATACGAGTATTCCTTGTGTAATCAGACAACAGCGTAATGAGATTTTTTACATTTTGAAGCAATAACTTACCTGGAAACATAAATTGGTCGGAGATACTAATTTTTGCTTAATATCAGCTTCCTATGTTCATATGCCTTTGCTGGCGAGATGTAGTGTTTACAGTGCACTATGTCTTCTGGTATGGGCTATATCAAATTTGTTACTTTCATTGACCTGTCACAGTCTCATCCTTGGCTTTGACGATATGAAAGTGACTGAGGTATGAGTGATGCTAGTAATACCATTCCTTATGCAGCCAGTCCCTGTTATGAATGGTGTGAAAATATCGCTCATAGGGTCAGTTGGTGCATGCATTTCAGTGGGCTTGGCAGACTGATATGTAAGAGCAACTGCTGGCTCGGTGAGGAAAGCAACGGGAAACTACCTCACTCCTCGTTTCCCTAGTACGCCTCTTCAGTGACGCCTAGGCTGTTTATGACAGCTGTTGGCGAAGCTGCAGAGGATCAAACCAGCCTTCGGGCTGATTACCCAACATACACATACATGTTCAACATCTATTGCCGATTTGAGAGGGTCAGACGGTTCAGGGGCTGGCCTTGTGACTCCAACTTGGCACGTTCGATCCCGGCTCAGTCCACTGCTATCTGAAAGTGTTCAAATACGTCATCCTCCTGTCGGTAGATTTACTGTCACGTAAAAGAACTCCTGCGCCGCAAAATTTCGGCACCTCGGCGTCTCCAAAAACCGGTAAAAGTTGTTAGTGGGACGTAAAACAATTAATATTCAACATCTGTTTTATTGAACACTTAATATGGTATATTTATCCGAGAGTGAACATTAAAAAGTAATGTGAACTAACTATTAAAGAAAGGACCATGATCTATATACAGTGGGCCGGGCTGAGTGGCTCAGACGGTTGGGGCGCTGGCCTACTGACCTCAACTTGGCAGGTTCGATCCTGGCTCAGTCTGGTGGTATTTGAAGGTGTCAAAATACGTCAGCCCTTTGTCGGTAGATTTTCTGGCAGGTGATAGAACTCATGCGGGACTAAATTCCGGCACCACGGCGTCTCCAAAATCCGTAAAAGCAGTTAGTGGGAGGTAAGAAAACCAGTACCATTATGATTATTACTTTACATTTGTAAAGAAAATGCTATACAGAATACAATAATAACCGTTTATAGAATTTAGTTCAGGAAATACATTTATTACATTTGACGTACTTCCCCATATTCTAAAATCACTTTGAAAGTAACAACTGTTTGCTCTTCAAAGCAAGAGACGGACTGAGTTCACAAAATTTTGGGGGTCTTCCTGCAAATCTACGAATGGGAATTTATTTGTTCATCTTTCGAAACACACGTCTTTTTGGAACCCTACGAGAACTGCAACCTTTACGCACTTCAGACAAACACGAGTTGCGTTACTGCCCCCTTAACGAGTAGTTACGTGCTTCTTGAGGAATTAATCCCACCAGAGTTAATTTGGTAATAACAAAACATTATTCCTTGGGAGTGAACCCAAACAATTTCAAGACCATGAGAGAAAAAGAGGTTCTTAAAAATGTTTCTAGCATTGTAGTGGGGTATATATCTACATATATCCTTATAGTCAACATGGTGTACAGTATTATATTCTGGAAGTTATTCATGCTCTAGAGGGTATAGTCGTAAATTTATTTTATTACCTACAAACCTAAGTTAGCGCAATTTATCTCAATTGCAATTTTTAACATATATATTTGTGTATCATTCACGGCCTCATAAATTTGACCACGCAGATTTATTCGGCTGCCGAAACTGAAAATATTATTGTGTTCGGTTACTTTTTCGATTTAGAATTAAACTAAAATGAACCTTTTAATGATTATGTCAGTAATATTGTGAATAATACAAATGAGCCTTTGATCCGGCTTGACGTAGGACTTAACTTACTTACAACCTAGATTGTCTTTAACTATTTATACCACGCATTAAAATCATTACAATTTATACCATGCAAGCATACGGAGCACAGCATGCAGGGAACTGATCAGGTACACTACTCTCCCTTGCTCATGTGGTTCACACGCCGGCTTAAGCATGTGGTATTTTTGAATGAAAACATCCCCCCTTTGGTTTAAATTGCACGAAAACCCGGACAGACCGTGGAAAAGATTACGAAATCACCCGTGTAGATTACTGAAAATTGAACAGGTTGTATCAGAAGTACTGGTATAAACCGAAACAATGGAACGTACACGATAGGAAAATAAAAAACTTCGCAGTGATCATGAGATTGCAGTCGAACCACTCGTGACATAATATGGAAATTTGTTGACAATTCGCCCATGGCGTGATTTCTTGTATGGCAACGCATGGACACATCGTGTGTTTTACGTAATGGTACACCCGGTGCCATAATCTTGGTTAGTACCAAATAATCGAAACACACCTCACACCTCGTTATAGATGGCTTCAGTTGAGCACTAAGTCTGGTCTGTACCTTTGAACAAGGATGATATTGTGTAGTACTGTACATGAGTATTTTTTACAGGAGTAGCTGATAAAGTCGTCCTTGCACATGGAGACAATATTGTACTCTTCGCCGCGTTGAGTTCCCACTGGTTCCTACACGTCCGGTACACAGTAGAATTGTTCATAAGCTTCGACAATTATTTACTCCAGTTCTTCAACGGTTTCAAAAGACGCTATGTACAGTCAAGTGCACGTAATCCTGCTGGTAAAGAATCGGTTATTTACGTTGGTAGTAGAATGTTACATTTCTGCCTCACCCATCCGTAACCCCTCATCTGGTTCTAGCAATTCACTTGTGCAGATTGGCAGACTATCCCTACCCTTAGTTCGCTGCATCCAGTAACGTCAATGTAGCTAAAAGATCGAGTTAAAAGGCAGTCCTTTTAAGATACTCACACTTTTTTTACTCCTCCTTGCCTAGTTTTATGACCGGATGCCCGTCCTGACGACAATCTTGTGGGAAGGGATGTAATTACTAATGGTGTGTGTTTACATGGTGGTATAATCAGTTGTGAATTAACTACACACAGTTAACATTTCCGACCCGGCCGGAAATCGAACCCAGGGCCCTCTAAGGCGAAGGCCAGTACTCTGACCACTCAGCCATCGAGCCTAACCGTACATCATAAGAATACTTTCGCGATATGTTCAGTTTATAAAGTTCCGAACTCGTGTATAGTCGCTCAAAGAAAGAATGAGCACTTGATACTGTATGTTCCTTGCCATTATTATTTTATAAGACTTAATTTTAATTGTTATCAAAATGTAATCCATCCCTCATGCATATGTAAACCCTGTGGACATCAAAAACAAAAAAATATATTTATAAGTTCAGTGCGACTGTACAAAGTAAAATACCTTGTGTTTAACCACGGGATGAATATCTGAAATAAATGTGATAAATATGAGATCCAAATCATAACAAGGAAGGATTTTGTGAAGCAATCACCCGTAACGAATAAATATGGCATTACCATCACCAGTTTTAGCTCCTAACGAGTCATATAACTTGTCTCGTTAGCGAAGAGACGTGAACAAAAACAAGACAATTATTTTGTATCATATGAAGACTCAGGAAACTGTCTGGAGTACACTGCCAACCTTAAAGCTGTAACAAGAGGGAAACGTTAACTCACGACAGTCGATCTTGGTGAACATGTCATATAAACATTAAAATCATGTCCTAGTACATTTAACGTGTTTATTACGAAGTTTCACGGTTTCATGTCTCACTTAAGGGCACACGATTATGAACGCACAGTGAAATGATGCTGGAACCATCATAATATTTCTCACTGTATATGTTCTATATGTTCTATTTTTTCTATGTAAAGTCGAAAGACTCCTGATTTCAATAAATTACAGGTCATAAGATTTAATCTTCTCGTTTGCTCTCTAAGGACTTCTCAATTTGTTTAATATTACAGGGTCCTTGGTCTTGTTTAATAAACATTGGTACACACTATTTTTTCTTTCTTTTTAATTCGTTTAACGACCAGGGTTGGCTTTTCCCTCGGACTCAGTCAGGGATCCCGTCTCTACAGCCTCAAGGGCAGTGTCCTGGAGCGTGAGATATTGGGTCGGGAGACACAACTGGGGAGAATGACCAATACCTCGCCCAGGCCATCTCACCTGCTATGCTGAGCAGGAGCCTGTGGGGGGATGGGAATATTGGAAGGGATAGACAAGGAAGAAGGAAGGAAGCGGCCGTGGCCTTAGGTTAGGTACCATCCCGGCATTTGCCAGGAGGAGAAGTGAGAAACCACGGGAAACCACTTCGAGGATGTCTGAAGTGGGAATCGAACCCACCTGTACTCATTTGACTTCCCGAAGCTGAGTGGACCCCGTTCCAGCCCTCGTACCACCTTTCAAATTTCGTGGCAGAGCCGGGAATCGAACCCGCGCCTCCGAGTGTGGCAGCTAATCACACTATTTATTATTATTATTATTATTATTATTATTATTATTATTATTATTATTATTATTATTATTATTATTATTATTTCATTTCATTATCCGTTTAACTTCCAGGGTTGGTTCTTCTCCCGGTTTCAGCGAGGCATCCCACCTTTACAGCCTCAGCGAGAGTGTCCTAGAGTGGGACGCATTGGGTTGGGGATACACCTGGGGAGGAGGACCAGAACCTCTCCCAGGCTGCCTAATCTGATATGCTGAACACGGGATTTGTGGGGGTATGGGATGATTGGAAGAGAAAGACAAGGACGAGGGAATGAAATAGCCGTGATCTTTGGTTAGATACCATTTCGGCATTTGTCTTGATAGGAATTGGGAAATGCAAGGAAAAACACTTCGAGGATGGCTGAGGTGGGAATCGAGTCCTCTTCTACTCGTTTCACCTCCAGAGGCTGAGTGGATCCCGTCCCAGTCCTCGTACCAATTTTCAAATATCGTGGCACAGCCGGGAATTTAACCTGGACCTCCGGGATAGCAAATAATCACAATAACCACTAGGCCTATACCACAGAGGCGGACATTGACATTATTATTATTATTGGGTCTATTATTTTTAGTATTATAAAAGGAATTTTAACGTCCCATTAACTTCTGATAGTCGTTAGGATTGTCTGGATGAATTCAAGCTGAAATCATTCTTTATAGTCTATCTGTTTAGGTGTTTCTTCGGACATAGACGTTCGAGTGTTTGGGCGTTTTAAGCCTCCAACATTCATATTTTGTTCTCGCCTTTCTTGTTGACCGCTATTTCTTTATTTTTCTGTTTATGGCTGGGCTTCGGCTCCTGTAGAACCTTACGGATATTTCAATTCACACCTCGAAAGTATAGCTTCCCTACCACATAAGGGTAGCGAAGGTATTAGCTTCTGAATTTCTTAAAGCAGAATATTTTGCTGCTTACCTGAGGTGTTTGACAACAAACATCACGTAATCTCCTGGCCCCATAAAGGACGATTTTTAAGGTATTAACTTTAAACTGTGCTTCAGGGATCGAGACCCATCCTATTTAACTTTGTTCCAGAAGCTATGGCTTCTTTCTCCGCACTGAATTCACTCTATTTTCTCTCTGCGAATTAAGGCTAGCTTATCTCTGTAACTTTGTAAATTTGTAAGACCTATTGGTCTGAGTTCTCTGACTGACGTATTCCGAATGGAAGTTCTTCTCCCCATATTGCTTAATTTCTGTGCTCATAAGCTCCCCTCTATTTATAGTCAAGGTTTCCCTGTACTATAATTTTTGTTGTTCTTGCTTGAAAATATAAGAAAAGAGAGAAAATAACATTTTCAGTAGATATTGTTGGCAAAATTTAAACTTTGGTTCATGCTCTATCTCACGCTTCTTTCCCTCTCTGCTCAACGGAAATGACCGTAACATTATTATTATTATTATTATTATTATTATTATTATTATTATTATTATTATTATTATTATTATTATTATTATTATTATTATTATTATTGTCTTCCCACAAAGCACCATGGAACGCGGGGCAGGGTGAAGCCAGTGTTTCTTTATAGTGCGCTTCCACTTTGTCTACACATGTTCAGCGGGGTCCAAATCTGGAGCTCGAGGGACACAATTTAGCAGTTTAATGAGATCCTACTCAGAAAACCAGTCCTGATCACGATCGCTCCTGAGGGGTGTTGTGTGGGGGTTATTGTCTTGTATGGACTTATCTAGATAGAATTCCCTCCCACTCAGAACCATAATATTCTGCCCAAAGATTGATCCGATTCGATACGGTCATATATCCGATGAAGCACTCCAGCCCTATCAGGCGATATCCACTGCGCGAACACTCGCTTATACTGTATATCTTTTGACGAAACGTTCTCCCCTAAACACGAAGCGTCCCGACCTCCACCGAACTGAAAGAAGCCTCGTCAGAGAAGATCAAATAATTCCGATTACGATTTAACTCAATCTCGGCAAAGACGCACCGATCGACCTCTGTTCATCAGAGGGAGACTCTTTTGCAGCACCTTTTCTGCGATGCAACCTGACTTTTCGTAATCGTTTTCGGACCGTGTATGAACATCCAGGCAAGTAGGTCGCCTGCATGAACTCTCCCGAGTTTAGGAACGGTTTCTCCTGTGAAGTTTCAACTAACCTGTTGTCTTCATCCGTAGCAGAAACCCGCTTTAAACCAGTGCCCTCTAGATGTCCAATATCCTCTGACACCCGCCACTGCTGTGTCCATGTCTGAGAAGCTTTAGGCGAAATGCCATACCGAATCGCTGCCTCACGAATGCTGAAGCTATCTGTTGTCCTTATTATTATTACGAGTTACTTTACGTCGCACCGACACATGGAGACGATAGGATGAGGAAGGGCTAGGAGTGTGAAGGAAGTGGCCATGGCCTTAACTAAGGTACAGTCCCAGGATTTTTTTCTTGAAGCGTGTGAATAATGTGCCATATCCGAATGGAATGAAGCTTTTAGCATCTAATTTAGCTCGACCAAACTTGATCTGTTCATTGCCAGACGTCATCACGGTTTATTCATTCGGGAACTAAAAGCCGTTCACGCCCGGATTATGTCAGGAGCGAATTTTATAGCCTACAGCTGACCCACTGCGCTATGCAGGAACGTGCTGTATGCAAATGTATGTTGCGTTGATGGGAGAGAGTGAGGAAGACTGACACTATAACCGAGAATTATGGGCCGTGTTGAAAAACGCATCCAGCTGCCTGTACAAAGCCGAATATTGCCGAAGTGCACTTTCTTATACAGGATGATTGATCTAAGTTGTCCTCCTCAAATTTCTTCTGGTCCGTTAAAGGTACAGACATTCTGTTTTCAAATTCTTAAATTGTATCGAGAGGCTCATGAAATGCTGTCCTATTCCTCTCGATCACATGCATACTTACCAAGAAGCAGGTAGCAACGTTGTCCTTTTAAATGGGACTACCGAGCTCGATAGCTGCAGTTCGCTTAAGTGCGGCCAGTATCCAGTATTCGGGAGATAGTAGGTTCGAACCCCACTGTCGGCAGCCCTGAAAATGGTTTTCCGTGGTTTCCCATTTTCACACCAGGCAAATGCCGTGGCTGTACCTTAATTAAGGCCACGGCCGCTTCCTTCCCACTCCTAGCCCTTTCCTGTCCCATCGTCGCCATAAGACCTATCTGTGTCGGTGCGACGTAAAGCAACTAGGAAAAAAATTAAATAAATGGGACTATACTAATTTCATCCAATACAACTATCTATCTATATAAATAAAATTGTACGGGGTCCGCTGTCTGTAATTTAGTTTGTTTTGCCATTTTTCAGATATTTATCCGTTTTAGGTCAACTCAAGACCGAATCGGTGGTTTTTACGTTTCGTGTCTGTTTGTCTGTTTGTCTGTTTGTCTGTCTGTTTGTCTGTTCCACCATCACGTCGAAACGGCTGGATAGATCTCAACCAAAGTTCATATTTAGGGTATACTCGTCCCGGGGAAGGTTTCGATATGCATATCATTTTAAAATCTTTGAATACACGGGGGGTTTATAGGAAAACCAGAATGTTTTTTCCACCATCACGTCGAAACGGCTGGATAGATCTCAACCAAACTTCATATTTGGAGTATACTCATCCCGGGGAAGGTTTCGGTATGCATATCATTTTAAAATATTTTAATAGACGGGGGGTTTATCGGAAAACCAGAATGGTTTTTCCACCATCACGTCGAAACGGCTGGATAGATCTCAACCAAACTTCATATTTAGAGTATAACTCATCCCGGGGAAGGTTTCGATATGCAAATTGTTTTAAAATCTTTGAATAGACGGTGGGTTTATAGGAAAACCAGAATGGTTTTTCCACCATCACGTCGAAACGGCTGGATAGATCTCAACCAAACTTCATATTTAGAGTATACTCATCATGAGGAAGGTTTTGATATGCATATAATTTTAAAATCTTTGAATAGACGGGGTGTTCATAGGAAAACCAGAATGGTTTTCCTCCATTTTCTCTTATACTATTGATTTTCTGTAAACTTTGTTTACCGTACGTGAACCGTCTCTTCATTATAAACAACTTTCGTTATGTTCATAATTTACCTTACTCTTCACATGACGGAGAAATTTACAATTTTCTGCTGGTATCATGCTCTGCATTGAGTGACCGACAGACCGACAACGAACCTACAGGTTACCATGGCAACGTCTCTGACTGCATGCCAGTAGGGAAGTAACGTATTGCCATTTTCCTCATCATGCTTTTAAATTAGTGGTTGTTCCTTGGGTAGATGGCAAGAGAGGCGTCAATCGGCCCATCTGCGGGATATTGGTGGAATATCGTTGGAGGTTATAACCGCCCCCGAACAGATTAAGTAATAAGACCATTAGTCATCTTATTTGTTTACCTAAGAATCACTGGACCTAAATTTCTCCTGTGTTACCGCTTTATTATATCCATAACTCACACTAGCATAATTTATTGAGGGGCATTAGATTTTCCAATACATTCATTTGGCATTTACATATGTGTCGTTATCCGGCTGTCCTCAGTTATAATCCATTTTCTATTACTTTCAACTTTCTTAACTGTATTATTTTCTTCCTTAATTACGCCGTATGTACGTGAGTGCTAGAAACTACTGGATGCATTTCCACCAAGATTCCTATTTAGAATACTGTACACCTGTCCTTGATAGGTTTTAAGGCAAATATTGTTTCTAAATTCCTGAACTGACTGGGGGTTTATACAAAACCGAAACAGTGATTTTGCACTTCCACAAATTATACACAACCAATCTTAATGGAAATCTACCTACCTTGGTAGAAATTAATTTCTAAACCTTTTTTCTCATGTGCATCACTTCGATACGAGGATAAGGGAGATATCATTAACGGACCGTTTTTCTGTGCAAGTCCCGTCGGACTTAACTCACGAGCGGGTGCGTGTAAAGCGTATTCCTTACAACTTGAAAACTACTGAAGACATTCGAACCAACATTTATATTTAGCATCCACCTGTCCAACTTAGGTTTTAAACGTACAGTAAATAACATTTCATGTTCCGGAATGGACTGGCGGTTCATAGGGAACCGAAATGGTGATTTTACTCTTCCACAATATATACAGAACAAGACCAACCTGACTGGAAATCGAACAAACGTGATGGAATTCACCTCTAAACCTTTTTTTCATGTGCATTTTTTCGTCAGGAGGATTAATAAGGGAGATATCATGAATGGTCAGATTTTCAGGTTAAGTCCAGCGGACATAGCCCAAAAGGTGTTTTACATGGAGCAGATTCCTTATCTATATAAATCAAATCGTGACGACTGTGTACCTCTACACTGACTATTTTGGCGAAATTTTCGTACAGCTTTCCGTTTAAGGGGTAATAATGACCATCTGCATAATTTTTTGGTTTAGTTTCCTGAAAGTCCTAATTTTTACCCGCCTCGCCCAAAATCCAGATTGCGGCATAATCTGCCAGAAGAAAAAGAAGATGATTGAAATTTGACCAAATTATACGTTTTAGGCTGTAACGAACGGAAAACTACCAAGATCATTAAATTTTTCACTTTTTATCCCCGAAGAATATCGAAATATGCAGGCAGTTTTAATGATGGTGCACACCTTCGGAAATTCCTATCACATAACGGATTGCACAATCTCCGTTCAATTTGCAATGATCTTCAACCTTGGTCTTATGACTTTTTGCCGTATCTGTATCTCTTTTACGTTTGATTTTTCTCTATTAGTCGATGTTAAGTCAATTTGGAATTTTCACATGCATAATTCATACTTTCAATTACTTATATGAAATACAGAATCATCAAACTCTTCACGAAAATTGGCCCACCCAGTAGCCATATATGAGCCAAATGCTATGTACGTAGCTGTCACATAATTATCCGAAAAGTAATGTAATGTGAGATAACCTTACAAAACCTTTACCCTGTTCCACGCTTCTAACTAAATCTGACCCAAGAATAGACAATATATCATTGGACCAGCCATTTTGGCAACTAAATCCGGCGTGTCTTACGGTATAATCCTTTGTCGATATGACGTACGTTTAGTAGCAGCTAATCTGTAAATGAAGGTCTTCAATATTGTAAACACGCATATACTTTCGTATGTCGATCTATATATATTCACTGATGTCGATTTTTAACGATCGAGAATGGGTGGGTCTCCTATTGTAATCAGTACTCCCCACACCGACTTTGACTGGTAGTAGGAAAGGGTTCCTTCTCCAACTCCTGTGTAACTTCTCATTAGTAAGGAAGGCCTATAATTTTAATGAATAGTTCCCTTCTCGATTTGACTTGCAGAAGGCAAGTGAGCATGCAGTTTTGTTTAAAACTCCCCTACCCGATTGTGTTTGACAGTAGGCAAGGGTGCCCGCCATTATAAAGAAATGTCCTCATCTAAAATGTGACTGGCATTAGGCATAGTGGCCTGCTATTTTGATGGAAACTCACCAGCTTGGTGTGACTGGGAGTAAGCTGGCTGGCAGTAGGAAAATGGGCCTGGCATTATAATGATAACTGCACAACTCAATTTCGAGTGATAGTAGGGTAATTGCCTGCCATTATAATAGAAACTCCTCAACTGTAATCTGTCTGGAAGTAGGAAAGGGGGGCTGCCATTTTAACGAAAACTCCCCAAATCGATTCTGTCCACGTAGTAGGCAATGGGGCCTGCTATTATAATGTAAACGTTCCAACTTGATTGTGAATGGCAGTACGC
This sequence comes from Anabrus simplex, assembly GCF_040414725.1. Taxonomy (NCBI): domain Eukaryota; kingdom Metazoa; phylum Arthropoda; class Insecta; order Orthoptera; family Tettigoniidae; genus Anabrus; species Anabrus simplex. Next base: position 1,091,495,286 of record NC_090266.1, read on the forward strand.
AAGTGAGCCTGCCGTTATATCACAAATCCGTAACAAACACTTTATATTGGAAACAACGTACGGGGACCTCCCTATGCTCTTTCTCGGATAACGCTAAGAGACATGCAATTTTAAAACAATCTTATTTACTGCATGTACACTATTTACTTCGATATTCGAATACAATGCAGAATACCGTAGCGAAGCACGGGTACATTCGCTAGTTAAGAATAGCGTTAAAAATTCAGTGACGTGTTTACTTTGCAAATCAGACGAGTACGTTTGGAGATATTAAAGCGTTCCAATGTGTGGGTATCAGAAATAATGTGATGCGCCACTCGCTGTGATGCCCAGTGTATTGTCCTCCTGCATGAATCACGCTTTGTTGTTAAACACACATACCGAACGTATTATATGCGTAGCATATTGTGGTGGTATTGTGCTTGTCAAAATGTTTGATGGTCAGCCGCACTCTTAAAAATAACATTAGAAGAGTCGCTTACAAGAAACTAAATGGGGGAGTTTTGTTTCATTTTAAATTTTAATGTGTAAGTTAATTCAATTTTCTCAGTTTCACCAGTACTGGAAAAGTACAGTATTTATTATTTCAACTCGACCACTGCCTGTTTATAACGTACATCGATCTTACCTGTTGGCTTTAGGGAGGAATAAAGAGCCCAACAATAATGTTGTCCGTTAAGTTTGCATCCATTCTTTCCAAAGACCATGTCATTCATTGGATTTTGAAGTTGTTGATTTCATCTCATGTACACAGTACTCATGTGGAGGACAATAAAGCACTTAAATTATTATTCTTTCACTGTGTTATCTGCTCCTTTTCTGGTTCAACGGCAACAAAACGAAAGCTTTAGAATTCCGAAATTCTGTAGGACTAATTCGTACTTCTTTTTCTCCGGACCCTCTCCAGATAATGGCCAGGTATTTGTGCTTATTAACTCGGCGTGAGTCAAGCACGAGAACTGCGCGCCCGACACCAAGACGAGTGGCTCATCTGTTTCTGTCTAATACCTGCATATTAGAAACCCTTTAATGTCTCCAAAAGTACTCGTCGGATTTTCAAAATAAGCACAACACTGGCTTTGTTGCTCGATTCTTAATATTTCTGTTGGATGAAATTAATACAGTCTCATTAAAAAAATAAAGTTGCTACCGGTTTCTGATAATTACCCCTACGTATGTGATCGAGAGGAGTAGGAGAGTATTTTATGAGTCCTTTAATTAAATTTAAGAATTTGGAAACAGAATGTCTATTTCTTTAACGGATCAGAAGATATATATGTGGACAACTTAGCTGAATCACCCTGCATTTCACGTCTCCAGGGATACTACAGTTTTTGATCGTTCGTCTCAACGAAATAAGAGATAGTTATTGGAAGCCAAAATACGGTATATTAAATGTATATGCACAGAGAACAATACTGAGGCACAAAGAATTCCATCAGATCACCAGATATTATGTCCGACTCGTTGGCTGAACGGTCAGCGTACTGGCCTTCGGTTCAGAGGTTCCCGGGTTCGATTCCAGGCCGGGTCTGGGATTTTAACCCTAATTGGTTAATTCCAATGGCACGGGGGCTGGGTGGTTGTGTTGTCTTCATAATCATTGCATCCTCATCACGACGCGCAGGTCGCCTACAGGCGTCAAATAAAAAGACCTGCACCTGGAGAGCCGAACCCGTCCTGGGATATCCCGGCACTAAAAGCCATACGACATTTCATTTACCAGATCTTATAACAAATGTGGTTCTAAAAGACTACACGTTGTAGGTACTAATATTTGAATAAATTGCTTTAGGAAGTGAAGCATTTAAAACTGAAGTGGGTCTAACAATTAAAAGGAATATGAAAGTGTGGTTCGTAGAAAATTATACTGCAAATTACATATTTGCCCATAAATGAACATTTTACCCGAGGAGAAATATTCTGTATTATGAAAGAAACAATTTCAAAATGTATCTAGATTTACATTACACAAATTCACAACATAAACATATTATAAATTATTATCATGCTTCCGTGATAATTGAAGTCTGAATTAATAAGGCAGTAAATAAATAGGAAATATTACAATATTGTACAACAACATATCACATATGAACAATTTCACCAGCAGATAAGTACATGAAAATGCTTTCCAGGTATAATTTCAAAGATATTTTATGATATCTTATCGAACGCTTGCAAATCAATCGTATTGTAAATAAGTCAATGAAGCAAACTATTTATTTGTAATATTCATTTCCATCCACAGAGAGAAGAATGTTACCTATTTTCAGCGAGCAATTTATGTAATAATCGTTTTCTAATGTTCTCAATGTTAGCAGGGCATTCCTAGAATTCCAGATCGTATTTTACCGTAGTAGCAACAAATTTAATTCCCCCACCTATACAAGCAAAAACTTACTACAGTGCATGCTATGTATTTCTGAAACTATACCAGAGTGAGTTTGTGGGCCACGTTCTGTCGATTTGCTCTAGTTTCCACGTAAAATTAAATGTTAAATTCGACAACCTAACACTGAATGTACAACAGAAGATATAATATAACTATTTACTTACATGTAAGTGAAATTTTAAAAGGAGGGTAAATGACAGTGTCGATAACTAAGGTAGCAGCGAAATTTCTAGTTTAGGAAACCAATATTAGCAGTCGCAACCCTGGAAGGTTATTTGATCCTTTTACAAAGTACCGGCGACTGGGAATTAAAAGTGGGGGTGGGGGGGCAAGAATGCACAGGGAACAAAAAAGTTTTCCGGTTTGTAGGATATAGCGGGTGGTGGTGGGAGGTAATATACATCATAACTGAAAAAAAGGTACAAAATCGTAAGTTTTTGATGCTTTCTGAGCGAATTTCCACACAGAGTTAAAGGTTGACAATTTAACAAATTAAGTGCGATAATAATTTTTTTTGAGGTTTTGATTGAATACTAAAGAATTAGATATTCACCAAAGGAACAGTATTAGATATGTTTTAGATGTATGACTATTCAGTCAAGGAGTCGGACGTTGATTACACTCATCTGCGGACAAACAATGTCTAGGGAATTCACTGCATATATATAGTGATGTACCTGTGTAGATATACTGGGTTATTCAGGTAAGTTGTCCAACTCAAAAATCTTCTGATCCATTAAAAATATAGACATTTTGTTTCAAAATTCTTAAATTGTATTAATGGGCTCATAAAACACTGCTCAGGTCGTTTGCATCACGTGCATAATTACCGAGAAACCGATAGCAACTTTTATTTTATGAGACTTCTTTTTTTGCTATTGGCTTTGGGTCGCACCGACACAGATAGGTGTTATGGCGACGATTATTTAATGAGACTATAGTCATTTCTGCCGGCCCAGTGGTGTAGGGGTAGCGAGCGTGCCTTTTACGCGGAGGCCCCGAGTTGATTCCCAGCCAGGTCAGGAATTTTTACCTGGATCTGAGGGCTGGTTCGACGTCCACTCAGCCTACGTGATTACAATTGAGGAGCTATCTGACGGTGAGATAGCCGCCCCGGATTAGCGAGCCACGAATAACGGCCGAGACGATTCGTCGTGCTGACAGGACAACACCTAGTAATCTGCAGGCCTTCGGGCTGAGCAGTGGTCGCTTGGTAGGCCAAGGCCATTCAGGGCTCTAGTGCCATAGGGGAAGGGTGTTATAGTAATTTTACCCAACTATGATGTGAGTAGCTGCCACCCCCGGATGCCCGGTCCGATTGCCGGCTCTGTCACAATATTTAAAGAAGAGGTGCGAAGATTGGAACGGGATCCATTCAGCCTCGGGATGTAAACTGAGTAGAGGGGTTTCGATTCCCACCCCAGCCATCCTCGAAGTTGTTTTCCGCGGATTCGCACTTCTCCAGGCAAATGGTGGGATGATAACTAACTTCAGGCCACGGTCGTTTCCTTCCCTCTTGCTTGTCTATCCCTTCCTATCTTCCCGTCCCCCATACAAGGCCCCTGTTCATCATAGCAGGTGAGACCATCGGGGCGAGGTACTGCTCCTTCTCTCATGTTGAATCCCCCCGACCCAAAGTCTCACTCTCCAGGGCCTTGAGGCGGTAGAGGTAGGATCCCTCGCTGAGTCCGAGGGAAAAAAGCCTGGAGGGTAAACGGATTAAGGAAGAAAGAAAGTAAGAACAACTAAAAATTGTGCGACCAGTTCAGTGATGTGCTTATTTTGCAAGTCTGACGAATACATTCGGGGATGTTAAAGAATTTCATATGCGTAGACATTAGACAGCCTCTAGCTGTGATGCTGTGTGTCTCATGCTTTGTTGATAAAACACATACACTTCGCTCCCATCGCCAGCAGGTCCCAAGAAACAACAGTATGCTGTACAGCATTTTGGATTTACAAAACTTTCGTTTCATTCACGGTGAATCGGAAAGAGACGAGATAACAATGAAACTGTAATAATTCAACAACTTTACAATCCAATGCATGACATGATCTTTGGAAGAAATGGACGCAAAAATTTACGGAGAACGTTATTGTTGGGCTCTTTGGTCCTGCATAAGGCCAGCATGTAAGATCGATGTACTTCAACGGGCAGTGGTCGAGTTGATAACAAATTAGCGCTTGTGTGTTCGCATACACCGCCGTTTAGACAATATGGTGCAGGTATTTTTAGAAGCATTGTTTCATTCTCCCTCTTTTCAACCACTTCCATTCCGCAGAGAAATGTACAGTCGCTCAAACAGTGGTTGAAGTATGTGTGTTTATCAACAAAGAGTGATTCATGCAGCATGCCCTCTACATCAGAGCTATATTGTTAATGACGTCAACATATACAAACATCTCCATCCATGGATTTACGGTCTTGACGCATGTTCGGAGCGAACCCTTTTTTTTGAAAGGAAATTTTCCTGATGTTTTGGGAATTATACATACAGTAAAGTCAGTGGTTGCGTACTTTAAGATATGAGGTCTATGGATGAGATTACAATCATAATTAAAACAGTATTTATCACTCAGTGGAACAGATGCTTTGGCATGCTGCAGTCAATTTACTCAAAGATAGATTCCGTGGAAACGTTTTAGAGAACGAGGAGGCTCACCGATAAATTGATAGGTTGTGATCAGGACGTTACTGGCCAACTAATATTGCTTCTCGAGATATTTAAAGCAGCCTTAATTTATTGGTCTTGAGTCTGAAGGCGAGCCAGCCTTAGTGCTACGTTTTGTAGCGCAGTAGGAACAAGAGAACAAACAAGCAAGACAAGTTGTCCGTAGCCTGCCCAAGTAGTCTGAGCTTGACCCGGACACGAAAACAGGAGCCTCCCTGCAATGTTGTTAACGTGCGAACAGCTTGCCTGCCTGCTCTCCAGGCAAACATGGGCAAGTTGAAAGCTGAATCTGTACACCTTTGCTAGTCCAGACAAACGCAGGAGATCGGGCATGCGCAAATAGGATATGAGAGCTGTCACGGGGCGCTGTTGCCGTTTGTAGAAAGCATTTGATGCTCATCCAGTTAGGAGTGTTACTGTGTGGCGCTGAAGTGAAGAGTGTCGATTTTACTGCTCTAAAGCTTGTTTTCAAAATGTGATCAGCGTTCGTGGATTAAAATCGAGGTTGCCCGTCGCAATGATGCATCAGAATGTTGTCGAGGATTACGTGAAGCCTATGACCAGAATGCGTCACCGTACAGGACGGTTGCACGATGGGTTAAGGCGTTTCGTGTGGGTCGGAATGAGACTGCGGATTTGCACCGCACAGGTCGGTCGTCCATTCCTCAAAATCAAATTGAAAATGTGAATGGTCTCATTTCCGTAGACCATTGATGGACTTTCCTGGAATTATAAGTAGAGGTTGGTCTCAATCATGAAACGATGTGGCACATACTGACGAAATATCTTAACATGAGGAAAATTGCGTCCCGTTGGGTTCCACATCAACTCACCAATGTACAGAAATGGCACCGGTATGCATTAGCTGGTATCCATATCGACAGATACTGTAATAAAGGAGACGATTTTGTGCAGCGTATTGTCACCATTGGTGAGACGTGGCCACGAGTCTACGAGCCTGAATTAAAGCGTCAGTCGAATAATTGGCGTCACCCGGGTTCGCCACGTATATATAATACGATTACGAGGGTGCTGTTCTTGCACATGCAGTGCCTGAGGGAAAAACTGTCAACAGCGATTACTATTGCCAATTTCCGGAGCGAAGCCTGCATCCGGCTATGCCAGGCAACGTCCACATTTATTGCGAGACGATCGTTCCATGCGCCTTGTCATGTCGCAAAAAATGTCAAGCTCTTATTGCAACGGTGGCATTGGGAGGACATGGAACAACCTCCGTATTCACTAGACATGAGTTCTTGTGACTTCGACCTCTTTCCGAAGTTGAAGCTGCGCCAGCTCATTAGTGAGTATTCACTGACCAGGTCATCAAAGAGTCTTGATAAATTTTCGACTATACTCGATAGAACGTCATTATGCTAACCGGGCTTCTGGTGGCGTTGGTATTTTTGTCTGTTCTGATACCTACAGCGAAGAGGTTCCACTAAGAACATCTCTGAATGCTGTGGCAGTTCGCGTTCCGCTGCCTGTCATAGCAACAGTGTGTAATGTTTACTTTCCACCAGGCCAGCCTCTTAATGTAAACGATATCACTGATCGTATAGATCAGCTTCCACCTCCATTCCTCTTAGGATGGTTTTAACGCCCATCACCCTATATGGGGCTCTGAAACGCCTTACCCCAGGGGAAGGGAGTTGGAAACTTTACTAGGAGAGCTGGATTTATGTATTTTGAACACAGATGAACCAACTGATTTCAGTGTACGTTACGGCACCTACTCTCGCATGGACGTAACTCTATGCAGCCGAAGATTGGTTCCCCTGTTTCGTGGAATACACACGATGATCTCTGTGACAGCGATCTTTTTTTTTCCATTGTTCTTACTTTCTTGAAACAGAAAAACCTTCGCGGTTCCTCTTCGAGGAATTCTTAAACATGCTGATTGGCCAAAAATCACATCACTAGCTGTCTCTAACGACTTGACCAGACGGACCGTAGACGGCGATATAACTTACATAACACAAGTTATTGTAGTTGCTGCTGAGTAGTCCATTTCATCGTTTTCAGGGACTCCTCGCTGAAAATTCGTTCCTTGGTGGAACGAAGAAATTGCAGCAGCTATCAAAGAATGCCGTCGCGCTCAAAAACGCTATCTTAGTCAGCGTACTGTAGCCAACTTGGTAACATTTAAAAAACCTCCGTGCTAAGTAGTGAATTCTTATTCGGCAGAGTAAGAAAGCTTTGTGGGAGAGATATGCGTCTATAACGTCACATTCGCCGTCATCTCAACTGTGGATTAAACTTCGACGTATTTCGGGTATACATGGATCATCTTCAGTACCTATAATTAACATTGCAGGCAGTATCGTCACTGAACCACTCTCGATTGCTAATCACCTAGCCAGTCATTTCGCGGATGTGTCTGGCTTCTGTAATTACCATGGTGATTTCCTCACTCTAAAGCGGGAGGCAGAACGTCATCATCTCGGTTTTGTCACTAAAGCTGCAGAGGACTATAACGTGCCCTTTACGGAGGGGGGACTCCGCAGCCCCTTGGCGCTTTGCAAGGGCATATCTCCCGGACCAGATATTGTCCATTGCTAGATGTTAAAATACCTTAGTGGGGATAGTCTCTTATATGTCCTTCGTGTGTTCAACCGAGTCTGGATAGAGGGTGAGTTTCCGTCTCAGTGGCGAGAGGGCATAGTAATTCCTGTCCTGAAGCCTGACAAAAATCCTAAGTATGCAGGAAGTTACAGACCTATTTGTATTACTAACTGTTTGTGTAAACTATTTGAGAGGAAGGTAAATCGCTGACTGGTGTGGTGTCTGGAGGAATAAGGACTTTTGTCCGAGTACCAATGTGGTTTTCGAGCCACTCGCTCGACCACCGATTACTTGGTACGCCTGGAGAGTTCTATCCAGGATGCATTTCTCCTCAAACAGCATTTGGTGACTGTCGACTTAGAAAAGGCCTATGACACCACATGGCGATATGGTATCCTTTCAGTCCTGCAATAATGGGGATTCCGAGGTAACTTAAAGGTATTTATTGCGAATTTTTTGTCGCCTCCGTCTCTTCAGTGTCCGAGTAGGGAGGGCATATTCCTAATACGACGTTCAGGAAAATGGAGTCCCACAGGGATCGTTTCTTAGCGTCACTCTGTTCGTGATTGCCATAAACGGTATTGTCGCTGCCGATGGTTCAGCAGTAATACCGATTTTGCTCCGCATGATAGCTCGCATAATATTCCAGTCGCAGAGCGACAGTTACAGCAAGCTATCAGGAGAGTGGAACGGTGGACTTTAGAACATGGCTTTCGGTTTTCAACCGCGAAGACCTCTGTTGTACAGTTTTGCCGTAAGCACACTCTTCACTCGCATCCTGAGCTTTATTTAGGGAATGTCGCTCTTCCCGTAGTTGACACTTACCGATTTCTTGGGCTCCTACGATTTTAGAGGGCACATATTTTATCCAGTCTAGACTACGGCTCCTACGATTTTAGGGGGCACATATTTTATCCGGGTTAGACTACGGCAGTGCAGCATATGGATCAGCGAGGCAAAACGTCCTTGCGAAACTGAATAGCATCCACCACAGCGGGGTTAGCTTGGCAACGGGAGCTTTTCATACAAGGCTCATTGCTAGCCTGCTCGCATTATCTGGTTTGCCGCCTTTACAACTGAGGCGCCAGCAAATAATTCTGTCCTATGCTGCAAATTTGTGACAGATGCAACTTCACCCAAGCTATTCTCGCGAATTTAAGTCCTGCAACAATGGTGATTCGTAGGTAACTTGCCGGTATTTATTGTGAATTATTTGTCCCTCCGTCTCTTCAGTGTCCGAGTAGGGAGCGCATATTCTCAATACCACGTTCAGGAAAATGGACTCCCACAGGGATCGGTTCTTAGCGTCACTCTGTTCGTGATTGCCATAAACGGTATTGTCGCTGCTGCTATTTCAGCAGTAATACCGTCGCTATACAGGGTGTTAGGTGTATACGTGCAGATATTTCTTGTAGCAATAGAGAACGATGTCACGAACCACTATATATCAAACTTTTAGTAATCAGCGGAAGTTATTTTCGAAAGCAAAGGGGTACGATGTTTTTAGAATAGGTAGTATGCCTTGTTCTGCGAATGAATAGCTTTCCGTTGATAACAGGCAAGTCACGCGCCACCCGTGCCAAACCGGTTTCTGTTTATGTTTCAGAGCAAATGTACTACTGTAACGAGATGTTACGTAATATACTTGCCAAACTGGTTTTATGTTTACGAGCAACTGAAGTACGATAGCAGCTGAAGGCTGCTACAGGTGTACGTACCTACATTTCGTGCTTCCTGCCGGGCTGTATGGCACAGACGGTTGAGGTGCTGGCCTTTTTACTCCAACCTCGCAGGTTCGAACCTGGCCCAGTCCGGTGGTATTTGAATGTGCTCAAATACGTCACACTCGTGCCGGTCGATTTAGTGACACGTAAATAGAACCCCTGCGAGACCTCATCGTCTCCGAAAACCGTAAACGTAACGCAAATACCATCATCATCATCATCATTATTATTATTATTATTATTATTATTATTATTATTATTATTATTATTATTTTTATTGACTACTCGCCAATAATGTCTGCCCAGAAAATACTTCTCATCGTTTATAACTATGGATCTCGACAGTTGTATAATGTCCTAAATATGATGATTTTCAAAATTGGCTTTACGTCGCACCGACACAGATAGGTCTTATGGTGACGATGGGAGAGAAAAGGTGTAGAAGTGAGAAGGAAGCGTTCGTGGCCTTAATAAAGGTTCAGCTCCAGCATTTTCCTGATGTGAAAATGGGAAACCACGGAGAACCATCTTCAGGGCTGTCGACAGTGGAGTTCGAACCCAGTATCTCCCCAATGAAAGTTCACAATTTCGCGCCCCTAACCGCACGACCAACGTATTCCAAGCTCTAATGCCGGGCTGAGTACCTCGGACGATAGTTCGCTGGTATTCTGATCCCATCTTGGCAGGTTCGATGGAGGCTCAATTCGGGGGTATTTGAAGGTGCTGAAATACGCCAGTTTCGTGTCTGTAGATTTACTTGCATTAAAAAAAGTCCTGCGGTACAACATTCCGGCGCCTCGGCGTCTCCAAAATCTGTCAAAGTAATTATTAGGACGTAAAAAATTACATTATTATTTCGTGCTTACAAACGAAAAGCATATGTGTAATGGTAAAATAAAGTATAACGTACTGCTTCCTTTGCAGTGCTTAATAAATTTATCAAAATAAAAGTGGCCAGTCTGAGTTGCTCAGACGGTTAAAGCACTGGTTTCTTGGTTCCAACTTAGCAGGCTCGATCTTGGGTCAATCCGGTGGTATTCGAAGGTGTCGGTAGATTTACTGGCACGTAAAAAGAACTCCTGTGGGACTAAATTAGGCTACAGCGCCTCCAGAAACAGTACGAGTAGTTAGTGGGACATAAAGCAAATAACATTACCGGTATTATTACTATTATTATTATTATTATTATTATTATTATTATTATTATTATTATTCAGTCTTATTATTATTGCTACTACTCATATTGAACTACTTCTTATTACTCTTTTCCTCGTCTGATTATTATTATTATTATTATTATTATTATTATTATTATTATTATTATTATTATTCACCTGTTCATATTTTCGTCTTATTCCTCTTTTTAAGTCGTATACTTCTTATTCATATTTGATATTTTGTTATTAATATTATTGTTATTTTTATATTATTATTGTTATTTTTATTATTTAGATTTAGTTTATTTCGTTTATTTATAACTTCTCTTTAGCTTCACGTGACACAATACTTTTTCCGTCTTTAATTCACCTTTTGTGTCGTGTGCCGGTACATCTATGTTTCTGTCTGTGCTTCAAGACAGTGCTGCAAGGTCTGTGTTTGTTTTCCCAGCCCGGATTGCGTTTCGTTTCTCATGTGTCACAATTACATCTTACGTTCTGTTACATGTTTAAGTTTGACCTTGTGATACATCACCTTTAATCTGCTCTGTAGCCTTTAAGAGTGTAGCATGGTCAATGACCTCAGTGCTTGTTTTGTTCACATAACTGGACTAAGAACGCGTCTCAATCGGCCCAGCAAGTTCAAGGCCAACCACTTCTCTCTGTTTGTTTGTTTATTTACCAATGTATGTATGTATGTCAACACTGTACTATGTCAACATCGTACCATGAAAATTTACTCAATAAACGGGGTGTTTGGGGGGACCTCTGTCCTGGGTGGGGTGCTCTGCGGACCTCCTCTTGGGTCCGTGTTGTTGCTGCGGTTATCTCTCTGCGCGGTCAGGTATTTACTAACAGGGCCGATGACCTCGATGTTAGGCCCCTTTAAACAACAAGCATATTTACTAACGTATTCAATTCAATTTATTGTATGTACAAGACATACGTCCAACTTGAATTATTTCATCCTCACAACTCTACTTTCTTACTACTTGGCCCATGAGCTACACGCATAGCTGAAGGCCCACCCACTCCTCCACGAGGTCTGGGAATGAAATAACTAATTTGATTGAATTTTTTCCTATTTCAGTAGTGATGAATATAACACAAGCATTTTATTGAATTTTTATACGTGTTAATGATGATGATGGTGATGATGATGATGATTGCTGTTTTAAGGTCATCGGCCCTTAAAAGAGCCTTTTGTTTTAACTCGTAGTGAATAAGAAACAAAATATAAATTGCTCGAACACACGTAAAAAACCAAAACCACATGCAGGGTAGAATTGAGGAACTGCCAAAATGCGTTCAAGGTCAATGTCTAGAGTTTTAACAAGCACGTCTTCCCTGTGTTGTGTTCAGCTTTCGGCACGTACAAGTCACTCGCGCACTGAAACTCTCGATTTATAATTTTTGTTACCGGTACTTCAATTTCACTGCTCGGATTTATGAGAATATCGAACTATCGGGACTCAAAATACTATATCGATACTGTACTGTACTCCCAAGTCATTACGGGGCAGAAATGGCGTAACATCTGACATACCAAAGCGAAACTCGTAGCAATTGTTCACAGTGACCACCCTGGGCTTCTCTGCAGGCTTCACTTCTCCGAATGCAGTTGCGACGCATTCGAGACAAGGAACCTGTGTTGTTCAGAATATCCTCTGGTGCCGAAAAATTATGTTTACAGAGGTCATCCGAAGTGGTTACTTCAGTTCAGTATACTTTGTGTTTCATGTCCCGCCAGACATAACAATCCACTGGAATAAGGGCTGGCCAATTGATAGTTCCACATCGTCCTGTCTACCGTTGAGGAAATGTCTGCACCATCGTGTAAAATCCACGTGGTTCGGCGTAGTCGAAGCGACACATCCTCTGAAAGCTGCAGTAACGTACTGCCTCTACATTAATAAAAAGATGTAACCGACCTCCAACTACACCCATCCAGATGTTAATTAGAAGCGGTGCTGGAAATCGCCTTGTCCTATTGAATGGAGATGTTCCACAGCTCATGAGTGGGGTATAGTGGGTTCGAACCCCTCTGTTGGCAGCCCTAAAGATGGTTTTCCGTGGTTTGCCATGTTTACACCAGGCAAATGCTAGGGCTGTAACGTCATGAAGGCCACGGCCGCTTCCTTCCCTCTTCCTTGTATATCCCTTCCAATCTCCCCATTCCCCCGCAAGGCCCCTGTTCAGCATAGAAGGTGAGGCCGCCTGGGCGAGGTACTGGTCATTCTCCCCAGTTGTATCCCCCGACCCAATGTCTCACGCTCCCGGTCACTGCCCTTGAGGCGGTAGAGGTGGGATCCCTCGCTGAGTCCGAGGGTAAACCTACCCTGGAGGGTAAACAGATTAGGAAAAAGAAGAATAAGCCTTCTATTAGAAATGCCCGGCGGCAATTCCACAGTAGACCGAGCTCGATAGCTGCAGTCGCTTAAGTGTGGCCAGTATCCAGTATCGGGAGATAGCAGATTCGAACCCCAATGTCGGCGGCCGTGAAGATGGTTTTCCGTGGTTTCCCATTTTCACACCAGTCAAATGCTGGGGCTGTACCTTAATTAAGGCCACGGCCGCTTCCTTCCCACTCGTAGCCCTTTCCTGTCCCATCGTCGCCATAAGACCTATCTGTGTCGGTGCGACGTAAAGCAACTAGCAAAAAAATCCACAGTAGCTATTTTTCCTTCGAGCAATGTTCACGCATGGTTGCAACTACGGTTTTTGAAGTCTGTCTCATTAATAACAATATGACTGAATACTTACAGCCTTTTCTTTCAGTGTCCACCGTCATTTCATTGACCTGAAAAGTTTATGAATAAGCATAGACAACTCGCATTGTCTATTGTCAGAAATTCATCGTAGCCTGTCGCAATAACAGCACCGAAATGTTGCGCTCATTTTTCATTTACGTATTAACTATTTCCTTTCATTTTGTCAGCTTGGATCACTGAGTATTGCCATTGACGTCTTATGAATCACACACACCTACACAATACTTGATTCGCATGTATGTGCTGGTACGTATCTTCGAGGTCACTGTAACGATTCTGTGTACATTTCATACAGAGTACCCTAGACCGGTTTTCAAGTACAGCAAGTGGCTGGCACGTGAGCCATCCTCTCCTACTTGCCAAGCCTTTAGGGGAAGTGCACAACAACATGCGTTGGCCTGCGATAAGAAACAGGTTCAACAAGCCCTATATTCTGCTACTGTACTTCCACTACGCGTGGACAGAATGACGTAACCGGCATAACCTGCTACGGCCGTTCAAAACACATTAGGTCCTGAAATGTTTGGCTCAGTTATGGGCAAACTAATAGGACAAGGTAAAAAGTACATAGCATATATTGTGATATGTCTTTTTCTTTGCCGACTAGCTTAATATCTGCACGTATACACCTAACACCCTGTATGTGGACGATTTCGCTCTGCATTATAGCTCGCACAATATTGCATTCGCAGAGCGACAATCACAGCAAGCTATTATGAGAGTGGAACAGTGGACTTTAGAACATGGTTTTCGGTTTACAACCGCGAAGACCTCTGTTGTACACTTTTGCCGGAAGCACATTATTCACTCGCATCCTGAGCTTTATTTAGAGAATATCGCTCTTCCCGTAGTTGACACTTACCGATTTCTTGGGCTCCTACGATTTTAGAGGGCACATATTTTATCCAGTCTAGACTACGGCTCCTACGATTTTAGGGGGCACATATTTTATCCGGGTTAGACTACGGCAGTGCAGCATATGGATCAGCGAGGAAAAACGTCCTTGCGAAACTGAATAGCATCCACCACAGCGGGGTTAGCTTGGCAACGGGAGCTTTTCATACAAGACCCATTGCTAGCCTGCTCGCTGTTTTATCGCATATAAACGTAGTGTTTCTTGTTAGCCTTTGTATTATTTTTCACTGTGTTTTATTAATTTGACCGGCTTTAGTTTGTGTTTTTATATTTTAATGTGTTTTGGAATAGTAATTTGCATGTTATATTATTGATATACGCTGCTTACCCTCGAGAAACGCGGCCGGTTGGAATACGCTTGGATTGCAGTCACAGATTTTTTGATGTACTTTCGGTTCCCTGTGTTGTCAGACAACCAAGCGGTGTACCTCCGTGGGTAATGCGACGATCTGAAATAATCCTGGATCTTCACACTGGCCCAAAGGAAAATACGGACCCGTCGATTTATCGGAGGCTCTTGGCCGGTATCCAGATTCAGTCGCCGTTTACACGGATGGTTCGAGGGCAGAAACGAAGGTGGGCTGTGCGTTCGTTGTCGACAATGATAGGTTTCTTTTTGCTCTTCCGGAAACCTGTAGTGTGTACGCAGCAGAGCTCTATGTTATTTGTGAAGCTCTGAGGTACGCGCTGTCCGATGAGCGCCGACACTTTGTACTGTGTACCGACTTCTTGAGCTCGCTACAGTCTACTGATACAAGTTTTCCTCGGTACGCGCTGGTGCAGCGGATTCAGGACGTGCTGGCCCGGCATTCGTATGCCGGCACCAGAATCATGTTTGTGTGGCTCCGAAGCCACGTGTGTATAGAGGGAAACGAGTTACCTGATAAGGCTTCCAGGGAGGCTGTTATATTTCCCCTGTTGCCTTACGAGGTTCCAGAAAGTGATATTCGCTCTCAGTTGAGACATTTGGTTACCTCCCATTGGGAGATGGAATGGCTGGTCATTCCACTTCAAAATAAGCTGAGAGTGACAAAAGGTACAACGTAGATATGAAGGACTTCCCTTCGGGCTTCTCGGAGAGAAGCAGTGGTATTATGTGGTCTTCGGATCGGCCACTGTATAGTAACGCACTCCTGTTTACTGAAAGGAGAACCCCCTCCGGTGTGTAGGGGAAAGTCGGGAGGTATCGGACAGTTTAACTTTTCTGCCATAATTTGTTTATGGAATAGGAAAAAATTCATGTAATTCATTTTATAAGCATCTATATTCTTGTATCAACGTACTCACTAGAATATATTTAATCACAATTAAAAACACGGACAATATTAACAAATTAAGGAGATCATTACACTTTCGTAGGTTTGAAAAATGGAGGGTGGTATCGGACGGTCAATCCTTTTTAACAAAAAAATATTTTTTTCACATTCAAAATAAAACAAATTAACGTTTAGCCATTCTGCAAATATCACACTCATTAGCGTTGAAGATTCTTGATGTACTAAACAAATATTTAGTCATAAGGTCATATAATTTATCAAAAATATGTCCACTTGCTCCTTGTTGAAGCCTACTGCTCGCTGCAAGCTGATAGACTCAGCTGTCCTCAAACGGAGGTCTTAATGCCTCTTCATAAAATCTTAAAAAGGGTCTTTCCTGCCATCATTTTAGTTTTATTAAACCTATGTTCAGCTCTCAATTCTTCAGCAAATTGATACAAAAGTTTTAAAAATTCTGTTTTGATGAGTGGCATAAACTGACTGTCGGGGCCTTGATGTGCATGTACAGGTCATTCTCTTCTTCATCTGAGAATGTTCTCTGAAAAGTTTCGCTGTCCGCCGTACACGCTTTTATTGGAATCTCTACCAGCTTCTATCATCTAACGTGCTTTTGTGGAACAGTGGAACATTGACTGGCCTCTCTAATACTCATTCTATTGTCCCTGACACTATTCACGGCTAATATTATATTGCTTTCTTCCCATTATTCTCGTATCTTCCCCATGCTTACCTAAAACAAAGGATAGTACTATCAGTAACCGGGACGGAACTGCAACCTGTGTGTCCGATATCGCACGCCAGTTTCGTGTCCGATACCGCCCGAATGACTCCCTTAAGAAACAACTGGAAATGAACGAGAACGTTCGAAAAGAAACTGATTCTAAACCCACGATATTACAGAGTAAAGAATACTGTTTCTGCTAATGTACTTAAAGTTCAATGCAACTTATCCTTGTTGCTGCTACTTCTTGCTTGACAAAAATAAATCCGTGCCAGCCGAAAATCACACAAAGGACAAAAATACACCACCACTCATAAACGACCCTGCCTTTCGACTGAATAGAATGTACCCACCCTTCAAACATGCAGACGGACCTGTGAGTAGCTAAACAGGTTCTGCCACATGCTGCTAACAAAGACATCTGTGATTGTCCGATACCAGCCGCCGTCCGATACCTCCCGACCTTCCCCTACTAGCGGCGATCATCTTACCGTGGTACACATCTTTACGGAGTGCGCGGATCTGGTCGATCTGCGCCGTAGTCTAAAACTCCCGAGTACTATCTCCCTCATCCTGCGAGGTGACGAGCAGTCCGCAGAACTCGTCTTACGTTCTATGAGGGATAGTGGTTTGTTTTATCGCATATAAACGTAGTGTTCCGTATTAGTCTTTGTATTATTTTTTACTACGTTGTATTAATTTGACTCGGTTTTAGTTTGTGTTTTTATATTTTAATGTGTTTTTTAAATAGTAATTTGCATGTTATATTAATGCATTTTATGTCAATGTCTTATTCTAACACAATCTATCATCTATCATTGTACAGAAAATAAGGCACTGCGAATTACATCCACTGATTTTTAAATTCAGAATCATTGTTAATCTTAATTTGTTTTAAATTCTAGTCAGTGGATATATTTTAAAATTTTAATTATCAGATCATATCGTCCATCTCGTACCGTTAGCGGCGGATGATCTCACATGTTAGGCCCCTTTAAACAACAAGCATCATCATCATTATCATAATCATCACCGAAATTGAAGAATCCCTCCGAGGCCGCCGATTTCCTGATGTGGCATCTGTACTCCGCGCAGTAGGGCTCTCCGTCGCAGTCATCAACAGAGAACGCCATACCAACGGTCCCGAATTGCTTCCCGACATTCGACAAACCATAATAGACTTTGCGGTTAATCACACAGAAGGAATGTAATGCAACTGTACTTGTTAGTTCACTGATACATGTTTTTCTCGGCACGCTCTGGTGCAGCGGATCCAGGACCTGCTGGCCGGGTATTAGTATGTCGGCACCAGAATCATGTTTATGTGGCTCCCAAGCCACGTGGGTATCAACATTCCGCTACTTTATATTGCAGCCTCCACAAAGGGGAGCCTTCCCCGTACAGGCCAAGAAAGCCCTTGTAAGTGTGGAAGCAAGAATTAAGCTGGCAATCAATTTTGGTGTAGGGCGAGTAAACTCCATAGCCTCTCCAGAAGGGGAAATCTTTTTCTAAATTGGTCGACATCCTGACGGGGATTGGAACTCACGTCTACCTGGGTGAATCGACCGCGCCTTAACTGCATCGCCTGAGCAATCCCCATAGAATGTATAAATGAATTTCATGTATATATACAACATAACTTTCCTACTTCTTGTCATCCAACCGAAACACACTGTGCAAGTAATTATTTTAATAAAATTCATAATATTTTGAAACTTGTTAATGCAGTATTTTTAGAGAAGTGATGGATATTGGATTGGTAATAATAATAAACGGATTAGAACGCAAATAAATAAAGAATCTAGTTATTTTGCACGTTCCCAGGAACGACATCGTGAGATGTGTCAAATGATGTTAGTTGGCTATCCATTCGGGTAATAGCGCCATTATGGAACAAATTTAGACAGTTCGGGCATTACTATCAAGCAACACATTAGGTACTAATTTCAAAAGACGGAATATAACGGTAAAAAATAGGCCGATGACAGATGTTAGGCCCTTTTAAACAACAATCATCATCATAATCAAAAACAAAAAAAACAAAAAAACTGAATATCACGCAGTATGACTTTCCGCCATGGGACAAGAGAAAAGGAGCATCTTCATGGTCACTCGCTCCAGAATGGTCCATTTTGTTTGCGTGTTTTGCCGTTCTGCGCCTGGCCACACAGGCGGGAAGAACACGCTGCGGTATTGTGCTCTTCTTTGAATACTGCGCATACTCTAGAATGGAATTAGTGAATTAATAATTTTGGAGGCACAAAAGTACCCGTGCCTTTACGATAGAAAGGACCAAGTGTCAAAAACAAACATGAAGAGAAATGTGTGGTTATCAGTAACGGGCGCTATGTTGGGGGTGACGTTGTGTTTCTTTTAGTTTATTGTGTAGGAACACAAATTGTCCATTTGATGATCTATCACTTATTATAGGACGGATCCAATTTTTTATTTGACGACGATGAAGTACCAACACAGCACATAAAGCAACAATGGAGTTATTATTTAATGGATTTCCTTCTATATGCAGATCAATGGCGATTCTTTGCTAATTCACAATGTACAACACACTAACAAAACCACGTCGTGCGAACGCAGAAGTGTGGCTACGCGTCCTAACTTCCAGCAGCGTGAAAAACACGCAGAAATCCAGCGTGATAAAATGCAAGTGTGGCCACCCACCTCGCAGGTCGTCTAGCTGTGTGAATAACAAGCATTAACGCAGCGTGAAGTCACGCCTAAATCCTCTCACCGAGTGGATTGGCTGCGAGGCTCGAATCACGTCGCTGTGAACTTGCATGAAAATTCACCCTTGACCTGTAAATAAATGTGTCCTAAATTCTACGCTCACCTTCACCTCAGCCCGTTTTCACATTGTCGTGATATACTTTAATCCCTGCCTTCAATTGTGAAAACGAACCAAAATTTCCAGGTAAACGTAAGATTGATTAAAATCAAAATTTGACGCCGGTAGATTGTAGCTGCTGCATGAGGATGGTTCATTGATCTCCTTCTCGCCAAGCCGACCAGCCAAAGCAGTAACTCACCCTGCGAGAGCTCGCGCCTTCCGCGCTCCTCATGCAGTTAACGAACTCTTCTTGCGTTGCTCTACAATCGATGTTGTTCCGGAAGATCTGACTTTCATAAGTTTCTAGAATGTTTCAAATATCCATCAGAATAATAGTAACTAGCTGAGCAGTTGCATGAAATTGCGCGCCTTGTGCTAACGTGAAACGAATTATAATGCATTTAATCTTCTTATTTTCCTTCCTCGCCCTTTTCTCAATTTATTGAGGTCTCTAGTTATGTAGATTTGGTCCAATTTTACGGTCAGACGGTCCTTGTATGTGGGGGTACGTACTCACTCTTACGCTTGTTTGTGGTGGTTAATAATGCTGTGTGTTTTATGTAGATTATGTTTTAAGTAACTTTGTTATCACTTGTAATGTTAAGATAGTAGTACGCTCAACTTAGAGTATTATTAAGCACTGGAAATGCTTAAGTCGTGTGTGGAAATTGTATATGTTAATCCTGGATTTAGAATGTTAAAAAAAAAACCAAACCAAACCCCATGGCACTACAGCCCTTGAAGGGCCTTGGCCTACCAAGCGACCGCTGCTCAGCCAGAAGGCCTGCAGATTATGAGGTGTCGTGTGGTCAGCACGACGAATCCTCTCGGCCGTTATTCTTGGCTTCCGAGACCGGGGCCGCTATCTCACCGTCAGATAGCTCCTCAATTCTAATCACGTAGGCTGAGTGGACCTCGAACCAGCCCTCAGGTCCAGGTAAGAACCCCTGACCTGGCCGGGAATCGAACCCGGGGCCGGCTTAGAATGTTAAAACTAGTAGTATTTCTTGTAATAGTTTTTTGCATGGAATTGCTTGTTGTACTCTTCTTGTTGTTGTTGTTGTTGTTATTGGGTAATTATGTTTTCACTTTAGCAGATATCAGACTACTGTAAGTGGCCAATGACACCGGGATATTTCCCCACTTGGGATGTATTTGTTAATATTAATTTTAAACATTTATGAAGACGAGCTAAGGGAATTAATCATACGAAGTGAAGGTCCTTGACCCGCTCATGAATCGAACCCGGAACCATCTGAACCGAAGGCTGACCAATCAACCAAGGAATCAGAATAAATTTTGGAAACACTGCACGGCTAATTCTCAATGAAATACACCTAGACAGAAAGCATTTAAAGCACGCATGAGAGCATGAAGTGGCAAAAATACAGTGTTTGTAAACCTCACCGTTAAATATATATATAGGTTACTAACAGTTATGCACCGGGCGAGTTGGTCGTGCGGTTAGGGGAGCACAGCTGTTGGCTCGCATCCGGGAGATGGTGGGTTCGAATCCCACTGCCGGCAGCCCTGAAGATGGTTTTCCATGGTTTCCCATTTTCACACCAGGCAAATGCTGGGGCTGTACCTTAATCAAGGCCATGGCTGCTTCCTTCCCATTCCTAGGCCTTTCCTGTCCCATCGTCACCATAAGGCCTGCCTGTGTTGGTGCGACGTAAAGCAAATAGCAAAGAAACAGCTTTGCATTGCATATTTTGGCTGAATTTGAGACAGATAGCGTAGATACTAAACAATTGTACTTTACCTGGATTGTGATTCGCGTTGCAAGAAAGCGTAATAAGACGAAGCATGCTCAAGACTAAGGAGAGAATAAGATTATCTCACAGTCCAGATAAGTACAGAGAAAATGTACTTTTTATTTAGCATATAATCCCGTAGGTGACCCTTAGTGGACCACTTGCCCCAAAATGGGAGACAAGGCCTTTGGTTAAATCCTTAAATTCGTACCTCAGTCTAAGCACAAATCCTTCTTCCAATAGCTGGTCCGTATTGAGGCTTAGGTGGATAAACCTGGCGTAGACTCTGTCAACAGGTTGACGAGTCCTCTTGCTAGGAATACAGAAGCGCTAGCCATTATCTTGAGCAAGTATGGCTGACACCGATTTGAAAATAATATGGAATGTATAGAGGTTAAAAACCAGCTTAGGTCACGTCCTTTATTTCAGCTCTTATGCATTAATTTTTAGTCTAGATTGTAAATGGGCAAACTCGTGAACTCGTAAACCTCGTATACTTGCGTATTTTCCGCCACATCCCAAACGGAAGTGAAATGCATGTACCGTTTTAGCCACAAACCAGCCCTCATTCGTTATTTAAATTGCTAGCATTACCGGAAATCTAACCCAGGACTCAGAG
Source organism: Anabrus simplex (assembly GCF_040414725.1). Classification (NCBI taxonomy): domain Eukaryota; kingdom Metazoa; phylum Arthropoda; class Insecta; order Orthoptera; family Tettigoniidae; genus Anabrus; species Anabrus simplex. The sequence goes on from NC_090266.1 coordinate 1,091,516,704, forward strand.
CTAAACAATCCACAGTTCTAGTCCTTCAGGCAAATAACTCAAAGTTGAAAACATCCTAGGGATGTGAGCTACGAAATTTAGGTAAATAAAATAGAACAAATATGGGAACATATTCTTTATTTATTCCTAAATATTACAAACATTTTCTCAATCATCGCTGTCCGATAGATTACATTAGCATTTAGCCACTTTCTACCAATACGAGCGCTAATGTGTGTGAATGCGTTGCTTCACTTAAGCACCACTACGGGCACTAATGTGAGTCAATGCTGAGTTTCACTTAAGCCCTTATAACTACATTCGATGTGGACATTTTTCAAAAACTCAAGATGCGCCTGACGGTACTGAACTAAGGAACACATTACAGAAAGGATTATGCAAATAAGTTAATTTAGCTAGGATTTGAATAAAAAAAGAAAACGAGTAAAAAAACAAGCGATTTGAACTACTTTTCCGGAACTGCATTTAGGCCGGTAGTGATTTTCGAGCCGGGCTGAGTGACTCAGACGGTTGAGGCGCTGGCCTTCTGACCCCAACGTGGCAGGTTCGATCCTGGCTCAATCCTGTGGTATTTGAAGGTGCTCAAATACGCCAGCCTCGTGTCGGTAGATTTACTGGCACGTAAAAGAACTCCTGCGGGACTAAATTCAGGCACCTCGGCGTCTCCGAAAACCGTAAAAGAGTAGTTAGTGGGACGTAAAACAAATAGCATTATTATTATAGTGATTTTCGAAATTTGTGTCTTTATCTTGATAGAGCTATCAATGACCCACACTTTAGCCCTTCAACGTTCGCCATAATTGAGGAAATTGCTCATTTTTCGTAATATGTGGATCCCTTCTTTGTCTGATAAGAAATGTTTTCAACACTATAGAGGTGGATACATCATAAATAGTGATAGACCGAATGGAAAATTTTGTACTGTTAACAAGTCGAATAGAAAAGAGTGGCTTATAACCAATGAGATAAAAAACCTGAACCCTGAATATTCTAATATAGTACCAGCAAGATACCCATGCTTCGCTACGGTATTATACTGAAATTTATAATTGAATGCTTAACATTGTATATATAATCCGCCAAAATTCGCGATCTGACGGCAAAGTTCCTCCCATTCTTCAATCTTTCTTTCCAGCAATCGATTTCATACTTCTCGGGCTAGCTCCAGGTGTTCCTCCCGGTCAGTTGGGTTCCTAAATCCTTGGCACCTTTTCCTATAAGCATTCTTTATATGGACAAATCCTTGAAGTGGTCCGGAGTGGTGTCGTCTTAGGTGCCATGGCGGTACTGAAGCCGCGGCCGGACTGCATTCGTACTCATTACCCGGTCGGGACCCGTTCCCAGCGGGGTCCGCACATTTTGACAACGGTCCAGAAGATTATTATTATTATTATTATTATTATTATTATTATTATTATTATTATTATTATTATTATTATTATTACGGAGTTATTCGTAGTAGTTAGAGGCGAAAGAAGGTGCGGGCGGGAATAGGTCTCAACTTACAAAATTAAAGTAAATTTTAAAACTTTAACAAAGGTTATATTTTCTTTTCAAAATCAACAGATAACAACAACAGTGTAACAGGTACCAAGTAGCAGGAAAACAAGTTAAGAAATTACAATTGTTACAAGATTTGGGCTTCGAGCCCCAAGATAAATTTCTGAGCTGAGAGTTCACCATCACAATAGCAAAAGGGCAGAAAACCCCTAAGTACGAGGAGCACTTGCTCCTAATTACAATGTTAAGAGGAAAAGAGCAGACCCGCTCTCAATTTTACAAGCCTATCAAAGGCTACAACAAACTTCATTCCTAACTGCCCTTAAGGCACACATACAGTGAAACAGGGGTATCTTGTACCCAACCTACAGGGCCTTCACATGAAGAAAACAAACTCTGGGTTAATTAAATGGCCCAAAAAACCAAATTGACTGGAGGCGTAGCTTGCACTCCTACATGAAACTTCTTAAAACCTAGGTGGCACTCGGCCAGTGATACAGGGGCTAATCCCAATCTATGGAGGTGACTAGTTGGCAAATAAGTTTAAGACTTTAAGAAGGAAGAGAAAAACGGTTACGAAAACATAGTCACCTCAAATTCAAAATGAAGGGGAGTTCGAGAGGGTGAAGCATTCTCTATCCCCGCTTTACAGATTTGTAATTTATAGATAGACAGAAAAGAATTTACATTTTAAAAGGGTAGTTTACATACTAAAGGTCTCGAACCCTCCCCGAGAGTTAAACTGCTGAGCTAGCAAGAAATGAAGATGTTAACAGGCCATTACCTGGTAGATGAACTGCTGCTTAGAGAAAGAGGCGCTTCCCGCGCCCTGCTATATATGTTCACACTGCGAAAGATGTTACTGAAGTGGCCCGGAGACAAGAAAATCAGCAGTTTTTATACCCTCGTGGAAAATTCGAGACCTTTCAAGAATGAAAAAGACACACCCCTTCAACTTTATTGGTAGACTAGGAATTACACATGAAAACCTGAGGAAGAAAGCTATGATTGGAGGAAAATTAATTACAAAATTTCTGATTAGTTAAATTCAAAGCTGGCGGAAAGAGAAGGGTCATACTGCCAACCCAAAAAATGACTAAAAGAAATTTAACAAAGAACAAACTTATGAATACCTAATTTCTTCCAAAAAAAAAAAAAAAAACAGTTCCTTCACTTCGCACTAGGGTGCACAATTATAGTTCTTAAGTTTTGAAGTACATAGTCTAGAAAAAGTTAACTAATCGTGATTGTGAGAAATACGATACAACTCTACGAAAGCATCCCCGACTGTGCTTATAATTAGAAATCTTTTGCGGTAATGAAAATTACTTTCTGTGGAATTTCTTTTACGTCTATGCGCATTTGCCATCCAGCCCTTCTATGTTGGCTTAGAACCGTCGTAGCTAAAAGTTGTTTCTGGATACCAGTTTGTTTCTCTTCAGCATATAACGGCTATTCCGCTTCAAACGCATGTCTTGCCACGCGTGTAATACGACTGGTAAACTTGTCACTGCTAACCGCACTGTACTGAACAGGATGGCTGAATGGGAATTGTGACGCAATGCAGCAGTCATGTCACAGTGAAAAGGGGGGGTTATCAAAGAGTAGTGATATACATCATACTACTCTAGATTCAAGTGAGGACTGTACTTATTATGTGGGCTAAGACTCAAACAAAACGCAGGAAACTTTCGTTGCTGATGCATCAGTAAGTGACCAAAATGTGTGGGATGGAAGTTTGTTGCTGTATATCGGATAGAAAGTGAAGTGCCGAGTGAGGAACCATAGGGATGTACGTCTTGTCTTCCTCTTGTCTGATTTGGTGTCCTCTTCAAGAAGGAAATTTTAACTCACCTCAGCCTAGGACTAGTTTTATCCCACCGGAGGGTTTAATTTCACATATCAGACAGTCTGCATATAAATATATCTTCTACTGGATACTTCAAAGCATGGAAAGTAGGCTAAGGTCTCAATATAATATAAGTAAATGTGATACCATATATGTATCGTCTGAATTCTCTTTCTGGCGGTAGTTAATTATAAGGATGTAACTTATTAATGAAAACAGTATGATCTGAACTCATGAAGGTCTTAAAACATCCCTGATTGCTCAAAATTTGCTTTGTAAGAGGTCAGTAAATATGTCAGGTATATCCTAAATATAGAAAGGTCCGAATCGTTGCTTGAATGGTCAGCGTACTGGCCTTCACTGGGTCGGAGATTTTAATCGCTTCTGATTAATTCTTCTGGCTCGGGGACTGGATGTATGTGTCCGTCCCAAAACTCTCCTCATCATATTGAGACAACATACCACACTACCAATCACCACCGAAACACGCAATAGTGATTACATCCCTCCATATAGGGATGGCGTCAGGGAAGGCTCCCGGGCGTAAAACTGGGCTAAATCCACATGTGCGACGCAGTTCGCACCCACTACCCCATACGTGTGGGAAAAAGCGGTAGGAAAAGAACAAGAAGATGATCGAAAATATAAAAAGTCTTACATTACAACCGACAGCGCATGGTTTCGATACTTCAAGTACCGGTATTTACAATTAACATCGCACTAGTTATTTCAGTAATAATGCTTATGTTCGGTAGGTAGTGCTATAAATTGAAATTTAATAAGTTATCAAGCTACCGAAGTGTCCAACTCATTGGCAGCGTTGAGGCCTTTGGTTCAGAAGGTCCCGGGTTCGATTCTCGGTCGGGCTGGGGATTTAAATTGCGTCTGATTAATTCTTCTGGCTCAGGGACTGGTTGTTTGTGTTTATCCCAACAATCTATTCTTCTAATTCAGACAAACACTACCAACCACCACAGAAACACGCAATAGTAATCACATCCCTTTACATAGGGTTGGCGTCAGGAAGGGCATCCGGCCGTAAAACTGGGACAAATCCACATGTGCGCCACAGCTCCCACCCGCGACCCATAGATGTGGGGAAAATGTGGAAGAAGAAGATTGAAGATATTGAAATATTTAAAATGCTTAGTAGGGAGTAGGAAGTACCAAATATCATATTAACAATTGGCGAGTTAGTGGATCTTTACGATAGAAAATTGAAAGACTGGGAGAGGTTTTTGTTGTATGTCCGGCGCTCCCTTCTCGCTCCGCCTGCCAGCTGCACGCGCGCCTGTGTATCATTCTGCTAGCTTCGACGCGCAGCCCTCAGTGCGCGTGCCTGACCATCGAGTGTACTATAAATAGGAGCTCCCGGCCTGCTCACTTGCCCACTTGCCCCGGTGTCCAGCTCCAGAATACACCCTACGTCGAGCACGGAGGCTACTCCTCTTGAAAATGTGCTTCGACCAGGTGGACTGAATTTCTGGCAGTACGAGGTTTCACCTCTGGTCACCGCTTCCTTACCTGTTTCCACTGCCTATGTTCCGTAATTCTTTTACAAGCCATTTTCATTCCCTAACTTATGCAAGCTCCCTTAGTTTCGCTAGGTGGAATTTCTTCAATCAATTGAACTTGCTTTTTAGGAATTCAGGCACTTCAACAAACAAGGACTCTCATGAACATTTATGTTAGTGTGCCAGATAGTTCTCGACTATCAAAGTGTCAATTCACAAAGACTATCTTTTCAAGATAGAAGTGTGTATAAAGACTGCAAACCTGTACATATTGTATAAAGACAGACTTTTCTCAAGATTCAATATTCCTTTTTGCTTCAAAATAAATTTCAGTTATTTGTGTAAATATCATAAAGTGAAGCAATAAAAGTTGTGTTTTGTAAACTTCAACCTTGGTTACAACAGTTTTTCCATTTTTCTGGTGATGATAAGACCAAGGTAGCGTTCGTCGAAGGCTTACTGTCAGCCTTAACGAACTGATGCAAGAATAACATGATAGAAACTAAACAGCCACTTAAACAGCAATGATAATCACTGTTGCGTACTCAAGTGACTACAAGAACCACAAATAACCATCCACTATCACTACCACTATCAGCCATATTCAATCGTTTTTACGATGCGGCCTCTTTAAGTCCGAAGCAAGGTAGTTTTTCATGTGGTCTCTCCATCTGGGAAGGTGTTGAGCGATGTTCTGCCAATTGATCCCAGTAATCTTCCGAATGTCTTTATCCCATCTGTCCGGTGGTCTTCCCTTTGGTCTCAGATGATCTTTCGGACTACTTTGATGTCTCATGAAATAACCATCCACAGGAAGCTAAATAATATTATGCTCACGTGTCCCCCCTGGCAATATTTTCACTTACCCGAAATCACTGTCGAAACATCTGCTTTGCCTGGAGGGAAGAAGAGTGGATATGAAGTCTTTACAGATGATAAAAGTTTCTTCCTGTGGAGAATTAATAGTTGCACTCGAGTCAGGAAGAGATACAGTGAAGAACTACTATCAGCTGCAATTTGGTGTCCTAGAATGCGATATTGTACAACATTTGCTGGTGCGTCGTGTTTATGGTTTATCATTTACAGTATATTGGACACGTATTTCTGTCATTTAGGTATGATCCAGTTATTACTTGAACTGTGAATTTGCTCCTCAAACAGGAGTGCAGGGTCTCCCGTATATACTAAGACCGATCGCACGGTGTTAAAACCTGCGCTACGGCAGTTCCCTCAGCCGAACTTACGTCGCGTGCCGCCGCCCTGCTTTAAGTGACTATACAATCGTATATGAAATCTTACCTTATCAAATATGCTGGAAGTGTCGTTCTTCCTGGGTCATACAGGCATTGTATCGGGTAACCACATTTTGGCTGACGCAAGTAAGTTCTGCCATTGTAATGTTTCTGATTTTATTCGTAATATTTTCTTTCAGTTTTTCCAATGTGTGAGGATTTGTTCGATGCACTATTTCTTTCAGTTTACCCCACAATAAATCACACACTGTTATATCTGGAGAATGAGGGGAAAATAGACCAGCACTGATCACTCTGTCTGAAAACACGTACGAGTTTGTAAGAAGGGAACCTTCTGCTATATGAACAGAGGCTGAATCTTGTTGAAAGCACCCATGCGATTTCTTCTTCCGTTAACTGATTGAAGAACGGCGTCAAAATGCCATCTTGGTACCTCTCTGCATTTACTATCGTCTCGAAAAGAACAGGCCAATTATTCGTCTTGCACTAACAGCACACGAAACACCAATCTTCCTATAATAAACACCATTAGAATTTTCTGCACAACAATATCGAGAGTTATGACCATTCACAAGACCATTAAGGTGAAACAAGGCCTCACCCGAAGACAGCATGTGCTGTGGGTCCAATAAACGATCATTCAATAATGCAAGGTACCGCGCACAATATTTCACTGTTGTGGCTGAATCAGCAGGTTTTAAACAATGAGCTCGTGTAAACCTCTATGGTTTGATGTGTTACAGCTTTGTAGCTCTGTGTGCAGAAGAAATCCATGTGTGAGATGGATCGTTAAATCTATAATGATGGCACAGCGATGGAGTTCCCTGTTTAACCGTACGCGCATTGCATCTACGTGAGCATAAGGCAGTAGCTATCAGTGAGACATTGGTGTTTCAAACGGACAGAGTACGACAACATGGGTAGATGTAAGGATGTGACAGTTGCAAAAGAGGGTCAATCTCGTTCGGCCGTGCTCATGGCCATTCGGTACGTGAAGTTGCTGGATTCTTTGGTGTTTTACAGCAGAGTGTTCAACGTGCCTACAAGCAGTGGTAGGTACGAAACACTGCGTCAGAATTTTGGTCCGAAAAATATCCTGACTGAGAGGGGCCGGAGACGCGTTTCTCGGCTTGTGAATCAAAATGGCTTCCACACCCGACAGGAATTGCTGCAGTCAGTGAATGAATATCCAGCCCAACCTGTTAGGAAGAGAACATTGGAACGAGAACTGAATGCAATGAACATTTGGAATCGGTCACCTCGCAAAAGGCCATTATTCACACAGGCACACAAAGCTGCCCATCTTCAATGGGCTAGAAATCATCGAGCGTGGATAATACCTGACTGGAAGAACGTAATGTGGTCTGAAGAATGACATTTTGCCTGTATTTCAATGACGCATGTTGTCGAGTACACCGAAGGCCAAATGAAGCATTTAATCCTGGATGTTTGCAAGGTAAGGTTCAAGCCAGAGGTAGGTCCGTGTAATTTTGGGGGTGTTTTTCGTATCATGGATTGGGGCCGCTCACTGAGGTGACTACTAACATGAACCAGTATGTTTATTTAAACATTCTGGATGATCAGATGTCACCTTTGCTATTGATCCCCCGATTTTTCAAGATGGCAACAGAAAAGTTCATCGGGCTGGACGCATACGTGACTGCTTTTATAATCTCTCCCTCACCCTAATACATCTCGATTGGCCTGCAAAATCACCTGACTTGAACCCCATTGAAAATCTGTGGGACATGTTGGAACAAATGGTAAAACGCCGACATCATCATCCCCGCAATTTGGTGGAATTGCGCGTTCAAATCCTCAGCGAGTGGCTTAACCTGGATGCGACGTACCTTCACAATCTTGTGGAATCACTTCTTAACCGAATACAAGTAGTTACCAAGTCCAGAGGTGGAGTTATACTTTATTAATTATTTATGCTTGTTATGAATTCCCCAGTCCGCCTCTGTGGTGTAGTGGTTAGCGTGATTAGCTGCCACCCCCGGAGGTCCGGGTTCGATTCCCGGCTCTGCCACGAAATTTGAAAAGTGGTACGAGGGCTGGAACGGGGTCCACTCAGCCTCGGGAGGTCAACTGAGTAGAGGTGGGTTCGATTCCCACCTCAGCCATCCTGGAAGTGGTTTTCCGTGGTTTCCCACTTCTCCTCCAGGCGAATGCCGGGATGGTACCTAACTTAAGGCCACGGCCGCTTCCTTCCCTCTTCCTTGCCTATCCCTTCCAATCTTCCCATCCCTCCACAAGGCCCCTGTTCAGCATAGCAGGTGAGGCCGCCTGGGCGAGGTACTGGTCATACTCCCCAGTTGTATCCCCCGACCAAGAGTCTGAAGCTCCAGGACACTGCCCCTGAGGCGGTAGAGGTGGGATCCCTCGCTAAGTCCGAGGGAAAAACCGAACCTGGAGGGTAAACAGATGATGATGATGATGATGATGAATTCCCCAGGGGTTACTATTTGTTTGTCCAGTAAGCTTAGTACATTTTAAGTATTGTGTACCGAAAAACAAAAACAGTACGGAGGCAAGATTTGATCCGTGGATCACGAGTTTGTGAAGCAGAGAGCTTGTTCGTTGCGGGAACACGTCGGGTATTGGACTTGTGAATCACTCTCGAAATATTAAAATTCCATTTTCTCGGATTTGGTTCGGAGTTGCACCGAGCAATTTGAACTGGTGGAAGTACTCGCCGTAGTCTGCACGTGTATTACAAACGGAGTAAATCGGCGAGGAGGACTTGCCAAGGTCCCGTTTTAAGTATAGATGGCTGTACGATTAATAATAATAATAATAATAATAATAATAATAATAATAATAATAATAATAATAATAATAATAATAATAATAATAATAATAATAAAGTGTTTCCTTCGTCTCATGGTGACGATAGGTTTGGAAAGGTTTGGGGCTGGGATGGTAATGACCGTGCCCTTAAAACAGCCTCAGCATTTGCGTGGTATGAAAATTGGGAACCATGGACAACCATTTCATTGCTGCCGACAGTGAGGTTCGAAACCAGTATCTTTGGAATGCGAGCTGACAGCTTTGTGGTCCAAACCACGTAACTACCTTGCTCGATAATACTACTATTAATAATAAAATACAACCGAGCTCGATAGCTGCAGTCGCTTAAGTGCGGCCAGTATCCAGTAATCGGGAGATAGTGGGTTCGAGCCCCACTGTCGGCAGCCCTGAAGATGGTTTTCCGTGGTTTCCCATTTTCACACCAGGCAAATTTCGGGGCTATACCTTAATTAAGGCCACGGCCGCTTCCTTCCACTTCCTAGAACTTTCCTATCCCATCGTCACCATAAGACATATCTGTGTCGGTGCGACGTTAAGCAAAATAGCAACAAAAAAAAGAATAAAAAATAAAATACAAGAGATCTGTGGATGTTAACTTCAGGATACGTTATAGAATATCATTCAGTGTAAACAAATATCACTCCCTCATCTTTTAGAGTTATGAGTCGTTCAAGGTGGCATAAACACACATTATTACTATTTACTACTCGAATGAGAGCTATATCCAGAAATAACATACCTTAATTTCATATTAGGGTGTTGAATTTACTGGAACGAGTTATTTTAGACCACGACTCGCCAATTTAGTCGGTAAATGAAGAGTACTGAAAACCACAGCAAATTGCTTAGTAGAGATTTTCAATAATGCCTCTAAAATTTTCAGGTACGTTTTAACTGTACTTTCTGAGCAAGAGCGGAAACAAGCTTGTAATAACCTATGAATAAAGTAATCTATCGAGATTGAAAGAATTTTCATAATTTATTCTTTTATTGACTTCTAGTGAACTATAAATTCATGGAAATCAATCAGGGTTTTTATGGACCATGATGTGGTATTCTGGGAAGTTATCATTCTAAAAGAAGTTTATATTCATTATTTGCACGGCCAAATATTCTCTGCAAGGTTTGTATTCCAGCGTCTCTTGTCTGAACATTTAAAGGTCTCTCTAAAGCCTACTGCAGTAACGAATCACATCATTACTCCCCCAGCGTAGCGGGAGAAAGAACTGACATATAATGGGGCAGTAATTTAAGAGGAGAGTGGGAAGCAAGACGTGAGTCACGTGATAACCTCACGATACGGAGCACTTTTAAATTATACTCCATGGCCCCCTTAATGAGTTTTAATTAATTGTATAAGAACCTATTAGCAAGAATTGTGGGCAGCACCTCTGCTGTAAAAGAATTCTTCATACAATGATTGTGTCATGACTAAAGCAACGGCAACATTGTCTCTACACATGTTGTAAACATTTAGTTCCTAAGCGACTTCACGAAGAGAGCAGACAGGTATTAGAATATCTTTTGTATAATAATAATAATAATAATAATAATAATAATAATAATAATAATAATAATAATAATAATAATAATAATAATAATAATAATAATAATAATAACAACATTGTTAATTAGTATTAATTATTATTAATTAATTAAGTAATTAATTAATTAATCAAAATTAATTATCAATTTTATTATTATTATTATTATTATTATTATTATTATTATTATTATTATTATTATTATTATTATTATTATTATTATTATTCAGGATGAGTAATTTATTATGTAGTTTTATGCCCCTAGATTTTAATAGACAACCTAAAAACATTTCTTACTGCTACGAACTACGTCAAAATATTTTTTACTGTATCTCTGGTGAACACACTGGGTGATAAAACGTGTTCAGATAAAAACTCCAATATTTTAGACAGGAGTTAGTACGCTTCAAAACAAGAAAAAGAAGTCCTACAGAAGCTTTAACTTGCATTCGGGAGATAGTGGATTCGAACCCCAGTGTCGGCAGCTTTGAAAATGGTTTTCCGTGGTTTCCTGATTTCACACCAAGCAAAGACTGGATTCTGTAACTTAATTAAGGCCACTGTCGCTTCCCTCCAACTCTTAGCCCTTCACTAACCCATTGAAAAAGTGGAAATGGCGTATGGCTTTTAGTGCCGGGAGTGTCCGAGGACAAGTGTCCGAGCCATAGAGCCGGACACTAACCCATTGCCACCATAAGACATATCTGTGTCGGTGTGACGTAACGCAAATATTAAAAATAAATAAAGAAAGAATGGAAGGATTCCAAGGAAGAATAGAATTGAAACCTGGGCCAAAGTGGTCCGAGGAGAAAAGAATAAAGCATAGTGCAATGATTAAAGAATACTAGAAAGAACGGAAGAAAAACAACAAGGAAGGATGAATTGAAATGGACACGTGGTCCCTAATAGTCTTCATCGTAAAGAATAATAAATAAATAAATAAATAAATAAATAAATAAATAAATAAATAAATAAATAAATAAATAAATAAATAAATAAATAAATAAATAAATAAGTCCTGGAATCATTGGTCCTAAAATTAATATCATCTGAGAAATAAGGGCATGTTAACGGTCACGGAGAGATCAGCATATATTCTATATTCAGGTATTTGGCAAGAAATAGATGGGAAAAGTGAATGCAGCCGTTGTTAATGTTGCATCAAGCAGTTGGTAGTACGTAGATATCTTAATACGAAAACTCATTCCATTATTACGGTATCGGTCAGGAGAGTTACTTTTCATATTCGTTGATTCAGAGCGGTTCGTGGTGCGGGTTACTGTAGTCATGTCGTAGTTCGTGAACCATGCGCAATGGGTGAATGACCTAGTAGGTGTACCTGAGATTCGGGATACCAGTTGCTACGGAATAGGAGTGGGCATCTCAGTAATAATCTGAGTCATGACCCTTCTTGTGCTCAGGTTGATAGGACTACTGAATGCATTCTGGTCCCTAACCCGCTAGACAGGAGATTCTCACTGGGACTACGTGCTTCACAGAATATTATTACCGAGCTCACTCAGAACGTTTTAAGCAAGCCTCGGACTTACAGGAGTAAGGGAGTCCCATTCACACTTAACAGGCAAGTGACTGCTTGGAGAAAACTTGGCGATTGAAGTGGAATTCTTTGGAGAGCTCTCAGTATTAATGACGCTTATGAAAGAAGGAAAGAGAGAAAAAAGAAAGAATAAATGGCTAAGTCAGCAAAAAGAATGGGTTTGGATGTGTTAGAAGTTAATGATATTCGAATAAGGGGAGATAACGAAGAAGAGATAGGAGATTACAATCTGTTCTTAACAGGTGTTAAAAAGGAAGGTAATACTGTGGGGTAGGACTGTTCATTACGGATACTGTTGTAGGCAATATACAGTAGTTTCTTTTAGGCACGTATGTAAGCGAATGATGTGGGTAGATTTAGCACTTGGAGGAATTAAGACGGGATTTGTCTCAATCTATACCCTATGGAGATGAGGATGAAGTTGAGATGTTTTATGAAGCACTGAGTGACATCGTAGCCAGGGTCAACAGCAAGGATAGTATAGTGCTAATGGGCGATGTCAATGCGAGAGATGGAAATAGAACTGAAAGATATGACAAAGTGATGGGTAAATATGGGGAACATATGGATGCTGATAGCAATCAGAAGCGTTAATTGGACTGTGCTAGTGTGGCACAGCAGTTATGAATACATTCTTCAAGCACACTTACCTTCACTGCTGCACCTGGGAGGATAAGGGCACCTTGATCCTCAGTAGACTGCATCATAACCGACTTTGAATTCAGAAAATCTGTTAGGAATGTGCAGGTAATCCGGGGAACTTTTCATGATACACACCACTATCTGATATGTAATGAACGGAGAAACTCTGGGCCTAATACAGAGAAAGTGAAATCTACCTGCTGAAGAATAAGGGTAGAAAAACCTCCAGGACGAGAATTTTACGTAGATGAAGGAAACAGACCGAAACAAATGCTTGTTGAATACGAGAAAATGGCATCGGATAATTTTGTTAATAATATGGAAAAGGTAGATCAAGAGAGAAAAACCTTTCTGGACAGTAATAAGGAATCTTAGCAAGAGAGGGAGCAAGGAAATTAATAGTGTTTTGGGTAAATCAAGTGAACTCATAATATATGCAAAGGAATCACTGGACAGGTGGAAAGCGTACTTTGAAAAATTAAAAGGAAATATTTCTGTCGACGTCACGAACAACCGAGCTCATGGGGAGGGGATCAACGATACTAGTGAAATTATGCTTGAGGATGTGGAGAGTGTGGTAATAACCTCTATTTTCATAAAGCAGCAGGAATAGACGGAATATGACCTGAAATGGTGACATGTAATGGGAAGATGGAGATGAAATGGCTTGATAGAGTAATGCGATTAGCATGGAATGTTAGTGAGGTACCATGTTATTGGACTACTGCAGTATTTGTACCCGTCTGTAGGCTAGAGGACAGTAAGAATTGCAACAACTAACGAGATATTACATTGATTAGTATACCAGGCAAGGTGTTCACTGGCATTTTGGAAGTAAGGTTGTGGTCAGTTTTCGAGAGTACGTTGGGTGAAAACCGGTGAGTTTTCGGGCACAGAGAGGCTGTCAGGATCGAATTTTCTGTATCAGCCAGGTAATTGAAAATTGCTACGAGATGAATCGAACGTTACATTTATGTATCGCAGATCTAGAGAAGGCATATGGCATATTTCCGAGAGAAAATATGTAGCTTTTGCTGGGGGAGTATGGGATTACTGGTAGATTATTAAAACCAATAAAGGGCGTTATATGTTGAGAACTGTCTGCAGGAAGAATTGATGGTAGAATGAGTTCTTGGTTCAAGGTGCTAAGAGGGGTTACACAAGGTTGTAATATTTCATCTTTGATGTTCATAGTTCACATTGATGATTTACTGGAAGGTATAAAATGGTACGGAAGATTAGGTGAAAATGTAGTAAGCTGGTTTGGCTTTTGTTGATGTGTTGTGTGCGTTTGACGGTTATCAAGTTGGGAGTGAAGAGTGTCGATTTCACCGCTCTAAGGCATGTTTTGAAACGTGATCAGCGTTCGTGGTTTAAAATCGAGGATGCCCGTGGCAAAAATATATCAGAATGTTATCGAGGATTACGTGCAGTCTGTGGCGAGAATGCATTACCGTATACGACGGTTGCACGACGGGTGAATTTTTTTCGTGCAGGTTGGAATGAGACTGCAGATTTGCACCAAATAGGTCGGCCATCCATTCCTCAAGAACATGAGGAAAATTGCGTCCCGTTGTGTTCCACATCAACTCACCGACCTGCAGAAAAGGCACCGGTATGCACAGGCATGCACTGCCTGGACATCTACCTGGACAGATACCGCAACGAAGGACACGCACTTCTGCAACCTATTGTCAAAATTGGCGAGACATTGGCACGAGCCTACGAGCCTGAATTAAAGCGTCAATAGAATGAGTGGCGTCACCCTGGTTCGCCACAGAAATTTCGCCACGAACCCAGTTGGGCGATGTTTATGCTGATTGAGGCATACGACTACGAGGGTGTCATTCTTACGTATGATGTGCCTGAGGGAGAAACCGTCAACAGTGGTTACTATTGGCGAATTATGGAATGACATCTGCGTCCGGCTATGCAGTGCAAAAGTTCACGTTTATTGCGAGACGACTGTCCTATCGTTTTGCATGTCAAGCTCTTATTGCAACGGTGGGATTTGAAGGTCTTTAAACTTCCTCCGCACTCACCAGACATGAGTAATTGTGACTTCGACCTGTTTCATAAGACGAAGTATCGCTCAATAAACCAATTCTGTACCTGGATGTCTCCATTCGACATGAATAATCCTGACTACAAATGACTATATGACCTGGAACGGTCGAGAACCGAGCCGTAGCCTCCGGATAAAAGGCAGATACGCTACCCTAAACAAAGCACGTGGCCCTTCATAATCCCATGGTGGAGAATAATTTCGCGCCCTCACATACGGAGGTTGGCCATAGTCTGAAATGAAACCACGTTTCTCGGCAGTCCAGTGTATTAACACCTGGCAACATGGTTATTAACCATCGACTCCGAAGGCAGAAGGATCTGAAACCTAGAGAGCTGAATGTCACCGTCACTGGTATGCCTCAAAATCGAAAGAGTTCGAACCCTGGCCAATGTACGCAGGATTTTCAAAATGGAAATGAATATCCCTGTGGTTCGAATACTGTTTAAGACGGATGGCCATCTAGCTATTATCACGTTTTAAAAGCCAAATACTGCAAAACTGCAAATTGCTTCGAAATCCAGCTCAAACCATTTTAAAAATATTTTCTCTTTCGCATTCCATTTCAACTCTAGGTAAATTCAGGGATAGTATCCTCAAGAGAAACATATTCCATAACAAATCTTTACCAACGGGCTCTGGAATTTTAACATTAAAACAATACTCCAACATGCCAGTTAATCAATCGACATTCGAGTACTCTTAAATTCCAACCGACTGAGCTGGGATTTCATTCTGCAAACTTGAACACAATAGGAGAGTCTATTAACTGAGCTAACGAGTTGGTTGCACGAAACTTATTTTTTTCTTCGAATTCTGTATTCCAGGCAAAACACCTGGGTACGGCATTTATAGGAACACATAGCACTCTGTGAATAACTTCAGATGGGTTGATTATCAGGAATACGTCAGATATCGATGTCGATATGATATTTGCGTACGCCATAACAAATGTACATTTTTAATAAGGACGGATGTGAATTTTAAGTTTGTTATCATTGGAAATAATGATAATGGATTCACAATTGTTTTAACAAAGGGAAAACAGAGTCTAGGTATGTTTATGAATATTGTCATCACAAGGACTTCGGTGGAAGCTACGAGTAAATTTTGCTCTTGTCTTTGCATCTGTTAAGAAGCTGTAACCTGTAGATATCTTTATTATAAAGCAATGGTGTTCAAACATTTTGGTTGGCGTACCTCAAAAATCCAAATGTTTTTGTTGTTTCGTACCCCACGAGTATATTGCGACTATACCAGAAATAACAAATTATTGTTGCTAGATGCTAAAGAATATTAATTATAGTAACTATAATCATCATCCTCAGCAGCATATTCCGCAGTGTATGCTACAATGTGCAATGATCTACCTACGAAACTAAATGGATCCTTATACTAGCGAATCAGTCAAACAAGAATCAATATCAAACTTCGCATACCACCTGTAAAGCTGTTGTCTATTTCAGCCGTATTCTCCAGTTGAACGTAAATATTCAGTGTATGAAAGAAAAGCTCTAGCCCTCATTCTTTCCATTGAACATTTTGCGGAATATCTTGATCACCGTGAATTTTTAGTAAGCACTGACAATCAAGCTCTTTCCTGGTTATTGAATAACGCCTCCAAAATCGGTCGTACTGGTCACTGGTTGCCTCGTCTATCCCACTTCAAATTCTCCCTTAAGTTTGTATCTGGGTGGTTGCTGACTCTTTATCTCGTCTTTTTGACGATAATCTATCCCATGTTTCTGAACTTAATCAACTTCCTATTAATTCTGTTACTTCTATTTCTTCCCTTACTAAATTTCCTCTTTCCTTTCAATCCTGTTTGGATCACCAAAAACTTGATCCGTATTGCCAGCAAATTGTTCATGATCTTTCGTATCCTGATTGTTCTGGTCCTTTTCGTTTACACAATCCGCTTCTTATTTTCAAACCTACCCCACGGGCTACCCCTTGTTTTGTTTACCCTTCTAATTTACGGCGTATGATTTTTCAGTATTTTCATGGTTCCCCTATAGGAGAATATTTTGGTATGGCAAAGACCTATGCTCGTCTTGCATCTCAATTTTTTGGCCCCAGACGAGGAAAGATGTTTATCCTTGGGTGCACTTATGCGACGTATGTAAAAAGCATAAGCCCATTAACCATCAACCTTATGGTAATTATGATGCTTCTCCTTCGCCCTATTCTGCTGAAAATTTTTACATTGATATTGTTGGTCCCCTCGTAAAATCTTCCAAGTCTAATTCTTACATTTTTACGTTGCTTGATGGGTTTTCTAAATTCCTCATTGTACGTCCTTTACGCAATATTTCTTCACTGAAAGTTATTAAGTTATTGTCCAACCAAATTTTCCCTATTACCGGTCTTCAAAAATTCTTAGTTTCAGATAATGCTACTATCCATACCACCCTCAAGCCAATATTGTTGAGCGATATCACCGTAATTTAAAAATCTTTTTTGTCTATCTTCCATTCCAATGACCATAAATCTTGGGATGCTGAACTTCTCTATTCTGTCTTAGCATTAAACGCTACCGTTGATAATTCCACTTCTTGTACACCTGCCAAATTGTTTTTAGGCCACGAACTACAGAAACCTGTTTCCTTAACTTAGAATTTGCCCTCCCTGTTGGACACTCCTTCTCATCTTATCACTGATGATCATTTGCAAGATGCTGTCCGGAAGATTTTTCAGGCTAGAGATCTCCACAAAAGACTTCTAAATCCCGGGTTCGTACCCACACTTTCAAACCTTTTGACTTAGTTTTGCTCAAAAACCACCCTCTTAGTTCCTCTTCTCAACACCCTTCTGCCAAGCTTTCTACTAGTTGGCTTGGGCCTTTTCGCATTCTTTCGTTTCCCTCTCCCATCACTCCTCAATTGCAATCTCTTGACAACCCTAACGATCTTAGGAACGCTCACTTTTCTCAATTGAAAGTTTTCTGCTTAAATTTTTGGCTGGACTCAGGGATTGGAGTTTTTCAGTCTGCCTTTTGTCTTTGTTCTTTGTTCTCTTCTTGCGTTTGTCCACGTGTGAGTACTTTTCTTGTTCTGGTTAATGATGTTAGTTTTCGCTGTGTTTTTGCTCACCCAGTCATGCTCCCTCCATTCACTTCAGCCCTTTTGTCTGACTCTTCCATGGACATTCTTTCCCTTGTGTTTTCTTTTTAATCATGGGAAACCATTATTGTAATCTTTAATTGTTAATGGTCCTTTAATATTAATTCTTAAACTCATACTTCAAAGGCCACTTTTTCTGCAATTATGATGTTTTATATTGTATTCTTAGCCGTACCCCTCCTTCCTTTCTCTTTCTTATATGATGTATACGATCCGGATCGTTTCCTTTTTACTACCACTATTTTCCCCTTTTACCCTTTCCTTCCTTTCTTCTCTCTTTTTCCTTTTCCACTACTTATTCCTGCCTTTTTGTTCCCGTGTAATCTACGACGACGCTCTGCGTGTTACTGAGAAGGCGCCTCTCCGGGACATCGATGGACCTCCGTCGCACCATCCTCCCATCCTTCGGATTTCGCCGGCTGGTAGGAGTATGTAACGTGCTCCCCTAGGTATTTATTACTTCAAGATTTCTACTTTACCATCTGTCAACTTCTCCGGCCTGCTCTCACTACAGCGTGTGTTTCGACTGCTTACCCAGTCCGCTATTCACTCTACTACTGCTCGCCTTCCGTCCCCACCCCTCTGCCGCTGCATGTATACGTAATGTCTGTTTCTCGTACATTCTGGACTCTGCTATCTTCCGCTATAAATTCCTGCCCTGGCCTCGAACAGGCGATCAGACATCCAGTGACGAACTGTGTGGAAGGAGGCGTTCGCACTCGCATTACTGCTGGTCCGTATGCGATATCTTATTTTAACTGCAACATCACTTCTGAACTTTCGACGGCTGGCTGGGTGAGCAAAAATTTTGTCATATTGTGCTTTCAACTCCTAAATAAGGAACTATTATTCATTTCCATTATGCCCTTCAGGCTGGATTCGCCGTGTTATATTTTGTGTGGCAATTCAAATTATCAACGAATATGTTCCTTCTGAACCTGATTTGAAATTTTTCAAACCATTCTTGCCACTAGACTTACTTCGTGTACAGACGCTTTAAAAGATAATTATATCTGTGATTTTCCTTGTTTTGGAACAGTGTGTACGCCTAATTGTGTGCGTGGCTAAACTACTTTCTGGGAACTTTATGTAGGCTGAAAATCTCCCTTACCCGTCCCCTCGCCAGCCCTTTGATTTCTTTTTTCTCCCCTATTGCTCCTTTTTATCTCTTTCTAGGTAACCCTGGTGGTTTTCTTATTGTACAGTGTCCTTCGTGGTTTTATAAATATTTCTCAATATGGTGTTGTTTTTTAATAGGGTGTTAGTCATATTGTAATCTAGTCATCATTTTCAGGATCTAACCTTATTCATTAGTCCTGTGTATTAAATTTTGAAAAATGTTTCTCTTCTCTTCCTGATTGAAGTTATACTATAACGAATTTACCCCTTTTTAATGGTGTTAAAAATTCTAGTTTCTTGGTTTCAATTACATCTCGTCGTCTACTCTGTAAAACTCAACTTATACACTAAAAGTTGCCTATATAACCATATTTTTATTGGTATTTGTAATATACAAGTGTTGTGCAAATCTATGTAGTTGTACGTTCCTGATTGTCGTTTCATCTTTCCCTTGATAATCTCTAATAATAATAATAATAATAATGTTATTTGCTTTACGTCCCACTAACTACTTTTAAAGGTCTTCGGAGACGCCGAGGTGCCGGAATTTAGTCCCGCAGGAGTTCTTTTACGTGCCAGTAAATCTACCGACACGGGGCTGTCGTATTTGAGCACCTTCAAATACCACCGGACTGAGCCAGGATCGAACCTGCCAAGTTGGGGTTAGAAGGCCAGCGCCTTAACCGTCTGAGCCACTCAGCCCGGCTTGATAATCTCTACTTACCACGTAAGACTTCTGGAAAGGTGTCAGCAAAACGCTTCGCGCAAAACTCTGCTCACTTGCTGCAATTTGGATTTCGGATTTTGAAATTTGATTAGTCTCCTGTGAATGAAACATCTTGTTAAATGCTGGGCACTCACAGTGTAAAAGTGTCCACGGTCTTTACTGTTTACATCGCCAAACTGCAGTTCTTTGCTCATATCGCCTGTGCCAACTACACTAGGCAGACTGGTGTCTCAGTTTTGGATATTTCTATTCAAAATTGTGATTTCAATTTGTACTTCTCTGAGTACATAATTGTGAGTAAGTGTAATCGACCATTAATCCATTCTTTTTATATCTGATCCAAACACAATCAACAAATACAACTCGAATCCAAAATTGTACGTCACAGTATCCTCACTGAAAGGATTAAACTCATTTTGTACTTATTTTCTCCCCCGTTAAGTGGCTTTTCCGAAAACAAAAAACTACATGCTCCTTTATTTTTAAAGCAGATTCCAAATACTAATGGATTCAACCCGATTTTCAGTGTTTTTCTCCCTCCCTTACTTGGATTTCCGAAACAAAAGTAGGTGCTCCTTTATTTTGAAGGAGATTCCAAATACTAATTAAAATGTCTGTAACGTTTTAAGTTCTTGAGATCTCACACTTAAAAAATTCACCCCTTTTTCACTTCTTGTCCCCCAACTGTATTTTCCGAAAGCAAAAAGTACGGGTTTATTTATTTTCAAAAAGAATTACGAATAACAATTTTCACGTCTGTAACATGTTAGGTTTTTGAGAAATACTGTAGATATGCTTATTTTAAAAATTCACCAGCTTTTTCGTTTCTTTTGACACCCTTAAGTGGATTTTCCAAAATCAAAGCATATTTATTCCATAACTAGCGAATGTACCCGTGCTTCGCTACGGTATTCTACATTGTATTCGAATATCGAAGTAAATAGTGTACATGCAGTAAATAAGATTGTTTTAAAATTGCATGTCTCTTAGCGTTATCCGAGAAAGAGCATGGGGAGGTTCCCAATACGGTGTTTCCAATGTAATGTGCTTGTTACGGATTTGTGATATAACGGCAGGCTCACTTGCCTACTGCCATTCACAATCGAGTTGGGAAGTTTTCATTATAATTGCAGGCCCCATTGCCTACTGCGTGGTCACAATCGATTTGGGGAGTTTTCGTTAAAATGGCAGCCTCCCTTTCCTACTTCCAGACAGATTACAGTTAAGGAGTTTCTATTATAATGGTAGGCAATTACCCTACTATCACTCGAAATTGAGTTGTGGAGTTATCATTATAATGCCAGGCCCATTTTCCTACTGCCAGCCAGCTTACTGCCAGTCACACCAACTTGGTGAGTTTCCATCAAAATAGCAGGCCACTATGAGTAATGCCAGTCACATTTTAGATGAGGACATTTCTTTATAATGGCAGGCACCCTTGCCTACTGCCAAACACAATCGGGTAGGGGAGTTTTAAGCAAAACTGCATGCTCACTTGCCTTCTGCAAGTCAAATCGAGAAGGGAACTATGCATTACAATTGTAGGCCTTCCTTACTAATGACAGTTACACAGGAGTTGGAGAAGGAACCCTTTCATACTGCCAGTCAAAGTCGGTGTGGGGAGTACTGATTACAATATCAGACCCACCCTTTCTCGATCGCTAAAAATCGACATCAATGAATATATATATAGGTCGACATAGGAAAGTATATGCGTGTTTACAATATTGAAGACCTTCATTTACAGATTAACTGCTACTAAACGTACGTCATATCGACAAAGGATTATACCATAAGACACGCCGGATTTAGTGGCCTAAATGGCTGGTTCTATGATATGTCATCTATTCTTGGGTCAGATTTAGTTAGAAACGTGGAACAGGGTAAAGATTTTGTAAGATTATCTCACATTAAATTACTTTTCGGATAATTATGTGACAGCTATATACATAGGATTTAGCTCACATATGGCAACTGGGTGGGCCAATTATCGTGAAGAGTTTGACGATTCTGTATTTCATATAAGTAAATGAAAGTATGAATTATGCATGTGAAAATTCCAAATTGACTTAACGTCGATTAATAGAGAAAATTCAAACGTAAAAGGGATACAGATACGGCAAAAAGTCATAATACCAAGGTTGTAGATCATTCCAAATTGAACGGAGATTGTGCAATCCGTTATGTGATAGGAATTTCCGAAGGTCTGCACCATCATTAAAATTGCCTGCATATTTCGATATTCTTCGGGGATAAAAAGTGTAAAATTTAATGATTTAGGATATTTTCCGTTCGTTCCAGGCTAAAACGTACAATTTTGTCAAATTTCAATTATCTTCTTTTTCTTCTGGCAGATTATGCCGCAATCTGGATTTTGGGTGAGGCGGGTAAATATTAGGACTTTCAGGAAACTAAACCAAAAATTATGCAGATGGTCATTATTACCCCTTAAACGGAAAGCTGTACAAAAATTTCGCCAAAATAGTCAGTGTAGAGGCACACAGTCGTTACGATTTGATTTATATAGATAAGGAATCTGCTCCATGTAAAACACCTTTTGGGCTATGTCCGCTGGACTTAACCTGCAAAAGTGACCATTCATAATATCTCCCTTATTAATCCTCGTGACGAAAAAATGTACATGAAAAAAAAAAGGTTTATAGGTGGAATTCCATCACGTTTGGTCGATTTCCAGTCAGGTTGGTCTTGTTCTGTATATATTGTGGAAGAGTAAAATCACCATTTGTGTTCCCTATAAACCACCAGTCCATTCCGGAACATGAAATGTTATTAACGTTTAAAACCTCCCTTTGGACAGGTGGATGCTAAATATAAATTTTGGTTCGAATGTCTTCAGTAGTTTTCAAGTTGTAAGGAATACGCTTTACACGCACCCGCTCGTGAGTGAAGTCCGATTGGACTTGAACAGAAAAACGGTCCGTTAATGATATCTCCCTTATTAATCCTCGTATCGAAATGATTCACATGACAAAAAAGGTTTAGAAATTAATTTCTACCAAGGTAGGTAGATTTCCATTTTGGTTGTGTATATTTTGTGGAAGTGCAAAATCACTGTTTCGGTTTCGTATAAACCCCCAGTCAGTTCAGGGATTTAGAAACAATATTTGCCCTAAAACCTATCAAGGACAGGTGTATTCTAAATATGAGTCTTCGTGGAAATACATCCAGTAGTTTGTAGCAATCGCGTACATACGGCGTAATTAAAGAAGAAAATAATACAGTTAAGAAAGTTGAAAGTAATAGAAAATGGATTATAACTGAGGACAGCCGGATAACGACAAATATGTAAATGCCAAGTTAATGTATTGGAAAATCAAATGCCCCTCAATAAATTATGCTAGTGTGAGTTATGGATATAATAAAGCGGTAACAGAGGATACATTTAGGTTCAGTGATTCTTAGGTAAACAATTATAAGAAGATGACTAATGGTGTTATTACTTAATCTATTCGAGGGCGGTTATAACATCCAACGATATTCCGCCAATATCCCGCAGATAGGCCGATTGACGCCTCTCTTGCCTTCTACCCAAGGAACAACCACGAATTTAAAAGCATGATGAGGAAAATGGCAATACGTTACTTCCCTGCTGACATGCAGTCAGAGACGTTGCCGTGGTAACCTGTAGGTTCGTTGTCGGTCTGTCGGTCACTCAATGCAGAGCATGATACCAGCGGAAAATTGTAAATTTCTCCGTCATGTGAAGAGTAAGGTAAATTATGAACATAACGAAAGTTGTTTATAATGAAGAGACGTTTCACGTATGGTAAACGAATTTTACAGAAAATCAATAGTATAAGAGAAAATGGAGGAAAACCATTCTGGTTTTCCTATAAACCCCCCGTCTATTCAAATATTTTAAAATGATATGCATATGGAAGCCTTCCCCGGGATAAGTATACTCTAAATATGAAGTTTGATTGAGATCTATCGAGCCGTTTCGAAGTGATGGTGGAAAAACCATTCAGGTTTTCCTATAAACCCCCCGTCTATTCAAAGATTTTAAAATGATATGCATATCGAAACCTTCCCTGGGATGAGTGTACTCCAAATATGAAGTTTAGTTGTGATCTATCTAGCCGTTTCGATGTGATGGTGGAAAAACCATTCTGGCTTTCCTATAAACTCCCCGTGTATTCAAAGATTTTAAAATGATATGCATATCGGAACCTTCTCCGGGATGAGTATACTCTAAATATGAAGTTTGGTTGAGATCTATCCAGCCGTTTCGACGTGATGGTGGAAAAACCATTCTGGTTTTCCTATAAACCCCCCGTGTATTCAAAGATTTTAAAACGATATGCATATCGAAACCTTCCCCGGGATGAGTATACTCTAAATATGAAGTTTGGTTGAGATCTATCCAGCCGTTTCGACGTGATGGTGGAACAGACAAACAGACAAACAGACAGACAGACAAACAGACAAACAGACAAACAAACAGACACGAAACGTAAAAACCACCGATTCGGTCTTGAGTTGACCTAAAACGGATAAATATCTGAAAAATTGGCAAAACAAAAGAAATTACAGACAGCGGACCCCCTACAATTTTATTTATATAGATTTTCCATGAAGATTCCAAGTACCAATTTTTACGCCTGAAACATGTTATGATTTTGAGATCTCATTATAACATTTACCCCGTTTTTTCGCTTCTTATCCGTCGAAGGATATTTTCAGAAAACAAAAAATACGTATTTCTTTACCTTTAAAGGAGATTTCGTATACCAATTTTCACGTCTGTAACATGTTAGGTTTTTGAGATATACTGTAGATAAACTAATTCTAAAAATTTCCCCGCTTTTTCAATTCTTTTCACTTCCTTAACAGGATATTCCGAAAATGAAAAAGTACATGCTTCTTCGTTTTAAAGAAGATTCCCTATACCAGTTTTCACGCCTGTAACATCTTCCTTCACTTCTCTTCATCGCCACCCAATCAAGTGGATTTTCTTCATTTTTAAAGGGGATTTCAAATGCTAATTTCCACGCCTGTGACATGTTCAGTTTTTGAGATATAAGTATCTCCATAGAAAGGACTCAACCCTATTCTTCAAGTTTTTCTCCTTCCTACCCTTACGTGGATTTTCCGAAAACACAAATATTCCTCTATATTAACTTTCTGGGATATACTGTAGATAATCTTATTTTAAAAATTCACCTGCGTTTTCAATTCCTTTGACAACATTATGTGGATTTTCTGAAAACAATGAAGGCGTGTTTCTTTATTTTTGTACCGGCTGGTACACCTCTACGCCGCACATTTGAATTTTGCGCCTTAAAGTTCTCCTTTGAACTTTAAAAACTGGATCAACTCATTAGTTTCTCAGAAGATGTCACTACAGTAAATTTTGTGATTACGAAGTTGTCAATACTGTGTGGAGTTCCACTTGTTTTGTTTTCCATTGATCCAGAAGTGTGGACATTCTCTTATAGATGTCTCTACTAAAAAACTATGATCATGCACCCTGGTGCGAAGTGAAGGAACTTTTCTTGAAAATATTTTGTACTCATAAGTTTTCCTATAACTAAATTTCGTTCTTTCATTTGTGGGTTGGCAATATTAATCTTTTCTTTCCACCAGTTTTGAAGTTAGCCAATCAATTATTTATGTAATTAATTTTTGACCAATCGTGTCTTTCTTCTTCAATTTTGATGTGTAACTTTTAGCCAGCCAATAAAAGCCTGTGGGTGTGGCTGTTTGATTCACGAAAAGTCTCGAATTTTCCTCGAGGGTATAAAAACTGCTGATTTTCTCGTCTCTCGGCCACATCATCAACATCTAACTTAGTGTATGGACGTATAGCGGACGGCGGGAAACACCTCTTT
The DNA here is from genome assembly GCF_040414725.1 of Anabrus simplex. Taxonomy (NCBI): domain Eukaryota; kingdom Metazoa; phylum Arthropoda; class Insecta; order Orthoptera; family Tettigoniidae; genus Anabrus; species Anabrus simplex. Next base: position 1,091,542,263 of record NC_090266.1, read on the forward strand.
CTTCAGGAAGCAGATCTTCAGTAAGGTAATGGCCGCTTAACATCTTTATTTCTTGCTAGCTCAGCAGTTTAACCCGCGGGGAAGGTCCGAATCCTTTACCATGTAACCTATCTCTTAAACATGTAGAATTCTGCAAAAACTTCATATATCTTTAACTGTAAATCAGGGATAGAGAGTGCTTTACACTCTCGAGCTCCCCTTCATTTTGGATTTGAGGTGACTACGTTTTCGTAACCGTTTTTCTACTCTTCCTTAATGTGTTAAATTTATTCTGTATACGAGTCACCTCCATAGTTTGGGAATAGCCCCTGTTTCATCGGCCTAGTGCCTCGTAGATTTTAAGAAGTTTCATGTAGGAGTGCAAATTCTCGCCTCCATTCATTTTGCATGTTGGGCCATTAACTTAACCTGTTATTTTTCTACTAAGGCCCAGTAGGTTGGGTACAAGATACCCCTGTTTCTTTGTAAGTGTGCCTTGAGGGCAGTTAATGGTAAAGTCTGTTGTGGCCTTTGATATGCTCAAGACATTGAGAGCGGTTCAGCTCTTTTATTTGTGGTAAAAGTGCCTCAGAGAGGCTTGATATTCAAAGGTTCGAGCAAGTGCTCCATGTTATTAGGGGTTTTCTGCCCTTTGGTAAATATGTGGTTGTGAGCTGAGAGCTCAGAAATTGTAAAAATTAGGGCTTGAGGCCCAGATTGTTAAATTGTCTCTAAATCTTGGCCTTCCTGGTCTTGTACCTGATTTGACTTGTTATTTGTTGCAATTTTATGTGAACATTGTTAAGTTTTGATATTTTCGAAAATATAACCTTTAATGCAATTTTAATTCATATCTCAGCTTTGTGGATAGACCCATTCCAGCCCGCACCTTCTTTCACCACTGCATACCACGGGTAACCCCGTAACAATTTTTAAAGGGAATTCCAAGTACCAATTTTTACATATGTGACGTGTTATATTTCTGAGATCCCATTATAAAAATTCACCCCCTTTTTCACTTCTTATACCTCCAAGGTGCATTTTCCGATAACAAATAATACGTGTTACTTTACTTTTGACGGATATTTCAAATACAAATTTTCATTTGTAATATCTAAAGTTTTTGAGATATGAGTATATTCATACAAGGAATTCTGCTTCTTCACTTCTTTCCACCCCCACTCCTTTAAGTGGATTCTCCGAAAACAAAAATAAATACTTGTTTCTTCATTTTTAAGGGAGATTCCAAGTACCAGTTTTTACGACTCTAACGTGTTAAATTTTTGAGATATAGTCATTTTTAAAATCTACACTATTTTTCATTTCTTGCTGCCCCTTAAGGGGATTTACCGAAAAAATAAATACCTGTTTATTAATTTTTAAAAGGGATTTCAACTACCAATTTTCACATTTGTAATACCTTCAGTTTTTGAGATGTAAGTGTCCACATTAAAAATAATATGTCAAACCCCTTTTCACATCTTTTAATCCCACTTTAACGGATAACTGTTTGATGGTAACTGATTTGATGAAGATTAATTATCTTTTACAAGTTGTTTTACGTCACACCGACGGAGATAGGTTTTATTGCATTGATAGGGTTGGAAAGGGCTAGGAGTGGGAAGGATGCGGCCGTGGCACTCATCAAGTTACAGCCCCGGCATTCGCCTGGTGTGAAAATGGGAAACGACGGAAAACCATCTTCAGGGCTGTCGACAGAACGCACTGTCTCTCCAATGCAAGCTTACAGAGGATTGATTGACTGATGACACAAAGAATAGTGACAGTATCAAGTGTTAAAGAGGTGTGTACATTTTACATTAGCGATACTTTTCTGCTTTTTTGTATCATTACAATGAATTTTGCTTTCCTTTAAGAAACAATACCGCATATCTGACAATGCTGTTTCTGTCCAAAATTTTCCTGAATTTGGTCACGCCACCGGGCCCGTTATTGATATGCAGTCCATGAGAACAATTTTTGGTGAGTTCATTTTCCTATGCGCTTCGGTCAAGAAAAACGAACCTTAAATATACCATACTCTTGGAGGGGGCATGTCATGTAAACATACATTCCTACCGTACGGTACAGTAAGGTTCATTTACCTTTACACAGTCGCATAGGAAAATGAACTCAACGAACATTGTTCTGATGGACTACATATCCACATGTGGCTGAGAGGCGTGACCAGTCCTAAAGAACTTACTGGAAAGGAAGAGCATTGTTAGATACGTGGTGATGTTTCTTAAGAGGTGATATTCTGAAAGTGAGACCAAACAGGCCGCACGCTGAAGCTTCGGTTCAATTGTAAAGCTTCCTCATTTTGAAAAAGTAAGTAAGTAAGTTGAGTAATATGCACATGTACCGTCATGCAAACATTAAGTTTCGTAATGGGAAAAAGTAGAAATGTAAAAATAACCGTTTACCTTTAAGATATATTTCCGTCGACTGTAATGAATAAGGCATATCATGAGCGTTCTCCAACGCGTAACCTACAAAAAATAAAACATTAAGTATCCTACAAGGACACGCGTCACGCAGCGAGATCTCAGAAGTCATTACATCAATCGTTTCCTGATATTCTGTAAAGAAAATCGTTAACTTAACCCTTTTTACAAGTTGGTTTACGCCGCACCGATACAGATAGGTCTTATGGCGATGAAAAATGAAATGGCGTATGTCTTTTAGTGTTCGGCTCGCTAGATGCAGGTCTTTTGATTTCACTCCCGTAGGCGACCTTAGGGTCTTGATGAGGATGAAATGATGATGAAGACGACAAATACACCCAGCCCCCGTGCCAGAGAAATTAACCGATTATGGTTAAAATTCCCGACGCTGCCGGGAATCGATCCCGTGGCCCCTGTGACCAAAGGCCAGCACGCTAACCATTTAGCCATGGAGCCGGACCTTATGGCGATGGTGGGACAGGAAAGGGCTAGGAGTGGGAAGAAAGCAGCCATGGCCTTAATTAAGGTAGATTACCAGCATTTGCCTGATGTGAAAGTGGTAAACCACGGAAAATCATCTTCAGGGCTGCCGACAGTGTTGTTCGAACCCACTATCTGGTCGCACTTAAGCGACTGCAGCTATCGAGCTCGGTATATCTTTATCCCAGTATGGATTATAACGATGCCAGGGACTGTATGCATTTATAAGTTAAAATCCTTTCCGGACATCCCCGGACACATAAATAAAATAGAAATCTCGGGCATCTGGTAACCCGAGGTGCTACTTTAATTTAGACTACGACCAATCCCTTCACAGTTCTAACACCTTCCCATCCCAGTGTTGCCGACAACCTGTTAAACAATTATACCGTTAAACTAATATAATTCAAAATCTCAACATCAAGTGATGAGCCGATGGATGCATTACAATACCTACTTAAGTTTTTCTCGTGTGATAACCTTGAACTTGCCTGCTGTCGTTTCTTGATGGATACAGTACTTATGTATCCATCTCTTGGCACAGGCCAGAGTAAAGTGTAGCTTTCACCAAAGTCCCAGTCTCATCCGTGGCTGTGACAATATGGAAGCTGCTGGGGTATGGGTGGTGTTGAGTAACGACATTCAGAGCACGACTAGTGCATCTGAGTGTTATGAAAGGTACTGCTCATAGGGTCAGTCGTGTTGCAATAGCAGTTTCTGACCCAGTGAGGAAAGCAATGGCGAACTACCTCACTCCTCGTCTTGCCTAGTACGCCTCATTTCTGCCATTGGTTTTTGCGGTTTCCTTATAACCGCATAACCTTTGGTGGTGCTATTTGAGGATCCAACCGGCCTCTGGGCTGGTGACCTAACAGACAGAACCTTGAACAGGGCATGGATGCATTTTGCACGAGTATTTGGCCTCCCGTTCTTCACCTCTACTTCCACAGTACTTAACTGTGGAATTCTACCGGAATATAGTGTTCAAAGGTGATTAGGTTGTACAGGTCAACCCGGATCGACCTGAGGTCACTATTGGTTTTCAATTATTGCAGCGAGCCTGCCCGATGCCGGAATTGTATTCCTATCGACATACAAAGGTCATGCATCATGTTTTACTGAATGAAACTTCAACAATAGGATAATCATGATGATGATGACGACAACAACAGCAATAATAATAATATAATAAAATATAGTCACTGAACTCAGTGTGAACGCTCCCAAAGTTTCATTTCTTTCTTTTTCTTGTTTGTATTGAAGGAAATTGTAGACATTACAGATGAGTACTGAGCACATCTAACATAATATTACTGTCATCTTGATAATACAGACATCAGACGAATATTTCTTTAGTGGTTGAAGAGACATTCAAGGAGAGTTCCATGTTATTCCATAATGAGAAACGAAGTTTTGAGTCCAGCTGTTATCACAGAAGCGCTTCTCGCGTCACACTGGTTCCGAGTTCCAGCTCTTCCAGTAATTTAAGACTGGTATTAGCAACTCGAAACGATTCTCGTGGTATTGGGGTAGTGTGTCAGTCTTTTACCTGCAGGATACGGATTCGATATCTGGTTCACCCAACAATTTTAGTCCTGGACTGATGTCTGAAGCCAACTTCACTCTGCCCCGTGAGATCAGCTGAGTAAGTTGTCTGATAAGAGAATTAGCGTTCCCTGTCATGACAACTAAACAATAAAACTGGGAATTTTGTAACGTTTACCACGTGACACTCCAATATCTTCGGGCACTATGGCTGGACAACAGTCAACTTCAAGTGGCACGTGTTCAGTGTGACAGTCCCCAGTCAAATTGTGTGGTTTTCATGGCCATATTCACTGCTTCCTGTATTAACTGCTCCCCAGTTCACCTCACAAGACTGAATAAGTGCCACTCCAGCCCTAACATCAGAATTGCCTAGGAAAACAACAGATAGGGAATCTGCCACCTGGGGGACTGCCCTAAATGTAAATCAGTAGTGATTGATTGATTGATTGATTGATTGATCGATTGATTGATTGATTGATTGATTGATTGATTGATTGATTGATTGATTGATTGATTGATTGATTGATTGATTGATTGATTGATTGATTGATTGATTGATTGATTGATTGATTGATTGATTGATTGTAATCATGAAGATTCCATTCTCTACTATCCTAAAAGGGTATTTTTCTTAGTTTAACTACTTCAATTTGATGAGAATTCCAGAATTGTACAAAGGGCACTAGGAAAGTTTTGCAATGTGAGTGAACGCTTTAGACTTTTCAAAGTAATTTCCACCACACTCAATATACTTCTCAATACCTCGAAACCAGTCACTGAACCAACTCTGCCATTTTTCTTCGGTTACATTTTCACAATCGTGATCCCATGCTGCCAGAATTTCCTCGTCGGATGCAAAACGCCACCCTTTCAGCTTCATCTTCACTTCTGGGATGAGTGAGAAGTCACATGGGGCAAGATCAGGACTGTAAGGAGGGAGATCAAGCACAGTCAACCCTGATCTGGCAAGAAAATACATTGTTACATTAGCACGATGTGCTGGAGCATTGTCGTGATGCAAGAGGCAAGTGTTGAGCCGTGACCTTGGACGGAGCTCCTTGAGAGCCAGGATGACTTGAGGCAGACAAGTCTCACTGTACCACTTAGCAGTAACTGTCCTTCCTGTTTCTAGCACAACCCGAATCAAGATGCCCCGTTTAGTGAAGAATACTGCAATCATCCTTTTCTTCACTGACCTTGACTTTCGCACAGTCACAGGAGTACCCTCATCTTCAAATAGCCACACCTTGTTCTGGGATTTTGTTGGGACATCGTAATAATAAAGCCAAGTTTCACCGAGCTCGATAGCTGCAGTCGCTTAAGTGCGGCCAGTATCCAGTATTCGGGAGATAGTAGGTTCGAACCCCACTGTCGGCAGCCCTGAAAATGGTTTTCCGTGGTTTCCCATTTTCACACCAGGCAAATGCTGGGGCTGTACCTTAATTAAGGCCACGGCCGCTTCCTTCCCACTCCTAGCCCTTTCCTGTCCCATCGTCGCCGTAAGACCTATCTGTGTCGGTGCGACGTAAAACAACTAGCAAAAAAAAAAAAAAAAAAAGCCAAGTTTCGTCACCTGTAACGATGCTATTGATGTTACGCGAAGTCCCATTTTCAGACTGTTTTAGCACTTCTCGGCACCATTTCACTCGATTTGCCCCTTGTTCCTCTGAACGTGAATGGGGCACCCAAAGGGAACAAACCTTTCTAACATGGAGATGGTTGTGTAGAATTGAATGAATAGCTGGTGCAGGGGTGTGGAGGGTCTCTTCTACCTGCCGATATGTCAACCGCCTCTCTTGCTGCAACATTTTCCTCATAGCTTCAATGTTTCCCTCAGTCAGTGATTCAGACGGTCGCCCAGAACGAGCATCGTCTTCAACCCCAAAATTTCCCCTCTGGAACTCTTTGTTCCAGTGGAAAATTGTTATCTGATGTGGACAGTCTTTCCCCAGCACAGGAGTCATTTCCTCCAGGCACTGGTCAACAGTTAATCCACAAGCCAAAATGGAGCGGATAATTGCGCCATATTCACCTTTAGAGCACACTGACATCTTAACTTGCTTTCAATCCCACTGCTTGGTAACAACTGGTGTGAAGGTCGCGTCTTGCTGTCTCCTAGACCGGGTTTCACCACTCTTTTCATCCCTCACCATAACAGGGGTGCCCAGCCAACCGTTTTTGCGTATTGCAAAATTTTCCTAGTACCATTATTTAATTTCCGGGTTGAACCGTGTTGTACTTGTCTGCACATCACGTACAGTTTGCCGACGTTTCGAATACATTGCAGTATTCTTTGTCAAGGCGACTGAAATACCCCTACTCGATCCGAGGTAATCAGTCTCCCAGGCAGAAATTTTCCTAGTACCCTTTGTATCTGCCATAGCCTACAGGACGTGGCCACATCTTTCTCAATCCTAGGCTTAATTAGTTAGAAATACACACATGACAGATTCTACGCTCAGACCGACTTCACAAACACCATACATACAGAGTTATTTCTACGATTTCTCCCAAACCCACACATGAAGCAACAACAGTATGATGATTATTTATGATTCTGACTCTTCAGCCGATTGGATTGATCAAAGCTCAGGGTATGGGATCGATTCCTTTCGCAGTCTATTAGTGTATAGGCCTTCTTAAGAATTAAATGCAAGGGACCAGTTACTGGCACATTATAGGTCCCCTATTAGAGGCAAAACTTCAGCACACTAGCATCGCGTAAGATTAATGGTAGAGATGTAAAATGTATAGCATCATTATTAATTCTGAATATTTTATTTATAATGGCATTATGAATACACAGAATTTCAGTATTCATAATATTATAGATTTTGGTTTTCTACATCCTCTCAATAACTATTGCGGTTTCCAGAGACACTGAGGTGACTAAATTTGGCTCGCAGGAGTTATTTTGTGTGCCGGTAAATCTACTGACACGAGGTTGACTTATCAAACTGAGTCTTAACATAGCCATTGTTCTTCAGTGTTCATCTCGTTACAGCTTGTGCCAGTGAGATTCAGCAGGTCCAGTCGGGTGCAGGCTGCAAGAGAGAAATAATTGTGCTTGAGTATGTTACAAGTGTTTTCCAGTGTAAAACTTTCCTATTATTATTATTATTATTATTATTATTATTATTATTATTATTATTATTATTATTATTATTATTATTATTATTATTATTATTATTATTATTATTATTATTATTGTTACCGTATTTTTGTGGTAGGTAGAGGTGAAAGAAGGTGCGGGGGTGAACGGGTCTCAAACTACGAAATTAAAGTTAATTTAAAATTTAACAAGGTTACATTTTCTTTTCAAAATTCAGAAATAACACGAATGGCAGGTACAGAGTAGCAAGGCAACAAAAGAGCAACAACAGTATTTATAGGCTTTGGTCTTCGAGCCCCGAACTCACAATTCTTGAGCAGTTAGCCCAAGCTTACATGTACATAAGGTTTAACAAAGGGCAGAAAACCCCAATCATGCCCAGGAGCACTTGCTCCAAATTACACAGTAAGACCTCCTAGAGGCACGCAGAAACAAATTTCAAAAGAGCGATCCGCTCTCAAAATTTTAAGCCTATCAAAAGGCCACACCTAACTCGACCTTCAAGCTGTCCTCTAAGGACGTAAACACAGGGGTAAAATACCCAACCTACTGAGGCCTATTAAGCAAGAAAAGGATAATTACATGGCCTCTAAAATACCAACGTGAGAGGAGGCGAACTGCACTCCTAATACATTTTGTTTTAAAACCTAATCTGGCTCTAGGCCACAAATGCAAGGGCTAATCCCATACTAAAGAGGTGACATTAGAAAAGAACAATTTACATTACATTAAGGAAGAATCGGTTGTGAGAAATAAGTTCACCTCAAAACAATATGAGTGGGAGCTCGAGAGGGTTAAGCACTCTCTATCCCAATATGTAACTTTAAAAGAGAAAAGATGCTAAGAGTCGTTACATTTAGGGAAAGGTTACATGGTGGAAAAGCTTCGGACCCGCCCCGAGAGTTAAACTGCTGAGCTAGCAAGAAAAGAAGTTATTATACGGCCATTACCTGGTTGTTGAACTGCTGTCCGAAGAAAGAGGCGCTTCCCGCCCCCTGCTATGTACTTTACACACTGAAAGATGGTACAGAAGTGGCGCAGAGACCCTAAAATCAGCAGTTTATATACTCTCGCGGAAAGTTCGAGGCGTTTCAGGAAAGAAAACACCCGCCCACAATCATTTATTGGTTAGGGTTAAGCAGCATATCCAATTTGAAGAAGAAACACCTTATTGGTCATAAATTAATTAAAGAAATTCGGGATTGGCTAAATTCAAAACAAGGGGAAAGAAAGGGGTATACAGCCAACTTAAACAATACCAGAAAGATATTTAACAAGAAACAAACTTTTGAAATAAAAATTTCTCCAAAAAACAGTTCTTTCACCTTGCACTAGGGTGCACTATAGTAGTTCTTCAGTAGTGTCCTCTAGAAGAGAAAGTTCACACTTCTTACTACAAGCAAAACAAAAATACGTCGAAAACGACCCAGTTCAGAAACTTCAAAATTTCCAAGTAGTCACATCTTCAGGGTAACTTGAAAATTAATACATTAGACAAAGTTCGGACTTCCTCCAGCAGAGGATTTTCAACTGGCGCAAAGTCTGAATTAGCGGCGTGGAGGTGTACCGCCCGGTACAATTATTATTATGGGTTTCGTTTACATAGCGTTGCTCATGCTCTGAAATCTATCCCAAACCATGTTATACCTATTATAGTGTCCAACTAGAGAGTACTAATTTTCTTAATACTACCGTATCTCTAATTAAATGAAACTAACTTTAAACGTAAATTATTCTGAACTACAGATAATTCTTGATAGATATCCTAACATTTCAGTAAGTTAATTTATGCACTAAAGACTATCTACCACTTGTAGTATCTCTTCTTAAATACATTTCTACTAGGTTCGTTATTCAGCCCGAAGGCTGGTTTGATCTTAGACAGTTGTGCCAACAGCTGTCATAGGCAGCCTAGTTGTCACTGAAGAGGCATACTACGGGAATGAGGAGTAAGGTACTTTCCCGTTGCTTTCCTTACTGAGCCAGATTTTGCTCTTACATATCAGTCTGCCAAGCTCACTGAAATGCATGCACCAACCGACCCCATGAGAAAAACTTTTACTTCATTCATAGCAGGGACTGGCTGCATAAGTATTGGTATTACTAGCATCGCTCATACCTCGGTCACTTTCATATTGTCAAAGCCAAGGATGAGACTGAGGCAGGTCAATGGAAGTAACAGATTTATTCTATCCCGTACCAGAAGACATAGTGCACTGTAAGTTTAAGCACTACTTCTTGCCAGCAAAGGGCCATATTTCTAATTAGAGAAGTGTATGAGGTACGATTGAATGACCTGCCATAGAAGATTATTTTGTAAACTCAGCAAGGAAGAGGTTTCTGACCTTGATCTGTATAGCTGCACTCTGAAAGGTACGGACAAATATAACCATGGTAGTTATTCAAGATAGGGTTATATGTGGTGGTACCTAGACATATTTAGTATAAAACGGATACAGTCATTATAAGCTCAGGGTTAATCTGTGTTATCAATATACAGAATTCCTGATATGTGTGCTAAGCGTGAACTATCTTTCTAACTTTGTAGTAAGTCTTTTAGAGGACAGCATTCAAGAACATTTTTAGCTTACGTGACTGCTGATATCATTGTCGTAACCAAGGGAATACAATTTCACGCGGAATCCGAACCACAGGGACGTGATTGTTTCAAATTTTTAAAATATCATATGTAGTGTTCGGAATTCGAATTGATTTAATGGTAAACAGGCCAGCCTAGGTTCCATGCCCTTTGAGAAGAAACAAATCTTCACTGACTTTCTTCCTTCTGCTTGTTCTTGGGGTCTTTTGAAACGTATGTTGTTTCCATCTTCTGAATGTATGTGTGTTGCTATCAATTCCACCAAATCACCGAGAACTGTAATAAATAATATCGGCGTGTTTAACGTTTTAAACCAAGGCAGTTCATCGAATTATCGATAGTGTAGGGTATCTCGGGTTGGCTCAGCTAATGGTTTGTGACGTAATATAAGATTCAAATAGGCGAAGTCAGATTTATTATATCTTGATACCATATTTTATAACAGTGAGAATGTAACCAATATTAATAATAAAAATAATAAGAACCAATAAGCAGAGTTCGGGAACCGTGTGGAAACCCAAAGGATCCAGAATTAGGATACGAAAAGAATCGATAACAAGATCAATATCTATTGTATATTAAATGAACAAATTAAAAACAAAAAACAAGAAGACCGATAAAGTAGCGTAGCAATAACAATCTCAATTAAGACTTGAAAAAAGTATGAAATTCCAGTAAACTGAACTGGCCACAAAACTTTTGATTACAATAAACACACTTCAGATCAAATGAAATTCCCAAGTACAATTGCACGATATATTGCACCTAGAAAGGAGAAAAACCCTATATTGGAGAAGGGAAGGGTAAAGAATTATATATATACCACGTACGAAATACTTCATACTGTTTTATATATTCGCTTCCGTTATGAAGTATTTAGGATGTGAGTTTTCCCTGGATGGTAGTATACGTATATTAAGTGAAATTGAATCAAGGTGCAGTAATGCTAATGCAGTGAGCTCACAGTTGCGATCAACTATATTCTGTAAGAAGGAAGTCAGATCCAGGATGAAACTATCTTTACACCGGTCTGCTTTCAGACCAACCTTGCTTTACGGTAAGGAAAGCTTTGTGGACTCAGGATATCTTATTCATCAGCCAGAAGTTACAGACATGAAAGTAGCGAGAATGATTGCTGGTAAAACAGATGGGAGCTATGGCAGGAGAGTACCCGGAATGAGGAGATAAAGACTAAGATAGGAATTAACTCCATTGATGAAGCTTTACGCATAAATCGACTTCGATGGAAGGGTCATGTGAGACGAATGGCAGAGGATAGGTTACCTAAGGGAATAATGAACTCTGTTTTGGAGGTTAAGAGGAGTACAGGAGACCAAGACGACGATGGTTAGACTCCGTTTCTAGCGATTTAAAGATAATAGATATAGAACTAAACGAGGCCATAGAACTAGTTTCAAATAGAGGATTGTGGCAACGATTAGTAAATTCACATAGGATTGCAGACTAATAGTCTGTAATGAAGATGTGTTTATGCGTGTGTGTATGTATACAGCATGTATGTACAGTATGTTGTAACGGACTCTTCACTTCACCGGCAACTACTGTTATGTACCTCGCCACGCACATAACCTTTTTCTACTATTAATATGGACTTACACTCATCTGGATATACACCGCAGTAGTATAATGGGAGAGTTCTGGCGCCTCCTCCGCCGCACGCCTCCTCCTCCGCCGCCTCCTCCGCCGCCGCCGCCGCCCGCGGGAAATTTGAATTTTGGCGGGAAATTTGAATTTTGGCGGGAGATTTGAATTTGTAAACAAAGCCACGTGCTTTTTGACAGCTGTCATCGACAACAACGCATCGCTAACCTCACTGCTGCCATCTTGACGGGCCTAAACCTCACTAGTACCAACTTAACCTAACTAGCGTGAGGTAAACAAAGCCACGTGTTTTTTGACAGCCACGTGCTTTTTGACAGACAACAACGCATCGCTAACCTCAGTACTGCCATCTTGACGGGCCTAAACCTCAGTAGTGCCAACTTAACCTAACTAGCGCGAGGTAAACAAAGCCACGTGCTTTTTGACAGCCACGTGCTTTTTGACAGATTTGTAAACAAAGCCACGTGCTTTTTGACAGCTCTCATCAACAACAACGCATCGCAAACCTCAGTACTACCATCTTGACGGGCCTAAACCTCAGTAGTGCCAACTTAACCTAACTAGCATGAGGTAAACAAAGCCACGTGTTTTTTGACAGCCACGTGCTTTTTGACAGATTTGTAAACAAAGCCACGTGCTTTTTGACAGACAACAACGCATCGCTAACCTCAGTACTACCATCTTGACGGGCCTAAACCTCAGTAGTACCAACTTAACCTAACTAGCGCGAGATAAACAAAGCCACGTGCTTTTTGACAGCCACGTGCTTTTTCGACAGCTGTCATCCGCCATCTTTGAGCACCGTGCTGCCCTCTTTCGTCACCTGTCATCGGCAGTGCTGCCATCTTGACGGGCCTAAACCTTAGTGCTACCAACTTAACCTCACTAGCTCGAGATAAACAAATCCACGTGCTTTTTGACAGCCACGTGCTTTTTTGATAGCTGTCATCCGCCATCTTTAATCTATAGAGTACAGTGCTGCCCTCTTTAGCTACTTACCTTTGAAATGTGGTGGCAGATAATTTGAAAAATGCTTTTCGACAAGCAGCCATCTTTAATCCAGAGAGAACAGTGCTGCCCTCTATGTGGTGGCGGCAAATTTAAAAAATTCCACATGCTCTTGTTTGAAAACAAACTCATGTGCTTTTTTGACAGCTGTCATCTGCCATCTTTGAGCACAGTGCTGCCCTCTTTAGTTTGAAATGTGGTGGTGGTAAATTCCACGTTCTCTTGTTTGGAAACAAAGCCACGTGCAGCTGTCATCCGCCATCTTTAATCAACAGAGCACTGTGCTACTATCATGCGGGCAATTTCATCACCTGTCATCCGCCATCTTTAATCCACAGAACACCGTGCTGCCCTCTGTATGGCTACTACCTTAAGCACGTAGTAGCGGACAATTTGAAAAGTTCTGTTAGCTATCATCCGCCATCTTTAATCAAGAGAGCACCGTGCTGCCATCTTTAGCTAGATACCTTTGAAATGTGGTGGCGGCAAATTGAAAAATTCCACGTGCTCTTGTTTGGAAACAAACTCACGTGCTTTTTCGACAGCTACCATCCGCCATCTTTAATCAACAGAGCATAGTGCTGCCCTCTATGTGATGGCGGCAAATTCTACGTGCTCTTGTTTGGTAAACAAAGCCATGTGCTTTTTTGACAGCTGTCATCCGCCATCTTTGAGCACCGTGCTGCCCTCTTTATCGTAGTAGATGTAAATTCGTCACCTGTCATCCGCGGTGCTGCCATCTTTAGCTAGATACCTTTGAAATGTGGTGGTGGATAATTTAAAAAGAAAAATTATACGGCAGCCCTCTCTCGACGCTAATTGCATAAGATGGCGGCTATACATGACTCCTTAAGGGTGCTTACGCAAGATGGCTGCTATACACAGGTTCTTATGAGACGCCCTTGGGATGCTTGCGCAAGATGGCAGTTATACATGGCTCCTTATGAGATACCCTAGGGATGCTTGCGCAAGATAGCGGCTACTCTTATGGGACGGCTTAAGGGTCCTTGCACAAGATGGCTTGAGACGCCCTAAGGATGCTTGCGCAAGATGGCGGACACAAGATGGCGGCTATACACAACTCCTTATGAGACGCTTTAAGGGTGCTTGCGCAAGATAGTTGCTACTCTTAGCTTAGAGGCTAACGTGTCGTGATAGTTCGATTCATTAAATTTAGGGCTTAAATGCAAAATGTTAAATATCTCGAAAACGGTGCATCGTAGAGCAAAACGGACAAAATTTTTCTGCCTAATACCTAGGTTCGCAGTATGAGGAACAAGAAAAACATAGTCTAATGATGAGATCAACGGTTCGGTTCCTACTTAGGCCCTTTGGCATTCACTCTGTTTTAGCTTGTATTGAAGCGAGTCTTCGTAACATGATCAGGTTTAGCTATGGTAGAGAGTATAACGTGCCGTGCAGGTTCGATTCATTAAATTTGGAGGCTTAAATGCAAAATGTTAAATATCTCAAAAACGATGCATCGTAGAGCAAAACGGACAAAATTTTTCCGCCTAATACGTAGGTTCGTAGTATCAGGAACAAGAAAAAACATAGTCTAATGATGAGATCAACGGTTCGATTCCTACTTAAGCCCTTTGGCATTCGCAGCTATCTATTTCCACAAGATGGTGGCTGCTCTTATGAGAAACAAGATGCCTTGAGACGTCCTAGGGATGCTTACGCAAGATGGCAGACACAAAATGGTGACTATACATAGCTCCTTATGAGACGGCCTAGGGGTGCTCGCACAAGATGGCGGCTACTCTTATGAAGAAAGCTAGCTTAGAGGCTACTGCGCAATATAACAGCTGCTGTTATGCATGTGGTGGAGGGCAATTTGAAATTCTATGTGCTTAATCAACAGAGCACCCTGCCGCCCTCTTTAGCTGAAATGTGGTGGTGGATAATTTGAAAAATTCTTTTGACAGCTATCATCTTTAAAAACAATGGCGACTATACATAGGCTGTTAAGGCCTTATCATTCTCCTCCTCCTCCTCCTCCTCCTCCTCCTCCCCCTCCTCCTCCCCCTTCTCTACCTCCTCCTCCGCCTCTTATGTCAAGGCATAGCTTTATATCGAACAAGTTTAAACCTGCATCGCGAAGGCAAGCGTGTGCAGCGATAACATTATTGTGCATGTTTAGACTTTCGAAACATAAGAAGAGTAGAATCAAACGCTGTACTCGATACGACATGTGATCAGAACATTGATTGATGCGTTCAGAAAACAAAATAAGTGATCAAGACTAGAATCGAACGATGTACTCAATACATCATGTGTTTAGAATATGTCAGGGGATACGCTTGTTCTAAGAAGATCAGATTGAAACATAACAAGACTGGAATAGAACACTGTAATCGATGTTGTTAACTTCAACATGTGATCAGAACATTGATTGCTGTGTTCAGAACACAAAATAAGTGATCATGACTAGAATCGAACACTGTACTCGATACAACATGTGATCAGAACATTGATCGACGTGTTCAGAACACGAAATAAGTGATCAAGACTAGAATCGAACACTGTACTCAATACAACATGTGTTTAGAACATGTTAGGGGGTACCCTTGTTATAAGAAGATCAGAATGAAACATAACAAGACTAGAATCGAACACTGTAATCGATGTTGTTAACCTCAACATATGATCAGAACATTGTTTGATGTGTTCAGAGCAAAAGTACAATTTTGATGATTTGCTTAGTGTAAAATCAAAAACTATGGAAACACACTGTGCACATATCGCGTAGCTAACTCGCTCAGTAAGCAATATCGCAAAACTACAACTTCAATGATTTGCATAGTGAAAACATCAAAAACACACTGTACCCATACTGCGCAGCTAACTCGCTCGGTAAACGATATAGCCAAAGTATAACTTCAAATTATTTACCTTCCATCATTCGTCTTGTGTGTAAAAATCAGTCGAACAAGTTATCGCATAAACATGGCTGAAAAAAAATCGTGATAGGGTATGGAACCCAGGGGTTACATCTTATCAGAAGGGCAAAAAGGATGAAAGGACTCTTCCTCCTCCTTACCGCACATTCCTTGAAGGGCTAATTGGCTGAAGGGCTAATGGGCAAAAGGGCTAAAGGGCTAAAGGGCTAATGGGCTAAAGGGCTAATGGGCTAAAGGGCTAAAGGAGCAACAACCTCGTCGATCGCTATCAACAAGAACGCTTGTACTTTGTTAAGTGTAGAAAATTAATCTTTATTTGTAAATGGTTTCATGTTCAGAACAAGGAATGGAAAATCCCCGAGGTGCGATGAGTTACGTTTTTCGAACTAGTGTTTGGAACACTGAACTTTTCAAGATGATAGCAGAGAGTTTAGCAATGTTCTGTTGTTGGATTTTAAATTCCGCGCTACAACATGCATAAGGTGGTAGCCTTGAGGTTTACCGCCGTAAAGATGGCAAGAGTGAGGTTAACAATGTTCTGTTGTTGGATTTTAAATTCCGCGCTATAACATGCATAAGGTGGCAGCCTTGAGGTTTACCGCCGTAAAGATGGCAGCAGTGAGGTTAGCGACGCTCTATTGTCCTTCAAAGTGAGGTTAGGGTTCGTCAAGAAGACAGCTGTCAAAAAAGCACGTGGCTATGTTTACCAAACAAGAGCACGTGGCTGTGACGTCACGGTCACGTAATCAATCCTTAGCTCGACGTCGTTAAGAGCAGTATTAGGGTTACCTATGCTTAAAAGTCTTGGGAACAGAGCAGCAGTATGAATTGCTATGTTTCAAAGCGTGTACACATGACCTATCGATTTTACATGCATCGACCATCGAACTAAACTTCATCCGCTAGATCGTGCTGCTATCTTAGCATAACCTATACCCATAAAATTAAAGTACAATGCATAGCCATGTTTCAAAGCGTGTACACATCACCTATCGATTTTGCACACATCGACTCTCGTACTAAACTTCTTCCGCTAGATTGTGCTGCTATCTTAGCATAACCTATACGCGTGACCTTAAGGTACAAAGAATAGCAATGTTTCAAAGCGTGTACACATTACCTATCGACTTTGCATGCAACAAATATCGTACTAAACTTCTTCCGCTAGGTTGTGCTGCTATCTTAGCATAACTTATACACATGAACTTAAAGTACAAAGAATAGTCATGTTTCAAAGCGTGTACACATTACTTATTGATTTTGCATGCATCAAATATCGTACTAAATTTCTTCCGCTAGATTGTGCTGCTATCTTAGCATAACCTATACCCATGAACTTAAAGTACAATGAATAGTCATGTTTCAAAGCGTGTACACATCAACTATCGAATTTGCATGTATCGACTCTCATACTAAACTTCTGCAGGTAGATTGTGCTGCTATCTCAGCATAACTAAGACGCACGAGCTTAAAGAACAAAGAATAGCTATGTCTCAAAACGTGTACACATTACCTATCGATTTTGCAAGCATCGACTCTCGTACTAAACTTTTTCCGCTAGATTGTGCTGCTATCTTAGCGTAACCTATACGCATGACCTTAAGGTACAAAGAATAGCCATGTTTCAAAGCGTGTGCACATTACCTATCGACTTTGCATGCAACAAATATCGTACTAAACTTATTCCGCTATGTTGTGCTGCTATCTTAGCATAACTTATACACATGAACTTAAAGTACGAAGAATAGCCATGTTTCAAAGCGTGTACACATTACTTATTGATTTTGCATTCATCGAATCTCGTACTAAATTTCTTCCGCTAGATTGTGCTGCTATCTTAGCATAACCTATACCCATGAACTTAAAGTACAATGAATAGTCATGTTTCAAAGCGTGTACGCATCAACTATCGATTTTGCATGTATCGACTCTCGTACAAAACTTCTTCAGGTAGATTGTGCTGCTATCTTAGCATAACTAAGACGCATGAACTTAAAGTACAAAGAATAGCTTTGTTTCAAAGCGTGTACACATTACCTAATTATTTTGCAAGCATCGACTCTCGTACTAAACTTCTTCCACTAGATTGTGCTAAAATCGTGTAAGCGTGCTGCTATCTTAGCATAACCTATCGATTTTACATGCGTCGACTATCGCAAGCATAACTAAGACGCATGAACTTAAAGTACAAAGAATAGCCTTGTTTTAAAGCGTGTACACATTACCTGTCGATAATGTATGTATCGAATATCGTACTAAACTTCTTCCGCTAGATTGTGCTGCTATCTTAGCATAACCTATACCCATGAACTTAAAGTACAATGAATAGTCATGTTTCAAAGCGTGTACGCATCAACTATCGATTTTGCATGTATCGACTCTCGTACAAAACTTCTTCAGGTAGATTGTGCTGCTATCTTAGCATAACTAAGACGCATGAACTTAAAGTACAAAGAATAGCTTTGTTTCAAAGCGTGTACACATTACCTAATGATTTTGCAAGCATCGACTCTCGTACTAAACTTCTTCCACTAGATTGTGCTAAAATCGTGTAAGCGTGCTGCTATCTTAGCATAACCTATCGATTTTACATGCATCGACTATCGCAAGCATAACTAAGACGCATGAACTTAAAGTACAAAGAATAGCCTTGTTTTAAAGCGTGTACACATTACCTGTCGATAATGTATGTATCGAATATCGTACTAAACTTCTTCCGCTAGATTGTGCTGCTATCTTAGCATAACCTATACGCATGACTTTAAGGTACAAAGAATAGCTATGTTTCAAAGCGTGTACACATTACCTATCGACTTTGCATGTATCGACTCTCGTACAAAACTTCTTCCGCTAGGTTGTGCTGCTATCTTAGCATAACTCATACACATGAACTTAAAGTACAAAGAATAGCTATGTTTCAAAGTGTGTACACAACACCTATCGATTTTGCATGCATCGAATCTCGTACTAAACTTCTTCCGCTAGATTGTGCTGGTATCTTAGCATAACTTATACTCATGAACTTAAAGTACAAAGAATAGCCATGCTTCAAAGCGTGTACACGTCACCTATCGATTTTGCATGCATCAAATATCGTACTAAACTTCTTCCGCTAGATTGTGCTGCTATCTTAGCATAACCTGTACGCATGAACTTAAAGTACAAAGAATAGCCTTGTTTCAAAGTGTTTACACATTACCTAATGATTTTGCACGAAACGACTATCATGCTAAACTTTTTCCACTAGATTGTGCTAAAATCATGTAAGTGTGCTGCTATCTTAGCATAACCTATCGATTTTACATGCATCGACTATCGTACTAGACTTCTTCCGCTAGAGCATGTAGCAATCGCTTTTGTGTATCCCTAACCCATGTGCACGAACTTAAAGCATAAAGATGAGCTATGTTCTAAAGCGTGTACACATCACCTATCGATAATGTATCGAATATCATACTAAACTTCTCCTGCTAGAGCGTACGAGTATCGCTTGTGCGTGCATGAACTTAAAGCATAAAGAATAGCAATGTATAAAAATCTTGTAAACAAAGCAGCAGCATTACGTATAGTCAAGATTAAATGCGTGCACACATCATGTATCCATGACGCACACAGTACTAAACTTATTCCATTAGAATGTACAAAGTTCGCATGTGTTTGTACTGCTATCTTAGCATAGCCTATGTGCATGAACTTAAAGCATGAAGAATAGTTATGTGTAAAAAATCTTGTGAACATAGCAGAGTGTTAACTACGTAGGTGTAGACATTGAACTTTACATGCTGAGGCAACATACTACGTGACCGTGACGTCACGACCACGTGCTCTTGTTTGGTAAACATAGCCACGTGCTTTTTTGACAGCTGTCTTCTTGACGAACCCTAACCTCACTTTGAAGGACAATAGAGCGTCGCTAACCTCACTGCTGCCATCTTTACGGCGGTAAACCTCAAGGCTGCCACCTTATGCATGTTATAGCGCGGAATTTAAAATCCAACAACAGAACATTGTTAACCTCACTCTTGCCATCTTTACGGCGGTAAACCTCAAGGCTACCACCTTATGCATGTTGTAGCGCGGAATTTAAAATCCAACAACAGAACATTGCTAAACTCTCTGCTATCATCTTGAAAAGTTCAGTGTTCCAAACACTAGTTCGAAAAACGTAACTCATCGCACCTCGGGGATTTTCCATTCCTTGTTCTGAACATGAAACCATTTACAAATAAAGATTAATTTTCTACACTTAACAAAGTACAAGCGTTCTTGTTGATAGCGATCGACGAGGTTGTTGCTCCTTTAGCCCTTTAGCCCATTAGCCCTTTAGCCCATTAGCCCTTTAGCCCTTTAGTCCTTTTGCCCATTAGCCCTTCAGCCAATTAGCCCTTCAAGGAATGTGCGGTAAGGAGGAGGAAGAGTCCTTTCATCCTTTTTGCCCTTCTGATAAGATGTAACCCCTGGGTTCCATACCCTATCACGATTTTTTTTCAGCCATGTTTATGCGATAACTTGTTCGACTGATTTTTACACACAAGACGAATGATGGAAGGTAAATAATTTGAAGTTATACTTTGGCTATATCGTTTACCGAGCGAGTTAGCTGCGCAGTATGGGTACAGTGTGTTTTTGATGTTTTCACTATGCAAATCATTGAAGTTGTAGTTTTGCGATATTGCTTACTGAGCGAGTTAGCTACGCGATATGTGCACAGTGTGTTTCCATAGTTTTTGATTTTACACTAAGCAAATCATCAAAATTGTACTTTTGCTCTGAACACATCAAACAATGTTCTGATCATATGTTGAGGTTAACAACATCGATTACAGTGTTCGATTCTAGTCTTGTTATGTTTCATTCTGATCTTCTTATAACAAGGGTACCCCCTAACATGTTCTAAACACATGTTGTATTGAGTACAGTGTTCGATTCTAGTCTTGATCACTTATTTCGTGTTCTGAACACGTCGATCAATGTTCTGATCACATGTTGTATCGAGTACAGTGTTCGATTCTAGTCATGATCACTTATTTTGTGTTCCGAACACATCAATCAATGTTCTGATCACATGTTGAAGTTAACAACATCGATTACAGTGTTCTATTCTAGTCTTGTTATGTTTCAATCTGATCTTCTTAGAACAAGCGTATCCCCTGACATATTCTAAACACATGATGTATTGAGTACATCGTTCGATTCTAGTCTTGATCACTTATTTTGTTTTCTGAACGCATCAATCAATGTTCTGATCACATGTCGTATCGAGTACAGCGTTTGATTCTACTCTTCTTATGTTTCGAAAGTCTAAACATGCACAATAATGTTATCGCTGCACACGCTTGCCTTCGCGATGCAGGTTTAAACTTGTTCGATATAAAGCTATGCCTTGACACAAGAGGCGGAGGAGGAGGTAGAGAAGGGGGAGGAGGAGGGGGAGGAGGAGGAGGAGGAGGAGGAGGAGGAGAATGATAAGGCCTTAACAGCCTATGTATAGTCGCCATTGTTTTTAAAGATGATAGCTGTCAAAAGAATTTTTCAAATTATCAACCACCACATTTCAGCTAAAGAGGGCGGCAGGGTGCTCTGTTGATTAAGCACATAGAATTTCAAATTGCCCTCCACCACATGCATAACAGCAGCTGTTATCTTGCGCAGTAGCCTCTAAGCTAGCTTTCTTCATAAGAGTAGCCGCCATCTTGTGCGAGCACCCCTAGGCCGTCTCATAAGGAGCTATGTATAGTCACCATTTTGTGTCTGCCATCTTGCGTAAGCATCCCTAGGACGTCTCAAGGCATCTTGTTTCTCATAAGAGCAGCCACCATCTTGTGGAAATAGATAGCTGCGAATGCCAAAGGGCTTAAGTAGGAATCGAACCGTTGATCTCATCATTAGACTATGTTTTTTCTTGTTCCTGATACTACGAACCTACGTATTAGGCGGAAAAATTTTGTCCGTTTTGCTCTACGATGCACCGTTTTCGATATATTTAACATTTTGCATTTAAGCCCTAAATTTAATGAATCGAACTATCACGACACGTTAGCCTCTAAGCTAAGAGTAGCAACTATCTTGCGCAAGCACCCTTAAAGCGTCTCATAAGGAGTTATGTATAGCTGCCATCTTGTGTCCGCCATCTTGCGCAAGCATCCTTAGGGCGTCTCAAGCCATCTTGTGCAAGGACCCTTAAGCCATCCCATAAGATCAGCCGCTATCTTGCGCAAGCATCCCTAGGGTATCTCATAAGGAGCCATGTATAACTGCCATCTTGCGCAAGCATCCCAAGGGCGTCTCATAAGAACCTGTGTATAGCAGCCATCTTGCGTAAGCACCCTTAAGGAGTCATGTATAGCCACCATCTTATGCAATTAGCGTCGAGAGAGGGCTGCTGTAGAATTTTTCTTTTTAAATTATCCGCCACCACTTTTCAAAGGTATCTAGCTAAAGATGGCAGCACCGCGGATGACAGGTGACGAATTTACATCTACTACGATAAAGAGGGCAGCACGGTGCTCAAAGATGGCGGATGACAGCTGTCAAAAAAGCACATGGCTATGTTTACCAAACAAGAGCACGTGGAATTTGCCGCCATCACATAGAGGGCAGCACTATGCTCTGTTGATTAAAGATGGCGGATGGTAGCTGTCGAAAAAGCACGTGAGTTTGTTTCCAAACAAGAGCACGTGGAATTTTTCAATTTGCCGCCACCACATTTCAAAGGTATCTAGCTAAAGATGGCAGCACGGTGCTCTCTTGATTAAAGATGGCGGATGATAGCTAACAGAACTTTTCAAATTGTCCGCTACTACGTGCTTAAGGTAGTAGCCATACAGAGGGCAGCACGGTGTTCTGTGGATTAAAGATGGCGGATGACAGGTGATGAAATTGCCCGCATGATAGTAGCACAGTGCTCTGTTGATTAAAGATGGCGGATGACAGCTGCACGTGGCTTTGTTTCCAAACAAGAGAACGTGGAATTTACCACCACCACAATTCAAACTAAAGAGGGCAGCACTGTGCTCAAAGATGGCAGATGAGAGCTGTCAAAAAAGCACGTGAGTTTGTTTTCAAACAAGAGCATGTGGAATTTTTCAATTTGCCGCCACCACATAGAGGGCAGCACTGTTCTCTCTGGATTAAAGATGGCTGCTTGTCGAAAAGCATTTTTCAAATTATCCGCCACCACATTTCAAAGGTAAGTAGCTAAAGAGGGCAGCACTGTGCTCTATAGATTAAAGATGGCCGATGACAGCTATCAAAAAAGCACGTGGCTGTCAAAAAGCACGTGGATTTGTTTATCTCGAGCTAGTGAGGTTAAGTTGGTAGCACTAAGGTTTAGGCCCGTCAAGATGGCAGCACTGCCGATGACAGGTGACGAAAGAGGGCAGCACGGTGCTCAAAGATGGCGGATGACAGCTGTCAAAAAAGCACGTGGCTGTCAAAAAGCACGTGGCTTTGTTTATCTCGCGCTAGTTAGGTTAAGTTGGTACTACTGAGGTTTAGGCCCGTCAAGATGGCAGTACTGGGGTTAGCGATGCGTTGTTGTCTGTCAAAAAGCACGTGGCTTTGTTTACAAATCTGTCGAAAAGCACGTGGCTGTCAAAAAAACACGTGGCTTTGTTTACCTCATGCTAGTTAGGTTAAGTTGGTACCACTAAGGTTTAGGCCCGTCAAGATGGTAGTACTGAGGTTTGCGATGCGTTGTTGTTGATGAGAGCTGTCAAAAAGCACGTGGCTTTGTTTACAAATCTGTCAAAAAGCACGTGGCTGTCAAAAAACACGTGGCTTTGTTTACCTCGCGCTAGTGAGGTTAAGTTGGCACTACTGAGGTTTAGGCCCGTCAAGATGGTAGTACTGAGGTTAGCGATGCGTTGTTGTCTGTCAAAAAGCACGTGGCTGTCAAAAACACGTGGCTTTGTTTACCGCACGCTAGTTAGGTTAAGTTGGTACTAGTGATGTTTAGGCCCGTCAAGATGGCAGCAGTGAGGTTAGCGATGCGTTGTTGTCGATGACAGCTGTCAAAAAGCACGTGGCTTTGTTTACAAATTCAAATCTCCCACCAAAATTCAAATTTCCCGCCAAAATTCAAATTTCCCGCGGGCGGCGGCGGCGTAGGAGGCGGCGGAGGAGGAGGCGTGCGGCGGAGGAGGCGCCAGAACTCTCCCATTATACTACTCACCGCATTTTCTCTTCAACTGGAACTTACATACTTATGTGAATTTCCACACATCGTACCTTGCACGAACTCTGCTCTATCCACCTTTACGATCTACGATAAACTAACTTCCTTTTCGCTGCCTGACGTCATGTGACATCGCCCGCTTTGTCACGCATGCTCCACTAACCTCTGGAATCTTCCAGACATATTTCTCATTATTCCACACTATAAACACCCGGCCTTCCTCTGAATGTGTTGAGATGGACTTTGGCCTGTGTGGAGGGAGGAACCTTTAACGTCATCTCCGTCCTTAGCGACATGTGCCCTGGACTCTCCATTTTCGGGCAGAACTACTTGGTTTAAGATGAGGTATGACAAACTGATAATGTCCTTATTGTAAACACTTCTAGGTTGCATTTGGAGCTATTTTCTTTACATATCCTAACTGGGAGATTTCACTTGTATTTTCTATATCTAAGCCTCTATTGACTAACTAGTGACAATTTGCTTTCCAAATGTGCGTGTGGTATATCGGCAACTCTGCGACTCCTATACACACTTGTGCTTAATCAGTGCTTCACCATTTATGTTTTTGCATACTTTGAGACTGTGTTATTATAGTGTACAGTGACTTACGCCAGTATAACAACGTTAATTTGTGCCTATTCGGGTGATAATTGAAGAGGTGGCAACTTTCATATTACATTTAGACCTTTGCTTAGAAGACTTCATGCGGGTATACTCCAATCTGGTAACTGTGTACATCCTTTTCTTATTCTCGTTGTTCAACATTTCTTTTATACCGTATTCATCCCTTTCTTGTCCATCCCTTTCCTCTCCTGGCCTATTCTCTTATTTGCTTTCATTCTCTTGGATGTTTTATTCTTGGTGTAACAAATTTGTATTACATGTGGTTGGGAAAATTCCGTATTTGTACAGACTTCTATTCATCTAATATTGTAAGAGCATGATTTAATTCTTCTAATATATCTATTTCCAAATTTTATCTTGGTTTCTCATCTATTTTCACCCGTCATGTCCCTTATTTCTCCTGCCATTTTCTTTTAATTTTTTTAATATTATCTAATATAGTTTCCACTGCGCCATCTGTGGTTATCCTGGTATGCTTATTGGAGAACTTGTTTTTTACCACGGCCTCCATTCTCAATTTGGCGTGTTACTCGCTGCGTAATATTACTGCCTACCGTTTGAAAGTACTCGGTGTCACCGATACTTTGGATTTCTCTCGGCTGGATTTATGAATAAATATATATATGCATATACCCCCATAATAGGGGTTACACATGGTAGCAGAGTACAAAGTCGCAGTTTACTACCACTCTAAATCTTCACCCTGTCACTGCCTTAGTTCTTCTATTTCTTTTTTCTGAGGTTTAGTGTTTCTCCTCGCTAGACTTTGCCTTTCTTTTTGTCATCTCTTTCAACATGGCTTATTTTTCTGATAATTTTTCTCCTTATACTTCGGACACTTCTGACATTTCGTTTGATCCCCATTTCAATTTTTCTGATCCAAATCCTTTTACTAATGTGTCTTATAATCCTTTTCTTACTTGTAATTCTGATCTTACTTCCACGTCTAGAACTCTTACTACTACTGTTTCTTCTAGTTCATCCTCTGAACCTTTACCAACCCCGCCTCAACCTAACACCCCTCTCTATCCTGATCTTTCTCTTTTTACTGCTGAATCCAAACTTCCACTTAATCTGGCACCTCCGCCTTCTCCCAATAAAACTCAATCAGCACAGAATTATTCTCCCGATTTGCGAACTCCACCGCCATCCCCTTCTCAGCAATATTTTTATGAATCTCCATATCATCACACCCCTTCTTCACATCAACCACTTAATTTCCATATTTTGACTAAATGTCTTGACCAGGTACCCCTCATTCAGTCTACTGATCCTGATACTTTGACACAATGGCTTTTTTTTGGTTCGCAAATTTCTACAGACTGACTTGGCTCCATTTTCCCAATTGCTTTCGTTGCTTTACCCAAAAACCTCTGGTCATCTTAGTAATTTTTGGCTCCAGTATATGAAGTCTTCTCATGATTGGGCTCATTTTCGCTCGGTTTTACACACTTATTTTCTGCCTTATGAAATTCGACAACAGCTGAGTAACAAATATATCAGACGTCATCAACGTCCAGATGAATCAGCTTATGATTATCTTGACTCCATTATCGGCTATTCTGATGTGTTAGCTATTGCTCAACATACCCAGGAAATTATTTCTCTTATTCGATTTTATGCCTCTCCAGTTTTCCGTCAAATCATCAATCCCTTTACGCCACCCACTACTATTCCTCAGCTTTACCACATTGCTCAACTAGATATTCTGAATACCCGTAGTAATTTTTCTTATTATTCTTCTACCCCACCTCCCCAGTTAAACACTTCAACAACTCGCATGCCTTCTACCACTCGTCCACCTTCTCAGAGTGATATCTCTCGTCTTCGCTGTTATCGGTGTCAGGCTATGGGCCACTTAGCACGAAATTGTACCAATTCTACCTTGGGAAACTTCAATTCCCGTCGTCAGTAGGCAGCTCACGACCTCTTGGGCAAAATCTGCCTTATGTTTCCTCAACTTTCTCGCCTGCTACTAAATCACAGTCGTATACTCTCGTACAGTTACATAACACTCCCTCCTTAGCTTTATTAGATTCAGGTTCTGCAATTTCCCTAATCAGTTTCTCCTTTTTTCAGCAACTTTTACAAACGCATCCGCATCTTCAATTGCTCCCTTCTACCCTCAGATGTCTTTCCATATCTCAGCACACTCTTGAAATCATGGGTCAACTAAAACTTAATGTTAAAATTTCACAATTTTCTTGGCCATTTAAATATCAAGTGGTTAATAATTGTTCACTTCCTGTTATTCTGGTGTATGAGTTTTTGCTCATACTGGCCTCATTTATAATACTGCTATGGCCTCTATCTCCTTTTTTTTCAATCCGCGTGTTCAAATTCCTTTGGTAGACCCCCTCGATTTCCCTATGAACCACGTATTCAGTCATCAGCATATTTATGCCACTGCTCCCCAACTAGATGCAATTGAGGCCTTGAAATCTGAATTTGCCGATGTTATCACAGATACTTTAGGCTCTGTTGTATATTATCAGGCTCACATTGATTTACTTGATGAAACACCTGTTCGTTCGCCTCCTTACCATCTTAGCCCTCCTCGGATGGCCAAAATGGATGACATTATTGACAAAATGCTTCTGGATGGTACCATTGTCCCATCTTCTTCCAATTACGCATCTCCGGCATTTCTTGTCGACAAGCCTGATGGTTCTTCGCGCCTGGTAGTTGATTACCGTAAATTAAACTCCAAAATCCTCTATGATTCCTATCCTATTCCTAAAATGCAAAACGCTTTCCACTTTTTTTCTAAAGCTAAATATTTTTCTCCTTTAGATCTCAATTCTGCTTACTACCAAATCCCCTTGGACTTTCGGAGCAGTCGGCTTACTGCTTTCATCACCCCAAATGGCCTTTTTCAGTTCACAAAAGTTCCTTTTGGATTGAACTTGGGGTCACAAATCATGCAGAGATTAGTAGATTCTTTATTCTCAGATTTCAAGTACAAATTTCTCTATCCTTATATTGATGACCTTTTAATCTTTAGCCCAGATCTTGAGTCCCACATGTCGCATCTACACCAAGTTCTTTCCAGATTACGTTCTATTGGTCTGACAGTTAACCCCTCTAAAATTTCTCTAGCTCAAACTTCTATAACGTTCTTAGGTCACATTGTGTCATCTCAGGGAGTAGCTGTCGATCCGGAACGTACTTCTGCTATCTCTAATATTCCACCTCCCAAAAATCTCAAACAAACACGCACCTTTTTAGGCATGGTTTCTTTCTACCACCGATTCATTCCTAACTTTTCTCACATTGCTGAGCCTCTCAATTATCTTAAACGTAAAAACATTCCTTGCATTTGGACTCAATCTCAACAGGACGCCTTTCTTCAGCTTAAGTCTCTTTTGATGCATGCCCCCATTCTTCAATTTCCTGATTTCTCCCTACCTTTTGAAATACATACTGATGCTTCCAATCTTGCTGTTGCTGGTGTTCTAACTCATTTGTTAATGATGTTCCTCTACCTATCGCCTATTTCAGTCGACTTCTTTCTCCTACTGAGAGGAAATATTCTATCTTTGAGCGTGAAGCCCTGGCGTTATTAAATTCCATTGAACACTTTGCTGAATATTTGGAGCATAAAGAATTCCTTGTCAAGACAGATAATCAGGCTCTCTCATGGTTGTTACATAACGCACCTAAGATTGGTAGAACTGGCCGATGGCTCATGCGATTGTCCAGATTCAAGTTTTCCCTTAAGTTTATTTCTGGCACTGAGAATTCTGTAGCTGACGCTCTTAGTCGCTTATTTGACACTTCCACTCCTCAGTCAAGTACTACTGACGATTTACCCCCGGATGTCTCTATGATGCCTTCATCTTCCCCCATTAATGCTGTTTTTTCGTTAACTACTTTCCTCTTTCATTTCAGTCCTGTCAGTCGCATCAGCTCACCGATCAGTTTTGCATCCAACTCAAACAATCCATCTCTGATCCCTCTTATCAGGGTCCCTTTACTATTTTTAAAGATCTCTTGGTTTACAAACCCACTAAGAAAGCTTCTTCTAAAGTGGTGCTTCCACAGGCTCTTCAACCCATGATCTTGCAATATTATCATTCCTCCCCTGTGGGCGGGCATCTAGGCATCACTAAAACGTACAACCGTATAGCCTCTCTTTTTTTGGCCTCAAATGCGCAAATCTATTCGCAATTTTGTTCAAACTTGTGAATTGTATCAAAAATCTAAACCTTTAAACATAAAGTCTGCTGGTCTTCATTCTGCTCTTCCACCCACTCATCCTGCCCAAACCTTTTTCATTGATCTAGTTGGACCCATAGTTCGTTCTTCTCGTGGCAACTTGTATATTTTACCTTGTTGGATGCCTTCTCAAAATTTCTAGTCCTTCGACCCTTACGGAAAATTTCTACTCAGATCATCATTAATTTACTCACTGAACAAATCTTTCCTATTACCGGTTTGCCTGCTAATATTGTTTCTGATAATGCTTCTATTTTTACTTCACGTGTTTTTTTTAATATGTGCTTTCAACTGGGTATCAAACGTATCTTGACTTCTCCCTACCACCCTCAGTCAAACACCGTGGAAAGGTATCACCGTAATCTCAAAGTTGCTTTATCTATATTTCATAGTTCTTTCCAGAAAGCTGGGATTCTCATCTTTCTTCTTTGGCGTTAGCCTTTAATTCCAGTATCAATAGTTGTACTGCCCAAACTCCGGCTAAGCTCTTTCTTGGTCGTGATCTTCAAACTCCTCTTTCCCTAACCTGGGATCTGCACAACCTCCTTGAATCTTCTGATCAGCCATCCTCTTCATCACTCTGGAAAGACGCCTTTGATCAATTGCTAAAAGCTCAACAGGTCCACAAAAAAGCTTATAATGCTCGTCATAAGCCATCCCCTTTTAAAATTGGTGATTTAGTCCTCGTTGCTAATCATCCACACAGCTCGGCCATTAATGCCACTTCTCCCAAACTTGCTCCACGATGGCTTGGACCATACCGTATTTTGTCTTTCCCTACTCCTGTCACTGTATATTTGCAATCTACTACTGATTTGTTTGACACTAAAAAACTTCATCTGAATCAGCTCAAGCGATTTCATCCTTAAAAACTTTCATATCTTGATCTTTTTTCTTTTGCCCTGTGTTTTCCTTTTCTTGTTATTACCTCCTCTTCTTTCTGATTTTTTTCTCTCTATTCTCCATCTGGTCTGGAAATGTCTATTGCTCCCAGTGTTATTTATTTTTTGTTATTTTCCTTTTTCCTTGTTCTTTGTCTACCTCATCCCCCCATTCTTTTCTCTCCCTTTATGGAATTTTTTTTTCTCCCTCCACACAGGTTTCTCCAGTCTCCCTCCCAGCCCAATTGGCACAGGTTGTAATGGGAGTGTACATACAACTTCCCAACCATTTTATTTTTCTCTTTTGTAATTGTTTTTAATTTTTCTTGTCATTTGTGATATTTATATTTATATTTCTATGTTAATTTATCACTACCATTCTCTTCTTACCCTTTCCCTTTGCTAACGCGTTAGCCCTTTCCTTGTTTCCTTTCCTCCTCTACCTTTTTGTATTTTCTATTTCTCTATTTAGGCATGTTTATTGTGTTTGGACATTTTTCTGCCGCCTCTTGTTTTGTTTTGCAGTATTTTTGCTCTTTGATATACCGTTGCGGCTGCTATCGACCCCCGCTCCAGCTCATGGAAGGGCCCTCCATTGCTGTTCCTGGGGCCGCCTCGCCGTCGCCACTCAACTGTATCTTCCGTTTCTCGTCTTCCACCAGCAGTCTTCATTTTACTCCAACAGCTTCAACAACAACAACGACAACAACAAAAATTCCTTCGGATTTTTTTTCTGGTGCCCGGCGGATAATGTAACGGACTTTTCACTTCACCGGCAACTACTGTTATGTACCTCGCCACGCACATAACCTTTTTCTACTATTAATATGGACTTACCCTCATCTGGATATACACCGCATTTTCTCTTCAACTGGAACTTACATACTTATGTGAATTTCCACACATCGTACCTTGCACGAACTCTGCTCTATCCACCTTTACGATCTACGATAAACTAACTTTCTTTTCGCTGCCTGACGTCATGTGACATCGCCCGCTTTGTCACGCATGCTCCACTAACCTCTGGAATCTTCCAGACATATTTCTCATTATTCCACACTATAAATACCCGGCCTTCCTCTGAATGTGTTGAGATGGACTTTGGCCTGTGTGGAGGGAGGAACCTTTAACGTCATCTCCGTCCTTAGCGACATGTGCCCTGGACTCTCCATTTTCGGGCAGAACTACTTGGTTTAAGATGAGGTATGACAAACTGATAATGTCCTTATTGTAAATACCTCTAGGTTGCATTTGGAGCTATTTTCTTTACATATTCTAACTGGGAGATTTCACTTGTACTTTCTATATCTAAGCCTCTATTGACTAACTAGTGACAATTTGCTTTCCAAATGTGCGTGTGGTATATCGGCAACTCTGCGACTCCTATACACACTTGTGCTTAATCAGTGCTTCACCATTTATGTTTTTGCATACTTTGAGACTGTTTCATTATAGTGTACAGTGACTTAAGCCAGTATAACAACGTTAATTTGTGCCTATTCGGGTGATAATTGAAGAGGTGGCAACTTTCATATTACATTTAGACCTTTGCTTAGAAGACTTCATGCGGGTATACTCCAATCTGGTAACTGTGTACATCCTTTTCTTATTCTCGTTGTTCAACATTTCTCTTTATACCGTATTCATCCCTTTCTTGTCCATCCCTTTCCTCTCCTGGCCTATTCTCTTATTTGCTTTCATTCTCTTGGATGTTTTATTCTTGGTGTAACAAATTTGTATTACATGTGGTTGGGAAAATTCCGTATTTGTACAGACTTCTATTCATCTAATATTGTAAGAGCATGATTTAATTCTTCTAATATATCTATTTCCAAATTTTATCTTGGTTTCTCATCTATTTTCACCCGTCACGTCCCTTATTTCTCCTGCCATTTTCTTTTAATTTTTTTAATATTATCTAATATAGTTTCCACTGCGCCATCTGTGGTTATGCTGGAATGCTTATTGGAGAACTTGTTTTTTACCACGGCCTCCATTCTCAATTTGGCGTTTTACTCGCTGCGAAATATTACTGCCTACCGTTTGAAAGTACTCGGTGTCACCGATACTTTGGATTTCCCTCGGCTGGATTTATGAATAAATATATATATATGCATATACCCCCATAATAGGGGTTACAATATGCAAACAATACAGAGTTATTGAAATCTAAATATTTTGGTACGTTCATATACTGTGCGCGTTAGTAAAATAGGTTTCTAGAGCATGAAACTCTGTTCATTCATTTTCCTTCCATCTTTCCTTCTTTCTTTCTCTCTTTCTTTCTTTTTCTTTCTTTCTTAGTCCATTTAACATCCACGGTTTGTTTTCCCTTCGGACTCAGGGAGGGATCCCACCTCTACTACCTCAAGGGCAGTGTCCGGGAGCCTGAGCTCTTGGGTCGGGGTTATACAACTGGGAAGGAGGACCAACATCTCGTTCAGGGTGTCTCACCTGCTATGCTGAACAGTGATCTTGTGGGGGATGGAAAGTTTGGACGTGAGGGAATAAATCGGCCTTTGCTTTAAGTTTGGTACCATCCCGGCATTTGATTGGAGGAGAAGTGTAAAACCACGGAAAACAACTTCGAGGATGGCTGATGTGGGAATCGAAACCCCTCTACTCAGTTGAACTCCCGAAGCTGAGTTACCCACGTTCCAGCCCTCGTTCCAATTTTCAAATTTCGTGGCAGAGCCGGGAATCGAACCCGGGCCTACAGGGGTGGCAGCTAATCACTCTAACCACTAACCAATACACCACAGAGGCCTATCCGTGAATCTCTGTTTAAATCGCCAAAGTCTAATGATCGGTATCAAATATTTTACGTAATTTTAAAATAGAGCTATAGGTATATTTCTACTGTGTATATGTGCAAGTTATTTCAAAATATTTATCAGCTTACCGCTCCAAACCACCCACTTATTAATCATCAGTTAAATATAACACTACCATTAAGTTTACGGCAAATCATTACCATCAAATTTATGATATGGTTAGTGGTCATTCCACCAAGTTTAATTAAAATATGTCTGGACTAATCGAAACAGTTTACTTTTAAATTGGGCAGAGTGATTAGCCCCATTCCTGGCAGTCTTTATCCCCAGAAATTAACCTGGTATTCTCTTTTGGTGTAGGATAAGTGAACTTCCAGGCCGTATACCTTTCCAAATGTGGAACACTCGTGCCTAAATTTATAGAGTTTCTCAGTGGAATCGAACTATCGTTCTTGCGGATGAATGGAGCACACCCTTACCACCTCAGCTAAGCAGCCCCTTCTTTGTGATATTAATACATATTTAAACATCGTTGTGAGTTGTTCATCTTTACCTGTTAATGAACACTTTACCTTATCCCTTGTTACTACTGCGTTCGGCTTTAATGTGCTCTGTGCTCCCACCCCCGCATCACATAGCATCGTGCATTCTAAAGGTCAAGGTAATTATGAATAACATTCAGTAGCAGCTCGACGTGCTTCGAGTAATTGCTTAACTAACTATGAACAACTGGTTACTTCATCACTTTCGATATTGCTTTGATCCATTACTATAAACATTCACGGTATGAACATCATTGTCTGCACATTGCCAAGCAATTTTAAGTTGTTCGTTGTCATCAGTCCGTGTACTGGAATGAGTGAAACCACACTATTATTTTGTTTTAAAGTAAACTGTCGGTTATTCCGGCTAATGAAGGGGGAGCAAAAGATGGAAAAACACGGATAATTAAATTGAATGAAAATTCGTGGAACAACCTAGCATTCTCTGTACGTATTGTGTCAGTGACAACAACTACCCGGACTGTGAATAAAGCGTGGCAATATTTATAGAACACAACAGTTAAGGAATTAACAAGTGCAACTGCTTTACATTCCTTCAATGCAGTCACACGAAAAGTCTGTTACCTTTTTTACGAAGCCGTTGGGGACCGTTCGCAAGGCGATCTTCTTGATGATAGCGACGGAGCGCTCTACTGAGCGGAGTAAAGATGCTACGCCAGGAAATCGACGACATCGGAGGGGTTTCTTCAACTTCGGAAACAGGTCGAAGTCACAAGGACTCTTGTCTGGGGATACGGAGTGTGTTCCAAGACCTCCCCAAACCACCATTGCAATAAGAGCTTGACATTGTTTGCGACGAGCGTTGTTATGCAACACGATAGGGCAATCGTCTCGCAATGAATGTGGTATTTGAGCCGCATAGTCGTACGCATGTGTCGCTCCAGATTTCGGATATAGCAGTCATTGATGACGGTTCGTCCCTCAGGCACAGCAACCGTAAGAATAACATCCTTGTAGTAGAATTATGCCACAAACAGCATAAGTGTCACACGACTGATTTCGCGTCGAAACTTCTGTGGAAATGGCGAACCTGGGTGACTCCATTAATTCGATTGACGCTTTAATTCAGGCTCGTAGGGGGGTGGCCATGTCTAATCACTGGCAACAATACGCTGCAGAAATGTGTGTCCTTCGATGCGGTATCTTCCTGGTGGATACCAGCCTGTGCATACCAGTGCCATTTCTGTACGTCGGTGAGTTGATGTGCAACGCAACGGATCGCAATTTTCCTCATGTTAAGACATTTCGTCAGTATTTGTCACACCGTTTGATGACTGAGATCAACCTTCACGTATAATCACCGGACAGTCCATCGATGGTCTACGGAAACGAGACCACTCACGATGTCAGTCTGATCTTGAGGAATGGACGGCTAACCTGTGCGTTACAAATCCGCAGCCTCATTCCGACCCGCACAAAACGCCTTGGCCCATCGTGGAACCGTCTCGCAGGCTTCACGTAATCCGCCATAACATTCTGATACATTTTTGCCACGTGAAACCTCTATTTTAATCCATGAACGCAGATCACCTTCTGAAAACATGCTTTTGAGGGGTGAAATCGACACATTTAACTTCCATGCCGCACAGTAACTACACTCCCAACAGGCTGCTCGTCAAATGCACACCACACATCGACAACAGCGCCACTTGACCGCTCCCATATCCTATTCGCGCATGCGCGATCTCCTGCGAGTGTCAGGATTATGACGCCACTACTTTATTTACAGCCCTCGTACTTTCACCCATTTCGTAGTTATAACCGCTGCAGAAGAGCTACAACTAACATTTCATACTTAGACTTTTCCAAATTTTTACGTCTTGAAGGTCCATCATTACTATAACCGTTTGCGAAAAATCCTCCAACTTCTAGTTTCTTTATTTATTTAGAGAGTGGTTTGTTGACCTATTCCCTAATCTCTCGCTAACTTAGTAGTTTCTTGCTTTTTTCCTTGTTCTTGATTCTTTAATTTCAAATTTTTGTTTTATTATTGAAACTGTTTCTTTTATATCTTCTGCCGTAACGGTATAAAAGTGAAGACCATTCAAACTGATTGGCAAGAGAGAATTTCAATTATCATTTTCCACAAAGACTCTAGACCGGTAACAGTGGATACGGTATTCTGCTGTAACTAGCGTGGGGTTTATTGCTGTCATAAAACAACTCACCTTAGTAAAAGGCTAAGTACATTCAAAATACATGTATTACTTATTCATTTTAGGTGTTTGTATTTATAATGACTATTTCAGGTTTCGGGGGCCGGAGGGGTAGTATGTGGTCCTGTGTGTTCACTTCTTGCTGGTTGAAGTGTACTAATAAAGCACAGGAAATGCCATTTATTCCTACCAAGTCCAATACATGCAAGTCCAGGCCGTGACCCCTGGGCAACGGGTACACTGGGTGTACACGGCTAAGTCATGTAAGGGCGAAAAAGCGAGTTCCCGACGCTTCAAATGGGGACCCATCAGCTAAGGGAGACAACCCCGAAAGAGAACATCGGCCCTCCAGGATTGCTGGGGGTTGGCGTTGGGCTGACAACCCAATATGTAAAAAAACTTTCGTTAAGAAATCTGAAGAAGAAATAGCCGGCCTGAACTTTTCACGACGACCTCGCAAACGTGTAAAGGACTTGAGAATTAATTCGTGGAATGTTTTAACTCTTTACCAAGCTGGAAACCTAAGAAAGCTGCTCGATCAGCCGGATGAGTATCGACTAGATATTACTGCTGTTCAAGAAGTGAGATGGATTGGCGAAAGAGTGATACAGAGGCGAAATCACATGATATTCTATGGTTGCCACATGAAGGATCACATGTTTGGTACTTGTTTCGTTGTCTATAAGCAGATAAAACACCTTATCATGGATTTTCGGGCAAAATCGCATAGATTGTGCAGACTTAGAATTAGAGGGAAGTTCTTCAATTACAGTCTTATCTGTGCACATGCTCCAACTGAAAAGAAGAGCGACGAAGATAAAGATTCATTTTACGATGATTTGGATGAAATTTATAATGAGTCCCCAAGAGCAGGCTGTAAAATAATATTCGGGGATTTGGATGCGAAGATACGAAAGGAAGACGAATACAGACCTTGTATTGGAAAATATAGCTTGCATGATATTTCTAATGATAATGGAATCAGGCTTATACATTTTGCATTCTCGAGAAATGTGGTAGTGGGATGTATAAATTTTAATCACAAGGACATACATAAAATGACATGGAAGTCTCCAGATGGAAGTACTTTTAACTAAATTGACCACCTCCTACTAGATGCAAGACACTTCTCTAACTTGATGGATGTTAGGAGTTATAGGGGGGCCAATATTGACTCTGACCACTACCTTGTGGTAGCAACTATTAGAAGCCGAATATCTAATGCAATAAAGGTACATGGATCCAAAGCAAGAAAGTTCAACAGTGCTCGACTGAAGGAGCCCGAAACTGCTCTCAGGTATGCTAGCTTGCTTAATAAGGCCCTGATCGATTTAACGAATAGTGAGAGTATTGATGAAATCTGGAAGAATCTTAAAGACGCACTATTAAAAACTGCAAAGGAAGTTTTAGGAAGGGAAGAGAAAGTCTGGCACAACAATTGGTTTGATGAAGAGTGTGCACAAGCAACAAGCTTAAAAAATGAAGCATACAAGAGAATGCAACAGAGGAACCACACCCGAAAAGCAGTGGAAGAGTATAGAACGTCCAGAAGAGAAGAAAAGAGATTGTACAAGAAGGAAAAGAGACAGTATGAGAGGAAAGAATTAGAAGAAATGGAACGGTTGAAAGGGATGAATGATGTGAGAGCTTTCTATCAGAAGTTAAATAAAACTCGTAAGGATTTCCAGCCTAGAACAAGTTTGTGTAGAAATAAGGATGGTTAATACTGGGCAGTGAGGAAGCAATACTAGAAAGATGGGACCAATATTTTGATGAACTGTTGAATGAAATTCAAGGTGATAACCAAGTAACCTTACCTCCTGTACATACAAGAAAATCAGACATAGAAGTACCGATACCTACTATTGAGGAAGCTGAGCTTGGCATTAAGAAGTTAAAGAATAACAAAGCCCTGGGAATGGATTTAATACAATCAGAGCTTGTGAAAAATGCTGGAAAATAATTTGTTAAACACTTTCACAAACTAGTGGCCAAGATATGGGTAGATGAAGCAATCCCCGATGAATGGAACGTAGGTATCATTTTCCCGATACATAAGAAAGGTGAAATCATGATGTATTCTAACTATAGAGGTATTTGCTTACTATCCATTGCTTACAAAATAATTTCCAATATTCTATTCAGCAGATTGGTGCCTTACGTGGAAAGTGTGTTTGGTGACTATCAATGCGGATTTCGCCAAGGAAGATCTACTATTGATCACATCTTCACAATTAGCCAGATACTTAAAAAATGTAAAGAATTTGGAATTGATACATACCATCTCTTCATTGACTTCAGATCAGCCTATGGCAGCATTGATAGAAGTAATCTCTATGTAGCAATGGAAGAGTTTGAGATCCCTAAGAAATTGATCGCCCTTGTGAAAGCTACCCTGGAAAATACTCGGAATCAAATTAAGATACAGAATATGTTATCAAGTGCTGTAATTACCGAGAACGGAGTTAGGCAAGGAGATTAATTATCATGCCTTTTGTTCAATATAGATTTGGAGAAAGTTGTTAGAGATGCAAGTATCAACACAAGGGGAACCATCTTATATAAATCATTTCAAATTTTGGCATATGCAGATGATATTGATTTAATCACAAGCACATAAAGAGCATTGAAAGAAGCTTTCACAAGCCTCGAAAAAGCATCAAGAAATTGAATTTACAGATTAGTGAAGGAGAAACTAAGTACATGCCCGTAACCAAGAAAGGCTACCCTAGTGCGTCTTCATTCATAGAAATTGGCTCGTATAAGTTTGATGTTGTGCGTATTTTTACCTACCTTGGATCAGAAGTTAATTCCAAGAACAATGTTAGTTCTAAATCCAGAAACGTATACTCTCTGCTAACAAGTGCTATCATGGCCTCAGAAAACATCTGAAGTCTAAGCTGCTGTTCAGGAAAACTAAAGTCCTGATGTATAAAGTTTTAGTAAAGCCTGTATTAACATATGGTGCCGAGACCTGGACACTCTCAAAATCTGATGAAAGACAGCTCAGCATATTTGAAAGAAGGATTTTGAGGCAAATTTTTGGGCCAGTGGAAGAAAATGGTGTCTGGAGAAGAAGATATAATCATGAATTGTATAATTTATATAACAAACCATACATTGTTAACTGTATAAAGATCAGAAGGTTGGAGTGGGCAGGACATATGCTGCGTGCTAATGACAGAATGACAAAGAAAATATTTAATGCAGTGCCAGAAGGAATCAGGAAAGTTTGCGGACCAAAGTTAAGGTGGGAAGAAGGGGTGAGAGAGGATGTAAAGATAATTGGAATCAAGAATTGGAGGAGCTGTGCACTTAGCGGGAAAGAATGGGGAAAACTTCTTCAGAAGGCCAAGGCCCACAAAGGGCTGTTGTGCCAGTGATGATGATGATGATGATGATTTCAGGTTTCACGAATGGCCCGCAAGTCCGATGACCTGCGCACCCATGATCCGGAGTTTGCTATACTACATATAACTCTATACTGTTCGTTTTAAGAATCGAATAAGTGTCATGAGGCTGAAATGTAGCTCAGAGCACGCAATGACGTTATCACGGAGCTTTTTTAATATACAGTTTTCAAAATACGTTACACCAATAACGAGATACATTTCTATGCTCTTAGAACTACTTCAAATGTTAAAATTCTCTACAAATTGCCCTAAACGCTGCTTGTCACCTTGCTCACATAAAACTATGCAAGTTTATACAAGAAAATATATAAATCTTTTTCTTCTACTTCTTGTCATTTAGGCCTATGCCAATTACTAGCGTTTGGCAATGTTTGTGGATTAAGCCCAGTTTCACGGCCGGATGCTCCTTCTGACGACTGCCTGTGTGGGGGATGTATTCACCATTGTGTATTTAGTGGTAATAGTGTGATGTGTGGTCTATAAATATAGATATAATTAAGAGAACAAAAACATGCTCTAGTCGAGCTATAGCAATTAATCAGACGTGGATAAAATTCCGATGCCTGCCAGGAATCGAACCCGGGGCCCTTTGAGCATTCAATCGAGGAGCCAGATTTATTGGACAAGTGTATACTAGGCAATACATAATTTATTGCGAAAGAAAATATAGGAGCTTTACAGGTGGTATGCGAATTTTGATATTGATTCTTGTTTAACTGATTCGCTAGTATAAGGATCCATTTAGTTATTTGTGTCTGGTAGTGTTCATAGGATATATACCTACAATGTGCAATGATCTGCATACGAAACAATAGCAATAATAAATTAATAGTGTCGGCGGGATCCGTCAAGTTCAGTATATGACGCTCAGTTCTATTTTATCTGTATTTCATCGAATTATTGAAACTGATTCTTTACCACTTTAACACATCCAGTTTCGGTATTCAGTCAAAAATTTTATTGCCATTATATATCGAGTGGAGCATAAACATAGAAAAATCACTGGTGTAAAATATCAGAGAGAACTGAGAAAAAATATTACTTCTGATGACACTCATAAAAACAGCACTTTAACATTATATACATGATGAATTCTGGGGAAAGGTTCAATACTTTCAATATATTGTGTCTAATACATTCCCTTATTCCTATTAGACAATATATCTCCCTATAATAGGGATTGATACCCTTAATTTTTATCTGTCTTTGATAATATGCAGTTTTTAGTGTGTACGAAGTCTTCTGGTATTGGCTAGAACTAATTTGTTACCCTCCACGACTCGTCTCACTCTAATGATTGACTTTGATGATTTCAAATTCATTGAGGTATGAGCGATTTTCGTTTGATACGTCCGCTCCTTATGCTGACAGCCCCTGTGATATACGGTGCAGGGTCTGCTGCTGTATGCATTTCAGTATTTCAGTGGGCTCGAAAACTGACAGGTAATAGCACTTAGAATAGATTTATTTTATCTGGCAAGGTTAGAGCCATTAGGTCCTTTCTTCCACTTAACCAGAAAATACAATATTTACATGTGTAGAGTTAAAATAAATAGACTACAATTGAAACATCTTACAGTTACTAAACAATACAGTATTACAACAGCAAAATAATCAAGAATAAGAAAAAATGGTGATGATGATGAAAATAATTTACACAATGATAATATTATTACAGTATTACCAAAAGGTTAACTTAGCTAATTTATATTATCCTTAATAATATAGCAACCGTTCATTTATGTGCATAGCTTGAAGAATTGCTAATGTATCATTTGAACATAACATAAAAACAATAATACAGGACTTCATCTATTACCTAGCAGATATTGATGACAATGGTGCATGAAACTAGCAGGTAAGGCCACTTCCAATTTCAGGGGGAAAAGAAAACGTAACTGACCTCTCTATTCTCTATTACGTCTCTTCAATGGCACGACACCTAGGACCCCTCTAACAGCTGATGGTAAAGCTAGGGGGAGACTCAACCGGTTCTCAGGCTTAGGTCTTCACACACACATGTATGCCTGGATATTTAAATATTTAGTGTGGTGCTATAACCACTCGGTTACAAGACTATCTGCTGGTATAGTGAAAATTGAACACTAATAATAATTCAAAAGCGTGGTGTAGGTTTTATAAATGTTAATATTTGACATTCCTGAAACGTACCTTACATATTGTGAAGACAATATTCATAAACATAGCTAGACTCTGTTTTCGCTTTGTTAAAACGGTTGTGAATCCATTATCATTATTTCCAATGATAACAAACTTAAAATTCACATCCGTCCTTATTAAAATGTACACTTGTTATGGCGTACGCAAATATCATATCGACATCGACATCTGACGTATTCATGATAATCAACCCATCTGAAGTTATTCACAGAGTGCTAAGTATTCATATAAATGCCGTACCCAGGTGTTTTGCCTGAAATACAGAATTCGAAGAAAAAAATAAGTTTCGAGCAACCAACTCGTTAGCTCAGTTAATAGGCTCTCCTATTGTGTTCAAGTTTGCAGAATGAAATCCCAGCACAGTCGGTTGGAATTTAAGAGTACTCGAATGTCAATTGATTAACTGGCATGTTCGAGTATTGTTTTAATGGTAAAATTACAGAGCCCGTTGGTAAAGATTTGTTATGGAAAATGTTTCTCTTGAGGATCCTATCCCTGAATTTACCTAGAGTTGAAATAGAATACCAAAGAGAAAATATTTTTAAAATGGTTTGAGCTGGATTTCGAACCAAACAAAATCCAAGCAGCTTGCAGTTTTGCAGTATTTGACTTTTAAAAACGTGATAATAGCCAGATGGCCATCCGCCTTAAACAGTATTCGAACCACAGGGATACTCATTTCCATTTCGAAAATCCTTCGTACATTGGCCAGGGTTCGAACTCTTTCGATTTTGAGGCAAATCAGTGACGGTGACATTCAGCTCTCTAGGTCTCAAATCCATCTGCCTTCCGAGTCGATGGTTAATAACCATGTTGCCAGGTGTTAATACACTGGACTGCCGAGGAACGTGATTTCATTTCAGACTATAGCCAACCTCCTTATGTGAGGGAGCGAAATTATTCTCCACCATGGGATTATGAAGGGCCAGGCGCTTAGTTTAGGGTAGCGTATCTGCCTTTTATCGGAGGCCACGATTCGATTCTCGGCCGTCCCAGGGATTTTAATTCTGGACGGAAGGCTGGGAATGCTGTTCACTCAGCCTCGTGAGAACAACTCAGAAGCTGTATGATTTGAGAGGAAGCGGACTCGGTCAAGAAAGCCAAGCCAAGCAATGCGGCTGAGGACATCGTCAGGTAGACCACGTAGCACTCCAGTACCTGCAGGGCACCTCCTTGGGCATCAGTCGTCTTGGCAGCCCAAGACTTTGATCAGCTGTTGAATCAGGGGTAATTGCTTTATAGAGGACGATGAAAGTACACTGGTCGAAGTTCCGAGCTTCGATTTTCACTGCCGGGCTGAGTAGCTCAGACAGTAAAGCACTGGCCTTCTGAGCCTAACTTGGCAGGTTCGATCCTAACTCAGTCCGGTGGTATTTGAAGGTGCTCAATTACGTCATTCGTGTCGGTAGATTTGCTGGCACGTTAAAGGACTTCCGAGGGACAAAATTCCGACCTCTCAGCGTCTCCGAAAACCGTAATAATAGTTAGTGGGATGTAAAAATACAATAACATTATTATTATTGTTGTTGTTGTTGTCGTCGATTTTCACTAAAGCGGGAGGTATAGATTTTCCTGTTACTTCCAGACATTATCATGGGAAATTCTGGGTTTTAATCTCATAAGTCGTGAGGTAACTACTCCCATCCTAGACCTCAACAAGTACCTCGAAGTAATACAAGTCATTAGGCAATACCTATAACATCCCGAACAAGGGCTTTATGACTAACAGTGTCCCAGACCCATACACTGTTGTTTTACCGTCACTCTGAACTGTATTCATTATGGTTTGTGCTTCGTTTAGGTGATGTCAGGGCCCAATGGCTACAATTCTGATCAATAAAACAAAACGTGTACCAAGCCTATCACAGTGCGGCGCTTAATTTCAATGAACAATATTTTAGGCGGTGCCCCGGAGGTATGTTTGCAGTGAAGAGTTGGTTTCACTGATAACATTTATACAGGTGATATACGATAATGCTCAGGGATTTGTTAGAAACCTTTCTTCTCTATAGCCGAAAATAAGTTCTTCAGTGTATTATTTTTAGGGTGCGGCTGCCTGGCTTAGGACATAAAGGTGCACTTGTTCATCTGGACGGATATAGATTCGTATCCCTGCAAAACATTCGCAAGATAGACTTCTATTTCTTGGAATCACCAAGCCTACAACCGACATGCGTATCAGGCTAATTTCTATGGAAAAGGCGGCCTTGTATTGTGCTAACCACCCTGTACCGTTTAGGGGCGAGGTTACTAATAGTACGAGCCTTTACCTTCCAGTGTTTCACCTGCTTCCATGATCTGTAACGGAGATGATTCTTGCTTTTTGGTGTCAATCACTACATTTGAGGCCTCGGTGACGGCATTAATTGTTGTCCTCAAAAGTGAGGTTATAGTCAGTCAAGATGTCAAAAAGCACGTGTTCACGCACGTGGATTCGTTTACAAACAAGAACACGTGAGGACGTCACGGCCACGTAGTCATGACGTCAATGAGTCAATGACCTCGGGTGCTGACGCAGCAGAAAAAATACTGACGCTATGATCCAGAACTCTCACAGCTCCTCTACTCATCAGGCATACCTTCAGTACATAATGAGGATTCAGCAGGTAATCTTTCATTATCGTTCCATGAAAGGATACCCTTTCAAGTAGTTGGAACTCAAAAGCAATAACTATGCTCTTTACCAAATTTCCATATCAGACATCTTCAGCGTGAATTAAATCGAGTCAGTTACCAATTCAATCCAAACGAGTATACTGTATATTAAATAAAGGAAACAGAAATGCGTTCGAGATAGGATACTTCTACCACGACCGCTCAATTATACTCGTATATTATATGCCTCAGTAATGCTT
Organism: Anabrus simplex; assembly: GCF_040414725.1. Lineage (NCBI taxonomy): Eukaryota > Metazoa > Arthropoda > Insecta > Orthoptera > Tettigoniidae > Anabrus > Anabrus simplex. The sequence continues at coordinate 1,091,585,809 of NC_090266.1, forward strand.
TACTTCTTATGTCAATGCGCAGGAACATAGTCCAATAATGTAACACGTATTTCAAAAGTGATTGAAAATAACAGCTTGGCGAGGTACTGTTCATAGAGTAGCGTACTACTGCAATGCATTGCTAGTCCAGTAGGGTGAGGAAAGTGATGCAAATATGTATGATGGATGAAAGTAATTTAAGTAATAGAGTTTTCATGTCATTCATATACTGTACAAAGCATGACGAGAGATAAATAGATCCATATAACTGGTTCCATGAACTCATCCTTTTTACGCTCTATCCTGAGCCAGGATGACTTTCTGTGTACCGTGCACTCGAGTTCACCCAGACACTTTTTGTAGTCACACAGAATATACGCGACGATAATAGACTCTATTAGACAAAACCCTCACCGATAAGAAAATCACATAAAATAACCTGCCCACTTTAACACACAATATAAATTATTTCAGATGAACCAGCATCCATTATATGGTGAATATGTATGTTATGTGATACAATGAAAATACAATGTCCGGGAAATTCTAAGACGAAGTTTTACAGGCACTATACAATGGTGTTAGACAAGACAAGTTGTGACTAGATCAACTAAGAACTCCCCCCTCTTCAAATTAGACCGTTCCGAAGCCGGTACAAAACTGATAATGATTCGTAAGTTATTGGATGCAGCTTGAAAACGGTAATTTCTGATATACAGTCGAAATCGTTTAAAACGACCCCGGAAGAATTGCCACTCAAGGTCGTTAAAGCCGATAGTCGCACAAACCGTTTTCTCTTTCCTTCTTAAAAATTTCATATCCCAGCATGTTCTAGTCTTCACATTTACGTGGTTAATTAAAATAATTGAGATAAAACTTTAAAAACGTAACTGAATTAATTATTGTATTTACAGTACAGCATTTTAGGAGTAGGACTGGGAGGAATTCATTGGCTTTCGATTAAAGAGTAGGTCCATTGATCGGCACATTATTTGTTCTTTGCTGCATAAACCATCTAACTAAGGATCCTTCAATATCTTCGTGCTCAGATGATCTGGGTCGCTTGAATTTTAAAGATTTTTCTTCGAAAAGAAACTTATTTTCTCTCTGTCCTTCCAAATTTTAGAAATCGTTCAGTGTAATACACCCAATTCCTTCGCGATGCTGACATTTGTATCCCTGTTTCCTAATCGCCATATTATGTGTGCCTTTTCTTCATCACTGAACACTTTCATTTTCTTTTGCGTCATCTCCATAGCGATGCTTGCCTTTACTATTTAACAGACTGATAGTAAATCCACAATAATAAGCGTTAGGTTGTTGTCAGCAATCTCCAAATATGTAACAAACAAAAATCAACATTGAAAGTTATAGCCGATACACTTATCCGAAAATGTGATTAAAATACATCGTTTTATACGTTATTGGCTTTACGTCCCACTAAGCGATGTTTATATAGGATTTAGACGGGCCCGTTGCATTTGGCCGTTATATCCAGTGCGTCGCTAGAAACGGTTTCGAGTGTACTTTTAAGCTCCTTCACTGCAATGCTTATTTCTGTCCTTTGTTCTTTCTTCTTCAAATGCCGATCCGTTTTCAGATGCTGGCTGTCCACATGGTATTTCATTCGAATTTTCAACTTAGCATCAATGTAACTCAGACAAATATCAAATATTAAAGTAATTGGTTAAAGGTATTTATGGTTTCCAATTGAGAGAATCACTCTTAATGGAAGTCTGAAAATGAACTAATTCGTAGCTCGGCATAAAGATATTTCATATTATGACATGACTGATGAGTAGTGCATTTGATTTGGAGCTAAACATTTATAGAATACTCCCATACCTTAGTTCCGGATCTCCTGAAACTGAGGAGGGAGCACTTTTTAATTACAATTCATTAAGTTTGACACATGCATTGCATTTTCCTGTTATAATGATTTGAGTATTACCACACTAAATATAATTGTAATCATGTTATTGTTTTCACGTTCCACTAACTACTTTTTTGACAGTTTTCGGAGACGCCGAGGTGCCAGAATTTTGTCCCGCAAGAGTTATTTTATGTGACAGTAAATCTACTGACACAAGGCTGACAAATTTCAAATACCACTGGACTGGGCCAGGATCGAAAATGTGAAGTTAGGGTCAGGAGGCCAGTGCCTCAACCGTCTGAGCCACACAACTCGGCTAAGTATAATTAATTTTGTCCTAGACGTTAACAATGTTATATTGTCTAGGACAAATTGTATCTTCCCCTTCCTTAGCCTACTTAGTGCTTACTTCTCTGTCACGAGTCTTCTGGAGTATCCTGGCATTAACAACATTTAACGGCTAAATTAAGAATAGAAGATAATGAGAGGACAATGCAACAATGTATATATTACAGCATATGATATTGTACTTTACCTACTAGTAATTATATTATATGCCTCTTATCCATCTTATCCCTATCCTTCATTATTCCCGTTCGTACCGAGCTCGATAGCTGCAGTCGCTTAAGTGCGGCCAGTATCCAGTATTCGGGAGATAGTAGGTTCGAACCCCACTGTCGGCAGCCCTGAAAATGGTTTTCCGTGGTTTCCCATTTTCACACCAGGCAAATGCTGGGGCTGTACCTTAATTAAGGCCACGGCCGCTTCCTTCCCACTCCTAGCCCTTTCATATCCCATCGTCGCCATAAGACCTATCTGTGTCGGTGCGACGTAAAGCAACTAGCAAAAAAATATTCCCGTTCGTATTTTTTATTGTTTAAATTTCCTTTTTCCACATGCTTTTTAAAATACAAAAAAGTATTATTCTTCCCGATGTAATCCACTCTTCACTTAATAGTTGAACAGTTATATAGAATTCTATCTCTCTCTCGTTATATTTTTGTTTTACATTCACTCCACAGATATTTCACTCTCAATGCTTCGGTTGCCCTACAAACTCTCAATAGACGCTCCTATTCCATTTCTTCCCAACAAAGCAGACGCTGATTTTAGTTATTTCTCTCTCTCTCTCTCTGGCCCCTATTTTAAAATTCCCATTAGCCACTACGATTTGGAGCTAAACAATATCCTGTATTTATTGTACTGTAATATGCAACCATTCTCAGTACCATTTGTACACCAAGTAAAACTCACTATCTCGTTATACATTCCCTTTAAAAATGTCACCATCATAATCAATGTGGATCTGGATATCTCCCACGCTCCACTTTCACCTACACTCTGGACTTCCGGCTTACACTGGAACGGATAGTGCGTTAATTCTCTGCCAACTGTTCTTTGTTCGAATCCACGATTACAGACGTACTAATGAGTATCTACCGTTGTATTAAGGAACAATGATATGCAGCTCATGTTTAGTAAGACCATATCATTTTCTACGTCTCACATACCCACTGATTTTAAGCTGAGTCTTGCTACTGTGAGTTCAACTATCCTGATGGTTACCACTCGAGATAACGTTGAATGACTCGTCGTTCGTTTCGATGTTCATTTCTGTAACCCATTAATAAATTGTCGAGTTCCTTCCTGTAATTTATTCTGTCTCCCGGGTTTCTAAAAGCTGCTAGTAACAGGGAAAAATAACCTGTGTCTTGTTCTCATAAGATTAGCAACCCTTTGTAATGTATATGAAAGTTCACTCTATCCGCAACTACGTTTTTGAATAAAAGAAATTGTAAAAAACACACATTTAGCCACTATTATTGAAATACATTCCTTTGCTGGTGAAACGTAGTTTTGACCGTGCACTATGTCTTCGGGTATGGGCTAGAATAAATTTGTTACTTTCATTGACCTGTCTCAGTCCCATCCTTGGCTTTGACAATATGAAAGTGACCAAGGTTTGAGCGATGCTAGTAATACCATTACTTATGTAGCCAGTCCCTGTTATAAATGGTGTGAAAATATCACTCATAGGGTCGGTTGGTGCATGCATTCCAGTAGGCTTGGCAGACTGATATGCAATAGCAACTTCTGGCTTGGTGAGAAAATCAATGGGAAACTACATCACTCCTCATTTCCCTAGAGACGCCTAGGCTAACTATGACTGCTGTTGGTGGAACTGTGGAGGATCAAATTAGCCTTCGGGCTGAATACATACATACATACATACATACATACATACATACATATTGAAATACACTCTTGAAATAACCTAAAATAAGATTCACGTGCTATTAAACTTCAAGGAATTTCATTCATTCAAACTGTTCATGTTAACTGTAATTTCATGTACTAAATAAATCGCAAACTACGAATAAAATAAAAATGTAAATTAAGTTCATTGACTACACTGAAAACTTATAAATGTGAATGTGACGTTAAACTTCTAACAAAGGAAAATTCGCTTATTGCTGAGTTCTCAGTCGGGAAACTGATGATAAGTACGGTTCAAGAAACCCACATCGTCGATGTTAAGCGAGACATGAGGAATGTCAGACTCAGATGACGCGGTTCCATGAGCCATATATTCAACAGAGTATCATTTCCATAATCCGATACGGGTTCCGGTTGGGTGAAAATGTCACACGATATTTCCAACAGAGGAAGTCGTAGGAGTACAACTGTACGATAAAATCAAACGATGCAATCGAAGTACAACAATCAACATTACCTGAGACCTCAACGTACTGTGTTAATAGGGACGAGAATTTTCCAGGATACTGTATTATCGTACCGAGCTTGCACTAAGTAAGGCTATACGCAGAAGCCTGTGAAGAGGTTATCAACAAAATGTCTTGCTTAGCGTGATGTGGAAGATGTGAAAATAAGTCTACGTAAGAGTGGCATATGTACTGTTTACAGAAGTAGCCAAGTTTATGCTTTGCATTGATTTTTCAGCCTATCTACATGTACATATGGTGAAAAGGCAGAGGAGGTTCGGTTCCTTCGTTGAAGGACGCTGTAATTGATGTGGCCTTGCCTTAGTGTGGGAAAACTTCATGTTGGGATCACGTGCAAGTCCTTTCACTGCTCCATCGTAGCTTTCTGACAGGCCAGATGCACAGGAATGTCATCCTCCAGCGACATGTCAAACAATTCAGAAGTATAGTGGCTCCATAGTTCTTGTTAATGGACGACAAGGTCCACAGCGGGTTGTGTTAATGGTTGATTACTTGAAAATCAAGTCATCTGGTTGGATAGGACGACTGGTTCCCTTGATCTCAACCCAATCGACTATGCTCGAAATGCATTTAGGCATCTATTAGGAATCGTCTGATACCTCTAGGAGCCATCGGAGCTTAGGATGACTTTCATTTAAGAATGGACTCCCCATACCCTAAGCACTGTTCCCACTTCATTTTGTTGACAACACCTTTTAATGATACAGCATGGGGTCATACCAGATATCACGTGGTCTATTACCACCAGAAGCCCGGACGGATACGAACTCGGTAATTAGGAAAAGTTCAAGGAAGTGTTCACTAATCCCCATACCTGAATTCCGCAACTTGCCCTTCAGGTACAAAAAAAATCAGGTGCATACGGCTACCTTGAACCTGGCGGCAGAGAAGAGTATAGTAGTGGTGAATCCAGTACTGATAAAGTAACGTACAGAAAAGTGCTGTTAGACGCTTAGGATAGTGATACTGAAGATAGAGAACAGTGTAGAAGTAATGCACAGTGAAAGGGATAAGACACTCCTACTTTACATTATATTCACACTTTATAGGAAAGTGAGGTCTGCTGATGATTAGCGTTGGAGATATTCAAAGAAGGAGAACTGTAATGGCAAATTTTGAACACCGGGGAGTGATCATGTTCTATCTAGGCGCCTGGGAAATCACACTCATGATCCATCTTGAGAAGTGTACAGACAGGCTGTTACATTCGGCGGAATAGTTTCGGCTCTGATTCCATACAAAAAGCTTACATGAAAACCAATGAACAACATCCAGAAGAAAATTGTGCAATGGGAAAAAGGTGAAACGGGCAGATTGCACCTTTTTGATTTGTCTAGTTGAGTGTCCTCGAAAATGCCTATTGTTAGTAGATTATTTTTGGTTCACTTCAGCTCCAATGACGTTCGAATCAAATAACTTCGAGTATGTATTAGAATAGAGAAGGAATTCTTCAGATTAAAAACCCATCTTCATAGTCGAATTTGATAACGCACCAGATGTATAAACACATATACATAAATAATCGGGGAGAATATCAAAAGCGTTTCTAATCCAAAGCTGTGGTCTATCGTTTACCTCATAATTTACCTCTCAGTGGGAACAGATCTTATTGTCAGCTTTGCCATGGAGGGACATGTCTGGTGCTGAGTTCTCTGGAGAAGGTTCGGCAGTCACCGAGGTTTCTAGACAGACTTCAAACACACTAAGTACACAGGAATATTAACGAACATGTCCTAAACTTTTAGAAGAGCGGATCTTCTTCAGTCTCAAGTATGAGAAAGCAAGTTGGCAAGCCTGTAGTTTTACGTGACTGTTGATATTATCATCATAGTCATGGGATCTCAAATTTTACATAGAGTACGAACCATGTGGATTTCATATTATTTCATTTCAAAAATACCATTCGCACCGACCGGGGATCGAATCACGGCTTCCTTGGCGAGAAGTTAGCGACGATTTCATTCGCCTATCACACCTCTCTCAACTATGAAGAAAACGGGTTATTGGCGATATATTCGCCCATCTATGTACATCCGGGCTGAGTGGCTCACACGGTTGGGACGCTGGCTTTCTGACCCCAACCTGGCAGATTCTATCCTGGTTCAGGCAGCTGGGATTTGAAGGTGCTCACATACTCCAGCCTAGTATCGGTACATTTATTGGAATGTAAAAGAACTCCTACGGGACAAATTTCTTGCACCTTGGCGTCCCCGAAAGTTGTGAAATGTAGTGGGATGTAAAACCAATAACATTATTATTAAATCTGTAACCTTAATGAAAAACAGTGGTCTAACCGATACAGAAACCACAGACCACAGGTACCGTTATTTGGTATTCAAATACAACAGTCGGAGAAAGTACATCATTCGTGTTACAAGGCCAAATGTTGACAGATTTTCTCAAATTTACTTTGAGCAAATGAGGGGATAAAACCATATTTTTGATCCCGAGTAATCAATCCCGAACCCAATAAAACACTAACAGAGAGTACCAAGGAATAATGATCTACGTTATTAAATTTTTTACTATGTGCTTCTTTTGCTGCCGGGAGTGTCCGATGGCATGGTCACTTCACCAGTTCTGTAACTGTTTTTACGTACCACTGTGTGATGGTGTAGGTGTAGTTTTGTGGGCGAGGAACGGAAAGGAAACGGCCGTGGCCTTCAGAAATGTATCATCCCAGCATTTGCCTTGAGTAGAAATAGAAAACCACGGAAAACTATTTCGATGATGGCCGAGGGAGAATTGGAACCCACCTGCCTCACGAATACAGAACTAGCAACCATAATTGATACGTAAAGCACTCGAGACTCATGACTGTGTTGTCATAAGTCGTTTCACCAATCATCAGGGAACACAAGGACTGCACGAAGATATTTTCATAAAACGATTAAAAATAAGGTGTCCTCCCTCAATGTACAGGTCGAATTACTTGCGACGAAAATATGTCGCATGCATATATTGGAAGCAGAATGTAAATAGAACCATAGTAAAGTTATCAGCAGACTCATTAACACATCGCTGAAATCTGTACTAAAATGTCGTCTCTAGTAAAATAACTTCGTTAATTCCAACTTCGCAGAGTGTATCATTGTTAAAGTGTTGCTAATATAGTTAGCGATGCGCTGCTAGCTCTTTGTGTAAACTTGGGAAACATCTATTCAAATAAGATTTATCTTCGCAGGCAAACGGATGTAAGTAGACAAACACAATCATCTAGCAATTCTTAACTACGCTAACGAGTTGCCCAAATGCAAGTAGTAATGATAACATATTTACAGAATTACACAGAAGTTTCGTTTTCCTTACACTTAATATTTAAAATTGCTCTTCAGTGAATGATTGTACCTGGTTTCCAACAGTCTCGTTAATTGAATACTATCCAAGTTTATAATTTGTCGGCTAACGAAGGCGTAAATTACAGTCATTTATATTTGTGTTTTTGTTTTAATCCATTGCCTTTCGTACAAATTGTTTGATAACCTGTAGGGTCTTATGAAGGGTATATTTTAATGTCTAGGAGCCCTACAACTTGTAATACGGTGTGATACTGGTATTCGAGTTAAGGATGGAATATTCTAGTAGGTAGGTAAGGGTTGTTCTGCCCGAAGGCAGGTCCGAACCTCCGCAGAGGTATTCCTGAGCCGGAGTTTACGTGCGGTAGGGTGGCCAGTTCCTTTCCGCTCCTCCATTCCCTTACCCCCCACCAACAGCGCGTGGCAACCCATCCAACTCCTCACCACGCCCAATGTTGCTTAACCTCGGAGATCTCACGGGATCCGGTGTTTCAACACGGCTACGGCCGTTGGCGAATATTCTAGTAGTAAGGGGGGCAACTAGAATTTCATTACACGTTACTTTATATAATTAAAACAACTCAGATTTTCGGATTTATTACTTCCAAAATCTCAGGCATAAATTCCATTCTTGAACTGAACATCACCCGAAGAATGCTGTTATCTTGGAAACAACGAAGTCATTTCCTCCTGGAATTAATCGTAAATGTATTTATTTACTTTTCATGTGTTAGACACATAATTCAGCTTGCTCGTTATTTCAAGGGGCTTAATATCTGGGTTATCGACCCTCACATCATTCCTTCAGTCAGCAAAACAAGAGGAAGAGTCTAACCCCCTCCATGTTGATAATGATGAAAGAGACGCGGCATGTACCTCATATTTCATGAAGAGACAACTTAAGTCAATAGGTGAATAATAGTTGTCAGAGAACGATCAAGTGATCACATTTACACAGCTGTAGTTATGCTGTCTTGGACATTTGAAGATAACAATGACAGCTACACCCTCAGGACAAGTTCGTTTAGCGCAGTTGTTATGATCTCAGACCTAGAGAAGCAAGCTGTTTTACTAACAGAAAAGCATATTCATAAATCAATGCTCACCTGCAAAACGACACATTATTTTGAAAAAAATAGTAGTTCAGAAGTTATTTAGGAATTATGCTCGCTCTCCTTTTTGCGTTCAGAACTACAGTTATTTGTATAGGCATATTTTTATATTTTTGTATACGAGGTGTTATTGGTTTTCTTCGGAAGTATCCATTTCGGACTTATTTCTTGTGAAATATAGAGAGTGAAATAATTTGGGCATTGGTTGACGTAGGACCACAAAATGTTGTTTTGTAGGTACTACCTCAGCATTTTCCTTTAAAGGAGTGTTGGAATTATTGGGGAAACTCTCAGAATAACCACTTTTAATACCCCTCCAAATTCTCCCATATCGGAGAAATATTAACCTCGAGAGTATGTGTGTATATATATATATATATGGACTAATTTAGAAAAAAGAGAATCATTCTTTTTTCTCGCTAGTTGCTTTACGTCGCACCGACACAGATAGGTCTTATGGCGATGATGGGACAGGAAAGGGCTAGGAGTGAGAAGGAAGCGGCCATGGCCTTATTTAAAGTACAGCCCCAGCATTTGCCTGGTGTGAAAATGGGAAACCACGGAAAACCATTTTCAGGGCAATCGACAGTGAGGTTCGAATCTACCATCTCCCGAATACTGGATACTGGCCACACTTAAGCCACTGCAGCTATCGAGCTCGGTCAGAATCATTCTATGGAGTTCCTCGTCTCCACTAGTCTTACGTTGTTGAATACTGTGCAACAACTTGACTCATGTGCTGCCATGCTAAGAAGGTCGATGTTCAGCTGAACCAAACAATACGGCTAATATTAAGCACAATTAAATCCACTTCTCTCTACTGGTTTCCAGCATTTTGCGATATTACTCCCTCACGTCTCAGACGGGAAAATGTCCATGTCTGCCTTTATCGAAAGTCACTTTCTAACACTCGGTTATAATTTTACGGTTATATATTAGCACCCTCGACTAACAACACCAGACTCCCCAGCATATACACGTTTAATTCAGTCCTAAAATGGTCTTAAATTGAAGCAAAAATGGAAAGAAGAATGGTCCTCCGTGGGACCTCCTCAAAGGCACACCACGAAAGCAAAAATAGAATGCTAGTCCCCTGGGAGTTAATCAACTGCTCCATCCATGGACTCGTCTTAATAAGATACGAATCAATCAAAATGTAGTTTTGCATTGGCTGTAAAGAGGGGTTTAAAGCAGCAAAATGCCTGTGAATCTGGATGCAGGCAAAGATAAAACATCATTGATGTCGTCCCTGAGAGAGTTATAAATAAATGGCGTATGGTCTCCGGAGAGGCCTTATGCGGGTCTTTCTCTCGTAGACGGCCTATTAGGCGTCCTGCGTGTCTGCGAATATGAGGGCCCTTCATAGGATGATTTCTAATGCTGAAAACGCCACACACACCCAGCCGCCGAGCCATTGGAATTAAACAATTAAGGTTAAAACCCCCGACCAAGCTGGGAATCGAACCCGGAATGTTAAGGACCAAAGGCCAGCACGCTAACCATTTATCCATGGAGCGGGACTGGAGACAGTTGATTGGCTGAGTTAGTTGTGAGGGCTGCTAGTCCACAAACCACTCGATTCTTTCCTTTTCTTTTGTTAAGAATTTTGTAATTATTCTTTATTTCTCAAATTGAAGCTAAAGTTGAATGAATAATGGTCCTCCGTGGCACCTCCTCAAAGGCACACCATGAAAGACAAAAAACAGAATGCTAGTCCCTGACACTCCTACCTGTTGAAACATGAGTGAAACTCAGAACCTCGTATGATTCGGAAAATTAAAGAACTTTTGCGCATACTGAATGCGCAGCTGGATTGTTGTAGCCGGTCTCGCATGAACTGTGTTGAGTGTGATGTAGAAGTTGTGATTTGTGATATCGCACCCAGAATACAAAAGTGTCGTAACTCAAAATCTGTGCTTCTTCAGAAATGAACCTTTTGTGTTTCCAACATTGTTAACATATAAGTTACAGGCGTGGAATTCAGAATTCAGGAATTACGTCACAATCTAACAAATACTTCATTTTTATGACGCAAACCTGGCGTAATCATAGATACGACAATTATGCATGCAACTTTGATAGAATTTCTCATCTGCTCTTTGTATTATAATCTAGGTTAGTTAATAATTAAGTTACAGTGACAACAATTTTACAGGACCTCTCAAAGTTGTAGATGGAGATGTCAGTAACTCCAAATCAACATTTTTCGAGTTACAACACTTTTGCATTGACGGTGCGATATGTGATAGTACATTCCTTGGTACATAACGTATTTAATAATAATGATAATAATAATAATAATAATAATAATAATAATAATAATAATAATAATAATAATAATAATAATAATAATAATATTGATTTCACGCTCCACTAACTACTTCTTGACTGTTCCCGGCGACGCCGAGATATCGGAATATAGTCCCGCAAGAGTTCTTTACGTGCCAGTATATCTACTGACACGAGGCTGACATATTTGAGCACCTTCAAATACCACTGGACTGAGCCAGGATCAAACCTGCAAAGTTGGAGTCAGAAGGCCAGCGCTTTAACCATCTGCGTCACTCAGCCCGACGTAATGTAACATACTCAATTGTTGAGTGTAGCGACCCTGAAAAAAAAAAAGGAACATGCATATTGATAATTCCACCGAGTGTGAAGTTCGATCAGTTAATCGTTTCTGAATGTAGTCTATGGGGAAAGTGTTATGAACAAAGCCAGTATTATCAAATGGTACAAACTGCTTAAAAAGGGAGAGCAAACATTTATCATCATCATCATCATCATCATCATCATCATCATCTGTTTACCCTCCAGGTTCGGTTTTTCCCTCGGACTTAGCGAGGGATCCCACGTTTACCGCCTCAAGGGCAGTGTCCTGGAGCTTCAGACTCTTGATCGGGGGATACAACTGGGGAGTATAACCAGTACCTCGCCCAGGCGGCCTCACCTGCTATGCTGAACAGGGTCCTTGTGGAGGGATGGGAAGATTGGAAGGGATAGGCAAGGAATAGGGAAGGAAGCGGACGTGGCCTTAAGTTAGGTACCATCCCGGCATTCGCCTGGAGGAGAAGTGGGAAACCACGGAAAACCACTTCCAGGATGGCTGAGGTGGGAAACGAACCCACCTCTACTCAGTTGACCTCCCGAGGCTGAGTGGACCCCGTTCCAATTTCGTGGCAGAGCCGGGAATCGAACCCGGGCCTCCGGGGGTGGCAGCTAATCACGCTAACCACTACACCACAGAGGCGGACGCAAACATTTATGACGTGAATAAATCAGGTCGCCCCTCTGGACTGAAACAAAAGACTGATCTCATCATTCGAGAGAATGTGCCCTATGGTTAAGGGGATGCATGTACAATGTCTGAAATTTCCCATATAATTGTGTTAGAAAATTTACAGAACATTTGCAGCACCGTGAAGTATTTTCAAGTTGGGTACTACGGATACCTACAGATGAGCACAAAGGTGAACGGGTTCTGTGATTACTTTCTTCTAGCGTTATCAACATTATGGCAATGATCTAATGTACCTAATTATCACAGGGGATGAAGCATGGGTTTGCACAAAACACCGGAAAGGAAACGGCATTCATTTGAGTGGCATCATTGAAATTCGTCAAAAATCCGAGAAAAGTCAAACTAACTGCGTAATCGCAGACACTCACGAAAATTTAATTTGTAGGAGCTTAAATAAGTCTTACTCATTGAATGATTGAAACACCATCGTACCGGGCGAGTTGGCTGTGCGCGTAGAGGCGCGCGGCTGTGAGCTTGCATCCGGGAGATAGTAGGTTCGAATCCCACTATCGGCAGCCCTGAAGATGGTTTTGTGGTTTCCCATTTTCACACCAGGCAAATGCTGGGGCTGTACCTTAATTAAGGCCACGGCCGCTTCCTTCCAACTCCTAGGTCTTTCCTATCCCATCGTCGCCATAAGACCTATCTGTGTCGGTGCGACGTAAAGCCCCTAGCAAAAAAAGAACACCATCGTAATGCTAATGCCTACTACGCTACTCCCAAAAGTTCTTGTCCGGCTTTTCAGAACCGATGGAGAGGCATGCTCTCACGCGGAATTTTTCTTTTCCATGGGAATCCTCGCATCCACAAGTTATTCCAAGAGAGATACAGGACTTGCTCCGGGAATTTCTCTGGTTGACTTTTCCACGTACTTTCTACAGGCTGAATATCACACCGACGAATTTAATCCTGTTTCTGTAGGATAAGGTTAACCTCGCTGTAGAGCAATTTTGAAGACGGCGTATAATATGCTGTTACGGACTGGTTAAAGCAACGGGGGGCAACTTTCCTAGGTAATTCTTAAACTTGTCTTTAAATACCAGAGTGCAAAATATCCAAGCCGACTATGTCGAAAATTAGGTTAAGGTATGACACAATACTTGTGAATTCAGTTTCTTTAATATTATAAAAGTATATTTTATTGCAAAACGCTCTTTATATTCCGATCGGCACTCAAGAAGATGAAGCTTCTTTCCCAAATTTCCAGACTTCCCTTCATGTTAGTACAGACAATAATTGTGGGTTTCACTTCTCTTTCGCATTGAGTTTATAATCTGAAAACTTGGTCACTAACATAAATAGGTCAATATAGCCACTTCTTTACCCCTTTCCTCCCGTGAGCAACAAGATACTGAGTGCATGACGTTATCACTACGACCTGGAACTCCACGTGCACGAACGTGCTCATTGGCTACCAGATTTCTGACAAGCCTGCATTACACCACTTGAGTGAGAAGTGGCAATGGGCACAAAGCCCTGGCAGTGATACTACATGCAGCTTTCACTGGAGAGTGTGAAGCTAACTGCTTGCTCGTCGCATGCATTATCTCCATAACCACGCCAACCGGTTACCGACAAGGACATACGATAACCACTGTCCTACTTGATATGAGAAATGGCGGGCCTCACGCGATGGGAAAGACGGGAAGACAGTACTTCTTGTTTTAGTAATGATTCAGTCAACACCAGTCTGCCCTGTCGTGCATTACTCACATATTAAAGGCCAGTTTCAAAATGAAAACTGAAATGATAATGCTGTCATAAATTAAAAATTGAATCGTGGAAATCAAAAACATCTAACTCCACTTTTTCTCATTTTATGTGTTATGATGGAGTAGCCTACTGTCCATGTATAACGTGAAACACCCAAATCCGACGGTAACTAATCAGCTACAAGCTGTCTATTACCGAGCTCGATAGCTGCAGTCGCTTAAGCGCGGCCAGTATCCAGTATTCGGGAGATAGTAGGTTCGAACCCCACTGTCGGCAGCGCTGAAAATGGTTTTCCGTGGTTTCCCATTTTCACACCAGGAAAATGCTGGGGCTGTACCTTAATTAAGACCACGGCCGCTTCCTTCCCACTCCTAGCCCTTTCCTGTCCCATCGTCGCCATAAGACCTATATGTGTCGGTGCGACGTAAAAGCAACTAGCAAAAAAAAAGCTGTTTATTATTTCGCGGATATCACAAAGGAATTTATTCCACGGAGTTAGCGAGTTTCTCCTTTCCATAGAGGGGAATCGGGTAATATGGAATACCACAATATCTTGCCTGTAAGGCACTGCTCTCACATGGAAACTCGTCGAATTACGGTAAATGTTCTCATGATGCTTTGTATTCAGTTTCGACATGCTCGTGAGTGAGGTTAGTACGTGGAGCAAGAATATTTGTTTTTCATATTTGAAAAGCTTTTGCAGGTAATTCTTTTAAAGCTTTTATTAATTACCAAAACTGAGTTTAGTCCAGGGGAATCCAGTGTTACATATTGTACAAGAGTTGCTTATATTGCTACACCAGTGTAACATCCTTGTTGTGCAAAGTTTAGGGCATGACGAATTCTTTAATTCAAACATGGTGTGTCGGGATATATGAAATACTGTCTTAGTTTCAAAGTAAAATGACGTTTAAAATTCATTAAAATTAATTGCATTTATCCTGGTATATTATAACATTTAATTACCTAATAGATCTCAGTTTCTGCATCTGTGACTTTTGTCACCGAATGAACAAGTGACTGTAAAAAGAAAACTCTGAATAATTAGTGTATACAGATTATCATTTAAGTTAATTACCAATTTTATTCTTTCGATTTTTAAAATTTCTGTACGTCCACCTGTAAGAACGTTCCTTAAATATAACTGAATGAATTTATTGAAGTTGTATTTTAATTTACATATTATTTACCCTACTATTCCATATTAGCCGACTATTCCGTATTACCCACCAAGTGCAACGTTTTGAACGAAATAATTTTGACGAGAAGACATTAACAATTTACATTTTAAAAATATAGAGAATCTTGGCTAATTATTTGAATTTTCAAACCATATTTATTTATATTTCATAACTGATTTCGGTAAGAAGTTTTACTGCCAAAAGTAAATGGTATTCCATATTATACGACTCTCCTCTACATATTCTACGAATAGTTGCCAACACTATCGCATGCCAACAAAATATGAGAATAACACAAAAATTATAACTTTGGACTTTGAGTGAAATTTCCCCGTTCCCATCACAAACGTTTGCGACGAATTCTATCTCAAGCAGATGTGGGTGGATAACTTTTGGTGTACCTCGAATATCAGACGATGAACAAGTAACGTACACGTACAGTGAAGTAGACGGCCACAGAGGGTGTTCTCATTCTTTCAGTTTGTTAAGACACTGTGGAAATCAAAAACCACCTAATTACAGGCACACATAATATTTTTTAATTAAAATCCTATCCAACTATCGTCATTGTGGTATTCAGAGTTTGCTTACATTAAGGTAGTACTGCAATTTAAAAAATATCGAGATGATTTAATGGTAAACTTGGCCATAAAATGTTTAAAATGTGGTTTATGGTAGTGATTTTGTTATTTCCGTGATTCAGTGTCATACTCACTAAACATACAGCAAGGCCCTTCTCTGATAAAAAAATTCACTGTTAATTTCTCATATTGCTTAGAGTGATATTAATGATATATGTTCATTGCCATTTAAACTGGTAACTGTTTGCCTTGAACACGATAACAAATGAGAAAAAATATATACTTTGAATGTGGATCAGCTTCTAATTTGAGTAAAGAAAATGAGGTTTTTAACGTGCCATTAAGTTTTGTCAGGAATTACTTATAAGGCTGGTAAGGCAGACCCTCCGACGAGGGCATGGGAAATTGCGTGTTATTGTCATGGAGGGTAGTGTTGTATGTGGTACTGTATATGAGCTGCAGGGATGTTCGGGAGAGTACAAACACCCAGTTTCCGAGTTACAGGAATTACAGTTAAATTCTCCGACCCGATCGGGAATCGAACCGAAGCCCTATGTATATAAAGAAACTACACTGAACATTCATCCAAAAAGCCGGACGTTGTGTAGATAATTATCATGAAATGAGGTATTGTAGTTTACAATTCTGACAAAACCAATTAATTTTCACTCGTAGGAAACTCATTCGGTCACTTTCCTTTCAGAAACATTCATTAACACGAAGCTGAAAGTAAGAATGTCATCCTAGAATCGTTACTAGCTCAGCCTTCTCTCATTACAGACTAAATAGATTTAACTACGTCACCTTTACTCAGAACTCTTATAGCAATTGATTCCAGCCACCATCAGAGGCCGAGATGAAAAATAACTCTGTGATGAGGTAACGGGCCTAATTGAAAATACCATTCTGATGCGTCTTCGGTTTTCACAGCATCCCATTTCTAGGGCCACAACTTCTAGGACGCAAATATCTACCATAAAACCACGAGCTAAGTTCAGAATTGTTTTCCACTTAATTTCGTTTTCCTTTCTTTTTGGTCTTTCTTGAACTGTTTTGTTAATTCGTTCACTTCCGACTCTGAGGGGGTAAAGATACTCTATGTCAGGTTTAACTACAATTGACAGCTGCGTAGCGTGGATTACTGCCATTGCTACCTTCCTCGTAATTGTAGACTAGGCTTAGCTATTCCTGCACAATCATTCATGAATATAATATCTTTATGTTTATAGAGAGAGGACATGTTGTTAATTTGATTGCAGTCTACCCATTTCTAGCCCCTGAACACAGAATCATACACATAATTATTCTCCTGCTGTTTTCCTGTATTTAGCACCACTGTTAACATGTACAATATGGGTAGATGGAAACTACCTAATCGCTTGTTTCAAGTGTAGCGGAATGAACGGCTCAGACTGTTCAGCACTGGCCTTCTGAGTACAACTTGATCCAAGCTGATGAGTTCTACCTCGACTCAGTCCAGTAGTATTTGTGGATAACTTACTAAAATTACGCCAGCCTCGTGCCGGTTGATTCACCGCCACGTAACAAAACTCCCGCGGTGGAAAAATGTCCGCACTTCGGTGCTCACAAAAATCGTAGAAGTTGTTTGTCGATCGTAAAATCAACAACATTGTGTTTTAGGTGTCATGATCTCATAGAAGTCTTTGCTACACATCACTGCGTTTGAACTTCTAGTACTCCAATACACACATCTCATTTCCTCTGCTTCTTCTCCCTCCGTTTTGGCCGACTATGGACCACGTTAATTCGAATTCAGCTTCATCTGTTTCTGGGCTTTAATTCTCGTCCTGTACTCCTTCATCCTTTCACTCTGCAATCTCCTCCTTTCTTCTGGCCATAAACGGTTTTCCGTGGTTTCCCATTTTCACACCAGGCGAATGCTGTGGCTGTCCCTTAATTAAGGCCACGGACGATTCCTTCCCACTCCAAGGCCTTTCGTATCCCATCGTCGCCATAAGATATATCTGTGTCGGTGCGACGTAAAGCAAGTTGGAAAGAAAAGCCTTCTGTCCATGACACTTGGGTACAGGATCTAACTTTTTCTTGAAACTTCTTCGTGACTTTGATCTTCGACTTGTAAGCATCCCTGTTGCTGATTTCCGTTCCTTGTCTTCCCATTTCTTCCAGGTCCTTCTTCACCTCCTTATACCTACACACCGTAGTTTTCCTGATCTCAAAAATCGTATTATCTGAATGGTCAGTCTTCCTGGATTCATTCTGTAGATATATCCGAAGAACATGGATCTCCCCTTCCGGATGGTATACTAACTGAGATCTTTTCCATCCTAGATAAAATTCTTGGTTTCCTTTTTTTTTTTCTGTATGATCCATCCTCTGTTCTTTGGGGTCCCAGTATCTTCCTCAAAATCTTTCTCTCTACTAGTTCCAACTTCTTGGCCAATCCTGTTATTATCAGGTTCAAACCTTCAGCTACATATAAAGTCTCTGTGCGGATCACTGTCTGGTAGTGTCTGAATTTCGCATTGATCGAGATATTCTTCCTTCATTTTTACATATTTGTTTCATCTCTAAATGAATTGTCTACCCTGCCTGGTGGCCATAATCGTTAAAGCGTCAATACTGTATGGTCTGACACAGTGATTAGGCCATTCGAGTCCCGTTGGTGGAAGGAAATTTTCATCATCAGAATGTTGGCTGGCAGGATATGAGAGGCGGTGTTATATACTTTCTAATCAGTAGATTGCGTGCTGAAAGCCTAGGGTTTAATTACAAACCTCTCCGCATTATTAACATGAAGTGAGTGCATATGACGCTGTTAATAGTGATTCCTCCGTCGGATGGAGACAATAAGCCTTGAGCAGATCCCTTAATGTTATTCGAAAGGAGTAGGGTTTTACCCTGTACTTTCCCACTATCGTATATCACGTCACATCTCTTTAACTCTTCTGAAGTTGAGTCAGGAAGGGCATTGGGTCGAAAACACTTGCTACGACACACATCTGTTAGCCAACTCTCTATACCAGAAAGTGCTATTACACATCGGTTTACCAAGCCGATGAAATGCCCTCATCAACCGACCCTATGAGTGACGCTTTCACAGCATTCATGACAGGAATTGGCTGTATAAGGAATGGTGTTAGTAACATCGCTCATACCTCAGTCACTTTCTTTTATTGTGAAAGCCAAGGATGAGAGTGAGAAAGGTCAATGAAAATAACACATTTGATCTAGACCATATCGGAAAAATATAGTATACTCTAAACACTACGTCTTTTGTAAGAAAAAGGATCTGGGCTTTCATCCCGTACCAAATAGTTTACGACCGAGCTCGATAGCTGCAGTCGCTTAAGTGCGGCCAGTATCCAGTATTCGGGAGATAGTGGGTTCAGGTCATGCTTACCTTTAGAAGTTGGTGCTTTCATACCTCACTGTCGGCAGCTGTAAATATGTCTTTTTTCGTGGTTTCCCTTTATGATATGTATGTAAGACAAGACGATCTACCTTTTCTCACCCGGTTGTCGGCGAATTATGTACGTGTGTTTTCTTTACGAGTTGCTTTTACGTCGCACCGACACAGAGAGGTCTTATGGCCACAATGGGATAGGAAAGGACTAGGAGTGCGAAGGAAGCGGCCATGGCCTTAATTAACGTACATGCATGAGGCTTTACTTTCTGGACCATGTGTTCGTAAACTCCCAAAGAATTTCGTCTTCTGCAGTTAGATGGCTCTACCATCGATTTGTTAGCTCACTTTCACGGACTAAAAACAAACTAAGAGCTTAGGAAATTTCATATTTTTATTGTTACACTTTATTGAGGATTTCTTTTTTAATGTACCGGTACCGAAGTTAGAAGTAATTCTTTCCAGAAAAAAATTAACTGTATCCACTTATTCAATAAAATTTACAGTTTATAGTGATTCAATTCTACATGAATTACATACACTTTTTAGGTACATGTTTCGCCTTTCTTGGGCACCTTCAGCCTATAGAACAACGAATCAATGAGAACAGTAGTCTGATAAGAACGGCGTAAAAAATCCAGGAAGCATTTTTTAAAACGAGAAGCTGCCTACGAAGGATATTTTACAACATAATTTCAACACACACTACGTTTAATCCATAATTATACTAATTTCCTTAAAAAATAGGATCATTCCTTCCACATGGGATATTCAAGGTTTGCATGATTGACAACATACCACAGTTCCGGTTTTGTTGCTGCCAAACGTACGACATAGGTGATTAAAAAGCACCTTCGGATGAACATACTTTTTACAAACTTTATTAACCTAATGATTCATCTAATAATTGAATATTCAATTTTCGCTTTGGACAATTTTAGTTATTGTATTCATGTCACAAATTTTGGTTTTATTCAACATGCACGTTTTAAACCCATGTACACAGTATCTAAAGGAAAACCTTTTTACAATTTCTTTTAGAATAAGATCATTTTGTATAGTATGAAGTTCAAATGTTTAACTCAAACAAAGCCTTCGAATTGGCCTTAAGATTGCCAATAGGCTGAATATGCCCAAAAAGGGCGAAACATGTACCTATAAAGTGTAATTCATGTAGAATTTAATCACTATAAACTGTGAATTGTATTGCATAGGTAGATAGAGTAAATTTTATTCTTGAAAGAATTATTGTTATCTTCAATACGGAACAGACATGAAAATTGTTACTTGTACCGAAGTTGCCAATACTTCAGCTGTTTCCTCCTCTATCGTAATCAACCTATCAGATGCTTGTAAATATGTTCTCTAACCTATCAAACCCGGGGGTGCGTATGGGAATTCAGCCTATCAGCAAAGTGAAGTTACAATTTAATCTGGAAGCTTCGCCTGCGGAACTGTAAAAGCAGGGCACTTTAGGATCGTCTTGTCTCAATTGCTCCAGTGCTCGAGAGTGCGACTTGACGAAGGCCTAGGAGTCAGGGGCGAGGCCTGCTTGAAGGACATCCAAAGATACAATGTAATGGCAGAATTTACCTAAACATGCGATTGCGGATTCAGCCGTTTCCTTTTAATGTAATTTTGTAAACTGGTGGTTTAAATGTAGGATTTTCAGTGAAGTCTGAGGAGTCTGTTTCTGTTCTCTACTGGGAAATATGTAATGTAAGAGAACGAAGAGTAGTGAACCATTGTCATCTCCTATTCAAACTTGCAATTGGGTGACTAAAGTTTCAACCTCTAAATTTTGTAAATATTTTCTTGGCTTTAAATGTTCGTCCTTTATTCACCCACGTGTAGTATGGGATTAGCCTCTGTATATTTGGGCCGTCAGTCCACTTAAGATTTTTGTAATTTCTATAAGGAGTCCTCGTGTTTCGCCTCCTTGCGTTTTGTTCATGGCCGGTTACGTACACGCTTTTATTTTCACACTTACGGCCATGCATTATGGCAATTATGCCCCTGTTTATCGTGTATTATTCATAAGGTAACTGTTCATTGTTATAGTATCCTTTGGGAACAGTGACTACCATTATGGTTGAACAATGATGAAAACCTTTAAATGGGGTCACCCGATGGGTTGGCGAGTGCAATTTTAAGCGCGTCATGCGAAACTGATTGCCTCTTCGAGGCTATACTCTTGTATTTTGGAGATTAGACTCCTTTGTAGTGTACCTGCTCGGAGCAAATTTTGCTCTTGTCCGGAGCAATAATGCTCTTCTGCATGTAATTTCACGACTTGGTAATTGTCTCTAGTTTTTGTGCCTGATTTCAGGACTTCTAAGTCCCAGATATTGTTAGAGATGACTGGCTCATTATTAACCTGTTCTATTGTTTTGTTATTCATTCAGGTTTTCTACTTCTCAAATTTTAACAACGGAAATAAAAAAATCCAAATTTGTTACACTAAATTTTCTCTAAATAATCCCCTGTCCAGCCATTCGACGTAGGCGCTTCCTATTCCTCTGGGAACCACGGAAACCCCGGACCAGGCTCAAAGAGTTAAAAATCAATCCCTGTGGAGCGGTAAATCCGACTAGAAAATTTCTGCAGAAACATAAAGAGGATAGTAATTTAAAACGTGGCGTTTATAACTAGGTAACCAGTGACTCTGGTCTTAGTGGAGTTAAGTGAAAGGTAAGTGATCTCTCTATCTCCTGTCTAACTTTCACGATCCAAGAGAGGTTCTTGAAGTTAAAGGAAAAGAAAAGAAAAGAAAAGAAAAGAAAAGAAAAGAAAAGAAAAGAAAAGAAAAGAAAAGAAAAGAAAAGAAAAAAAGGAAAAGAAAAGTAAGGCTCAATTTCAATGGTTCTCTTCACTGGCGTAGCCAAGGGGGGGGGAGGCCCAGCGGGCCCCCCCCCAAATATTTCCTGAAACTAGAGCGAGGATCAACCGTTGTTTTACGTACGGTACGAACAACATACAAAGTTACGCCGAAATGTTAAATTAATGTAGCGACAAAGAATCTACTAGCAAGGCTCAATAGGACCATTCAAAATTCTCCATATCTGCACTGCTTCAATGAAAGGAAAACACTTAGAATTGTGATGCGCGGGGATATTTTCCTGTACAGGCTTCAGTATTGGGAATGTAACCGTGTGTTGACAAATGTCATGACAAGAGGAAAGGGGAAATTAGCAGGAGATTACTCAGTAGGGGGCCGGAACATGATCACCGAGATAACGGGGGCGACGGCCAGAAACAGATGCAAGCTTACAACATCGTGTCAGCTTTTGCACATGGGTTCTCGGAAACAACAATGTCCTAGGGATCCTCTGGTTGTGCCGTCGTTGAGAGATGTGCTGTGTTTAAGTTGCACCGTTGGGAAGACTGTGACAGGATTGTGAGCTGCACGTTAATTCCTCATTTTGTGCCATATAAGTAACTTTTGGGACCGTTTTCTCACTGAGAAGCCAAAACTATGTGCATCCTCGGTAAATTATGAAAAAGTTTTCTTTAAATTCTAACAGTAGCAAGACAATTGCGGATGGATGCCTAAGTGCGATAGGTAGGCCTATATATTTTGTCAAATGTCCGGGAACGTATTGGAACCTCAAATGGCGCCATCAAAACTATTTTGTAATTGGCGGGCGTGATAACTTAGTTCCAATGGCTCTATATTCTCATCAGGATGGCCCAGGCTTGAATCGCAGTCGATGCATGAAACATTTTTAAAATCGAAAGTCGCGTTCTATTGATACGGATTCTACCTAAACACTAGATCGCGTCCCTTACCTTTCTTTATGATTTTCAGCCATAGCCGCATCATTTATGGTAGTGTACTTTGAGTATCCAACCATTCTCCGGGCTTACGTTGTACCTTAAATTGTGAGTGGATGCAGTAGCGTACCCACTGGAAGGGGTTGTGAAAAGATTTTGTAATTTTTATTAGAAATTGCTTTACGTGCACCGTAGGTCTTATGGCTTCGATGGGAAAGGAAAGGGCTAATAGTGGGAAGGAAGCGGCCTTAGCCTTAATTAAGGTACAGCCCCAGCATTTGCCAGGTGTGAAAATGGGAAACTACGGGAAACCATATTTATGTCTGTCGACAGTGGGGTTTGAACCCTATATCTCCCGGATGCAAGCACACAGCTGTGCGCCCTAACCGCACGGCCAACTCGCCGGTGGATATGGAAAGAAAGCCGGTCCTACCGAGTGCTGTGACGGATCGTCAGTAGATACTGATGGTTTTGATTGTTACCATGTACAATCATAGCTTCTCTACTCTTAACATAAACCGGCTGCATTATTGAAACTGTTCGTAAAATTGGTAATATCGTTCTTCGTTTGTGAGGAAGTAGAGTCTTAATTCAATTTGTCTTCTTAAAAAAAGGAACCACTTTGGTACTACACCCAGTGAAGGTGACTACCTTCCAGGTCGTAGATATTTCAATTACGGGATATTCAAGGCCAACTCTACTGCAGCCAAAACAAGTCTGTATCTTCCCCATCCCATGCCTATCTTAACTCTGTCAGTGCCGGGAATAGAATGCAGGATGCCTTAAGTCAAATTATAAAATGAAGAGACCTAGAAGTAACCAGCCGGCCCAGCGTTGTAGGGGTAGCGTGCCTGCCTCTTACCGGAGGCCCCGGGTTCGATTTCCGGCCAGGTCAGGGATTTTTATCTGGATATGAGGACTGGTTCGAGATACACTCAGCCCACGTGTTTATAATCGAGGAGCTATCTGACGGTGAGGCGGCGGCCCCGGTCTATAAAGCCAAGAATAACGGAGGAGAGGATTCGTCGTGCTGCCCACACGACACCTCATAATCTGCAGGCCTCCGGGCTGAACAGCGGTCGCTTGGTAGGCGATGGCCCTTCGGGGCTGTTACGCCATGGAGTTTGTTTTGGAAAAGTGAACAGAGAAGGGAGGGACACCCCTGCAATGCTCTTTAGATTCCAACTAGTTCTTCTGCCCGGCCTCGTGCATTTAGGACAGTTGGGAAACGTACGCCTTAATAAATGCTCCTCATAAAGCCTTTGTAAAAATACTAACTGCATCTATTTATAACAAGAATTACAAACGCCTCCTTTTCATGTGACTGAGTTGGTTGAGTCGCTGTTCTTCTGAGTCAGAGTTCGCAGGTTCAAAGCCCGACTTGGGTCGGTGGCCCTTAAAACTTTGTTGAAATGGCAACAGCTCCGTGTCGTTGGTTTCTGGCACGTTAATAAAAATTATGAATATTAGCGTCACAAATTGTAACTTTATACTACGGTACTATATTCTGTATCCCAGGCTTGCGAGAGAAAGTAATTAACAATTTGCTTTACGTCGCACCAACACAGATAGGTCTTATGGCGACGGTGGGTTAGGAAAGGCCTAGGAGTGGGAAGGAAGCGGCGTGGCCTTAATAATTAAGGTACAGCCCAAGCATTTGCGTCGTGTGAAAATGGGAAACCATGGGAAACCATTTTCAGGGCTGCCGACAGTGAGGTTCGAATCCACTATCTCTCGGATGCAAGGTCACAGCTGCGTGGCCCTGACAGCGAGGGAAACTAATAGGACAAGGTAAACCCTGCCTAGCATATGTTGTGACGTGTATCTTTCTTTACCAACTAACAAAATATCTATACCCATACGCTTTACATTCTATATTTATTTATTTATTTATTTATTTATTTATTTATTTATTTATTTATTTATTTATTTATTTATTTATTTATTTATTTATTTATTAGTGCCTACTTATAATAGTTAAAACTACATAAATTAATGGAATTGAAAATAAATTTAAATAAATTACTAACTAAACTAATATTAAAACTAATTAATATTAAAAACTCTTAAAAATGACTAATCCTCAGGCACACACACATTCATACTTCCATCATTGAGTCAGCTGTCCTCAGCAGGTAGTCTCGGCAGGTGGCCTTAAATTGTGATTTTAAAAAATAGCTAGTTTCTCTGACCTGAGCTGGCTGGGTATTCCACAATCTGGCGACAGTCACCACAATTTATCTATTAATTTTATTTGTGCGGTGCAGTGGAATAGAAAGAATGAATTTAGAACGTGTATTTAAGTTGTGAAATGATGATAAAAAGATGAATTTAGAAGAAATATACTGTGGCTGACTTTCAGCTACCACTCTAAACACCATCGTTAAAGTGTGTAGCTGCCGACGTTTATCAGACGTCAGCCATGAGTCAGCCTGATAGTATGGGGTGATATGAACATCATACCCGATATTGTAAACAAATCTCAGGCAGGAATTCAATGCTCGTTTACGTTTAAGGGTTTCTTCTCTCGTCACGTCAACTAAAATAACGTCACAATACTCAAGTATAGGGAGAATGAGTGTGTGTATTGGTTTGGCCTGTAGCTCAAATGGAAATACATCCGTCTAATGTTTAAGAGGGTGAAGAACTCCAAAAATATGTTTACGTATTTCTTTCCTGTGATCAGACCAATCAACTGTTTCATTCTTCATTACGCCTAGATTTTTAACCGTTTTACTGTAGGGAATAATGTTATCATTCAGTAGGATAGGCGGGATTGCGACATTGTTTGAGCAGCTCAGTAATTTTCGTGATCCAATTATGATTGCCTGAGATTTTGTGCAGTTTAGTATAAGAGAATTTCGTTG
Source organism: Anabrus simplex (assembly GCF_040414725.1). NCBI lineage: Eukaryota > Metazoa > Arthropoda > Insecta > Orthoptera > Tettigoniidae > Anabrus > Anabrus simplex. Next base: position 1,091,611,615 of record NC_090266.1, read on the forward strand.
TGCATGTACACTGAGTAGTCGGAGGTCATTGTTAATATCTTGTCTTGCAGTGTCGATATGTTTGAAGATCGTCAGCATAGAGGTGGTGTGTCACAGCTGGTATGTCATTGATATAAATAAAGAAAATTAGGGGCCCTGGAATACTGCCCTGTGGGATAATATTAAATTTCATTTTCCATTTAGAGGCCTTATCGCTTACTGTTACACGCTGTTGACGGTTACACAAAAAAGAACTAAAAACCTTAAGCACAGCCAGGCCGAATTTTAGCAGTTCCATTTTTTATCATAGTCGGAATTACTATAGTGGCAAGGCGCTACGGATGTTAAGAAGGATAAGTATAGTGAGAAGTTGTTTGTCCATAGCATTTCTATTGTCTTAAGTAACCTTCAAAAGTGCTGTTGTGGTACTGTGACCCTTCCTAAATCCAGATTGCAAAGGGTCCAAAAGAGCATTTTTATTTAGGTATTCCAGAACTTGCTCGTATACTAAACGTTCAAAGGCTTTAGAAAGCGCAGGGAGTATGGACATAGGACGATAGTCAGAGGATGATTGTGGGTCTAAATTCTTAGGTGCAGGTATAATATTGGCTGTTTTCCAGACAGGAGGGAAAGTTCCGTATAGTAAACAGTAGTTCAGTGTGTGCGTCAGTATAGGCAGGACAACACCCATAATGTTATGTATAAAAGTAATAGAAATATCATCTGCACCTGTAGTCATTGATTTAATTGAGTACAAAGCCTTTTTAACCTGATTTTCTGTGATACTGTGAAATGTGAATGGTGGATTGGCTGGAGGGGAGGGCGGTGAATCGGTGCAGTTAATTGGGGTAGGTTGAAAATTTATTCTACTAAATAAACCGTTCACAAGGAAGCAGAGGACGCCCTGAAGGTGGGATCAGTTGCTACCTCAAACCACACTTGCAACCAACTCGAGTAGTTTTCAAATCACAGTTCACAATGTCACTATCTACCCAACTCATCAACATAATAATAGCCTATTTCAATCCAAATATCGATGCAGAAACCATTATAGACAGCTTAGGAAGAGCCATCGAAGCATTCAACGACAATAAGCCCCTCCTTGTGGCCGGGGACTTCAACTGCCGGATTGACAAAAGAAGCATCAACACTGACAATGTTGTAGACTTCCTAATAGACAACGGGCTGAGACTAGTGAACACAGAAGATGAGTATACATACATAGGACATAACGGGAAAAGTACAAACGACCTGGTATTCCTCAGTAATCAAGGGATATACGAAGTGGAGCAGAAGATCGCACTCAACAATCCAATCAGAAAACACCTACCAGTCAAGACCTCCCTCCGCATAGGTTTAGACGCACCCATGGAAGTTCCGGAATTACCAACAAGATTCCCTAGAAGACTAGACATGAACCTATGGGAGGTAAACAAAAGAGCCATACCGGAAATAAACACAATGATCAAACTAGGAGACATTGAAGAAGCCACGGCAAAACTGCAGCAAATTCTACTGGCCTCAACTACTAAACCAAACATCCAGAGAACGGCCAAGAAATGGTTTGACAAAGAATGCTACATTGCAAGACAAAATACTCTGGAATACCTCCATAAAGCCAGATCCAGTAGCAGCCAATGTCACCTACAAAAATACGCTGAGGCGAGGAAAGCATATAAAGAAATATTAAGAATGAAAAAGATAGATCACAAACTACTAGAAGAGAAAAAGCTGATCGAGGAAGCAGAGGGAAAGCCCCACCGAATCCTGAAAGGAAGCAAGTCAACACAGAAAACCTCTAAAATAAGCCCGCAGCGGTGGACGGAACACTTCCGAGAACTTCTTGGGAACGCATCTTCGAACGAGTTTGAAAAAAGAGACATACCGGAACATACACTCCAACCACTCACAACCGATGAAGTATGGAGAATTATCCAAGAATCCAAGGCCAAAAAGGCAGCAGGCCCGGACGGAGTGTACAACGAGCACATCAAGGCCACGGCGGCGGACACTGTAAGTGTACTGACGCTACTGTTCAATGAATGTCTGAGAAGCAAGAGGATCCCGAACATATGGCGACAGGCCAACCTAATCACACTGTACAAAGGCAAAGGCAATAGGGATGATCCCAGCTCATACCGAGGAATCGCCCTGGAGTGCAATATCTTCAAAATCTTCTCAAAGGCCATCATAGCCCGCATCAGACCAAGAATAATAGAAGAGATACCACCCAACCAATACGGATTCATGGACGGAAAATCAACACTACAAGCCATAGTGAAAGTAACAAACGAAATAGACACTGCTCTAGCACAACCATCCACACCACTGTACACTATATTCATCGACTATCAAAAGGCCTTGGACAGCATCGACAGGAAGATACTAATAGGAAAACTGGAAGCAACACTAACACCAACCAACTTGCAGCATGAATTGGAAATCATAAAAGTTATACTTAACGTAAACTACCTGAAAATCCACGATGGGACAACAATCTCAACACCTACAACGCAGACCAAAGGAGTACTCCAAGGAGACCCAATGAGCCCGGTATTGTTCAACGTGATGACAGCCGACATCGCAAGTGCAACAGAACCAGCAGGGGTCAATCTTGTAATGTATGCCGACGACATGGCTCTGCTATCAAGAAACCCCATCGGAATCCGGAAGGCATTCAATAACCTACAAGAATGGGCAGACAAAAACTCATTAATTATCAACAGTGAGAAAACCAAAGTGATGAAATTTAGAAGAGGAGGAAGACTCGCAAAAGACGACGTTTTCTCAAACGGCAGGGACCAGCTAGAAATAGTATCGTCATTCAAGTATCTAGGTATCACGCTCCAGACTACAGGAGCAACTTTCACACTACACGTCAAAGAAAGAGCGATAGCAGCAACTAGAGCAATGTTCGAAATCCCCAAGCTCCAGAATCTATCAGTGAAAACGGCCGTGGCATTGTTCAAACTTAAAGTTGACCCGGTAGCCACGTACGGTATACAATTAGTCTGGCACAAAGTAACCACAGCGAATCTAAAAAGGATTGAAAATATCAAAGCCAGATACCTCAAGCGAATCCTCCAACTATCAAAATATACAAAGAACAGACTGGTGTACACCCTGGTGGATGAGCCGTTCTTCCTAGAGGACATAAAAACCTCCTTCAACCTTCCCGACACCGAAGCATCCGCCGCAGTCCTGGAAGAAATACGACGAAAAGCACAGCAAATCCCGGAAGAATTCTATGAAACTGAGGCAATGAGAAACGACGAATGGAAAGGGCCAGGCTTCAACCTACGCCACACCTTCACCCGATTCGCCGTCCACGGGTTCCACGGAAAGGTATGCCAAACCGCTGGATACCACGAACCAGACGAAGAATGTACCTGCCGGCTCTGTGGTGGAAAATTCCCCAGGTACCACCTTATCAACTGCACCGCAAGAACAATATCCATTACCGCACTCGCTAAAGACTGGTAAAGAGGAACCGCGTGCACCTACAAGCGGACGAGGCATGTTCAACAGAGTGTTGCAAATTAGGCAGTCAGAAGACTTTTCATCACTGTGCCCTGCCAAATGCGATCTCAATACAGTGTCGCAAATTAGACAAGCAAACGACCTCCCATCACTGTGCGTTACAATTTGTGTGAGGCAGAGTTCAGCTCTAAATGTCCTCTCACAGATGGAACACATGGACACACGAGCACCAATGTACGGACTTGCTTACAAGCGGAACTATGACTGTTAGTAAAGACCTGACAATGACTATCTGACATTGTAACTTTTTACTCTATGGAATTTAATTACCTAATCTAATCATTGTGAATTATTGTGTGCATGGCCATTGGCTGCAATAAATTATTAAATAAATAAACCGTTCAGTTTGTCAAATGGAATGTCAGGAGTTGTCTGTCTGTGTTGATGATTTCCTATTTCCAGATCTCTGAGTTGGTCCCATGCGGGATTAGAATTTAAGTTGTTGGCTAAATTCCGGAAATATATACAGTGCATTGTTTTATTTCTGATTAACTGCTTTGTGCGATTTCTTAAAATGCGGTAAGATTCGAATTCTGTGTATCTAGGGTTTGTTTATAATGTGGAAATGACGAGTCACGGTGGGCCATCATTCTCTTGGCTTCAACATCTAGCCATCGACAAGAAGGCGAGAAACCTGTATTCGATGTGTGTGTGTGTGTGTGTGTGTGTGTATTCTTTGCCGTATTATTTGTGTAAATGTCACTTCTTTATTGCTTATCACATGACCATTAATATAAAAACATTACCGTATTTGTTCTAAACCAGAATATTGCATCTTCTCTCAAATTGTTTATTCTTGCATTCATTTCTCTTGTACTTGGAATATATGAAATTCTTTAGTTATGTTGGTATGGGAGTAACAGAGGTAGCCGGGGGAGGAGGGAGCTTCGTCCAAGGAGTCCAGACACCCCAGGAGTTTTAACGAATGTACTTTTATTAAGAATTTTATATATAATGTATATTAATAATAGCTTCCGGAGTCCGACCTATTGGCTGAATGATCAGTATTGAGGCCTTCGGTTCAGAGGGTCCCGGGTTCGATTTCTAGTCGGGTCTGGGATTTTAATCGCATCTGATTAATTCTTCTGGCTATGGGACTGGATATCTCTCCCAACACTTTCCTCTTCATATTCAGACAACATACTACTCTACCAACCACCAAAGAAAGACACAACAGTGATTACATCCCTCCATATAGGCTTGGCGTCGGGAAGGACATCCGGCCGTAAAACAGGGTCAAATTCACATGCGTGACACAGTTCGCACCCGCGACCCCACAGATGTGGGAAATGCGTGGGAAGAAGAATAATATTACTATTAGCTTCCGGAACCCGCACGAATCCGCCACTCTTACTTGGATCCAAGGACACTCATTTTAGGTATTCTACACCACCTAAATTCTGGAAGTTTGGACACCTATCAAACTAAAGTTCTGGATGAATGCCCCCCCCCCCCCCAAGAACTGAAATCCTGGCTACGCTACTGGTTCTCTTTCTAAGCTCGTGGTTGATGACAACATTGAAATGAATTGTGAGATAGACAGGAAGAGCCACAAACCATGGCACCGTATCCTTTGGTACTTCATCGATGCAAATGTGGTAACTTTAAACGACACATTTCCAGTGATTGGGTTGCCCCTGCTCTATTTTCCTCCAGAACAAATATAATGAAGTCATCCGATTCACATACGGTACCCAAAATGAAACCCCACGTACCAAGGGCTGTGCGCCCGGAAAGATCAGCGCATCAAACCCAGAGGTCAACCAGGAGGAGGTGTGCTAAGTGCAGCACTGTAAAACAACAGGTTCGAACAGACTGGATTGGTTCAGTGTGCAAAGTACCACTATGCATGGGTAAATCCAAGTCTTGTTTCCAGGAATACCACACATGGACTCTGTCGATGAAGCACTACGGCACATCTAGTGTACCACGTATTATGGACATTAGTGAAATTGTAATGGACAAAAAGTAATTTTATTCGACATATTATTGCCCCAATGCAGATGAGATAGACATGTTTTCTAGTAAATTTATAAAATAAACACGTATGTATGCAGCAATGGAGTCTTTTGTCAAATTTTCCGTGCCTGAAAGATTTAATGTAACACGTTAAAATGATATTTTTCTACGAAAGCGCGTGGCAGCAACGTGAAATATGATAAAGGTAAACAAAGCCGAGAGAGAATGAGTACGATTTCAGAGTTTATTGCACGGTACAGTTCTGGTCACAAGTTGTGTGAAATTCTCCGTGGTTCTCAGGTTGCATATTGTATCTCTGACCACTTGCAAGGCACTCTGACGTTCATGATACCTCCCTTAATGTTTACTCTATCGAAAGGAGTAAACTGACTCTAAAGATCTCGTTTTCCCGTTACCCACCTTGACGTGACATGGAAAACATGTTCCACGGGACTTGGATTAAAATCCAATATTTCGTAATCACGTGCGTTATTATCCGTCGTACGATAAAAAAGGTACATGACATAAAGTAATTGAAATAACATATTTTTAAACGTTTGTTAACGGTCTGTTGACAGACCTAATGTTAACTAAAATATTTGAGAATAATCTTCGTATAAACACCAACTGCATGTGATTACCATATGGGCCTGAAAACACAACCCTGAGTGAGTAGATTCCAAATACATAGTTGGGTTGAAATAAGTCCAAGAGTTTTTCACTTTTAGGAATATACAAACAGATAGATAACCGGACGGATAGACATTCATACAGACTAACACCAAAGGGAAAAGTTCTACCTCATGTTTCCTCGGTGTTCAGTTACATTAGGTAGTGTTAAAATGCAAGCCGAGGGAAATATTACATATCCTCTGATTTTCTCCTTTTATGGATCCTTCAAATAACTGTAGGTCCGTCACTGGCTGCAGAGCATGAAGCCCGTAGAAATTAGTAACTTTCCCCGTTATTTGAAGATTAAGCGAAATTATGTACTTAAGAACATTTATTTAAAATGAAGGGGCTTTTCACACGTAGTCTAAATATTTTACGTGTAATCAATAGTGTAAGAGAAAGTAAAAAAATACTCTTCTGCTATGCCTATAAACCCCCAATCTTTTCAGTGATTTTAAATGATATGCATATCAAAACCTGCTCCTGGATAAGAAGACTCTAAATATGAAGTTTGGTCGAGATATAATCAATATCGCAAGAGAAAATTGAAAACAAGTCTTCTGATCTTCCTATAAACCCCTGGCTATTCAATGATTTTTAAACGACATGCATATCCAAATCTGTTCCTGGACTTATAGACTCTAAATGTGATGTTTGGTTGAAATATAATCAATAGTGTAAGGGAAACTTAAAACAACTCTTCTGGTCTTCCTATAAAACCCCAGTCTAATGTGTGATTTTTAAACGATATGCATACCGAAACCTGCTCCTGGATGAGTATACTCTAAACATGAAGTTTGGTTGAGATATATTCAAGAGTGTAAGCGGAAATCGAAGAAAACCTTTGTCTTCCTATGAACTCCCAGTCTATTTAGTGATTCTTAAATGATATGCATATTGAAACCTTATCATGGATGAGTAGACTCGAAATATGAAGTTTGGTCAAGATATAATCAATAGTGTAAAAGAAAAGTGAAATTTTCTACTGGTCTTCCCATAAACCCCAGTCTATTCAGTGATTTTTAAGTTATATGCATATCGAAACTTACTCCTAGATGAGTAGACTCTAAATATTGACGTTTAGTCGAGGTCTATACAGCCGTGTATCCATGATGGTGGAACAAACAAACACATACGAAAGTTAAAAATCACCTATCCGGTCTTGAGTTCTCCTAAAAGGTTAAATATATCAAACTATGGCAAAACAAATGACAGAACAGACAGTGGAATCCCCCACAATTATATTTATAAGATTAATGGTCGTTTCACATATAGTCTACAGATTTTTACATATAATCAATAGTGTAAGAGAAAATTGACAAAAATTATTCTGCTCTTCCTCTAAACTCCCAGTATATTCAGTTGCTTTAAAATTATTTGCATATCGAAACCTGCTCTTAGATGCCTAGACTCTAAATACGAAGTTTTGTCGAGATATAATCAATAGTGCAAGAGAAAATTTAAAAAGACTCCTCTGGTCTTCCTATAAATCCCCAGTCTGTTGAATGATTTTTAAATGATATCCATACCAAAATCTGCTCCTGGACAAATAGACTCAAAACATGAAGTTTGGTTGAAATACATTCTATGGTGTAAGTGAAAATTGAAAAATACTCTTCTGGTCTTCCTATAAATCCCCGGTCCCTTCCGTATTGTTTTAATAATATTCATATTGAAGCCTGCTCCTGGATGAGGAGACTCTAAATATGAAATTTGGTCGAGATATAATTAGTGATGTGACCGAGCTCGATAGCTGCAGTCGCTTAAGTGCGGCCAGTATCCAGTATTCGGGAGATAGTAGGTTCGAACCCCACTGTCGGCAGCCCTGAAAATGGTTGTCCATGGTTTCCCATTTTCACACCAGGCAAATGCTGGGGCTGTACCTTAATTAAGGCCATGGCCGCTTCCTTCCTGCTCCTAGCCCTTTCCTGTCCCATCGTCCCCATAACACCTATCTGTGTCGGTGCGAAGTAAAGCAACTAGCAAAAAGAAAAATTAGTGATGTAAGAGAACATTAAAAAAAATTTGTTCCTCCCATAAACTCCCAGTTTGTTCAGCGATTTTTAAGTGATAAGCATTCCGAAATCTGCTCCTGGATGAGAAGACTCAAGATAAAAAGTTTGGTTCAGATATAGGTAATCAATAATGTAAGAGAAAATTAAAAACAACTGTTATGGTCTTCCTATAAACCTCCAGTCTATTCAGTCATTTTTAAATTGTATGCATGCTGAAATCTGCTCCTAGATAGGTAGACTTAAATATGAAGTTCGGTCGTGATCTATTCAGCAGTTTACCCATGAAGATGGAACAAACAAACAAGCAAACAAGCAAATACGAAAGCTAAAAATTACTGGTACGATGTTGAGTTGACCTGAAAGTGATAAATATATCAAAATATAGCGAAATAAATGATATTACAGACAGCGGAATCCCTACAACTTTATTGATAACATGAGATAAATACACTTATGACAGACGTAGAAGGTGCAGTTCATGACGAAAGTGGAAGTGATTATGACGATAATTCATCACTACAACTTGGAGAAGAACAGTGTCCAGACAGAAATCCATCGTCAAGTGATTATCAAGAAAGCAGTGGTTCTTCATATGCCCCATCACCACCTAGGGCAGAGAGAATAAAATTCCCTGAAAATTACTTGACTGTTACATTCAACATTTGGACAAAGCAGCCAGGAAGAAACCACCCACCCAGCCGTGTCTTCGTGGATTGGCAATTGACATGTCACCTCGTCTGAAATTCACGTCTGTGATGGCATAGGCCAGTGATGGCACAGAAAAAGAGGATAAAATTATAGGCCAGTCTTGCAGAAATTTGAGAAGACACTCAAAGCCCCTCACAGGCACGGCACAGTTCTCTTAGAGAATAGAATCGACAAAGAGGGATGTGATCTACTCATAGTGAAAAGACAAGAACATCCAGTTATTCAAGACCGAATGTTACGTATCTGGGCAATGAATATTAGGAAACGAGTTGACCCAAACAACACTTCATTATTTAATGAGTCCAAAACATGGGACAAAAATTCAGGAGAAAAGAAGTAGAACAGTTTATCGTAAAATAATATAAAGTCAGCCAGTGGTTTTCAGTTGAAGATTCTGTTATACATTAAAAAGCCAAATAATTTGTTAAATTAATACGGGATTTTATTTTAGAGCACAGCTTTACTACAGAACATATAATTAATGCATATCACTCCCAATTTGATAAAGAGCTATATTGTGGAAGAACTCTTGCCTTTAAAGGAAGCAAGATGGTCTGTGGTGTTGTAGGCTCCGTTGCAGTAACTACACATTCACATATGATGCTTAATGCTTGTTGTTTAAAGGGGCCTAACATCGAAGGTCATCGGCCCAGATTCATATATGATAATGCCAATTATAGTAACGTATGACACACTATTTCCACATATGTATGTCCTTGTCTTGGAGCCCTGTGGACAATTTCTAGCTAGCACAACAGTTGAATTACCTATTATGAAAGCCCATGCAGAAAATTGTAGCCAGATTTGAAAGTTAAAAAATACATTATTTTGTTGCTTGATTCCTGGACATCAAACAAGGATAACGATCTTTACAATGATACAATGCCTGAAGGTGTGAGATTCCGTAAGAAGTTGATCCCGGTGAAATGTACAGGATGTGTACAACCACTAGACATTTTCTTTGTTTTGTCCATTTGGAAACATGGTAAGGTTCATCACAGATGCATTGACAGAGTCTTCCGACGTTAAAGTGTGGCACAGACAAAATTATCTCCGCTTTCAATCATGGGTACATTTTCAGAATTCGGCCATCAGATTCAAACATATGATCCGATTTGCTTTCTTCCAAATTGGATATTTAACAGATCATTCAGGGCCGTTTCAAACTCCTTCCGATTACTGTTTTGACGGTGGACTTGCAGAAGAGTGTTCCAGAGACAACTGTAGACAGCTTGCTTTCATCCGATGTGCTCACTGTGAAAACAGTTTCTCTGCTGACCGTGCCTAAATTGCGGATCTTCATGTTTAATACTTTGGGTAAGTAATACGGTACATAATATTATCATAACCAACATTGAAGACATTTTATTGGCCATTCAGCCATTTATCTCAAAATTATAGTCATATTCATTCCTTTGCACTGTATAAGTGTGTACATAAATCGAGGCTTACAAACTCCTATGTTTACTAACCATAGCAGCTATAATATCTGTGTTTTACATTTACACTACACAGATATCGGAATTGTGTGACAGCAAGTGAGTCCCCTTCCTCGTTAATATTCTTCATTATATGTTCTAATTTCCATAATCCAGCTAACATAATCTGTCCCGTTTAATTACATAAGAAAAGTTTGCTCATTTTCACTCTTTGATTCAGTACTTTGATAACATCCCCATTTTCATCTCCACATTGCGCTGTTTTCATAGTTCAGTAAGAGACATCAGAACACAGTACTTCCATAGATTTTTACAAAGATGGCTTCGTTTGGAATATTGGTCAGATGGTGGAATATATTCCAAAACGAAATGACAATCGACGTGGTTCTATGATTTATGGTCATGAGATATGCAATTAAATAAAAGCCCGAGCTTCCTTATTTGTTGTTTTTTACTTGCTACTTCCTGTATTACACTCATGTTCATAAAAAACAGAACACCTCGTAAGACTAGAGGATAGGAAGTTGATATTCACAGGACATGTTCATTAGTATGTTCTGCAGAAACGATTAGCATTTCAGTCACCTAGGTTCAGCATGTGTCTTGTTGCCTAGTAGTCATTAGGTCCTACCTGGGCACTGATAACTTGTTCCATGCGTCATGGCATCGACGCGTATAAGGAACGAATGGCGTCCTGGCGTATAGCCGTTCATGCGGCATTCACCTGGTTCCACAGTTCATCTTTGGTGGTTGGCACTGGGTCACAGCTCCGCACCCATCGTTACACCATATCCCACACATTTTCGATAGGTGACAAGTCCGGTGATCGGGAGGGCCAGGGGGACAGTCTGACATCCTGTGACAATAAGAAGGTAGGTGTTCGTGCAGCAACATGCGGTCGCGCATTGTCCTGCTAAAACACGGCGTCTGGGGTGTCGTGCAGAAAGGGTATGGCTACAGGTCCCAGGACGTCATTCACGTATGTCAAATTGGTCACAGTGCCCTGGACACGTGCGAACTGTGATATGTGGTTGTACCCAATAGCACCCCACACCATTAAGTCCTAGAGTTGGCGCTGTATGTCTTGTGCAAATGCAGTCAATGTGATGCCTCTCCTCCTGTCTACGGCGAAGCCAAATGCGGCCATAATTTTCAAACAAACAGAACCTGGATTCATCCGGAAACACTGTCTGCGGCTATTCCTGTCCCCAGTGGCGTCGTTCCATACACCATTGCAGTCTAGCATGTTTATGTACATTAGTCAAAGGTAGGTGAAGAAGTGGACGACGCGCCAGTAACCCAGACCGTAATAAACGGCGACGGACTGTCACTCCTGATAGTGTACGGTGTGTTACACTGTTCCACTGTTGCGCCAGACCCGAAGAGGGCACAGATGTGTCCTGTAATATCATTCGGATGAGGTGTCTATTTTCTCCATGGGTGGCCTGGGTGGTGCGACCAGACCCAACTCGTCGTGTTCTACGGCCTTCTGTGAACCATTCTGTACACACCCGCTGCACTGCCGACGCACTTTGTCCCACACGAGCAGCAATTTCCCAGATGGAAATGAAGCCATTAACTCACTAATTTGACAGTACGGTTCTTGCATACGTCTGCCAGGTATCCTGTACGTCTGCTCAAGTCACACCTATCCATTACCTTCGGTTTATAGCGACTATTAGAGCCGCAGGCACATTTTACCAGTCGGTGGTGGTGCGCCGAGATATCGATGTGGACCTTGAACCTGAAGGCTGAAATGGTGCAAATACTAATCATTTTTTCAGAACATACTAATGCACATGTCGTGGGAATGTGAAGTTCCTATCTCTAGTCCTTCAAGGTGTTCTGGTTTTTATGATTAGGAGTGTACCTGCTCCCTTGTTTGTGTGCTGATTACTTCTTGTTTGCTTACACCCCTTCTTGTACAGAAGTATTTTTCGATAAGTTCATGAATCTTTCACATTTCTGTGTACGTCCATATGTACCTGTCTATGACCTACCATCAATCATTCTTGTAACGTTTACTCGTGTCATCGTTCCGAGGTAGAGCAGCTATTTTCAGGCACACCCACAGTGATGGTGAACTGAAAATGCGATGTTATCCACATACCAGCACTCCTGCCATTCTTAAATCTCTAACAGTATTGCGAATCGAACCTGGGCCAACGAGCACGGTAGCTAATAGTGCTATCCCTTACGCTACAGACCAAAATCTTCAATGATCTCAATCAAGAATGCCATATGTATTATAACCTTTTCGGTGTAAATGAACAGCAAACATTAGAGCTACAGTGAATCACAAAAGTAATCGGGCACTAGCGTTTAAATGGGACACATGTAATAAATAACATAACCCCCATTTCATACTTGAAAACTTTACTAAAACAACATAAACAATAAAACTCAAAGAAACATGCCCAACATCGCAGCCAAACATTTTTCGGGTGACATGTGAATCAAACACATCACAGTACATTTCAATACTTTGTATGAAGTCCTTTTTGCTTTATTACTTTCTCCAAGCGTTTAGAAATGCTGTGAGTGCATTTTCTCGTGTAATCTGGACTTATTTGTCTCCATTCTTTCATTATTCTATCCTTTAAATCTTGCCATGATGTCACTGGCGTTTGTTTTAACTTTTCTCTTCAGATCATTCCATAGGTTTTAATAGGTTTAAAGTTCGAACTCTGAGGAAGTGAATCCAAAACCTTAGGGCAATTATACAGCATCCACATCCTCACAATAACCGATTTATATTTCTTGATATAATTTGAACTTGCCCGAAAGCCCTAAATTTTCAGCACTTTTCGGTAAGTTCTCCTTTAGAATATTCAGGTACTTGCGCTTGTCCATTTTACATTCAGTGAATACTAATTCCCACCTCCGTGTTTAGATGTCGGCTGCAGCTCCTTCGTTTGAAGCTCTTCATTTCTTTTCCTCCAAATCGTATTTCTTCTCATTCAAGAGAACATCTGCACTTGACTTTAATCTACAAAAATTACTTCCTCCCTCCAATAGTTATTTATGTGCTGGTTTACGAAGTCCAATCTTTACTTTCTAATTCTCTCATGTACCATGGGTTTCTCTCTGCTCACTCTGTCACTATACCCTGCTCTTCTGATAACTCTCCGCACAGTTTCAAATGTGAACTTCCTTCCTAAAATCCTGCAGCACTGCGGCAGAAATTTTCGTTGTCGGTAACTTTGGATTTTTATTAATTTTTCTTAAATTTTCTTATTACTCCAGTTTCCTCTCTTCTACTGAGTTTCCTTGGTTTCAATTCTATCTTCTCGGTAGAATCTTCTTATAATATCACCTACAGTACTCTTACTTATTTTTAACAATGAGACAATATCTCTTTTAGAACGCCCTTTAGCGTGATGGAAAATAACAAGCTGTCTCTTTTCAAATGATGTACTTCTCCTTTTCCGCCCTATCGTACTGTAAAACGTTCGTGTTCTGCCTACTACCACCCCTCAGTCCCACCTGTCTCTGCCTGCGCGACAAGTGCACGAATATTTACGTGGCTGCATATTGCGGTGTCTTATAACTTAAAATTGCGTATAGTTAATTCAATTTTACGGGTACTTGTATGTGCTATATTGCACGTGAGTATTCACATTACTAAATGGACTGGCAATTGCTTCTTTTTGACTTCTATTTTTGGAAGAGTACTTCAAATAAAAAATAACATAATAGGGTGGTCGAATTCTTTTCTGAATACTTTTTTACATGAAGGTGTATTTCTATATTTGATTCACCACAGCAACAGTCTTATAATTGTTTGAATGATCAGCTTATAGGACTTCGATTGAGAAGGAACTGGTTCGATTCGCGGCCAGGTTGGAAATTCTAACTGTGTATGGTTGATTCTTACGGCTTGGGGTCTGGGTGTTTGTGTTTACCTCAGTGCATTCCACTAACCAGTTAACAAAGATAAGGAGAGATCTTCTTTGGTTTGCTTTCTACGATGCTTCATGGTTCAAGTTCCTACTGCACGGTTTCGGCAAAGGCGATTAATTCAAGCTAAACTGCCAGTTTAGTCTGTACGGTATATATCAGGCACAATCATGTATGATGATGGGGTTATTAATGGTGGTATATGTTGTGTCTAGTGATGTTCACAACTTCACATACATTATGAATGTTACATCGAACCGGAGCATCGTTCTGTCAGAATGAATCCATTCATGCATTTTCCAGCGTCACCTTCGCAATTTCATGTGGGATCTATGCAAATTAAATACGATAATTAACTGGGGGTGTAAAGCTGAATTCCCTTCCTGCCGCCAGACGCTGATTCTGATAAACATCAAATCTGAAGACACCGGGAATCACACATGAGGCGTTCAGGTAGGGGATTTAGGCAGACCAGTGTACAGACATATCCCGGGTATGTACGCCTGTCTCGTGTTGTTCTACTGTGTTCGGATAGATAAATTCAGCAGCAAATTACAACCGAATCAAAGCATTAATCAACGGTTTAGACAATATGAAAATGACTTTTCATTGCTTCATCAGCCTGCTCAACCAAAATCCCATTCAGCATATATGGAATAGGCTAGAAATGTACTGCTCAACGAGAGCTTATGTCTTCATCTGATCTACAGCATTTTATTCTCTCATTCCAGTACAGTTCCAGGATACCATTTCCGGCATCTTTTTAGTCTGTGTATAGAAGCTCTTCTAGTGTGCCCACCTTCCTTCTACGTAACTAGCCAAGGTCTTGGTCTGAATCTAGAATCTGAGCCAACAGTTTCCTTCGTAACCATCATCTGTACAACATATTAAGAGTTAAAGCTTCCAAACTAAAGTTGCTTCAGCTTCAGTTCGTGGCAATCGTTATAGTGAACGGTTGTTAAATTGAACATTCTACTAAATATTTTTCATGATTTCCCACTCTAGACAAAGTAAATTCTCAAATGGCGCCTTTTTTCATGAGATTGGATGATATGAGGAGATTCCTTCTAGTCCAAGTGCCCAGTTAATTGCGAAAACACACCAGAACTGCCCCTACCAGAACAATGGTTAGCATCCTCATTTGGCATACCCTATATTTACTGTTGGTGTGAGAGTTAACAACGATATTTGAAGTCGTAAGAATGAAACGACTTCAGCGTAATGCTGGGTGAAATATTTGTTTCTGTTCTCGTACGTAATCAGTTCTTGATTCCGTTACTAAATGGCCAGAGTTCTGGTCTTGTAGCAATTCGGGTCTAGGTTCATTCCCGGCTAAGCCGTGATTTCAATCTTCCATACATTTTTTAGTATTAATAGGCATTGTAGCATTTCAAAAACACATTAACTTGGTTCTCGAAAACAACTTTCAGTGAGTTGTCAGAATCGCTGCATGAGCTAATGTGTACTTCCATTGTGTGAAAACAGGGGAAATCAATTGCACATCTCTCTACCGGAAATATTCGCAGTGATATTTTAGGCGATTCAACCCGTACATTATATCATTTCATAAACGCAAACTCAACTTAAGGTAGAATAGTTACAGTCTGAGACATATTACACAAAAATATTTTCCATGTCCTGATTTGGTGCCCTTTTCATTTTATTGTGTGTCTGTAAATACATTATGCATTACGGAGGGTATATAAAAAGACAAACAACATACATTCAGCTATAAAAAAGCAACAGAAACGAAATAAAAGTGCAAAATTGATATAGAATTTTGAGAACAAAATTATCGTTCTTTGTGTGGCAAATCCATACCATGTATAGCCACCTTGGACCCTCGGACATGCTTGAATACTCAGTACAAAAGAATCCTACTTGTTTTGGGGGAGATTATCCCACTCTTGGATAGCAGTTTCAGTCCGTTGCTTAATGTTAGCTGGAGGATAAGAACGGTGGGCAAATATTCTCTTCAATTCACGCAATACATGTTCACGCTTGCGACACAGTTATTGCAAATTTGGGACGGATGAGTCATCAGATACGGGCAGAAGGTGTTATCGGAGGCTGGTAATTTCACGACTGAGATTGCGAACTGCAGCGTAAACATTACGCTCAGAAGCCTCCTTGAAATCCTTTCCCCATCGTGCTATCAATTTCGAACTGTTTGACCACACAAATTGACTCCGGTGTCCCTCGGAAGATCCTGGTGGGATGAAGTGGGCCTACGACGTACTGAATGCAACCAATACCGATCTTCCTTTCGAGATGTTTTGAGACGGAAGGAAGGAGCACATTATCAGTGAGATTTATTGCCAACTTAATATTCGGAGATTTATCTACACCGTGTGAATAAAATATGGCACTTCTATGCTTTTAGAACGAGTTTACATGGTAATATTCGCTATTTTTTCTAAACTTTTCTTGTCACTTTCTAACACAATAGAACAACTCAAGTTCATTGCCAAAACATGTGTTGGAGAATCTACATTAAATAATAAGAAAATAAACGTTTTACTATGAAAGAACCTACCGATACTTCTGGATGAGTTCTACGGTGTTTGACTGATTATTCCGCATAAGAATCCGCTCAGTTTTGGGTCAGGAAGTATGCGTGTTTTCCATCCTACGAGATTTCTGGACAGGTATTTTCTGATATAGAAGGTTGAACGTCTCAAATTTGAAGTACTGGGAGCAGTGGATTTACCTCCAATACAATCCGGATTGACTTTTTCATTTAGGTAAATTGTCCTTCGACAGCAAATATCCTAATTCACTATTCTGCAAATTTTTCCCACCATTATGGTAGGCTAATTCTGGGAAAATGTCAAGTCGAATTCGTCTCTGTACAGGCCTCGAAAGTTGTTTGGAGGAGTGGAAGTTACAGGCATCCACTCTCAGTAACTTTGCCATTAACTGTGATAGAGTGGTTAGCTTTTCCAGATCTTCATAACCTAGTATTCATACTTGTAACAGGGTGACAGAACCTCAGGGGTATACGCCTCTGTAAGAGAGGAAATGTCGTTTCTAATTTTTCGACCTTGACACCTACGTCCTTCCGGACGAAACGTACCTAGCTTTATCATTTCGGCAAGTGATTACAGACACAATAACTTAATTTAATTTCTGGGACACGAACCCTACTTTCATACCTTGTTGACACACGCGCTTGACCAGAAGTCGCAAGAATTACAGTTTAAGTAATAGTTCCTGCATCGCCAAATACTAATGGCAATCGATTAAGAATGACTGAAGTCTTTGGTAACAATTACGATTAATATTTGATATTTCAGTTATCCGAGAACGAGCACTTCCAACACCTTTGTACACGGTAATTTAAACATGATGTAAAAAAGAAGAGAGAACCATTGATACACACAGAATGAAGCATATTGCTAATAGATCCTAAGGCTAAGCTCAACACATTACCGAACAATTCTTCATTTCCTTACTTGCAGTAGTTCTAAGTAGCATTCTATGGTAAAACAGCCTTAATTCTCCCCTATATTTAGATAATTTTTCTAGGTTAGAATATAACATCACCTTGTAGATTAATGATAAATGTTGGGAGAAACTGAATGTCCTAGAATCTGGATGATAATATTGTATGTACCTTCCTGACGGCGTGGTTACAAATCTTCAGACGAACAATTTTATGCCAGGTAGTGTATTTTAGAAATTCAGACTTTCCAACTGAGTAATTTAGGTGTTGGTGAGCACTCACTCTTGATCAAGAGATTTTGAACAAAATGTTATACATATCAAGTAGGCTATGGACTTTGTATAATTAAGCCTAATCAATAAGCTTTGTATTTTCAAACTTCAGTTAGTTTAAAGGATAATGAACTAGCTGCAGACAGTCTTATTCATTTCCCTCTTACTAGTTATCTTCATTAGTAGTCAAAATGAAATGGTGTATGGATTTTAGAGCCGCGAGTGTGGGAATGTCCGAGTACATGTTCGGCTCGCCAGGTGCAGGTCTTTTGATGTGACACCCGTAGATGACCTACACGTCGTGATGAGGAAGAAATGATGTTGAAGACGACACATACGCCCAGCTCCCGTGCCAATGAAATTAATCGGTGGTGGTTAAAATTCCCTAGCTTGCCGGGAATCGAACCCGTGACCCCTGTGACCAAAAGCCAGCACGCTAACCATACAGCCAGACTTCATTAGTATTTCCGAGTAATATACTATAATAAACTCAGTCCATTTTATGAATGTCTTAACGACCCGTGTTTCATGAATTATTCAGGTAATATTCTCATTTTCATTGAACAGTTGTACAAACAACTTAATGATGAAACAGTTTCCTAATGGGAACTTAATTATTGATTAAGTAATTTTCTTGTTCATTTCTTCCAAATCGTCACTTCTATATCGTAATGAATGCATGTTACATTGGCAGACACGTGTTTAATTTTGAGGCAGATACCTTCAAATTGCATATAGCAAATTTTGGATATTAATTAAAATTTCATTTTGAGCTCCCATTTTTTCTCCCTCTCGGTTTCAGCTAAGGAACAGCTTACTCTTCGCAACATCGCTACTGCTGTCACTAACCTTTCTAGCTTCATAATACACAATGACTGCTTTTCCTTTGTTCCACATATACGGCCATTGTAGCCATATTATTCACAAACGAGTTAACTGGGTAACTAATGTGCGTCATGTTAAATACCAGCACGCGCTGAAGTGAAATGATAACTCCTGAAAGCTTCAAGTTCCATCCAAGCAGAATGAGAGAAAGTGGTGAAAAGCACTGGACCGCAGTCGTGCTGGCGTCGGAGAAGTGATTGACTGTGGATGTGAGGTGTCTGATAAAGAGGTCGGATTATCGTGAACTCCAGAGCTTTCTTCAAGGGATTAACTAGGGGACAAGTGTAGGAGGAAGTTAATACATCCTGTGGTCTTCAGCTGATATAGTGGCCATTCGGTACTGTAAGGGAAACATTCACTCAACGGCAATCCAAAGTTAAAAATCACTCGTAATACATGACGGGTAATTGACAAACGTAAAATAACGTTAGGAAAACGGCAAGATAACAATGAACTAATTCTAAATTCACGTTTTTATTTGCCTTGCGCGACACTCTAAAAATCCATAAAAGAAATATTTATACAATTAATGCATGTTTACACTCGGCCTATCCAGTGTTTAACAGTCTTGTCCTTTGCTATGAACAAGTCCTCCTCACTGCATGGTTCACGCAGGTTCACTCAGAGAGTTAGTAAATGATACACTAGAGGTAGCATTGGCGCCACCGTCTACGTGAGAATTACTTTAACGAGCGGAGCATGTTGAAATCGCAGCTGTTTGGCAAAAAGCTCATCAATGTAAATTGGGGACTTTTATTTTGTGTAAATGACCAGGACATTGCTATAATAATGCCTAACGACCGAAAATGTCCTCTCTCGTACGAATCGGATGGGAGAGTTTTTAAGCCTAAAAGCGTTGGTGAGATTTTGGAGTAAAGTAGACAAAATATTGTCATCGCCGGTTTAGGCGCTGGCTTTCTGAGCCTAAGTTAGCGGGTTCGAGCCTTGTACAGTCCAGTGATACTTGAAGGTGCTCAGAAATGTCAGCTTGTTTTAGATAGATTTACGGGCACATGAAAAAACTCCCGTAGGAAAAAAATTCCGACACCTCAGCGTCTCTGAAAACCGCGTAAGTAGTTAACGGGACGTAAGGCCAATATTATTATTACTGTTGATGTTTTCTAAATGCGATTACAAGTGGGAACATGACACACTCTTGTGGTTTCAGCCTATTATGGAGGTTTTGTTTAGCTTTTCCTGAAATGTATGATTTGCTTTAAGATTTTAACTTGTAAAATGATTTATGTTAAAGGAAAGGGAAAGTGGTAAATAATATGACTGAAGAGAACTGAAAAAATACTTGCAATAATTTTTACATTTTGCTTTACATCGCACCGACACAAATGGGCCTTATGGGGACGATGGGATAGGGAAGGACTAGGAGTGGGAAGGAAGCGTTTAAATGAGGTACATCCCCAGCATTTGCCTGTTGTGAAAATGGGAAACCACGGAAAACCCTCTTCAGTGCTGCCAACAGTGGGGTTTTAACCCACTATTTCCCGAAAACACGCTAACAGCTGCGTGGCTCTAACCGCGTTGCCAACTCGCTCGGTCAATAATTTACGTATTTTGCGTGTATATAGTCCTATATGCCATTTAAGGGAATAATATTCATGGAAGTAAAGTACTCAGGTGTTTACACGGTGTTGCACATTTAGGCTCTAAATTTTAAAGTCTGGTAAGATATGAATAGGGACTGCTACACGTATTGTACGAAGGGAAGGCAACAAACTGTATATACAGACAATATATTAAAGAGCTTTTAATAGTATACATACACACAGAAAGTGATAAACGGGCACAATTCCAGGGTATCATGCACAACTTTTCCTATTTTCTTTTTTGTACCAATTTGCTTTACGTCGCACCGACACACATAGGTCTTACGGCGGCTATGGGACAGGAAGGCGAAAGGAGTGGGAAGAAAACGACTGTGGCCTTAATTAAGGTGTAAACATTGTAAACCATCTTCAGGGCTGCCGACAGTGGGGTTCAAGCTGACAGCTACGTGACTTAAAGCCTGCAGCCACTCACTCGGTATCATGCACATGAATTTCCTTTATATTCGGTTTCAAAGGCATGGCCATTCCGTGAAAGGAAAATATCGTCCCTTCTATTTCCCAAACATTTAATTTCCGTCTTCAAGGAATGATCCAAAGAATCTCATTCACGCCGACAGGGGAATCAGTCGTGAAGTCAGCCCAAGTAGGACAATTCTCATGACAATAAGTGTCACGCAAAGTATTATTTTATACGCACAGAAATGAATTTCAAGGAAACATACCTGTGAAATAATACGCCACTGTCCTTTATGAACCTCTCTATGCTGCACAGGAGACTGGAATTTTCCTTCAGAGCAGTACATACTTCAATTTATCGGGAAGCTCCAGTAGTGATAGTGTCAAACAATCCAGATTTGCCAAACAGCGCGCTCGTTCAACTTCGCACACGACTGCAGCGCCAATGCTACCTCTAGTGCATTGTATACTAAGTCAATCAACAGATGTACAGAACATCATCTCTTACCACATTCACATTCGTCACGAGTGTAATCTATATATATAAAATAACTTGTCCTGACTGACTGACTGACTGACTGACTGACTGATTCATCATCGCCGAGCCAAAACTACAGAACATAAAGAAATGAAATTTTGTGGATACATTCATATTAAGATGTAGGTGCTCGCTAAGAGAGAATTTTTGGATATACCGTCGCTCAGGGGGTGAAAAGGGGGTTGAAATTTTAAAATGAGTGTATCTATATCTCAAAACTTTACAAGTTTACAGATGTAAAAATTGCCATTTAGGATCTTCTTTAAAAATAAGGAAACACGTATTTTTTTGTTTTCAGAAAATCCCAAGAGGAGGGGTGAAAAAAGGTGGAAAAGGGGTTGAATGCCTTTAATCAGGATACCGGTACTTATATCTCAGAAACTGAAGATATTACAGACCTGAAAATTGCTACACTTTATCTCTTTTAAAAATAAAGAAACACGAATTTTTTGTTTTTGAAAAATCCAATTAATGAGAGGGGGGAAAAGGGGGGGTGAATAATAATTAAAATGAGTGTATCAATATCACAAAACTTTCAAAGTTTACAGATGTAAAAATTGGTATTTAGAATTTTCATTATAAATAAAGAAACTGTATTTTTTTGTTTTCAGAAAAACCCTATAGGAGGTGAAAAGGGGTGAAAAATGGGTTGAATGTATTTAATGACAATACTTATATCTCAGAAACTGAAAATATTACAGACCTGAAAATTGGTCTTTGGGATCCCCTTTAAAAATAAAGAAACACGTATTCTTTTGTTTTTGGAAAATCCAATTAATGGGGTGTGTGAAAAGGGGGTGAATTTTGAAAATGAGTATATCTATATCTCAAAACTTTTAAAGTTTATAGATGTAAAAATTAGTATTTAGAATCTCCTTTAAAAACAAAGAAACAGGTAATTTTTTGTTTTCGGAAAATCCCAATAGGAAGGGTGGAAAAGGGTGAAAATCGGTTGAATGCCTTTAATGAGGCTACTTATATTTCAGAACCTGAAGATATTACAGACCTAAAAATTGGTATTTGGGATCTACTTTAAAAATAAAGAAACAAGTATTTTTTCGTTTTTAGAAAATCCAAATAATGGGGGGTGAAAAGGGGGGTGAATTTTGAAAATGAGTGTATCTATATCTCAAAACTTTTAAAGTTTATATATGTAAGAATTAGTATTTAGAATCTCCGTTAAAAATTAAGAAACAGGTAATTTTTTTTCGGAAAATCCCAATAGGAAGGGTGGAAAAGGGTGAAAATGGGTTGAATGTCTTTAATGAGGCTACTTATATTTCAGAACCTGAAGATATTACACACCTAAAAATTGGTATTTGGGATCTACTTTAAAAATAAAGAAACAGG
This sequence comes from Anabrus simplex, assembly GCF_040414725.1. Classification (NCBI taxonomy): domain Eukaryota; kingdom Metazoa; phylum Arthropoda; class Insecta; order Orthoptera; family Tettigoniidae; genus Anabrus; species Anabrus simplex. The sequence goes on from NC_090266.1 coordinate 1,091,634,335, forward strand.
TATTTTTTCGTTTTTGGAAAATCCAAATAATGGGGGGTGAAAAGGGGGTGAATTTTGAAAATGAGTGTATCTATATCTCAAAACTCTCAAAGTTTACAGATGTAAAACTTGGTACTTAGAATCTACTTTCAAAATAAAGAAACACGTATTTTTTGTTTTCGGAAAATCCCAATAGGAGGGGTGAAAAGGTGTGAAAAATAGTTTAATGCCTTTAATAAGGATCCTTATTTCTCAGAAACTGAAGATGTTACAGACCTGAAAATCGGTATTTGGGATCTCCTTTATAAATAAAGAAACATGTTTTTTTGTTTTTAGAAAATCCAAATAGTGGGGGGGGGGGGTAAAAGGGGGATTATTTTAAAAATGAGTGTATCTATATCTCAAAACTTCAAAAGTTTGTAGATGTAAAAATTGATATTTAAAATTTCCTCTAAAAATAAAAGAACGCGTATTTTTTTGTTTTCGGAAAATCCCAATAGGAGGAGTGAAAAGTGTGAATAAGGGGTTGAATGTCTTTAATGAGGATACATGTATCTCAGAAACTGAAGATATTACAGACCAGACAGTTAGTATATTGAATCTCCTTTAAAAATACAGAAACATTTATTTTTTTGTTTTTGGAAAATCTAATTAATGGGGGTTAAACAGGAGTGACAAATTGGGGTGACTTTTTAGAAAGACTATATCTACATAATATCACAGAAACGTAAAATGTTACAGACGTAAAAACTGTTATTTGGAATCTCCTGTTAAAGCAAAGAAACGGGTATTCTCGGAAAACCCAATGAAGGGTCGGGGGTGGTGAAAAATTGAAAAATTAAATGAATTAATTGTATGAGGACACTTACATCTAATAAAAACTAAAGATGTTATAGGCGTGAAAATTGGTATTTAGATCTTCGTTCAAAATAAAACGACGCGTTTGGGGGGGGGGGGGGAATCAACTTTGGGGACGGGTGTGAAAAGGAGTTGAATTCGTTTCATGAGGACACATATCTCAAAAACTGAAGATAATCGGTATTTAGAATATTTTTTACTATTAAAGAAACAAATATTTTTTGCCGGAAAATTCACATAGGGGAGGGGGAATTGTGAAAGTAAGTGATGAAAGAGAATTATTTTTATGGGAATACTTTTATCTCAAAACTGAAGGTAACACACGTGAACATTGGTATTTGGAATCTCCTTTAAACATAAAGAAACACGCTTTTTTTTCTTGGGGGGTGAGGTGTAAATGAACTTAACCGCGGTGGGGTGAAAACGGAGGTGAGACCAATTGATTTTACTGTTCCTAATGTACTTATAAGGAGCCTCCGTGGCTCAGGCGGCAGTGCGCTGGCTTCTCACCGCTGGGTTTCGTGGTTCAAATCCCGGTCACTCCATGTGAGATTTGTGCTGGACAAAGCGGAGGAGGGACAGGTTTTTCTCCGGGTACTCCGGTTTTCCCCGTCATCATTCATTCCAGCAACACTCTCCAATATCATTTCTTTTCATTTGTCATTCATTTAATCATTTCCCCAGTGGAGTGCGACAGGCTTCGGTAGGGCTTTTTCATTCCATTCCTGACCCGGTTGAATGACTGGAAACAGGCTGTGGATTTTCAATGTACTTATTCTGATCATAAACCGATCATTTTTAATCTCTCCTGGGTTCGTTTTCAAGAGCCATCTTTTCCTTTGGGGAACCTTCTTAGATTACAGTAAATTCTTCTGGCATATAAACAAAAATTTAAACATATTTGAAATAAACGATAGATATATGATTGACCGTGCAATTGTTCACCTCTGTAATAAGGTCAATAATGCACGGAAGTATGTCATTCGTATCGCCAGAAGTCCTGCGCACTTGCCTACGGGTTACAATGGTGCTGGTCATACTGTCATCAATGACAACGGCAGCAGATGTAATTTACCGCCAAGTAGAGGTTCAGTACCGCCAAGGCACCCAAGACGACACCATGCCGGATCTCCTCAAGGATTTGATCCACATTAAAAATGCTTATAGGAAAAGATGGCAAAGATTTAGGGACCCAACTGACCGGGTGGAATATCTGTACCTATCCCGGGAAGTACGAAATCGATTGCTGGAGAAAAGATTGAAAAATGGAAGGAACGTTGCCGTAATCTCTCAGAAAACGAGTCAGATCGCGAATTTTGGCGGAATCTCTCAGAAAACGAGTCAGATCGCGAATATCGGTGGGTTATATATAAAACGATAAGCATTCAATTATAAATTTCAGTATAATACCGTAGCGAAGCACGGGTATCTTGCTAGTCCCATTATATCGGTTTACTTTGAACGTCGGTGGATGCAGAGTCGGTCTCGGCCCACAAGTGGCCACGGCTGGTCCGTGGTCCAACATTTCTGCACTCTGACCTGTCAATTGAGCAGAGGAGGGGTGGCCACGGTTCTACCGTGGCTCTATTGTGGCTCTACGCCTCTGTATTCGTGAGACGGGAAGGGGCTGGACCTCACGGCTGGCCCCAACCGTCAGGTGTCCTGAGAATGTTTTCCTTGGTTTTCCATTCTCCTGCACTAAGGCGAGTGCCCGGACAGTTCCTACTATAGGCCACGGCCGCCAACCCCGTCACCTTCTCCAAGCATCTCCTTCACCGTCGCAAATCTCCAACCCTGAGAGACGGCGTCACCGTCTAGGAGGCCCACTTCCCCGTTCAGGAGAGGAATGAAAATATTTTAGTAGTGGTAGTTACTTTGAATCGTGTTTCTCCAGCTCTCAGTCAGCTGAGTCTTTTACGTATTGAACGGCAGGTTGTAACCTGCTGCTAGCCTTTCCTACCCTGGCCACTATTTTCAATATTTACATTCAAGCAAACTTGTATTATTACATAATATTGAGATGTTTTGGTTGCTAAAGAAAATATTATTGAATGAATAGATACATTTTCCGATTTGAGTAACAGTCTCCAAGTGATTAAAGTAGTATGTGTCTGAAATAATTTTAAAGTTTTGATTAGAATAGTGAACACAATTGCAGCTTTCCTCGTACAAATAACGAGAATGTTAATATCGGTAGCAAATACAGTAATTTAATATAAGCTTCAGTAAAACTGTGAGTTAATCATTGGCCACCTGTTCCCAACATTGCAGATTTGGAGACATGATATGGGCTTTTGGGCTTATGCCGTGACAAGAACACAACGTAAAACTCTTTAAGGTTCGCAGAGAACCTTGCTCCACGTCTTCAGAAGAAAATCTCAACATGTAACCTCGTAGAGAGTTTCACCTTGTTTCCTTGACATGGCACAAGCCCAAAAGCTAATGTCATGTCTACAAGTACAGGCCGTGAAAGCATCAATGTTAACAACAGCAGATTTGATTTCGCCTGAGGACGTCGGCATTTGAGGCTGTTCAAATGCAAAAATTCCGTGTCGCTGACTTCTAGTACATTAAACAAATGACATTTTATTATTATTATTATTATTATTATTATTATTATTATTATTATTATTATTATTATTATTATTGTTATTATTATTATTATTCCGTGCCCGGTTAGCTTCCGTGGGGGTCACGCACTGAACTGAGTAAGTGTTTGGCATAACTTCACGGAAGACACTGGGGCGGGGGGCCTCAACCCCGACACGGCGCGTCCCATATGGCTGATAGGGAATGTTCCTGTAGATATGCAGGACAGGTGTGAATAAGGCTTAGCTAAATAAACACCCGCGGATCAACTGAGGCAAAAAGTTCTGCAGTCAACGGTCTCGATGGCGGATGAGGATATTTCCCAACGGCTGAGAGGGCGGAAGAACTGGCTCTACGGCTAACAAACTTAGTTCTAACCACGGACAGAGTAATCTGTCCCACCAAGCATTACCATGAGGTAACATTATGCATGATGGAAACACTTTCAAGGAAAACTACCCCAGGTGGTACCCAGCAATGGAAATCCACCGTCGCACCAGGCGGCGCAAACAAGCCTTCGGATTCTGGGGAGCTTGTACCAACATGCAAGATGGAGTCGGAGCCATCTGGTAGCCAGACTGATGACGTACTAACGACAAACACGACTAACCTAAAACAAAATCTAAGGACAAAGAAACATCACTATTTTGGAACTATCAACATACAGACTCTACTTAGGACGGGGAAATTAAAACGGACTTTGGATGAAATGGAAAATCAGAATATGCTAATACTAGCAGTGCAAGAGACGCGTTTTACTGATATTAATACGTTTGATTCAGAATATTATAGAATATTTAAGGGTAAACCTGGACAAAAAATTGGAAGAAATCTGCAGCAACTTGGCACAGCATTTTGTGTAAACAAAAGGGTTATTGACTCCGTAACGGACTTCTCTTCTCCTTCTGATAGACTCTCCACTCTAACACTGAAATGTGCAAACAAGAGATACACACTATTCAATGCACACGCCCCCATAAATGAAGACAACAGAAACAATCCTGATAAGGTGAAAATATTCTGGGATCAATTGGAGAATGAATTGCTAAAGACGCTAAGCAATCATGTCAAAATTCTGATGGGTGATTTCAACGCGCAGGTTGGGAAAGAACGTCAGTTCCGAAAAATAGTAGGTGGTTATCCAGCTCACACCAGAACAAATACGAATGGGAAGAGACTTATTGACCTATGTGAGATATTCGATCTTAAATTAATGTCCACGTACTTCAAAAGACTGCCAAAGAAAAAGAAAACGTGGTGCGCTCCACGGAAAGACCTATGTGAATATCAACTGGACCATGTTGCAATTTCAAGGAGAAACACTAAAGAAATTATGAATGTGGTAGTACGGAAAGGAGCCAATCTTGACTCTGATCACTTCTTGACCCGCATAAAATTCAAGCCGTTACCGCTAAACAAGAAGAGACTCTCTCCGAATGCGTCAATAAAAGTAAACCATGAAAAACTTCAAGAAAACAGAAACGACTTTCAAAGACGTATGCGGGAGAAGAAAATGGAGACTTGTGAGGATATTCGAGAGAATATGGCTAATATAGCTAAGGATGTTGCACCATTGCGACGAACTCGCAGACACCGATGGTGGACTACAGACTGTGATGTAGCAATTGATAGGAGAGCTGCAGCCTATAAAGCATGGTACGCAGATAAAACAGAAGATAAATTTGAGACATACAAGGAGGTATGCAAACAGACAGCAAAGATCCTCCGGCAAGCCAAAAGGAATCAAATATCTGAAGAAATTCGAAGTATTGACACGGAATTTAAGAAGAACAATACTAGAATCTTTTATAGGACCTTTAAAGAGCACATACATGGATATCAACCATCTACCATGGGATTTCGAAGGGAAGATGGAAAATTGGCAGTGAATAAGAATGAAAATTGTGAGATATTAGCTACATATTTTGAGAAATTGTTGAACTGTGAAAAACCTAAAAATAAATGCCCAAAAGAGGATCCAAAGCAACGGAATGAAAACTCAATACCCCCTGACGAAAAAGAACTCCGTGAAATAATTACAGACTTAAAGAACAACAAAGCTGCAGGGGAAGACTCTGTCACAGCAGAGATGCTGAAAAGTGGTGGAGAAATCGCAATAACAATTTTAAGGCGAGAAATGGAAAAGATATGGGAAATGGAGGTAATCCCTGAAGATTGGAAAAATGCTATCATTCATCCTCTACACAAAAAAGGTGATAGAGCAGATCCTAACAACTACCGCGGCATTTCCATCACATCTGTAACTTATAAGAGACTTACTAAAGCACTACAGAGGAGACTTGTGGAACAAGTGGATCATCAACTAGGCGAGTATCAAGCGGGATTTAGGAAGGGAAGATCGTGCGTTGATCAAATCTGGAGTCTGAAACGTGTACTAGAGAATCATCTCTCAAAGGATCTGGTAGTCGGTTTTGTAGACTTTAAAAAGGCGTATGATTCAGTCGACAGGGAAGTGCTATTCAATATATTAATGGAATTTGGAATTGACGCCAAAACAACACCAATTATTAAGCAGACTTTAACTGGGACACATTCGAAAGTTAAGTTCATGGGAGAGAACTCCAAGCAGTTCGAAATTAAAACAGGAGTCAGGCAGGGTGATGGATTGTCACCAATTCTTTTCAACTGTGTGTTGGAGAAGATTATCCGGGAGTGGGAAAAAGAACTGGACAGAAAAGGATTACTTAACCAAGTATACATTGGAGGGTCAAAAAGTGGTGTCATGATTAATTGCCTTGCCTTTGCTGATGACATTGCGCTGCTATCTAGGAATACTGACACAGCAATAGAACAGCTGAATGTACTAAAACTACAAGCAGAAAAAGCAGGACTACAGATTTCTTTCGAAAAAACTAAATATATAACAAACATCAAAACAGCCCCTCGGTACCTGAAGGCAGAACACGGTAAAATAGAAAGAGTTGCTAGCTTTAAGTATTTGGGTGAAATAGTGCAATTGAAAACAAATGAAAGAGAAGCAAACGACACCAGACGGGAGAAAATGGCTGCGGCTTTTCGTAGGACATATCCTATATACAAGAAGAAAACCATCTCCAGACGAGCTAAACTAAGGCACTACAATACAGTGATTAAAACGGAATGTCTGTATGCTAGTGAATGCCTCCAAATGACAGGAAAAGCGGGACTGAGAGAAGCTGAGAAATTTGAAAGAAAGATCCTTCGCAAAATAATGGGTCCAAAGATTGTGGATGGACAGTATAGGCTGCGAGGAAGGGAAGAACTTTACCGAGACAATGAAAGGCTAACTGAGTCCATGAGAAAACGGAGACTTAAATTCTATGGGCATTTATTTAGAATGAATGAGAAGAGACTAACGAAAAGGATTTTCACAATACTAGACAGCAGACCTAAAGTGTCGGACAAATGGTTCAGGGAGGTGAGAAAGGATCTCAGACAGGTGGGACTAAATTCGGAAGACATCTCAAACCGAACAAAGTTTAGGTCAGTGATCGACAGATTTCAGGGATTCCATGACGAACCAAAACTTAACCGTGGGTGGACGGACGAAAGAAGACAGGCTGCCAGAGAGAGGATGCTGAAGTTCTGGGCTGTGAGGAAGGCTTCCAGAAACATGTAATTGTTATCTAACGTGGTCTCTAATGGCCGTAAACGAATATATATATATATATATATATATATATATATATTATTATTATTATTATTATTATTATTATTATTATTATTATTATTATTATTATTATTATTATTATTATTATTTCTTTCAGATGACTGTCTATTTGAAGCGGTAGCTAACCATGAAACATCATTCATGCTTTCGAGAATTGTATGGAAAGAATTAATGAAAAGTTTCTAACGTGGGTTAATTCCTAGGTAGCAAGTTCCATGGTTTTTCTGCCCTTATCAGCGTATAATACTGAACGTCCTATATGGCACTCCATTTGGAAATGGTTTGTTAACACTCAACTCAACGCTTTAGTAATAATTAATTTTCAGGAAATAGTTAAAAAATCTACTGCAAGGAATTTTTGTTCAAGACATTCTTCGTGACAATATGTACTTAGATGACGCATAACCATGAGTGTAAATGGTGGGAAATAACAGAAATATTGACATCAGTTCGAGGCGTCAAGCCATTGAGGCCCATATTGTGCACTAAATAGTAATAATACCAGCTACTGGACAAGATCTCTTCTGATTTTTTTATTGGGAACTAGACAGCCGAATGGCTCAATCATTGGCTTCTCAGTGAGGCGTCCACAGATCAAATCCCGGCCGATGCACTTGGGATATTTGACACAAAATGGTACGTCCCTTCCCTTCAGATTGCACGTAGAACTAGATATTATATGCGTATGATCACGATATCTACAGTCAATAAACAACACGCTTCCATGGCTCTTCGTTTAAGTGCACTGCTACTATGATATGTTGTATGCTGTCATTGATATCAGCACCTAGGGGTAAAAGATACAATACATTGTCTGTGGAATTGACCGAGCAAATACAACAGCATGGGAATTTGTGCGTTAAATGAGTTTAACTGATACTGGAAATTGTACCCTATCTCAACATTTTTCATTTCGATCAAATGGGTTGTTCAACCGAAATGGCAACAATTATAAATTTAAAAAAAAGATATGATGTATAGATAGAGGTTTCATTGGTGGAGAAAATGAAACTAATATGATGATTCATGTGTTACAGATGTTTTCTTGTTTAAACACTGATCTCTTTAAATGCCACATTTGATTGGAGTGAAAAAATTCGAGTTAATTAAACTCATTTTGATGCTCGGTTTTAAATTCCTGTGTTTGTTCTGCCACTCCCTAATACCCATTAGACTGTGATATGAAATAAAGTATATCACGTTTCAAACAACACCTCTTACACAGAGTAGCCGGGCTGAGTGGTTCAGACGGTTGAGGCTCTGGCCTTCTGACCGCAAACTTGGCAGGTTCAGTCCTGGCTCAGTCCGGCGGTACGTCAGCACCGTGTCAGTAGATTAACGACGTAAAAGAACTCCTGCGTTCCAAAATTTCGGTACCTAGGTGTCTCAGAAAACCGTCAAAAGTACTAAGTGGACCGTAAAAACAAGACCATTTTTGTTATTACACAGAGTTTCTCTGGAAGGTAAATTTTTAAACTGAAAATTATAATTATCATCCGTAACTCATTTACAACTTTTAGACTCTAAGTATGCGAAAGTTCGGACCAATCAGTGCGTCGAGCACAAAACTGCACAATGATAGATGATTAGAAACGTACGAACGGCCATCATTAAAATCTTCCTCGTAGTTCACCAAGTCCAGAAAATTGTTGGAGTTTCACCACATCGTAACCTATGGCCAAACATTCCCAGTCTTTAGTAACAAGTTCTCGTTAGAAGCGACGAGGCAGTATCATTAGCAATAAGAAAATCACACTAAACGTATATGGCTGATGACCACCATGATCACAGTCCCTTAAATGGAACAACAATCATTATAGGAACAACAACAAAATGGCCACCACAACACTAGATTCCCTCGTCATGAAGGCCGAGCATCAACAGTTTCTTTTCTCTGCAACACATACAGCTCATTAAAATCCTGGACTTAAAATTAGCATTATAGACACTAAGGTGACCCCAGTTCATATCCCGGCTAATGCATGTGGAATTCTGAAATGAATAATCACGTATTTGTTGTTGGGTTTCTACGTAATACTGGAGGTCCCCTGGTTGTGATTACATCAGGTGTCACGTAAAATTACAAGCTTTCATTCCTTAATATCCTTTGTCTACCAAAATGACAGCTGTGCAGTCAAATGGCTTGCAAATTATGCAATATCAAATGGTCAGTGAGACGGCAACCTCAGCTGTATTTCTTGGTTTTGTTGTCTGGATTTACTCCCAATCACATCAACCAATTCCTCAGTTGAACTCACTAGGGTCAGTGAACTCCATTCTAGCCTTGAGCTCAGGATTATTTATTTATTTTACAATTTGCTTTACCTACACAGATAGGTCCCATGGCAGCGATGGAATAGGAAGGACCTAGGAGTGGGAAGGAAGCGGTCATAGCCTCGATTAAGGTATTTTCCCAGCATTTATAAATGTATTACGGGTAATAGTTTGGTCTGCCCTGTCAATATATTATCAAGTTCCTAATTTTGCACAATTATTTCAACTCGGGTGCATTTCGGGAGCCACCACCCCCTTCATCAGCGATTCCTACATCATAAATCAAGATTTCCCATGTCGTCAGATCTAACAACATTCAACTATAGCTTACAGAAAGACACAGGGAATCTTGCTCTGTGATACAGAAACCGCTGATGAAGGGAGTGGTGGCTCCCGAAACATGTACAAGCTGAAATAATTGTAGAAAATTAGGAAGTTGATAATATATTTACAGGGCGGACAAACTATTGCCCGTAGTATATTTATATGAACTTAGTACGGATCAACTATGGACTTAAAATGGTCAAATTTGTCGAACCCCAGCATTTGACTGGTGTGAAAATGGGAAACCACGGGAAACCATCTTAAGGGCTGCCAACAGTAGGGATCAAACCCACTATCTCCCGAGTGCAAGATGATAGATACGTTACACAAACCGTGCAGCTACTCTCTCGGCAGATGAAGATTAAATTATATAAACGAGATAGGAATCGAACCTGGTACCTTAGTGTAAAAGGTAGAAGTAGTTCCTCCATTCCATGGGCCTGTAGCATCGCCAACCTCACTGCTGCCATCTTGACGGGGCTAAACCTCATTGTTCCCACCTTAAGCACGTGGTGGCGTGGAATTAAAAATCCACATGCTTTTTGACAGCTGTCAAACGGACACTAACCTCACTTTTAAGGACAACAAAACATCGCTAACCTCACTGCTGCCATCTTGACGGGGCTAAACCTCATTGCTACCATATTATGCATGTCGTGGCGCGGAATTTAAAATCCATGTGCTTTTCGACAGTTGATAGGTCATAACCACACGGAGTTTAAACAACTAAACATGGCTAACCTCACTGCTGCCATCTTGACGTAGCTAAACCTCACTCTTTCCACTATATGCATATAGGGGCGCGGAATTTGAGATCCAAATGCATTTGACATCTGCCAGGTCCTAACCACGTGGGCGCGGAATTTTAAACAGGTGAACGTGGCTAACCTCTGTGCAGCCATCTTGACAGACCCTAACCTCACTGCTGATATCTAGGGGCGCGGAATTTAAAATTCACGTGCTTTTTGACAGCTGACCGGTCCTAATTACGTGCACTTGTTTTGCCGTGGAGTTTAAACAAGTGAACATGGCTAACCTCACTGCTGCCATCTTGACGGAGCTAAACCTCACTGTTGCCACCTTAAGTACATAGTGGCGCGGAATTTGAAATCCACGTCCTTTTTTAATCAGCTGTCAAGATGACTGCTGCCACCTTCAACCACGTGGGTGCGGAATTTAAACAAGTAAACTTACTGCTACAATCATAACAGCGCCAAACCTCACTGCTACCATCTTATCCATGTAGGGAGCGCGGAATTTAAATGATTTTTCCGGGACTTAGCCATGCCGCGGAATTCGAGGACATAGCCAGGGGCCCTAACCACAGGCAAGCTACCCTTCTCGATGCTGGCCTTCTCGATATACTACCATCTTAGAGGACATAGTTTTAAAGCAAGCTGCCCTTCTCGACATCCCACCAACTGAAGGCAGGCTGCCCTTCTCGACATACTACCATCTTACAGTACATAGTTTTAATGCAAGCTGCCCTTCTCAACACTCTCAGACCCTAACCTTACTGCTGTTATCTTAACCACGTTCTCCATGGAATTTGAAAGTGTAACAGCTTCCCCCTCCTCCTCCTCCTCTTCCTCTGATGTGCCGATGCGGAATTTAAGGAAAGGATCCTAACCATATCTTGATATGTCATAGCCAATAAGAGGAGGGAGCGGTAGGAGAAGATAATCCTTTTTACTTCTATTCATATTTTTTCGTTTGATAAACATATCTGTGCGGTAGGAGGAGGGTGTGGTAATACATATATGGGCAAAGGAAGAGGAATCGATGTACAATGATTATCTAAAATAAAACAATATACCAAATTTACATTATTTATTATCATTAATGATATTTACAACTTTCAGCATGAGTGATTTTGTGCATCTTGAATGATAATATAATTTCCCCTTCTTACACTATTCACACATGGCACAACTACTTGTTGCTGTACCTCCATTTCCCCTTCTTAAATTTAATTATGATATGCACACTATTTACATGTTAATTACAGCATTAGTGATTTGTGCATCTTGAATGATAACGTTACTTCCCTTTCTTACACTATTTACACACATGGCACAGCTATATGTTGCTATACCTCCATGGTACACTTGTAAGGGAATCTCTAATCCATACACGTTTGTCATCAAACGCAGTTTAAATTGTTCAGGATCTGGAAAATACTCACTAATGTATTTCAAGTCGTCGCTTGAAAGTCCATTTACAAGTGTATCAAGTGAAAAGTTCATAAATTTATAGGAATCTGGAAAAATAATGCTAATATCGCCTACACGATAACCGAATGAAATTAAGCGTTCATGATTTTGCGCAATTACTGCGAACTTTGTGCAATTTAATTGTGCAAACTCAAGAACAATGAAGTGGCTATCATAGCCTGATTAGTTATGAAAAACAAGGAATAAATTTAGGAACACGATATAAAAGGTTGCACGAATGATGTGCAGGTCCACGATATTTCCCAGTAAAGTGGCAGTAATCTCTAACCTTAATCTCTGGGAATGTATTTGGCTGTTTACATATGTGATATTCATCGGTTTCATCATGTCTAATCATATCATCTATTGTCATTTCAATTGGAACCGGTTGTGATATAAGACAATGAACGCGATGTGCTAACCCTTCTAATTCATTTAACAAACATGCAGTACAGTTTTCTCCTCGATACATCTTAAAAAATTATAGAGATGAATCGTATGAAACAACAACTTTGTATGCTACTGAAAACATAGTGTGCTTCTGCCATTAATCAGTATATGGTCCTGTCAAGTCTGGTTGGCAACGATGAAAGGGTACTTTAGAACATTCGAAATCTGCTTAAACAGTAAACGGAGCAGGTTCCTGACGATAATAATCCTCAAACTTCATTTCCGCATTTTCGCTGTTTGGAAGAACAAGTTTTACGGCTGGATGTGTTGCACAATCTTCTAAGTGTGTAGCTAACAACCTTTCTGTTGTAAAGTACTGCAAGCATCTGTCACATATTAAACGTCTTTCCATTGTGCGATGAAAGTTGAGATCTTAACAAATGCGAAAGATTGGTTATAAAACAGTAGTTGCTTGTGCTTTCATTGCAAACATACAAAAGATGAAGATGATGTTGTTTTCGAGAAGAAGCTGAGTACTGTAGTCCTACAATACTCTCTCCGTTGACACCATATACAGAAAAGGAAAAATTGGGATTGTTTTCCTCAAATTTAGAAATGTTTGTTCAGTCCATGGCAAAAGAAACATCGTCAAAATTCAATGTCTGTTGCATCTCAATAAACATATCTTTACACAGTGAAGTTCTTGTACGATTAAGTGTTGCTGGTTTTAACGCCATTGCAATACACTATAGAAAGCAATAGTCATCTTTATTCTGAATATTTAGAACAACTTTTTTTTATCTGCAGTGGCTTCCGGAAGTTCAATATATTGACTACCTGAATTTAAAAGATCAATTTTGCAAGCATTAATCTGAGGATGTAAAATACTTTGGAGTGCTTTATTGCTCGCTCCCTCTTCAAATGTTTGAAATTTAGTGAGCAATTCGTCAACAATGTGTTCACGAAACCATTCTGAAATATTGTCTGAAAATAACAGTTTTGTCATTTTCAAAGAAATGTAAAACATTTCATGAATTTCTGCATTGTCTTTAAAAAGAATGAATCAACAAGCGAGTGAGGCGTTCAGTTTAAGCGCAGTATGCGTAGTGAGCAAAGAAGAGACTTTTTCTTGATATAAATTATAGCGAAATAATAAAAAATAATTTTGATCTAAAAGATGTAATGAATTTCTTATAATACCGCTTAGTATACGCGATGAAAAACATGTATGAATAGTCTCCCAACTTGTTGCCATGATTAGATATCAACGAAACTAATAATACAGGTTTTGTTTTCTATTGCACGGTATACTATAGCAATGGATCGTTGATTTAGATGATCTAATTTTAAACCTGATCACACACTAAATCTATTGAGTAAAAATAATTGGAATTCTTCACAGACACACAATATTCTTACACCAAATCTTGTATTTAGTTTCCGAAGCGAAATTACTTTAAATTGCTGATTAAGTGGAAGATCACTGAGTTGTCTTGTAGTGGGGCCTGTAAGGTGACCTAGATCGTTAATCCTCTCCATTTTTCTACAAAATTGTAAAATACTGTTTCTTAGAACTTTTTTTGTTAAAACAATCACATAAATCATTAATAAAAGATAGAAACATACCTTTAAATAATGTATGTCCTAGTCTGCTAACATGTGATGTGAACCACCTCCCTAGACCTTTTTTGTGTTGCGGACACTGCACCACCTACCTAGTCCTTTCTGTGGATACGGCTGAAGATAATAACTGAAAAGAAAGATACAAATCTTATAATAATAATAATAATAATAATAATAATAATAATAATAATAATAATAATAATAATAATAATAATAATAATTTTTAAAAACCAAACTTACTTTTTTCAGAAAATAAAGCCGCAAGATTTTTAGCAGACCGATGTTTGAGTAGACAGCAGATATGAGCAAACCACCTCCCTAGTCCTTCCTTCGTTGTGGATACGGGCAGCAACGCTCCAATATGCGTGTGACTAAAAATGAAAAATAAAAAATATAATATTAAAAGTAATAATAATTAATCAGACTTTTCAAAAAATAAACTTAGTTTTTTGAAAATCAAGCCGCAAGATTTTTAGCAGACCGATGATAGAGTAGACAGCAGATGCCAAACAGTTCAAATTCACACCAACGCCGCTTCGTTGAAAGTAAGAGAGGGGGAAGAATTGCCCGTCTGCTTATACTGTATACCGGCGTATCGGTCTAAGTTCATTATCTGTCAGCACTGCAAGATTCTGCTTGCTTGACGTTGTCGTGTGACACCGCACGTGTCGACAAAGTAAAATAGCGGTCAGCTTTTTTGCTACACAGCAAGATTGTTGCCTACACGTTGTAGGATGTGACTGAAGCACTTTGCAAAAAATATAAGTAGAGGTTCAGAAAATACTTTAATTTTACACCTCGGCGACCACTGCTCAAATCCGAGACTTAACACTCTCAGCGTCCTAAAGCCATACAGCAGACGACTACAAAGCACATAGGTGAGTCTGTAGGTTACGGGGTTCGAACGCGCTACACGCAGTAGAAGCAACCATAGAGATATAGCTCTAGCATTTCGGCTGCTGTAAGAAGGGCATCTGTCCGTAAAACATAGCCCTGTGTAGTTGTTGCAGGGATAATATTTCATCTAAACTGTCGCCCTAGAGGCATGTAGTTAACGACTACAGGTCACATAGCTGAGTCTGTTGGGGGTAGGGTTCCAACCCGATACAAATCTACGTCACTTAAACCGTGCAGCTACTTGCTCGGGATTCAGTCGCAACAATGTTATGTAGAGACCTAAACTCCTAACCGCACGGCTATATGTGACGTGTCGTGATGTACGCTGACCACACATTACCTCATAATCTGCAGTCCTTCGGCAGCAGTAGCCAAAGAGCTCAAAGACTGATTTAGTTTTTCAAAAGTACGGCAGACAAGAAGTACTTCCAAGGTAATGTACGCTGACCACACATTACCTCATAATCTGCAGGCCTTCGGCAGCATTCCCTTGGTAGCCAAATACGATAGGCAGGAGATACACAAGTTGGGAATCCCTTTATATCATTTTAAGAAAATGTACGCTGACCACACATTACCTCATAATCTGCAGGCCTTCGGCAGCGGTAGCCAAAGAGCTCAAGCAAGCAAAAAGGTACGACAAACAAGAAGTACTTCCGCGATAATGTACGCTGACCACACATACGTCATAATCTGCAGGTCATCGGCAGCACTCGCCAAAGTGGTTTTACGAAAAGCTAAATAATATGCTGCTGACGATAGGGAGGAAGTACTTCCATCAACAGGCAAGGGATACACAAGTTTAGAGCCCCTCTCTTATACGATAGGCAGGGGATACACAAGTTCAGAATCCCTTTTACATCATTCTAAGGTAATGTACGCTATCCAGACATCATCTCATAATCTGCAGGCCTTTGGCAGCACTCGCCAGAGCGGTTTTGCGAAGAGCTAAATAATAGGCTGCCTGCAAGGGACACACATGTTTAGAGCCCCCCTTTTAGACGATAGGCAGGCGATACACAAGTTGAGAATCCATTTTACATCATTCTAAGATAATGTACGCTGACCACAATCTGTGCAGCTACTTGCTCGCGATTCACTCGCAACAAATTTATCTAGAGGCCTAAGCTCCTAACCGCACGGCTATATGTGACGTGTCGTGTTGTATGCTGACCACACATTACTTCATAATCTGCAGGCCTACGGCAGCAGTAGCCAAAGAGCTCAGCAAACACTGATTTATTTTTTAAAATGTACGACAGATAAGAAATACTTCTGAGATAATGTACGCTGACCACACATTACCTCATAATCTCCAGGCCTTCGGCAGCACTCGCTCCGTAGCTAAATACGATAGGCAGGGGATACACAAGTTGAGAATCCCTTTTACATCATTGTAAGATAATGTACGCTGGTCCACGCTTTACCTCATAATCTGCAGGCCTTCGGCAGCACTCGCCAAAGTGGTTTTACGAAAAGCTAAATAATAGCTTGCTCACGATAGGCAGGAAGTTCTTCCATCAACAGGCAAGGGATACACACACACACGCACACACACACACACACACAAATAGATGCACACGAACGCGTTGCGCTGTTCGGTAAAATCAATTATCACCACCAGCATCACGCTGTACAGTATAAAACTTAAATTACACGCACGCATACGCTTACCTGGGATGAACAATACATACAGAGCGCCCCTTTTAGACATCTTTTACAGCAGGCAGAGGATATCCATGTTGAGAATCCCTTTTACAGCAGGCAGAGAATACTATAGCACAGACAGGAATTGCTCTCAACGCCTTACGGTAAAATCAATAATCACGACCACCATTACACTGCACTTCACACACTTAAATTACACGCACGCATACGCTTGCCTAGGATGAACAATATGGAAGGGAAATTTTGTAAATAAGAACAGAAAGAGATCGTCATTTAACACTGTGTACATTCGAAGTAATTATTTGCTCACGGCGAGCTGTAGCTAGCCGCACAAGCTGGTCGGACACCTTACAACAGGAAAATGGGTGTTAAATTACTGCAGATGCAACATTGCTCGCTGCATGTGTGTATGCACTGTCTGTCTCTTCGTCATGCCTCTCTCTAATACAGAAGAAAATTGTAAAAGTGTATTCACATAATGTTCTTTTACTACAACGTTATCTGACTACAACTCGATAGTAACATATTCATAATCGTATTTTCACGGCCTAGAGGTGATTGTGCAAATAGTGGCTATTCCATCTTCCTTGTGCTACCGGGCTAAGTCCGTTGAGAGTAGGCTAGCCCATCATCTTGACGGCCTAGGCGCGATTGCTCAAGATGGCGGATGTATCATCTTCTTTGTACTAAGACCGTTAAATTGCAGACCCTTCGATAAGAGTGGAGCTAGCCCATCACCTTGACGACCTAAGAGCGATTGCGCAAAATGGCGGATATATCCACCTTCCTTGTGCTACCGGGCCTTCTGATGAGATTAGGGTAGCCCATCACCTTGACGGACTAGGGGTGATTGAGTAAGATGGCGGATATGTTTATCTTTCTTGTGCTACCAGGCCCTCTAATAAGAGTGGAGCTAGCCCATTACCTTGACGGCCTAGGAGCGTTTGCGCAAGATAGCAAATATAACCATCTTCCTTGTGCTACCGGGCCCTCTGATGAGAGTAGACTAGCCCATCACCTTGGCAGGCTAGGGGCGATTGCGCAAGATGGCGGATATATCTAACTTCCTTGTGATACTGGGCCCTCTGTTGAGAGTAGGCTAGCTCATCACCTTGACGGCCTAGGCGCGATTGCCCAGATAGCGGATATATCCATCTTCCTTGTGCTACCAGGCTAAGGCTGATAAAAGGCAGACCTTCCGATGAGAGTAAGCTAGCCCATAGCACCCCTGGCTTTAGGATCGTTCAAAAAATTCGCAGCGTGGCTAAGCCCCGTCAAGATAAATTTACATTCATCGCCACTTCGTGCATAAGGTGGTAACAGTGAGGTTAGGGACTGTCAAGTTGCCAGCACTGACGTTAGCCATGTTCACTTGTTTAAACTCCATGGCAAAACAAGTGCACGTGGTTACGATGTGACAGCTGTCAAAAAGCACATGGATTTTAAATTCCGTGCCCCTAGATAGCAACAGTGATGTTAGGGTCTGTCAAGATGGCAGCACAGAGGTTAGCCACGTTCACTTGTTTAAAATTCCGCGCCCACGTGTTTAGGACCTGTCAGACCTTCCGATGAGAATAGACTAGCCCATAGGCCCCCCCCCCGGCTTTAGGATCGTTCGAAACATTTCGAAGTCTGGCTAAGTCCCGTCAAGATCATTTAAATTCCACGCTCCGCAATGAGGATAGGTCCTGTCAAGATGGCAGCTGTGCACGTGGTTAGGACATGTTAGCTGCCAAAGCATGTGGCTTTTAAATTCCGCGCCACCACGTGCATCAGGTGGCAGCGATGAGTTTTAGCGTTGTCAAGACGGTAGCACTGAGGTTAGCCACGTTCACTTGTTTAATATTCCGCGCCCACGTGTTTAAAGATGGCAGCTGTCAAGTTAACATCTGTTAAGAAGCACTTGGATTTTAAATTCCGCGCCACTACATGCATAAGATGGCAGCAATAAGGTTTAGCCCCATCAAGATGGCAGCAGTAAGGTTACCGATCGTCTGTTGTCCTCAAAAGTGAGGTTAGGGTCGTGAAGATGACAGCTGTCACCTCGACAGCTGTCAAAAAGCACATGGCCAAGCACGTGGCTTTGTTTACATACGAGAGCACGTGGTCGTTACGTCACGGTTACGTGGTCATGACGTCATCGGGTCAATGACGTTGGCCGGTGTCAATGACCTCGGGTACCGACGCAGCATAAAAATGCTGACGCTATGATCCAGAACTCTCACAGCTCCTATACTCTGATGAATTTCAAGCAATTTTACAGGATAAATATAGACTGAGAAATTACTACTACTACGTTCCCTGAAGATGGTTTCCGTGGTTTCCCATTTTCACATCAGACAAATGCTAGGGCTGTACCTCAATTAAGGCCACGGCCGCTTCCTTCCCAATCTTAGGCCCTTCCTATCCCATCGTCGCGATAAGGTCTATCTGCGTCGGAGTGACGTTAAGTCAATTGTAAAAACACTATTAGGTTTGATTAGCTTATCACATTCATGCCAATACTTGCAATGATGACATCCGTATGCAAACGTGTAATATGACATTTTAAGATACAGGACTTCCTTGGAGAAATGTTGAATTTGTGTGATGAGTCTAATATATAATAATAATCTCATTAAATTGGAAAAATACAAGCTGTATGCAATACTTCAAGTGAAAAATACAATGAAGTATTCAATTATATTACTTATTATTATTATTATTATTATTATTATTATTATTATTATTATTATTATTATTATTATTATTATTATTATTATTAATATTATTATTAACGAATAGATCGTACTGGGAAATGTCCCGATGCCAATGGTCACTTAAGATAGTGTAATCATAAAGTAAAGTTAAAATATAATTACCCAATAATGACAAGAACAACAAGAGTACAGCAAGCAATTACATGGAAAGAAACTATTACAAACAATACGACTAGTTTAACATTCTAAATCCAGCATCTTCATAAACAAATTTACACATAACCTAAGTTTTTCCAGTGCTTAACATTACTACTTACAATACTAGAGGTTGAGCTTACTAGTAGCTTAACATTGCATGTTATAATAAAGTAAAGTAATAAATTATCCACGAACTTTAAGATGTTGATTGAGGTACAGTGGGGACACGACCATGTCAGACAAGTACAAGTTTGATGATAGCCTTGTCAACTTTAGAGATCATGAGGGGTAATGCTTTGCGTGCACCAAATTATTGTCAAGTACAACAGAGAGTTAGAGAAAGTGTTAGACCATGTACTTCGTGCAACAGCTTTATTTCATTTAGAGTACAACATAAAGGGATATTGCCACGCCATGCACTATAGGTGGTAGAAATGGAGTTTCAGTTCAAGTTCCGGAATAACCTTGGAGGCTAATGAATATACGATGAGATTGTTCGTCACCTATTAGGAATTCCCACAAAAATGTACCTTTTTAAGAATGGAAGGATACTGCCCTAGGGGGATGTAAATGAAGCTATTACTGATCAGAGTTGTAGATGATGAAAGACTGGTTGATGTGTTGAGGTACTCAGGTTGGATGACGGTGAAGTGGAAAATTATCTGTACAGATCTGAGATATTTGAAGTAAGTTATAAAATGTCTGAAATATTCTTAATTATGCTCCCTATGGAAAATTTGAAACAAGCCGTTTTCTGTGGTGTAAACCAAACAAATACCGGAGATTTACCACAAAGGCTTAAGGTGAAATCTGGGTTAATAATATAGTCTCCTAACCAGAGAGGCTATATAAATGATCTCTTTCCAAACATAGTTACAGTATTTTTTTTTCAGCATATACACGGCCTCTAATATAAACCAAGACAGAACGCATGGTGTTAGTAATCTGCGCTACGGCAGCGGTCTCAGCCGAACTTATGTCACACGCGGCCGCCCTGCTTTAAGCGTGTATACAATCGTATATGAAATTTTACCTTTGAAAGATAATGGAATTGTCATCCTTCCTGGGTTATACAGGCAATGCATTTGGTAACCACATTCTGGCTGACGCGAGTGAGTTCTGCCACTGCAATGTTTATGATTTCATTCGTAATATTTTCTTTTAGGTCCTGCAATGTGTGAGGATTTTTTTCGATACACTTTTTCTTTCAGTTTACCCCACAAGAAATCACGCATTGTTAGATCTGGAGAATGAGGGGGAAATAGTCTAGCATTGACCACTCTGTCTGCAAACACTTCCGATACTGTAAGAAAGGACTCTTCTGCTGAATGAGCAGTGGCTGAATCTTGTTAAAACCACCCACGCGATTATTTTTTCTTCCGTTAACTGATGGAAGAACGGCATCACAATGTCATCTTGTTACCTCAGTGCATTTCCTGCCGTCTCGAAAAAAAATTACTCCAAATTGTTCGTCTTGCTCTAACAGCACACCAAACACCAAACTTCCTATCATAATGAGGGACTTCATATACATCATTAGGATTTTCTGCACACCAATAGTGAGAGTTATGACTGTTCATATGACAACTAAGGTGAAACCAGAATGTTTACATACGAAAATACGGCGTTGCAATGATAACTGTTTCACCATGTTAACAGCGGAGATTAAGACTGACGGCTGGTGCTTGCCAGGTCGAACATGCGCAGGCTGCTTGCAAGGTCAAGAACTATGTCCGCGCCTCCCATACTGGAGCTTACGTATCGGAGAGTAAAAGCGCCGCTTCGACGGTCTTAGTTTATATGAGAGACCATTTAGAAGAAATATTTATGAATTCAGTTTATTTTGGTTCCTTTTTTGCCATGAATGTGAAAGTATTTCTTACGACCACCAGTAACTCATTTACCTTCCAATAGCTTCTGAACGACTTAACGTATTTCCAATTATCTTTTATTCCTTCATTATCTATGTTTACCGTAGCATTAACTCAGATAGGCTTCTGGAAAGGGCTAGGATTAGAAAGCGAGCTTCCGTACCCTCAATTAAGGTACATCATCTGCATTTGCATGTTGTCAAAATCGGGAAAATATGAAAAATCATCTTCAGAGTTCCCGATGGTTGGGTTGAAATCCACCATCTCTCGAATACAATCTTCCGGCTAAATGGCCCTCACCGTGTATGTTGGTTCTAATTCAAGTCGATGGCATCTAATTCGTTTACGACTAAGTTTTCGCAGTGATATTGAGTTGGAACAGAACTTCTGTCGAGATGGATTAAGCAGGGCTGAGTGGCTCAGACGGTTGTGCCGCTAGCCTTCTGAATCCAGCTTGCCAGGTTCGATCCTGGCTCAGTCCGGTGGTATTTGAAGGTGCTCAAACACGTCAGCCTCGTGTCGGTACATTTACTGGCCCGTAAAAGATCTCCTGTGTGACTAAAATCCTGCACCTCGGCGTCTCCGAAAACCGAAAAAACAGTTTGTGGGACGTAAAGCCAAATAACATTATTATTCAGATGGATTAATGATATTATTTGTATGAATTTAAGTAATACGTCCCAGACTGTTGTATAGTTACTCGTTTATCGGCAGCATACGACACAATCTGATGAGAGAGACTCTTGGTGAAAGTGTTCCCTTCCCCTCTGTAATGGACAGCATGGTGAGTAATAACCTGTTCCGGCCAGTATCCAGTATTCGGGAGATAGTAGGTTCGAACCCCACTGTCGGCAGCCCTGAAAATGGTTTTCCGTGGTTTCCCACTTTCACACCAGGCAAATGCTGGGGCTGTACCTTAATTAAGGCCACGGCCGCTTCCTTCCCACTCCTAGCCCTTTCCTGTCCCATCGTCGCCATAAGACCTATCTGTGTCGGTGCGACGTAAAGCAACTAGCAAAAAAAATAAAAAAATAAAATAAAATAAAATTAAATAACCTGTTCCAAGTTTACACTTATTACTCCAAGAGTAGATTCCACAACTAAATAACGGATTGTCGCCCCCGTGGTGTAGGGATAGTGTGCCTGCCTCTCACCCGGAGGCCCCGTGTTCGATTCCCGTCCAGGTCAGTGATTTTTTTTACCTGGACCTGAATGCTGGTTCGGGGTTCACTCTGCCTACGTGATTAGAATTGAGGAGCTAACTGACAGTGAGATAGCGGCCCCGGCCAGAAAGTAAAAAATAATGGCCTAGAGGATTCGGCGTGGTGACCACACGACACCTCGTAATCTGCAGGCCTTTGGGCTGAGCAGCGGTCGCCTGGTAGACCAAGGCCCTTGAAGGGTTGTAGTGCAATGGGGGATGGGGTTAAATAACGGATTGCTACAAGGTACAGTTCTCACCCTCGTACACCTTTCAGCCTATATATCTACGATATTCCAGACACCATGTCCCGAAAATTTATACACGCCGACGACATCTGCCTAGTTACTCAACAGGCCAACTTCAGGCCAAATCCAGCATTTTGATTTGAACATTTGGCATTTTGTATCATTTGTACTTTTCCAATTTAGCATTTTATAACATTTTTGAGAAAAATACATAACGGGGTAATAATGATAAACGAGTAACTTTCGTTTGAAATGACATTAATGTGAAATTAAAATCACGTTTGTATAAGGTTGATAGTGAGATAAAAATCCGTAAAGTAAATTGTGCTTCTACTTCTAGCGATTTTCTCATACTGATGAATGAAATCATAGAACATGCCTCAATATTTTGTTCTGTCATTCGTGTTCGTTTGTCACTTACAATTAAATTGTATTTGCTGAAATATCCTTCAGCATCTACGCTGTTAGTAGGAGACCAAATACATTGCAGAGCTGCTTGGGTAAATCTTGGTATTTGAGCTTAAATTCCAACAGAATTTGCAGGCAGTCTACATCTTTATCTTTCTGCATAATTTGTAACAGTTGGTAATGAAAATATTACTTTTTTTTGCTATTGGCTTTACGTTGCTCCGACACAGATAGGTCTTATGGCGATGAAAAATATTTCTATCCCTCAACAAAATTATCCATATTAGCATTCCGAATAAAATGGGATATCTCCCTTTACTTTCACTTAAATATTTCAAATACTTAGATAATTCTAGGCCAGCAGTGACAGGATTAAAAAGCTCACCAACTTCTTGGAAAAACAATATGTCACCTTTTCTACCATATGACTGCTCAATGTTTTGTTGCACTTGAGCAAACACTCCATACACATGCTTTTAATTTCGATTTTTACACTTCATTGTGAAAAAGAGTCCACGAATTGAAACATATCTGTGAGAAACCATCCTCCAGCACACCTTTTAAGCATAGTGCTTAAGGTTAACAACTCATCCCACAACTTATGAGCAAAAGGCTAGGTAGATCCCTCCAACTGGGTGATTAATTTACTAATTGTGACTGATACCTGAGTCACAAATTAATCTTGACAATTGTACTTCACAATAATGACATTCATCATAATAATATTTAGGATGGATGAAGAACTGCTTTTTATTAATTATTCATCCAGAGTTTGAAAACCAATATTTTTAAGCATCTAAATACTTGTTAGCATATTCGACAGATGTAAACCATGAATTCCAACGTGTGAACACGGCGAAAGGAAATATTGCTGCTGGAAGAATTGAACAACTTTCCTAGAGAAAATTAATATAAGCACTTTTCGTAGTTTTTGAAGGTAAGAAAGCCGTTTACAATTTAAATACAACATGGTTTAATTGAGACATTTCTTCTAAAATCACATCTCCAACTAAGTTTACCTTGTGCTAGAAACGCTGAAAGTGCGTAAGATAGTCACCAACTATAGACTCCAATGTATCGCGCTGAATCTGATACCAAACCATGTACATTTTTACATGAGAAATCATGTTCATTCAAAGTGTCAATGATTGCCCTGCTACAGGTAGCACCATCTGCTTTGCCAAGAAAGCTACAACTACCTAGAAATAAGTCCACGTTTGCTTTGTCACACATTGTTAAGAAAAATGCACCTTCTCTGCCCGACTGTAGCCTCATCTACAACAATAACATTCGGGTTTCCATGTAAGCTCATCGGACAAAAATATATTCACCCTGTAGAAATCATTACTAGCATTAATTAATAACGCGTAACTCCACCTCTGAACTTGATAAGGGCCTGGATTCGGGTGAGAAGTGAGTCCACACGGTTGTGCAGCTACGTCGCATCCAAGTTAAGCTACTCGCTAAGGATTTGATCACACAGTTCCACCAAATTGCGGGGATACTGATGTCGGCGTTTATCCTACTGTTCCAACATGTCCCACAGATATTCAATGGGGTTCAATTCAGGTTATTTTTCAGGCCAATCGAGATGTAGTAGGTTGGGGGGAGTGTTCAAAGCCAGTCACATATGCGTCCAGCCAGATGAACTTCGCTTTTGTCATCTTTAAATATCGGGGAATCAATAGTATACTGATCGTGCAGATACTGGCTGAAAGGCAACACCTGATCATCCGGAATGTTTAAATAAACACGCTGGTTCATGTTAGTTGTCACATCATTGAGCGAGCCCCTATCCATTATACGAAAAACACCCCCAAATCATCACAGACCCACCTCTGGCTTGAACCTGACCTTACACACATCCAGGATAAAATGCTTATTTTGGCCTTGGTTGCACTCGACGACGTGCGTCATTGGAATACAGGCGAAAAGTTGGTTCGTCAGACCACATTACGTTCTACCAGTGAGCTACTGTCGATGATTTCTAGCCCGTTGAAGACGCGTAGCTTTATGTAGGCTACGTGTGTGAGCAAAGGCCTCTTGCGATGAGGCCGACTACAAATATTCATTGCAGTTTCCGTAGCAATATTCTCTCTCCAGCAGGTTGGGATGGATCTCCATTCACTGACTGCAGCAGTTCCTGTCGGGTTTCGAATCTATTTCGATTCACAAGCCGTGAAACGCGTCTCCGGTCCCTCTCAGTCAGGATCTTTTTCCGATCACAATTCTGACGTCGTGTTTCGTGGCCACGTGTAGTACACTACTACTTGTAGACACGTTGAACAGTCCGCTGCAAAAAACTGACAAATGCAGCAACTTCACGCTTCGTATAGCCATGGGCACGGCCAAAAACGATTGCCCCTTTTTGCCACTCTATCACATCTTTACATCTACTCGTGTTGACGTACACTGTCCGCTTGAAACATCAATGTCTCCCTGATGGCTACTTATATTCACGTAGAGGCAGAACTCGTGCGATTGAGCACAGGAATCGTTCGCTGCGCCATCTGTGCAGGCTTAACCACCCATCTGTTCGTGTGCACTAGGGCGATTAATTGTATGTCCGGTGGCCTTAGGTGCTCCTTAATCTCAGCTTGCATTGCTTCTTCACAGCGGGGTGCATAGTCACGCCGCGACGTAGTTGCCTTTGGCAGATATTCTGATCCTGGCATATACCTGAATGCAGAATTGAAATAAATTAACCAAAACTATTTACGCACAAGATCTGTACCATAGTACATTAACTAATATTGGGCACTTAGTATGGTTTTGTGTTATTTTATCTCCCTAAATTGAACTTAGTTTCCAGTTTTCAGACATTTCAGACATCTGCTGTAAAGAATGTCCTCGTTATATTTATGGCTGTCTCTGTTAGTTTTTATGAATGGGTTAAAACTGAATACGCAGTATACACTCTTAAAATAAGGTATTTCATCATCATCATCATTATCTGTTTACCCTCCAGGTTCGGTTTTCCCCTCGGACTTAGCGAGGGATCCCACCTCTACCGCCTCAAGGGCAGTGTCCTGGAGCTTCATACTCTTGGTCGGGGGATACAACTGGGGAGTATGACCAGTACCTCGCCCAGGCGGCCTCACCTGCTATGCTGAACAGGGGCCTTGTGGAGGGATGGGAAGATTGGAAGGGATAGGCAAGGAAGAGGGAAGGAAGCTGCCGTGGCCTTAAGTTAGGTACCATCCCGGCATTCGCCTGGAGGAGAAGTGGGAAACCACGGAAAACCATTTCCAGAATGGCTGAGGTGGGAATCGAACCCACCTCTACTCAGATGACCTCCCGAGGCTGAGTGGACCCCGTTCCAGCCCTCGTACCACTTTTCAAATTTCGTGGCAGAGCCGGGAATCGAACCCGGGCCTCCGGGGGTGGCAGCTAATCACGCTAACCACTATACCACAGAGGCGGACAAAATAAGGTATTTACTTTGCCAAATACTCCCGGAAAGCTGGATGATCCATTTTGTGGAGAAGGATGCTCGTCTCCAGAAACATATTCACTTCGTCTTCAACAAAAGCCTTTTTTTTCTTTTTCCTATTTCGTACTTTTCACTTTATCTCGCAACATTTGTATGGAGCCTTGCCGCACTATTCCACGTTGTTCCTTTTCTGATTTGAAGTTAAAACATTACTTTGCACTGACATGCCCCTGGAATTTGCTGTGGTTGTCTAAAATGTCCTTTTTTGCCATTCCGGGCGCTGATTACACAATTTGCACATTAAATTTTCGCTATCACTGATATAAAAACTTTCCTGTTTATAATTCTATAGATATTTTCGACCTCACCATCTTAGCACTTGTTGACTTGACCTATGCGAAGGGAAGTAAATAGAGGGCCGAGCAATGATTTGCCGACGTGAAAATGGCATAAGCTGCAGTGTGATCCTAGGGACCGGATTCTTACGTAATTAGATATTCTGTTCATTTACTTGTAGACAAATGGAAATAAGAAAGGTCGACGAATGTGGTTCTACTTCGGTTTTATTTTATATATTTGTACATATTCTTAGTCATCATCATCTTCATCATCATCTGTTTACCCTCCAGGTTCGGTTTTTCCCTCGGACGTAGCGAGGGATCCCACCTCTACTGCCTCAAGGGCAGTGTCCTGGAGCTTCAGACTCTTGGTCGGGGGACTGGGGAGTATGACCAGTACCTCTCCCAGGCGGCCTCACCTGCTATGCTGAACAGGGGCCTTGTGGAGGGATGGGAAGATTGGAAGGGATAGGTAAGGAAGAGGGAAGGAAGCGGCCGTGGCCTTAAGTTAGGTACCATCCCGGCATTCGCCTGGAGGAGAAGTGGGAACCACGGAAAACCACTTCCAGGATGGCTGAGGTGGGAATCGAACCCACCTCTACTCAGTTGACCTCCCGAGGCTGAGTGAACCCCGTTCCAGCCCTCGTACCACTTTTCAAATTTCGTGGCAGAGCCGGGAATCGAACCCGGGCCTCCGGGGGAGGCAGCTAATCACGCTAACCACTACACTACAGAGGCGGACACATATTCTTAGTAATATCACAAATTTTATATATTATGTGAAGAATATATCATTTTCCTACTTGTAAACAATATTAGCTGTAACTTTTATTCATTTACTAGGCATGAGGACAACAGGAAATACTGTAAATTTCTCCGCTATTTACAGTGCAGCTTGCCTGGTGACCATAATCGTTAAGGCATCAAGTGTATATGGACCGTCACTGTGGTTAGCCGGTTCGAGTCCGGTTGGTCGAACATTGTTTCTCCATCAGAATGTTAGCCGGGAGGAGATGAAGTGGCGGTATACAATTTCTAATCAGTAGACTGCATGCCAAAAGCCTGGATTAAATTCCAAACCTGTCAGCAGTGTTCATATGGAGTAAGAGTATTTGACGCTTTTGATGATGATTCTTTCGTCGGAAGACGTTAAGCCTTAAATATACCTCTTGGTGATATTCGGCATGAGTAGGCTATGTGCCGGCACCGGGTTTCACCCCATCCCTTTTTACCTTTCTTTTAAACTTTGTTATACATCGCACCGACACAGGTAGGACTTATGACGACGATGGGTTAGGAATGGGAAGGAAGCAGCCGTGGCCTTAATTAAAGTACAGCACCAGCACTTGCCTGGTGTGAAAATGAGAAACCACGGTCCCTTCTTTCATTTTTGATTATCATGTATCACGCCATTCATTACATCTCACCGAGCTCGATAGCTGCAGTCGCTTAAGAGAGGCCAGTATCCAGTATTCGGGAGATAGTAGGTTCGAACCCCACTGTCGGCAGCCTTGAAAGTAAGTTTCCATTTTTTCCCATTTTCGCACTAGGCAAATGCTGGGGCTCTGACTTAATTTTTTTTGCTAGGGGTTTTACGTCGCACCGACACAGATAGGTCTTATGGCGACTATGGGATAGGAATGGCCTAGGAGTTGGAAGGAAGCGGCCGTGGCCTTAATTAAGGTACAGCCCCAGCATTTGCCTGGTGTGAAAATGGAAAACCACGGAAAACCATTTTCAGGGCTGCCGATAGTGGGATTCGAACCTACTATCTCCCGGATGCAAGCTCACAGACGCGTGCCTCTACGCGCACGGCCAACTCGCCCGGTGTACCTTAATTAAGGCCACGACCGCTGCCTTCCCAATCCTAGCCCTTTCCTGTCCCATCGTAGCCATGAGACGTATCTATGTCGGTGCGACGTAAAGCAACTAGCAAAAAAAATCGTCTCATAACTCCTCTGATGATGACGTCAGGAAGGGCAAGTGGTCGTAAAATCTCTCTAAGAAGTTTGATTTCACTTGGTACCCGACCTTGTGGAGAAACGGGACAAGGATTGGATATACACTTCGCGATTGACAGTGTGTAACATTCTTCTTATATATCTGAACTATTTCGATTATCCCCTAATTTATTTATTTAGTAAATACAGTGGAACCTCGATATCTCGAATCACCACAGTTGTCGAAATTTCCAGATATAGAGAATACCGTTTTTAGCATATATTGCGCATAATTGAATCATATGTATCTACGGGCTTGTACAGTGTTGAATACAAGGAACTCGATATACAAAGCACAACATAAAAGTTTATTATTTGTAAATCTTTACACAGTATATACAAAAAAGGGACGAAAACTGACTTGATGCTTGAAGCGCTGCACACGTTAATTAATGACATAAACCAGTAGACTGATGGTCTGAGAAATATGTACAGTCATATATATTAATACGAGTATTCATATGTACAATGCTTCTATCTTGATAAGATAGGACGCTTGAAGGAACGAACGTCCGTGATAGCTGATGACTATCTGTAGTTTGTAGAATTATACAGGGAAATTGGATTAAAGTTCGTGGTAGCTGAATGCTAGGCCGAAGTTGGAGAACTTGCAGGGAACTTGTGGTAAAGTTCATGAGTTGCATAATGCTAGGACAGGACGCATGTCGGTGATACGGGAGGCAGGATACTTGAGGCGGAGATGTCCTGAGGTGAGACCTCTCGACCAGAATTAGTCCACCTGTTCAGAATACTTTTTAAAGAGGGTACCTCTGTGTCTGACATAAGGTGTAGTCTGATCGCTGGCCACTGCGGGAGTGCCTGCAGTGAAGAAGACGTCGCCCAATTTATACGTGCTGACTGACGTCACACCCGATTACGTCAGCGCTCTGCAGTCTACACCTCGTGGTATCTAGAAGCGTCCAGGCTGGGCGGGTTGCGGAGCTTGCAGGCGGCCGAGGCACACACAACACACTCCCTTCCTAGTTACGCCGGTACGGCGTGAAGCGACGGTGGCGCTGGCGGCGGCAGCGATGCTGGGCTGGAGAGTCGGCCGTGTTTGTTGTGTTGTCTGGAGCCAGGTCTGCGCGAAGGAGCGCAGAATCGCCTTGAAAATAACCCATCGTGACTAAATGGTCCGGAGCTCTTTTTGCGATGGATTTCTGAGGTGTGATAAGGGAATCAACAGAGGAAGATTGACGATTGGTACTTTTGAACTCTTTTAGAAATAAAGAAACGCGTATTTTTTTTGTTTTTGGAGAATCCAATTAATGGGAGGGTGAAAAGGGGGGGGGGGTGAATTTTTAAAGTGAGTGTATCTATATCTCAAAACTTTGAAAGTTTACAGATGTAAAAATTAGTATTTAGAATCTTCATTAAAAATAAAGGAACATACATTTTTTGTTTTCGGAAAATCCCAATAGGAATGGTGGAAAATGGTGAAAATGTGTTGAATGCCTTTGATGAGGCTACTAATATTTCAGAACCTGAAAATATTACAGACCTGAAAATTGGTATTTGGGATCTACTTTAAAAATAAAGAAACAGGTATGTTTTCGTTTTTGGAAAATCCAAATAATGGGGGGGTGAAAAGGGGGTGAATTTTTAAAATGAGTGTATCTACATATTAAAACTTTAAAAGTCTACAGATGTAAAAAATGGTATTTAGAATCTCCTTTAAAAAATAAAGAATCATGTATTTTTGTTTTCGGAAAATCCCAATAGGAGGGGTGAAAAAGGGGTTGAATGCCTTAAATGAGGATACTTAAATCTCAGAAACTGAAGATATTACAGACCTGAAAATTGGTATTTGGGATCACCTATAAAAATAAAGAATGTTTTTGCTTTTGAAAAATACAAATATTGGGGGGGGGGTGTAAAGGGGGTGGATATTTTAAAGGAGTGTATCTATATCTCAAAACTTTAAAAGTTTGCACATGTAAAAATTGATATTTAGAATTCCCTTTAAAACAATAAAGGAACAGGTATTTTTTTTCTGTAAATACCGATAGGAGGGGTGTAAAAGTGTGAATAATGGGTTGAATGCCTTTTAATGAGGATACATATATCTCAGAAACTGATGATATTACAGAAATGAAAATTTGTATATGGGGTCTCCTTCAAAAATAAAGAAACAAGTAATTTTTTGGAAAATCCAATTAATGGCAGTTAAACACGAGAGACAAATTGGGATGAATTTTTTGAAAGACTATATCTACAGAATATCTGAGAAACGT
This sequence comes from Anabrus simplex, assembly GCF_040414725.1. Lineage (NCBI taxonomy): Eukaryota > Metazoa > Arthropoda > Insecta > Orthoptera > Tettigoniidae > Anabrus > Anabrus simplex. Next base: position 1,091,665,450 of record NC_090266.1, read on the forward strand.
AGAATGTTACAGACGTAAAAAGTGGTATTTGTAATCTCCTGTAAATGTAAAGAAACATAGGTAATTTGATTTTGGAAACTCCAAGTATTTGAAAAGGGGGTTAAATTATAAAATGAGAATTTATACAGTATATCTCAAAAAACTTTACATGTTACTGAAGTGAAGAATGGTATTTTTTATCTCTACTAAAAATAAAGAAACGTGTTATTTTAGTTTCCGGAAACACCACTTGAGTGGAGGGGGGGGGGGTAAAAGTGACTGAAAATGGTGTTGAATTCTTTTAATCAGGCTACTGTTATCTCAAAAAGGAAGATATTACAGACGCAAAATTTGATATTTGGAATATGTTTTAAAAGTAAAGAAACACGTATTCTAGGAAAATCAATGAATTGACTTAATTGTATGAGAATACTTACATCTAATAAAAACTAAAGTTGTTAGGGCCTACAGACGTGAAAATTGGTATTTGGATCTCCTTTAAAAACAAAGAAAAACCCGTTTTGGCGGGGGAATCATCTTGGGAGGCGGGAGTGAAAAAGGAGTTGAATTCCTTTCATAACGACACATAAATCAAATCTGAAGAAGTTAGAGTCGTGATAATTGGTACTTAGAAGATCCTTTACTATTAAAGAAACAAGTATTTTAGCCGGAAAATTTACTTAGGGCGGGGGGGAGGAGTGTGAAAGTGAAAAAAAGTGAATTATTTTATCTCAAAACTGAAGGTAATAGACGTGAACATTGGTGTTTGGAATCTCCTTTAATGATAAAGAAACACGCCTTCTTTAATTTTTTTTTTTTTGTGGGGGGTGGGGTGTAAATAAGTTTAACTGCGGTGGGGTGTAAAAGGAGGTGAGACCAATTGATTTTACTGTTCATAATATATTTATAAGGAGCCTCCGTTGCTCACGCGACAGCGCGCCGGCCTCTCACAGCTGGGTTCCGTGGTTCAAATCCCGGTCTCTCCATGTGACATTTCTGCTGGACAAAACGGAGGCGGAACAGGTTTTTCTACGGATACTCCGGTTTTCCCTGTCATCATTCATTCCAGCAACACTGTCCAATATAATTTCATTTAATTTGTCATTGTCATTGTCGCCGCTAGATGGGGGATCTATTCATTCTATTCCTGACCTTGTCGAATGACTGGAAACAGGCTGTAGATTTTTGATGTACTTATTCTGATCATAAACCGATCATTTTTAATCTTTCCTGGGTTCGTTTTCAACAGCCATCTTTTCCTTCGGAGAACGTTGTTAGATTATAGTAGATTCTCCTGGCATGTAAATAAAAATGTAAACACATTTGAAATAAACGATAGGAATGAGCTTGATCGTCCAATTGTTCACCTCTATAATAAGGTCAATAATGCACGGAAGTATATCATTCGTATCGCCGAAAATCTCGCACAATTGCCTACGCGCGACAGTGGTCTGGTCACATTTTCAACAATGACAATGGCAGGAGATGTAATTTACCGCCAGGTAGCGGTCTTGCATCTTGCTGTGGGGTCCAGAACATCTATAATAATAATAATAATAATAATAATAATAATAATAATAATAATAATAATAATAATAATAATAATAATAATAATAATAATAATAATAATAATAATGTTCTGGACCATCGTCAAATGTGCGGAAAGCGCTGGAAAGTGGTCCTGGACGGGTAATGACTAAGAACGCAGTCCGGCTGCGGGTTCAGTACCACTATGGCACCCAAGACGACACCACGCTGGATTTCCTGAAGGATTTGATCCGTATTAAAAATGCCCATAGGAAAAGATGGCAAAGATTTAGGGACCCAAATGACCGGGTGGAATACTTGGACCTACCCCGGGAAATATGAAATCGATTGCTGGAAATAAAGATTGAAAAATGGTAGGAAACTTGCCGTAATCTATTAGGAAACGAGTCAGATCGCGAACTTTGGCGGATTCTCTCAGAAAACGATTCAGATCGCGAATTTCGGCGGTTTATATATAAAAATTTAAGCATTCAGTTATAAATTTCAGTATAATGCCGTAGCGAAGCACGGGTATCTTGCTAGTCTATATATAAAACTAGCAAGATACCCGTGCATCGCTACGCGATTATACTGAAATCTGACTCGTTCTCTGAGAGATTACGGCGAAGTTCCTTCCATATTTCAATTTTTTCCAGCAATCGATTTCGTACTTCCCGGCCTAGGTCCGAGTATTCCACCCGGTCAGTTGGGTCCTTAAATCTTTGCCATCTTTTCCTATAAGCATTTTTAATATGGATCAAATCCCAGAGCAGATCCGGCGTGGTGTCGTCTTGGGTGCCTTGGTGGTACTAAACCCGCGGCCGGACTGCGTTCTTTGTCATTACCCGGCCAGGATCTGTTTCCAGCGTGGTCCGCACATTTTGACGACGGTCCAGAACAATATTATTGTTATTATTATTGTTATTGTTATTATTATTGATGTTAACGACCCCACAGCAAGATGCAAGACCGCTACTTGGCGGTAAATTACAGTACATCTGCTGCCATTTTCATTGCTGACAGTGTGACCAGCACCACTTTCGTGCATTATTGACCTTATTATAGAGGTGAACAATTGCACCGTCAGTATCATTCCGATCGTTTATTTCAAATGTGTTAAAATTTTTATTTATATGTCAGGAGAATCTACTGTAATCTCCAAAGCAAAAGATGGCTCTTGAAAACGAACCCAGAAAAGATTAAAAATGTTCGGTTTATGATCAGAATAAGTACATTGAAAATCCACAGCCTGCTTCCAATCATTCGACCGCGTCAGGAATGGAATGAATGAAGCCCCTGTCTAGCGGCAAGGATAGGAGTTGTTTCGGCTGCCGAAGACTGTCGCACTCCTCTTGGGCAATGATCAATGAATGACAAATGAAATGAAATTATATTGGAGAGTGTTGCTGGAATGAATGATGACAGGGAAAACCGGAGTACCCGCAGAAAAGTCTGTCCCGCCTCCGCTTTGTCCAGCACAAATCTCACATGGAGAGACAGGGATTTGAACCACGGAACCCAGCGGCAAGAAGCTGGCGCTTTGCTGCCTGAGCCACATAGGCTCGTATTAAATACATTATGAACAGTAAAATCAATTGGTCTCAACTCCTTTTTCACCCAACCGCCGTTAAGTTGATTGACTCCCCCCTCCCCAAAAAAGTATGGCGTGTTTCTTTATGTTTAAAGGAGATTCCAAATATCGATGTTCTCGTCTGTTACCTTCAGTTTTGAGATGTAAGTACCCCATAAAAATAAATCACTTTTTTTCATTTCTTTTCAAATCCCCCACCCCCAAAGTGAATTTTTAGAAAAAAAATCCTGTTTCTTTAATAATAAAGGATCTACTAAATGCCAATTATGAAGACTTTAGCATCTTCAATTTTTTTAGATATGTGACCTTATAGAATGAATTCAACTGCTTTTCACTCCCCCCACCCCAAAAGCGTTCTTCTTTGTTTTTATTCAACTGCTTTTCACTCCCCCCCCCCCAAACGCGTTCTTCTTTGTTTTTAAAGGAGATCCAAATGCCAATGTTCACGTCTGTTGCAACTTTAGTGTTTATTAGATGTAAGTATCCCCATACAATTAATTCAATTAATGTTTCAATTATTTCACCTCCCCACCTCAACCCTTCATTGGATTTTCCAAGAATACGTTTCTTTTCTTTTCTTTTGAAGCAGATTCCAAATACCAAATTTCACATCTGTAACATCTTCAGTTTTTGAGAAATCAGCATCCTAATTAAAAGAATTCCCCCCCCCCCCAATTTCAGTCACCCACCCAAGTGGTTTTACTGAAAACAAAAGAACTACACGTTTCTTTATTTTTAATTGAGATAAAAATACCATATTTCACTTCTGCAACATGTTAAGTTTCTGAGATATACTGTAGAAATTCTCATTTTAAAATTTCACCCACCTTTTTAGTTCCCTTTAAGTGAATTTTGCAAAAATAAATCACCTATGGTTCTTTACATTTACAAGAGATTCCAAATACCAATTTTTATGTCTGTAATATTTTAGGTTTATGAGATATACTTTAGATATAGTCTTTCTAAAAATTCACCCCAATTTGTCACTCCTGTTTAACCCCATTAATTGGATTTTCCAAAAATAAAAAATGTGTGTTTCTTTATTTTTAAAGCCGATGCCAGATACCAATTTTCAGGTCTGTAACATTTTCAGTTTCTGAGATATAAGTATCCTCATTAAAGGCATTCAACCCCTTTTTCAACCTTTCTCACCCCTCCTACTGGGATTTTCCGAAAGCAAAAAAAGTGTTTCTTTATTTTTAAAAGAGATTGTAAATACAAATTTTTACATCTGTAAACTTTTAATCTTTTGAGATATAGATACACTCATTTTACAATTTCACCCCCCTTTTCACCCCCTTAGCTACGGAATATCCAAAAATCCTCTCCGAGCGAGCACTTACATGTTAATACGAATGTATCCTCAAAATTTCATTTCTTTATGTCGAGTAGTTTTGGCTCGGCGATGATGAATCCGTCAGTCAGTCAGTCAGTCAGTCAGTCAGTCAGTCAGTCAGTCAGTCAGTCAGTCAGTCAGTCAGTCAGTCAGGACAAGTTACTTTATATATATAGATAAGTTGTCCTGACTGACTGACTGACTGACTGATTCATCATCGCCGAGTTAAAACTACTGGACGTAAAGGAATGAAATGTTGGGGATACATCCATATTACAATGTAGGTACTCGCTAAGGGAGGATTTTTGGATATTTCGTCGTAAGGGGGTGAAAATTGGAGTGAACTTTTGAAGTGAGTGTATCTATATCTCGAAAACTGAATAATTTAAAGACATGAAAATCTGTATTTGGAATCTCCTTTAAAAATAAAGAAACAAGTATTTTTTTGTTTTTGTAAAACTCCATCAAGGGGGGTGAAAAAGGGGGAAAAGGGGTTGAAAACCTTTTTATGAGGAGACTTATATCTCAAAAACCGAAGATGTTACAGGCATGACAATTCGTAATTGGAATCTCCTTTGAAAATAAAGAAACACGTATTTTTTGTTTCAGGATAATCCGAAGAATAGGGGGTGAACTGGAGTGACAAACGGGGTGAATATTTAAAAGGACTATATCTGAAACTCATCTTAGACACGTAACATATTACAGATTTGAAAACTCGTATTTGGAATTTCCTGTAAAAGTAAAGAAACATAAATACTTTTATTTCGGAAAATCCACTCAATGGGAAGTGAAAAAGGGGGTTAATTTCTAAAATTAGCCTATCTACAGTATATCCAAAAACTAAACATGTTGCAGACGTGAAAATAGTATTTGGAATCTCTTTTAAAAGTAAGGAAACATGTATTCTTTTGTTTTCGGAAAAAAACTCTTAACGGTGTGTGTGTGTGTGAAAAATTTGAAAAATTAGTTAAATTGTTTGTATGAGAATAGGTATACCAAAAAATCTAAAGATGTTACGAAAGTGAAAACTGGTATTTGGAATAAAGAAACACGCACTTTTGGGGGAATCAATTTGCTGGGGTGGGGAGATGGAACGCAGAAAAGTTCCTTTGACGAGGATACATACATCTCAATAACAAAATATGATACAGACGTGAAAATTAGTATTTGGAATATCTTTTTAAAACAAAGAAACACGCATTTTTGGAACGGGTGAAATCAACTTGGAGGCGTGGGCGTGTGGCAATCGTTAATATTCAACTACTGTAATGGATGTGGACGAAAAACTGAATTTGTTTTTGAAGTGGAAATAGCACCGTTTGAACGGACACTCCTCAAATATACTTGAGTGAAACTGTTTCTCCGTTTCAATCAAACAAGAATATTGGTCGTGGTATGAATAGCTGTCTTTGGAAAAAAATTCACTCCATCCGCCTCGGGGAATGTTGTAGCATATGGCTCAGCATAAGGGACATCTGGATGTTCCAATTCTCGACTAAATATCCGCGGCCATGAAGAGTGACATGTTTGGCTATAGAAGAGATGATATTTTATTTGTGGTATTTGATGCGAGAAACAATGACTTGTGTTCACTCCAGACATACACGTGGCGTGTGTGACACACTTATCGATGATGCCTGGATCTGGTAACAAGCAGCATTAGCCCTGATCTCAAATAAGAGCAGTGTTTTCTGAAATTTGCATTTCTTGATGTTACAGCATCTGCTACATCCCTTTTCTTTATTGATTCGCGCGTCAAGTCGGCTTTCGTATTATGCAATTTGTATGCAGCCTGTAACTGTTCTTTTCTGGTCCATTTTGAAGTGTCTGTATCTGTACAGTGAAAGGGTAACTCGTTTGGCAGTTATCTTGTCATGGAGGGTGGAAATGCAGATTAAAATTCGTCGCAATTATCTGACGAGAAATGAAGGGATATACTGGTCCCAGTTGACTTGAAGAACATATTCTCGATGAAACAGGTATATTATGCCCATGTTCTGTCCCGGTGATAAATATTTGTGATGCGTTTTATCCTGCCGAGCATAGTAACTGCGATACGCAGAGAATGAGGAAATAAACTTTGCATAATTGTTATTCGTTATGTGCAGGAGATTTTTTATGGGCATGTGACGTCCACGCTTAACAGTAGAAAGCATAACAATATCCTTTACCTTCCACTTCACACTCCATCACTGATTCGAAATTTCTGATTAAGATGAAAACACCGTCTTACATAATGTCTGTACAACATCTGCAGCCTCCTGGAACACATAACGTCTGGTACCGTTCTTTCTTGAGGCACCTCCTTCCGTAGAAACTCGCTTAATGTAGACTTGCAGCACAGAAACTGCGGCTATTAAAAAAATCACTTTTGTGGTACCAAACGAGAGAATAGCAGGCTATTTCTTAAGGATCTCTGACCGTCGTTTCAATTCGAATTTTTCACTACGTTAAAGTCGACAGTCAAAAGTTTTTTGTCAATCAAGGATTTCGCTGTAACTAGCTATCCACGTCAGGAGTGATATTTTTCGCCGAACTGTCTTTTCTTCTTTCGAATATCATTATTATATCCCGCAGTACTTGATAATGCTTCTTGCGAATCTGTGGCTTGATTTAGAGAAGCTATGCATTTATTATCTTTCCTTTTATTACCACACATACCCAGCTGCCATCCGGTATCGATATAAATTATATTTTTTTCCAAAATACTTGGATTCGAAATTATATTGAATTACGATAAATTTGAGATCTCGACAGTTCTAAGAGTAACAAAATAATAGAGTATCAGATATTTTCTTTCTTTCTTAATACGTTTTCCGTCCACGGTTGGTTTTTCCTTCGGACTCAGCGAGGGACGGTGTCCTGGAGCGTGAGACTTTGGGTCGCGGATACAACTGCAGAGCAGGACCAGTACCTCGCCCAGGTGGCCTCACCTGCTATGCTGAACAGGGGCCTTGTGGGGGTGGGGAAGATCCGAAGAGATAGACTAGGAAGGGGGAAGGAAACGGTCGTGGCTTTAAGTTAGGTACCATCCCGACATTTGCCTGGAGAATTGGGAAACCACGGAAAACCAGTTCGAGTATGGCTGAGATGGGAGTCGAACACCCCCTCTACTCAGTTGACCTCCCGAGGCTGAGTGGACCCCGTTCCAGCCCTCATACCACTTTCCAAATTCCGTGGCAGAGCTAGGAATCGAAACCGGGCCTCCGAGGGTTTCCAGCTAATCATACTAACCGCTACACCACAGAGGCAAAGAATGAAACATATCGATCAAAGTATTGTGTATAAAATTAAATTCGGAAATTTGTTGTATTTGTACAGAACTTGACATGTTTAGAAAATTGTTTACACACTGTCACACTTCGTTATTTTTGTCAAGTACATCCACACTGCCTACTCGTCAGAGTAGCCATTTTCGCAACTGAAGTAACTTTCAGGAGAAAACATAAACGCAGAAACAATTATGTGGTGAATAATTCAGATTTACCCGCAAAGCGAAAAATGTCTACAATATGCAACAGGCCAACAGCAACTAAACTTACGCAAGATACATACAGAACACAGGTAAATGAGTGGATAACGAACAATACGGGTCTAAGGCAAACGTTATTGTTATCGGTCACTGCGCTTTTTCTGTATAAAATACTCCGTGTCTTTCTTTTATGGTAAAACACTACTCATGAAGAATACTCTTAATTATAATTTTTACGCATTGTTCGATTAATACCGCTATTCCTTAATTCTTCCTGTCGATCTTTTCGATGTCGATAATGTCGCTACATAATATCGATACCACACAAATATCGATAGGAAATATCGATGTTGAAATATAGAATATCGATATTTACTCATCACAACGTCCCTACTCCAGCAGGGCAGACTGCAGGTGCCACACAAGTTCGGATGGTGGCAGCCCTTAACCCCGAGGCGTAGGGCACGGACATTTGTGGCACAGGTAGCATGCGATAACCCATGGCCCATTAGTGGTATTCAAGCTTTTTGGTTGCCGTACCACCAAAAGCCAACTGTTTAAACGTCGTAACCCTCTGAAATACGAGTATATTGCGATTTTCCCGGTTTCGATTTCCGGTCGGGTCGGGGATTTTAACTTCCATTAGTTAATTCCCGTGACTCAGGGGCTCGGTGTTTGTGACACCTTCAACATTAGATTTCGTCTTAGGTAGGGTCCCATCCTCACAGACGCGCAGGTCGCCTATACGGTGTCTTATCGAAGGATCTGCACCAGGCCTCTCCGGAGGTACACGCCTTTACTACTCCAGAAATAATAAATGATTCTTGCTGGATGCCAAATAAACTATAATCATCATCCGCAGCTTTTCCCACTTCCTCATGGTCCCTGAACGCATTGAGGCGTGAAAAAGTTGTGACCGGAGATTTAAGATCGCATGCCCTTCCTGACATCAGGGAATTTTCAACTGATAGTCCCACCCCAGCCACATTGGGAATCAAACCACGGTCACCGGGATGACAGGCAAGCAGCTAAACCGCTACACCGTCTTGTTCCCCAGTAATAACAATAATGTATTGTATATATATATATATATATATACATCGTCGTTGGGCAAAGGAAACCTCGGAGTAAAGTTTACAGTGGACGCACAAAACTGGGCGGTGAGCAATAGCCGGAGAACTGTTCCTGGCATTTTAAGCGCTGAATAATAGCCCAATTATTAGACCATTCGAGTCTTCCCTTCGTTTCTCAGGCAGATGCAGAAACGTGGTTTTCTCGTGAGTGAAATTGCGAGGGTTTCATTGCCTAGCAAAGATTTATACTGAATATGCGAGTATAATTATTAAGGCAACAATTACTATTGTACTATAAACACTTCTTCTAATTCTTCTTCTTCTTCTTAATCTGTTTAACCACCAAGGTCGGTTTTTCTCTCGGACTCAGTGAGGGATCCCACCTCTACCGCCTCAAGGGCAGTGTCCTGAAGCTTCAGACTCTGGGTCGGGGGATACAACTGGGGAGGATGACCAGTATATCGCTCAGGCGGCCTCACCTGCTATGCTGAACAGGGGCTTTGCGGGGGGATGGGAAGATTTGAAGGGATAGACAAGGAAGAGGAAATGAAGCGGCCGTGGCCTTACGTTAGGTACCATCCCGGTATTTGCCTGGATGATAAGTGGGAAAACACGGAAAACAACTTCCAGAATTGCTGAGGTGGGAATCGAACCCACTTCTACTCAGTTGACCTTCTGAGGCTGAGTGGACCCCATTCCAGCCCTCGTACCACTTTTCAAATTTCGTGGCAGAGGCAGGAATCGAATCCGGACCTCCAGGGGTGGCAGCAAATCACACTAACCACTACACCACAGAGGATAAACACTGCTACGGAAGAAAAATGAAGTGAATGAATGGATTCTAAAGCAAAGAGTTTGAAAAATATCAAAGCATCATAAGTAAGCATATTTACATACCTAGTCAATGGGAGGTACAAACTGACACATATATTATAATGAATATTTCCGAAAGGGGGCTTCTTTGTAATGGCAGAAAAATACGAAATTAAAATAAGATTTTATTAAAAATGAGATGGCTCAACTCTTTTCTGAACAGCTTACCGAAAATAGAAGATACGATCATTTTGCGTACCCCTTGAGACGACCTCGCGTACCCCTAGTGGTTCGTGTACCACACTTTGAATAACATTGCATTAGAGCATAAAATACGAAACCACTAAAATGGCGCTTAGATACCTGTAGTCTGAGTTCCTCATATATAGGTTACTTAAAATATTAGAAAAACGGAAGGAGAATGGTGGGAACAGCGATTCAGAGGAAACATTTGTTGTACGACATTGGACGTCTAAATTCCTTGAATTCCTCGGTTCAATCCGAAGTGGAAGCGATATTGTTTTAGAAAACCGCTTAGGAGGTGAATCTACCTAAAAATTGATGACAGAATGGTGACGGAGAAAATGTTTCGCAGACAATTGCGTAGACGTGCAATTTGACAATATCTTGCCAGGAAGGACACGTTATGAGAACATTCTCGTGACTGACAAGAACAAAAATTGTTGTTGGTATGTCTGGAAGATGTAGGAATACTGAGATACAGCCAACGGTAGATGAAAGCAGTGACAGGTTAGGGTGATGCATAATATAATTATTGAGAAAATTGAATTTTCTCGCTGGTGATACCGGGAGAAATGGTACAGCAAGGAATGTTACATTCTATCTCAATCTAAATGGAAGTTCTCAATTCGTTAACGGAGTGAGATTCTGGCGTTCAGAGCCCATGTTGGTGGGTTCGAGCCCGGCTCAGTCCAGTTGTGTTTGAAAATGCTCAAGTACGTCAGCCTCGTGTCAGTACCTCTACTGAGACATATAAGGTATCCTGCGGGAATACATTTTGACACTTCGGCGTCTCCGTAAACCGTAAAAGTAGTTACTGGGACGTAAAACCAATAACATTATTACTTTTATACATTAATTTTTGGTAGGTACCATCCAAATTCGTCCATTAGCAGTACTATATGAATGGATTTGCAGTCATAAAATTGGGCAGTATGACATGATAATTGCCTTGTCATCTCCAAATCCTCTCGTAAAACTATTCCTAAATCCAGTAATCCCACCTAGAAAAAGTTGTTTGCGTGGTTAAAAGTTCATCAGGATAGAGCACTTAGGGATTAAATATCGCATATTACTGAAGAACTTACATGTATGGTACATAAATTAAATTCATGATGTAATATTTGCCACCTCTGTGGTCTAGTGGTTAGTGTGTTTCACTGCCATCCCCGGAGGTACGGGTTCGATTCCCGGCTCTGCCACGAAATTTGAAAAGTGGTACGAGGGCTAGAACGGGGTCCACTCAGCCTCGGGAGGTCAACTGAGTGGAGCTGGGCTCAATTCCCACCTCAGCCATCCTGGAAGTGGTTTTCCGTGATTTCCCACTTCTCCTCCAGGCAAATGCGGGATGGTACCTAACCTCAGTCTATGCCCGCTTCCTTCCCTCTTCCTTGTCTATCCTTTCCAATCTTCTCATCCCCCCCCCCCTGCAAGGCCTCTGCTCAGGATAGCATATGAGGCCGCCTGGGCGTGGTACTGGTCATCCTCCCCAGTTGTATCCCGACCCAGTGTCTGAAGATCTAGGGCAACCTTGAAGCGCTAGAGGTGGGATCCCTCGCTGAGTCCGAGGGAATAACCGACCCTGGAGGGTAAACAGATAAAGAAGAAGAGGACGATGTATATTTCTATTCTGGAACCTATTTAATCGCAAATTTATTATTATTATTATTATTATTATTATTATTATTATTATTATTATTATTATTATTATTATTATTATTATTACGCCTTGATTTACCTGGCGTGGTTCAGGTTGTAATGCCGGCTATTCCACCAAACCTTGTCTTATAATGTACATACATTTTAAGATTCGTTATTATTCGTTGCTTGCACGAAGTAAACATTCGAAGTAGGTAATAACTCGAGTGGGGCAAATGTAATGGATCTGTACGATGGAACATAGTTCAAACAAACTGTCCAACCCGTTGTCATGGATGTAGTATCACGAGTGAAATATGAGCAATCACTTGTCGGGCTGAGTGGCTCAGACGCTTGAGGCGCTGGCCTTCTGACCCCAATTTGGCAGGTTCGATTCTGGTTCAGTCAGGTGGTATTAGAAGGTGCTCAAATACGTCAGCCTCGTGTCGGTAGATTGACTGGCACGTAAAAGAACTCCTGCGGGACAATATTCCGGTACCTCGGCGTCTCCGGAAACCGTCAAAACGAGTTAGTGGGACATAAAAAACAATAACATTATTTATTGCGTAATCTCACCACAATTATTGTTAGGTTTGGTCGATGGTGTTTCTTTCCCAACATCACAAATGTCCTCAATTATCTTTGCAAGAAACAGTCAATCGCTTTTGTAGAATACTTCTCTGTATGAAAACAATGAATCGTCATACTGCTTCTGACCTTAACGTTGGTCCTTGAGATGGTTGTTGAACGAGATGAGTAAATGATAGTACCAGGTTCTCTGGTCAATAGTACAAAACTAGAACTTAGGAATCATAGAAACACGTTTATTGACTGATTCACGCAGTTGTTAATATGTTAATATGTCTAACAATAAACCGTATTAATCCTGGTGGATGTATTCTCGATGAACTCATGGTGGCAATGGCCGTTGTTCACCAAATTAGGCGGTAACGCAACTCCCTGTGCTCGTCATCACTTCTTCCTGCAAAATGACACATGCGGTCACACGAACTCAGTAGAAATACGCCATGCTGTCAGCATCAAATAGGTACACCAAGCCTTCTGATATGGTTCCGGGAATGCGTGCGACAAGGTCTCGTGTACTTTACAGTACAGGCGTAATACATGAGATCAATACTGGCTGTCCGGTTAGGGTCTCGCAGCTGTGAACTTGCATTCGGGAGATAGTGAGTTCTAACCCCACTGGTTGGTAGCCCTGAAAATAGTTTTACATCATTTCGCAATGTCACACCAGGCTGTATCTTAATTAAGGCCACGGCAACTTTCTTCCCACTCCTAATCCTTTTCTACCCCATGGTCGTCATAATACCTATTTATACCAGTGCGACATGAAGCAAATCGTAAAAATTTAACATTTTGTAACAAGACAAATTAGTCCTGAATTAATTATTGTTACATCCCTCTCTGTGGTGTAGTGGTTAGCGTGATTAGGTGCCACCCCCAGAGGCCCGGGTTCGGTTCCCGTCTCTGCCACGAAATTTGAAAAGTGGTACGAAGGCTGGAACGGGGTCCACTCAGCCTCGGGAGGTTAACTGAGTAGAGGTGGGTTCGATTCCCACCTCAACCATTCTGGAAGTGGTTTTCCGTGGTTTCCTACTTCTCTTCCAAGCAAATGCGGGCCACGGCCGCTTCCCTCCCTCTTCCTTGTCTATCCCTTCCAATGTTCCTATCCCCTACCAAGGCCCCTGTTCAGCATAGCAGGAGAGGCCACCTGGGAGAGGTACTGGTCATCCTCCCCAGTTGTATCCCTCGACCCAGAGTCGGAAGCTCCAGGACACTGCCCTTGAGGCGGTAGAGGTGGGATCCCTCGCAGAGTCCGAGGGAAAATCCGACCCTGGAGGGTAAACAGATTACGATACGATTACATCCCTCAGAGTAAATGCAATTAATTGATTTAAATAGGTGATTGTTATGTATAATCACTAATAGCATTTGTTACTTAATCTGTTTACCCTCCAGGGTTGGTTTTTCCCTCGGACTCAGCGAGGGATCCCACCTCTACCGCCTCAAGGGTAGTGTCCTGTAGCTTCAGACGCTTGTTCGGGGATACAACTGGGAAGGATGACCAGTACCTCGCCCAGGCGGGCTCACCTGCTATGCTGAACAGTGGCCTTGTGGAGGGATGAGAAGATTGGAAGGGATAGGCAAGGAAGAGGGAAGGAAGCGACCGTGGCCTTAAGTTAGGTACCATCCCGGCATTCGCCTGGAGGAGAAGTGGGAAACCGCGGCAAACCACTTCCAGGATGGCTGAGATGGGAATCGAACCCACCTCTACTCATTTGACCTCCCGAGGCTGAGTGGACCCCGTTCCAGCCCTCGTACCACTTTTCAAATTTCGTGGCAGAGCCGGGAATCGAACCCGGGCCTCCGGGTGTGGCAGCTAATCACGCTAACCACTACACCACAGAGGCGGACACGTTTTAGATAACATGTGAAAACATTTTACAGAAATCTAAGCACTTAAACACGGCAAGCTAGCATGACACTTATAATGACACAGTTTGCAATTTCTGTTACACTTAAGTTTTTTTGCTAGGGACTTTACGTCGTGCCGACACAGATAGGTCTTATGGCGATGATGGGATAGGAAAAGCCTAGGAGTTGGAAGGAAGCGGCCGTGGCCTTAATTAAGGTACAGCCCCAGCATTTGCTTGGTGTGAAAATGGGAAACCACGGAAAACCATTTTCAGGGCTGCCGATAGTGGGATTCGAACCTACTATTTCTCGGATGCAAGCTCACAGCCGCGCGCCTCTACGCGCACGGCCAACTCGCCCGGTTTACGTTTATTTGATTGAACTGCATTTTACTTTGCACGTGCTTCTGTGATAACCTAGATCTCTTGAAATAGGCATTTATTTTGCACAATCTCTATGAGATACCGTTTCATTTGGTAAATCATCTAATTAACTGAGTTGTTCCTCACGAAGAAAAAACTATGCCTAGTGAACATGTGTCCAAATCGACCCTTCTCTGTCCCTAGATGACAATAAATGTTGAGCGCCAGTTTTGCCGAGTGGGTTGACGAGTTCAACAGTAATACAGTCTTCTCGTCCGGCTCCATGGCTAAATGGTTAGCGTGCTGGTCTTTGGTCACAGGGGTCCCGGGTTCGATTCGCGGCAAGGTCGGGAATTTAAACCAAAATTGTTTAATTTCGCTGGCACGGGGTCTGGGTATATATACCGTCTTCATCATCATTTCATCCTCATCACGATGCGCAGGTCGCCCACGGGGGTCAAATCAAAAGACCTGCATCTGACGAGCCGAACCTTTCCTCGGTCATTCCCGGCACTAAAAGCCATACGCCAATTCAATTTTGGCCTTTTCGTTTATACACATCTGCCCGTGTCTACCCAGTACTTGGCCTTTTCGGCATTAGGTCTTCTTATGCCCAAGTCCTGTACTGGTTCACCTGCTGTCCTCAGATAAAACTGGTTTCAGTGAAATTTCCTCCGCTGTGGGCCCATCACCCACTCAGAGGGAACACCTGAGTCCGAAGCCGCTAGTCCCCTAAGGGATGTCAGATTTCTTAACAGGCACTGGATGAGCACAGCCCGCGAAATAACGGCATGGAAAAGATTGAAGGAGGCCTATGTGTAGGAGTGGACATCTCCAGGCTGAAGAACAGGAAGAGGAAGAAGACGATACTATCTATCGTTTCCAAAATTTCAAATTCCAGTGATGTTGCAAGAATATTTCTAGTTTCACAGGGGGTACTCGGCACGCTGTCACCTAATTATCATACTGAAATCACAGCGTTTCGTATTTTTACAATCTTCATTGCTTGAATCTCTAATGCCCCTATGGCATCACTTCGTGATATCGACACAGGTCAGTTGTAATGTGAATAACCGTTTATTTCTTTTTATCAAGAGATGGCGATTATTGATAATATCCGGTACATATGATTACATTTGAAACGTTCAGACACATTTACCATAGTATTCTATCTCTACTTTGGGTACCAGAATCATAGGGTTTGAAACTTAATTTCATTAGCATGAACCTCGAATGTCTTTTTGGCGCTTCTACGTGATATCGACAAGGGTCAGTTGTCGACATCTGGTGAATTATTTAATATTCATTTCATGAAGAGACTGTGATTATTCATAATATGCGGTAAATATTATGAAATATGATATATTCAAACACTTTTACTAGACTAAGTAATAACGTTGTTATGTATAAACATATCCGACTATGAAAAATCCTCAGCCTGTTTCCAGTCATTCGACCAGGCAGAAATTGTATGAATGAAGGCCCCATCTAGCGGCGAGGATAGGAATTGTGCCGGCTGCCGAAGCCTGTCGCACTCCTCTGCGGCAATAATTAATGACTACCAGATGAAATGAAATTATAAGGGAGAGTGTCGCTGGAATGAAAGATGACAGGGAAAACCGGAGTACCCGGAGAAAATCCTGTCCCGCCTACGCCTTTTGTAACAAAAATCTCACATGGAGTGACCGGGATTTGAACAACGGAACCCAGCGGTGAGAGGCCAGCGCGCTGCGTTCTGAGCCAGGGAGGCTGTACAAATACATTGCATATTTAAAGAATGTGTGTTGGCCACCTTTAATGGGCGATAAAATCATTAATCCGTATTATTGTCAAGCGCAAGCAATGGATCTCATCATCCTCTGTGTCCTCACCAAATTACGGTAAAGTGCAGAATTACAAGCAAGAAAGAACTAATGGCATGCTAATCGTCCAAGATAGAACCATAAGGGGTGTTCACCCTCCAGGTGTTCACCATAAAGAATATATTGGACATGTAAAATGCATAGAAATTTGTCCGGCTCCAAGAAAATATGTCCAATATTATGAAGTATGTTACATTTAGGAGTGTGGAAACGAAAAGGTTTCACAGTAAGATAACTTCATATTTTAACGTCACTTCAATTACTGTTATTTTAAGAGAGGACAGTCTGTCAAAATTGTGTCCCACAAGAGTTCTTTAATGCTCAGGAAGCCTAGAACACGGAACTGTCGCATTCAAACAATATCAAATGCCAACGACCTCACTCGGAATCAATCCACTGCCTCAAAAGCAAAAAGACAATGACGTACCGACTGTACAACTGATGTTGGCCCTGCATTAGGAATCAACTGCAATTTCAGTCGAATATGATTGATTGATTGATTGATTGATTGATTGATTGATTAATTAATTGATTGATTGATTGATTGATTCATTGATTCATTGATTGATTGATTGATTGATTGATTGATTGATTGATTGATTGATTGATTGATTGATTGATTGATTGATTGATTGATTGATGCAAAACTTCTAGATACTGGTAGATAACCGGATTGGGTCCGATGACATCCAAACTTTGTATTATTACTACTGTATTTAGGAACAACTGGTAGTGAGTATTACACATAGGAACAGGAAAATATGAAATAATTTGGCGCGTAATAAATTGATAATTCCATTTAGTGAGCTATAATGCGTTTGTCTTGCTATAAATCGATCTCGTGAATTGATGCTGAGGCGCGTATTTGTAACCGGAGCAAGGATGCATAGGGAGTGGTTATGATTTATGATATAATATGGGAATTTAAATTAGTTTGAGATATTCATATGAGAAACCATGAAGAACTTCTGCAAGAGTTAAAGGTGAGGCTCGAGCCTTTCTATATCCTTAATCTACAAACAGTGGTGTATGCTTCAGAACGGATTCTACTAAAATATTGGCCAAAAAGTTATCTAAGTACCAGAGAAAGAGTTTTTGATGCTAGAAGGTACTCCGAACCTTAGGACATATGGTGATATCACTTTTTTCGTGAACAGCCCCTTTTAAGTGTCTCATGAAGAAATTTAAGTAACACGTGTGGTTTTGAAAGTTCTCAGAATTATAATGAGATTATGCATATCATCTAAGTACTATGCATTGTAGTCATAATTGCAGCAGAATTTATAGAGAGAAAAAACAAATAAATGATTTACTTTTCAGTATTGGTTTTACGCCTCACCGACACAGACAGGTCTTATCGCAAAGAGAGGATAGGAGGGTGCTAGGACTCGGAAGCAAGATATCGTGTCTTAATTAAGATACAGTCCCTGCATTTTCCAGGTGTGATAATGGAAAACCACGGAAAACCTTCTTCAGGCATGCCGGCAGCAGGGATCGAACCCGCTATCATCCGAATGCAAGCTAACAGCTACATGATACGAAACGTGCAGCCAACTCACTTGGTCAAAACAAGTGAACATGCCTGTTTAGTTGTTGTAAAACGGTGAAATTGAATATCTAACATCACTAATCTTAATTCTGAATCAGAAGCTAATTTGAATTATTCGACCACATTTCTGAGTAGAATTACTTGAAAGTACGCTTTTATAAAACTCAAAATAATACCTGCGCAAGATACACTGGTGGAAAAAAGAATACAAACACCAAGAAGGGGTTGCTCTAGATAACGTTGGTAGGCGTGTTTATGCATCTGAAAGATGACGTTGATTCAAATTTCCTGCAAATCGCATTAGCGTGGGTCTTGTAGCGGCTTCATGACGTTGCACATCGTGTTTGCTTTAAATACGGGCTGTTAGTGAGAGAGCGTTTGTTACCAATGAGATTGGGCGGAGTGACTGTGAGTGGGTCAAGAATATCTTTACGAAGACGAAGAGGCTAGTATCAACAGCTCACTTTGTTGAACGACGCCATATAATAAGGTTACGTGAAGAAGGATTTTCCTTCCGCGCTATTGCAGAACGACTTGGCAGGAATGTCTGCACTGTGCATGCGTGCTGGCAGCAGTGGTCACAAGAAGGTACGCTCGCAAGAAGACCGGACTGCGGACGTCCCCTTGGCAACAAGGCGTATGGCTGTGGCACAGTAGACTGCGTTTGCAGCAGCAATTCGAGCGGCAATTGGACCCACAGTGACGCAACGAACTGTTCGAAACCAGTTACTTCAAGGACAGTTCCGAGTCAGGCGACCTGCGGCGTGCATTCCACTTACCCAAAACCACCGCCGTCTGCGACTTCAGTGGTGTCAAGCGAGAGCTCATTGGAGGATGGATTGGAGGTCTGTTGTGTTTTCCGATGAAAGGCGGTTCTGCCATTTTGCTACTGATGGCCGTGTGTTGGTTAGAATTAGGCCAGGCGTACGCCTGCATTCCAACTGTCTGCGTCGTACGCAGGACGACCTGTTGTGCTAGCATTCATGAACAGCATTCCCGGGGGTGTTTTCCAAAACCCTCATGCCGCTGGTAACCCAACGTGCTCTAGAGAGTGTCGACATGTCACCTTGGCCTGCTCGACCCCCCGATGTGTCCCCAATCGAACATGTATGGGACTTCATTGGAAGACAACTCCAGCTTCATCCACAGCCGGCATTCACCGTCCGTGTGTATACCGACCAAGTGCAATAGGCATGGAACTCCATCTCACAAGCTGACATCCGGCACCTGTGCGACACAATGCATGCACGTTAGCATGCCTGCATTCAACAGTCAGGCGATTACACCAGTTATTAATGGACCAGCATCGCAGATTTACGATGGCTATTGCCAAAATATCCGTATTCTAGATTCCTTATTCCATGGGGTTTGAATACATATTTTTCGCCAGTGTATTTACTCTGCCTTCAATGTTTTAAATATTTACTCATGTGGTGTTCATTAATTTAATGTACACTCAATAACTATGGAAAGAATATACAACTAGCAACTTTTCGATATTTTCATGTACAAATCGTGTTCTAATACAGGCATCGTCAATCGAGAGCGAAATGCCTTCGGAGCCAGTTTGCTCCCCGCTCTCGAGGAATGAGAGCAGCTTAGCGAGCAAGTAGGGGAAGAAGTAGGGGAAGTGCATGACGTAGTATGTACTGAAGGCCAGTGGCGCCAGTACAGTACGGCCCGCCTGACTGCTGCTCTCTTGTGACGTGACAAACACTCGTCCCGAGCGGAGCAAGTAACACCGGCTCCCTAGAGCAACTACGTGATGACATCTATTCTAATATCATGAAGAATATTTATATAAACCTGGTCTCTTAACATCACATGAGGGGCCAATGACCTTAGATGTTAGGCCCGTTAAACAACAAGCATCATGAACATAATTAACATCTCATGCAGTGATGGGACAAACCTTCAATGGCTTCATTTGCTTCATCTTGCTCCACCTACATCTCCTCGTAGCACTTTGGCTACTTTTTGATCCATCCTGAATTTCGTTGCAGGACCCAATTACCCTGACTGCGGATACCTTCCCAGATGTTTACTCAAGACTTCCCCCAATTTCTCCTACAATCCTAATAGACTAAAAAGGAGGCATGCCACTCTTCTCCAACTCTGTCCTACTAACTGCTTTTACGGTTTTCGGAGATGCCGAGGTGTCGGAATAAAATTTCGCCAGAGTTCTTCCATCAGGTTGCTGAAGTTTGACTTCAGGAACGCCGTACCTGATCGAACCGATGGGCACGTCATGGATTTCTGCAGTCTGGTGCACGTTGTATGATTTTGTTTGTGTATTTTCTTAAAAAATCTTTAAATGCTGGATGCTCCAGTATTTGCAGTGGGATGCTGTCTGCTACAATTGCAGTGGGATATTGTCTCCCACCTTTGCAGTACACAGATCTAAAGTAAATTGTTTCTTCTCGCTGTTCAGAGGGTGTGATAGAAAGGCTGCGTTGATATAGTCTTCTGCACTCGGTTCAGAGCAATTGCTGCTTTTTTGCGCTGAACTACGTTATGTGGTCTTTTTTTCACATTTGATCTGAAAAATAATAAATTTACTTAAGTAGTAATATTCCTCTATCTTAACTTTATATTGCTATTGTTGGGATAATTGGCATTAATGCTTACATACATCATGCAACTGTCTCATGCACTAGGCTGAACGGCACAGACGGCTCAGGCGCTGTCTTTCTGAGCCCAAGTTAACAGGTTCGTTACCAGCTCAGTCCGGTGGTATTTGAAGCTGCTGAAATAAGTCATCCCTGTATCGGTAAATTTACCGGCAAGTAAAAGAACTCCCCCGGGACAAATTCCGGTACCTCGGCGTCTCCAAGACAAATAGGCAAATTCTGATCCCTACTGATAACTTACAGAAATAATGTGTCTAAAATTTTGAAGAAAGTTGTGCTGTAATTTTCTGTACCACACATTATTAAATATGTCCTCAAACTGTAAGCATTACGCTGAAGCAAGAAATAATGCTAAAATTCATTCTTTCAACTTCTATAACCTTTGAAAATAAATATAAAAATATTAAACCAATATTAAACACTTCGGACATTATTAAAATGAACACAATTCCCTCTACTATTTTACATACCCTAATTGCGGAAATATTTGCTCCATTTACTGAAATGTTAAAGTTTTCTTAATTAGAGCCACGTTAATCAACTCCTAAAATTTTGCGTACAACTGACTAAAATTGGAGAGAATATAAATTTCAGTAGGGTTTTCCCTTAAGCGAGTTGAGTGATCCTGACTGGTGATGACGGCTGTATATATAACAAGTACACGAGTAGTATACAGCGTATATTATTGTGATTTTCGCTATAAAAGGTTCGATGTCAAGTACGATTTACGATTTCATTAAATCGCTTCGGTTTCCAGTGTAGGTTATATGTTGGGCTAGCGTAATAAATACGGTAATTGGTAATTAAGACAGAGACATCGTTTGCTTCCCACACAACTTCTTGTAGTGTAGTAAATATGATAAATTACAGGTCCAGCTGCTCAAGATTTATGACTAGGTACAATAATTTCTGCAGTTAAAAGTGAAGTAATCCAGGTCCACCATATGCTGTGGTTAAGCTCAATACATTTCGGCTCTTCGAATACTGCTTCTCTGATATCCTATACCTCTCTGCTAGCATTAAATGTCCCTATTTCCCAACAGGGTGGGAGACATATAGGAATACGGCTGTCGACATCCGTCTCAATTATTAACGGCGCCAGGCGGCGCCACAATACCCCTATTCCCCTCAGACCCCACTTCTCTTGTGTGTGACGCTCTCCACCTCCTGCTTCAGCAACAACACAACGAGCTACGGAAGTTGGACGAGTATTGGTGTGACTTGTTTAATTGCCCTATGACATGGCAGTCCTGGAGGGACAGACCTAACCAGACAAAACTCACAGTTCATTCGTAAGCTGACCGCGGATAACTGTCGGCAGATCTAGACGGCCAGCACAATCAAATAGCTCCCCGCAGTTTACATTGACGCCAGGAAGTAGGTTGTATATCCACACGTCAGCTGACGTATTACTATAGTCAATGGGTGTTCTAATGAAAGATAACTCAAGGACTGAATTTAATACATTTTTAACGATTAAGGATGTAATGTTTGTCAAAGCTTAGTTCTTGGGAGTAGTTTCACTAATCTACCCTAACAATCAAATGCACTAAGGGAGGTTCCACGACCGTGATATCTTTTGATTGAGCACTTCTATTTCCAACTATCAATCTTCGTAACCGAACAAGCTAAAACATGCTCTATGATAAAACTGGTAAACCACTCCTGGTAGATTCTATTTTTTTGCTATTTGTTTTACGTCGCACCGACACAGATAGGTCTTATGGGGACGATGGGACAGGAAAGGCCTAGAAATGGGAAGGAAGCGGCTGTGGCTTTAATTAAGGAACAGCCCCAGCATTTGCCTGGTGTGAAAATGGGAAATCACGGAAAAAACATCTTCAGGGCTGCCGATAGTGGGGTTCGAACCCAGTATCTCCCGGATGCAAACTCATAGCTGAGCGCTCCTAACCGTACGGCCAACTCGCCCGGTCCTGGTAGATTCAATCTTATAGAATGGGTAGGCCTACTCTCAACACATGTTCTAAGTTTGGTGTAAACGTTTGATAGCCGAAATAAAATCAAGTATGGCTTGTAGTGCCGGGAGTGTCCGACTATACGTAGGTGGATCAAAAAGTTAGTTGGACTAACGCGCCGCAGCAGCGCGCTGTGTGTCGCAAACGTAGGCACAGCGGAGAAAGGGGCAGACACTGCCCACACGTCTGTTCGGCATTTCGTTGTGGTGTCTCGTCTAGTATTGTGTGAATAGCGGCCAAATGCAATGGCGCGTCAACTGGACGTTCACTCCAAATATGAGGTGCGTGCGACAATCCGATTCCTATGGGCCAAAAGGAAGAATTGCACGGACATTCGTCGTGAAATTAGTGCTGTGTATGGGGAGCGGGACAATTCCCGGCAAGTTATCGTGAAGTTGTGTCAGCAATTCGAAGCCGGACGCACGGATATCACGGACAAACATCGCGAAGGCAGGCCCGCAAAGTCCAGGACCCGTGCAAAGGTCAACAGTGTGAATGCGATCATTAGACAGAACCGGCGCATTAAACTGAGAGAAATCGCGACGCAGCTGAACATGTCGTATGGCAGTGTGTTCGCCATTGTTCACGAGGACCTTGGATATCGTAAGCTCTGTCAAAGATGGGTCCCACGTCTTCTCACCGATGAGCACAAGGGACAACGTTTCCAATCCTCCCTGGCATTTTTGCAACGCTATGCGGCAGACGGCAACGGGTTTCTGCGGCGAATCGTCACAGACGACGAAACGTGGGTCCACCACTTCACCCCCGAAACGAACTGAACATCAGTGGAATGTGTGCACCCCTCATCACCAGAACGAAAGAAGGCCAAGGTTCAACCTTCAGCCGGTAAGGTTATGGCGACAGTGTTCTTTGACATGGAGGGTTCGCTGTACTTGGAATTCATGCCGAAAGGAACGACGATCAACGTGGCGTCGTATTGTCAAACGTTGCACCGGTTGCGTAAAGCGATTAAAGAGAAGCGCCAGGGGAAATTGAGCGCCGGTGTGGTTTTGTTGCACGATAACGCAACACCTCACAAGGCCCGCCAAACGAGAGAACTGCTGCAGCGTTTCAAGTGGGAGGTCTGGCAGCATCCACCCTACAGTCCCGACCTAGCGCCATGTGACTTTCATCTGTTCGGTAAGCTCAAAACGGAGCTCGGTGCTCGACGTTTCCGGACCGATGAGGAGGTGAAGGCCGCTGTCTCCGAGTGGTTGCGGAACGCTGGAGGAAATTTTTATGCATCCGGCATCGACAAGTTGGTTGTGCGTTCGCAGAAATGTTTGGAGTGTCTTCGAAACTATGTGGAAAAGTGACGTTACAGAGTATGTCGCTATAGTCGTGTTGCTGTTGTATAGGTGGTGTAATAAATGGCCATAACTGGGAAGTGCAACTTATTTTCTGATCTGCCCTCGTATATTTGGTTCGCCCTGCACGTCGTGACGAAGAGGAAATGATGATGAAGACGACACATATACCCAGCCCGGTGCCAGCGGAATTAACCAATAATGGTTAAAATTCCCGACCGTGCCGGGAATCGAAACCGGGACCCCTGTGACCAAACGTCAAAACGCTAAACATTTAGCCATGGAGCCGAACTTGATAGCAGAGTAAGATCGGCATTGACTTCCGAACAAAGAGGCCACGGTTAGAATCGTGGGCAGTGAATGTAGAAATTTTGAAATGAAAACTCACGTCCCCATAACTCGTATTCCACGTATGATTCTACGTTTGGTACGATCGCGCTATCAACAGTCACGTAACACTACACGTAACTACATGTAACCACACCCACTGAGAATAAATCAGGGCAGTAGAGTGCATTCCTACAATTTACTGAGTACTTTGCCTTATACAAATAATGCAAACTATAACAAACACTATAGGTTATTACGTAAATCTCTCTCTATCTCTCTTTCGCACACATACCCACAAATGAAAGCAATATCAGCAGACGGTCAAATAATCTTAAGTCAATCAATGATTAAAAATATATGTTTCGTTACCACAACTAGATAACTTAAATTCGTGGGATCATGTAGCTGAAGACTGCCCTCACGTTTATGAAGATTACACCACCATGAAGGAGTCTTAAGAACTGAATCAAATGCATCCCTACAATATGCAGATATACACGAAAGTTTGAAGTTTCAGACCGACACAAATGAAAAAAGTCAGCATTTTTTGAAACATGCATGAACTACAGCGAGAGCTGCTTCACGTTGTAGCATTGAATCAAAGAATCTTTGAATCTCTTCCCAGTGAAATAAGTGCCATGATACTAGTACAAGAATACACAGTTCAATGATGCTGGCCACTGGCGTATCCCATACAACTTCAATAAGTGACATGTCTGGTGAACGAGTGGGCCACGGAAATATCCGTATCTACTGTGTTTCTAGGAAAGCTTGAAAATTTCTGGCAAAAAGTTATCGGGTGTTATCTTTCTGTAATATAGTATTAGGAGTGCGCTGGAGGAAGGGTATGACTTCTGCGTATGCAATTTTCCTTATGAGCCGTTTGCTGGTGAGATAATCCTCCATATGTACAGCAGAGATCATGAACGATATTCAATAGCTACCCACAATGTCAAGTCTCTGTGACTCAGATTCTACGTGAAAATGAAGGTATAACAGTCCCGTGTAACGCTGGTCCATGCATGCTGATTGATATCACTTAATACATCATCGTCCAATATGCTATCACTGCAGTCCATCCTAAAGTGAAACACGTTCGAAAATACGACGTGCTGTCAATTTGCACGCCACTGTTTGTGCTCACATACTCATTGTTGCCTGGGACGAGGATGGCCAAGCGTTAAGGGACTCCACCGTAAAGTAATGCGTACAAGTCCACTCCAACGCAGACGTCACTAAATTGTCAAAGCAGATAACGCCACATCAGTTATAGCACACCGTTTTTAGTGACTTTTGGAGAAAATACAGAAGAACGTTGACTCTGATACACTAATTGCAAGGGCCCTAAACAGCCCTCGGTTAATACACCTACTATGACAGTTCAGATTGCACTGCTTGGCCAAGGAATACGAAATCACTCTTCAGTTTTGCTTGATGTACCCTGTTTTGCATTTACCATAAGGTTCACATGCGTTTCAACGTTCCTCCGAGACGTTGCAATTTTTATAAATATCAATGTACAGTAACTTTCGAGACTTCAGAGTACAGTTACTGCACCACTTGTGCTAAATATGCTAATAGATCTAATAAATACACTAAAATATGTCAATAAAGCCGGCCCCGTGGTGTAGTGGTAGTGTGCTCGCCTCTTACTCGGAGGCCCCGGGTTCGATTCCCGGTAAGGTCGGGGATTTTTACCTGGACGTGAGGGCTGGTTCGAGGTCCACTCAGCCTATGTGATAAGAATTGAGGAGCTATCTGACGGTGAGATACTGTCCCGGTCTAGAAAACCAAGAATAACGGCCGAGGGGATTCGCCGTGTTGACCACACAACAACTCGTAATCTGCAGGCCTTCGGGCTGAGCAGCGGTCGCTTGGTAGGCCAAGGCCCTTCAACGGCTGTAGTGCCATGAGGTTTGGTTTGGTATATTAAGAAACGCCTGTTGATGATTTATATTATTGTTGTGTAAGGTAATATTTCTATAACATACGTATGAGGAACTTAACGTCGAATAAATAAGCTCAAGTTATTCCATTATAATGTTTAGAAATAGTTTGAAATTTGAAGTATAGATTTAAATTCCTATTGTGATGATTATTAACAAATACCGGTACATCCCTCACAAACTCAACATATGATATTCAACAATCGAAAGGAGATATATTTGGAAGTTGTCGAAACTTTTCTCGCTCAAATAAGATTTCCAGAATGCCTCCCTCTCTATTCTCTCCTATGAAAAATGGTATGCTGTATATTCTTTTTTAGTGGTTTAACGTCGCACTAACAGATTAAATGTTTTCGGAGTTGCAAGGATGGTAAAGGGCTAGAATTCGGAAGGAAGCGGCTGTAGCCTTAACAAAGGTCCAGACCCAGCATTTGTCTGGTTTGAAAATAACAGAAAACAATCTTCAGGTCTGCAGACAGTCGATTCGAGTCCACCACCTCCCGAATGAAAGCTCATAACTACGTGACATTAACAGCATGGCCAACCCGTTCGGTTGTTATATATTTTTTTTAGACATTGCTCGTAAGTCGTATAGGAAGTTATGATGTGTTAACTGTGTAGGGGAAATCAATATACACAACATCCTTCTTTCAATGGCAATATGAATAGCTTTGAATGGAACTGAAACTATTTACATGTCTCGCTAGCTTATTTAGCCAGTTACTAAAATGTGCTTTCTACGCAAATATTGATCAAATGAACTCTTGTACATAGATATTACGTTTGTGTGTTGATAAAAGACTAACGTACTCACTTAATGTAACCTCACAATGCAACACCAATGTTAAATATGTTTGTTTCATAACCTGATAACTGATAGAGCTACTACGTAATACATTCGATAAAACACGTTACTCTGTAAGAAGATATTTTAGATTCGCAGTGTGATTATCAGCAATAAAAAGTATAGGCCTATTATCCACCATAAGGTTAAACATATACACTGACTGACAGAGCAAATGCAACACCAAGGAGGAGTGGTTCGAAAGGGATGAAAGTTGGGGAAAAACAGAGTCGGCACGGAAGAATAATTGATGTTTATTTCAAACCGATATGCAAGTTACACAATGCGCACGGCATCGACTCAGTAGGATGTAGGACCACCGCGAGCGGCGATGCACGCAGAAACACGTCGAGGTACAGAGTCAATAAGAGTGCGGATGGTGTCCTGAGGGATGGTTCTCCATTCTCTGTCAACCATTTGCCACAGTTGGTCGTCCGTACGAGGCTGGGGCAGAGTTTGCAAACGGCGTCCAATGAGATCCCACACGTGTTCGATTGGTGAGAGATCCGGAGAGTACGCTGGCCACGGAAGCATCTGTACACCTCGTAGAGCCTGTTGGGAGATGCGAGCAGTGTGTGGGCGGGCATTATCCTGCTGAAACAGAGCATTGGGCAGCCCCTGAAGGTACGGGAGTGCCACCGGCCGCAGCACATGCTGCACGTAGCGGTGGGCATTTAACGTGCCTTGAATACGCACTAGAGGTGACGTGGAATCATACGCAATAGCGCCCCAAACCATGATGCCGCGTTGTCTAGCGGTAGGGCGCTCCACAGTTACTGCCGGATTTGACCTTTCTCCACGCCGACGCCACACTCGTCTGCGGTGACTATCACTGACAGAACAGAAGCGTGACTCATCGGAGAACACGACGTTCCGCCATTCCCTCATCCAAGTCGCTCTAGCCCGGTACCATGCCAGGCGTGCACGTCTATGCTGTGGAGTCAATGGTAGTCTTCTGAGCGGACGCCGGGAGTGCAGGCCTCCTTCAACCAATCGACGGGAAATTGTTCTGGTCGATATTGGAACAGTCAGGGTGTCTTGCACATGCTGAAGAATGACGGTTGACGTGGCGTGCGGGGCTGCCACCGCTTGGCGGCGGATGCGCCGATCCTCGCGTGCTGACGTCACTCGGGCTGCGCCTGGACCCCTCGCACGTGCCACATGTCCCTGCGCCAACCATCTTCGCCACAGGCGCTGCACCGTGGACACATCCCTATGGGTATCGGCTGCGATTTGACGAAGCGACCAACCTGCCCTTCTCAGCCCGATCACCATACCCCTCGTAAAGTCGTCTGTCTGCTGGAAATGCCTTCGTTGACGGCGGCCTGGCATTCTTAGCTATACACGTGTCCTGTGGCACACGACAACACGTTCTACAATGACAGTCGGCTGAGAAATCACGGTACGAAGTGGGCCATTCGCCAACGCCGTGTCCCATTTATCGTTCGCTACGTGCGCAGCACAGCGGCGCATTTCACATCAGGAGCATACCTCAGTGACGTCAGTCTACCCTGCAATTGGCATAAAGTTCTGACCACTCCTTCTTGGTGTTGCATTTGCTCTGTCAGTCAGTGTATATTCACTAATCCCATATACATAGAAATTAGTTAACATCACCGACAATTTAAACATTCACTAGCTTGCATTCGGGGGATTGTGAGTTCAAACCATTCTGTCGGCAGCCCTGAAGATGGTTTTCCATGGTTTCCCATTTTCACACCAGGCAAATGCTAGGGCTATTACGGCCACGGCAGATTCCTTTCAACTCCTAGACCTTCCCTGCCCTATTGTCGCGATATGACCTATCTTTTTCGAGGCGAACCTTCCCTGCCCTATTGTCGCGATAAGACCTATCTTTTTCGAGGCGAACGGAAATAAATTGCTAAAGAAGTACTTACGTTTGTCAACAATATTCATACCAAACCTTGGACAGGAAGGATAGAGTCCCATTTCTTTTTGGCAGGCCATGAGTTCTTTGGAAACGGCCGCTCACACAAATATTAATTTAATGGGAATGAAAGATAGTAAGTATGAAGGGAATAGTAATGCATATATTCGGAATTAAATGTATGCGGTTAAAGTGGAAAACAATGAAGTCACAATAGCTTTCAAGGTACTCTTATCCAGAAACGTAAATTATAAAGTTGAGTGTGAAGCAGAGTTATTCATCAGAAAATTAATGGTTTGCAAGGAGTCACGACAATGGAATTAGTTCACGTGGGGACAAGTGATTAGCAATGTGAGGGATTATATGATGTGATAGTCAGTTTCTGTTGTCATTTGTGTAGTATTAAGGAAGTTTACTATTTCAGAAGGAAATGCAAGCCCACATACTATTATGCAACATGTGCAGTAAAATAACTGCTATTTGTTTCACAACATCCGAAATACAGCATGTTGTAGCGCTCCTCAAGTCATCAGGCATCCCATGCAACACTAGTGCATGCGGGACATTTGTAAGTATAAATTACGGCGCTTGCGGGCTGCCTGGTATATGCATCAACAATACCCAGCTTCCAGAGAGCCTACGTCAGGAACGTACGAGTAAGAGGACTGCTTCTGGGTGCTAGAGGGACCATCCTCAGAAATTCTGCCCAATGGCGGCAATCGTACAGACTGGACAGAAATATTCAAGAAAAAAATTGTTACCACGATTATAAAATTCTCGGTGGCAATAATGCGGAACCATCTGTGTGGAAAACATAATACTTAATTTCCTCCCGGCAGCATGAAAAATGTTTATATTTTTAGTACATTAATATTTTACGAAGAGCCTCCGTGGCTCAGACGTCGGCCTCTCACCGCTGGATACCGTGGTTCAAATCCCGGTCACTCCATGTGAGATTTGTGCTGGACAAAGCGGAGGCGGGACAGGTTTTTCTCCGGGTACTCCGGTTTTCCCTGTCATCTTTCATTCCAGCAACACTCTCCATTCTCATTTCATAGCATCTATCAGTCATTAATAAATCACTTTGGGAGTGGCGACCACATCGTACTAATAGCCTATATCTGCTTCATACATTCCATCCCTGACCCGGTCAATGACTGGAAAACAGGTTGTAGGTTTTCATTTTCAATATTTTACGAAACGAACAATGCAATTATTTTTCAAAGAACTTGTGAGCTATTCTGTGTCCTTTGGCAAACACGTATTATTGTCAGAATGAATAAATAATAGAAAGTCATTTTTCGTTTGTACATTAGGAAGTGGAACATGAGTATGTATATATAATTCATTGCTCTGATTATTGCAGTTTCTGACGACATGTGGGTAAGTATGGGGGCACTGCGTGAGGGAAAATGGGGGATGCAGTGAGTTGCGTGTGAAAGGCGTCCCTAACTGGAACAAATGATGCTTACTTATAATTTATTTACTTGTTACTCTCTTGGCTAATTACTACCTTGTCACAGGCCCATCTCCTGCCTACCTTTAAGTCTCCCCAGGCTTTCGAGACACGCAACTCTGTTTCCGCGCCCTACTACAGTAGCTCCCAAGTGAGCTGAAATGGCAGGTAGATTAGTACATTCCTGGATGATGGAAACTAAATCCCTGGTATGCAGTAGTATGCTCGTGGAAAACTGTGTATGGAAAACATAACTGAGGTAGCTATGCGAGAACTGAAATGTAGTTAAACGTGGGATAGCTGAGTGTCATTGTCGCTGGGTTCTCATTAAGGACGACGTGGCTCAAATCGCGTCCGTTGAATGTGGAATTTTTAAAACGAAAAGTCGCGTCCCTATATTTTAGATTCCACGTAAATCTGGAGGTTCCGGGACTATGATCGCGATATCAACAGTCACATAAAACTACAAGCTTACTCTTGCTTGCATTCTTCATTTTTGGTGGTTGAAAATTAAACGTTTAGATTAGCGCCATGAACTGTGTTTCCACTAGATATTATAGAATAATTCCTTACACCTGCATGATGCCGTCTTTCACTGACGCCTCGGGATCATTTGCGTCAGTGCCTTTGGATGCTGCGGAAGGTGTTATTTCAAGCATCAGCTATGCTGCATTAGCACATTCTGATGCAACAGGGAACACAAATTTAAACCTCCCCTCTCCACGAACTGACTGTAGCAGTATCAGCGTACTGTTATCTGCCAGCACTATTCCAAACTTCAAGAATAAGGAGAAGTTATGCCCCGAATTGCATTGTTTACTGATTTATGGGATGTTGAGGATGTGAGATCATGAAAAGCCCGCGTGTGGCCTGGCGCTAGGCATTGGTATTTGATCAGGGATCAGTATGACCATTGGCTACTTGTGCTTGAGGCCTCGGGTCTCGTATTTGCCTAAATGCTGGGTAAGATGGTTGCCTATATTGGGCAATCTGCTATATAGCTTGGTAGCCATTTCCATCTGTCTCTTCCTTGAGTCATAATATGACATTCGCCATGGATGTCGGCATTACGTGTGTAATGATAATAATGTTATTTTTCTTTACGTCCAACTAAGTACTGTTACGGTTTTCGGAGACACCAAGGTGCTGAAATTCAGTCCCGCAGAAGAGTTCTATTACATGCCAGTAAATCTACCGATTCGAGGCTGATGTATTTTAGCACCTTTAAATCCCAACGGATTGAGCCAGGATGGAACCTTCCAAGTTGGGGCCAGAACCGTCAACTATCTGAGCTACTCAGCCCAGATACGTGTGTACCGATCTGCACCTGTCATATGGCAAAGTTCCAGCTTCTGGAGATCTTGCTCTTGTTTTAAGTAGGTAGGTGTCGGCGTAGTGCCACATATAAGACAGGCATACTCGAACTTCTTTTCTTTAGTAAGGCTGCTATTGTCGATTAATAGAAGGAATATTCTTTATACCATTCTGTGGGATATGGCCGAAATGTGGGTAATATGCTGATGGAATATCAGTCCTCCGTCTAGGGTGACATCCAGGTACTTGGAACTCGAAGACCATCTGATGACCTCTGCAATGGAGTTCATACAGCCTTCGAGATGGGGCGGTTTCGTAAATAGGGTTGCATGACGCTTATTTACGTTGACTTTAATTCTCCACTGCTGCTCTAACCAGGGTTCGAGAGTGGTGGGGCTGTCCTGCAGGTAGCGTTCACCTCTGGGTGCCCGCTATTAGACCGCGGACAAAGCCGTATCGTCAGTAAATATGTAGACCTTAGCCTTCGGAGGTTTTTTCATCTCAGAAATAAATACCTTATGGAGACAATGTGCTATCATACTGTCCTGTGACACGCCCGCAGTGGGTGTGCGGGTAGTGGATAGCATCTTTTTCACTGAAATTTTGAATTTCCTCTATGAGATGTAGCTCGTAATGAGAATGGTCACATGTGAAGCGAAGTCTAACAGTTTCATTTGATCAATTAGTCCGTCATGCCAGACCATTTCGAAGCATCGTCAGATATGCAGAATATAAACACCTGTGTGTCTGTTTCCGCTAAATTTTTTGTGAGGTCCTCTGTCAATCTTCGAAGCTTAAGGGTCATAGAGTGGACCTTTCTGAAGTCAAACTGTCCCTTTAGCCCCAGACTAGGGTTGGGGACGGGACAGAAGTCACATTTCGAATAACTTCGAAATTATGGGTAGGAGTAAAATATAACTGTAGTTCTGAGGGAAGTCCGGTCAGACTGGGGTTTAAGAATCACGATTACCTTCGCAGTTTATCATGCTCTCTAAATATATTAAGGGAAACTAGCTAATGCGAATTCGAGTGTTTTTCCCCTTCCCTCATGTTGGGTGTTTGACTGTCATGAGTATTGTAATATTGAGCTTATTTTTGGTAATAAATTTGCATGAGTAGTGAATTGTATTCTGGTTCTACTTCTCCTCTATTTTTTTGAAAATCGACTTACTTTTATGTACCATCCACGAATCGGCTGACCTGACCAACTTGCCGCTGTGCCATGACAGAAACTGTCATTTCTCTGCTAAGTGAATCATTGCTTATGTTTTATAATACTTACCTCTTAGCTTAGGGAAAAGGTCCCGGTGTTAAATTGACCTCGGTCATATCTCTGTGACTGAATTTACGCGATCCCTCTGTGAAATAGTAACAATAAATACACTATACAAAAGGGAAGTGTGACAGAGTACAAGTGATAAGGTACCAATGTGACATTACACAGCTTTAACGGAAAACTGAAGTTACTCTATAACTACAAAAATTTCGATTGTGCCCTGCACAACTCACCACTCAATCTGACAGTCCTTAAATATAACCAAGGAATGTCCTCAACACATCAGATCTCACTGAACTCGTCCATTGTTTCACATCAGGACTACTCGGAATATATTCGATCTATGGTTTTCAATGGTTCCAGAGAATTGAGCGCATTGGCAGTAGGTGGAACTCGCTGGATAAATTTCGTCGAGGACCATTGTTCCACATACGAATTAAGGGAAATGATTGAAAATGGAATTTCTTACTTTCACCAATGGAATATAGATTCATTCATGCACCGTAAAAGATTGGTACCTATCTGTGCGCTATAATGAGTCGTTCCAATCTGTCAGTTGTAAGGGGGATTCTGACGACACAATAATACACAGGTGAGGGACCCAAAAACACCAGAGTGGTACAGTTCAGCTATTTCCTCCTGCGGTATTTATACGGTGTCAATGCGTTCACATCGAATGCCTAAACGTGTCTGGTTTATGACAATTAAAGTGTGTCTGAATGATGTTGAAGTGTGACTTGTGTCGGATTAAGACAGAAAAATATAATGGAGATATTGAAAGCTGATGATTGGAAATTAAGAGTCCAGAAATATAATTGTGGACATTCAAAACCAGCAGTGAGTTGAGGTGTTCGCAGTGTAGCAAAACATTTTGTCTTAATAACAAAGCCATGCTATGTGTTATTGTTGCTGTTTTTTGAGTCATCATTCATTAGACTAGGTTGATGGAGCTCTCCATGCCAGCTTTTCCAGTGTTAAACTTTTCATTTCTAAGTAACAACTGCATCCTACATTTGCTCTAGTCTGCCAGTCACATTCACATCTTGTTCTACCCGTACTGTTCTTACCGCCTATAATTCCCTCAAAATCCAACTCTACAACTCCTGGGTGTCTTAAGATGTGTCCTATCGTTCTACCTCTTCTTCTCGTAAAATTTAGTCAGATCGATCTCGTCCCACCAATCGATTGGTATTTCTTCATTCGTGATTTGACCTATCCATCTCAACTTCAGCATTCTGTAACACTACATTTCCAAAGCTTATATTTTCTTCTCAGCTCGTTATCGTCCATGTTTCACTTCCTTACAATGTCACGCAGCAGATGAAAGTCTTCAGAAACATCTTTCTAATTCCTATACCAATGTTCGAAGTGAGTAAGTATCTTTTCTTAAGAAAGCTCTTCCTTGCTTATGCTAGTCTGTATTTTATGTCTTCCTTACTGCTGCCATCGTTAGTTATTTAACCCAAGTAAAAATATTCATCCAGTTCCTTTAAGACATCTTTTTCTATAGAATATAACCTGCATTTCCTGACATCGTTCGACTGCACTCCACTACTTTTGTTTTGGACTTATTATTTTCATATTGTACCCATTGCCCTAGACTCCGTCTATACCATTCAGCAATTTCTCCAATTCTTCTGCAGTCTCAGATAAAACAACGTTATCATCGGCATATCTCAGGGTTTTGATTCTCTCTCATTGGATTGTGATTCCCTTTCCAAACTCCTCTTTGATTTTATTAACTGCCTGTTCTATATAAACATAGAAAAGGAGGCGGGGCAAACTGCAGCCTTGCTTTAGTCCTTTCTTGATTGCTGCTTCTTTTTAAGCCCTCTTTTCTTATCAGTACAGACTGATTTTTATACAGATTGTACATAATTCTTCGTTATCTGTGTCTGGTCCCTCTAACCTTCAGAATCTCAAATAGGTACAATCACGATTATGGAATGCCTTTTATATATCTGGGAACGCCATGTACGTGAGGTTGTCCTCCTTAATTCGATTCTTTAAGATCAGACGTAAATTCAGAATTGCTTCACGCGTTCCTACACTTCTTCTGAAGCCAAATTGAACTTTTCCAACTCAGTTTCAGCTTGTCATTCCATTCTTCCGTAAATACTACGTATTAAAATTTTGCAGGCATGGGATGCTAAACTAATGGTGCGGTAGATTTCGCACTTGTCAAAACCGACTTTCTTGGGAATGGGTATAGGCTAACTACATTCTGCCGAAAATCGGATGGCGTTTCTCCTGTCTCATACATCACACACTCTAAACGGAATATCTTCGCCATGCTGGTTTCTCCTCAGGCAGTCAGTAATTCAGAGGAAATGTCATCAATTATTCCTATTTAGGTCTCCAAAAGCCCTGTCGAATTCTGACTTCAGAATTGTGTCCCCCATTTCATCAGCATCAACAACCTCTTCTTGTTCCATAACCATATAGTCTACGTCGTTGTTTGATAAAATAGTTGGGTATGTTCCTACCACCTTTCTGCCTTGTCTTCTTTCCCTAGAAGTGGTTGTATATCTGAGCTCTTAATATTTGTACACCTAGATGTCCTTTCTCCAAACGTTTCCTTGACTTCTCTGTATGGAACATCTACCTTTCCTAGGACCATACAACCCTTAACTTCCTTGCACTTCTCCTTCAGCCATTATTCCTTAGCTGTCCTGCACTTTCAACCCAGTTCATTGTTTAATCGCGTGTATTCTTTTATGTCCTCTTCATTTCTTGCATTCTTGCTTTTTCTTCTTTCATCAATCAGCTCTAGTATCTTCTGAGTTATCCATTGATTCTTAGTTGATCTTTTCTTCCTTATTAATATCTCTTAAGCCTCCCTGCTGACCTCATTCTTCACGGCTGTCCATTTTTCCTCTGTTGTCTTTCCTTGAGCCTTTTCATTTAGTCCTTGTGCAATATGTTTCTTGAAACATTCCCGCACACTATTTTCTTTCTACTTGTCTTATTCAACTTCAGATGTTATTTCATGACCAACAAGTTGTGGTTGGGGTCCACGTCTGCACCTGGAAAAGTTTGGCAATCCAACACCTGGTTCTGAATCTCTGTCTAATCATAATGAACTGTATTTGATACCTCCCAGTGTCTCCAGGTCTCGTCTACGTATACAGCCGCCGTTTGTGGTGTTTAAGCCAAGTATCAGCAAGGAATAAATTATCATCGGTGCAGAATTCAATCCGCCCACTTTCTATTTCATTCATTTGTTCAAATTCGAATTCTCCTGCTGTATTATTTTTCGTTGGCCTGCCACTGGATGCCAGTCTACCATCACAGTTAGATTCTTGTCACCTTTTACATATTGTATTAAATCATCTGTATCTTCTTATATTCTTTCAATTTCTTCATTATCCGCTTAACTAGTAGGCATATAGACCTGCACCGTTGTATTGGGCATTGGTTTGGTGTCATCTTGACAAGAATAATCCTTTCACTATGCTGGTCATAGTAGCTTATCCGCTGACGTAAGTAGTATAATTGGATGGTTCTGCGGCCTCCGCCTCCTCCTCCCGCGGGAAATTTGAATTTTGGCGGGAGATTTGAATTTTGGCGCGAGATTTGAATTGGTAAACAAAGCCACGTGCTTTTTGACACCTGTCATCGACAACAACGCATCGCTAACCTCACTGCTGCCATCTTGACGGGCCTAAACCTCACTAGTGCCAACTTAACCTAACTAGCATGAGGTAAACAAAGCCACGTGTTTTTTGACAGCCACGTGCTTTTTGACAGACAACAACGCATCGCTAACCTCAGTACTGCCATCTTGACGGGAATAAACCTCGGTGGTACCAACTTAACCTAACTAGCTCGAGATAAACAAAGCCACGTGCTTTTTGACAGCCACGTGCTTTTTGACAGCTGTCATCCGCTATCTTTGAGCGCTGTGCTGCCCTCTTTCGTCACCTGTCATCGGCAGTGCTGCCATCTTGGCGGGCCTAAACCTTAGTGCTACCAACTTAACCTCACTAGCTCGAGATAAACAAATCTACGTGCTTTTTGACAGCTGTCATCCGCCATCTTTGAGCACAGTGCTGCCCTCTTTAGCTACTTACCTTTGAAATGTGGTGGCGGATAATTTGAAAAATGCTTTTTGACAGCAGCCATCTTGCATCGCAAACCTCAGTGCTGCCCTCTTTAGCTAGATACCTGTGGTGGCAGACAATTCCACGTGACAGCAGCCATCTTTAATCAAGAGAGCACTTTGCTGCCCTCTATGTGGTGGCGGCAAATTGAAAAATTCCACGTGCTCTTGTTTGGAAACAAACTCACGTGCTTTATTTCTGACAGCTACCATCCGCCATCTTTAATCTATAGAGCACAGTGCTGCCCTCTATGTGGTGGTGGCAAATTCCACGTGCTCTTGTTTGGCAACAAAGCTACGTGCAGCTGTCATCCGCCATCTTTAATCAACAGAGCACCGTGCTGCTATCATGCGGGCAATTTCATCACCTTCATCCGCCATCTTTAATCCACAGAACACCGTGCTGCCCTCTTTATGGCTACTACCTTAAGCACGTAGTAGCGGGTAATTTGAAAAGTTCTGCTAGTTATCATCCACCATCTTTAATCAAGAGAGCACCGTGCTGCCATCTTTAGTTGAAATGTGGTGGCGGCAAATTGAAAAATTCCACGTGCTCTTGTTTGGAAACAAACTCACGTGCTTTTTTGACAGCTACCATCCGCCATCTTTAATCAACAGAGCATAGTGCTGCCCTCTATGCGGTGGTGGCAAATTCTACGTGCTCTTGTTTGGTAAACATAGCCACGTGTTTTTTTGACAGCTGTCATCCACCATCTTTAATCCAGAGAGCACCGTGCTGCCCTCTTTAGATGTAAATTCGTCACCTGTCATCCGCAGTGCTGCCATCTTTAGCTAGATACCTTTGAAATGTGGTACGTCATCCGCCATCTTGCATCCGAAACCTCAGTGCTGCCTGGTGACGGCAAATTCCACGTGCTCTTGTTTGGAAACAAAGCTTTTAATCCAGAGAGAACAGTGCTGCCCCGGTGGCGGCAAATTCCACGTGCTTTACAAACTTATATGCTTTTCTGACAGCTGTCATCAGCCATCTTTAATCTATAGAGCACAGTGCTGCCCTCTTTAGTTTGAAATGTGGTGGCGGCAAATTCCACGTGCTCTTGTTTGGAAACAAAGCTACGTGCAGCTGTCATCCGCCATCTTGCATCACAAACCTCAGTGCTACACTCTATGTGGCGGCAAATTCCACATGCTTTACAAACCCATGTGCAGCTGTCATCCGCCATCTTTAATCACCGTGCTGCCGGGTGGCGGCAAATTCCACGTGCTATTGTTTGGAAACAAAGCTTTTAATCCAGAGAGAACAGTGCTGCCCCGGTGGCGGTAAATTCCACGTGCTTTACAAACATATATGCTTTTCCGACAGCTGTCATCAGCCCAGCAATTCTCTTTCTATATAATAATTTCGTGTGGCTATTTCTAGCCAAGTGCAGTCCTAGTATTGTTACATCAGGAAGGGTAACTGGCTAAATCCTGGTCTTTCAGCGTCAGGAAGGGCAACCGGTCGAAAACCATAGTGTAAGAGGCTAGATACTCCCAGTTTTGCATCAGGAAGGGCAACTCAACAAATTCTTGCGATTTAAAAATCTTAGTCAGGAAGGGCATCCGGCTGTGAAACAATAGTTCGTGATTTACAATCTAAGAAGTACATCTAGCTGTAAATCCCCCGATTCTCGACAGATTCTTAATCCGAGTTGTCAGGAAGGGCAACCGGTCGAAAACCATGGTGTAAGAGGCTAGATACTGCCAGTTTTGCGTCAGGAAGGGCAACTCAACAAATTCTTGCGATTTAAAATCTTAGTCAGGAAGGGCATCCAGCTGTGAAACAATAGTTCGTGATACAGCGATTTAAAATCTAGCTGTAAAACCCTCGATTGTCGACAGATTCTTAATCCGAGTTCTTTGACGTCAGGAAGGGCAACCGTTTGAAAACCATAGTGTAAGAGGCTAGATACTGCCAGTTTTGCGTTAGGAAGGGCAACTCAACAAATTCTTGCGATTTAAAATCTTAGTCAGGAAGGGCATCCAGCTGTGAAACAATAGTTCGTGATACAGCGATTTAAAATCTAGCTGTAAAACCCTCGATTCTCGACAGATTCTTAATCCGAGTTCTTTGACGTCAGGAAGGGCAACCGGTTGAAAACCATAGTGTATGATATAAGAGGCTAGATACTACCAGTTTTGCGTTAGGAAGGGCAACTCAACAAATTCTTGCGATTTAAAATCTAAGTCAGGAAGGGCATCCGGCTGTAAAACAATAGTTCATGATTTAAAATCTAAGAAGCGCATCTAGCTGTAAATCCCCGATTCCCGTGTTAGAAGTTGTAAAACAGATTCTTAATCTGAGTTGTCAGGAAGGGCAACCGGTTGAAAACTATAGTGTAAGAGGTTGGATACTGCTAGTTTTGCGTCAGGAAGGGCAACTCAACAAATTCATGCGATTTAAACACATTTTTATTCCCAAGAGAATCGAACCCGAGACTACTGGGTGAGAGGCATGCATACTGTAGGCTATGGGTTTGTTCTACAGTCCTTGAAGTATCGGCACAGTCATTCTGAGCGAGTGTGGAATGCATGTGTTAGCTGAAATTGTACACGTATCTTCCGGCTTGTGTAACCTTGAACGAAAACACGGTGTGCTGATAAGCGACTTGTAACTCACGAACGTCTTCTTAGCTGAGTAGCATTCAGCCCATGTAAGCTCTTAAAACACAGTACTAATTAAGGTTGTAAAATATTCTGAAATACTCCTCCTCTGTAGTGTAGTAGTTAGTGTGATTAGCTGCTACCCCCGGAGGTCCGAGTTCGATTCCCAGCTCTGCCACGGAATGTGTAGCATTTAGCCTATGTAAGTTCCTAACGTAAACTATAATGATTGTACGGAGAGGTTAAAACACACACAGTGCCCACTCCTATCGAAAGAGCCTGCGCGGTGCCGGCATGTAGGCTTCTCCTGATGAAGGAGCCTGCACAAGGTTTAACGTCCCCATCAACAGCCCTTACTTATTGCTGGCTTTTTTTGCACACCCCGCCTCACACCATAGTTTTATACAACTGGTTGCCCTTCCTGACTAGGATTTTAAATCGATGTTCCGACATAGCCTACTCCTACTGAAGAAGCCAGCACAAGGCTTATTACCTCCATCCGACAAATGAATCACCATCAACGTCTTGTACTCAAAAATCATTTTCGAAGGAGCCTGCACAAGGTTTAACACCCCCTATCAACAACCCTTACTTAATGCTGGCTTTTTTGCACACCCCGCCTCACACTATAGTTTTATACGACCGGTTGCCCTTCCTGACTAGGATTTTAAATCGATATCCCGACATAGCCTACTCCTACCGAAGAAGCCTGCGCACAGCTTAACGCCTCCATCCGACAAATGAATCACACTCAACACTCTTCAATCATTCTCGCTACTTCGGAAGATAGCGGGTTCGAACTGGAAGCCGCAAATGCTAGGCGAGGGACCTGCGCGATCGTCGTAACATGATCTAGCTAGATGCCCTTCCCGACGGCATAAGTTGCCAGGATTTGAATCGCGTACCCTGACTAGAAGAAGCCTGCACATAACTTAATGCCTCCATCCGACGAATGAATCACCCTCAACACTCTTCAATCATTCTCGCTACTTCAGAAGATAGCGGGTTCGAACTAGAAGCCGTAAATGCTAGGCGAGGGGGGGGGGCCTGCGCGATCATCATTACATGATCTAGTTTTAGCTCAATACCTACAGGTAAGGAATACCGCGGATGTACCCTCGAGAAATCGAGGATCGCGCGCTAACTTTCCAAGGCTCGAACTCTTAAATTCCGGCACCTCGGCATCAACAGGAGGTTCGAATACGTCAGCCTGGGGACTACAGGGGGGAGAGCTCTTGCTGCATAAACACTTCGTTCCGACTGTACCGCAGTTGTCAGCGATTATCACATCCGCTTGGTAACAAGCAGCATATTTAGTCGCTGCAGTCTGCGCGAAGTGCTCACAGTTCTCTGTATGCGTTTATTACGTACACACACATCTCCCGTCTGCTGTGAATATTATTCTTCAGCCTTTATCTTAAGGTAAGGTAGAACTGTTAGTTACTTTTTTATTTGCAAAGCAACTTCTACGCTAGACATCTACATTCATATATGTTTGTTCTTTTTTAGGTACCGTTCGAAAGTACGCAATTTTATTCATCCCAGTAACAGTCTGCAGCACGTGCATATTTTTTTAAAGGTATGTTTTCGAACTTTGAGTTGTAAAGATAACTAGGTTAGATGATGTACCCCTACACACTACATTCATATATGTTTCTTCTTTTTAGGTACGACCAGAATATTATCATTCGAGTTTCAGGCTTGAACGCACGCATTTTATTTATCCGAGTAACAGTTTGCAGCGCGAAGATTTTAAGGTATGTCTGACCTCTATTCATTGAAACTTGGTTTCTTCTAAAACATCGTAACTTTAGTCTATTGATAAATAGTTGTTCTCTTTAATCCTCACGCTATAGACGAGGTGCGTACATAGCTATGTCTGCCCTCAACAGGCTGAAACTTGGTTTCTTCTAAAACATCGTAACTTTAAGCTATTGATAAATACTTGTTCTCTTTAATCTACATACTATAGACGAGGTGTGCACATAGCTATGTCTGTCGTCAACAGGCTGAAACTTGGTTTCTTCTAAAACATCGAAGCGCACATAGCTATGTCTGCCCTCAACAGGCTGAAACTTGGTTTCTTCTAAAACATCGTAACTTTAAGCAATTGATAAATAGTTGTTCTCTTCAATCCTCATACTATAGACGTGGTATAATTTCAAACACGCACACATAGCTATGTCTGCCCTCAACAGGCTGAAACTTGGTTTCTTCTAAAACATCGTAACTTTAGTCTATTGATAAATACTTGTTCTCTTTAATCTACATACTATAGACGTGGTATAATTTCAAACACGCGCACATAGCTATGTCTGCCCTCAACAGGCTGAAACTTGGTTTCTTCTAAAACATCGTAACTTTAGTCTATTGATAAATAGTTGTTCTCTTTAATCCTCACGCTATAGAAAAAGTGCGTACATAGCTATGTCTGCCCTCAACAGGCTGAAACTTGGTTTCTTCTAAAACATCGTAACTTTAAGCAATTGATAAATAGTTGTTCTCTTCAATCCTCATACTTGGTTTCTTCTAAAACATCGTAACTTTAAGCAATTGATAAATAGTTGTTCTCTTCAATCCTCATACTATAGACGTGGTATAATTTCAAACACGCACACATAGCTATGTCTATCCTCAACAGGCTGAAACTTGGTTTCTTCTAAAACATCGTAACTTTAAGCTAATCATAAATAGTTGTTCTCTTCAATCCTCATACTATAGACGTGGTATAATTTCAAACACGTACACATAGCTATGTCTGTCCTCAACGGGCTGAAACTTGGTTTCTTCTAAAACATCGTAACTTTAAGCAATTGATAAATAGTTGTTCTCTTCAACCCGCATCCTATAGACGTGGTATAATTTCAAACACGCACACATAGCTATGTCTATCCTCAACAGGCTGAAACTTGGTTTCTTCTAAAACATCGTAACTTTTAGCTATTGATAAACAGTCGTTCTCTTCAATCCTCATGCTATAGGCCTAACTCACAGCCATGTCCAACCTCTATACGTTGAAACTTGGTTTCTTCCGTAACTTTCACCTAATCTCGTTCTCTTTTCAGATGTTCTCCTGCTGCGAGGAATGTAATGTAACGTTTGCAAGGCGTGATAACTTCATGCGCCATATGAAATCAAAACACCCTAGCATAACATCTGCTTTATGTAAAGTTTGTAGTGTGTATTTCGCTAACGTAGTACGATACGAGGCTCACTTAGCAGAGGTACATCAAATATCTACTTGCCCTCAGGTAGTAGTAGGGAAAAAGCGTGCAGCTACTGATGTAGCTGTAGAAAGTACTAGTAGTAAAAAACCTAGAAAAAATCATGAACTTCAAACTATTCACTGCGAGCACTGTAACACCGATGTACCATCTTCGCATTTTCAGGGACAGTTACGGAGTAATGCACATAAAAATAATGCGTGTAGAAGTGGTAGTAACGCAAACATCGAGGAAATTAATACAGCATTTAAAAGTAGGATTGCTAGTTACCGAATTCGCACCAGTCAAAAGTTTCAGAGCACTTCAAACTTTTTAAATTGCGTTCAACCGGATGTACAACAGCTTCTTGATAAATCTTTGTCCAATCATAATTTATTTAAAGTTAATTTTGAACTTTTCGCCTTGTACATTAAAAGCACGGATGAATCCGAAATAACGGACATTAAATCATTTAATACGAAGAATTTTGTCATAAGTCAGTCGACTAATTTTGGTGATGTACTTAGGGATGTCTCTAACATTATTTCAACTAAGAGCGAGGAATTTCAGGAAAAGGAATCAGGGTGGGCTTTAGTTGAAATAATGTATCTAGAAGTTAACATCAATAAGTACAATCCCATGCGTGGATCTTCGCACATCGAGCTGCCGACATGGATTCAGCAAAGAAAAGCTGTTGTAAACATCCAAAACAATGACGAAGCATGTTTTGCATGGGCGGTGATGTCGGCTTTAAATCCTGCGAAATCAGACGTAGCTAAGAGAACATCATCATATCCACACTATTCAACGCAGCTAAATTTCGATAGTATAGAATTTCCTGTGCAGATAAAGGATATTAAGTGCTTTGAGGAACTAAATAACATTAGTATTAATGTGTATGGTGTAGAGAAAAAGTCTGTAGTAGGTCCTCTGTATTACACATGTCATAAGAAGAGTACTCATGTTAATTTACTCTATATTGAAAACAGTGAAAATAGCCACTTTTGCTGGATTAAAAATCTGAGTAGACTTGTTGGCAGTCAGTTGTCAAAACATGAGTGTAAAAAGTGGCTATGTGATGGATGCTTGCAGTATTTTAGAACTGAAGATCAGTTAACGAAGCATTCCAAGAATGACTGCAATCATGTAACTACAGAGATACCTACTACAGGCAATAATGTTTTAAAATTTACAAATTTTCACAAGCAGATGTGGGTACCGTTCGTGATTTATGCAGACTTTGAAGCTATCCTCACGCCATGCAACACATGCTCACCTAATCCTGACAACTCTTTCACTAATACTACGCACATGCATGTCCCGTATAGCTTCGCGTATTACATCAAGTGTAGTTACGATAGTACGCTTAACAAGTTAGAGCTGTATCGAGGACATGATGCTGCTAAAGTATTTTTAGAAAGACTTGAAAGTGATGCAGTTCGTCTCGGTCGTATTCTGAATAGTAATATTCCTATGAAGCCACTCACCGAAATTCAGTTAAATGATCATGAACGTGCTACAAAGTGTAGCATTTGTGATGGGGAATTTTCCGAAAATGACCCTAAAGTTTTTGATCATGATCATTTAACTGGTTTCTACAGATGTGCCGCTCATTATAGCTGTAATCTTAAGTATAGAGTTCCTAAATTTATCCCTGTAATTTTTCATAACTTATCTGGTTACGACTCTAATTTCATCATTTCACAATTTGGAGCTTCAGATGAAAAAGTAGATATAATCCCTCAGAATAAAGAGCGGTACATTGCGTTTGCAAAGTCTGTGAAAGTAGATGCTGAGCATTCTATAAAACTGAGATTCCTTGACTCGTTTCGCTTTATGGCGAGTAGCCTCGATAAACTTTCTAGTCATTTACAGCCTGAACAATTTACAGAAATTCGACGCGTTTTTCCCGAAGAAGCGCAGTTTAATTTACTTCGGCGTAAGGGTGTTTTTTGTTATGAATATCTCGACTGCTTAGACCGCCTCTAAGAACGTGCCTTACCATCGAAACAATCCTTTTACAGCTCGCTGAATTCAGCAGATATTAGTGATGATGACTATTTACATGCACAACATATCTGGGAGCAGTTCCACATTCAAACGCTGGGTGAATACTCCGATTTATATTTAAAGACAGATGTACTTTTGTTAGCTGATGTTTT
This sequence comes from Anabrus simplex, assembly GCF_040414725.1. Classification (NCBI taxonomy): domain Eukaryota; kingdom Metazoa; phylum Arthropoda; class Insecta; order Orthoptera; family Tettigoniidae; genus Anabrus; species Anabrus simplex. The sequence continues at coordinate 1,091,710,369 of NC_090266.1, forward strand.
TGAAAATTTTCGCTGTGTTTGCATGAACACCTACAGCCTTGACCCATGTCAGTATTTTACTGCACCTGGGTTAAGTTGGGATGCGATGTTGAAACACACGCATGTGAATTTGGAATTGCTGACCGATATCGATATGGTGCACTTCATAAAATCATCAATTCGAGGCGGTCTGAGTCAGTGCAGCGGGCGGTATTCGAGGGCGAATAATAGGTACATGCCGAGTTTCGATTCCAGTCAGGAATCTCGGTATATCGTTTACCTCGATGCTAATAATCAGTATGGGTGGGTGATGAGTCAGCATCTACCGGTGAGTGGTTTCCGCTGGCTGACGCAGTGTGAAATTGATGCTTTACAGCTACACGCCCTAGGTGATGAAGCTGATAAAGGTTATTTCCTCGAAGTTGACTTACAGTATCCTAAAGAGTTACACACTTCTCATAATGACCTACCGTTCTGCCCTGAAAATATGAAGCCCCCGTACATTGCATCAACGACGAAAATGCTCATTGCTAATTTGTGCGATAAATCTAAGTATATCATTCATTACCGAAATTTAAAACAGTGTTTGCAGCATGGTTTGAAGTTATCCAAAATTCACCGCGTACTATAATTTAATCAGTCACCGTGGCTAAAGCCATATATCGATCTGAACAATAATTTAAGTACGAATGCGGTTAACGAGTTTGAAAAAGATTTCTACAAGCTCATGAATAACAGTGTGTTTGGTAAGACTATGGAAAATGTTGACAAATGCGTTGATGTAAAATTGATTACAAACTGGGATAATATTAAGAAAAGGTATGGTGCTAACTATTTAATAAGTAAACCAAATTTCCACAGCTGCACCATCATACATGAGAATTTAGTTATTATACAGATGAATCGTGTTAAGATTAAGTATGACAAACCTACCTACGTCGGCTTTGCAGTACTTGAATTGGCTAAAACACTCATGTATGAATTCCATTACGATTATATGATGAAGAAGTACGCGCATAATGCGCAATTGCTCTACACAGATACCGATTTGTTTATTTATCAAATCAAAACTGATGACTATTACAATGATATAAAGCCGGACGTGGGTAGGTTTGATACAAGTAACTATCCTGCAGATAATCAATATCATCTACCGCTAGTGAACAAAAAGGTTCTAGGTAAAATGAAAGATGAATGTGCTGGGAATATTATCGATTCATTTGTAGGTACTAAATCCAAGTCATATTGCATAAAACTCTTAAATGAATTACAAATAAAGAGATTGAAGGGGGTTAAAAAGAATGTCTTTCAGAATCAGCTAAGTTTTGAAAACTATAACAATTGCATTAAAAGTAATCCACCTGTTTTGCATAAGCAAATGTCTGTCATTAGAAGCAAGAAGCACCAGTTGTACACTCATTTAATTAGTAAGGTAGCCCTTAATAGCGATGATTGTAAACGGTTTGTCATTCCAAATTCTACCAACACGCTAGCCTGGGGGCATAGTAGTATTGATAGGTACTACTTTATATAAACATTATGCTAGAGGTGTGTACTTACGTTACGCTGTCTTACATCACAAAGAGGTACGCTGGGAGCGTAGTACAGCAAGTTTAAACTTGTACATTCAAGAATTGCATCGAGAAGTACGCAAACATCACTAGGGTAAAATGATTCGAGATAAAACTTGTACATACAAGATGTAAATAAATAATGTAGAATTGGCATATTCTTTTATTTTAGGTTAGGTATTACCTTCCTCCCACTCCTTATTTGCAAGATAGAGTTTTTGTTTATTACTCATAGAAGAAAGAAGGTGATGAGCAGATTCGTAAGTATAGTATCGTCTAGTTCGGTAAGTATCTCGAGAGCAGAATTTTTTGTCAGAAAAGCATATAAGTTTGTAAAGCACGTAGAATTTACCGCCACCGGGGCAGCACTGTTCTCTCTGGATCAAAAGCTTTGTTTCTAAACAAGAGCACGTGGAATTTGCCGCCACCGGGTAGCACGGTGATTAAAGATGGCGGATGACAGCTGCACATAGGTTTGTAAAGCATGTGGAATTTGCCGCCACATAGAGTGTAGCACTGAGGTTTGTGATGCAAGATGGCGGATGACAGCTGCACGTAGCTTTGTTTCCAAACAAGAGCACGTGGAATTTGCCGCCACCACATTTCAAACTAAAGAGGGCAGCACTGTGCTCTATAGATTAAAGATGGCTGATGACAGCTGTCAGAAAAGCATATAAGTTTGTAAAGCACGTGGAATTTGCCGCCACCGGGGCAGCACTGTTCTCTCTGGATTAAAAGCTTTGTTTCCAAACAAGAGCACGTGGAATTTGCCGTCACCAGGCAGCACTGAGGTTTCGGATGCAAGATGGCGGATGACGTACCACATTTCAAAGGTATCTAGCTAAAGATGGCAGCACTGCGGATGACAGGTGACGAATTTACATCTAAAGAGGGCAGCACGGTGCTCTCTGGATTAAAGATGGTGGATGACAGCTGTCAAAAAAGCACGTGGCTATGTTTACCAAACAAGAGCACGTAGAATTTGCCACCACCACATAGAGGGCAGCACTATGCTCTGTTGATTAAAGATGGCGGATGGTAGCTGTCAAAAAAGCACGTGAGTTTGTTTCCAAACAAGAGCACGTGGAATTTTTCAATTTGCCGCCACCACATTTCAACTAAAGATGGCAGCACGGTGCTCTCTTGATTAAAGATGGTGGATGATAACTAGCAGAACTTTTCAAATTACCCGCTACTACGTGCTTAAGGTAGTAGCCATAATGAGGGCAGCACGGTGTTCTGTGGATTAAAGATGGCGGATGACAGGTGATGAAATTGCCCGCATGATAGCAGCACGGTGCTCTGTTGATTAAAGATGGCGGATGACAGCTGCACGTAGCTTTGTTTCCAAACAAGAGCACGTGGAATTTGCCACCGCCACATAGAGGGCAGCACTGTGCTCTATAGATTAAAGATGGCGCATGGTAGCTGTCAGAAAAAAAGCACGTGAGTTTGTTTCCAAACAAGAGCACGTGGAATTTTTCAATTTGCCGCCACCACATAGAGGGCAGCACGGTGCTCTCTTGACTAAAGATGCCTGCTGTCACGTGGAATTGTCTGCCACCACAGGTATCTAGCTAAAGAGGGCAGCACTGAGGTTTGCGATGCAAGATGGCTGCTGTCAAAAAGCATTTTTCAAATTATCCGCCACCACATTTCAAAGGTAAGTAGCTAAAGAGGGCAGCACTGTGCTCAAAGATGGCGGATGACAGCTGTCAAAAAGCACGTAGATTTGTTTATCTCGAGCTAGTGAGGTTAAGTTGGTACTAGTGAGGTTTAGGCCCGTCAAGATGGCAGCAGTGAGGTTAGCGATGCGTTGTTGTCGATGACAGCTGTCAAAAAGCACGTGGCTTTGTTTACCAATTCAAATCTCGCGCCAAAATTCAAATCTCCCGCCAAAATTCAAATTTCCCGCGGGAGGAGGAGGAGGAGGCGGGCGGAGGCGGAGGCCGCAGAACCATCCAATTATACTACTGACGTAATTTCTTATTCATTATTAACGAACTTCTGCATTTCCCCTGTTTGATTTTGTGTTGATAATTCTGTAGTAGCCTGACCAAATTCGTGCTCTTCCTGACAAAGTACTTCACTTATACCAACTACATCCAACATTAGTCAATCTATCTCCCTTTTCATATTCTCTAACCTACCACAATGATTCAAACTTCTGATATTCCACGCTCGGACTCGCAGAATGTCAGTATGCATCTTCTTGATGATCGCCCCCTCTCGTGGAGTTCCCACCTGGTGGTCCTAATTGGGGATTATTTTACCTCCGGAATATTTTACCCGGGAGGAAGCCATCATCAGTACATCATTCATACAGAGAGATCTGCACGTCCTCGGGAGTTAGTTACGGGTGTATTTTCCTGTTGCTTTCAGTCGTGTACCAGTATCAACGCATCTAAGCCATGCTGAGTATTATTACAAGGCGATATCAGTAAATCATCTAGACTGCCGCCCTTTTGATGAACCATCCGTTAGTCTGTTCTCTCGACTGATACCCATCCGATATGGTTACACCTGCGGCTCGGTTATCTGCTTTAATGGGACACGCAAGCCTCTCCACCGCGGCAAGGTTGCATTGTTCTCATGTGGGGCCGTGCTGTGTATCGCGGGCGAACTCCAGGAATCCTCTTGTTAAGCACGTTGGGAACCCCACCAACTATGAAAACCTGTCAAAGATACTTATTCCAAGATATGATTTTATTATTACGAGGCATACTTACCGTGAGGAGGGTGTAGCAACTCGTAAAGTTAAATTTCATGTAGGCCTACTTCAACCATTTTCAATGTGGCATTACGAGCATTACGTAAATCATTTAATTAATGAAAATATACGAGTAAAAATGTACTGGGCCATAATTTTAAGATTATTTTACTCTATTATTAAACACTACATTAAGTAACTAGAATAATAAGAAGTGTAAAATGTCGTACGACCTAACATTATTATAAAATAATAATAATAATAATAATAATAATAATAATAATAATAATAATAATAATAATAATAATAATAATAATAATAATAATAATAATAATAATAATAATAATACAGGGCAGATCTTGCTCAGAACAGATATTCAACCTGAAGTCCACAATCCGTCGCATATTATTGATCTCCAAATAAATAGTTGTAGCATTTATAGATTTAAAAAAAAGGATTATTGCTCTGTTGATAGGAAAAATCTTAATAAATTAATCCGACTGTTCGGAGTTAAAACCAAATTGGCAAACCTAATCCTCACAGGCACCATATCAAAAGTAAAATTTATGGGTGAAATATGTAAACCATTCAAAACAAATACAGGTGTAAGGCAAGGTGATGGTTTACTCCACTCCTATTAAATTGTGTCGTGGATAAAACAGTAAGAATTTGGAACTAAACACTGAAAGAACACAAGCTATCACCGGTAACACTGGGAAGAAAGAACAGGGATGTTGAAATAAACTGTCTAGCATTTGCAGATGTTATTGCCATACCTTCAGAAAACCTGAAATTTGCAGCAATACCAGTCAATCTCTTGGGACAAATAGCCAACAGAACAGGTTAAAGAATTTCTGTAGAAAAAAAGCAAGTTTATGACAAATGTAAAAAATGGTCTAGAATTTCGAATAACAGAAATTGGTCGAATAAAAAAGGTAAAAAATTCAAATATTTGAAAAAACAATTCAAGGAAATGGTTTGGAAAAATCCCCTGTAGAAGTAAGGATATACAAGACGAAAGAGCATTAAGAATATCTACAACAAAAAGTGTTTATCTGAAAGTCTCAAAATACAACACTACAGCACAGTAGTCGAGCCGGAATGCCTATATGCAAGTGAATGTCTAGTACTGAATTACAACCAGAATAAGTTAGAAGTAGTCGAAAGAAAATGTTTACGGAAAATACACACTCCGCTAAGAACTACATAACCCTGGAAATCAAGAAGTAATGATGAAATAAACCGGAACGTAGAAAATATAACTGATACGGTGCGGAAGAGGCAATTGTTATTTTTTGGAAATTTATACAGAATGGATGATAACAGGTTAACCAAACATGTCTTCAAATATCTTTGGAACAGGAAGTCAACAACAATCTGGATTCGTAAAGTTGGGAAAGATTTGGAAAGAAACAACATAACAGAAGAAGCAACAGAGAGAGAGAGAGATATTTATAAAGAAAGTGTTATAAATGGAATGATTCCAAGGTCGCGAGGGAAAGTAAACAGGCTCAAAATAGTCCGCGGAAAGGAAAAGGAGGCATAGTGAGCAGATGAAGGAGTATTGGAGGAAGAAGAAGGAATAACAAGGGATGAAGCATTGAAATTTTTACGTGGTCCCTGGAAGAACCTCACGGATAAAGGAGGAATAATCATCGCAACAGCCTCAGCTGCGTGCTGGAGGCATTTTTATTTGACGCCATCTGGCTGCCTTCTTGTCAATTTCGACGTACCATTTTACTCTAGGCCTAATAGATATCAGAGTGTCCGGCTCCATGGCTAAATGTTTAGTGTGCTGCCCTTTGGTCACAGGGGTCCCGGGTTCGATTCCCGGCAGGGTCGGGAATTTTAACTATCATTGGTTAATTTCCCTGGCATGGGGGCTGGGTGTATGTGTTGTCTTCATCATCGTTTCATCTTCATCATGACGCGCAGGTCGTCTACGGGCGTCATAAAGCACCTGCACCTGGCGAGCCGAACCCGTCCTGGCATCTTCCGGCACTAACAGCCATACGCCCTTTCTTTTCAGATATCAGAGTAACCCGAATCACTCTAGGGCGTCTATGGCTGAGTTTTATTTAATTTTGTCGGGTAAACACAAAAATGTGTCACCAGAGATCTTTAACATGCCGAAATTTTACGACATGGTGTGTCGAATGGACTCCCCCCCTACAAATATTTGATTACATCTCCCGGTTTTGAACCCACTGTTCTGGGATCACTAAATAACGACGGAGTTTGTCAGACCCATTGTGGTGTCATAAGCATGAGTTTTAGAAGTGTGGTGTTCGAGCGTTATCAACGTCTGTATATTGCCTAATTACTTCTGCTTCAGGTGACATCATTAGGAATTCTCCTCCCACAATTGACAACGTGCTGTGCTTCTATCTTTACTTGACCGAGCTCGATAGCTGCAGTCACTTAAGTGCGACCAGTATTCCGGAGATAGTGGGTTCGAGCCCCACTGTCGGCAGGCCTGAAAATGTTTTCTTCAGTGGTTTCTTAGTGTCAGACAAGGAAAATGCTGGGGCTGTACTTCAATTAAGGCCACGGATGCTTCCATCCCACTCCTAGCTCTTTCCTGTTCCACGGTCGCCATAAGACCTATCTGTGTCGGTGCGACGTGAAGCTACTTGTAAAAAATTCTTTACTTGAATCTCCTCCTCACATCGCCTGTAGCAACAGGTCCACTGAGTGTTTGTGGTGTGGAATTGGTAACAATATTGGTTTATGATAATCAGTGGTTTATTAGTTCATCAAAGATTTGAGTACACAGCATATTAAAATGAATTTATAAGCTTACCTCTTCAGTTGTAACTTCGGGGCCACCCTGTTAATTATCATGTTGCAACAATTTGTCAGTATCAGCATCGACAGGGCTCGAAATGCGATGGAATATATTTCGTTCCCTCCAACGACTTTCTACTGCATATTGATTGCATCCGACAGTGAGTGTCTTACTTTGACAATTCCCGATCCACTGTATGATGGCTTCTCAACATGTGATACGACACTGTTCACAATGGAGGCAGTCTTAGACACTGTCACCATAGAAGAACTTTACGACGGAGCGAGTAGCTGAGCGGTTTGTGTCACTTACTTGTCAGCTTGCATTCTGGATATATTGGGTTGGAACCCCACTGTCGGCAGCTCTGTATATGGTTTTCCATGGTTTCTCAGTCTCACTCCAGGCAAATGCTGGGGCTCTAGCTTAATCAAGGCCAGGATCGATTCCTTCACACTCCTAACATTGTCCTGTTCCAAGTCGCCGCAAGACGTATCTATATCGGTGCGACGTAAAGCAGAATGTGGAATATGTATGCTTACGAGTAAGCATACCGGTTGTATACCTAGGTTCAGGGTGCTGAATCAACTGCTTAAGTCCTTTAACTTCTACCAGGCTAAATGTCTTTGCATATCATTAAAGATATTTTCCAGGTAGGTAAATTCCATCGATTATGTCCTATTTTAAATCTCTGTTCACCGCCCACAAAATACGTGAGATCAGGCTAGCTGGTATGAGAGTACTGTGATGATAACGATGATGATGACGGTTATGACGAGGACAGTGTATTCGAAATGGAATGGACGGATACAGACTCTTCCACTGCCAGTTCTTCAATTATTAAACTTTCACTGTTTCGATTTTTGTTGTTGAGATGGTCATTTTCTGTAAAAACACTTTTTATGAACTGAGGTGCTATACTTCTTCAGGTTGCTAGTGTTCGGAAATTTTCTTCCTCGCGGGAAAATATTTAAAAAATGCGGCAAATGTCACGGTTATCACTATCACGATACAAAAGGAAATATTTCCACATGTCACTCATATTAACCGTAAGCCGTAGATTATGAAACTCACTGCTTTCTTTCACTTCAAAGTAACAACAGACTCGAAATTTTATGACAATTATCTAAAATCAAAATCAGGTCTCACGCTAAAGCTGCTTCAATATTTCCAATATGTTGCTTCCTTGCTTGTGATTCATTAGTTTAAATAGACGACAGGATTTGTTTACTGAAAGCCGCTGTTATTGGCAACACTCAGAATTAGGTTATTTTTTAGGCGAAGCATGTTTTTTTTCACAGCCTTCCAAACTGAAAATAAATAATGCTACAAATTAGTGCAATATCACGTTCAAAATATCTTCTCAGTAGTATAATGGGAGAGTTCTGCCGCCTCCTCCTCCTCGCGCGGCGCGGGAAATTTGAATTCTGGCGGGAAATTTGAATTTTGGCGGGAGATTTGAATTTTGGCGGGAGATTTGAATTTGTAAACAAAGCCACGTGCTTTTTGACAGCTGTCATCGACAACAACGCATCGCTAACCTCACTGCTGCCATCTTGACGGGCCTAAACCTCAGTAGTGCCAACTTAACCTAACTAGCGTGAGGTAAACAAAGCCACGTGTTTTTGACAGCCACGTGCTTTTTGACAGACAACAACGCATCGCTAACATCAGTACTGCTATCTTGACGGGCCTAAACCTCAGTAGTGCCAACTTAACCTAACTAGCGTGAGGTAAACAAAGCCACGTGCTTTTTGACAGCCACGTGCTTTTTTGACAGCTGTCATCCGCCATCTTTAAAACACAAAGCACTGTGCTGCCCTCTATATCGCAGTAGCTGCAAAATTCGTCACCTGTCATCGGCAGTGCTGCCATCTTGACGGGTCTAAACCTTAGTGCTACCAACTTAACCTAACTAGCGCGAGGTAAACAAAGCCACGTGTTTTTTGACAGCTGTCATCCGCCATCTTTAATCTATAGAGCACAGTGCTGCCCTCTTTAGCTACTTACCTTTGAAATGTGGTGGCGGATAATTTGAAAAATGCTTTTTGACAGCAGCCATCTTTGTGCACCGTGCTGCCCTCTTTAGCTAGATACCTGTGGTGGCAGGCAATTCCACATGACAGCAGCCATCTTTAATCAAGAGAGCACTGTGCTGCCATCTTTAGCTAGATACCTTTGAAATGTGGTGGCGGCAAATTGAAAAATTTCACGTGCTCTTGTTTGGAAACAAACTCACGTGCTTTTTTGACAGCTACCATCCGCCATCTTTAATCAACAGAGCATAGTGCTGCCCTCTTTAGTTTGAAATGTGGTGGCGGCAAATTCCACGTGCTCTTGTTTGGAAACAAAGCCATGTGCTTTTTTGACAGCTGTCATCCGCCATCTTTAATCAACAGAGCACCGTGCTGCGGGCAATTTCGTCAGCTGTCATCCGCCATCTTTAATCCACAGAACACCGTGCTGCCCTCTTTATGGCTACTACCTTAAGCACGTAGTAGCGGGCAATTTGAAAAGTTCTGTTAGCTATCATCCGCCATCTTTGAGCACCGTGCTGCCATCTTTAGCTAGATACCTTTGAAATGTGGTGACGGCAAATTGAAAAAATTCACGTGCTCTTGTTTGGAAACAAACTCACGTGCTTTTTTGACAGCTACCATCCGCCATCCTTAATCAACAGAGCATAGTGCTGCCCTCTTTAGTTTGAAATGTGGTGGCGGCAAATTCCACGTGCTCTTGTTTGGAAACAAAGCCATGTGCTTTTTTGACAGCTGTCATCCGCCATCTTTAATCCAGAGAGCACCGTGCTGCCCTCTATATCGTAGTAGATGTAAATTCGTCAACTGTCATCCGCAGTGCTGCCATCTTTAGCTAGATACCTTTGAAATGTGGTGGTGGATAATTTAAAAAGAGAAATTCTACAGCAGCCCTCTCTCAACACTAATTGCATATGATGGCGGCTATACATGACTCCTTAAGGGTGCTTACGCAAGATGGCTGCTATACACAGGTTCTTATGAGACGCCCTTGGGATGCTTGCGCAAGATGGCAGTTATACATGGCTCCTTATGAGATGCCCTAGGGATGCTTGCTCAAGATAGCGACTGCTCTTATGGGACGGCTTAAGTATCCTTGCACAAGATGGCTTGAGACGCCCTAAGGATGCTTGCGCAAGATGGCGGCTATACACAACTCCTTATGAGACGTTTTAAGGGTGCTTGCGCAAGATGGTTGCTACTCTTATGAAGAAAGCTAGCTTAGAGGCTAACGTGTCGTGCTAGTTCGATTCATTAAATTTAGGGCTTAAATGCAAAATGTTAAATATATCGAAAACGGTGCACCGTAGAGCAAAACGGACAACATTTTTCTGCCTAATACCAAGGTTCGCAGTATGAGGAACAAGAAAACCATAGTCTAATGATGAGATCAACGGTTCGGTTCCTACTTAGGCCCTTTGGCATTTGCTCTGTTTTAGCTTGTATTGAAGCGAGTCTTCGTAACATGATCAGGTCTAGCTATGGTAGAGAGTATAACGTACCGTGCTGGTTCGATTCATTAAATTTGGAGGCTTAAATGCAAAAAGTTAAATATCTCGAAAACGGTGCATCGTAGAGCAAAACGGACAAAATTTTTCCGCCTAATACGTAGGTTCGTAGTATCAGGAACAAGAAAAAACATAGTCTAATGATGAGATCAACGGTTCGATTCCTACTTAAGCCCTTTGGCATTGGCAGCTATCTATTTCTACAAGATGGTGGCTGCTCTTATGAGACACAAGATGGCTTGAGACGTCCTAGGGATGCTTACGCAAGATGGCGGACACAAAATGGTGACTATACATAGCTCCTTATGAGACAGCCTAGGGGTGCTCGCACAAGATGGCAGCTACTCTTATGAAGAAAGCTAGCTTAGAGGCTACTGCGCAATATAACAGCTGCTGTTATGCATGTGGTGGAGGGCAATTTGAAATTCTATGTGCTTAATCAACAGAGCACCCTGCTGCCCTCTTTAGCTGAAATGTGGTGGTGGATAATTTGAAAAATTCTTTTGACAGCTATCATCTTTAAACAATGGCGACTATACATAGGCTGTTAAGGCCTTATCATTCTCCTCCTCCTCCTCCTCCTCCTCCTTCTCTACCTCCTCCTCCGCCTCTTATGTCAAGGCATAGCTTTATATCGAACAAGTTTAAACCTGCATCGCGAAGGCAAGCGTGTGCAGCGATAACATTATTGTGCATGTTTAGACTTTCGAAACATAAGAAGAGTAGAATCAAACGCTGTACTCGATACGACATGTGATCAGAACATTGATTGATGCGTTCAGAAAACAAAATAAGTGATCAAGACTAGAATCGAACACTGTACTCAATACATCATGTGTTTAGAATTTGTCAGGGGATACCCTTGTTCTAAGAAGATCAGATTGAAACATAACAAGACTAGAATAGAACACTGTAATCGATGTTGTTAACTTCAACATGTGATCAGAACATTGATTGATGTGTTCAGAACACAAAATAAGTGATCATGACTAGAATCGAACACTGTACTCGATACAACATGTGATCAGAACATTGATCGATGTGTTCAGAACACAAAATAAGTCATCAAGACTAGAATCGAACACTGTACTCAATACAACATGTTTTTAGAACATATTAGGTGGTACCCTTGTTCTAAGATCAGAATGAAACATAACAAGACTAGAATCGAACACTGTAATCGATGTTGTTAACCTCAACATATGATCAGAACATTGTTTGATGTGTTCAGAGCAGAAGTACAATTTTGATGATATGCTCAGTGTAAAATCAAAAACTATGGAAACACACTGTGCACATATCGCATAGCTAACTCGCACAGTAAGCAGTATTGCAAAACTACAACTTCAATGATTTGCCTAGTGTAAAACATCAAAAACACACTGTGCCCATACAGCGCAGCTAACTCGCTCGGTAAACGATATAGCCAAAGTATAACTTCAAATTATTTACCTTCCATCATTCGTCTTGTGTGAAAATCAGTCGAACAAGTTATCGCATAAACATGTAACATGAAATATCAGTCAATCTGTTGGCATGGGTTACAAGCATGTAGCTTATGCGGGAAGTAAAATTAAACAGAACGCTAGTGCTATAAGAAATACTCTGCTTACATTTAAGTCCCTAGCTGTTGAACAAGTTATTACATAAATATGTAACATGAAATATCGGTTCGGAAACATATTGTTTCAGTCTGTTGGCATAGATTACAAGCATGTAGCTTATGCAGGCGAGGGCTACAATGCAAAATTCTAAGCCGAAAAAAAAATCGTGATAGGGAATGGAACCCAGGGGTTACATCTTATCAGAAGGGCAAAAAGGATGAAAGGACTCTTCCTCCTCCTTACCGCACATTCCTTGTAGGGCTAATTAGCTGAAGGGCTAATGGGCTAAAGGGCTAAAGGGCTAAAGGGCTAATGGGCTAAAGGGCTAAAGGGCTAAAGGAGCAACAACCTCATCGATCGCTATCAGCAAGAACGCTTGTACTTTGTTAAGTGTAGAAAATTAATCTTTATTGGTAAATGGTTTCATGTTCAGAACAAGGAATGGAACCTAGGGGTTACGTCTTACGTAATAAAATCCCCGAGGTGCGATGAGTTACGTTTTTCGAACTAGTGTTTGGAACACTGAACTTTTCAAGATGATAGCGGAGAGTTTAGCAATGTTCTGTTGTTGGATTATAAATTCCGCGCTACAACATGCATAAGGTGGCAGCCTTGAGGTTTACTGCCGTAAAGATGACAAGAGTGAGGTTAACAATGTTCCGTTGTTGGATTTTAAATTCCGCGCTATAACATGCATGAGGTGGCAGCCTTGAGGTTTACCGCCGTAAAGATGGTAGCAGTGAGGTTAGCGACGCTCTATTGCCCTTCAAAGTGAGGTTAGGGTTCGTCAAGGAGACAGCTGTCAAAAAAGCACGTGGCTATGTTTACCAAACAAGAGCACGTGGTCGTGACGTCACGGTCAGGTAATTAATCCTTAGCTCGACGTCGTTAAGAGCAGTATTAGGATTAGCTATTCTTAAAAGTCTTGGGAACAGAGCAGCAGTATGAATTGCCATCTTTCAAAGCGTGTACACATCACCTATCGATTTTACATGCATCGACCATCGTACTAAACTTCATCCGCTAGATCGTGCTGCTGTCTTAGCATAACCTATACGCATGACCTTAAGGTACAAAGAATAGCCATGTTTCAAAGCGTGTACACATTACCTATCGACTCTGCATGCAACAAATATCGTACTAAACTTCTTCCGCTAGGTTGTGCTGCTATCTTAGCATAACTCATACACATGAACTTAAAGTACAAAGAATAGCCATGTTTCGAAGCGTGTACACATTACTTATTGATTTTACATTCATCGAATCTCGTACTGAACTTCTTCCGCTAGATTGTGGTGGCATCTTAGCATAACTTATACACATGAACTTAAAAGTACAAAGAATAGCCATGTTTCAAAGCGTGTACACATTACCTATCGATTTTGCATGCATTGACTCTCGTACTAAACTCCTTCCGCTAGATTGTGCTGCTATCTTAGCATAACCTATACGCATGACCTTAAAGTAAAAAGCATAGCCATGTTTCAAAGAGTGTGCACATCACCTATCGATTTTGTATGCAACAAATATCGTACTAAACTTCTTCCGCTAGATTGTGCTGCTATCTTAGCATAACTTATACACATGAACTTAAAGTACGAAGAATAGCTATGTCTCAAAGCGTGTACACATTACCTATCGATTTGCAAGCATCGACCCTCGTACTAAACTTCTTCCGCTAGATTGTGCTGCTATCTTAGCATAACCTATACGCATGACCTTAAGGTACAAAGAATAGCCATGTTTCAAAGCGTGTACACATTACCTATCAACTTTGCATGCAACAAATATCGTACTAAACTTCTTCCGCTAGGTTGTGCTGCTATCTTAGCATAACTTATACACATTAACTTAAAGTACAAAGAATAGCCATGTTTCAAAGCGTGTACACATTACTTATTGATTTTACATTCATCGAATCTCGTACTGAACTTCTTCCGCTAGATTGTGCTGGTATCTTAGCATAACTTATGCACATGAACTTAAAAGTACAAAGAATAGCCATGTTTCAAAGCATGTACACATTACCTATCGATTTTGCATGCATTGACTCTCGTACTAAACTCCTTCCGCTAGATTGTGCTACTATCTTAGCATAACCTATACGCCTGACCTTAAAGTAAAAAGAATAGCCATGTTTCAAAGTGTGTACACATCACCTATCGATTTTGCATTCAACAAATATCGTACTAAACTTCATCCGCTAGATTGTGCTGCTATCTTAGCATAATTTATACACATGAACTTAAAGTACGAAGAATAGCCATGTTTCAAAGTGTGTACACATTACTTATTGATTTTGCATGCATCAAATATCGTACTAAACTTCTTCCGCTAGATTGTGCTGCTATCTTAGCATAACCTATACCCATGAATTTAAAGTACAATGAATAGTCATGTTTCAAAGCGTGTACACATCAGCTATCGATTTGGCATGTATCGACTCTCGTACAAAACTTCTTCAGGTAGATTGTGCTGCTATCTTAGCATAACTAAGACGCATGAACTTAAAGTACAAAGAATAGCTATGTTTCAAAGCGTGTACACATCACCTATCGATTTTGCATTTATCGACTCTCGTACTAAACTTGTTACGCTAGACTGTGCTGCTATCGTAGCCTAACCTATACGCATGAACTTAAAGTACGAAGAATAACCATGTTTTAAAGCGTGTACACGTCACCTATCGATTTTGCATGCATCAAATATCGTACTAAACTTCTTGCGCTAGATTGTGCTGCTATCTTAGCATAACCTGTACGCATGAACTTAAAGTACAAAGAATAGCCTTGTTTCAAAGCGTGTACACATTACCTAATGATTTTGCACGAAACGACTATCATACTAAACTTTTTCCACTAGATTGTGCTAAAATCGTGTAAGTGTGCTGCTATCTTAGCATAACCTATCGATTTTACATGCATCGACTATCATACTAGACTTCTCCCGCTAGAGCATGTAGCAATCGCTTTTGTGTATCCCTAACCCATGTGCACGAACTTAAAGCACAAAGAAGAGCTAGGTTCTAAAGCGTGTACACATCATCTATCGATAATGTATGTATCGAATATCGTACTAAACTTCTCCTGCCAGAGCGTACGACTATCGCTTGTGTGTGCACGAACTTAAAGCATAAAGAATAGCAATGTATAAACATCTTGTAAACAAAGCAGCAGCATTAAGTACAGTCATGTTTAAATGCGTGCACACATCATGTATCCATGATGCACGCAGTACTAAACGTATTACATTAGAATGTACAAAGTTCGCATGTGTTTGTGCTGCTATTTTAGCATAGCCTATGTGCATGAACTTAAAGCATAAAGAATAGTTATGTGTAAAAAATCTTGTGAACATAGGAGAATGTTTACTACGTAGGTGTAGACATTGAATTTTGCATGCTGAGGCAGCATACTACGTGACCGTGACGTCACGACCACGTGCTCTTGTTTGGTAAACATAGCCACGTGCTTTTTTGACAGCTGTCTTCTTGACGAACCCTAACCTCACTTTGAAGGACAATAGAGCGTCGCTAACCTCACTGCTACCATCTTTACGGCGGTAAACCTCAAGGCTGCCACCTTATGCATGTTATAGCGCGGAATTTAAAATCTAACAACGGAACATTGTTAACCTCACTCTTGTCATCTTTACGGCAGTAAACCTCAAGGCTGCCACCTTATGCATGTTGTAGCGCGGAATTTATAATCCAACAACAGAACATTGCTAAACTCTCCGCTATCATCTTGAAAAACTCAGTGTTCCAAACACTAGTTCGAAAAACGTAACTCATCGCACCTCGGGGATTTTATTACGTAAGACGTAACCCCTAGGTTCCATTCCTTGTTCTGAACATGAAACCATTTACCAATAAAGATTAATTTTCTACACTTAACAAAGTACAAGCGTTCTTGCTGATAGCGATCGATGAGGTTGTTGCTCCTTTAGCCCTTTAGCCCTTTAGCCCTTTAGCCCATTAGCCCTTTAGCCCTTTAGCCCATTAGCCCTTCAGCTAATTAGCCCTAAAAGGAATGTGCGGTAAGGAGGAGGAAGAGTCCTTTCATCCTTTTTGCCCTTCTGATAAGATGTAACCCCTGGGTTCCATACCCTATCACGATTTTCGTTTCGGCTTAGAATTTTGCATTGTAGCCCTCGCCTGCATAAGCTACATGCTTGTAATCTATGCCAACAGATTGAAACAATATGTTTCCGAACCGATATTTCATGTTACATATTTATGTAATAACTTGTTCAACAGCTAGGGACTTAAATGTAAGCAGAGTATTTCTTATAGCACTAGCGTTCTGTTTAATTTTACTTCCCGCATAAGCTACATGCTTGTAACCCATGCCAACAGATTGACTGATATTTCATGTTACATGTTTATGCGATAACTTGTTCGACTGATTTTCACACATGACGAATGATGGAAGGTAAATAATTTGAAGTTATACTTTGGCTATATCGTTTACCGAGCGAGTTAGCTGCGCTGTATGGGTACAGTGTGTTTTTGATGTTTTACACTAGGCAAATCATTGAAGTTGTAGTTTTGCAATATTGCTTACTGAGCGAGTTAGCTATGCGATATGTGCACAGTGTGTTTCCATAGTTTTTGATTTTACACTAAGCATATCATCAAAATTGTACTTCTGCTCTGAACACATCAAACAATGTTCTGATCATATGTTGAGGTTAACAACATCGATTACAGTGTTCGATTCTAGTCTTGCTATGTTTCATTCTGATCTTCTTAGAACAAGGGTACCACCTAATATGTTCTAAACACATGTTGTATTGAGTACAGTGTTCGATTCTAGTCTTGATCACTTATTTTGTGTTCTGAACACATCGATCAATGTTCTGATCACATGTTGTATCGAGTACAGTGTTCGATTCTAGTCATGATCACTTATTTTGTGTTCTGAACACATCAATCAATGTTCTGATCACATGTTGAAGTTAACAACATCGATTACAGTGTTCTATTCTAGTCTTGTTATGTTTCAATCTGATCTTCTTAGAACAAGGGTATCCCCTGACATATTCTAAACACATGATGTATTGAGTACAGTGTTCGATTCTAGTCTTGATCACTTATTTTGTTTTCTGAACGCATCAATCAATGTTCTGATCACATGTCGTATCGAGTACAGCGTTTGATTCTACTCTTCTTATGTTTCGAAAGTCTAAACATGCACAAAAATGTTATCGCTGCACACGCTTGCCTTCGCGATGCAGGTTTAAACTTGTTCGATATAAAGCTATGCCTTGACATAAGAGGCGGAGGAGGAGGTAGAGAAGGAGGAGGAGGAGGAGGAGGAGGAGAATGATAAGGCCTTAACAGCCTATGTATAGTCGCCATTGTTTAAAGATGATAGCTGTCAAAAGATTTTTCAAATTATCCACCACCACATTTCAGCTAAAGAGGGCAACAGGGTGCTCTGTTGATTAAGCACATAGAATTTCAAATTGCCCTCCACCACATGCATAACAGCAGCTGTTATATTGCGCAGTAGCCTCTAAGCTAGCTTTCTTCATAAGAGTAGCTGCCATCTTGTGCGAGCACCCCTAGGCTGTCTCATAAGGAGCTATGTATAGTCACCATTTTGTGTCCGCCATCTTGCGTAAGCATCCCTAGGACGTCTCAAGCCATCTTGTGTCTCATAAGAGCAGCCACCATCTTGTAGAAATAGATAGCTGCCAATGCCAAAGGGCTTAAGTAGGAATCGAACCGTTGATCTCATCATTAGACTATGTTTTTTCTTGTTCCTGATACTACGAACCTACGTATTAGGCGGAAAAATTTTGTCCGTTTTGCTCTACGATGCACTGTTTTCGAGATATTTAACATTTTGCATTTAAGCCTCCAAATTTAATGAATCGAACTAGCACGGTACGTTATACTCTCTACCATAGCTAGACCTGATCATGTTACGAAGACTAGCTTCAATACAAGCTAAAACAGAGCAAATGCCAAAGGGCCTAAGTAGGAACCGAACCGTTGATCTCATCATTAGACTATGGTTTTCTTGTTCCTCATACTGCGAACCTTGGTATTAGGCAGAAAAATGTTGTCCGTTTTGCTCTACGGTGCACCGTTTTCGATATATTTAACATTTTGCATTTAAGCCCTAAATTTAATGAATCGAACTAGCCCGACACGTTAGCCTCTAAGCTAGCTTTCTTCATAAGAGTAGCAACCATCTTGCGCAAGCACCCTTAAAACGTCTCATAAGGAGTTGTGTATAGCCGCCATCTTGCGCAAGCATCCTTAGGGCGTCTCAAGCCATCTTGTGCAAGGATACTTAAGCCGTCCCATAAGAGCAGTCGCTATCTTGAGCAAGTATCCCTAGGGCATCTCATAAGGAGCCATGTATAACTGCCATCTTGCGCAAGCATCCCAAGGGCGTCTCATAAGAACCTGTGTATAGCAGCCATCTTGCGTAAGCACCCTTAAGGAGTCATGTATAGCCGCCATCTTATGCAATTAGGGTTGAGAGAGGGCTGCTGTAGAATTTCTCTTTTTAAATTATCCACCACCACATTTCAAAGGTATCTAGCTAAAGATGGCAGCACTGCGGATGACAGGTGACGAATTTACATCTACTACGATAAAGAGGGCAGCACGGTGCTCTCTGGATTAAAGATGGCGGATGACAGCTGTCAAAAAAGCACATGGCTTTGTTTCCAAACAAGAGCACGTGGAATTTGCCACCACCACATTTCAAACTAAAGAGGGCAGCACTATGCTCTGTTGATTAAAGATGGCGGATGGTAGCTGTCAAAAAAGCACGTGAGTTTGTTTCCAAACAAGAGCACGTGAAATTTTTCAATTTGCCGTCACCACATTTCAAAGGTATCTAGCTAAAGATGGCAGCACGGTGCTCAAAGATGGCGGATGATAGCTAACAGAACTTTTCAAATTGCCCGCTACTACGTGCTTAAGGTAGTAGCCATAAAGAGGGCAGCACGGTGTTCTGTGGATTAAAGATGGCGGATGACAGCTGACGAAATTGCCCGCAGCACGGTGCTCTGTTGATTAAAGATGGCGGATGACAGCTGTCAAAAAAGCACATGGCTTTGTTTCCAAACAAGAGCACGTGGAATTTGCCGCCACCACATTTCAAACTAAAGAGGGCAGCACTATGCTCTGTTGATTAAGGATGGCGGATGGTAGCTGTCAAAAAAGCACGTGAGTTTGTTTCCAAACAAGAGCACGTGAAATTTTTCAATTTGCCGCCACCACATTTCAAAGGTATCTAGCTAAAGATGGCAGCACAGTGCTCTCTTGATTAAAGATGGCTGCTGTCATGTGGAATTGCCTGCCACCACAGGTATCTAGCTAAAGAGGGCAGCACGGTGCACAAAGATGGCTGCTGTCAAAAAGCATTTTTCAAATTATCCGCCACCACATTTCAAAGGTAAGTAGCTAAAGAGGGCAGCACTGTGCTCTATAGATTAAAGATGGCGGATGACAGCTGTCAAAAAACACGTGGCTTTGTTTACCTCGCGCTAGTTAGGTTAAGTTGGTAGCACTAAGGTTTAGACCCGTCAAGATGGCAGCACTGCCGATGACAGGTGACGAATTTTGCAGCTACTGCGATATAGAGGGCAGCACAGTGCTTTGTGTTTTAAAGATGGCGGATGACAGCTGTCAAAAAAGCACGTGGCTGTCAAAAAGCACGTGGATTTGTTTACCTCACGCTAGTTAGGTTAAGTTGGCACTACTGAGGTTTAGGCCCGTCAAGATAGCAGTACTGAGGTTAGCGATGCGTTGTTGTCTGTCAAAAAGCACGTGGCTGTCAAAAAACACGTGGCTTTGTTTACCTCACGCTAGTTAGGTTAAGTTGGCACTACTGAGGTTTAGGCCCGTCAAGATGGTAGCAGTGAGGTTAGCGATGCGTTGTTGTCGGTGACAGCTGTTAAAAAGCACGTGGCTTTGTTTACAAATTCAAATCTCCCGCCAAAATTCAAATCTCCCGCCAAAATTCAAATTTCCCGCCAGAATTCAAATTTCCCGCGCCGCGCGAGGAGGAGGAGGCGGCAGAACTCTCCCATTATACTACTCTTCTCAATCAGCAATATGGCACGTTTTATTTTCCTGGTACATGAATGCTAACGAGATTTGTTCTTGAGACGCACCAGATTATCTCCAGAAATTCGTAGGAAGGTCCCTTTTGTTATCGGATCAATATCTTGTGATACCTGTTAACTAAAATTTTACAACTTGTCAGTTCTGACATGTGTTCTTTTCGACACTTTAAAATCTGCTACCTCTGGAAATTTGACAGAATTAATTTAACATTTGAGTATTCAATTAACATAGTATCGAAAAAATATCGAGCTCATCTGGAACGTTCGAATTCGATGGTAGCGAAAGTATCGACAACACATCTATATAAATAAAATTGTAGGGGGTCCGCTGTCTGTAATTTCTTTTGTTTTGCCAATTTTTCAGTTATTTATCCGTTTTAGGTCAACTCAAGACCGAATCGTTGGTTTTTACTTTTCGTGTCTGTTTGTTTGTCTGTTTGTCTGTCTGTTTGTCTGTTCCACCATCACGTCGAAACGGCTGGATAGATCTCAACCAAACTTCATATTTAGAGTATTTAGAGTTTATACGAAACCAAAAACAGTGATTTTGCACTTCCTAAAAATATACACAACCAACGTTAATTTAAATCTACCTGCCTTGGTAGAAATTAATTTCTAAACCTTTTTTCTCATGTGCATCATTTCGATACGAGAATTAATAAGGGAGACATCATTAACGGACCGTTTTCCTGTACAAGTCCCATCGGACTTAACTCACGAGCGGGTGCGTGTAAAGCGTATTCCTTACAACTTGAAAACTACTGAAGACATTCGAACCAAAATTTATATTTAGCATCCACCTGTCCAAAGGTAGGTTTTAAATGTAAATAACATTTCATGTTCCGGAATGGACTGGCGGTTCATAGGGAACCGAAATGGTGATTTTACTCTTCCACAATATATACAGATCAAGACCAACCTGACTGGAAATCGACCAAACGTGATGGAATTCCACCTCTAAACCTTTTTTTCATGTGCATTTTTTCGTCAGGAGGATTAATAAGGGCGATATCTTGAATGGTCAGTTTTGCAGGTTAAGTCCAGCGGACATGGCCAAAAGGTGTTTTACATGGAGCAGATTCCTTATCTATATAAATCAAATCGTAACGACTATGTGCCTCTACACTGACTATTTTGGCGAAATTTTCGTACAGCTTTCCGTTTAAGGGGTAATAATGACCATCTGCATAATTTTTGGTTTAGTTTCCTGAAAGTCCTAATTTTTACCCGCCTCGCCCAAAATCCAGATTGCGGCATAATCTGCCAGAAGGAAAAGAATATAATTGAAATTTCACAAAATTATACGTTTTAGCCTGTAACGAACGGAAAACATCCAAGATCATTAAATTTTTCACTTTTTATCCCCGAAGAATATCGAAATATTCAGGCAATTTTAATTATGGTGCAGATCTTCGGAAATTCCTATCACATAACAGATTGCACAATCTCCGTTCAATTTGGAATGATCTACAACCTTGGCCTTATGACTTTTTGCCGTATCTGTATCCCTTTTACGTTTGATGTTTCTCTATTAATCGATGTTAAGTCAATTTGGAATTTTCACATGCATAATTCATACTTTCGATTCCTTATATGAAATACAGAATCATCAAACTCTTCACGAAAATTGGCCCACCCAGTAGCCATATGTGAGCCGAATGCTATGTATGTAGCTGTCACATAATTATCCGAAAAGTAATGTAATGTGAGATAATCTTACAAAAAACGTTACCCTGTTCCACGTTTCTAACTCAATCTGACCCAAGAATAGATGACATATCATAGGACCAGCCATTTAGCCCACTAAATCCGGTATAATCCTTTGTCGATATGACGTACGTTTAGTAGCAGTTAATCTGTAAATGAAGGTCTTCAGTATTGTAAACACGCATATACTTTCGTATGTCGATCTATATATATTCACTGATGTCGATTTGTAGCGATCGAGAAAGGGTGGGTCTGCTATTGTAATCAGTACTCCCCACACCGACTTTGACTGGCAGTATGAAAGGGTTCCTTCTCCAACTCCTGTGTAACTGTCATTAGTAAGGAAGGTCTACAATTGTAATGAATAGTTCACTTCTCGATTTGACTTGCAGAAGGCAAGTGAGCATGCAGTTTTGTTTAAAACTCCCCTACCCGATTGTGTTTGGCAGTAGGCAAGGGTGCCCGCCGTTATAAAGAAATGTCCTCATCTAAAATGTGACTGGCATTAGGCATAGTGGCCTGCTATTTTGATGGAAACTCACCAACTTGGTGTGACTGGCAGTAAGCTGGCTGGAAGTAGGAAAATGGGCCTGGCATTATAATGATAACTGCACAACTCAATTTCGAGTGATAGTAGGGTAATTGCCTGCCATTATAATACAAACTTCTCAACTGTAATCTGTCTGGAAGTAGGAAAGGGGGGCTGCCATTTTAACGAAAACTCCCCAAATCGATTCTGTCCGCGTAGTAGGCAATGGGGCCTGCAATTATAATGTAAACTTCCCAACTCGATTGTGAATGGCAGTAGGCAAGTGAGCCTGCCGTTATATCACAAATCCATAACAAACACTTTACATCGGAAACAACGTACGGGGACCTCCCCATGCTCTTTCTCGGTTAACGCTAAGAGACATGCAATTTTAAAACAATCTTATTTACGGCATGTTCACTATTTACTTCGATATTCGAATACAATGTAGAATACCGTAGCGAAGCACGGGTACATTCGCTAGTCTATATAAATAAAAGTGTAGGGGTCCGCTGTCTGTAATCTCTTTTGTTTTGCCAATTTTTCAGATATTTATATGTTTTAGGTCAACTCAAGACCGAATCGGTGGTTTTTACGTTTCGTGTCTGTTTGTTTGTCTGTTTGTCTGTTCCACCATCACGTCGAAACGGCTGGATAGATCTCAACCAAACTTCATATTTAGAGTATACTCATCCCGGGGAAGGTTTAGATATGCATATCATTTTAAAATCTTTGAATACACGGGGGTTTATAGGAAAACCAGAATGGTTTTTCCACCATCACATCGAAGCGGCTGGATAGATCTCGACCAAACTTCATATTTAGAGTTTACTCATCTCGGGGAAGGTTTCGATATGCATATCATTTTCAAATCTTTGAATACACGGGGGGTTTATAGGAAAACCAGAATGGTTTTTCCACCATCACGTCGAAACTGCTGGATAGATCTCAACCAAACTTCATATTTATAGTATACTCATCCCGGGGAAGTTTCTATATGCATATCATTTTAAAATCTTTGAATAGACGGGGGTTTATAGGAAAACCAGAATGGTTTTTTCACCATCACGTCGAAACGGCTGGATAGATCTCAACCAAACTTCATATTTAGAGTATACTCATCCCGGGGAAGTATCTATATGCATATCATTTTAAAATCTTTGGATAGACGGGGGTTTATAGGAAAACCAGAATGGTTTTTCCACCATCACGTCGAAACGGCTGGATAGATCTCAACCAAACATCATATTTAGAGTATACTCATCCCGGGGAAGTTTCTATATGCATATCATTTTAAAATCTTTGAATAGACGGGGGTTTATAGGAAAACCAGAATGGTTTTTCCACCATCACGTCGAAACGGCTGGATAGATCTCAACCAATCTTCATATTTAGAGTATACTCATACCGAGGAAGGTTTGAATATGCATATCATTTTAAAATCTTTGAATAGACGGGGGGTATATAAGAAAACCAGAATGGTTCTCCTCCATTTTCTCTTATACTATTGATTTTCTGTAAACTTCGTTTACCGTACGTGAAACGTCTCTTCATTATAAACAACTTTCGTTGTGTTCATAATTTACCTTACTCTTCACATGACGGAGAAATTTACAATTTTCCGCTGGTATCATGCTCTGCATTGAGTGACCGACAGACCGACAACGAACCTACAGGTTACCATGGCAACGTCTCTGACTGCATGCCAGCAGGGAAGTAACGTATTGCCATTTTCCTCATCATGCTTTTAAATTCGTGGTTGTTCCTTGGGTAGAAAGCAAGAGAGGCGTCAATCGGCCTATTTGCGGGATATTGGCGGAATATCGTTGGATGTTATAACCGCCACGAATAGATTAAGTAATAACACCATTAGTCATCTTCTTATTATTTGTTTACCTAGGAATCACTGGACCTAAATTTCTCCTATGTTACCGCTTTAATATATCCATAACTCACACTAGCATAATTTATTGAGGGGCATTTGATTTTCCAATACATTAACTTGGCATTTACATACTTGTCGTTATCCGGCTGTCCTTAGTTATAATCTATTTTCTATTACTTTCAACCTTCTTAACTGTATTATTTTCTTCCTTAATTACGCCGTATGTACGCGAGTGCTACAAACTTCTGGATGTATTTCCACCAAGACTCATATTTAGAAGACACCTGTCCTTGATAGGTTTTAGGGAAAATATTGTTTCTAAATCCCTGAACTGACTGGGGGTTTATACGAAACCGAAACAGTGATTTTGCACTTCCACAAAATATACACAACCAACGTTAATTTAAATCTACCTGCCTTGGTAGAAATTAATTTCTAAACCTTTTTTCTCATGTGCATCATTTCGATACGAGAATTAATAAGGG
Organism: Anabrus simplex; assembly: GCF_040414725.1. Classification (NCBI taxonomy): domain Eukaryota; kingdom Metazoa; phylum Arthropoda; class Insecta; order Orthoptera; family Tettigoniidae; genus Anabrus; species Anabrus simplex. The sequence goes on from NC_090266.1 coordinate 1,091,735,262, forward strand.
AGAAATCATTAACGGACCGTTTTTCTGTACAAGTCCCATCGGACTTAACTCACGAGCGGGTGCGTGTAAAGCATATTCCTTACAACTTGAAAACTACTGAAGACATTCGAACCAAAATTTATATTTAGCATCCACCTGTCCGAAGGTAGGTTTTAAACGTAAATAACATTTCATGTTCCGGAATGGACTGGCGGTTTATAGGGAACCGAAATGGTGATTTTACTCTTCCACAATATATACAGAACAAGACCAACCTGACTGGAAATCGACCAAACGTGATGGAATTCCACCTCTAAACCTTTTTTTTCATGTGCATTTTTTCGTCAGGAGGATTAATAAGGGAGATATCATGAATGGTCAGTTTTGCAGGTTAAGTCCAGCGGACATAGGCACAAAGGTGTTTTACATCGAGCAGATTCCTTATCTATATAAATCAAATCGTAACGACTGTGTGCATCTACACTGACTATCTTGGAGAAATTTTCGTACAGCTTTCCGTTTCAGGGGTAATAATGACCATCTGCATAATTTTTGGTTTAGTTTCCTGAAAGTCCTAATTTTTACCCGCCTCGCCCAAAATCCAGATTGCGGCATAATCTGCCAGAAGAAAAAGAAGATAATTGAAATTTGACAAAATTATACGTTTTAGCCTGTAACGAACGGAAAACATCCAAGATCATTAAATTTTTCACTTTTTTCCCCGAAGAATATCGAAATATGCAGCCAATTTTAATGATGGTGCAGACCTTCGGAAATTCCTATCACATAACAGATTGCACAATCTCCGTTCAATTTGGAATGATCTACAACCTTGGTCTTATGACTTTTTGCCGTATCTGTATCACTTTTACGCTTGGTTTTTCTCTATTAATCGATGTTAAGTCAGTTTGGAATTTTCACATGCATAATTCATACTTTCGATTCCTTATATGAAATAAAGAATCATCAAACTCTTCACGAAAATTGGCCCACCCAGTAGCCATATGTGAGCCAAATGCTAAGTATGTAGCTGTCACATAACTATCCGAAAAGTAATGTAATGTGAGATAATCTTACAAGAACGTTACCCTGTTCCACGTTTCTAACTCAATCTGACCCAAGAATAGATGACATATCATAAGACCAGCCATTTAGCCCACTAAATCCGGTATAATCCTTTGTCGATATGACGTACGTTTAGTAGCAGTTAATCTGTAAATGAAGGTCTTCAGTATTGTAAACACGCATATACTTTCGTATGTCGATCTATATATATTCACTGATGTCGATTTGTAGCGATTGAGAAAGGGTGGGTCTGCTATTGTAATCAGTACTCCCCACACCGACTTTGACTGGCAGTATGAAAGGGTTCCTTCTCCAACTCCTGTGTAACTGTCATTAGTAAGGAAGGTCTACAATTTTAATGAATAGTTCACTTCTCGATTTGACTTGCAGAAGGCAAGTGAGCATGCAGTTTTGTTTAAAACTCCCCTACCCGATTGTGTTTGGCAGTAGGCAAGGGTGCCCGCCATTATAAAGGAATGTCCTCATCTAAAATGTGACTGGCATTAGGCATAGTGGCCTGCTATTTTGATGGAAACTCACCATCTTTGTGTGACTGGCAGTAAGCTGGCTGGAAGTAGGAAAATGGGCCTGGCATTATAATGATAACTGCACAACTCCATTTCGAGTGATAGTAGGGTAATTGCCTGCCATTATAATAAAAACTCCTCAACTGTAATCTGTCTGGAAGTAGGAAAGGGGGGCTGCCATTTTAACGAAAACTCCCCAAATCGATTCAGTCCGCGTAGTAGGCAATGGGGCCTGCAATTATAATGTAAACTTCCCAACTCGATTGTGAATGGCAGTAGGCAAGTGAGCCTGCCGTTATATCACAAATCCATAACAAACACTTTACATTGGAAACAACGTACGGGGACCTCCCCATGCTCTTTCTCGGATAACGCTAAGAGACATGCAATTTTAAAACAATCTTATTTACTGCATGTTCACTATTTACTTCGATATTCGAATACAATGTAGAATACCGTAGCGAAGCACGGGTACATTCGCTAGTCTCTAATAATTACCAACATGCAGTAGTCTACAAATAGAAAATCTATCCTCGTGAGATCATCCTCGAGGTGGTGCAGCTCTTTTCAAGCACACCCCCAATGGAATTGAACTGCATGTACTATTTTAAACACATAGCAGCCCTCCTGCCGTTCTTAAATTTCTGGCAGTATCGGGAATCGAATCCGGGCCTCCGAGGACAGGAGCTGATGCCGCTAACTTTTCCGCTACGGAAGCGGACACCAAAGCTGACGAGTAGGCATAAGAGTTTCATAAAATGAATCGTATAAGACGTACAAGTAAAAGGATGTAATGAATTTCTGTTTACAATTTGAAATTCACTTTCATTAATAATGTTCCATTGAAGAATTATTCTGTGTTCATGGGACGAAGATACATTGTCCGAAAATGCAATGGTCAATACGTAAATCCTCATATCGGGCTTTGACCAAATACACGATCTTAATGTCCCAGACCGACATTTCCGTGACCGAATTGTATGAAACCGAGGTCGATAGCTGCAGTCGCTTAAGTGCGGCCAGTATCCAGTAATCGAGAGATAGTGGGTTCGAGCCCCACTGTCGGCAGCCATGTAGATGGTTTTCCGTGGTTTCCCATTTTCACACCAGGCAAATGCCGGGACTGCACCTTAATTCAAGCCAAGGCCGCTTCCTTCCACTTCCTTGGCCTTTCCTATCCCATCGTCGCCATAAAACCTATTTGTGTCGGTGCGACGTAAAGCAAATAAAAAAAAAAGAATTGCATGAAAGTAAATGCCGTGACTGAAACATCCGCTGATCCATGAAGTCAAAATTATCACACAAAATTAACAAACTCTCAAAAAATGAATGAGAGCTTGGTATTGTATATATTCCTCGCGGGTGCATTTTTATCAGAAACAATTTTTTTTTGCTAGGGGCTTTACGTCGCTCCGACACAGATAGGTCTTATGGCGACGATGGGATAGGAAAGGCCTAGGAGTTGGAAGGAAGCGGCCGTGGCCTTAATTAAGGTACAGCCCCAGCATTTGCCTGGTGCGAAAATGGGAAACCACGGAAAACCATCTTCAGGGCTGCCGATAAGTTATAGATATAAAGTTTGTTGTGGATATCAGCAGGGTTTGTGTCTTCTTCTGAGGTGAATTATATTTGATAATAATCAAACTTATTTCTTCTTCCCTTCCCAGTCTGTTTACCGTCCAGGGTTGGTTTTTCCCTCGGATTCAGCGAGAAATCCCACATTTACAGCCTTAAGGGCAGCTTCCTGGTGCTTGAAACCTTTGGTCGGGAATACAACTGGGGAGTAGGACCAGTACCTCGCCCAGGTAGCCTCACCTGCAATACTGAACAGGGCCCTCGTGGGGGATGGGAGGAATGGAAGGGATAGGCAAGGAAGAGGAAAGGAAGTGGCCGTGGCCTTAATTTAGGTACCATTGCGGCATTGGCCCGGAGAAGAAGTTGAAGAACCCGGAAAACCACTTCGAGAATGGCTGAAGTGGGAATCCAAACCCTCTACTCAGTTAACCTCCCGAGGCTGAGTAGACCCCGTTCCAGCCATTGTACTACTTTTCGAATTTCGGTGAAGAGCCGGGAATCGAACCCGGGCCTCCGAGGGTTGCAGTTAATCACACCAACCTCTACACCACATGGACGGACATAATTAAAAATATGTCCGATATAATAGTAAATGAAATGAACATGTAATACCATGCGCTCATTGATCTTGCAGCGATTATAATTCTGGACTCTCACTTCTTCCGTGCCCACCTCAGCGATGAAGTTGGTTAGACGTTACTCTTTTTCCAAACTAGCGCCTTCGATCCCTTTTTCGTTCTTTTTGTTTACAATTAGCTTTACGTCGCACCGACGCACTTATATTTTATGGCGACGATGGGACATGAAAAGGCTAGGAGTGGGAGGGAAGCGGCCGTGGCCTGAATTATGGTACAGCCCCAGAATTTGCCTGGTGTGAAATGGGAACCCACGGAAAACCATCTTCAGGGCTACGGAAAGTGGTGTTCGAACTCACTACCTCCCGTATGCAAGCTCACAGCTGCGCGATCCTAACCGCTTGGTAATTTTGATCTCATATGAGCTCGGTGGCACTTGAATGTTTCTAAATACGACAACACCGTATCACTGATATAATACAACACGTTAGAGAACTGGGATACCCCGGTGTCTCTTACAACAGCTCTCACATTTGAAGTGACGTTAAAGAAGTAATATTACCACTTTCTCTGTGTTTCGTCATGTTACAGTTAATATCCTCGCACTTGTGACTCTTGACATGAGAGCACTCTGTATCCTTCTGTTATCGTCCTCATTTTATTACATTCTTCTACGGGATGTGTTACATCGTATAATGGAAAAATTCTGATCTCAACATATTATTTCATGTATATAATGAAACCTCGTGCTTCACTAGGACACTTCATGAAACTATATAGAGTACTAAATGTTTGATTACCGAGCTCGATAGCTGCAGTCGCTTAAGTGCGGCCAGTATCCAGTAATCGGGAGATAGTGGGTTCGAGCCCCACTGTCGGCAGCCCTGAAGATGGTTTTCCGTGGTTTCCCATTTTCACACCAGGCAAATGCCGGGGCTGTACCTTAATTAAGGCCACGGCCGCTTCCTTCCAATTCCTAGGCCTTTCCTATCCCATCGTCGCCATAAGACCTATCTGTGTCGGCGCGACGTAAATGTGAAATTCAACTGTAGCGGCATTCAACATTATTACTCAATAGCTTTCCTCTTATATTAAATATCCAAATTTTGTGAGGTATTTAATTTATGCAGTTCTTGAACTTAGATGGTTGTTCAGAAAATTAAATTTTTCGTATATCTCTCCATTTCTTCTATTTCAGTTACTACCATAATTCATGCCATGAGATCAAGAATGATATGAAAATGTAAGAAGTGTTGGATTTATTGTAACTTCAAGAATACGTCTGGAATGAGAGGTGAGTTTATATTCCACTCCGGGCCATTACAGTAGTGTTTTCCTGAGATATTCGTCTTTCGTTTCTCGAGAATGCAGCGGTACCAGAAGTAGACCTAAGCCACTTCAATTCCAATAGTTCTCCCAATTAATGAATAATACACACGACAGTCCAGACATCACAGTCACGTTATCAGAAACATTTCATTGTTACTGAGTACACAGGGTTGTTGAACAGACAGACACAACCCCGCCGAATGAAACAACAAAAACAACTTATAAATATTTATTCGTAATTTATTTTTAAACCATACATGTATTAGATTTAGATTTCGTAACTTTTATTGACAAAAATTACACCAAGATATAAAAGTAACGTCAGAGAAAGAAAGAAAAATAGCATTCGTAATAAAATAAATTAAATTTCAAGGTAAGGGTATACTATGTGTTAAATTATTTGACAATGTATTTTTCTGTCTTGTAAAGCAGGGAGTATGCCGGGTGGTTCACCCACCCCTTGCGATCTAGTTTTATGCATCCCACCGCTTTTACTACAACTCTGAAGTACATCGGTGCCTCGCCCTACACCGGGGTAATAATGAGATGTGTGGTTTACGAGCTAGAGATAAGTAGAAATCGTGAATGCTCCTCTTAATTTATTATGAGTACCCGTAATGAACCCATAGAACTAGCACAGATACAAAGAACATGTACCTTGGAACAGAACGAGCACACACAGCTCAGGAGCGGGTATTGTATAGGCTGGAAACTGGTTGCTGGATGTCAAGCCTCGCAGCACGAAATGACGATGTTGTAAGGACCGTCCGGCACGTTGCAACATCTCGGGCGTAACTGATCGGCACGCCACTGTGATCAGCTGTCTGAGGTGACCGGGACTGTCCAGCTCCAGTGCATACACCAATTGTTTTATATGGCCCCACAGGAAAAAACCATTGGCCAAAGATCGGGCGATCTGGCGGGTGAGGGGGACAGGTCCACCCTTCCTATAAATTTATCAGGATATGTCGCATGGAGATTGTTCCGGACGACCACCGCCGAGTGTGGTGGAGCACCGTCATGTTGGATCTACAACCTGCAGTGGTCGAGGAGTGGCACATGTTCCAAGAACGGCGGTAGTTCATCTTGGAGAGACCTCACATAGCGTTCTCCCGTCGAACACATCTGAACCTATGAGGTGATCACGCACGGTGCCACACCATACGTTCGCGCCCTACTCTACCTGGAAATCTGTCTTTCATACCCAATGGGGAATATCCACACTACAATAACGCATATTATGGCGATTAACCTTTCCATTATTGTGGAACCAAGTTTCGTTCGTCAATAAGGTGGTCTCTAAAACGGCAAGATCAGTGTCCACAATCTGTGGGTTCCATTGACAGAAGGCCACCCGGCCATCAAAATAATGACCATGGAGCTCCTCGTGTAAGTGCAGATGGTACGGGGGATGATCTCGAACAGGCCGTGTCCTTCCCAGGGACGAAGTAGTAGGCAGACGCCTTTCCACACTCCAAAATACCATGTCTGTCGGTTGTCGTCTGTCAGGATAGCGTTCTTGATACAAGCGTTGTGCCTGGTATGCATTCTGTCTAGCTTCTCCATATATGAGTAACATATCTTCATATTCATCGTTTGAATACATTACAAGGTAGTGAATAAGCTTTGTATTGTGTTATGACTTGCCTTGAAGGAGGGGAGTTCGCGCAACTACATACCTACCTGGCAATGCATATTGTTATCGTTCCAATGGGGCACACTCTTCACTATCTGTAGTCTACAAAGCTTGGAAAATGTACGACGTAGCTAACAGGCTTGCGATTTTATAGCTACAGACCATCACCTCCTCATCCTCGTCCAACCCAACACTATACACTATGTCACCACATATACGGTACTTTACAGGGCCAAATAAACCAATCAATGTGTGGAAACTATCGAGTATGCAACCTTGTCACATCCCAGGCAATTAGGGCTAAAAATACTTGCATGTGATTCGAACCTTCTAGCACTGTCCACTATCTCATCTTCCACCGCGCCCTTACCATATGAGTTACTGCGAGGCTTCACATGTTGCGCGCAGTTCCCAGCCTACACAATACCTGCTCCTGGCCTGTGTGTGTACCTCATGTTGTAAGGTACGTGTTCTTCGTATCTGTGCTCGGTTTATGGGTTCATTGGGAGTACCCGTGATGAATTAATGGTCGCGCTTACGATTCCTGCTGTTTTCTAGCCTGTAACTACACATCTCAGTCAGTATATAACCCCAGTTTATGGAGAGGGACCGATGTATTCCAAAACTGTAGTAAAACGGCCCACCTGTGTGATGCAGTAGTTATTGTGATTAGCTGCCACCCCCGGAGGCTCAGGTTTGATTCCCAGCTCTGCCACGACATTTGAAATGTGATACGAGGGCTGGAACGGGGTCCACTCAGCCTCAGGATGTCAACTGAGAAGAGGGTGTTGGATTCCCACCTCAGCCATACTCCAAATGTTCTTTCGTGGTTTCCCACTTCTCCTCCAGGCAAACACGGGATTGGTACCCAACTTAAGACCACGGCCGTTTCCTTCCCTCTTCCTCGCCTATCCCTTCGGAACTTCCCATCCCCCTACAAAACCCCTGTTCAGCATAGCAGAAGAAGCCACCTGGGCGGGCGAGGTACTGGTCCTCATCTCCAGATGTATCCCCGACCCAAAAGTATCACTCTCCAGAACACTGCCTTTGAGAAAGTAGAGGTGGGATCCCTCGCTGAGTCCGAGGGAAAAACCAACCCTGGGCGGTAAACTGACTAAGAAAGAAAGGAAGAAAGAAAGAAAGAAAGAAAGAAAGAAATAAGCAGGTAAGAGCGACAGGATGCTTAAAACTAGACTGCAAGAGGTTGGTGGACCACGCGGTAAATACTGATGTCTTGAAGTGTTGTTGATGATTGCCGATCAATTTCATGAAATTCTCTTGGTGTTTTCGTTATCTTCTCTAGGCGAAAAGCAAGTGGTAAATGTCTCCAGACGTAGTGCCATCATATATAGGCCTACTATTCATAGAGTTCACAGCTTGTATGTTATTGAAACCGTTCAATACCACGCTAATAGACATGTCGGGAAGCCCAGTAAGATATGTGTGCCGCTTTCCGCACCGATTTATGAAATGTTTGTCTGCAAATAGCTTTTAATGCCTTGTCCGTGAAACGAACGACGCTGCGAGATTTCGGAGGCTGGAGCCCTAATTACGCGTAAGGAGAGAGAAAAGCTCTGAACACAGCGTGACCTTGGTATTACGCTCTCTATAGTGCAAGAGAGCTGACGATATTGCGCTAAGCTTAAGAGGTTGTCCGTGTCAGAAGTCGTGGCTAATCTACAGTGTTTCAATCTAAGAACTGTATATTACTTCCCTGCCTGTTTGCGGGATACCAACCCACAGATTTCGAGGGCTCACTAATAATAATAATAATAATAATAATAATAATAATAATAATAATAATAATAATAATAATAATAATAATAATAATTCGCAAGCTCAGGAAAACTGCATTAGAAAGATCAATAAACTTCACATAATTTGCAGAATTTAATGATGTAAAAATGTGGTTTACTTCTCGACGCAGTTTTAATGACGCCACTTACGACAACATGGCAGTAATAAAGACCAGATGGCCCATGGTTTTTTTTTTAACTCAGAGCTGGGAGTCCCCATCATCCCCACCACGCGTGCCTAAAATCCAAAAGACGCATTCGTAATTACTATGAAGCACACGATCCAATTTGAATGATATTATTATTATTATTATTATTATTATTATTATTATTATTATTATTATTATTATTATTATTATTATTATTACTATAATATCTGTGATATTATTACTATTATTGCAACTATTATTATTGTTCAATTCAATTCTGTAATGATTATCACTTGATTGATCGTATTACATTTATTGTGTACATATATATATGTGTGTGTGTGTGTGTGTGTGTGTGTGTGTGTGTGTGTGTGAACATTAGCATTTAACCATGTAAAATAAGAGTTGCTGCATAATATCAGATGTGGATGTATTGTGCGAAATAACCTTTGACATTGCAACATTGAGCATTTAGCGATGAGCTCATTTTTTGGGAACACCTTGAGTACCCTAGGCAATTTCACCATAGTATGTAACATTTGTCGCCGAGTGGGAGTAATATTATAGTTATTTTTGGAGATTGCGTAGGTGTGTCAGCTAAGGCTATATATACTTGGACCAGTGTCTTATAGCTTCAGTCAAATGGATGGAGAGGCCTCAGTCGGTCAGTTAGTTGGAGTCATTGGGAGAGTGAGGCCACAGTTTATCGGTCAGTCATATGGACGGAGATACTTACCATGAAGTTATATACAAGGAGAGGCTTGCCATGAAGTTATATGGATGGAGACACTTGTCAAGGTGTGTTATACTGAGATGATTGTAGTCAGTCGTATGGATGGAGAAGCAGCAGTCACATGGATACTTAGTCGCCAGGCACCATATGGATTAAATTGTCGGAGTGTGAATCTAATTTCAAGCTACGGTATATCTCGTCAGTGAAACAAAAAGGATACATCACCAAATTAGGATTGATACACCTACAGCAGACGCCAACTCAAAGGAATACGTAGTAATTACACTGAAAGTGTTGAAGGTACAGTCAAGTGAAGCAGTGAGGGATACATCCCTTGTACAATTTTAAATGCCCGGTCGAAAGGATTTCAAATATAATGCCTAGTTTCTTTCAGTTGTAATGTCATACTTTTATATTCTCATCTGTTTTGTCGCAGCCAGTCTTACTATTTTTATCGAAATAATTTAAAGGATGTATTTTGTTCTATCAAATTAATTTATGGTTTAATTTCAATGGTAGAATTAGATAACCTCAAATTTAATGGGGAAACAAAACGACAATCTCCTTTTCCCTGAACCTATATGGTAGGTTGTCTAAGTGAGCTTATTACTACACATCTTAGAGATATTCAAGACTCTCATTCTATTATTGCTGTATTGAGTTGTAGCTGGCGACCATCAAATTGCATGTGTAAATAATCAGGTAAGAACTAAGTGTGAGTACAAGGTCCGATGATTGAGTGCTTTATTTAATAAATTATTTTATTTAATGAATATTATACATATTCATATTTTGTTATTTTAATGCTATTTGATATTATTTTAAATTAGCGAGTATAGTCGAAACGTTTCAGTAGATAGAGTGTATAAAGAGCAACAAATTGAGCGTCCATTCGACTGTGGAAGATGACTACTAACGGATCGAAGATGTAAAAGTGGAAGGAGAGTTCCCTTTCTATAGCGAACTCCACTAGTCGACTATATAAGGCGTTTCACCCTGCACATTTAGCTTATTCTATGTTATGGTTTCTGTGGTTCACGTCACAGTGTAGATTAAGTGTATCTTTGTGCACATATCTATAGTCATTGTGTGAAAGGTGTATGTGATATTGGCAGGAATTACGTGTGGTCAGTACCCCACTTGTGATCTAGTGAATACAAGATATTGTTGTAGGTGATATTCTATACAGGATAAATAAATGAGTTTCATTTATTGACTGGGTAACGCTATCTACAACAGTCAGTGTGTAGTGAGGCAGTGATTACGGAGAACTTAAGATCCTTGTGCTATAGTTAGCTCGTGTGCAGCTACCAGAGGCTATAAATGCTATCAAATAAATGTAGTCATATTAGCCAGGGATGAGTAAGTGAAGAGTGATGCTCAATTTGGCGATAGGTAAATTCTCAAGTATCGCTATCTGTAATGAACGGAGCGCGAGTGGCGATCTTCAGGGACATTAATCGCTACTTGAGGTAGTCTATCACGAGCCCATGAGTGGTCACTACCATTATCGCATTTCTCTTGAAATTAGATGAACAGTTCTTCGAATGACTTGACTTATATTTGTTTTCTCATGTCTGCGAGAGCCCCTTGAACCCAGTACCAACAAATACTAGAATGTGCCTATGTGCCAGCGGTATTCCTGAGTTGAAAGAGAGCGTGGAATTTTCAACGGCTTGGAGGTAGCAGTTTCCAGTACATCATGGTGCAAGCCCAGAGCCTGATGAACCCAGGATCTTCTACTAGCGAGATGGCGGTCATGGATATCTAAGTCCATATGGGTACCACCAGATGACAGCACGTTACACACTGAAACGATAAGTACTTTCCAATGAGATCTTAGCATGAAAATCCGTCAAAAGTCGCATTAAGATGATAATTTAACTTTATAGATAAATTCAACACCATGCATTTTGACTTCATGTTTAGTGTGTAGATAGCGAGATACGCGAGTCTCAACGGGGTACAATCCCTTTAATACCTTTATTTTTCTTGTCTTCTGGGTGATTATTTGTTAATCACAATGTTTATCTCCGGGAATCTGCATGAATTAATTTTTAATGCCCTATAAGTTTTTATGTGTATTTAGTGAAGCATTCCTAGATGGATTATAATTCGGCTGACTTGAGAATATTCCCATTCAAATCAGCTGGTAGGATATTCCTGATTTCCGATTATTAATTGTCCATGTGATTCACAAATTAAATTTTGCATGGTTATAGACATCCTCCTTTAGTTTAAGGATGATGATAACTGAAGAAAGAAAATGAATCGAAGTGCGAACAAATGTCCTAGAAAGTTACGTGAGTGTGTGAAGTATTATACTTTAATTCCCTGTCGGTAAGTGTCATCCTAATATGTTCTAGAGGTATTTGAATAGTGTGGATATTAAGTGCATGTGTGTGAAATTGAGGGCGATAGAGAGAATATGTGAAATATATGCAGGACATGAGAAATACTACTACTACTAATACTACTACTACTAATAATAATAATAATAATAATAATAGTAATATAAGCCAGTAGTGTAATTTGCAGAGGCGTTGTAAGAATGTGAATGATATGTGAATAATGTCCATGGAGTTTGTGTCCGGAAAACACGCGATAGATGCGAATTAATCATTAATAATTATTCCGGATCTAATGGTGTACAGCCGCTCAGCTATTTTGGCCAGGGCGTGTTCCCTAAGTGAGTGAAATATGGCCTCAGAGTGGAGGGGTTGGAAGGAGACGAGACTCCAGATCCTTCATTTGTATTTGTTTCTTTTTGCTAGTCTTGTCTCAAGCATGTGTTTTTCTTGACCTGCAGAGAGAGTTTCGCCCATTTAAACATATAGGACTTAAATATTCACTTGCGCAGTAATTTGTATTTACCATTGGAAGGCACTGTGTTTAATGAGCCGGTAGTTGATGCATACCCTCCAATTAGGATATTACAATAAAGTCGTAGTTAGGGAATTTCAGCTGGCACCTCGAGCTAAGACGGCGTTTTTTATATCGATACCAGAAGACCTTTGTGGGGTCACAGATTCTGGAGAGCACTGGAGTGTATTTTATTGTCTTGTTTACCGGGATGTATTTTATTATTTGTGTCTTGTGTAATTGTGTGGTGACTCATTTTGAAAGTTGCAGGCTGACCAGCGTTGTAATATCCACATTGAAGTTATTAGCAAAACGTTTGTCACCCCGGACAGACATGTGTATTCTGTAGTGTTTTTAATGTGTAATGTGATACTGTAGGAACCATTAGTAACAGGCGACGGCGGCATTTTCACGACTAGGTAATTTGTTGATTTTTGTGGAACGTACTTGTTAAATATTCTCAAAATCGCAAACATAAAAACCACTAGAGATGTCGTCTTTGTGTAATTCATTTGTTCTTTTACAATAAAAGTCGATATCCAAATAATGTCATTATCAAAGTGAAAGGGAAAAGTCCCTAATTTGTGAATTTGTAATATATGCGGTGTTGAGTGGTTTCGACTTGGGAATGTCAGAATGCAATTCAAGAGTGAATTACGAACTCATAAAGACATTGGATGGCATTACCCGTGCGATACGTTAAGTGTAGCATTATCTTAAAAATTGCCACGCAGGCAATTATTTGGCATCTCATTCGTGTACAGAGCTTTTCATCAATGATCTCTCAGTGAATAAAATTATGTTTTTGAATTTGGCAAAAAGCCATTCTTACTATTTCTTAGATTAATGTATTCCTCTTGCTATAGTGCCCTAATTTCAAGATATTAATGTTACATGCTCACTTTATTTTCGCCGGACAGAACCATGACCCATATGCACTCGAGCAAAGCCGTTGCTTTGAATGTAAGTAGGGAGGATGGGACTTCGATGCCCGGGTTTGATTCTCAGAAGTTCTTCATCCATTAGATTTCCACCCATGACATACTTCTGAGGCATGATTTTTATACTTAGTACTCTGTCGCTTCCCGGGACAGTTACAATATAGAGGTGGCTAACGCATCCTGGTAACAGTTGCGATGAATCTTATGTTGTAATGGTATTTTTTTAACCTCAGCTTGGCTGGGGGGTGTGGTTGTATAGTAAAGTAATAACATCCTAGAGTGCTTTTAGATGCTATATATTCCTGATTCCAACGCGCATGTCCTAGTTTTTTAATTCATGGAACTAAATCGGAGAAATGTGGTGGAATGTTCTGCTATTACTACACCAATTTGATGTGGTTAATGCTAGCCTGGTGGAGCCCTTGCAAAGCAGACCCTCCGGTGAGCGTGGGCTGCACCTGCTGTGCAAGGGAAACTTTGTATAATTGGGGTGGACGGTTGTATTGTGTGTGTTTTGTGAGTTGCCACTAGCGACGTTACTACTGTAGCTACTACTACTAGTACTTCGTTTTCCTCTCAGTAGTTGAATAGAAGCAACAGCAACCCAATGAGTTCCAACTCTTTTATCAAGTGTAAATTACAACGAAATAACCTACTAATATCAGAGGGCTTTCTTATATTGGCCACCATTTTATTATATTCTACTGGAAATATTTCCCATGACCTCCAATGTCATCATTGTAACATTATAGTAATAATAATAATGGCGTGTGGCCTCTTAAGAGGCCTGGTGCAGGCCTTTCGAGTTAACACCATACAAGCGTCTTGCGCGTGTATGAAAATGGAGCCCTACCTATGATGAATTCTAATGATGAAGACGTCACACACTCACTCAGCTACCAAGCCATCTGAATTATCAGTGAACGATAAAATACCAGACACGGTCGGCAATTGAACTATGGACCCCTGGTCCAAAGGCCAGCACAATATTCATTTTGCCATGGAGCCTAACATCGTTTTGCCATGAATTCCTTCGTAATATACTTTAAAGTAGCAAGATCAGTGCATTGTCGTACACTAAATTGAGCAAAGTGCAATGGAAAATATTAAGAATTTTCTTCTAAAATACTTTGGGAGAATAAGCTTTCCGTTCTGAAAGTATTTCATATCATGTAAGCGTAAATTCAATTGAGAGGAAATAACAGATCAGTATGGAGGCTTGGATCCTAGCACAGGTATTTCTAAACCTTCTTTTTCCTTGCAAAATTCCAAAACTCAGAAAACATTTTGTGACACTGCAGACCATGCAGTTTTACCCACATTTATAGAATAGTTTCAGGCAGATAAGGAGTAGTTTACTAGGATGTCGGTTTCCGAAGTGTAGATCAGAATTTGTTTGACGTAATCATGGTTAACAGAAGATTTTAGGTATGAATTTTGAGTAGTAGACAATAAAACTGCAATTGATAGCAAATGTATTTGCATATTTGGTAATACTGTTATTTTTAAAAGATAATTAATCATTTCTTCTCTTGCTTAGTATCCTTTTTACAAAATCACCATGAAATGATTTTCATTCTGTGAGAACTTTAACTGTAATTTAAGTCAATAATATGACTACATGCAGAAGTCCTTCGCTGGACGGTTATATCCTCAAACGTTAGCCTTCCTATATATATGTAGATAGCATTGTACAGTTTAGTATATACCATAAGTTATAGTGGTAATCATTGAATAATTGCATCTGGCTGTTGTTAGCTTGTCTACTCCCAGTGAGGTAGACCATCCAACGTCGGTGGGCGGCGTCTAACATGCAAGAGAAATGAGTGTTTGTGTGTTGGAGGATACCGTTGTGCTTGCTGTGTGAGTCGCAGGAATGTTGGGGACAGCACGAAGACCCCATGCCCGATCCAAAGGAATTAACCGTTTTAGCATTGAACATGTTTATTAGATCATACAGTATTGGGCTCCACTTTAACAAAAACGTAAAATTAAGCTATTTCACTCAATTGTGGGTGAGGAATTGAAGGTAGAGAAATTATGAAAGTGTAAAAACGCGTGTGTTGGAACGCTCTATTAAATGGAAAAATAAAAGTTTGGAAATCATATGCGGTCCAAATATCATTCACGAAAATCCCCTAAATGGGCAATTAAAAATAATTAAGGTCTCCAGTTCAACTTGAAGGGGCTCATGTACGATGTGACAATAGCGTAGTGCAGATCTATTGATGCTCCTGATGTACCGGGTTCTCATTACCTTCTATATTGGTGATATGGAGCTTCTTATTAGTAGGAAGGAAGATCTGTATTACTGTCCTCTGACTTTATGTGGAGATTTCAACTTTGACTTCAGGTCGAAGCTCGCTGCACAAACAGTCATTAATTATTTACACGATAAGCATCGCTTAACGTATACTAGTAACCACTTGGGTATCAATATTCCTAACGGAACGACTCTCGATATAGTTTCCAGCAAGATGACACCACTCGAAATGATGTGTTATACATTATACTTTAGCACACAGAGCGACACTTGTATCGGTACTCAAACAAAAGGAATCACATATTGAGGATGTATCAATCACGAGTCCGGCAGCTGAAGAAATCATCGATCTTTATAGACATCATTAGTGAGGAGTTCGAGAGGAAGCTAGATCGTTTGAAAAGAAAGAAACTCAAATACATTTAGCAAAAGATTAATTCATTTGTATATAATTATAGTAATAAATATTGTGTACATTGTAAGGAATCCCATGGTTTACTTCCCTTCATGTCCTGACAGTTCCCTTTTCCACATTTCGTGGAGGAACATTTTAAATGTTCAGTTGCTTGTTCAAAAGACTAGAATTGTGCATCTTAAGATTAATTTCTCTCATCCCAGCTGTAATAGAATCTGGGGCCAAGGACACTGAACGCAAGACACTGACCACTCAGCCGCGGAACAGGACATCGTTAGAGCTTATATGGCCTATTAGCATAACTTCGACTCCATATTACTCATGGAGGATAACTACATTGCGACTATTATTCAGTGAGACCTATATAACACTGAGTGTTTGGAAAAACATCGTACAGCGATCACTTCCAGGCATAGAGACTTCAGTACGCTATGCTGAATTTTGTAATTTCCTAAATTCCCCGAGGGCCTCCTTACATTAAAACCGGAGTAGTATCCATTACCGAGGACTAGCCATACATCCCGAGACTTTTCTGAAAAACGAAAAAGCAATTAATGCAATGTAAAATCAACAATAGCCTAATCTATAGAGAGTTTACACTCCTCTACAGACACCACACTAACCCAGTTTAGCATACTGGTTTCGTACAGTACAGTAAGTCACGAAGATGGTTTTCGTTCATCAGTACGTAATCTTTCTTCCAGTTGATTTAACACTTTTTTCCTAAAAGGAAATAATAATAATAATAATAATAATAATAATAATAATAATAATAATAATAATAATAATAATAATAATAATAAGGCCTTGTGCTCCTCTTTCGAGTTGCGCATATGTTAGGATGAGGTTTTACCTAAAATAAATTCTAGTTTTAAGCCAGCACAAACACGAACGTCCCCAAACAGAGGAATTAACCAATGAAGGTTAAAATCTTCGAGCCAGTCGGGAAATGAATGCGAGACCCCTTGCACCAAAATCCAGCATACTAACCATTTAGCTATTCAGCCGGAACCCTGGAAATAATCACATGTATCTACTGCATATGTTTACATTGTCCATCTTCCGGGCCAACCAGGGAGTACCTGAATAGCCAATCAGTGTAGTGATCAATGGAAGAAAATTACTTGAAACTTCAAGCTACCAGGAAACGCCATCGTCCCAAGGAGACCTGGAAGAGGGCATTCCCAAAATAGCAGCCACTGAGCTGCGGAAGACCTGATATGAGGTGAAGAGACTGGCCAGGTACTCTGGCTCTCTTTTGACCAGATGGTGGAGTTTCATCAAAACTTTATTCATAGTTACGGTACTTCTTTTCATTGATGATGGTGAACGGAAGATAACTCTTGTTCCTTAATATTTATTCAAGAGTTTCTAAAACACCATTATTTTCATGTCATAACTTGTATATTTGAATGGAAAATTGAATGTCACTGTATTGAGGGAAGTACTGTAATACTGCGAATCAATCAATCAATCAATCAATCAATCAATCAATCAATCAATCAATCAATCAATCAATCAATCAATCAATCAATCAATCAATCAATCAATCAATCAATCAATCAATACTGATCTGCATTTATATCAGTCGCCTAGGTGGCAGATTCCCTATCTATTACTGGGAGAGTTGGCCGTGCGGTTAGGGGCGCTTGACTGTGAGCTTGCATCCGGGAGATAGTGGGTTCGAATCGCACTGTCGGCATCCCTGAAGGTGTTTCTCCGTGGTTTCCCAATTTCTCAACAGGCAAATTGTGGGGCAGTACAATAATTAAGGCCACGGCCGCTTCCTTCCAACTCCTAGGCCTTTCCTGTCACGTCGTCGCCATAAGACCTATCTGTGTCGGTGCGACGTAAAGTCACTAGCAAAAAAGAAGAAACATATTTCTTGTTTACCTAGCCTTTTCTTGAATGATTTCAAATAATTTGGAAATTTATTGAACATCCCCTTTTTGGTAAGTTATTCCAATCCCTAACTCCCCTTCCTATAAACGAATATTTGCCCCAACTTGTCTCCTTAAATTCCCACTTTATCTTCATATTGTGATGTTTCCTACTTCTTTTTTGCTATTTAAGGAGCTCGCAGCTGAACGCCCCTAACCACACGGCCAACTCTCCCGGTTTCCTACTTTTAAAGACACCACTAAAACTTATCGTCTACAGCTCGTCACTGACAGCTCGGAACATACGACCTAGTCAAGCAGCTCCTTTTCTTTCTCCCAAGTCTTCCCAGCCAAAATTTTGCAACATTTTTGTAACGTTACACTTTTGTCAGAAATCACCCATAACAAATTGAGCTGCTTTTCTTTGGATTTTTTTCAGTTCTTGAATCAAGTTATTCTGTTGAGGGTCCCATATAAAGGAACCATACTGTATTTGGGGGTATCACCAGAGACTTGTATGTCCTCTCCTTTACATCCTTACTACAACCCATGAACACCCTCACAACCATGTGCAGCGATCTGTACCCTTTATTTACGGTCCTATTTATGTGATTACCACAATGAACATATTTTCTTATGTTAACACTTAAGTACTCACCGTGATCCCCATAAGGAACTTTCATCCCAGTAACACAGTAATTAAAATTTAGAGGACGTTTCCTATTTGCGAAACTCACAACCTGAATTGTAACCTCGTTTATAAACACACCATTGCCTGTTGTCCATCTCGCAACATTATATATGTCATTTTGCAGATATATATATAAGAATATATAAAGGTCCCATAATAATGCTTTTAGGAATTCCCCTCTTGATTATTAAAGGGTCAGATAAAGCTTCGCCTACTCTAATTCTCTGAGATCTATTTTCTAGAAACCCATTCATTCACTCGTTTGTCTAGTGCAATTGCACTTATTTTTGCCACTAGTCTCCCATGATCCAGTCTATCAAATGCCTTCGACAGGTCAATAACAATACAGTCCATTTGACTTCCTAGATCCAGGATATCTGCTGTATCATGCTGGAATTCTACATGTATAGCTTCAGTGGAATAACCTTTCCTAAACCCGACCTGCCTTCTATCGAACCAGTTATTAATTTCGCAAACATGTCTAATATGATCAAAAGGAATGCATTCCCAAAGCTTACATTCAACGCATGTTAAACTGACTGGCAAGTACTTTACAGCTTTATGTCTGTCACCCTTTACTTTGTATACAGGGCTTACTATAGCAACTCTCTATTAATTTGGTATAGCTCCTTCATGCAAACCATATTCAAATAAGTACTTCAGATATGGTACTATATCCCAACCCATCGTCCTTAGTATATCACCAGATATATTATCAATTCCACCGCTTTTCTAGTTTTCTAATTTGTATATTTGTAAATGTCATTGGTATCATAGGTAAATTTTAATACTTCTTTAGCATTAGTCACCTGATCTATCTGGGCATTATCTTTGTAACCAACAATCTTTACATACTTTACATCTTCAACTGTGCACTTGGCTGGGCTGAGTGGCTCAGACGGTTAAGGCGCTGGCCTTCTAAGCCCAACTTGGCAGCTTCGATCCTGGCTCAGTCCGGTGGTATTTGAAGGTGCTCAAATACGACAGCCCCGTGTCGGTAGATTTACTGGCACGTAAAAGAACTCCTGCGGGACTAAATTCCGGCACCCCGGCGTCTCCGAAGATCGTAAAAGTAGTTAGTGGGACGTAAAGCAAATAACATTATTATTATTAACTGTGCACTTGAATACTTTAGTCCATGGCAAAAATGTTGCCTCATTATGGTTGATTGTAATTAGGAAAATATACCCCCAAGTTTAAGTCTCGAGGTCGCTTGATGCTCTTATTAGTCAACCACGTTTTCGTAAAATGCCTGACATCTACAGCAGGGTGTGTGGTGGTTTGCATGGATTAAAATATTAATACATTAACATATAAGGACAAATTTCCAACCGAATCTTAATTGCTCATACTTTGTGTGAAACGAAAAACATGTGCAGCTTGCTAGGCTTAAGATATCCTGTAGATAAGGTGGAGTTGGACCACACTGCAGTAAAGGACTAACGGAGTTTCAGCTTAGAAGTAAATCTGTCTGGGAGCGGATTTCCTTCACACATGGAACAAGCACTTGTATTCCTTAAATCTGTAGAAAAGAGACATAGGCCTAGGAAGAAAGTCCCCGTTCGCTGAGCATATTGGTATTCTATTACTTCCTGGGGACTGGAATGGAAATGCAGGTCCCGAGAATCGTACCTAAATAGTCGTATACTAGTGCGTGCACCGTCCACAACATCGAGCATAGGTTCGGACTAATAACGTGCCCACTTCTCGAACAATTAATCAAGAAAGTTTTCGGAGACATCGTTTTAATGTATCAGTCATTATAAGCCCAACATCGCACAGTAATTTTCTTCGTTGATAACAGGTTCCGTGTTTGTAAATATTGGCCCAGTGACCCGGTAGCTCTTCCTTCGTATCTTGACAGTCTTGGGCTATTTTTGTAGAGGTAACGAACGAGGTAACTATGTTTATGCATTCTCACAGAAACGTAGCAACAGGATTTAGTCTTCTACTGATAATTCTTCAGTCACAGGAGCTTTCAAAATTCTGTTTCCTTAATTCTAGCATAAAGACGTACCCGTACGAGATTCCTTATTTACTGCTGTAAAGACAAAACAGTTACGAGAAAACTTTACATAGCCCTAACAGAGTGACCATGATTATTTCATATTTCTTATCAGGCGTATATTGTTTAGCTTTCATACTGGAATGCGTCCTTGAGAGGCGGTAATCAAATTAGTCCCATCTTGTGTACCTATAATATCCCATAACTTCGTTCTTAATAAGTCATGTTTTCGTTGTGATCATGATATGTTAGGATACAGGCGTCCACCGTGTTTTCGATAGTGCGTAACTGTATAGTCATTAGCTTTGAGCAGACCACTTCAGCATGCTGCTCTGGGTTTGTATTAATCTACAAGCAGTACTTAATTGAAGCAATTCGATCTAAACTCAGTCAATCATTCATGGATTCTACAATAGACTTTGATAATGTTCATTAGGGTGGTCGTGATTCCTTTGTTATATACAATCCTGATATTCGTCAATGATTCGGATCGCAATTGAAACGCTTCAGTGGTGACAAATGGCATTTATCGCAGTGGGCAATAACCAGAATTATCATTCTAAATTAAAACAGATTGCTAGATCACATTACATCTCATACATCATTTAGCTTGCAGCAGGTCATTCTTCACCGCAGTAACACAAGAACGTTTTCGATTTGCAATACACAGTGTGGGAACTCAGTAATTTCTTACGAAGCCAAATGATGAAAACAGACGTTATAATCTTTTAAAATCACTGGGAATTTTGGAAACGTTTAAGGACCACTTTCGAAATTTGAGACTGAGGTTTTACGTAATGGTTACTCTTGGGAATAGCTTATAGCTTACATAGTATGTAATACTTTCCTTCTTCTGTCTGCAGAGGATTGATTGACGTCCGCGACTTTTTGAAATAGATATGAAATGATGCTAGAATTCCACTCATAGTCTTTTGTGCTTTGCTAACAATAGATACTGGGAATTCATTGTCTGACGATTATGTCTGTGCGTGGTTGGCGGAGTGTGACCTGGTTTTTTCATGCAGAAATACGTCTTTTCACATTAACTTGGATCATTTTCTGCGAATTCATCACATAGTGAACCTGCAATCCTATCGATCTATGTATCACAGTGTTTGAACACATTTTCTCGATGAAGCGGTGGTATAACTGCCCTGATGTGGTGAGAAATTAGAATGAAAAAGAGAATAGTACCGTTGTGAGAGGTTATCGTTTCCACGGGTTGTAAATGACCCATGTAGTTTTGAAGAAACATTGGTTCAAACTTGTCAACAGGCAACATGACTACGATTACAGCTGGAAAGTTTCAGTTCATACATTAAAACCTTCGATAATCGCATTACTACTTCAATAGCACGTAGTCATATGTTTTACTTTCGGAGATAGTCGCTTGCCTTATATGGCATGAAATCCAGCCAGGTTGAAGAAGGTAAGTGTTGTACTGTACACACTACAATGCTGTGATTGTCTTCGGTGGGCGTTGAAAAATATTGTTCAACAACTTTACACAGTATAAGAAATTTCACCTTCGAACTAAATAAATATATTTTGCAAATTGTTGGAAATAGGCAAGTCTGCAAAAGTATACTCTCATACAAACTCGCTAAAATGTAATTCTTATCGATTATAATGTTATATAATTATTTTCCAATACGGAACAATATCAGTAGAAAGAGACATGTAATTATTTGATGATGTATCGATCAACTCTTTCTCTGCAATGAATGACTGTAGACTTTTCTCTAAGTAGAGTGGAAATTAATATCTAAAAAATTCAACAAATGCATCTCCAAATATATTCATCTTCACAATGTCATTGTCATAGCAGGCAATACTCTATAATGGGTAAGGGAATAATTACCTACACGAAAGAGGGAAGATTTTACATTACTTATAATATGTACTTTTCAATTTGATTCCTCATTTTCACTCTAATAAGAATAACCTCAAACATATTATATAAGTTGTCTAGATGACAGTTTAAACGTTATCCTGTTTACTGTGGTGTTCGTGGTGGTGTAAGTGTACATAATTGATTGAGTTATGTCTCGAAGGTATTACAGGAACCTGAAATCAGCTATTTTCCTAGCTTTTGTCTGCAGTGACAGGGCATTACTGGCGAGGAAGTGGAGGCGGGGATACGAATGAAAATCATTCGTGTAAGTGGTTAAAATAGTCCTGTCATGGGAAATAATAATCCAATTTAAGTTCCTTAACTGTTAGTGCACTTTCCAATATTTCTCTTCTTTAATTTCGTATCCTGTATTCCTCTTATAATATTTTACCAATCCCCCTGGCGTACACCATTCTTTATATAACATAATCTTTTTAGCGTAATTGTCATGTTTCACAAGTCTCTCTTCCTCATTTTCGAATCCTTTTCTTTTTAACCTCGTTTAAGTGTAGTCCTTTGTTAGATTAGCCACTCCTATTCCTTCTTGTATAAAATATAATTTCCTCCTTCCCTTCACATCTTACAGCCTTCCTCTTACTAATTGCTGTCATCCACCAGATTATCCCTCTCATTTCGAATTTTGTAAACTATTTTGGATTTACCTTATATACTCAACCATTTGTACTCAACCGTCCTTCATCCATTTACAGATCATCATAGGAATATACAATTTCTATACCGCCAAGTATTTTATTTAATAACAAATCCTCTTGGTGGTACTTTCTCATTATTCACATTGCCATCCTTCTTTGGAAGTTGTGAAATAGGTTAAGATTTTACAGTGCATATTTTACCCAAAATTACGCTGCACTAAGCTCAGATCAATTCTTGTAGCGTTTGCAGTGCACTATCATTGTCATTATTATTATCATTGTACAGTTCCAGTTTCCCGGGTACTGTTAATGAGCCTCTTCCACTTCTTCCAGTCCATATAGGCTACCACTTGTCATGGAGAACATCACCCACTGTCCATCCTCTGGTAACTAGAGCAACCTTGATCATGTCCATCCATCGGGTTTTAAGTCTTCCTGCAGGTCTTTCCCCATACACCTGTCATTACAAATTTATTCTGGCTGTTCTTGTAGGCTCCATCCTCAACACATGCCCGTACCTCCGTAATATGGATTTGCCGATTCGGTCTATTAGGGATGTCTTTATTCCAACTATTTTCCTCATTTCTTAACTTGTACATCTTGGTCTTCTGGATGGTGGATCTACGAAATTTCATCTCCGATGCTTGCAGTCTTGATGAATCTCTTTTTGTGAGGGTGCACGCTTCAATACCGAAGGTCAATATTGGTATGAAATAGCAGTTAATCACCATCAGTTTGGCCGGTTTTGCAATCCTGTCATCCCATATAAGAGTTCTTAATTGTTGGTGTAATTCTGATCCCTTTTGCACTCTGTTTGTTATTTCGTTTCCGACCAAATTATCACTGGAGATTACACTTCCAATGTAGGAAAAACTGTCCACACACTCTAGCTGGTGGTCTCGTAGTTTTACACTTGATGGACGCCAATCTCTGTTGACTGCCATCACCACTGTATTGGTCTCACTGATGTGAGGTTATATTCCTGGAACTGGTTTTTATATACGTTGAGTCTAGTCTTTACTTCCTCTTCTGTTTCACCCCAAATCATGATATCATCACCAAAGCCCACTGCATTCACTTCACCTGAATTTTCCTTCACGTTCTTCCTTACATTGTCCATAACAGTGATGAGAAGTAGTGGGGACAGTGAACTTCCTTGCTGAACACCACTACTGGTCTCAAACCATGATGATCGACCTTCCGCAATTTGCATACAGGTAGTACAGTCTTTGTACAACATCTGAATTTTCATTACCAGTCCTTCAGGCACTCATATCTCTTATAACAGTACTAAAGGCCTTTTCTATACCCAGGAATACAATGACCATGTTCTTGCCTTTCTCCCAATACTTTTCCATGAGCATGCGGGTGCTAAAAATAAGATTCAATGTTGATCTGTTACTTCTGAATCCCTATTTTCTCCTCCTCTAACTGTGGTTCAGTGATGGCTCTCAATCTCCTTTCTATGATCATCTCTAGAATTTTTAGCCCATGAGACAGCAGAGTTATTCCTATATAGTTGGTGGGTTTCCGTCTGCAGCCTTTCTTAAATAGGGGAATTATAACGCCCTTGCTCCAGGTAGGGACCCTCTTAGAGGCAGCCCTGCCCAGGGAGAGGCGCCCCTGCTTATGTGAGTCCCAGAACACACTGACCTGGGGTGTAACATCTGGTAAAGGGTCCCAGCTCAGGGTAACGAGTGAAAACCTTAAAGGCAGCAAAGGCGGAATATATGATTCGGTACGGTGGAGCTGGCGGAAGAGGCAACCCACTCTTCTGGGGGTAGTACAGATGGAACCCACTGCCTTGTGGGATGAGGAGGGATCCTCGAAGGCGAAGGGAATAAACCCCAAAGAAAATCCTCAATTACGTTAGGCCTAGCAAGCCAGTAAAATAGCTTATTTGTAGTTGCTTCCAAAACACATAAGAGCCTCGGAACGCATTTATCAACTAAATTAAGACGCAAGCATTAGCAGACTCATGTCAGGGATGATGGTTTATGGACTGATGATAGACAGGATCTTGCAGAAATGCAAAAATCCCGGAGGAGACTAGCACGGATTGGGACCATCAACTTACTCAGTCTCAACAGGAAAATGTGAAGAATTAGTGGACCTGATGGAAAGGAGGAAATTAATGATACTGGGGCTGAGTGAAACCAAATGGAGAGAGAAGGAATGAAGAAATTAATAAAACACTATACACTTAATTAGCATGGAAATGACAAAGAGATGATGAATGGTGTTGGTTTCATCATGAGTAAAGCTCTAGAAGGAGTCGTTGACATTCAGTATGTTAGCGAGAGAATAATAAAGATGACTGTGCATTTAGGGAAAGAACAACTAACTTTGGAACGTGCGTATGCACCTAAAACTGGGTGTTGTTAAAACGATAATAACGAGTTTCTTGATGATTTGGAAACGTTATTAGTAAAGAGAGAGTAATCATTATAGGATATCTTAATGCACAGATGGGGCAGATAGAACAGGATATGAGAACGTAATGGGACCTCATGGATATGGCGGAACAAATGAAAAAGATGAACATCCCCTTGATTTCTGTATGAAGAATATTTTTGTGGAGACAAAACAGTTGCTTCAAGAAGAGACACAGGCATAAGATACCACGATAGAATTGGGATGGGCTGCAAAAGGCTGTAATGAATTATGTCATATCAGATGAACAAAGGAGCAGAATCGTAACAGATGTCAGAGTAAAACCCAGCGAGAGCCTTAACAGTGACCACCGTCTACTAGTAGCGGACATGAGAAACGTCTATGTGCCAAAAGTACAGAACAGGAAAATGCCAGGGATAAAAGTATGGGAAGTCCAGAAAACAGATAAGAGAACTAAGTATCAGAACCGGATGAAAACCCTGTTACCAAGAGATGAAAGGAAAAATGGAGAGGCAGAATGGACCAGACTAAGGGACACAAATGTTAAGGAAGCAACTGAAGTTTGTGGAAACAAGGCAGAAGGAAACACATTGGTGGAATGAAAGAGTGAGAGCAGCAACTACAGAAAGAATTATCTTGCAGAATAAAAGGGATCGGGAGAAAAATAAACCATATCTTACCAGAGACGAGGCAAAGATCAGAGACCTCGAGCAAATATCCCGAAAAAAACTGGACTTTAAAAGAACAGTTACAGAAGAAAAGACCAAAGCATGGAATATATTACAGTGCACTATATGTTGTTGAATGGACAAGAACAAATTTGTGAGATTCAATAACTCTTCTCAGTCTTATCATAGGTTTGATATTATGAAAGTGACTGAATGTCTGTGAGGCTAATAATGCCATTCCTTGTGCAGCCAGTCTCTCCGGTGAACAGCGTAGAAGTGTCAGCCATGGGGTCGGTTGGTGTGTGCCTTTCAGTTGTCTCGCAGACTGATATTAAATAGCACCTTCTATTTTAAAGGGGAAAGCAAAGGTAAACTCATTCATGTTCCCTAGTACGACACATCAGTGACGCCTAGGCTAGCCGTGACTGCTTATCTGATGAAAATCCAACCAACCCGCGCGCTTAAAACGCAACATTCACACTGCACGAATATCACAATAACGGCTAAAAAAATTACTTATCTTTATCGTGTACTATTTTATAAATTAGAGTATCAAATAATATTTCGGGCATGGTGATCCACTTATTCAAACATCCTCCCCATATATGCTGCTTTTAAAATGTTGAGTGTAATAGAAATAACAAAATGTGACCTCATATAAATGAATCAGGCAGTTAAAAATATGCAAGTATAAAAATACCAAAAAGAACCAAAAACCAAACCCCATGGTACTACAGCCCATGAAGGGCCTTGGCCTACCAAGCGACCGCTGCTCAGCCCGAAGGCCTGCAGATTACGAGGTGTCGTGGGGTCAGCACGACGAATCCTCTCGGCCGTTATCTTGGCTTTCTAGACCGGGGCCGCTATCTCACCGTCAGATAGCTCCTCAATTCTAATCACGTAGGCTGAGTGGACCTCGAACCAGCCCTCAGGTCCAGGTAAAAATCCCTGACCTGGCCAGGAATCGAACCCGGGGCCTCCGGGTGAGAGGCAGGCACGCTACCCCTACACCACGGGGCCGGCACCAAAAAGAACACTTGCTGTAAATAGAAAACAAGATGGTAAATATTATTCAAGATTGATGTAAATTGTTATGCAAAATCAAGAAAATTATACTTAAGTTGCTTTTTCGTAGGGGTGGTGGTGGGGGGAGGGGGAGGGTAAATAATAAACTGAATTTACCTACTTCATAACTAGTAATAACTTGACTTTCCTATACTGCAGTAATGTTACATACTGTCTGATATACCGGTTCATAAGTCCTTCTGTAAAAACGACGTCCACTCTACCCTTATTCTCCATATCCGTTATAATAATAAGTAGACCTACTTTTGAGATTCTATCCATGCAACGTTTCATTAAAATATAATACACTATTAATCTATAGTAAAGCAAGTCAACTCTATACAGGCCATGAAGACTCTGGGCCGCCTTTGCCCCCAGGAATTAACCTGGTACGCATTTCTGGTGCAGGCTGTTTGAACATCAGGGCAATATGCACCTCCGGAAGTGGAAATCTCGTTTCTTAAATTTGATGAATTCCTGACGAGGAATCGAACCCACATCCCTCCGGATGAACCAGGCAACTCTCTACCGCCTCGGCCAGGCAGCCCCTACTTTTTATCTACGGGTTGTACCATAACTATACCGACAAACAATCAGTGATGCTATTCGTGTTATGTTAAGAACGATGTTGAAGAAGGATTCTTTTCGAGGGAATGAGGTTACTTTGGTTACTTCCGGGCGCGCGATTCCAATTGCCGAATTCGCTGTACTTGCTATGCCAGAGCACAGGCTTCTGCCGTGCTTCAGGGAAGAGAAGGGTTGGGAGGGGGACTGGGGTTTATGATAGAGACAGAGATAATGCTCCGCACGTATGCATAAATTTCCTCGTTCGACTCGCACAGGATTGTCCTTGTCACTGAGAGGCAATATTCACAGATTGCAACCGGGCCCAGTTCCCTTAATTTAGTGCCGTGTCGGATCAAAATCTAAGCGGAGGTTATAGTCAATAGTCAGTAGTAAGGTTGCGATCGTGCATTCGAATACAATAAGCCTATAAGTAGATGGTTCTAATTTAATTCAGCAGTTCCGGATACAACCTACATCAAGGAGACAGCAACCATGAACTATCCAGGAGTCGACAAGAGGACGTCCATCCCTGTGCTGTGTATTGTAGTCACGGGCTAAGCACGCATGGCATAGCGGTATGTGATTCTCCACGTGATGGAGAGGTTGCCACCAAGTCAAGTACTTTTGTTCTATAAGCATGTGGAGTGAGAGCTAAAAGCACTAGTTTAGAGCCATTTTAAATAAGTAAATTAATCTTTAAATGTAAGCCAGAGTGGCATTTGTATTGCTTGTTTCTGTAAATTTAAATACGTTCAGGACTGCTTGCATTCCTAGTCCCCGAGCTGCATGTTGTAAATATTTAGATGGTAAATAGGAGAAAGAGTAGGTTAGATATAGGTGTGTGTTTTTGTTACATGTATTTAATTCCAGTTTATGTTAAGATAGAGTTGTATGGGCAGATTCTTCGTGAATAACCTAATGGGCTGTACGACACCAGTATAGAACCGTTAAAGAGGATTAGACTAGAGATAGTATATGCTAGGATGTTTTATTGCATGATGCATGAATTTCAGTCGTGAGAAGACGCAACGGGAGATCTTTCAACGTCGAAAGTAGAATAGGGACTTTAAGTGCGGTGCCAGGCAAATTCATGGAAATATACCGGTCATCGAACCTAGGATTATTTATATGTGAGGCTAGAGAATTGGGTTTGGATATTTACGCGGTTGAGATGACAAGTTATAGGCTATGAAAGCCATGATGTTATATTTGGAGCTATGATGATGTTGAGTTAATGAACCGGCCTGATATACAGTATATGAGATTATGTTAGGCCTTGAGCCGTATATTTGCTGTTCAGAATTATGTGTTTATCTGTAGCACTGGGAATGTTGTCAAAGGCCGATGTGCCAATTTTTCTTGGCACAGGTCGTCGCCCCTTGCCTCAGCTGTACGCTGGCCGGAATAGAATAGTGAAAGATTTTACAAATAATCCCGGTAGGCTTGTGTATCGCCTGACATCAAAGACCTACTTAGATGATGTTTATGTTGCCAAACCGCTGATGTACCTGACGTGTCAAATACTATTGTTATGATGTATCTACATGAGATATGTGATGTCCAGTGCCCGGATATGTTGAGTTCTTGACCGGACAGTTCTATCAATTTCAGTGTGCGTATTCTGTGTGCACTATTTACAGGTTTTGGTTATTTTATTTTGTGATTAGTATTGTTGTGCCCAGTGTGTTATTTCTTTATTGTGATGTCATTTGTTTGACAATGAGGAGACATAGTCCGATGGTTATCTTGGGAAGAATGGTTCTGACCTTATCTGTGATCATGGGTTCGGACCCATATAAGTAGAATTTGTGACCATTTTGGAAGATTGATTCAGATGCAATCCTGAACGAGTGTTTTGTATGTTTGTGTCCCAGTGATTGGAGTATATATTAGTTTAGGCCATTACTAGTTGTTTGGGTATTACTATCGAACCTTCGGGCACACCACTAGGGACTTAACGATGCGAGCGACAAAATAAAATGTAAACTCAAATTATTCCATGCAAAAAGTTTTCCTTGCTTGCGTTAGTCTGCTCTTTAACTCCGCCGTACGTCTGTTATCGTTAATTATTCTACTACGCAAGTATCAATTTTCATCTACTTTCTTGGGACGTCATACCCTAATTTATCATTTCCTGCATCAACAAAATGTTACCCGATTTGTTTTTAAATGCTTTGTTTATCAATGATAATTCATGTAAAAATGAATGTAAGTTTGTCTTTGATTGATACAATCAATAGTAGGTAGTTCCTTTGTCTTTTTTTGTTTTTAGTTTAATAAATACATTTTACCCGATTACTTGTGTTCTCATTCACTAGTTTTATATGTACGTATTACCTGTCCATAAACATTGGCGTATTTCATGAGTTAGATATTCATTATTGGCCCTATCCGGATGTACCACGCGCTTCTACCCCTGAGCTAGGCCGAAATTAGGACAGTATACTTTAAAATACAAACACTGTTGGTACCCTAAACAAACATTACATCTATAGGTTCACATGTTTCTGAGTAACGTGTACCTGCAAGGAACATATATAATTCAAACCACTCATTCTGTTTCTTTTAAGTGACTATACATCCATGAGAAGCTTGTCAGTTCTTCGCCTTGAGTTACCTAAACTGCTTGTCTCCTACACGTCTACGGTGATACGTTCAGTTAATAAAATTTCCTTGCATAAATACAATCTCAATACAGTTCTCTGATTTGCTGCTGTTGTTGTTGTAGTAGTTGTTTGGGCCATCGGTCAGTAGAGTGGGTTAATGATGTTCTCTATGTCACTCTATCCTGCGCTAACTTTTCATTTCTACGTAACTACTATAACCTATTTTTCTGTAACACCATATTTCAAATCTCTCCATTCTCTTTCTTTCTAAACTAGCTGTTGTCCATGTCTCCCCTCCTTACAGTACTACTTTCTATATACAAGTCGTCAGAATCATCTCTCTATAATATATATGTTTGAATCGAGCAAAGTTCTTAGTGTTCCTTCTTGCGTTAGTCTGCTCTTTATCTCCGCCGTACTTCTGTAACCGTTAATTATTCTATCACCTAAGTATCAATATTCATCCACTTTCTTAAGACTTTATTCCCTAATTTAACATTTCCTTCATCGCCAGAAAGTTGTTTCGACTGCATTCAATTTCTTTGCCTTGGATTTTTTATCTTGTATACCTTCTAAAAGACTGTCTTTATTCCATTCAGAATTCTATATAGATCTTCTATCAATTTAAAATATAAAATAATAATTGATATTCCGTAAGGTTTGGATTACCACTCCTTGAACTAAGATTCTTTTTCCAACACCAAATTCCATCTACGCTTCAGAGACGGCAGGTTGTATTGAAAAATCTTATATCCTATTCCGCTTAACGCTTCGAACGGAGCTTTACTGCAGGAAGAATAAACGCTGCACCGGAAAATAGTGAGCTAATAATATCATGAAAAGTTTTTATACATCGAAAAGGCGATGAAGGTAAAGCTGGAATCCAAGAGGACAAACTGGGGAATATATTCGTTTATAGGAAGGGGAGTTAGGGGTTGGAATAATTTTCCGAGGGAGATGTTCAATACATTTCCAATTTCTTTGAAGTCATTTAAGGAAAGGCTAGGAAAACAACAGATAATGAATCTGCCACCTGGGCGACTGCCCTAAATGCAAAACACTAGTGAATGATTGATACTAACAAAGTAATAGTAAATTCGCTGCTTGAAACATACTAGCAATAATTCATGCGGGTAGAGTTGCAGGTGAATTAGGAAATACTGTTCATTATTTCATGATCTGAAAACGAGACGAGTATTTCTTAGTCATACACTTACAGAATGCTCTTTGTAATTCAGAGTGTGGGATATTAAACAGATTATAGCTTAACAGTAAGGTTTTATTTGTTGTCATTATAACTTAGGTTTGTTAATCGTGAAGATTTAAGAAGTAAATATATTTCCTGTTCCTGGATTTTTATTAAATATTAGGTGTGGATTTGACCTAGTTTAACAGCCGAATGCATTTCCTGATGTGAACCCCATGTGCCAGGATGTATTCACTATTGCGTGTTTCTGTGATGGCTGGTAGTGAGGTGTGATGTGTTTGTATGAAGACGTGTGTACTAAGACGAATACAAACACCCAGTCCCAGAGCCTGAGGAATTAACATACCCGAATTAAATCTCGACCGGGAATCGAACTCGGGACCCTCTGGACCGAAGGCTGCTGCGTTAAACATTCAGACAAGTAGCCGAAATTTCAGAGGAACCATTACCTAGGCATAACATTTTACGTAGCTAGTAGTCGCAGGAGTGAGAAGTTTGGACCACAGTCATACTGCTATAAGTCCTTGAAGGTTGGAGTTACGTAGCACCATCTAGTGAACGAAGACTTCGTCTTCTGACAGACATAGGAGATAACTAGATCACAAAGTAATTTCACATATTGTCATATGACTAAAGCAGAGATCAAGATCAGCATCGGGTGCGGGCGAGTTGGCCGTGCGCGTAGAGGCGCGCGGCTGTGAGCTTGCATCCGGGAGATAGTAGTTCGAATCCCACTATCGGCAGCCCTAAAGATGGTTTTCCGTGGTTTCCCATTTTCACACCAGACAAATTCTGGGGCGGCACCTTAATTATGGCCACGGCCGCTTCCTTCCAACTCCTAGGCCTTTCCTATCCCATCGTCACCATAAGACCTTTCTGTGTCGGTGCGACGTAAAGCCCCTAGCAAAAAAAGCATCGGGTGCATGACTTAGAACCAGGAAACTTCACTGGAATCGAAGAAGTTCATTGAATCCAGAGATATCACGTACTTCGTTGGAGAAGCATTCAACAAAGCAGTCAAAATATTGACTTACTCTGATGTTATTGATCTGATTATGACTTAACTGTAAGGTTTTATTTATGGTCATTATTACTTAGGTTTGTTATTCGTTATCCGCGTTACCTCTGCGGATCAGTCGTAGAGTGAGGACCTCAGGATCCCAACACCGTGGATTTAAAACCGGCCGAAGTAGAAACAAGGAAGGAATTCCACTCAACACACCATATCGTACGAAGTCGGCATGTAAATGATTTCTGGTGACACATTTGGTGTTTACCCGACAAAATTAACGCAAACACAGCCACAGATCGCCCAATAGATACCCAGGTTACTCTACCATCGGATAGAGGAAAACAGAACGCTAACTGAAGCGCAGGGAGCCTGGATTATCTCAAATCTGAATGCCTGTACGTATTATTATTATTATTATTATTATTATTATTATTATTATTATTATTATTATTATTATTATTATTATATTATGATCCAACATCAGGAAGAGTACCTATTCGAAGACCGCTTTCATGTCAATCTGAAAATGAGGATACAAATGCATCAATAGAGAATCGGTTATGTGCTTTATATCGGAAGGAACTATATCAGCTCACAAAATAGATTTTGATAGCTACTCAGGTCAAGATGGGTTAAATGATCGAAGGATATTATGTTATTTTGTTTCAATGAAAAGTATTGCACTGGTCACCAGAAAATAAGACTCCCGAGTAAGTGAAATACGTATGTTAAAATGAACTTATTTTACTGGTGCAAATAAACAATATGATCGCAACTTCACAGTTAGAATAAATGAGAGAATGTGTCAGTTTAGGGAGTCCATTTGCGAAGGTAGTCATTATCTACCTACAGGTGAAAGTGTTGTGAAGTAGAGAGAATAAGTTGGTCTCGTATCTAATAACACACTTCTCTTTCTGCAATTAATACGAGGAACATTAAGAAATTTTGACATTTCTAACTAGATAAAATTGATTAATGAGGCATTTGAATAATTGGGACTATATTTAAGGAAGTACATTGATTTGATATCTAGTGTCTGAAGTATGACTCATGTCTCAGATTCTAAATTTATAGAAAATATTCTCTTTAATATATTCGTAAATCTTGTACTAGAGAGTTCGTAAGGTATCTTGACTTATAGCCCTTACTGTACGTCTCCGATCTGAGGATGGTACGTAGAACACATAGTTACCTAACTTGTATAACTTGTCGACAGGTAAACTTTTCCCCCGTAAAGAAGGCTTTTGGGAAGCCTTAATTAGTTTAAATATGACTTATAATACTTCAACATATCTAAGATAAGCAAGCAAATGGGTGTTAATTCAACACAGAGACTTCAGCTGCAGATTAAATAATGAGGACTTTCCATAAATTGAAGGAACGAAATTACGGTTCTGTGTTTATCTAACAGAAAACGATGGCTATGAAACACTCCCACCTCCTTTCCCTGGAAGGCACAAAGAAGGTGCACTATAATCCTGTAGATCCCTTTTAAGAACAAGCTTAAACACAATAGTGTCTTACATAGTAAGGTTTAAAACATAGCATTTCCAATAGTCCTTCGTGTATAAGGCACTTTTGACTGTCCCTGTGCTTGTCTATTTGAAATATCAGATTAATGAATGTGATCAATTGAGAATTTACTATAAATACATTATAAACGTAACGTGTATTTTACATGTTAATGACTGACATGAAATATCGCGTAACTACGATATGATAACAGATTAGACCTAGAAAGCCAAGATGATTCATTATAATACTTTAACAAGATTATTATTATTGTTATTGTTATTATTATTATTAAGCTAAGTATCTGTATCTTGTACACAATATAAAACAAACGTTATATTACTTACACACTGTTTAAAGAAATAAAATGATAATTTTAATTTTTTTACACGCTACTTATTTCTTGTACGGATTTCGGAGGCGCCGAAGTGCCGCAATTTCGTACTGAAGGCGTATTTAAAAAAAACTCTATGGTGTTTCAGCCTCTTTGGTCTTGGCCTGCCAAGCGACCACTGCCGGAGCCGAAGGCCTGTAGCGTGAGTGATCCTCTTGCCCATTGTTGTTGTTGTTGGTTACCTAGAATAGGGCCGATATATAGTCGGATAGCTCGTCAGTCGTTCTCACCTAGGTTGAACGGACCTTGAGCCAGTCCTCTGATCCAGATTAATATCCTTAACTTGTCTGGGTATCGAAATCGGGTCCTCCAGGAAAGAGGCAGGCTCGTTATTCCTAGACCGTCAGGCCACCGCTGGCGTATGTGAGTGCCTTAAAATACCACTGCACTGAAACGAAATCGAGCCTGCCAACTTGACCTCAAGTTACCGTTTTTACCATCTGAGCCACTAACCCGGCTAATGAAGGAAAGATACAGGCTCAGTACATGAACATGATTATACAGGAGGCAAGTCAACTCTTTAGTAAATCGAGCGTTGTGAAGTTCGTACGAGATCATGGAAATGATGGCCTTCAAGTTGGCCGCTACTCTGGTCTTCTAATCAAAATAGCTGACTGATGTCTCGGGGGTTCAGCGTTCAATACACAGAAATTGCCGTGATTTGTTTTCCATTGAATAAGAAACCTTACCAATACTAACTTAAGTTCCTGACTAATGAATGGATTATTAATAGTACAAAAAGTATCAACGCGAACAGCGGTAGAAATGCCTGTAAATGGGGCATTGTGCTATTGAATATCATTGCGTCTTGGGTTTGTTTTGATTTTGAAGTTCCTCTCGCTAACCTACTTCGATATTCACTACCATGTACGTTACAGCTATATATTCACTGAAATACTTCAGCAGAAATAGCAGTCATAATACAACATTCCTTCAAAAAAGTATCTGGTTGTAAGGCCCAATAACTTGCTACATTTCCATCATAAATTACATAGAAACGGGTGTACATCGAAGCAAAAAATGAAAAATTTTACTAAAGTATATATACAATATTACTATCCAACAGAGCATAATAGCTAAGTGACATTGCCTCTGGGTTATTACCAAGGTGGTCGTGGATTGAATCCCGGTCAATGCAAATGGGAATTTCGAAATGAAAGGACCCGTCCTTCTATTTAGCATTTAATGTAAAACTGGAGGTCTCGAGGCTATTATCACGATATTCATAGCCATGTATAATCTTAAGCTTGATTTATTACTATCCGACGTTTCAAAATGAAAATATTTCTCCCGGAAAATGCGATTTACTAGTTTGGATTACTCAGGTTTAAGTCAACGGTAACATGATGTCACTCTCTCTAGCCTCATTCCAAGATTTGATGGTGCACATTCAAACTAAAAAAAATCAAGAAACAAGTACAAAGTGATTTCACGCAGCTTATGATTACAATGAAATAACAATAAAATAAAAATTAATTCTAAAATTTTACGTTTTACTAGAATTATGTGTTTTTTCATTGTGCATTCTCCCAGGATGGTAGTATAGTTAGTGAGACAGAATCAAGGTGCAGCAAAACTAACACAGTAGGCTCTCAGTTGCCGTTAACGGTTTTCTGTAAGAAAGACGTCAGCTCATGGACGAAACTATCTGTACAATTTGGTGTACGGAAATGAAAGCTGGATGGACTCGGGATGTCTTAAACATAAGTTAGAAGAAACAGATATGAAACTAGCGAGAACGATCGCTAGAAAGAGCAGGTGCGAACAGTGGCAGGAGGGTGTTCGAAATGATGATATAAAGGCAAAGTTAGGAATAAATTCGATTGATAAAGCTGCTTCGGCTTCGGTGGTGGATTTATGTAAGGTGAATTGAGGAAGATAGGTTACATACAAGTATAATGGACTCGGTCATGGTGTTTAAAATAAGTAGAGGGAGACCAAGTCGGTGATGGTTAGAATTAAGTGGTATGAACTAAACGAGACCACAGAACTAGTTACAAATAGAGGATTGCGTAGGCGTTTATTAAATTCACAGAATCTTGCAGAATGAACGCTGAAAGGGATGACAGTCTATAAAGCTGTGCGTGTGTTTTTGTGTATGCATATACTGTATGTGTGTATTTATTGTACCCTTTGCAATATGAGTGCAGTATGTATGTATGTATGTATGTATGTATGTATGTATGTATGTATGTATGTATGTATGTAGGCTATGTATTAGTTTTCACCGAATATCGTAGTCTCTCTTGCGAAATTAAAATTAAGAAATAATCACATTTCCTGGTTGGGTTGTAGATGATGTTGCTAGCTCAAGATTCTACTCCGCCTGTTTTTCATCTGGTTGCTCAGAACCCAAATGTTGATCAGTCAATATTGGTGGTGAACATAGCAGTTTTTTACATTTCTGTTTATGGTAAGGTCATCAGGTTATAGAAAGGTTTTGATGTGCGTATACACCCCAATCTGCTCTCTGCTAAGGTATTCTACTAGTACCTTTGCGTAAAAGATCTGGTTGACTTCTACTCTTACCCGTAAGTCATTTTCATTCCCTAGTGTGAAGGAGCTTTTGCAATACGTACTGTACGTCTCACTTAAGCTCTAATCACGTCTGCTCAAAGTGTTTCTAAATTAACGTTTCCTTTATAAGTAGACCTACGTCTCCTCTCATATCACCAAGCTTTTTCCGACCAGCTGCGAAGCATAGCATGTGTTTGATATTCCTAAAAGCTACTGAAAAGCGGGAATCTTTCGTTGACATACAGTGTGTAGCGGTACGTTTTGGTCCCCTCTTAGGGAATAATCCTGACATTTTGGTGTCTTTTAAATGTATGTGTGGAGACAAGAACTTCCTTACCGCGAGGGTACTGATAGCTTCTTGTTGTAGGCTATAGGGTTGCGTAATTTAAATTGAATGCAGTTGTGTTAGTGGTGAAAATATAAACAATTAACCTCCTATCTCTACTATTTTTGGAGACAAGGAGCCACCAAGATACGCCCAATGTTTCTGAAAGGTCTGTAGCGAAGCACAAACAATGTGTAGACACCACTTTATCTTGCTCTTCGTCAGTCGTCGTGACACGTGCTTTCTGCCCCCGTGGAATGTGGCCGATGACCCCAACGACAAGTATGATCATCATCATCAACCTCCCGTGGAAGACACCTACAAATTGTCTTCAGAAGCATTTGCCGTAAGATATATTCAGCTCACGTGCAAACACTGTGAATCAATGAACGTGATGACAGGCTTCCTGCACCATGAGATATGTGACATTAATTTACGACCAAGCAAAATGTATAATAATGGCCTATGCCTGATGTTCTGCACGTCTGTGAGAATGGGGTCCTACATATGATGAGTTCTAAGGCTGAGGATGGCACTCTCACCCAGCCCCTGAACCATCAGAATTAACCAATGAAGGTTAAAATCCCCGGCCCCACCGGGAATCAAACCTTGGACCAAATGCCATCAGGCTGACCATTTAGGCATGGGGCCGGACGAAACAAGAGGTGAGAGTGACAGAGCAGAATGTTTTCCTAATCGAATTCATCCAAATGAACTGTTTCGGAGACTTCGAGGCGTCGGACGGGTACAGCTTAATTTTGATGGGAGTGACTGTTCCTGTCAGCCACGAGTGTTTGCAGCCGAGGAAGAAACCCTTCGACATCGTCCACAATGATCACAGGAAGATTACCAGGGACATTGCACGTAAGGTGAGTCGAGTGTAACTTACCTCGCTGTATTGTACATCGACCATTCAGGGAGCAGTTATATCCGTATCACGCACAAGTACACAACACATTCAAGAAACCGTTCTTTTTTTGTAGATAACAATTCTGCCAGTGGTGAAAAGGATGCAGCAACAACTAGATTTTCTTACAAGAATTTTAGCCTCTGGCGAAACATGCTTAAAATCGGGTGGAATACTAAGTTTCCATAAATCACATGTCTGAAGTGAACAAAATCCTTACATTGCTGTTCAGAGTTTCATTTAACAGTAGATTTCACTGAAAGTTTGAATATCTTTAGGAACACAGTCGTTGGCCCTTTTGTATTTTCTCCTCGCTTAGCAATCTAACGTTATCTTCAGTTTCTCACGAACACACTACCGGAGGGGCTATAGATGACTTTCCTCTAGATCAGAGCCTCTTAGGGTGCATTGCGCAGCGCAAGATGTAAAAGACGACTGCCCTAGGTTAACCACAGTGCAAACCCACCACTCCTCGATTTTGAGCAACAGCGCTGTCTCTCTCGCTCAGACTGTCTCCCCCTTCCCTCATCTTCCCCATTGTTTCTTCCTCACTGTGAAATGTTTACGCGTGGTGGACGGAGGCGATCAGTTCGATGGGACAAGATTACCGGTGCAAAAGAGGTTTAAAAATTATTTAAATTTGGTTTGGGCCGATGACCTTATATTTTAGGCCCCTTTAAACAATAAGCATCATCATCATCATCATCATCATCATCACCATCATCATCATCATCATAAATTTGGTTTGAACAGAAAGTTTATCCTCTATATCTTCTATTTACCTTTTTCTCTACAATTATACCAGCAATGTCTGAAACAAAGGATCGGCTGACAGCAATTCTGAGAGCGCTTTCAAAATAAAATCAGAAATAATCTCACACCAGGAAAATGCCGGAGCTGTACCTAACTAAGGCCACGGCCGCTTCCTTCTTCCCACTGCTGGCCTTTTCCTTTCCCATTGTCGCCATAATGCATAACTGTGTCGGTGCGACATAAAGCCAATTGTAATAAATAATAAAAATACTCTTTTTGTAGTGACTTTCAATAGACTATTCCCTTACGCACGTGATTACTGTCTCGCAGATTAGGCATTTGGGTTTATCATCACGACCGACGAAATAATAAGAATATTCCCACTTCAATTAAATGAAGTTTCGGGAGTCCTTCTCTCTTTGGAGCAGGTTTCTCCAATATTATGAAGCCGTCTTGCGTTTATCTACTGATAAACAAGCCGTCTATCAATGCACGCTTCGTTGCTTTGCAGCGTGCTACATCATCTGAGCCGAGATGAACCCGGTTGAGCAGAGCTTAGCTAAGTCACTCCGAGCTCAGTCGGACTGATGCACGGTTCACAGAACCTCTGCACCTCTATTTGCACGCACGACATTTTGGGTGTTTGAGAGGCCTTTTTCTAGATATTCGCAGCGATATGGGGTTCCTGCATGACGGTGCACTCCCCCATATATCGTGGCAGTGCGAGAGTACCTGAGCACAGTTTTCCTGGCCAATGGATTGGTCGAAATGGCTTAGTACAGTAGCCGGCTCGAAATCTTGAGTTAAATCCACTGGATATTTATATCTGGAGCTATATGAAGGAGCTGGTGTATAGACGTGTAGTGCATGATCATGAAGACCTCCTAAGGTGTGTTAGTCATGATGAGAAACGACGCTAAACGAAGAAGTTGCCTTCGATGCACCGGTGAGCACACAGGCATATTGAACACATTTTATAAATCTACAACGTGATGTGTATTTTGAGTACTCTCATTTTCATGTCAGAATTCTCTTTTTCTAATTCCCTGTGACAAATAAGTATAAAAATAATTATTCATTTAAAATAAGTACCTCAATGTAAAACGTTTTATTGTAATTGGACATTTATTTGACATCGATCATAGGGATGAAGGTTTCTGTATATCGCACGCAGAAATTATGTGTTGCATGCTTGTACCTATTGCTTTCTGGAAAACATACTTCGTATTCGCTTGTTCTGCTTATACATTGCAATTTTTCACGATTTATCCGACGTTGTTTATAAGCGTTTAGGTCTATGTATTTGTTCCGTACATGAAATCCTGTTCGGCAGATTTAGAGGTTCTCCCTCTAAGTGAATGAATGATGTTTAATTGGAAGGGCTAACAATCTTCAAGTGGATGGATGAGATTTATTCAGCAGAAATTACAAACTCTGAATCTGGAGAAGGGAGTCACACATTAAGTTTCATCTTCTTCTACTTCCTCTTCTTCTCTTTCTCCTTTTTCCTGTGCCGTATCCGTCATCGGATGTTGGCGATAATTTTAGCTATCTTAGTTTTGTTGGTAACGAGCACGTCGGCCGTGCGGTTAGGATCGCATGCCTGTGAGCTCGCATTCGGGAAATGGTAGGTTCGAATCCCGCCGACAGCCCTGAAGGTTGTTTTCGTGATTTTCCAATTTCAAACCATGCAAATTTAGAGGCTGTACCTTAATTAAGGTCACGGCTGCTAGCTTCCCAGTCATACCTCTTCCCCATCCTACAGTCACCGAAAACCTTCGACGGGTTGGCGTGGCGTTAAGTCAGTAAATAAACAAGAAAAAAGTTTGTTGGTGGCTGAGTGGAAAAGCAAAATTGTTGGTTGTCCGAACCAATGTCGCAGGTTCTCCAGTCAAGATGTGCGGATCATCCAAGACCTCTCTTCTTCTCGATCCTCCCGTGTATAATTATTTGGAGGAAAGTGTAAGATTCCGTGTGCCTCATGGTTTGACCGTATGTGCCCCATCAGTTCTTTTTCTTTGCTCGTTTTTGTCAATATTTCTTCATTGCGTATTCTGTCCACCCAGTTTATACGAAGCATGCGATGGTAGACCCACATTGCACAAAATGTCAAAATAATACAGCAAGATCCTTGAACACATTATCGCGCCTATAGGTCTATCAACTATTGTTCTGTATATACACTCATGTTCATAAAAATAGAACGATTTCAGTCACCTAGGTTCAGCATGGTTCCTGTTGCCTAGTAGGCACTGAGTCCTCCATAGGAACTGATAACTTGTTCCATGCGTGATGGCATCCAATCGTATAAGGCACGAATGGCGTCCTCGGGTATACCCATCCATGCTACATTCACCTGGTTCCACAGTTCATCTTTGTTGGTTGGCATTGGGTCACAGCGCCTCAACCGTCTTTTCAGTACATCCCACACATTTTCGATTGGCGAAAAGTCCGGTGATCGGGCAGGCCAGGGCAACAGTCTACCATCCTGTGATAACAAGAAGGCATATGCTCGCGCATTGTCCTGATGAAATATGGCGTGTGGGGAGTCGTGCAGAAAGGGTACGGCTACGGGTCGCAGTATGTCATTCACGTAAGTCAAACTGTTCACTGTGTCCTGGACACGCAACAACTATGATTTGTCGTTGTACCCAATAGCACCCCACACCATACGGCCTTGAGTTGGCGCCGTATGTCTTGTATGAATGCAGTCAATATGATGTCTCTGCCCTGTCTGCAGCGAACCAAAATGCGGCCATCATTTTTAAAACAAACAGAACCTGGATTCGTCCGAAAACACTATCTGCTGCCATTCCTGTCCCCAGTGACGTCGTTTCATACACCATTGCATTCTAGCCTGTTTATGCACATTAGTCAAAGGTAGGTGGAGAAGTGGACGACGCGCTGGTCACCCAGACCGTAATAAACGGCGACAGACTGTCCCTCCTGGTAGTGTACGACGTGTTACACTGTTCCACTGTTGCGCCAGAGCCGAGGAGGACGCAGATCTAGCTAGCAATACCATTCGGATGAGGTGTCGACCTTCTAGGGGCGGGGGGGTCTGGGTGGTGCAATTAGACCCATCTCGTCGTGCTCAACGGCCTTCTGTGAACCATTCTGAACACACTCGTTGCACTGCCGACACACTTCGTCCCACACGAGCAGCAATTTTCTGGATGGATACATTACGTTCTCTCATGCCAATAATGCGCCCTCTTTCAAACTCACTCATCTGACGGTACGGTTCTCCCATACATCTGCGAGGCATCCTGCTCGTCTGTTCAAGTCACACTGATCCACTTCCTTCGGTTTATAGCGACAACGAGAGCGGCAGGCACATTTTACCAGTCGGTGGTGGTGCGCCGAGATATTGATGTGGACCTTGAACCTGACGGCCGACATGGTTTAAATGCTAATCATTTC
This sequence comes from Anabrus simplex, assembly GCF_040414725.1. Classification (NCBI taxonomy): domain Eukaryota; kingdom Metazoa; phylum Arthropoda; class Insecta; order Orthoptera; family Tettigoniidae; genus Anabrus; species Anabrus simplex. Next base: position 1,091,777,580 of record NC_090266.1, read on the forward strand.
TCAGAACATACTAAGACACATGTCCTGTAATATGAACTTCCTGGTTCTGTTTTTTATGAACATGAGTGTATATATATATATATATATATATATATTTAAAAACCTACGTGATTGGTGCCCTTTACAAAAACTCAGGGTTTTTTGTTGGTGTCCTGCTGTCAAAAGTATAATACTGAAGGGATCGTCGCTAACATCTGCACATACGAAGAAACAGAAGCAAGAAAATTGTTTCCTTTTTATAGCCTGCTTAAGTGGATTTTAGAAATCCACGGCGATTTTCACGCCTTTAAACTGTTAAGCTTTCAAAAATTCACCCCTCTTTTCACCCCCTTAGCGGCGGAATATCCAAAAATCCTCCCTTAGCGACCACCTATATTTCAATATAAATGTAATCCTCAAAATTTTTCATTTCTTTATGACCAGTCGTTTTGGCTCGGCGATGATGACTCCGTCAGTCGGGACTTGTTATTATGTATATATATATGATGAATGTTCAGCACGAAGGGGATAGTCATCAAGGAACAAAATATGCTGAGACCTGCCAGTCCCCGGCCTATACATCTCATGACAGAATTATCCTGTCTGTCGAGTGAGTATATTACCAATTTCTTCTACCTTTCTACAATTATTCAAATTGCCTATTTGTACACAGTTACCACACTCAGTACTCACTTTACCTCCCACTCCCAGAGAAAATTACATTTCACAAATCCAGCTTACACGCACCTAGGACATCTTTCTAATTCAATGAATAATGTATTAGTGTCAAATTAATATTTCCACTGCTGTTTACAAAAGAATTACTAGCACCGGCTATGGAAGAAGAATTACATTTCCTTGCAGAGGCACTTTCTTAGAGGTTAGGTGTATTACTGCACGATTCATCAGCTGGAGTTAATGTTACACGTTGTTTATTAATCTTGTATTAAAAAAGTAGCTTTGATGTCTTATAGGAATATTTCCTCTTTTCCATGATTCAGTTGAGAACACAACCCGCAAGATAATCGTTTTACTTTACAAAATCAGAAGTAACATGTGCATACAGGTAAACAGCTGATCTTTCGAAAGCCTGGACACAAACAATAATAAAAATAGATGGCACTACCAGTGCCATGGAAGTTTGACAATATGACAATCAGTTCCCGCGGCAAATATGAATTATTCTGTATTAAGAGTTAAGAAACAAGGCATGAACGAGTTCCATTCTATGTGACAGCAGAGCGGGGAGTGTCACTGGTAGGGATTAAAATTTCATTTCAGGCCATAACTCAAGAACTATTGCAGGTACTAACGTAATTCCTTCATGAAACTTCACGGAAAGGCACAATCTAAAATCAAATAACTAAATAGGAAAAGTACTTTCGGCCACGTAGCCTGTGTATACCACAGTGTTACATTTCTAATTTTCATTCCCTCTTTATTTTATATAATCCATTTGTCTTTTGCCTCAGAGTTTTAATTTCAAGATACCTTCCACGTAAATTTACTTCAGATACCCCTGAACCAAGCGGATTTTAATACGTTCATGCTCATGAATTTTAACTCCTGCATCGAGCTCTCTATTCTTCCATGTACACTGTTCTCCGTTTGCAAAAAGAAATGACAGTATTAAAAGAGGAGGTAAAACTTAGAAACCCCAACGGACATTTGTGATGGCTCATAAGTGTACTATCCGCAAAGAAGGTAAGGAGAATATAAGAGATTTAGCCTTTCAGCACCCAGCAAACACATTATCATACAACATTCTATTTCCGCCTTCGCCTGCCCCTCCCCCTCCCCCCCACACACATGCAGAGACCTCTTCCTCACTTTCTAATACCCTACGTCTTTCTACTTTTCACACTACAGTTAACAGCAATGAGCAATATACAATGATGTTCAAACTCATCAGTGGAGGTATACCGTTCTTTTATACGTAACAATATTTGCCTATACACTGAAGTCTTGTTCATGCACTAAAGGGCTTATATCTTATCTGTAAGTCTTGAAGAAATGCATTGCAAGGACCAGATAGAAAAAGTTCTTACAATCACAAGACAGTTGGCCGCGGGTGTGGAGGGTGGGGTGTGTCGTAAAGTCATATAATATGGATTTTTCTGACGTCAATTGTTTTCTAGCTTAGTCAGGGATACACAATGTGGAGGTTGGTTAAGAGCTATAGGGCTTTTCCAACGCCTCTCATGAAGGATGGGAGGCACCGTGGTCGAAGCCATTCACAAAACTCAGTTCATACTAGAATGGCGAGTAAAATGTGTTTTCAAACCTCCAGTAATGCGGGTATCAAGTCAGCAGATAAAAGCTGATTTTTAGGAAAAAGGTAGATTTCATGCAATATCGGATCCTAAGTCACTGGACTCCCCTCTATACATGTAAACCAGAGCCTAGATGTCACTACGACCGCCATTGCTACTACAAAAGGCGATTAGTGTTGTTCAGTGCTACGATATACCTGCAGAAAGGTGAAGGAAGGAAGGAAGGAAGGAAGGAAGGAAGGAAGGATGGAAGGGAGCTTAGTGACTTCGAACAGAGAATTGTTACCTGGTTGCCGTATCAGTAAACATTCACTTAGGACCACATCCATTATTCTCATGTTGCCTAAGTCGACCGTATGGAACATACTGTAATCATTAAGTTAAAACGGGAAGACGCAGCACAGAGAAAACACTACCAGATAGGCCACGTGTATTGACTGACAGGGAAGGCTGAACACTGAAGAAGATGGTACGGAATATCACATTAAATCCTGTGTTACATCAGCCTTAATTGAACAATTAGCACCATGCTTTGTGCCCCGTGATACGAGCACTGGGGTTCTTTATTCAGGCACCCGCCCATACAGAGGACATTCCACCGGCAAGTGCCAAGTGCCGCGTTCGGTGATGTCAAGAGCGCCGCCACTGGTCCGTGTACGACTGGAAATGCGTAATTCGGAGTGACGAACCTCAGTATATCATGTTGCATTCAGACGGAAGGGTTTTGGATGTAGTGAATGCAAGACGAACGATAGATGCCCAAGGGCGAAATTTGGCGGAGTGGGATTACAGTATGGGGCGCATTTTCTTTGAAGGTACTTGCTAATCTAAGAATAGTAATACTGCTGAGAATTTTAAGCTGGAAGGATATAAGAACATTTTGACGAGACGCGCGTTGTCTATGGCAGAAGACCAGTTCGAGAAAATCACTGTTTCGGCATGATAATACTCCCTGCGATAAAACGGGGTTTATTCGTGAGTGGTTTCTTGAAAATAGCATTCCGGAAATAAAATCCTAAGCCCAGGGCCCCGCCTTCATTCCCCTCGAACACCTCCGAGATGAACTAGAACGGTGACTTCCTTCCAGAACCCAACGACCACATCACTAATAACGCATGCTACAGCATTAATTTCCACTACTAGGCATTATATCGGAGAACACTTACAGGACAGTTCCGTACAGGTGTCCGAATACTTTTGATAAGTCAGTGTATCCTTTGGATACAAGTGCACTTGAATCACATGAGAACCACAATCGACCAGAAATATTAGACATGAGAGAGAAAAGGCTTGATACACTTATTCAAATTAAAAATTAAAACGTCAGAATTCATATCATTGTGCTGTCTTGATATTTTAAAAATATTTATAGCAATAATCACAACTTTCATGCCATGGAAAAAGATATGGAATCAATCTACAAATATAATCATGTTTTATAATTAAAATTTCATGAGATCATCGAAATATACTTAGCACAGAAAAAAGACCCGTATAAAATTTTACATGAAACCGCCGTGGACAACGTTATGCTTACAACCTTGAGGTGACGCAACATCACATGCCACTCACTCGCCAGCGCCCTGAAAGTTGCTCAGTATTCGTTTAACAGCTGAGATGGCATGTTCGGTCATTCCTGTCATAATGAGCTGTATGTTGTATGTTGGGTATTCAGCCCGAAGGCTGGTTTGATCCTCTGCAGCTCCGCCAACAGCTGCCATAAATATTCTAGGAGTCACTGAAGAGGCGTACTAGGGAAATGAGGAGTGAGGTAGTTTCCCGTTGCTTTCCTCACCGAGCCAGCCGCTACTATTACATATCAGTCTGCCAAGCCCACTGAAATGCATGCACCAACTGACCCTATGAGCGATATTTTCACACCATTCATAACAGGGACTGGTTGCATAAGCAATGGTATTACTAGCATCATTCATACCTCAGTCACTTTTATATTGTCAAAGCCAAGGATGAGACTGAGACAGGTCAGTGAAAGTAACAAATTTGATATAGCCCATACCAGAAGACATAGTGCACTGTAAACACTACATCTCGGCAGCAAAGGCATCATAATGAGCTATGTTTCTAATTAGTCATTAGGTTCAGAAATGTCCTCGTATGTTAGCTTGTCTTATTTGTTTTTCTATCTCCATTACAATATTGTTAATTGCTTTACGTCCTACTAACTACTTCGACGGTTTGGGGAGACTCCGAGGTGACGGAATGTAGTCTCGCAGGAGTTCTTTTATATGCCAGTAAGTATACCGACGCGAGGCTGACGTATTTGAGCACCTTCAAATACCACCGGAAAGAACCAGGATGGAATCTGCCAAGTTGGGATCAGAACGTCACTACCTCAACCGTCTCAGACACTCAGCCCGGCTATCTCTATTACAGCAGAGTCGCCTACATGTTTAAAAAGTCAAGACTGCACAATTATGTGAATTTTTATTGATCCAATGATGATGGAACGAAGCTTCCAAAAACCGATTGGGGAATGAATTATTTTAATGTGTGCTGATATAGAATGTTTTAGTTTTAATAAGTGTATCAATCCATTAGCACTGTTAAAATGTCTCTACTTTTTATGATGATTATGACTGAGATAAAAGGCTATCAAATAATACCTCATACTAGTTGAGGACCCACGAAATTGTCAAAGCATCTTAACGTATGAAACTCTCGGGTCTTCAGAACAACCTCCGGAGGCAGAAGAGACTTAAGAGTCTGAATATAACTTCTGGTGGAAAAGGGCGAGTGGTTTCAACAACCACCGGCGCTGTTAATTATGATAGACGGACATGTATACTTTGCTTTAGAAGTTAAAATGTAGCCGTGCGTTATAGTTCACTTCAATATTTCAGTAAAAGCAACGAATTGACAACATGGGTTTCGTTCGGCCGACTTTGCAGTTGAGAAGTGTGGCCATCAGAGATATCTTTTGATGATGTTCTAATATTCCCGTGTGGAACGCGAGGGGATGTGGACCGACAGAAGTTAATTAAGTGGCAAACGTTGAAGCTCTTTTGTAACCTCTCGCAGAGGAAAGGGCGACTACTGCGGGTCAAATAATTTAACGAGAGCTCTTGAGAAAACATCTATTTGGTGCAGTATGCTTTTACAAAGGGCCGGAGTCTGAAGGACAAGCAAGAATATACATATATATTTAAATAAAATTACCTACACTGTGCAACATGAAAGGGGCTCCTTTGGAGTACATAGAATGTCTTACCAGTCACGCATTTGTCTTATATCATGGGCATCGTAAATTAAACGTTTAAGGTTGAAAGGATCAGTTCGACTGAGTGTGTATGCAAAGGGAGAGTTTGTCAGAAAACGTGGCAGAGTACATTTCAGTCACCTTAAGTATTCTTTCCGAATTAATTGGAACCATACTAGAAATTACTCTGTGCTCTCCTTCTTAAAAGCTTTGCGTTGAAAAACAATTTCAATGTTCTCAACAATCAGAAAAATCTTCCTACAATTCTTTGTTAATTTTTGAATTCGTGGCAATCACTGTTGGAAATTGCTGTACATATTTTTATGATTTTTAGATGCAAAATTCTGAGAGAGACTGTCTCCTACGGTAGTATTACCAACGGTTTATGGGACCCGATATTAATATCACTTTAACTAAAACAGAACTATTATATAACATGATGAGTCCGGTAGTGGTGATTGCTGTTTAAACGAACAAAGCCACGGAATTATTAGTTTTGATCATTTTTGAGACTGTGACATCCGAGTTGCTGCGAGTAATTATGTTGCGTTGCCTAGTGGCAAGTTATCACAATGGGACCATTTAACTAGAGAACAATGTGACGAACCACTATTATATAAAACTTTTAGGAATCCTCGGAAGTTATTTTCGAGACCAAAGAGATACGATGTTTTTAGAATAGGTGGTATGCTTTGTCCTTGTGAATTAATAGCTTCCCTTTGTTAACAGGTAAGTCACGCGCCATCCGTGCCAAACTGGTTTCTGTGTATGTTTACGAGCAAATGTACTACCGTAACAGCTGAATGCTACCTATGCAATGTACGAGATGTTACGTAACATACTTGTCAAACTGGTTTTATTTTAAAGAGCAACTGAACTACGACAACAGCTGAAGGCGGCTACTAGAGTAGTGTATGCCATGTTGCGTTACATTCTCGCCAGACTGGTTTTGTAGTTGTTAGTATTTAGTTTCCGTCTTAGGGGCTTCAGGTAACCCTGGTCATCGGTTTCGGACCCTGGAGATGTACCGAATTCTCAGCGTTAATACCGGTTAATTTCCTGTTACGTCCTTTAGGGGATTGGGATATCTGTGGTCATCAGCCCCGTGGTCTAGTGAGTATGGAAATGACCTGAAAACCTGTGTCGGTGCGGGACCTGTACGAGCGTGTGATATAATTATTGGTTGGGATAGGCGCGCCGGGACGTGAAATACGGTAGGATCCCCGTTGTGCATTGCGTAAAGGTAGAAGAAGCATGACAGTTCCTTACGTCAACGAAAGCATTTATGGGATGGGATGTCCAAATGAGTAGCATCGGAATTGAATTATCGAAACACAGCGAACGTTTAGTTTCAAAGGAATAATGGACATGTTATATAACTAAATAAATTTAAAGTACCTACATTTCGTGCCTCCTTCCAGGCTGAATGGCTCAGACGGTTGAGATGCCGGCCTCTTGAATCCAACTTCACAGGTTCGAATCTGGCCCAGTCCGGTGGTATTTGAAGGTGCTCAAATACAGTACGTCAGCCTCGTGTCGGATGATTTACTGGTACATAAAAAGAACTCCTGCGGGACCAAATTGGGGCACCTCAGCGTCTCAGAAAACCTTAGGAGCATTTAGTGGGACGTAAAGCTCTTAACGTTATTATTATTATTATTATTATTATTATTATTATTATTATTATTATTATTATTATTATTGATATCAGGTCATTAAGAGCTGATATACGTGGAAGAAAATAGTAAAATATGCGCGGTTTAAGAGGAAACAAGATGAAATATACGTCACGTGAGGCAGCATCGGTCGCAGTAGTTAACTACAGATTAAAATGCGTAAGGCTAGAACCAGGTCAAACTCTTGGGGATGAGTCAGCTGTAATCTCGTATTGTGTATAAAAATCAAACATACCCATCAACAAATCTGAGAAACATAAACAAGGTTACACGTTAGAGACATGTAGCTATTAACCTGAACGCCAGGCTGACGGTCACTTTCATGAGTACAAGATGAGTTATCAAATTATACACAGTTCACAGATGTCGAACGTATCTAAGAAGATTCCGCCACAACTACATCCTACATTTTACTACGATGGTGCTAATAACAAATCGCAGCAGATTACGCTGCTGCGTGTTAAGATGGTGTCGGTAGAATACAGTATACCTGTTAAGACATAAGCCTGCAGTAGAAGAAGAGGAAGAAGAAGGTAACGAGAGCCACATAGTCAAGCAGGACACTGCCGAACAAGGCCCACATTAGTGACACAGACATAAGAGTGGCGTGGTCGTAGAAACTACAGTCGCAATAGTAATACTCTGTTGTAGAACAGAATGAACTAACATACAGTAGGGGCTCCGTAATTCCAGATGGACGGTAAAAAGACTATCTCAAATATAAAAGCACGGACTTATGAACGTACATGAAAACGCCTGTGTACAAAAATGTACCTATGTTAAACATTACAGTACTGCAGTTTAGAAAACAAAAACATACAGATTGCCTTACACTGAAAGAAATTTTAGACTTTATTTTGTAAATTAGCAAAACACTCTAAGCAACCTTATTAAGTTAAATGTTGACTTTTATTTCCTATTTCAGTACTGATGAATATAAAACAATAATTTAATTGAAATTTTTATACATGATGATAATGATGATGATGATTGCTGTTTTAAGGTCATCGGCCCTTAGAAACGCAAGGTGTCTTCTGTTTTAACTCGTAGTGAATAAGGAACAAAATATAAATTCTCGCACACACGTAATGAACCAAACCACGTGCAGGGTAGGATTGAGGCACTGTCGATCTGCGTTCAAGGTCAATGTCTAGTATTTTAACAAGCAAGTCTTCCGTGTGTTGTGTTCAGCTTTCGCCACGTACAAGGCATTCGCGCACTGAAACTGTCGATTTATAATTTTTGCTACCAGTATATCAATTTCTCTCCTCGGATTTATGAGAATATCGAACTATCGAGGCTCAATATACTATATCGATTCTGTACTGTATTCCCAAGCCATTACGTTGCAGAAATGGCGTAACATCTGTCATACCAAAGTAAAACTCGCAGCAATTCTTCAAAGTGATCACCCTGGGCTTCTCTGTAGGCTTCATTTCTCCGAATCCAGTTGCGACGCATTCGAGCCAAGACAGGATGGTTGTTCAGAATATCCTCTGCTCCTTAAACAATAGGTTCACGGAAGTCATCCCAAGTGGTTACTTCGGTTCGATATACTTTGTGTTTCATGTCCCTCCAGACATAAAAATCCATTGGAATAAGGTCTGGAGATCTTGCTGGCCAACTGATAGTTCCACATCGTCCTGTCCACCGTTGAGGAAATGTCTGCACCATCGTGTAAAATCCACGTGGATCTGCGTATTCCTACGCCCTTGCTATCCCATCGCCGCCATAAGACATATCTGTGCCGGTACGACGTAAAGCAATAGCAAGAGAAATTCCGACACCGCGAGTCTCCATTGGCACGTAAACATTTGTTATTATTATTATTATTATTATTATTATTATTATTATTATTATTATTATTATTATTACTATTATTATTATTATTGGGCGAGTTGGCCGTGCGATGAGGAGCGCGCGGCTGTCAGCTTGCATCCGTCGTAAGGCCACTAGCAATATTATTATAATAAATGTGTTAGTCTATAATCAATAACTATAATGAAAATAAAAGTTAATCTGATCGCGCGAGTTAGCCATGCGGTTAGAGGCGCGCGGCTGTGAGCTTGCATCCGGGAGATAGTGGGTTCGAATCCCACTGTCGGCAGCCCTGAAGATGGTTTTTCGTTGTTTCCCATGTTCACACCAGGCAAATGCTGGGGCAATACCTTAATTAAGGCCACGGTTGCTCCCTTCCAACTCCTAGGCCTTTCCTATCCCATCGTCGACATAAGACCTATCTGTGTCGGTGCGACGTAAAGCCACTAGCAAAAAAATAGTTAATCGCCCCACTCAAACTTCGTAGCTCGTAATCTGTCAGGAAAACACTAAAGAAAATGGTGAACTTTTAAAAAGTACGTATTATTATTAATCTTATAATTGCAGACATGTCTCCGAAATCACCGAAACATGAACTTACTAATTGTTTTACGTCGCACCGACACAAATAGGTCTTACGGCGACGATGGGAGAGAAAAGGGAAACAAGTGGGAAGGATGCGTTCGAGGCCTTAATAACGGTACAGTCCTAGGATTTGCCTGATGTGAAAATGGGAAACTACGGAAAACCATCTTCCCGGCTGCCTACGGTGGAGTTCGAACCCACTATCACCAGAATGCAATCTCACAGCTGCGCGCCGCTAACTGCAGGAACAACTTACTCTAAGCTCTAATGCCGGTAGCTCGGACGATAGAGCGCTGGTCCTCTGATCAAATCTTGGCAGTTTCGATGGCGGCCTAGTTCGGTTGTATTTGAAGGTGCTCAAATACGCCAGTCTCGTGTCTGTAGATTTACTTGCATTAAAAAAATACTGCGGTAAAATATTCCGGCACTTCAGCGTCTCCGAAAACCGTGAAAATTAGTCAGTGGAACGTAAAGATATTATTGTTATTGTTATTATTATTATTACTATTATTATTATTATTATTATTATTATTATTATTAGTACTACTACTACTACTAGTAGTAGTAGTAACATTATTATTACGGAAGTTGTAATTAAACGGGTCCATTACAGTCATCATTTTACCTATCGGCACTTACTGTCCAGTAATAAGCCTGCTGTCCGCCTCAGTGGTGAAGTGGTTAGTGTGATTAGCTGCCACCCACCCGGAGGCCCGGTTTCGATTCCCAGCTTTGACACGAAATTTGAAAAGTGGTACAAGGACTGCAACGGGGTCCACTAAGTCTCGGGTGGTCAAATGAGTAGAGGTGGTTCGATTACCACCTCAGCCATCCTGAAAGTGGTTTTCCGTAGTTTCCCACTTCTCCAGGCAAATGCCGGGATGGTAACTAACATAAGACCACGGCCGCTTCCTTCCATCTTCCTTGTCTATCCCTTCCAATCTTCCCAATAGGCCCCTGTTCTGCATAGCAGGTGAGGCCGCCTGGGCGAGGTACTGGTCATTCTCCCCCGGTTGTATTCCCCGACCTAATGTCTCACACTCCAGGACACTGCCCTTGAGGCAGTAGAGGTGGGATCCCTCACTGAGTCCGAGGGAAAACCAGCCCTGGAGGGTAAACAGATTAGGGAAAAGAAGAATATGCCTTCTATTACAAATGCCTGGCGGCAAATCCACAGTAGCTCTTTTTCCTTCAAGCAATGCTCACGCATGGATGCGACTACGGTTTTTGAAATTTGTCTCATTGATAACAATTACACTGAATACTTATAGCCTTTTCTTTCAGTGTCCACCGTCCTTTCATTGATCTGAAAAGTTTATGAATAAGTATAAACAACTCGCATTGTCTAATGTCAGAAATTCATCGTAGACTGTTGCAATAAGAGGACAGAAATGTTGCGCCCATCTTTTCATTTCCTTATTAACTATTTCTTTTCATTTTGTCACCTTGGATCACTGAGTGATACCAATGACGTTTTGAAAATCACACACAACTACACAACGCTTGATTCGCATGCATGTGCTGGTACGGATCTTCGACGTCACTGTAAGGATTCTGTGTACTTTTCACTTAGAGTACTCTAGACCGGTTTTCGAGTACAGCAAGTGGCCTGGCACGTGAGTCAACCTCTCCTACTTGCCAAGCCTTTAATGGAAGTGCACAACAACATGTGTTGGCGTGCGATAAGAAGCAGGTTCAACAAGCCCTATACTCTGCTACTGTACTTCCACGACGCGTGGGAAGTATGACATAACCAGCGTATCCTGCTACGGCCGTTCAAGACACATTAGGTCCTGAAATATTTGGCTCCGTTATGAGAAAACTAATAGGACAAGGTAAAAAGGATTTATCATACGTTGTGAGATGTATTTTTCTTTACCGACTAGCTTAATATCTGCACACATACCCCTAACATTCTGTATATATATATATATGTGTGTGTGTGTGTGTGTTGGCATTTAATTCATGTAGAGTGAGACTTACTGCCTAATATCAGATATGGATATTATTTATGATAGTACTTTTAAAACATTGCTGCATATGGTGATATTCAGTTACAGTAACTGTCGAGTCATCGCTCTTTCATTGTATGCATTTAGGCTATGAGATAATTTAGGGAACTCCTAGTTTGCCTGAGGCTATTTCATCAGTATATGTAATACTTTGGAGCTGGGCCGGAGTTACTTCATGTAATCTTTTAGAAATGACGTGTGTGTGACAACTTATGTCTATAATAATGGCTGTATCCTATAGCGGGAGTTCAGTTGGATAGTTCAGTTGGTTGGAAAGATTTATATGGAGAGACTTGCAATGAAGTCAATTGGAGTCATTTGGAAGGAGACGGATAGTGAACAGTGATATGGATACGTAATCGTCAGTGACCAAGTGGGTTATATGTTCGGAGTGTGTTTCGTGTATCTGTTCGGTCGAGTTCTTGTGTCAATTTGGTGACAGCCGAATACTGAGTCGTCGTAATGCAGACTAACCGTTATCAGTGAATTACTTGTAAGGTTGATTGTGAAGTGTGAATATAATTTCAAATCATGCTATATCTCGTTTGTGAAACTAAGAGGATACATCACCAAATTGCTGTAGGTTTGAGATACCTATAGCTGATACCAACTCAAAGGAATACATCGTAATAACACTCAAAATGATGAAGGTACTGTTACTTGAACCAGTGAGAGATAAAGTTCTTGTACAACTTTTAAATATCCGGTCAAGAGGATTTCAAATTTAATGCCTAGAGTTTTTTCAGTTGAAATTTCTGAATTTTATATCGTATCTATTTTATCGCAACAAGTATTGTCATTTCAATTATCAGTTTAAAGAATATGTTTTGTTTAGTATCAAATAAAATAAGGTTTTGTGTCAAATACAATGTGGTTTTATTTCAATGGTAGGATTAGGTGACCTCAAATTTTAATGGAGAAACCACACTTCTATGTCCTTTCCCAGAACCTGTATGTTATGCTGTGAAAGAATGGTTATTACCTCACACCCTAGAGATATTCAAGATTCTCGTTCTATTATAGTTACATCTATTTTTAGCTGGTGCCCATCAATAATTGTATGTGTAAGTAATCAGGTAAGCACTAAGTATGAGTACATAGTCCGACGATTGAATATTTTATTTCATGACTATTTTAATACAGTTTCATTTTTAATCAGTGAGCAGTCACAGAGTGGAGGAGGGAAGTTATTTCAAAGTTGACTAGGTATGTAACGCCGTATCTCCCAGCGAAAGAGCGGCATATCGGAGGATTGAAATCACATTGCCAAACATATCTCACCCGGAGTCCCTGGTTTAATTCCCAACCTGAGTTTACCTGGATCTCACGTTTCACTCTCACTTGGGGGATGTAGAACACATACCGAGATACTGAGATAAAGACATCTGTACCGTAAAGCCAGATCATTTAATAAAGGCATCTGCGAGAGGCTATCGGCAGAGCGTCCCATTGTCATAGGATTGTGAACATATGCAACTAGGACATTTATAGCCTAATAGTGGAAGAGGAAGGGCGTGTAAAAGGAAGCGTGTCTTAAATGGAACTCATAAGAAGATGATAAACCATTGCGTGGGAAGCATTTCGCCATAGCATAAAACTTATCCCAGCCTAATACCAGACTCAGTGGCATTACACCGATATGTCATTGATGATCTCCGGAGAATTGCTAACTCTTCCGTACCTCCCTAACACAGATTATTTACAACTTGCATTACGTCGCACCGACAAACATAGGTCTTATGGTGGCGATGGGACAGGAAAGGACTAAGAGTGGGAAGGAACCGGCCGTAGCCTTAATTAAGGTACAGCCCCAGAACTTTCTTGGTGTGAAAATGGAAAATCGTGGAAAACCAACTTCAGAGCTGTCGACGTTGGGGTTCGAACCCACTATCTACCGAATGCAAGCTCTCAGCTGTGCGTACCTAACCGTACGCCAACTCGCTCGGTATACAGATTGGTTTTCGGCAACGCTGGAATGGAAAAGTGCTAGCATTGTAAAGGTAGCGGCGGTGGCTTCAATTAAGGCACGACAGGTATTTGCCTGGTGCGAAAATGAGAAACAAAGGAAAGCTATCTCTCCAATGCTCCTTACAAGTACATGGTATGTAACATTAATTCAGTTTGCTCGGTTCCATCCTATTACTTTTCCTTTAACATGTATCACAAAATCAAGCTGTGTGAGGTAATAACTGTGCGTTATAGTGTAAAAATGATAAGGACACGCACATAAGTAGATTAGAACAGCATCAAATAGTGTAACTCAGTGTTAAGCTTCATCAAGTCTGAGTGAAAGAGAAGTATTGCGCGAAGTGATGCTATTAATGGTCATGCACTCTGAATGTGCCTGATAGCATAATGAACGATAAGGACGGGAGTTTAATGACAAAAGGGAAAATAGAAATGAGTACCCAAAAGGGGACGGGGGCGCTTGTCTACATCTTCATCTTCCTTAGACTGAGGAATGAAAAATGATACGCAACCTCGAGTCTTTCTTTACAGAAAAAAATGCAAAACCAGGTAATCTAGCGTAGTGAAATGTAATATTCTAGGGTCGGCTGTCCGTGGATCTATAAATTTAGTTTTTATTATTATTTGCAACACTTCTCTGTTTGTTAATCTGTTGGAACAGGAATATAGCAAAGTGGCCTATGGAGAAGGAAGATGCGTTTACTGCCCAGGTTGATGGGTAACACAGTTGGTTGAGCGGTCCTTATACACTGTGGTGAAGTGATATTTGTTACAGAGTAGTGAGATGAAGACGTTGATGGTTTGGTGAATGTTGAACGTCTTATGGTTCTCAATGGAAGAGATAAATTTTGGTGGAAGGTGGTACTGACGACACTGTTCAAATTTCCCCTGAGGTTGGAAAGGCGTGTGTAGCATGGTTGGTATAACTGTAAGCTGATATCTGGAAGATGGTGGTTTCAAAACCTACTGTCAGCAACCCTGAAGATGGCTTTCCAATATTTCTCCAGTTTAGACCATAATATTGCGTGGGCTGTACATTCATCAATGCTACGGTTGCTACATTCCCAGTGCTGTTCAAGCGTATGTTACACGTGGTGGTTATAAGGCAGTCAGCAGGACTGGACTGAAGGTAAATGAACGTACCAGTTAGCAACAGGTATGTTTAAACTAATATCCTTCACAGCGAATACACTAGCGACAGCCTAGCGAAGATATTAATTCTGAATAACGAGTGTGATCAGGACGGAGGTTTTGGTGAAGGTACTGTACAGGGAGAAGTTAATATCCAGGAAGAAATATCGATACTGATGGTGAACCTGGTGAGGATTCATTATCATTAACTACTAGTTATGAACGTTGAAATACTTTTGCCTAGGCCATTCTAACGTGCAATTCTTAGTCAACCATAATCATAAGGAAGTACGGCAAGTGAATTTGATTTTTTCAGTGTTGGTGGATGGGTGCCCTCTAATAATTCTTAAACGAAACATTTTATTCTACCAAGTATGGCGTGATTGATTTCCGTGCCGTGAGTGCTCGCTTATTTCGCTTTTCAATATCGATTGTATTTCTAGGTCACAGAAATGTAAATGTAAAAGCAACAAGTAAACTAGCTCGTGCTTTGCGTGACTTTTGAAGTCGCGATCATAGCCACGGGTCACTAGAAGTTCCTATGTGAACTAACTACAACACAAATTGTTTGCTAGAACATGAAACTTATCACACCCATAGAGAACGTAACTTGTAGTGCTTTTTGTGTGAGTTGGTAGCATTAGTACTGACAATTTACAGTAGTGACATCTGAAGAAATGTACGGTGTTACAGGTACATAAACGAAATGTCGTATATAAGCGGTGTAATTAGAATAAGGTTGAGTTTATGTTACTTAATCATAGCAAACAGTGCTGTAACTGCATGAAGCAAATCTCCCTAGATCATTTCATATGTTGATATACGTAATACCCGGACATGTTGTAATCGTCATGATAAGAGACCAAGCTTCACAGTACTGATGAAATGAATAACTTTGCGCTCATACCAATATAAATGGTCCGTTATTGGACATTATAAATTTTCCACCTAACTCATTCCTGTTTGCCAGCGTTTCGCCCCCGTGTGCTAGGCTGGGCTCATCAGTTGGTACCTAGCACACCTATCAAGACGCTGGCTAGCGCATACCGTGGAGGCCACTGTGTAGGCTAATTGTAGCCACCGACAGTGCCAATGCACTATGAGAGACTTTGTCTCCTTATCAAAAATTGATGCCTGCTTGGCCATCAGATGATATAGATGTTGTTTCCCATAGGGAATCTGAAATATTTGTTCCGAATGAGTAAATTTATAATACCAATATAAATGGTCCGTTATTGGACATTATAAATTTTCCAGCTAACTCATTCCTGTTTGCCAGCGTTTCGCCCCCGTGTGCTAGGCTGGGCTCATCAGTTGGTACCTAGCACACCTACCAAGACGCTGGCTAGCGCATAGCGTGGAGGCCACTGCGTAGGTTAATTGTAGCCACCGGCAGTGTCAATGCACTATGAGAGACTTTGTCTCCTTATCAAAAATTGATGCCTGCTTGACCATCAGATGATATAGATGTTGTTTCCCATAGGGAATCTGAAATATTTGTTCCGAATGAGTAAATTTATAATACCAATATAAATGGTCCGTTATTGGACATTATAAATTTTCCAGCTAACTTATTCCTGTTTGCCAGCGTTTCGCCCCCGTGTGCTAGGCTGGGCTCATCAGTTGGTACCTAGCACACCTATCAAGACGCTGGCTAGCGCATACCGTGGAGGCCACTGCGTAGGTTAATTGTAGCCACCGGCAGTGTCAATGCACTATGAGAGACTTTGTCTCCTTATCAAAAATTGATGCCTGCTTGACCATCAGATGGTATAGATGTTTCCCATAGGGAATCTGAAATATTTGTTCCGAATGAGTAAATTTATAATACCAATATAAATGGTCCGTTATTGGACATTATAAATTTTCCAGCTAACTCATTCCTGTTTGCCAGCGTTTCGCCCCCGTGTGCTAGGCTGGGCTCATCAGTTGGTACCTAGCACACCTACCAAGACGCTGGCTAGCGCATACCGTGGAGGCCACTGCGTAGGCTAATTGTAGCCACCGGCAGTGCCAATGCACTATGAGAGACTTTGTCTCCTTATCAAAAATTGATGCCTGCTTGGCCATCAGATGATACAGATGTTGTTTCCCATAGGGAATCTGAAATATTTGTTCCGAATGAGTAAATTTATAATACCAATATAAATGGTCCGTTATTGGACATTATAAATTTTCCAGCTAACTCAATCCTGTTTGCCAGCGTTTCGCCCCCGTGTGCTAGGCTGGGCTCATCAGTTGGTACCTAGCACACCTACCAAGACGCTGGCTAGCGCATACCGTGGCAAACAGGAATGAGTTAGGTGGAAAATTTATAATGTCCAATAACGGACCATTTATATTGGTATTACAAATTTACTCATCATCATCATCATCATCATCATCATCATCTGTTTACCCTCCAGGTTCGGCTTTTCCCTCGGACTGAGCGAGGGATCCCACCTCTACCGCCTCAAGGGCAGTGTCCTGGAGCTGCAGACTCTTGGTCGGGGGATACAACTGGGGAGTATGACCAGTACCTCGCCCAGGCGGCCTCACCTGCTATAGTGAACAGGGGCCTAGTAGGGGGATGGGAAGATTGGAAGGGATAGGCAAGGATGAGGGAAGGAAGCGGCCGTGGCCTTAAGATAGGTACCATCCCGGCATTTGCCTGGAGGTGAAGTGGGAAACCACGGAAAACCACTTCGAGGATGGCTGAGGTGGGAATCGAACCCGCCTCTACTCAGTTGACCTCCCGAGGCTGAGTGGACCCCGTTCCAGCCCTCGTACCACTTTTCAAATTTTGTGGCAGAGCCGGGAATCGAACCCGGGCCTCCGGGGGTGGCAGCTAATCACGCTAACACAAATTTACTCATTCGGAACAAATATTTCAGATTCCCTATGGGAAACAACATCTATATCATTAACTTTGTGCTCTCATTTTTCCAGATACCTATCAGAAAATGCGAAATCACATGATGCAAAGTGATTAAATACGTCAGGGTATGGTACCAAAGTCTAATTTGATAATTAGCTCTCTTTTTTGTCCACCTCTGTGGTGTAGTGGTTAGTGTGATTAGCTGCAACCCCTGGAGGCCCGGGTTCGATTCCCAGCTCTGCCATGAAATTTGAAAATTGATACAATGACTGTAACGGGGCCCGCTCAACCTTGGGAGGTCAAGTGAGTAGAGTGGGGGGAATTCGATTCACACATCAGCCATTCTTAAAGTGGTTTCCCACTTCTCCTCCAGGCAAATGCCGGGATGGTACTTAACTTAAGGCCCAGGCCGCTTCCTTCCCTTTTGCTTGTCTATCCCTTCCGATTTTCCCGTGCCTCACAAGGCCCCCGTTTAGCTTAGCAGGTGAGGCCACCTGGGCGAGGTGCTGGTCCTCTTCTCCAGTTGTATCCCCCGCCCCCAAAGTCTCACGCTCCATGACACTGCCCTTGAGGCGGTAGAGGTGGGATTCCTCGCTGAGCCCGAGGGAATATCCAAACCAGCCTTGGAGAATAAACGGATTAAGAAAAGAGACGTTAACTATGCAACGCCAGCGCGGAAGGCAACCATGCGGTCGACGTAATAAGTTTGAAGGAGGTCACGTTCTTGGCACATGGGAGTGGAATACATCGTTGCGGGACATTACATGGTTGTATTGACATTTTATATCAATTGTGCAGAAGATAGTTACAAGAAGAGCGTACCACACAGAGAGGATGCCCTGTTCAACCGTCATAAAGGAATTTTGGGTACCGCAACTTCTGTCCTTACAGGCCAGATCTAGATTGTATTTCAATAAGAAAACATCTTGCACGTGCTTTTCTTCTTTTTTAAGATTAACAGCATCCCGCTACTCTCTCATCCTGTTGTATCACCAGATTTGTGTCGGACTTCATGGATAAATGGTTAGCGTGCTGGCCTTTGGTCTGAGGGCCCGAGGTTCTATTCCTGGTCACTTCACGGATTTTTAAACTTCTTTGTTTAATTCGTCTACTTCGATTACCGGGTAAATCTGCCATCCTCAACATTAGAATTCACCACAAATAGGATCTCATCCTCACAGACGCGCTAGTTACCGATGGTTCAAAGTTCATAAGACTTCACCAGGCCTCTTCGGAGATCACACGCGATTATTATTATTATTACCAGATTTATCACATTTTGAAAACAACTAGATATGATCAAATGACAGGACTAAGATAACAACTGTTTTAGTAAATGTAATTGAAGTTTAATGGTTGTTCCTAAGGACAGTGCTTAAAATGTTATTTTATTTCATGTCCAGACAAATACGTCAAATAGTACATTGCAGGAAATGAGTCAACACACTTCGATTTGTTCCACACAACGTGCGCGTATGACAGGATAAATACCATTAATTGCTTCAGTAATATATAATATGGACATCTTCTGAAAATCAGATGAATGTGAGCAACAGGAGAGTTACATTTTTTGGCTTCCAAAGTGTTTAACATATCAACGCCCTAATTGAGCCATGGGTTGATGTCGAACTAAGGTTAAAATGACGAATACATAATCTAAATTGCAAATATTGAAGGATTATGATTGAGAAATTAAATGGAATAATAGCATAATTTTACTACAATCGTAGGGCTACCATGGTCATATCATTATAACTGGAGTTATTTTCTAAGAAAATGGTTACAGTTAACACTAGTTTTGATTATTCTACATTTCACATTTTATACTGCTCATAAACATGACTGTGAAACTGTTTTTCAATGTAGGTTAATTCTTTGTAATGTTATGGATTCTTGTAGATCCTCTTTCTCTGAAAACGATAAGTCTTGCTTTCTATGTTTTATGTACGGGATAGAAATTTTGCTTCTTTAAACTCATACATCAGTATGTCATTGATGATTTTCGTATAGTTTTCTGTTTGAATAGAATGGAATCACTTCAAGATTTTACTGAAATTTTACTTCAACTTAGTTGTAATTTCCTTTGCTTCAGTTATACCATTTGAACGATGAACCCTAATTACTGGAAAAAGAAGTTTTATAGGACTTCAAAAGACCCAACAAAAATATATTTTATACAGTATCAACAGATGATGACATTTCGAAAATACTGTCAGAGAATTAATGTTTGACAATATAATGATCGAGAGTCTCATGTAACGAACTGGAGATGCAACTGTGGGAGAAGAACCGAAATTAGGCTTTTGTATTGCAGATTTGAATTTTTCGACGTATCTTTCTCGTAATATCATGCGCAATGTAAATAAATAAATAAATACATATTTAAATAAATAAATAAATAAATAAATAAATAAATAAATAAATAAATAAATAAATAAATAAATAAATAAATAAATAAATAAATAAATAAATAATACTAATATTCTAGTACAAAAGTATGCTATTCTCTTATATATTGAAACAGGAATGCCCTGTCAGCATTCGCCGTTCATGTATTTCTTGCAGAAAACGCACTGTGTGGATTTAAAACGAACGCCGAGCGCGCAGGCATCATGGGTGACAGCATGCAAGTGATCGCTTGTTGCAGAGTACCAGCCAAGGCCAAGTGACGTCACGCCGAAAATACCATTCGGTTCGATGTCATTATACCACAAACGAAATGTCAGATCGTGATTTGAAGAACATCACCTTGTAGGCCTGGACAACAAATACTAATGCCCGAACTTTCATGAAAATCGGCGAAAGGATGGCCGAGTTATAAATTTTTAAAGAAGCTCATATTTCCAGTCTGGCCGTCCGACCTGGAGCAATATAAGGAGGTCGCCAGCCCCGGAGTAGACAGTGTGTGATTTCATCGTGTACTAGCCGTAACGCTGCATGTCTCTTAGCGTTATCCGAGAAAGAGCATGGGGAGGTGCCCATACGTTGTTTCCAATGTAAAGTGTTTGTTACGGATTTGTGATATAACGGCAGGCTCACTTGCCTACTGCCATTCACAATCGAGTTGGGAAGTTTACATTATAATTGCAGGCCCCATTGCCTACTACGCGGACAGAATCGATTTGGGGAGTTTTCGTTAAAATGGCAGCCCTCCTTTCCTACTTCCAGACAGATTACAGTTGAGGAGTTTTTATTATAATGGCAGGCAATTACCCTACTATCACTCGAAATTGAGTTGTGCAGTTATCATTATAATGCCAGGCCCATTTTCCTACTTCCAGCCAGCTTACTGTCAGTCACACCAAGTTGGTGAGTTTCCGTCAACATAGCAGGCCACTATGCCTAATGTCAGTCACATTTTTAGATGGGGACATTTCTTTATAATGGCGGGCACCCTTGCCTACTGCCAAACACAATCGGGTAGGGGAGTTTTAAACAAAACTGCATGCTCACTTGCCTTCTGCAAGTCAAATCGAGAAGTGAACTATTCATTACAATTGAAGGCCTTCCTTGCTAACGACAGTTACACAGGAGTTGGAGAAGGAACCCTTTCATACTGCCAGTCAAAGTCGGTGTGGGGAGTACTGATTACAATAGCAGACCCATCCTTTCTCGATCGCTATAAATCGACATCAGTGAATATATATAGATCGACATACGAAAGTATATGCGTGTTTACAATATTGAAGACCTTCATTTACAGATTAACTGCTACGAAACGTACGTCATATCGACAAAGGATTATACCATAAGGCACGCCGGATTTAGTGGCCTAAATGGCTGGTCCTATGATATGTCATCTATTCATGGGTCAGATTGAGTTAGAAACGTGGAACAGGGTAACGTTTTTGTAAGATATCTGCCTTATTAATCCTCCTGACGAAAAAATGCACATGAAGAAAAGGTTTAGAGGTGGAATTCCATCACGTTTTTTCGATTTCCAGTCAGGTTGGTCTTGTTCTGTATATATTGTGGAAGAGTAAAATCACCATTTCGGTTCCCGGTAAACCGCCAGTCCATTCCGGAACATGAAATATTATTTACGTTTAAAATCTACCTTTGGACAGGTGGATGCTAAATATAAATTTTGGTTCGAATGTGTTCAGTAGTTTTCAAGTTGTAAGGAATACGCTTTACACGCACCCGCTCGTAAGTTAAGTCCGATGGGACTTGTACAGAAAAACGGTCCGTTAATGATATCTCCCTTATTAATCCTCGTATCGAAATGATGCACATGAGAAGAAACGTTTAGAAATTAATTTCTACCAAGACAGGTAGATTTAAATTAACGTTGGTTGTGTATATTTTGTGGAAGTGCAAAATCACTGTTTCGGTTTCGTATAAACCCCCAGTCAGTTCAGGGATTTAGAAACAATATTTTCCCTAAAACCTATCAAGGACAGGTGTCTTCTAAATATGAGTCTTGGTGGAAATACATCCAGTAGTTTGTAGCACTCACGTACATACGGCGTAATTAAGGAAGAAAATAATACTGTTAAGAAAGTTGAAAGTAATAGAAAATGGATTATAACTGAGGACAGCCGGATAACGACAAATATGTAAATGCCAAATTAATGTATTGGAAAATCAAATGCACCTCAATAAATTATGCTGGTGTGAGTTATGTATATAATAAAGCGGTAACAGAGGAGAAATTTAGGTCCAGTGATTCCTAGGTAAACAAATAATAAGAAGATGACTAATGGTGTTATTACTTAATCTATTCGAGGGCGGTTATAACATCCAACGATATTCTGCCAATATCCCGCAGATAGGCCGATTGACGCCTCTCTTGCCTCCTACCCAAGGAACAACCACGAATTTAAAAGCATGATGAGGAAAATGGCAATACGTTACTTCCCTGCTGTCATGCAGTCAGAGACGTTGCCATGGTAACCTGTAGGTTCGTTGTCGGTCTGTCGGTCACTCAATGCAGAGCATGACACCAGCGAAAAATTGTAAATTTCTCCGTCATATGAAGAGTAAGGTAAATTATGAACATAACGAAAGTTGTTTATAATGAAGAGACGTTTCACGTACGGTAAACGAAGTTTACAGAAAATCAATAGTATAAGAGAAAATGGAGGAAAACCATTCTGGTTTTCCTATAAACCCCCGTCTATTCAAAGATTTTAAATTGATATGCATATTGAAACCTTCTCCGGTATGAGTATACTCCAAATATGAAGTTTGGTTGAGATCTATCCAGCCGTTTTGACGTGATGGTGGAAAAACTCTTCTGGTTTTCCTATAAACCCCCGTCTATTCAAAGATTTTAAAATGATATGCATATGGAAACCTTCCCCGGAATGAGTATACTCTAAATATGAAGTTTGGTTGAGATCTATCCAGCCGTTTCGACGTGATGGTGGAAAAACCATTCTGGTTTTCCTATAAACCCACGTGTATTCAAAGATTTTAAAATGATATGCATATAGAAACCTTCCCCGGGATGAGTATACTCTAAATATGAAGTTTGGTTGAGATCTATACAGCCGTTTCGACGTGACGGTGGAAAAACCATTCTGGTTTTCCTATAAACCCCCCGTGTATTCAAAGATTTTAAAATTATATGCATATCGAAACCTTCACCGGGATGAGTATACTCTAAATATGAAGTTTGGTTGAGATCTATCCAGCCGTTTCGACGTGATGGTGGAACAGACAAACAGACAGACAAACAGACACGAAACGTAAAAACCACCGATTCGGTCTTGAGTTGACCTAAAACGGATAAATATCTGAAAAATTGGTAAAACAAAAGAAATTACAGACAGTGAACCCCCTACAATTTTATTTATATAGATTAAGACTGTGGCTTAGCGGAACTTGGTTCTTTTTCGCGAGACTGCTTGTTAAGAGTCACAAACTGTTTCTTTACTGTATTTATTCATAGAAACGTCTATATATTTCCATGCATGTGTGCGAAATCATTTCATTTGCTTCTCCATACTCATTACAAACAGTTCGAAAGACTGTGTCCGTAGGAGTCAATTTATTTTTCTTCTTCGCACTGAGATTAAGTGAAGTTGCACACAGCTGAATCTCAGAAAGTTCCAGATTATTTTTCGTTCGATTTCGCAGGTGACTAGTACATGAACAGTGTTAATTTCTATTATTTTCACAGAACTGTGATTTTGAATCCATTTCTTTTTCCAAAAGTAATGTGCGTCCAACACCATTTACAGTGGAACTTGTTCGGCTAATAAACAGTGTCTCGCCACAACTTGCAGTGCACTGTGGTAGAGAAGTGTCGCATAAGATTCTATTGACATTCTGTGCGAACCTCTTACATTTCTCTACTCCATGAGACTTTAGTGGAATACAAAGCTAATCAACTATTCCACGCTGCACTATCAGCAGACGACCGCCCCAGGTTCGAGCCTCCTTCAACATCGAGGGTTGACAACCGCCGTTGGACGAAGCCGATGCCGACGCCGACGCCCAGGGACGACGCCGACCCCGAGGGACGACGCCTTCTCCGCATCTCTGAGGACATTCAAAGCATTCATTTGTAAAGGTGATATAATTTCTATGTTTTATTGAATAAACTGCAAGTTCCACTTTAAAAATGAACTCACTGCACTACCCTTCTCTCTTATACTCTCTGAGCATGAACCATACACGCCTTGGCGTTAATCCATGCTCTACGCTAAGCTAAAATACGGGCGTTCCTGTTTCAAGATACTTTGCTTCAAGTAATTGGTCTACCAAGCGATCAGGGGGCAGGATCGCTACCCCTAGACCATGGACCAACGTCGGTCACCCACTCTACATCTATTTTAGAATTGTACACTGGGTTTTCCACAAAATAACATGGATAACAGTATTTCAGTACAGACCTGTAGGTTCACACTACAGGAAATGCAGAGTTTAAAATATTACAAACAATTCCAGCTGTTGAATGAAGAATAATTAGGTGGAAATGGATTAATTTCCGTACAGTTACATTTTAAACTGAGATTTTCTATCGAAGTCGGAAAATACATGGATATCCGCGGTAACATATCAAATAAAACATATCACGGAATTCAAAACAAATGCATATTATCCGTATGGTGAGTTTAAAATCAACTCTATATACATTTGAACTTCCTAGCGTTGGGAAATAATTCAAAATACTTTATTTGTTTACTTGAACGGGATAAAGTTTTTCATGTGAACCTACCTGATGAAAGGCCAGGAAATCCCTGAAGTGACAGAGTAAACTACATGTATCTCTCTGTGATTGAGAGCATTAATCCAAGTTACGTGACACGTGGTTTGGTGGGCAACTGTTGGCCTGTAATACAATCTTGGTCATAAATGACTCACTGCAGGAAGGAAATACCATGAAAATAAAAGGCATATGGCTTTTAGTGCCGTGAGTACCCAAGCGCATGTCTTTTGGTTTGGCACCCGAAGGCGACCTGCGCGTCGTGATGAGGATGAAATTATGATCAAGACAACACATACACCCAGCCCCCGTGCCACGAAATTAATGCCGGAAATCGAACCAGAAAATCCTGTGACCAAAGGCCAGCACGCTAACCATTTAGCCATGAACCCGGACAGGAAATACCATAATTCAGTGGCTTGGATTCAACACACAAGATAGTGAATCTTGCCTTTAACTATATATTGGTATGAACAAAACAAGATAGGTTGCCTGGCGTAGATTGTTAAGCTTTTACTTAAGATCAAGATGGTATGATCAAATCCTTTATGCTGTCTGGTGGTATTTGAAGGTAGACAAATACGCAAGCCTCGTGTCGCTAGATGTAGCGGCAAGTAAAAGAACTCTCGCTGGACAAAATTTCGGCACCTCGGCGTCTTCAGAAAACCGTAACATAGTTAGTGGGACGTCAAACCAATACTATTATTATTATTATTATTATTATTATTATTATTATTATTATTATTATTATTATTAATCCTGCATGGGATCGATAAGCTCGATATTTGTTCCTTTAAGGTAATAATAATAGTATTAATGATAATAATGATCAACATCGTCTATATCGAATCCTAGAATGTCAGTTAGGAGTGTTAAAGTACAAAAAGTCCACGTTGAGATCATTTTGCTAGCACGTGAATAAACTTCTTTCAGAACGCAATTCCGGCACTCCACCGTCTCTGAAACTCAATTTAATAGGACGTTAAACGATAGTATTCGAATTAGAAATAAACTACTAATGGAATTACAACTAAATCATTATTTAATTACAGCTAAGCTACGATTGATTACGTAGCAGTCAGAGGACCGGGCTCGGATGGCTGTATGTATGCATTTAGATCCCCTCGTCAAACACACTGGTATTTAAAATGAATTTTAGCTCTTTCTCATGTCAACTCTGGGCAAATATTACTATGGCACCTTTCTCACTTTCATCACAGCTTCCTTCCTAAACGGTAGCGTCTTGTGTGTATGTTCCGAGGAGCACGTGAACATCCACGCAATTTCGGTGACACAATATTTAATAATTATTAAAAAAAAACACATTTAAGTAATGTTTTGCGGATTTAGTTGTTCGTTCTAAATGTCCGTTTCCGCCGTGCAAGCTTTCATACGTAGCGCTGCTGCCAAACGATCACAGGCCAGTGAGGACTACAAAGTTTGGCCGTTTGCATAACCGGGATGTGTAGAGGCAATGTTGCTTGCATTGGAATTGGGAGCACAGATTTTGTGTGATCCTGGCCTTCAGAGGTACAAGTTGCCATAAACCTATAAAGAGGGCAGCATTACGATCACTACCACGTACTATATGAACAGACTTGTGAGTCAAATCTTCTGTTGTCTGCTGACGCTAGGAACGTGCAATGTAGCCAGTCTATGACGAAATACTGCTAGTTGCAACAGTTTTGGAGATATTTCAAATCATTCATTGTATGATCTGCATTTCAACCACCGGGTTTATTTTACTTCTCTTGGATTTCTGGTAATTTTGTTTGTTCTTCATTGGTTAAGTTTTTAAAAGGTTAACGTTTTATATATCGCCGGAAAGAGTTCCCAGCCGTTACAGTTCTCCACCAAATATCTCATTGGCACTATTGGTAGTGAATTCTACAATTGGAAAAGAGTATATGCGTATATGCTACCTCTTTTCATGAATTGTAAGATATATACTGTACCGGTAACGGCGGTACAGACTAAGTCCCCGTTATGAAAATCTTAAACTTACGTGTTATGCTCCGGAACGCTTACGAAGAACTGACTAGGCAGCGAGCAACAGCTGCGCGCGTGTGACGTAGTGAGCGGGTGACGTCACAGCATGCCTCGCTGCACTACGAAGCCTGGATTGATGTAGAATGTTCTACGAGTTTCGGATCAAATATAAATACGTGCTGCTTCGCTCAGCAGATCAGTGAATGTGAGTGTGTGTTGCAGCATGTTATAGTGAGCAGCAGTGCGCTGCAGAATGTGATACCAGTTCGTGGCCGGGATTTCTATAAGCACATTAGACTGTAGTATTCGCACCGTCAGTTCGCGGGTGCGGTAATCGAGCGTGAAGCCGCTGCTAAGTTTCAAGTTCGTGGACTTTAATATAGTCACGTTGAATGTGGACTTATTCAGATTTCCTTATATTGTGACAACCTTTTACTCCGATAGGACGTGAGGTGAATTGTGTATCGTCTGGACATTATTTATTGACTGTTACTCTATACGAGTGTCCAAGACCCGCAAACATTTTCGAGTGTTCGAAATCGAAATTTTATGGACTTGAATCTGATTGCTTCTTGCCGAGGACTCGATACTTTAAGTTATGAACTGTGTTTAATCCAAATTTAATTTACCAATCCGTAAACTGTGGTCATGAACTGTGAACTGTGCAGGTGTGAGCAGCGCATCTCTATTTTTATGAACAGTGCATTTCCATTCTAATGAACAGTGTACATTTAGTTTACGAACAGTCAAAACCAAGGACTGTCAGTACTCAGTTAATTTCGTCTTTTGGTTTCAACACGTGAACGAGTTTGATTCACGAGCGGAAAATCTTTATTTCATTTAAATTGAACAGTGCTTCAATGAACTTACTTCATGTTGTCATAGGTGCAACAAACTTTAAGTAACTTTAAACTGGACAATCAGTTCCGAGTGGACTTTATTTTGTGAATGTTTCTTTCATTTGACACGTGATAAAGTTAAGTGACATTTCACCGAGACATTTGTGTTTGGACTTTGTCAAAAGCATTTATAAACACTCTATCATCTGTGCAGAAGCAGCCTTTGCACTAACTCGACCCAGAGCTGAACAATGTTCATTCATGTTCACCATTTACAAGGACTACCTCGACGCCATGGATCTTCAAAGCACCGAATAGATCTTCTAGAACTTCCATCGGGGGACGAATGGTGGTTCGCTGCTATGGAAAATGGAGCTGCCGGAATCCAAGGACATCGCCAGCCGTAGGACGAGGAACTTTTTCGACTGTATACGCTGTACAGAGGTGATATTAATTTCAATCTTTTAATAAACTCTGAAAACAAAGTTTTAGGATTTCTTTTAAACAAAACCCTCTCCCTCTGTATGCACTTCAGCGACTGGTACACGCCCTGCGTCTCATCTCTACCAAAGTACCAAATTTACTGTTACAATACATACAGGGTGGTCGGAAACAACATGAATCGGGTATATGAGCCTTTAGAGGGTTGGTCATACTGATAAATAATTTGAAAGGAATAATTCAATATCTCACTACGTTTGTCATTTTTTCAGCTGCTGAAGTTAGCCAGTCAGGTCGCTTCGTGCGGCACTGTTGCTAAATCAGCACGTGACTTAATAACCTGCAGTTCTTTTCAGTGACTTGGTTTTAAGTTGGTACACACAGACAGCATGATCACGCTCCAAACATTTATATTATGCAGTAGCAAGCATTGCAGTTTGTGTTTACTATTGGAGTTAACGTGTGCCAGCATGTGTTCGTGATTTGAAAGTTGCATTATAGAAGTATAAATAGGAGAATTATTATACTCTTTCCCTAATTTCTTTGCCACATTGTTGTAACCCAATGAATAACTATCATTATTTAGTGGGATTGTGTATTGGTGAGTATTTATAATAAAAGAGACCTCCGGTAACAGTTAAAACATCCCGGAGTAATTTCGGGTGTGAGAGAGTTCAGTATTATTCCTGTTCCTGCGTGTACATTGTTTGTGTATTATAAATATTATTGAAACATAGTTTATTTATTTACATTCTTTTTCTGCTTTACTTTTACAGTATATGTGTTTGTGCGTGTAGCCTATAGTTAACGCGAAAATAAATTAGTTCTTCATTCATATTCATGACATGCTGGGTAAATGAAATGTCGTATGGCTTTTAGTGCCGGGATATCCCAGGACGGGTTCGGCTTGCCAGTTGCAGGTCTTTCTATTTGACTCTCGTAGGCGACCTGCGCGTCGTGATGAGAATGAAATGATGATGAAGACAACACATACACCCAGCCCCCGTGCCATAGAATTAACCAATTAAGGTTAATCCCTGACCCGGCCGGGAATCGAACCCGGGACCCTCTGAACCGAAGGCCAGTACGCTGACCGTTCAGCCAACGAGTCGGACACATACTGGGTGAGAAACTATGTTAGCATTCGTTAACGCTTATTAGTTTTTGTTTGTACATACTCAGAGGAACATTAGTTTGAGGATGGAGGTAATTTCGTCTACTGTTTACTTTACTGTCTGTTTTCAGATGGTGTGACCACCCAGCTACCTTGTGCACGAGATGCCACTGTTTATAATTCATCTTCTTCTTTTGTTTTGTTTCAAAATTTGTTTACGCCGCACCGACACAGGTAGGTTTTGTGGCGACGATGGGATAGGAAAACCTTAGGAGTGGAAAAAAAAAGCGGTCGTGGTGTTAGTTATGGTACAGCCCCAGCATTTGCCTGGTGTGAAATTGGGAAAGTACGGAAAACCATCTTCAGGGCTGCCGGCAGTGGGGCTCGAACCCACTACCTCCCAAATGTAAGCTCACAGCTGCGCGCCACTAAGCGCACGTCCATCTCGTTCGTTCATCTTCTTTTCATCCAATGTCAGGCATGGTTCTAGGGTATCCTATGGATCATGCTTCTGCAGTTAGCTCTTTTCCAGACAGCTTCTTTCACTTTACAATCGTCACTCCGGTGCATTTTTCGACACTATGGAACGAACGGATTTTTACTCAGCCAGTCCCCATTTCTCCATCCAGCATTCCAAACATGACGCCCTTAATCAAAAGAGTGACAGAAGTTTGCTAATCCACCGAATTGTTTTACGTTAGAGCGAGATTTTTATGTTAATCTTGTCCAAATGTTAAACTATTAATTCTTACAGTCTAGAGCAGGGCCTCTCAAACGCCCAAATTCTCCCGCGTGCAAATCGAGGTGCGAGAGCTCCGTGCACTGTGCATCGGTCCCGCTCGGCTCAGCTCGGACCAACGCTTCGTCTCCGGGCTACTCGGCTAAGCTCGGCTCAACTCGGCTCAACTCGACTCGGATTTGGAGCGCTACGGAGCAAGTGAGGAAGAGGGAGACAGGGGAGCGAGCGAGGCAGGCGTGGGGAAAGAGAGAGACAGCGCTATTGCTCCGAATCGAGGAGTGGGGGTCTGCACTCTGGTCAACTAAGCGCAGTTGTCTTTTGTACCGTGCACAGTGCATGCACCAGGCGCATGCACCCTGAGAGGCCCTGGTCTAGAGTATTCTGTGCAGCTGTCGTCAACGACATAACTCGAATCAGTACATTCCTGTAACTTTTATAACCGGTCACGATTCGCATCCCTAGGTGATAATGGGAAAGACGATGATATTTACGGACTTGGACTTAAATAACCTATTGATGTCTCCCACTTATTGAGATATTTCTCAAGATAGTCATTGTATTTCTTCCAAGTGACAGACTTCGTTGGATCGCAGGGGTGCACTCGATTTCACAGCTAAAGTTTAATGTCAAGGAAAATAACATCCGTGCGTACATCAATTTCTTCAACGTTTATTTTACCTTAATAGTTGTATTTCTTTCGGTCTAGAAAGCCAAGCATAACGACCAAGAGGATTTGTCGTACCAACCACACGGCACCTTGTAATCTGCAGGCCTTCAGGCAGAGCAACGGTCTCTTGATAAGCTGAGACTCTTCGAGGCTGTTGCGGTACGGGGTTTGGTTTGATTAGCGCTTCTTCCTCATAACGCAAACTGTCACTAAATTCAAATATACACACATGAACTGGTGTCGGAATCAAGGTGACAGAATTTACAGGGGTAGGTGAACACCGTATTCCAAACACAGTAATACAAACAATCAAGTTTCCATTCGTTTCCACACAATTGAATCTTCCATTGAAGATATTTAAACTCCTGACCTAATTACTACCGTTTCAAGCAGCTTTCAGAGAGGGCTCGATTTCAAACTCTCTCAGAAATGTAAAAATTATTAAGATTTACGCAGCCTAGTGAAGACAATATTACAACTGTGTTACATACTGCACTAACTGTGTCTTAGAGGAGAGGACACACACACGCGTACAGAATTTACAAGAGTAGTGGACTATCGTTTCCAAAGCTCTTAAAATGAAACAAAATGTACTATTGATCATACAGACACACACACGCATTCGCGTTGGTGCGCGTGCGTTCAAACTTCTGCTATTGCTATTAACTGCCAACGAGTGTCCGAGTTCAAACCTTTAACGAATAGAAAGATCATTTGAGGGCCTGTATTAGAATTTACGCATCCTCGTGAGGATGACCAAATTTGACAGTGGCATTTAACACTGTGCCTTGGAGTAGAAAAAGTTTTCATTCACTGACGCGGTCATTTATATAGGTCATATCTAAAGAAATCTACAGTACTTACCCTCCCATTCAACGCTTGTCTAGAGGAGAGATGAAAAATGAAATGGCATATGGCTTTTAGTGCCGGGAGTGTCCGAGGACATGTTCGGCTCGCCAGGTGCAAGTCTTTTGATTTGACTCCCGTAGGCAACCTGTGCTTCGTGATGAGGATGAAATGATGATGAAGACAACACATACACCCAGCCCCCGTGCCAGCGAAATCAAGGTTAAAATTCCCGACACTGCCGGGAATCGAACCCGGGACCCCTGTGACCAAAGGCCAGCACGCTAACCATTCAGCCATGGAACCGGACTAGAGGAGAGATTATTCTACCACAATGGAATTCCTATGGTTCAGTTGTTATGATGTTCTAATAAAGTATACTGCTGACAAAAAGTAGCTGCTCACTTGTAAATATTTGCTAGGATGGAAGGCATTATTTCGACTGTCGACGTAGTTAATACTGTTTAAGCTTAAAGGTTTTCAGTCTGCCGAACACAAGACACTTTTTTATATGCTTGCATCTTGTGTTCATGAAAGCAATTCATTGTTGAAAATATCCTAGGGATATGTGCTACGGAATTTATTTAAATAACATATAATACAGTATTAGAACATATTCTTCATTTATTCCTAAAAATTACAATCCTTCCTTTAAACATCGTTATCCGGTTGATTAGATTAGCAGGTTGCCTTTTCCTACCACTACGAGCGCTAATGTAAGTCAATGCTGAGTTTCACTTAAGCCCTTATAACGACATTCGGTGTGGATATTTTTCAAAAAACATAAACCGCCTGAGGGTATTGAACCAAGGAACACATAGCAGAAAGAAGTGTGTATTCTTCCCGAAGGCAGGTCTGAACGCCCAAAGAGGACTGCCTGAGCCAGAGTTAACGTGCGGTAGGGTTGCCAGTTCCTTTCCGCTCCTAAATTATCTCCCCCCCCCCCACCAACAGCGCGTGGCAGCCCATCCAAATCTTGACCACGTCCAATGTTGCTTAACTTCGGAGATCTCACGGGATCTGGTGTTTCAACACGGCTACGGTCGTTGGCAAGAAATATGTAAAGAAGTTAATTTGGCTAAGATTTTATTCAAAAAGAAAAAGGGTAAAGAAACAGGCGATTTTACGCTGCTTTCCCGAAACTGCATTTACGCCGGAAGTGATTTTCGAAATGTTTGCTTTTTTATAAATGTGTTAAAACTATCCAAGACTCATATTTTGAAACCTTTCCGGGCCCTTTAGCCCTTCACATTTCGTCACAATTAAGGAAAATGTTTAATTTTAGTTTGTTCTACTATGGGGCCCCCCTACTTTGTCTGCTAAGAAATATTTTCAAAATTGATGCTTGTGATGCTGGTTGGTTTAAGGGGCCTAACATCGAAGGTCATAGGCCCCAAAATTAATAATAATAATAATAATAATAATAATAATAATAATAATAATAATAATAATAATAATAATAATAATAATAATAATAATAATAATAATAATAATGTTATTGGCTTTACGTCCCACTAACTACTTTTTCGGTTTTCATTTTTTTTCAAACTTAATATAATGCAGGTTGTTATAAAGGATTTAGAGGCTAATTAAGCACACGAGGCTGATGATTATTACTTATATCTGGAGCAACAACAACTTAGCATTACTGAACTTGGCACGATGGTATCACGAACAGAGGGAAGTAAACATGGAGTACGAAGTGTCTTCACAGCATCTTGTCATCTCAGTGTGATGCCAGCAGCTCTTTGGCGATTAACGTTTAACGTACACAAAGCTTTCTTCTGCTTCACAGTGCGTCAATAACAACAGTTCAGTTCTGTTCAGTTAATGGGTAAGAGTGACAGCAAACAGGTAGGATTGTGTTTCATGAACAACTCTCTATGAAGTGTTTCCTGAATAAGTAGGTAAAGCTTCACGTAAGGCCAATCCTATTGTTGTCACTATCATCGCAAGGGAGTCTCGCTATCCATTTTAGGAATGTTTTAGTAGATTATACTTTTTCTGCTCATTCTTTGATGACGCGTCAGTAAATATATTGACGCACGTCATTCGCACTACGGCTTAGTTCTTCAGTTTTGAAGTCTGCTTTCTTCTATATAATAATATAGAACACAGAGGGGCGTGGTAGGGGGATAGGAGGATACCAAAGCGTCTGTTTTACATAGTTACCTGCTTGCTATTAGCCAGTTGCTCCATTTTCTTTATCTGCTTTAGCAAATATACTTAATATTTTACTTAAAATTAAGAAAGGTAACAAATTTAATAAATTTACAAGGGGAGATTTTCAAGACTGTAGGTCGTAATTAAGTGGAGCTTGAAGCTTCCGACGTTTCACCAATGACTGTTTTTCGCGACGATCAGTAGCCGACTGGAACTGAACAATGCCTCTCCTCCACTGCTGTATTTTTTAGGAGCGGAGCTTTTTCAGCACGTTCCGCTATTTTACTACTCAGATGGTGGGGATGACTGTGGTGATATTTGCTTCAAGGGGAAGTACAACTAGACAAGCACAGAACTGGGTACACAACACTACTAGGCTTTCCACATTAGTGCAGAGATATACAAGTATTGTACGGAAAGACTTCTCTTGACATTTTGACGTGGGCGTAGAAAGCCGTTAATGTTATGTGAACTCTATCTACATTCAGTTCAGTGAAATGCATTGCTCCTCTGTACAGAAGCAAAACATGCGTAGCCTATATATTTACAAAATTGATGCTATGGGCAAGTGTGAAAACAAAAACGAAAAACACATTTGAATGTTAAAATACTGCGTTCAGTACCTAAATAAATGCGAAGTTATTTTCTGAGCTGTACAGGCATAGCTGCTGAGGGGAGCCGACGCACAGTAGGAGGCTGCAATAGCAAAAGTTCAGAACATAATTTCGCTTTCATTAACCCTTAATTATTCGCTCAGGGAGATTTCCTCCGGGCCGATTACATTTTGCACGTTACTGAACTTCCTAGTTGAACTGTGGGTCTCCCCATCCCTATACCTTTCTCCTTGTTCATTTGGACTCGTCCTGCCAGCATTTCGGTGCGATCGTGCATCCTGTGTGCGAGTGTGGGTTTGTTTTGACGAGTGACATAGCCTGGACCTTTCCTCCGTGTGCGACTGAATCAATTACATTATATATATTAGTGCATATATTTTTTGGAGGTCGATCACTTTGTTGTTTTGTTCTAAACTTATTTAAGAAAATTATTATTTCATATTTCATATGATGTGATCGTCGTAGGTAACGGCGAGTCTCACGAATTTAATATCATAAGATCATTCGACATAGTTAAGGTCTACAGTATTCTGCTTTTAGATCAAACAAACTGTGTAAAAATAACCTACAAGTACCAAAAAGGGTTTCTTTTAATGATACCGAAGAATACTGCAAACGAACACGCAAATACAACATCTCAAAGGACGAAAATGACGTGCATTTTTAACCCTGGAGGTTACCTCCGTGCGTGACTAGTAACGTAATAATTTTCGCGCGACTAGACAAGGGTTAAGATGGTGAATACACAATTTTAACATTCATATGGTTTGGTGGACTTGGTCATAACATGAAACACTCATAATCCGCGACAAGTTTTTCAACGTAAAATGTGATTGATAGAATCTGAGGACATTATTGTAGCTCGAAACATGTAATTTAGTTGTAGATATGATATCCTATCCCATCGTCGCCGTAAGGCCTGTCTGTATCGGTGCGATGTAAAGCAAATTTTAAATAATATATACCTTGTTACCTTGTGTATTCTTCTTAGTTATTACTTAGATGGTCGTATACAAATTGATTAATTTATATTTTAGTGGCAGTTAGTTACAGCAGAAGAGACCTATTGTCCTACTTGTAATTACCTTGAAAGAAATAAAGTACGAGCAGTATCTGTTCATTAAAGTGTGCTGTCGTGTAACATTAGAAGTATACTGGCATAAGAGGTGCAGTAACACACACAGAGCCAGGTTATAGCCTTTAGGAGTAGCAAAGATGCCTCTCACCGGGAGCCCCGGGTTAGATTCCCGGCTAGGTCTGTATTTTCACCGGAAGATGAGGAATGGTTCGACGTCCACTCAGGCTGCTTGAGAACAACTGAAGATCTAACTCATGATGAGGTAGCGGCCCTGGTCTAGATATCCAAGAATAACGGTCAGGAGTATCCATCACGCTGATCACGTTTTATTTCGTAATCTGCAAGCGTTCGGGCTGAGTATTGGTCGCCTGGTAGCTAAGGCCCATCATGGCTGTAGCACTATGGGATGTGGGTGTGTTCTTTCATATCTTAAAACCGAGCTCGATAGCTGCAGTCGCTTAAGTGCGGCCATTATCCAGTCTTCGGGAGATAGTAGGTTCGAACCCCACTATCGGCAGCCCTGAAAATGGTTTTCCGTGGTTTCCCATTTGCACACCAGGCAAATGCTGGGGCTGTACCTTAATTAAGGCCACGGCCGCTTCCTTCCCACTAACATGAAATTCATCAGTGTTGAAACATGTGCTGCAGTTTCGATAATTGGCTTGTTTCTGTCACAAGCCTAGTTGAAACATTGGCGTAAGGAGCCGTAGCAGGAGTGTGGTTCAGTTCATTATACCGTGAGCTGTACAAGTTACTTGTAAACCACACAAAGCCCATACGCTTTTCCCTTTTCATTTTCAACTTGAAATGAAGTGCACATACAAGACCGTCCCTTGAGAAGCTGGTATTGCTGAAGTTAAACGATCACAGAGAGTTGCAGGCCCAGTGGTCAGCGCGTAACGCATTAACGTCATCCCATCCCTAATATCTCGTATTATGTATCACCAAAAGTTCACCGTACTCTCTGTTAAATTCATATGTATCAGTTCTCGCATACAACTCGTGTCTGATGAGTCTGTCCTGTTACTGTCCATTCAGAGATGAAGCATTCAACCTCACATCTATTTCATTACTGCAACGTTTTAATTATTTATAACCAACTTCGCATTTTTTTAATAGGGACAGTTATTTCTGACACTAAGAAGAATGTTTGTATATCGTGATTTCAGGCATGTGATTAATTTATACATCGGACAATTATTTTCTGAAATATCAGTAAAACTTTACTGTGCATTTCTAGTGGCTGAGAGTGGGCACTGTCTTGCGGTATCAGACAGCGCTCGCTGGTGGAAGCTCTTTCTACAGTAGACACAGTACATGCATGTCTCATAAATACAATGCGAAGTATCCTTCGTTTATAACAGATGAACAAAGAACAGGATAGAGAGGTTTGTTTTCTTTTTTTAATTTATTTAAATGACCTTTGTTGGTACAATATTTGGCCATCCTCTATGTACAAGGAACACTCACTGCACACATATAAAAAATAAATTGTCAGTGTAAAGGACATACAAGAATGAAAATCAGATTGTCACAGTCTTCAAGTAGAGAACACGACACTTAATCTCTCTTCCGGAAGAAGAGGGGGAGAACAAACAAAACACAAAACAAAACAAAACTCAACACAAAACACTACACCACGAAGAGCACAAAGTCAAATTCTTATTTCCGCGGTTCTCAAAAAGTTCATCACAGCATTGAGAACTGAATTGTTTTCACCGTGCAACACCAATGCAGCGCTGGTCGGGAACGGCACTTGTAGAGCAGATAGTTCAGATAAAAAGCGGCTGCGAGAAGCTTCATAAAGGCCACACTTAAACAAAATGTGGTTGAGATCGCCATCCTCCGCATACTGACATCGACAGCGTGGTGAAGCCAAAACTCCGATGCGATAGAGATGTGAAGGGAAGGATCCATGATTGAGCCGCATTCGGATGACGGATACCGTTAGACCTCGTGACCGATGAAACTTATAATACCATGGCTTAGGAGGGATATTGGGTTGTACGAGAGCATAGGCTCTGCCTTTATGCAGTTGAGATGTTTCCCATTCCGTAGACCATTTGTGACGAATTTGTTGTCGAATAGTGGGAATAAAATCCATCCATGGAAGTTGCAGCGCTGTAAATAGCCCTTCCGATGCACCACGTTTGGCTAGTACATCAGCTTTTTCATTGCCGAAAATTCCACTATGTCCTTTGACCCAAAGAAATGCTATGGAGCAACCAGACGAG
The DNA here is from genome assembly GCF_040414725.1 of Anabrus simplex. Lineage (NCBI taxonomy): Eukaryota > Metazoa > Arthropoda > Insecta > Orthoptera > Tettigoniidae > Anabrus > Anabrus simplex. The sequence goes on from NC_090266.1 coordinate 1,091,814,976, forward strand.
TAGATGTTAACAGCTCGCTCCACGATGTCATACAAGTAACCATGCGTTTGGAGGTTCCACTGGAGATTTTGTAATTTCTTCAGAACACTTTGGGAGTCCGTAATGATGAGAGCAGAATCGAATCGCTTGTTTTGACAAAAACGAAGTGCAGCACATATAGCTAAAATTTCCGCTGTATATATAGAGGTTTCGGGCGGCAGTTTGAAGCTACCACATTCTCCCGTTTGTTGGCAGTAATATGCATATCCTACCGAGTCGGCGAATTTGGAACCATCCGTAAAGATATAAGTACTATTGGGCCACATGGAGCGAATCAGAGCCGGAATGCAGTTCTGTGTACGAGGTTCTGTGGTGAGATATCTAGGTAGATAGTATATCGGCAGTCGATATGAAGAACACTGAAAGCTGGCTTCAAATCCGGGCATGGTTCGTGTTTTGAGAGTTAGTGCGAAAATCATGTTCAGTTCGTTGTAGCAGCATAACAGAAGCTGTGGCTTGTATCGTGAGCGTCGACCACGTCTCTCCTCGATAACGGTCAATCGTTGAAGTGCAAGAAGAATGGGATGCTGTGAAATAGCAGAACGTTGTAAAAGAAATTTCTTGCCTATCATTTCTCGGCGCATTTGCAAAGATAATTCTCCAGCTTCTATTAAGAGAGCATTTGTTGGTGTGGATCTCATAACACCCAAACAGATGCGGATCGCCCGAAATTGTATGGTGTCGAGTTTCTTCGTGACGTATGCAGGAGCATTCCCATACAAAAAACACCCATAATCAATCATGGAGCGTATCATAGAACGATACAAAGTCAAAAGTATTACAGGATCTGCTCCCCACCAGGTACGGGTCACAAAGCGGAGAATATTAATCGCTCGTTCAATTTTTGGAAGAAGGTGAGCAATATGGCAACTCCAATTTAGTCGACTATCAAAGTGCATACCCAATAGGCGTAATGATGATTTCACTGGAAATGTGAAAGGTCCTAAATGGATATCACCAAGCTGAGGTAAAGTCCTCTTCCGGGTAAAAGTCACCACAGTAGATTTCGATGGAGACAATTCAAGTCCATTATTATGCAACCATTTTGCCAGTTCGCAGGCCACGTAATGTAAACGGAGAGATGTAACCTCGAAGCTAGAGGAAGTAGTGTAAATACAGACATCGTCCGCATATTGTAAAACGTGAATCGAGGGCCTGAACAGTTGCTCAAGATCAGCAGTATAAATTGTATACAAAAGCGGGCTGAGCACAGCACCCTGTGGGAGACCTTTACACACGCGACGAGGGCCATGTAAACGACTGTGTCCATCTCGTACGTAGATATATCGTTCGTGCAACAATGTCTGAAGACCATATATAAAAGCTGGAGGGATATGGAATGCTTCAAGCTTACTGAAGAGAACCGGAATACTGACGTTATCATAAGCTGTGCTGATATCCAGTGAAAGAGCCGTAAGATATCCATTAATCGCAAAAGCATGTTCTATTGCAGAAGCGAAGATACTGAGAGGGTCCAATGTTCCTCTCCCACGGCGGAATCCATACTGCGACTGAGGAAGCAGCTGCTGGTGTTCTAACCACCACTCAAGTCATGTTTTCACCATCCTTTCCAGAGTCTTTACCACACACGAGGAAAGAGCTATTGCTCTGTACGAATAAGGGTCACTAGGGTCTTTTCCAGGCTTCAGAATAGGGATGACAATTTGAGTAATCCAGTCCAAAGGTAATTCTTCCCGTGTCCAAATGTTGTTAAAAATGTCTAGTAATAGAACATGGGCTGTGCGAGGGAGATGGGATAACATCGAATACTGGATGTAGTCCTTACCAGGGGCAGTGTTGTTGTTACATTTTAACGCCTGTTGGAGTTCCGTATAAGTAAATGGCCGTAACAGAAAATGAGTGCGATCCCAGTTCGGTGAAAAGCGCCAACCGGGCAACTGCGGTACAGTCGGTGGAGCAATGTGACTATGAAAAGTCTCGACGCAATCAGACTGAAACGAAGAACGTGGGGAGCTACTCCCCACCCCTTTCAAGGATATTACTTTATTCCAGATTGTAGTAAGTGGGGTTTCTCTGCTAATTTCTTCACAGTATCTTCGCCAACTGGATCGTTTTTTCTGTTTTAAAAATCTTTTGACCTGTGCGTTGATGCGTTGATAATTAGAATAATTCTCCCAGGAAGAAAGGCGTCGATATTGTTTAAAAGCAAGTTTCCTTCTTGCAATCATTCGGGAACATTCTGTGTCCCACCACGGCGTAGGGGGATGTTTTGGAAAACAAGTAGGCTGTTTCACTGGGATACTAACCGAAGCTGCCGCATTTATGATGTGTATTAAACTGGCGTACCTTGGAAGTGGATCTTTAGGGAGAGTTGCAGTACGAAGTTCGGAGTCTATGTTCTCGCTGAAGGCAATCCAATTTGCTCGTTTGGTGTTCCATTTTGTGGTTGGGTAGAAGGTTGTAGGTAAGGCGTAGCTATTTTGTAAATGAATTTCGATAGGAAGATGATCAGATCCCAGGGAGTATCGTCGTGCTTCCCAGGTTAGGTTGGCAGCGATGGCTGGAGAACAAATAGTTACATCTACTGCCGAAGGTCGATGTCCAGGCCGAGATATTAGGGTAGGACTACCGCCGTTGAGTATGACCAGGTTGTAGTCATCCATCATATTTGGCAGGGCTATTCCAGCACGGTCCGTATAAGCACATCCCCAAGCTACACTATGAGCGTTCAGATCACCACATATAATGTATGGAGGCTCCAGTTGGTTCAATAAACCGTCCCATTCGCCTGGTCGAATTACAATACGTGATGGGCAATAGATAGATATTAATGTAAATGCCACCGTAGGGAGGAAGATACGAGCCGCTACCACTTGAAATGAAAGAGCTCCGGGAAATGTAAGGGGTATTGCTCTGTGACGAATATTGTTGCCTATTAGTTTGTTTTCTTGAAAGAAAACTGTTTTTGCTATTATAATGTCAACATTTGCTGCAATATCTAGGGAAACACTTTGGTCTGTGGCATCGTCCCTCAATAAAAGACTGCAAATGTGCATTGCTGTCGATAGTCAACATTTCGAGCATACAATAAAAGAAAAACGTCAGGGTGAGGATCACTAACTGAGGAGTTCGTTTTCAAGCATCTTCGAATTCATTTGAATCCATTGTTTTGCGATAATTTCACCTACAGTCAACCAACTATTGATCGCGCGCAAATAATCTGCGTAATGGCTTTATCGCATTAAAAAATGTCCTTGCCTCTAACTGCAAAACCCGTTCAAGTTATACCTACCCAAACCATAACAACCGAGCTCGACAGCTGCAGTCGCTTAAGTGCGGCCAGTATCCAGTTTTCGGGAGATCGTGGGTTCGAACCCCACTGTCGGCAGCCCTGAAGATGGTTTTTCGTGGTTTTCCATTTTCACACCAGGCAAATGCTGGGGCTGTACCCTAATTAAGGCCACGGCCACTTCCTTCCCATTCCTTCCCTTTCCTGTCCCATCGTCGCCATAAGACTTATCTGTGTCGGTGCGACGTAAAACAACCTGCAAAAAGAAAACATAACAGAGCCACCTCCATCAGCATCGGAGGATTGTACAACTGTTGAATTAAATCACTCCCCACGTCTTCCCCATATTCGCAAACGACCATCCGAGCAACATAACGCGAAATAGGATCTGAGAACAGCACACGACGCCAGTGCTTTAGCTTCCAGTGCCTTAGCTGTAATTGTAGATGATTCCTAGCAAACTGCAGTCTCCTGCCACTATGTCGCCTATCCAGTGCAGGAACTTGAGCGGGATATTAAATTAACATCTTGAAATCTGTTTCTGACTATCGCCAACTGAAGCCTGTTGTAGGTTCACCTGTAGTGCTTGTGGTGTAACTGCACGTTTTCGGTGAACTTGTAGACGCCATAAACGATCCTGCCCTCGAGTTTCTTTCGCTTGACGGTCCGTTTCAGGGCACCTGGCAAAAATTCCAACACTTCTATGCTCCTAGGAACATTTCTACAGAAACCAAATCGTATTCTGAGCAATCCCTAGTATTCTGGCAACGTACCTCTAAGAGTAGCCTTCATGAAGCAGGGTAAGTTCACAAGTGGTTTCATTCGACGTAAACTGCTTTCCCCGTTGTTTAACACGGTCCGCAGAATCAGTCATGACTTGTAAACACTTCATTCCACAGAAACCAACCTTCACACACACATTTTGTATTGAGGAGCTCTTACAGTGCCTTTCAACTGACTCTGACACCTTACAAATATACGGATGACAGTAAGATCCCTCTGTTATGTAAACAGGGCATGTTATTACCGAAACAGTTCAATCCCCAGCCCACTATTCATTCGAAGAATGAAGTTAGGCACATCTAAAAAAGCGAGAAAACACTTCTTTTGAGCAGTGTATATGCTGCGTAAGGAAACAATTAAAGACATGTATCTGATCCAGTAGCCTACGAAGGAAGTGAAGGTCAAAGTCGCACTCATTCCTTGCAAATAGTATACGGTACAAAGGTGGTATATTATCGGTACCATGTATAATTTTACTGCTGGTTGATACCTGGCAATAGAGCACAAGATAAAAATATATCAACCCTGTAATATGAGGGATATAAAAAGTTTCGATTAAATTTAGAGTGAAATTCATATTATCTATAAAATTAATACTTGTTCAATTTATTTCCGACAATAGACATGTTTTGCTTTATTTAACTTATAATTAACAGAAACTTAAGTTAAAAGCGGAGAGTTCCATGAAACGCGTTCATCTATCACCAGCAGATACCAGTCTGTATGCAAGAAGTTCAAATGGTGTAAACAAGGCTATAATTATCCCATCGTTAAACAAACGTTGGCTGCGCGTCAGCCTCTCTCCGCTGGATACCCTTATTAAATCCCGGTCACTGGATGGAAAACACTGGAAAACATGGAGGCGGGACAGGTTTTTCTCCGGGTACTTCGCTTTTCCCTGTCATATTTCATTCCAGCAACACTCTCCGTTCTCATTTCATAGCATCTATCAGTCATTAATAAATCACTTTGGGGGTGGCGACCCCATCGTACTAATAGCCTATACGATTCATTCATTACATCCCTGACCCGGTCAGTGACTGGAAAATAGGTTGTAGGTTTTCATAAACAAACGTCGATCAAATTTTACCAACATGGACGGTCTCCTGGGAAAATGGTAAGAGCCAGTTGCAGATTATTCAGTGATTCATGTGAAAAATGGCGTGTTCTTTAATATAATTTAGAATTTCGAAATGATTTACTAATTTCTCTGTGAAGATTTTTGGAACCATCAACTTTGTATGATATGACTATTTGATGCCAAATCAGGTTTCCCCTCATGGAGCATATTCTTAGTAAATTCGAACTCGAGGACCTCCTCACATACCTCTAGTTCTGTGTTACCTTTGGAGCACTTTGCTTAAACGAGCGTAACGGTTAAGTTAGAGGGAAGAATTTTATATCAACATTTCTGAGATCGTTAAGCATTTTAATTGAACGGACCCTATAAAACTGCGGTTCCTCAGCCCTGGCAGAGTGACTTGAGGAATTGAAATGTTCTACTGTAAATGTTATGAGCACTGCTCAGGAACTAGGCCTATCTGAGTTTCTGAACCTAACATGAAATTGACATTGGCGATCAGACAGGAGTCAAAGTTCCATCACGAATACTGGGTCAAGAGTTTAGTTGTTTAGTTTTTATCTGATTATGTAAAAGCCTAGAAAGTGACTGCGCGGTTTGGGTCACGTAGCTTTAGCTTCCGTTCGGGAGACAGTAGGTTCGAACCCCACTGTTAGCATCCCTGAAGATGGTTTTCCGTGTGTCCCCCATTTTCACATACCAGGAAAAGGCTGGGGCTGGAATTTAATTAAGTCCATGGTCGCTTCCTTTCCAGTCCTAGATATTTCCGATCCCATCGTCGCCATAAGGCCCGTCTGTGTCAGTGTGACTTAAAACCAATTGCATAAAAAATATTATGTAAAATAATTTGTCCTCTATAATTCCATACAGTTTCTCTTAAATTATTCAAATATTTACCTAAAACCTTTCGAAAGTACAATGGATCCTTCTTAAGCTTCTCTTGTCTATTTCTTTCTCATATTGACTACTTCTTTTTAAAAAGAAATCTGTCTTTAAGGATGTCTTACCACACACGATAAATGTGACCAAATGAATTGGTACTTACGTATGGACTCCATTTTATAGCATTTATTATGAACAAAGAAAAAAGTGACACTTTTATGTATATGAGTTATCAATTTCTGTATAACCTTAGCAGATCAGCGGTTAAAAGTGTTCTTCGAGGATTAGGCATTCTAGAGCTTTTAATAAGAGCTGCGTGAGGTGATGAATTCCTTAGAAAATATATGCCTTGTGATTAGACTGAATTCAGAGTTTTTGAGCAGAATATTTGCTTCCTTTCTGCCTCGAAATTCCCTGTAGTCATTTAAAGTAAACGTTTATATATGGGCACTAGTTTCCTGCTGCAATAAATGGTGGTAGTTGATGCAGCGCCTAGCTGTTCTGCTTATTAAGTTAGGGCTTTTATCCACGCAGAGAAGCCGCCACTCCAGCGTGAAGGGGAGAACGGGGGAAAGCTGTAGAATAATGGGGAGGCCAGAGGGTTCTAATTAAACTTTATGACGTCACCGACACAACGCTACGATGAGTTATCCACACTCACTTAGATATACGAGGCAAATACAATCGTTCATGAAACATAGAGGAGAGAAATGTATTAAAACATACGAGCATGCTAAATGTTTGTGAAAACCTCAATAGAGAACGTCTCATTGTGAGCTGGTGTAATCGTGAATGAATATAATGTTGTGGATGGTACACGAGGTCGATCAATGCCTTTTGTGTTTGCAGTCTTCGAATTTTTAACAAGCTAAGGCTTTTAGAAGCTCATTTGCAGCTAGCTTTATAAGGAAATTGCTATTTTTATTTGCAGAATGAGCATCGTGGTGTTTCTAAACTGGAAATGCCTGCTTACTTCAAAACTGTAACGTGTTGAGTTCTCTGGACAAGCAAGTTTGACGCGCAAATGTTTCAACGTTCCGTATGCATTAAACGTTTTAAGAGTATGTAATAGTACGTTTTATCCACTTACAATGTGGCATTCGGATTCTACTCAGTCGTCATTAGTAGAAGTTGTGTGATGCTATTTAATTTCTAATTATATGATCAAATGCTGCATTTTCTGAACGTGATATTAATCTTTCATGGGAAAGCGAAAAGCGGAAACAGACAGCTGTTGGCAAGGTAATAATAATGTTATTTGGCTTTACGTACGACTAACTACCTTTACGGTCTTCGGGGACGCCGAGGTGTCGGAATTCAGTCCCTCAGGAGTTCCTTTAGGAGCCAGTAAATCTACTTACACGAAGCTGACGTATTTGAGCATCTTCAAATACCACCGGACTGAGCCAGGATCGAACCTGCCAAGTAGGGGCCAGAAGGCCAGCGTCCCAACCGTCTGAGCGCTACTCAGCGCGGCTGCTGGCAAGGGAAGGTTCAGAAGTGATTTCAGGAACATTCCAGTGAAGAACTTTATTCTGTGTCTTGTAGGATTTCTTCACCATAAACTAACGCCACAAAATCAGACGGTCACTTCGGATATGCACAGTAGTAAGCCAAGAAAGTTACTCCAAACTGTTCTACAGACGAGTCCAAAACTAACGACCAGACAGGTTCAGCCTCATGATATCAGTCAGTCGTAGAAAGTTGCACGAGATCGGATAGAGTATCTTACCATATTCAACATATTGAGAGACATTACGCCATACGCTTTCCTACTTACATGCATACATTATCACTATAGACCGTTATGCCTTCCAGCCTTCAGTCTGCAAGCCTCTGTGGATTTTATAAACGTCGCTACAATCCTCTATTTGCAAGCAGTGCTGTGGCCTCATTTAGTTCTATACCTCTTATCTTTAAATCGTTAGAAACTGAGTCTAACCAGCGTCGTCTTGGTCTCCCTCTACTTCTCTTACCCTCCGTAATAAAGTCCATTATTCTCCTAGGTAACCTATCCTCATCCATTCGTCTCACATGACCCCACCACCGAAGCGGGTTTATGCGTACAGCTTCATGCATCAAGTTCATTCCTAACTTAGCTTTTATCTCCTCATTCCGAATACCCCCCTGCCAATGATCCCAACTGTTTGTACCAGAAATCATTCTCGCTACTTTCATGTCTATTAAGTCTATTAAATGTCTGTTACTTCTAACTTATGAATAAGATATCCTGAGTCGACCCAGCTATCGCTCCCGTGAAGGAAAGTTGGTCTGAAAACAGACCGATGTAAAAATTGTTTCGTCCGGGAACTGACTTCTCACTTACAGAACACTGTTGATCGCAACTGCGACCTCACTGCATTAGCTTTACTACACCATTATTTGATCTCACTTACTATATTACCACCCTGGGAGAATACACAACCTAAATACATGAAATTATCTACCTGTTCCAGTTTTGTATCACCAATCTGACATTCAATTCTGTTGAATTTCTTACCTACTGTCATCAATTTATTTTTCGAAATGCTAATCTTCATACCATACTCATTGCACTTATTTTCAAGTTCAAAGATATTAGACTGCAGGCTTTCGGCACAATCTGCCATTAAGACCAAGTCGTCAGCATAGGCCAGACTGCTTACTACATTTCCACCTAACTGAATCTCTCCCTGACACTTTATACCTCTCAGCAGATGATCCATGTAAACTACGAACAGCAAAGTTTAAAGATTACACACAGTCGTTCCTAGGCATTCCCTTGCTGTTTCAACTACAGAATCCCTGTATGCCACCCATTATCTTTCTATATCCTGAACCTGCTTACTGTCTATTGTTCGAAACTTCTCACTAATCATATCCATGTACTTCTGTCTAATTTCCTGCTCCTGGAGATTTTCTACCCTTATTCGTTTGCAGACAGCTTTCACTTTCTCTATCCTGGGCCTAGAGACACTTAGTTCACTACAGATCAGATGGTTGCCTGTATCATCGAAAAATCCCAGGAAAACTCATAAATTCCTAACAGACTTCCTGAGTTCGAAGTCTGTTAAGATAGTCTATCATGGACCTGGTAGCCCTAGCCTTCCATGTGTAGCGGTGAATAGCCTTATGCTTGAAGAATGTATTCGTAACTGCCAAACCCATACTAGCGCAGAAGTCCAGCAAACGCTTGCCATTCCCATTAGCTTTTATATCTTCTCCATATTTACTAATTACCCTTTCGTATCCTTTAGTTCTATTTCCAACTCTCGCACTGAAATCACCCATTAACACAATCCTATCATTGCTGTTGACCCTGATGTCACTTAACGCTTCATAAAACTTGTCAACTTTATCTTCATCTGCACTCTCACATGGTTAATACACTGAGACGACTCTGGTCCTAATTCCTCCAACTACCAAATATACCCACATCATTCGCTCATTTATGTGCCTAACAGAAACTGTGTTGCGTGTAGTGGTATTCCTGATGAACAGCCCTAACACCCGTCAAGTATAATTTATAATCTCCTAACTCTTCCTCGTTATCTCCCCTTACCGGAATATCATTTACCCCTAGCACATCCAGATGCATCCTCTTTGCTGACTCAGCCAGTTCTACTTTCTTTCTTCCATAAGCACCAATAATATTGATAGCTCCCCGTCGAATTCCATTTCGTTCGCCAAGTTGTTTCCATGGAGTCCTTCGTCTGTCAAATGGGAGTGGGACTCCGTTACACCCATAGGTCCGAGGATTGCTGAAAATGTTCTGAGCTCGCTACATTCATGAAGCAGGATGCTACCCTACTTACACATAGTCCAAGTGAGGATCTCTCCTCTGACGGGTTAGAGGCCATCAGTGGATTGTGTAGTCCTAGCCGCCTGAGCACAAGAATATGTCCGAGATGCCCACTTCCATTCCATAGCAACTGCTATCCCGACTCTCGGGACCACTCACTACACCACTCAGTGTTGCCCATGGTTCACGAACTAGGACGTGACTATAGTAACCCACACCATGAACCTCTTACAGGAAATTTGGAGATAGTTACTTTGTTGGATTTAACAGTGACAAAAAATTGGGATCACTTCCTCACAAGCGCAGCAGCCCAGTTTAGCGCGAGTAGAATTTTAAACTGACGTCAGATGAGACATAGACGAATGTATATTGTTTCCTTGAGTGTATGACACTTATTTCATTTCAGTGTAAGAACTAATCTGTATTTTTAGTTCATTCCTATCCGATGCTCAGTGTTCAGGACATTCATTCCACTTCCTGTGTTTATGATACGTAGTTCTCCTATATGAAGAATAGTGGAGATATCCGTCTTGAAAAATACCAATCCGGATTGAGAAATGCTTCCACTTTCCATAAAAATAATGTGATAGCATATACTGTATAATGGGTATGTTGTGCCATTCTGCATGCATTCCGTAACCGTCAAAATATTGTAGTTTGTAACAACTATATCATTTGAATGTCATCACTGGATTAGTCTAATGATAAAAGCACTAATCTACAGTAGACCCGGTTTTTTAATATCCGAGGTTCAAACCTTTGAAAACTAGCATCGTGTTTTAATGCGTACATGTCTTGGTTTGTACCGAACGTGCTCGAAAACTGCTAACTCATTTTACTTGCAAACTGCTACAAGTAATATCAATGTAATTTATGACGATACTCACATGTGACTAACGGTTCGAAGTATACCAATAACTACTGAAGTTTATTTCTGATTTATTGAGAATATTCATACAGAAATCATTATAAGAGGATAATACACATTCACTCTTACCATCCAAATCATATTCAAAAACACGACAATCGATTTCCAATGTTAGGCTTTAATTTACTCCTACTTGAGAACAGGGTAAACTAGTCAAAAGGGAGTGTGACAGTTCATATTGTGATCAAAGCCACAAGCCCTTCAATTTTCCGTAAAATCCGAACCACTGACACTTGAATTTTCATCTCAGAAATACCACACGCATTGGTCGGAAATCGAAACGCAATTACCGCGGTGAGAAGCCATTGACTATACCGGCGTAAATTCACTTAGAGAATAAATACACCTTAGTTATACATTTATGTTTATAAAAACCAGAACACCTTGAAGGACTAGAGATAGGATGTTCATATTCACAGGACATGTGCACTAGTATGTTTTGAAGAAATGATTAGCATTTGAATCTTTGTTGGCTCTCAGGTTCAAGGTCCACGTCGATTTCTCGTCACACTGCCACCGACTGGTAAAATTTGCCGGCGGCTCTCGTTGTCGCTATTTACCGAACGTAATGGATCAGTGTGACTTGATCAGACGTGCAGGATGCTTCGCAGACGTATGTAAGAACCGTACCGTCAAATGAGTGAGTTTGAATCAGGTCGCGTTATCGGCATGAGAGAACGTGATGCATTCATCCGGGAAATTGCTGCTCGTGTAGGACGAAGTGTGTCGGCAGCGCAACGGGTGTGTACAGAATGGCTCACAGAAGGCCGTAGAACAAGATGAGATGGGTCTGTCCTTATGTTCAACTACCGCATCTTTACATACTGCTTACTAAACACTTCTACCTTCTGAAAATACTCTCATATACACTCCTCTTGTTCATTTAGGATTACTAGAATGTCCTTCCTGTAACCTGTTTCTACCTTAGAGTAAAGGTACTGTATATGTATATACGCTCCCATATTCACTACAGTTTACATGCCTGCCAATTATGTTTTCCGTCATGCTATCCTTAGGTGATTTCTGAACTAAATTCAATTTCCTGGTAAGTTCCTTCATCTCTTCTTCAACAACCATGCCTAACACTATTTCTCTCTGACCTGCACCTCCTTCTTAATCTCTTTATTTCTGTATTATGACATAGTTTTTCTTTACAATGTCTTACCACATAAGGGCACACACCTGTTCACACAATCCTTAAAAGTACATATTTATTTAACATTTTCCATCGAACATAATTACTTTTTAAAACAACCTCCATCAGCCATGTAATATCTGCTGATGATACTGCCTAATAGTCCTACTTTTCAACCTTCCTTTCTATCTCATTTATTTTTAACTGTGACGAAATCAGCTTCGTGTTCACTTATACCATCTATCACTTCAATTTCTCTCAATTTCTCGTTTCATGAGCACCACGTCCAAAACATTCTTCCCTCTCTTTGTTTCCTTCGCTAGCTGATTCAGCAAAAACTTGGATAGAATTTCGAAATCGACAAACACGAAAACTATAATGTAACTGGAGAACATAACATTATACGTATGAACGCCAAAATTCAATCATGATGTCTCTCAAATTTTGGAAATTGTAGATGTTACAACATTTCTTTCAGTAGAATGCAATTTGGCATGCATTGCCCTTTAGACAAACACTTAAAGATTTACCGTAGGAGACGTTGAAGTGACTTAATTTTTCATTATTTCAAGGGAAGAGACGAAGTATTATATTGGAAGGCAGTGTTTGGGTCGGAACGAGGATTATGAAGGCGCTTTGTTTATTCAAAGAAGTTTTCAGATTCATTGCTGAAAGCCATACGAGTACTTCTTCTTCTTCTTCTTCTTCTTCTACTTTGCTTTCTTTTCTTCTATTTCTTCGATGGTCTAACCCAATTTTTGCGATGTTTGGTGAGGGTCGTCGAGCTTGATGGAAAGAACAAAAGGGATTGCCAACTTGTTGAAGAACTTGAACTCAAACAAGAAATGTGAATGTGGTTGAGACACCTTGAGCATAATATTACACTATTGAGGCAAACGAGTTACAGAATATGATAGGCTCCTTTGATTATCCAATAACAGAATAAAGAAACGTAGTGTAATGGAGGAGTCAGTGAGGAAACGTTTGTCAAGTGTCTGTATTAGGTGGAAAACTACAGGTTGACGAATTTATGTTGTGAAAATCATGTACAATATTGGCATAGTTGGGCTACCTACCGTACATGGGAATTTAACGGAAATAGTAAAACAATATTCAATATGGGCACTTTTTTTTTTGCAAGTTGCTTTACGTCGCACCGACACATATAGGTTTTATGGTGACGATGGGACAGAAAAGGGCTAGGAGTGGGAAGGAAGCGTCCGTGGCCTTAATTAAGGTACAGCCCCAGCATTCGCTTGGTGTGAAAATGGGAAACCACGGAAAACCATCTTTAGGACTGCCGACAGTGGGGTTCGAACCCACTATCTCCCGAATACTGGATATTGGCAGCACTTAAGCGACTGCAGCTATCGAGCTCGGTAGTATGGGCACCAAGTACAGTTATAAAATATTCTGTCCTTACTTTTCGGATAATACTTTTGTAGTAGATGCCTCCGTGGCTCAGGCGGCAACGCGCCGACCTCTCACGGCAGGGTTCCGTCTTTCAATTTCCGGTCCCTGTATGTGAGATTTGTGCTGGACAAAGGGAAGACGGGACGGGATATTCTCCGCGTACTCCAGCTTTCCCTGTCATCTTTAATTCCAGCAAAACTCTCCATTGACATTTCATTTCATCTGTATGTATGTATGTGGAGTCCTCAGCCTTAAGGCTGGTTGAATCCTCAACAGCTCCGCAATCAGCTGTCATAGATGGCCTAAGCATCACAGAAGAGGCGTAAACGAGAAATGAGGAGTGAGGTAGCTTCCCGTTGCTTTCCTCACCGAGCCAGAATTTGCTATTACATATCAATCTGCCGAGTCCATTGAAATGTATGCATCAACCTACCCTATGAGCGACATTTTTACACCATTCATAGCAGAGACTGGCTGCATAAGGAATGGCATTACTAGCATCGCTCATACCTCAGTCACTTTCATATTGTCAGAGGCAAGGATAAGACTGAGACACATCAATGAAAGTAACAAAATTGCTCTAGCTTATACCAGAAGACATAATGCACTCTAAACACTAGGTCATTCATTTCATCTATCAGTCATCTGTCATTGCCCCAGAGGAATGCGACAGGCTTCAGGAGCCGGCACAATTCCTATCCTCGCCGCTAGATGGGGCCTTCACACACTGTGTTCCGAACCCGCTCGGTTGACCAGGAACAGTCTGTGAATTTTCATTTATTGATCATTTATTTATTTATTTATTTATTTATTTATTTATTTATTTATTTATTTATTTATTTATTTATTTATGGAAGTGAGATTTATGTATACAAATTATACAAAATTCGACACGTAGTCATTGTAAACTTACGCAAGAATCTCTAAATGACGTTTCTTGGGGTTAAAAGTACTTCTTGATGAGATATACAGCTGTGGCGGCCTCTAGTATCAATATATGTGTATAAACTCATATATGTGTTATAAACTCCTTGAACTTTGTTAGGGTTTCGAAGACTTTTATATATTGATGTTCTGTGCTTCTAATATTATCTTTATTCTCTCTGATTATTATTCATGTTTTTACTTTCGTCCCCACGATAGTTGGAGTGTTAATTAAACACATTAATACACCATCTCTGTTCTATTATTCAAGTACATAATCATCATCAATAACTACATTGGTGACTCCCGACGTGATATTAAAATACAGCGCGGAACACATTTTGTGGTTAGTCAAGTGTGAAAATGACCGATGCCAGCAACGAAACAAATCCACCGCCAACAACAGTATGGAACGAAGCGGGTATTGCTCGCATTTCAGTGAAGATTCCACCCATCTGGAAGAAAAACATAAAGGTATGGTTTCTTCAAGTTGAAACACAGTTTACTATGTTGGGTATCACTAACGAAACCACGAAATTTAATCATGTTCTTGCGTCATTAGAAGCGGATATTGTAGAATTAATTTCCGACTTTTTATCTCGACCACTATCTACCACTCCGTTCACAGAGCTTAAAGCACGACTAATTCAGGAATTTGAAGAGTCAGAAAATAGGAAAGTGACGAAATTATTAACAGAATTAGAATTAGGTGATAAGAAGCCAACTCAACTTTTGCGTGAGATGCGAACTTTAGCCGGTACGCAAGTCAAGGACGATTTCTTGAAAACCATATTTATGCAGAGGCTTCCTGTTACCGCACGTTCTATATTAGCTACGAGTAAAGATAATCTGGACAACATAGCCACTATGGCTGACAAAATTGTTGAAATCTCACAACCGGGATTAAATGTTTGTGCTCAAACCGCGCAGGCACCATCCACCATTGCAGTTGATAAAATAAATGATGTCAGTAACGATCGTATCTCAAGACTAGAAATGCAGATCACTGAATTAACACTGAAAATCAATGAATTGAAAACGTTGTCACGTTCTTCAAGAAGTAGCTCACGATCATCTCGTTCCTCACCAAGAAGGTCACGAGACAGGTCCCGATCAGCCCACTCTTTTAATCCTAATGGAGCACTATGTTGGTATCACTTTAAATATCGCAGCAGGGCAAAGAAATGTCAAAGCCCATGCTCATATCAACCACCTTCCGCTCAGAATTCTAACATGCAGTCAAACTAAAACGCTCCACACTAGCGGCGGCAGGTGATCGGAGTCATTTTTCACGCCGCCTATTTCTCACAGACAGAAGTAGCGGAAGTCGTTTCCTGGTCGATACCGGAGCTGATATTTCTGTGATTCCGCCTTCGGATAGTGATCGCCCAAAAAAGACAGATCGTAAACTTTATGCAGCAAACGGCACTGGTATTAACATTTACGGGGAGCGTCTACTAGTACTCAGTATTGGTTTACGGCGCAATTTCACATGGAAATTCGTAATTGCAGATGTGCAATCACCGATTATTGGAGCCGACTTCATTCACCATTACAACCTTATCGTAGATCTAAAGAACAGGCGACTCATTGACCCATTAACATCAGCAGAGACACCTGGCACATTGATTAAAGTCTCGGGCATAGAAACAGTTTATCTAATGCCACCAGATCAAAAACATGCTGACATTCTAAAGAAATTTCCCAACTTGCTCCATGAAAACGTCCATTTCGACATCCCAGATACCTCTGTTTATCATACCATTGTCACAGAAGGACATCCTGTAACAGCAAAGGCACGACGACTACCACCAGATAAACTCAAAGCAGCTAAAGCAGAGTTCCAACAAATGATCGATATGAAAATCTGCCAGCCATCAAAGAGCGCCTGGGCAAGTCCCCTCCACTTAGTTCCCAAGAAAGACGGATCCTGGAGACCTTGCGGAGACTACCGTGCTCTCAACAACATCACCAAGCCTGACAGGTATCCTATTCCTAACCTTCAAGATTTTAACAGCCAACTACATGGAAAACGAATATTTTCAAAAATAGATCTGATCAGAGCTTATCATCACATCCCTGCACATCCGAACGATGTACCTAAGACAGCAGTGATAACTCCATTTGGATTGTTCGAATTTTTGCGCACCCCATTTGGACTCCGTAATGCGGCTCAAACTTTTCAAAGATATATCGACAGTATACTCAGAGACCTCGATTTCGTGTACTGTTATATAGATGACATCCTAGTGGCATCACAAGATGAAGAAGAGCACAAGAAGCATCTTCAAATGCTTTTCGAACGACTCAGTACGTTCAACATCAGAATCAATCTGAACAAGTACATTTTCAGTTCAACAGAAGTACCTTTCCTGGTATATGTGATATCTGCAGAAGGAATCAGACCACTACCAGAGCGAGTGCAAACCATTGTTGACTATCCGCTACCCACAACAGTAAAAGAACTGCGCCGGATTCTTGGCCTCATTAACTTTTACCGAAGAGCACTGCCAAATTCAGCCAGTAAACAAGCAGAGCTTTTGAACCTACTCCACGGGACTAAGAAAAATGACAACAGAAAAATTAATTGGACAGAACATCTTCGACAAGCCTTTAATGATCTAAAAAGTAGCTTGGCCGATTCAGCACTTCTAGCTCATCCATCTTCAAATTTACCTCTAATTTTAATGGTAGATGCCTCAGATTATGCTATTGGTGCATCCTTGCAACAAATCAAGAACAATAATCTGCAACCATTAGCATTCTTCTCCAAGAAACTGACAAATGCAGAGAGGAATTACTCAACCTGCGACAGAGAACTCCTCGCTGCCTACTCAGCTGTGAAGCACTTTCAGTACATGCTTGAAGGATGTGATTTTCCGATTTACACCGATCACAAGCCACTCACTTTCATGTTCAAGCAACGTTCAGACAAAGCTTCTCCACGTCAGATCCGACACATTAGTTTCATCGGACAGTTCACCACAGACATACGTTACACTACTAGAAAGGAGAACATCGCAGCTGATGTTTGTTCACGAATTGCTTCAATCACTATACCTCCAACTGTTACCATGGAAGAAATAGCAGAAAGCCAACAATGTCACGAAGAACTTCCACACATTAAGAATACGTCACTTGCACTTCGAACAATAATGTTGCCAATTGGTAAAGAACTCGTTTGCGACATGACTGAAGATATGATTCGCCCATATGTACCTCAACAACTACGACAGGCAATTTTCAACTCGCTACACAATCTAGCTCACCCTGGTATTCAAGCAACCATTAATTTAGTAAAAAAGCACTTCATTTGGCCATCACTAAAAAAGGACGTAAAGACCTGGACATCAGCATGTATTTCTTGCCAACGAAGTAAAGTCTGGAGACACACCAACAGTGCAGTGGGACAGTATCCTCCAACGGCAGCAAGATTCAGTCACATTAACGTGGACATAGTTGGACCCTTACCTCCATCACAAGGATATCGCTATTTACTAACATTTATTGATCGTTTCTCCCGATGGCCAGAAGCAGTTCCATTAGCTGACATCACAGCAGAAGCATTTTCATTTGCCATAGTCTCAACATGGATATCTCGTTTTGACGTGCCTCATATCATAACTACTGACCGCGGAAGACAGTTTGAATGTCAACTTTTCAAATGCCTCACAAGCACACTGGGCATCGTCCACATTAAAACGACAGCATATCATCCGGCAGCAAATGGAAAAATTGAACGATGGCACCGTCAATTAAAATCTGCTTTGAAGGCACAGATGTCTGATGATTGGGTTTGGAAGCTTCCCCTGGTCTTGTTAGGACTTCGTTCCTACATAATTCCGCAAGTCAATACCTCGCCAGTGGAAATGACTTACGGCTCAACAATTAGGCTACCAGGAGCATTTCTCACTGAACAGAAATTAGTAACTGACATCCCAACCTTCGTTTTTAAGTTGAAGGAACACTTGAGGAACCTAAGACCAGTCCCAACAGAACATCACGACGGCAAAAAGATCTTCATTCATCCACGGCTGATGACGAGCAAGTTCGTTTTTGTTCGACACGATGCGGTCAGAACACCTCTTCAATCACCATATGACGGGCCATATCCAGTCCTGTCTCGCAGTGACAAACACTTCGAGGTGGAGATGCCAACTGGGAAACAAACTATTAGCATTGACAGATTGAAACCTGCCTTCCTTCTGGCAGACCAATCATCGGACAACAAGGAAGACATATCTGGAGAAACTACTCTGGACATTCCGTCGAGTTCCATTCCAAAGACTGTCAACCTTCAGAAGAAGACAGGCAGCACTCAATCCAATACACCCGCACCACGGATCACCAGATCAGGTCGAAGGGTCACCTTCCCTCAAAAATACATGGACGCTCTCACTGCGGAGGGAGTGTGTGGCGGCCTCTAGTATCAATATATGTGTATAAACTCATATATGTGTTATAAACTCCTTGAACTTTGTTAGGGTTTCGAAGACTTTTATATATTGATGTTCTGTGCTTCTAATATTATCTTTATTCTCTCTGATTATTATTCATGTTTTTACTTTCGTCCCCACGATAGTTGGAGTGTTAATTAAACACATTAATACACCATCTCTGTTCTATTATTCAAGTACATAATCATCATCAATAACTACACAGCTTTTAAGCTCATTTAATTTATCGGCATTAAAACACGGCATTCAAACTCCCTTTTCCATTAGAATGAAAACGCTGTACATATAAACAGAGGATTTGCTTACCTTAGTGTGAACTGATATTTGTCGTACAGAATGTGGCACATTTTTATCATCACTCGTTTTGAATGGATGACAAAGGATTAGTCTAAAGAAGTTTAGTTCATATAAACACCCTTATTCTCATTTTTCATGCGACGCCCATTTCATCGAATGACAGGTTCATCCCTCATTCCAGTTGAAGGAATACATTTTCACTCGTATCCTACATCACAGTCATTCCAACTGTCACTGGTCATTCAGTGACAAAATCAGTTTACCTCACAACGCATCATATAAAACAGACAGGCACACGGACATAATTCAGAGCACTTAATCAGAAATAGTCACATACCAGAAATAAATTAGACAGATGCAAAGAAATGTCATCAATTTTTATAAAACAGTCTATCACGAAAATAGCTCTTGCAGATAATATCGTATTCACTTCAACTGGTATCGATTCATTGTACAACATTAGTCGTAATGAATTTAGGAAAGTTAATGGGTAACATTATTGTAGTACTTATTTATGGAAGTGAAATTTCAGTCAGATTTATTCAAATAATTTCTTGTATATAGTGAATAAAGTGAACAGTAATAAAGGAGGTGGCAACATGCAAATGTATGCCCAATCACGTGATCGCGTTATTCAGGAATTAAGAAAAGTACCTTATTGGTATTTCCATGGAAGTAATCTAACCTGATTTGAAAGACATGAATACAATTGTACAACGTGACCATAATATGTACTGGGCATAAAATCCACGATATAAATTTTAGTCAAATGAAAGTTTAATTCTGATCATGCATGTTCATGATCCAATTTTGTGGGCATATGAGGTTCCGTGATTTCCGAAGGACTGATATGTGCGTTTATGTGAATATTATATGTGGAAATTATAAAAGAAGGCCTATTCGGATAAATCTTATAGAACCATTTCGTATTTATAAGATACAGATTCACTCAATGTTAAATAGTCCACGTAAATGCTTTACTTACAAATATGTTTATGGGTCGATGGCCTTAGAATATTTTTGTGAAAGAACCTGTAGAAGACCTGAGTGGAACCGTTGGTTAGCCGTTGGATGTCTGTTTCTAAGATAGTGGATTCGTTTCCAATCGAGTTCGATGTCATGTAGGTGTGTTCAAATACAGCAGATTCCTGTCGATCGCATCCAGTGCATTGATAATTTCATGTGCGAAAATATTCCTTCACCCTGAATTCTTTTATGTTATTATTATTATTATTATTATTATTATTATTATTATTATTATTATTACTATTATTATTATTATTATTATTAATTAATAATATAATATGTAATATTATATTAATATACATTTTATCTATTGTTATTAATATTCATATTATTATTAGTATTATCATTTTCTGATCGTAATCAACGGATTTCCAGCGTGGCAACCGATGTATTAGGAAGTTATCACTTCGTTTCTGTTCTATAGCATCTCCAGCGTACGGCAGACAATGTAAGATGCCCTCGAGACATCTCATCTGCATCCCCTCTATCTGGATGTATATCGAGGTATGAAGATGAAATATTTTCTGATTTTCTGCAAGTACATACTATTGCCCTGAGATGATACGGAATTAGTTCCGGTTCAGTGGAGCTCTGAGCTCTTCGGTCAGAGGTCTGTGTTTAGAAATTTTGTTAACATTGTCATCCCATGTATCTGTCAAGTAATAACTCCAGTATTTCGTACCGCATCATCCACCAGAAAGGTTACTCTCGTAATGTTGTCCATTACAGTGACACCAGGTCTATCGTAGGTTTCGGTTTTGTCAAAATATAGTCCATAACGATAGATGATGTATACTGATGGTATGAAGAGGATCTTGGGTTAGCACCTTGCGAGAGCAATCTTCTAACGTAGGATTTTGGCATCTCTGTCATGAATTTTAAGATAATTAGCTGTGTTGTCTCCGATTTTAAATAGCAATTTCTGTAAAAATCATGAAAATACAGGACGACCCCTCAAGTTATGTAACAGCAAGCGTAACCTCCTGCTGTCTAATGAGTGACGCGTACGTTCAGGATGTTGCAGTAGACCCCGCAGGGGCTTACGTCAGCCGGTGGAAGAGGATGCTATTTAAAGGCGAGGCATAAGAACCATTACAGCTGCCTGGGAAGACTTATTACTTCGGATCGAGTGGGGGCATTTCAATCTCCTTGAAAATGAATACTTCAATGAATTGGAAACGTTGGCAGTAAACTGTACGTAAGGTACATAAAAAAACAAACGTTTCAACCCGAAAGAAGAAATAAACTAATTTTATGAGGAAATATCTTGACAAGGTAAATAAGGAAGTCATTAATAATACTTCGCTTTTTAAATAGAAATAGAATTTGTTTTCGACCTAGAGTTGAATTTACATTTCTTTCTTGTAACGTCTTTGCTCGAAAATAGCTTATAAGCTTGATTGACTTTTCAGTAGTACCTTGGCTTACCTAATTGGAAATTTAAAAGAGTGAGATCAATTGAGTTTCAGTGTAATATATCAGCTCCAATTTCTCCAGGAGAAAAGTTATTATGCGACAGTAGCAAGTGAGGGCTTAATATTTACGCCATAACCGTGCAAATTTCTAAAAGGACAGTCTTCCTTACGAGCATAGTAGACTGTTCATTTCCTATGAAGATGATTTCACTTCCACTTCATACTTTCTGCCGTAATATATTATATGGCTAGTTTTTCATTTTCCAAAGTACACAACGAAGCCCAAAGCAATTGTTCGAGTTGTCCGCTCTCGCTTCTCTAGCTCAGTCCAAAAATTCCGGGAATATTTCTTATTTCTCCTCCACTGAAGTTCTAAGAAAACTCAGAAGCTTAAGACCGTAAGTGCGGAGCGTATTTTATGGCGTGTAATTCTCTACAAATGCTTGCAAGTTCTAATTTTAAAACGAGTATTTTAGGCAATTAAATAGTTGGCAAGGTTAGGCTATATTTTAGTACCAATTGCTGCTATTCTGTTAGATATAACAATGTCTGTGGAGTGGTGTTGCGGGGATACTGAGGGAAACAGGAAGAAAAACAAGGCGTTTTACGACATAATTCGTCTCGATATTAGCATTCAAATAATCCAACACCATGATGTAGGGGTAACGTTAATGCCCCAGCGTGGGGTTTCCGGGCTCGATTCATAGCCAGTTTAAGAATTTTAGTTCTGAGCCGAGGGGTGGAAGGGGTTTCAATCAGCTTCGTGAAACCAACTGAGGAGCAATCTGTTACGAGAGGCTGTGGGCCTAATCGCGAAAACCAAGCAAGACGACAGAGAATGTTCTCACGCTGATCACGTGACACTCCTCTATCACCGGCCATATGGCTAGCAGTAGTCGTCTTGGCAGGCCAGTGTCCTAGAATTTGCTTTATTATTATTATTATTATTATTATTATTATTATTATTATTATTATTATTATTATTATTATTATTATTATTGTTATTATGTTATTATTATTAATTTATTTTTTTGGTATTAGCAAATCAGTTGATTTAAGTGAAATTTGTAGTTTCCCTCTGCTCATCCTGGAGGTATGGTAGGCTTCATTACATACATACATACATACATACATACATACATACATACATACATACATACATACATACATACATACATACATACATACATCCTTCCAAATTAACGGAATCAAGGAATTAATAGTACATTATGCAACAAGCCTATAATGGCAATAAATAATACACGAGTTTTATAATTTCCATACAAGTGTCTTAATTACAATTATAGGCGAGTTGCATACGACTGTTTATGCTCGACGATAATTATAACTCTATTTTATTAATAATCATAAATTTCTGTCGGGATGTGGTTTTACAGTTGAGTTTACTGAAGAGAGCGCAGAGCGCATGCGCTGGGTTATTGATTTTCCGTGATTGGATAAATGAGCTTTAAAATGTCACATGTTTTAAAAGCTTTGATAGAAGGTTATCATAACCTAGCTTTATTTCAAATACAAATTGTTTATTGTACAGTTGGTGAAGTGAATTTCCGGGAATGTGCCGTGTGGTTGTGGAATATTGGAATTAGAAGGCGCATTGATGTTAATATGTGTGTCCGACATGTTTGATTTTGTTATCCTTACGTAATTGGACAAAAAGTTATACACTGACTGACAGAGCAAATGCAACACCAAGAAGGAGTGGTCAGAACTTTATGCCAATTGCAGGGTAGACTGACGTCACTGAGGTATGCTCATGATGTGAAATGCGCCGCTGTGCTGCGCACGTAGCGAACGATAAATGGGACACGGCGTTGGCGAATGGCCCACTTCGTACCGTGATTTCTCAGCCGACAGTCATTGTAGAATGTGTTGTCGTGAGCCACAGGACACGTGTATAGCTAAGAATGCCAGGCCGCCGTCAACGGAGGCATTTCCAGCAGACAGACGACTTTACGAGGGTTATGGTGATCGGGCTGAGAAGGGCAGGTTGGTCGCTTCGTCAAATCGCAGCCGATACCCATAGGGATGTGTCCACGGTGCAGCGCCTGTGGCGAAGATGGTTGGCGCAGGGACATGTGGCACGTGCGAGGGGTCCAGGCGCAGCCCGAGTGACGTCAGCACGCGAGGATCGGCGCATCCGCCGCCAAGCGGTGGCAGCCCCGCACGCCACGTCAACCGCCATTCTTCAGCATGTGCAAGACACCCTGGCTGTTCCAATATCGACCAGAACAATTTCCCGTCGATTGGTTGAAGGAGGCCTGCACTCCCGGCGTCCGCTCAGAAGACTACCATTGACTCCACAGCATAGACGTGCACGCCTGGCATGGTGCCGGGCTAGAGCGACTTGGATGAGGGAATGGCGGAACGTCGTGTTCTCCGATGAGTCACGCTTCTGTTCTGTCAGTGATAGTCACCGCAGACGAGTGTGGCGTCGGCGTGGAGTAAGGTCAAATCCGGCAGTAACTGTGGAGCGCCCTACCGCTAGACAACGCGGCATCATGGTTTGGGGCGCTATTGCGTATGATTCCACGTCACCTCTAGTGCGTATTCAAGGCACGTTAAATGCCCACCGCTATGTGCAGCATGTGTTGCGGCCGATGGCACTCCCGTACCTTCAGGTGCTGCCCAATGCTCTGTTTCAGCAGGATAATGCCTGCCCACACACTGCTCGCATCTCCCAACAGGCTCTACGAGGTGTACAGATGCTTCCGTGGCCAGCGTACTCTCCGGATCTCTCACCAATCGAACACGTGTGGGATCTCATTGGACGCCGTTTGCAAACTCTGAAACTCTGCCCCAGCCTCGTACGGACGACCAACTGTGGCAAATGGTTGACAGAGAATGGAGAACCATCCCTCAGGACACCATCCGCACTCTTATTGACTCTGTACCTCGACGTGTTTCTGCGTGCATCGCCGCTCGCGGTGGTCCTACATCCTACTGAGTCGATGCCGTGCGCATTGTGTAACCTGCATATCGGTTTGAAATAAACATCAATTATTCGTCCGTGCCGTCTCTGTTTTTTCCCCAACTTTCATCCCTTTCGAACCACTCCTTCTTGGTGTTGCATTTGCTCTGTCAGTCAGTGTATCATAATGGAAATCTGAACTCTTATTGGAGGAGAACCTGTATCATAATGAGACTTGAACTATAATGGGCCTCATTAAGATTCAGTTTTCTTGCATGTAATACACAGTTCAAAAAAATTAGGGGGACTTGTTTTTGAACGTATGCCATGTTCTACAAAACAATACCTCAAACCCAGGTATATTACCAACTAAACCTTTATTCTTTACCGTTGAAGTACACAAAATAACATCAATGGATTCGGGTTCAATTTCAAAACACATACGCAAATGTACAAATAGGGGCTAAAACAAAGTGATTAAAGTCCTCCAGGGTTGATATTTATCACAGCTGGTGAGCTTCAGTATGGTGTATGTCCTCCACGATCATTTATCACAGCTTGGCACCTACGTGACATGCTCCGTATAAGTCGACCGAGCTCACGTTGCGGTATCAGGCCCCATTTTTCAATGAGAGCCTCTTCGAGGTTTTCGAGATTCTATGGTGGAACAGGACGCCCACGAACACTTCGGTCAAGCCTATCCCACACATGCTCGGTGGGATTAAGGTCGGGACTCGCTGCTGGCCATTCCATCTCTTGAATGCCCAGTTCTCGCAAGAGAGCTCTGGTGATGCCCGCTGTATGAGCCCTGGCATTGTCGTACATGAAAACGAATTCAGGCCCAACACCGTACACATCAACCAACAAATGCTGTATCAGCTGTATCCGCAGGGATAAGATTACCACGGACGACGGCAAGATCCATGCGGCCATCAATACTGACGCCACTCCACACATCACAGAAACTTGTCCGAATCGGTCGCCTTCCTCGACAATATTTGGCACGTACAGCTCTCCACGGCGTCTCCATACACGTTGAAGTCCATCACGCTGTGTCAGGAGAAATATGGACTCGTGTGTAAACAACACAGATCTCCATTGGCGAAGTTGCCAGTTGACGTGGGTACGGAAAAACAGAAGGCGAGTTGCGCGATATTGCTGTGTTAAACGGGGCACTCGAACAGGACATCTGGGTCGTAAGGACACTTCTCGTAACCTGTTCCTTACTGCAGGGTCAGACACCGTGATTCCAGTGACCCTCCTGAGGTCTTGTTGCAGTTCTCTGGCAGTTGCTGAACGACGCCGCAATGCACAGATGGTCAGATATCGGTCATCCTGTGGGGTTGTCATGCGTCCACGACCTTGTCCAACACTCCTTGTGAACTGGCCTGTCTCATTGTAGCCTTTCCACAAGCGTTGAATAACTGACGGAGAGACTACAGCAACACGAATAAATGTCCACCCTTCCTGGATCAAAGTGACGGTCCTTGAGATTTGAACCTCGTTAAGATGTATCATGGGATGTGCTGGTTTATATGTAACGTGTTCAAATGATCGCAGTAGTCTGCGTACCTCACAAAGACACACGGACGCACCTCTATTCACTTTGTTTCGAGGGATCACCCGACAGTTTAATGCATGGCTACGCCTACAGATATAGCATAACTTTGATCTGGCATAGCCTGAGTAGCTAAGGTCTCAAGGTATGCTGTATGACCATTGGAACCCCATGAACCAAATTAACGTTCACATAACAGACGTTACATAACATGTTCCCCTAATTCTTTTGAACTGTGTATTTATATTTCGGCATAGTCGAGCATAAACATTATTTTGAAAACGTATTTTAATAACCTACATACAGTAGATCACCTTTATTACTTAGTTTGACCATTTTAATTGGCATTTAATCTTTCTGGCATTGTGTCTACAACTGTTCACAGATATCTTGCAATGTTCCGTCACGGAAACATGCTCTGACCTAAACTTCTCCCGTCTTCAATTTATTATGTACACTATGTAATCATGAGTTTCTACTTACATATAGACTGGAGCTTTCGACGAAATTAAAGTCTTGTGAATTCCTTGGTTAATCTAAGACAGTCGGATCGTTCTATTCATAAAATATCCAGCCTTTTCTGGAAGGGTGACACGGCACTAAGTCTTCTTGCTGAAACACTGCAAATCTATCTAGGTGATAGTTCTTAAGAGCATATATGAGAATTCATGATCCCGTCAACTGGATCTTGATATCCTAACCCTCTGCAGCAGAAGCATCGCCAAAACATGATATTTTTATATGTTTAACAATTTGGTGAATACGCTTTCCTGAGATCTGTTCTCCTTCAACTCGACGGGCGTATTGAATGCGGACCCCTTGGAAAAAAGTTCATACTCATCGGAGAAAAATCTCTCTTCTAGTCCCTCTTAGTCCAATTTTTACATTTATTTACCCACTGAAACAGTTTATGGATCATGTGACATGTTAAGAGTTTGTATCCGCATTAGCTCTCTTGGCATAGGGCCACGTTCCTACAAACGTTGAGGGGCAGTTGAGTCATGAATGCGAGTTCCTGAATATTCTTTATATATCTGAATACTAAAATTATCATTCAGAGGGTGAAGTCTACTTGTCCTCAACAAATACGAGCTGTTGTAACTCATTTCTCCAACATTTTCCTTTCCTCCGGGAAGATATCTAACCAGTTTCGGTTTCAGCCTAATTTGTTTACAGTATTTATTTAGAATCAGCAACACCATAACGTCCGAGCTATGTGCAATATATATTAATCTAAACTGAAAGATATATAAATATTTACAAAAGACACAAATATACACAGCGAAAACTGTACAATCTTATATATAATACATATTTGCATAAACAACGACATAAACAAATTAAAATACACTTACATTAAATACAGGATAATAAACAAGAAAGAAGAAGAAGAAGGGAAATTAAGTTATATGAGAAATATCATGGCAGAAGGAAGGAAACGATACGATGATGTCTTGGTTCTTGTTGGTAGAGAAGGTATTAAACTTTGCCGGAATACATACAGAAAAAGACCTTTGGATTTTAAAGGGAACTCCTAGAAGAAGCTGCATTTCCGTTAACACCACATTTTGTTGCAATTTCCTCGTTGAGTTAAATAAGCACCTAAACGATCTTTACACTAGCTTTCCTCTCTTGGGGAGTATTGAAACAGGAACACCTGTAATTCAGCTTTGTGGAGAGCATGAATTAACGCCAAGGCGTGTACGGTTCATGCTTTAGAGAGTACGAGAGAAGGGTAGTGAAACGAGTTCATTATTTAAGTGGAACTTGCAGTTTATTCAAAAATGCATATAAATTATATCACCTTTTACAGACGAATAGTCTGAATGTCCTCAAAGATGTGGAGAAGGCGTCGTTCTGCGGCGTCGGCGTCGTCCCTCGTCATCGGTGTCGGCGTCGTCCCACGGCGGTTGTTAGCCCTTGATGTTGAAGGAGACTCGAACCTGGGGCGGTCGCCTGATGATAGTGCAGCGTGGAATAGTTGTTGAGATTTGTATTCCACTAAGTCCCATGAAAGGAGCAGAGAAATGTAAAACTTTCGCACAAAATGTCAATAGAATCTGATACGATACTTCTCTACCGCACTGCACTGTAAATTATGGCGAGACACTGTTTACTGGCCGAATAAGTTCCACTATAAATGGTGTTGGACGCACATTTGAAAAAAGAGATGAATTCAAAATCACAGTTCTATGAGAATGATTAACATTGTTCGTGCTATAGTCACTATCTAACTTGAAGTGATAGGCAATGATAATAATCTGGAACTTTCTGAGATACGATGGTTTACCACCTCACTTAATCTTAGTGCAAAAGAAAATAAATTAAGTCCTTCGGACACAGTCTCTGCGCTGTTTGTAATGACTACATGCAATGTTCTAGCACACACACACACATGTAGAAATAAATTAAAGTTTCTGCATAGACAGAACAGAAATAGTTTATGACACAGTCTCGTGAAAAAGAACCAAGTTCTGTTACGAATCACGTAATTTCTCAGAGGTAAATTTTCTACTGAGGCACAATATCACACGTAAATGTAGACACTGTCTTTATTAGTGGAATTAGTCCCTTGAAAAGAAATAAAGGTACCGTATTTCGCAACTCAGCACAGTCCTTGAAAGGAAATATCAGCACAGTTTTATGAAATTAAATGTTAGCACAGTTCTGTGAAATGGATTGAAAAAGTCTTTTGAAAATGAAGGTTGGCACAGTCTTATGAAAGAAAATGTCGACACTGATTTTTCACGGGGTGAGTTGACACAGTCTTTAAAAGGAAGGTTGGCACTGTCCTTTATGAAACAAATTGACACTGTCCATAAAAGGAATTGTACTCTCACTAGGGCACAATTTTACGAAATAGCCTAACATAGTCTCTTGTAGAGGAAACAACTAAAGCACAGCCTTTATGCCCTAAGTCCTTTAAGCACAGTTTCAAAATATTAAGTGATTACTGTACAATCTCTTCAGTTACACAATTCGCAAAACGAAATACTGTTACTCGGCTCGACAGACCGATATTATCAGCGAATAAGCTTTCGCTTACACGCGGAGTTAAGAGTCCACAGAGAAGGCTTTCAACACTCGTATTACGTACTTTCAAACCCCGGTCCTTACCCGGACAGAGTAACAAACGGTATCACATCAGCGAGACGACTGGTTCATGACGAAGTATTGTGACACACACTGTGACACACTGACACACTCTGATCTCCTCGAGCCTGTTGACCCCCTTATATTACTCAAGGTCGGACGGCGAGACTGGAAATATGAGCTTCTTAAAAAATTCATATCTCGGCCATCCTTCCGCCGATTTTAACGTAATTTTGGGTAGTAGCATTCGTTAACCAGGCCTGCAAGCTGACGATCTCCAAATTACGATGACATTCCGTTCGTGATGAAATGCCATAGAATCGAATAGAACTTTCGGTGTGACGTCACTTGGCCTTGGCTGGCACTCTGTAGCAGCGCTTGCTCGCATGCTGTTCCCCATGATGCTTGCACGCTCGGCGCTCGTTTAGTGCGTTCTTCTCAAGAAATACATGAACGCTAATGCTCGCAGGGCATTCCCGTTCCATTATCTTAAAAAGTTAAGTAAATAGATTTTAAAAAATGAATGTACTTTCATGTAAGAAGCCTTAAAATTAACGAAACCTCATCAAATTCACCTCCATTTACATACAGGAAGGTTAAAGTTTCTTGAAATAGCTAGTCTGAATGCAAATAAGCTGACTGAAACAAGAATGCAAAATGTTTGACGATCCACAAAATACAACATTTAACTAGTTTTATTCCATTAATTTTCACAAGGGTGTACACACACGCACACAATGCATACATATACTTTCATTGTAAACGGCTGCCATTCATCTTCAAATCTGTTAATTACAGAAATCCTCAATATTCTCCTGTTAGCAGCTGGCACTCCGGCTCCGTGGCTAAATGATTAGCGTGCTGGCCTTTGGTCACAGAGTACCCGGGTTCAATTCCCGGCAGAGTCGGGAATTTCAACCATAATTGGTTAATTCCGCTGGCACGGGGCTGGGTGTATGTATCGTCTTCATCATGATTTCATCCTCATCACGACTCGTGGGTCACTACGGACGTCAAATCAAAAGACCTCCATTGCGCGAGCCGAACATATCTTTGGACACTCCCGGCACTAAAAGCCATACGGCATTTCATTTTTAGCAGCTAGCAGTTTGAATTTCCCCGCTTCTGCACTCCTTAAGATCGGTATCTGCTTCACTTATCCTTCACAGTTAAGTCCATAATTGGCTTAAGTATTCTGTCCTTATCTATTAGCCACCAATTATCCCACTCAAATACTTGCGTTATTTTGCACGACTTCATCCAACGTATTCATTTGTAACCTCGCCTTTTATCCCTTCGTTACGAATAACCTTTGCTATTATCTATAATTTTAGATATCTCCAAATAGTGTAAACTATATGAATATTCCATCGAAATTTCACATCCAAGCAGCCTACTCGGTTTAAAGGCAAATTGGTATTACTGTGGTGGGTTATCTGAGTCTTCAGGAGTAAAATTAGTATGCACAGAAAAGGCGCGTTTTACAAATCACTAAATTTATTGAATCAATATACAGTTAGTTTCTAACTAGTTACTTACTGTACGTTCGTAGAACACACTAATACACACATGAACACTAGTGCGTCGAACTTCTCTTCTCCACCCGGCTTCTCACAGTACAGTGTAATTTCAGAACAGATCACATTCAGCAAAGCTCCTTCATCTCAACGTAGACGACTGGCGGACTCACTCCCGATGAATGATTCGTCATGAACTCAGGACCATCTGTTTACGTTCACTCGTAATTGTCGCACTTAGGCTTGACTCACTCGAGACTGGCGTGTGGCAGTTTAGCTCTTTATATAGTCCCCAAGAAGTTTCTAGAATATTCCAATTGAAGATCATTCTGGGTGCCTTGTAAATTGTTAACCAGCTTCCAGCTTCTTCTAGGTTTTTTCTTATAGCGAGCCTCGGGCGTTCATCGGCGCTATTATTTCACTCGCTGTTGGACCCATCCACAGTGTCATTACTGAGCTGGAATTGCCTTCCTTTGCTGGAATTATCACCGACCGCCTCACATTTGTCTATCATTGTTACATTAGGGTAATTTGGATGTTGAGTTAATCATCCTGGAAGAATATACACTGACGAACCATCAAATTATAACCACCCCTACCCGGGAATATTTATTGCGTATGGAGCTTAGAGAGGTACACGTAATATTTATAGAGCATATCTACTGGCTCGCTGTTAGTTGTGTCTCCGGGGTCAGTATCGGAAAATTTGGCGATCTCTCCAAATGTGATAGTGGTCAAATTGCGATACTACGGCCATTTGATACCAGCATCTCTGAAACGGCGCATGTTCTCATGTCGCAGTTATGAGCACGTATCGAGAGTGGTACAACAATGGGAAAGCAACGAACGTCGTCAAGCCGGGTGTCGATAGGAGCTCATTAATGTCAGAGGCCAGCAGAGCCTGTCACGCATTGTTCAGAGCGACTGCAATGCCACAGTTTGAGAAATCGCCGAGAAGTAAAACGGTAGTGACCAAGGCAATAATTCACAACACATGGTATCTTACAGCGAACACTGATGTGTATGGGACTGCGGAGTGGGTTGGTACAAAGTCATCGCATTGGACTGTTCGCCTGGTCCGGTGAATAAAGATTCATGCTTTCCTACATCGACAGTCAAATGAGTGTATTCTGATTACTATCGGAGGCTATGGCTACTGTTTGCATTGTTGGGCAGAATCAGGCAGTCGAAAGGTAGTTTGATTATCTGGGCGATGTTTTCGTTGGACATTCTGGATTCTATTATTTCCGTACATAAATTCTTGATAGCTGCCTCCTATCTGGACTTTATTGGGAAGCAGTGTAGTACTTTACTGACTCAATAATTATAATATCTTCAGCAATGGTACTTTACCATCACACTGTAGTTGCTATACTGCAGCACAGTTACCATACTATATTAGTAAGTACATGTGCATTAGCATTACTATCCTGTCATGATGCTACGAGGCGGTGCTACAAGCTATCATGTGACAAATAGCCGAATGCAATACCGATGTAGCACCTAGGCTACGGCAGAACCTTATTCGGGAATGCGCCGCAATACATACTTCGTAAAGTCGTTGTATTTCAGTATCGAACCATGCGACTTTGTTTAGGAGCTATGGACTCCACACCTACCAATGCTCTTCTAGTGTAATCCGAGGAAATGGTTCTTGGAATTAGAAGACAGATGCATATGTTTTGTTTGTTTTGTTTTTACAATTGGCTTTAGGTCACAACGACAGAGATAGATCTTATGGCAACTGTGTGATACGTAAGGGCTAGAAGTTTGAGGAAAGCGGCCGTGGCCTTAATTAAGGTACAGCACCAGCATTTTTCTCGTGTAAAAATGGAAAACCACGGGAAACTGCTTTCAGGGCTGCTGACCGTGGAGTTCGAACCTACTATCTCCCGAATGCACGCTCAAAGCTGCAAGTACAACTGCTCGGTAGGACAGATGAATTCTAATGCAGTTACGCTTCATCGTGCTGTGTATAAAATGACCATCGGCTCCAACAAGAATATGCAATGTCGATAGAACATCGAAGTAACACGAACCGGCTAGAAAACGTCGCACTACGTTAGTTGTAACGAGTTATTGCTAGCTGCATCATATACTACCAGCTGTCAAAAAAAAAACCGACTCAACTGTGCCTGGTTTCCAGTACAATTGTGAACTCTTATCATCTCCACTAAATAAATTCTATTTTAGCAATATGACTCGCGACACAAACATAACTGTCAAATTTACGGCACTTTTTCAAAAAGTGGGGCCATATTTTTTATATATATAGGGAAGATAGGAGGCCCGTATTTCAGCCCCTTAGCAGATTTGGAATTGCAGAAATTCAGGAAAATTATGGACAAAGCTAGAAATTGAATGGTTACCCAGAATAAAGATCTAACCCACAAATAGAACATTATTGGGAAACGAAACCAAAAAGACGTTTATTTTGATTCTGATAGGATTGAACTCAAAATCAAAATAAACGTCTTTTTGGTTTCGTTTCGTTTGTCAATCTTCTGTGCAATATAAAAACATACAATGTAGGTCATACATTAGGGAAAATAATACATGTCTCATAGATAATGCAACGTATGGCTTTTAGTGCCAGGATATCCCAGGACGGTTTCGGCTCGCCAGGTGCAGGTCTTTCTATTTGACTCCCGTAGGCGACCTGCGCGTCGTGATGAGGATGAAATGATGATGAAGACAACACATACACCCAGCCCCCGTGCCATTGGAATTAACCAATTAAGGTTAAAATCCTCGACCCGGCCGGGAATCGAACCCGGGGCCCTCTGAACCGAAGGCCAGTACGCTGACCGTTCAGCCAACGAGTCGGACGTCTCATAGATACAAACATAAGAATGCAAAATTTAGTGGAAAATAGGTTTATCTTCAAACAGTGGAAAACTGATCTAAGGTATTGAACCCTTGAACTTACCATTCCATCGTTGGTCGGCCACGGCTGCTACAGTAGAACAATATAGAACTCTTAAATCATGGGTCGTTGCGGGAATAAGTTCGGTCACGATCTTAACCAAACGATGGAGTTCAGAAGAGAGCCTAACTACTTGAAATGAGGAGAAATATGTGCTTACTAACATTTATTAAAATCGAAATGACACGACAACCTTGTTATTTTAATATAAATCCTTGAAATAAAAAACTTAAAATTATTTATTATTGAATGTTTCAAACGCAGTCACATTGCATAGCGTTGATTTATATCTCACAATATCGAAGAGTTGCTTCGGAGAAATTAGTACATTAGTGGACAGCGAAACTGAAAAACTGAAAAAGGAAAGACCTGAAAACCGGGCACCTATTACTCCAAACGAGAACTGAGAATTAATCCACACGATCCGTAGAAAATCTGACTTTCAACAAGTAGAACGCCTGATTTCCTCTCAATTAAGGTTATCCACCAGTCGAATACCATTTTCGGATACGGAACACCCGCCGAATGGACCCTTAATCGAACCAAATTGACTATCAGTTGCTTTGGATAGGTTGCGAAATATTATGGGAAAGCATGGTGTTCACTACGAGTTAACAGCATCATTCACAATTGAAATAAAATTCCACCATGTACACTGACTGACAGAGCAAATGCAACACCAAGGAGGAGTGGTTCGAAAGGGATGAAAGTTGGGGAAAAAGCAGAGACGGCACGGACGAATAATTGATGTTTATTTCAAACCGATATGCAGGTTACACAATGCGCACGGCATCGACTCAGTAGGATGTAGGACCACGGCGAGCGGCGATGCACGCAGAAACACGTCGAGGTACAGAGTCAATAAGAGTGCGGATGGTGTCCTGAGGGATGGTTCTCCATTCTCTGTCAACCATTTGCCACAGTTGGTCGTCCGTACGAGGCTGGGGCAGAGTTTGCAAACGGCGTCCAATGATATCCCACACGTGTTCGATTGGTGAGAGATCCGGAGAGTATGCTGGCCACGGAAGCATCTGTACACCTCGTAGAGCCTGTTTGGAGATGCGAGCAGTGTGTGGGCGGTCATTATCCTGCTGAAACAGAGCATTGGGCAGGCCCTGAAGGTACGGGAGTGCCACCGGCCGCAGCACATGCTGCACGTGGCGGTGGGCATTTAACGTGCCTTGAATACGCACTAGAGGTGACGTGGAATCATACGCAATAGCGCCCCAAACCATGATGCCGCGTTGTCTAGCGGTAGGGCGCTCCACAGTTATGGCCGGATTTGACCTTTCTCCACGCCGACGCCACACGCGTCTGCGGTGACTATCACTGACAGAACAGAAGCGTGACTCATCGGAGAACACGACGTTCCGCCATTCCCTCATCCAAGTCGCTCTAGCCCGGCACCATGCCAGGCGTGCACGTCTATGCTGTGGAGTCAATGGTAGTCTTCTGAGCGGACGCCGGGAGTGCAGGCCTCCTTCAACCAATCGACGGGAAATTGTTCTGGTCGATATTGGAACAGCCAGGGTGTCTTGCACATGCTGAAGAATGGCGGTTGACGTGGCGTGCGGGGCTGCCACCGCTTGGCGGCGGATGCGCCGATCCTCGCGTACTGACCTCACTCGGGCTGCGCCTGGACCCCTCGCACGTGCCACATGTCCCTGCGCCAACCATCTTCGCCACAGGCGCTGCACCGTGGACACATCCCTATGGGTATCGGCTGCGATTTGACGAAGCGACCAACCTGCCCTTCTCAGCCCGATCACCATAACCCTCGTAAAGTCGTCTGTCTGCTGGAAATGCCTCCGTTGACGGCGGCCTGGCATTCTTAGCTATACACGTGTCCTGTGGCACACGACAACACGTTCTACAATGACTGTCGGCTGAGAAATCACGGTACGAAGTGGGCCATTCGCCAACGCCGTGTCCCATTTATCGTTCGCTACGTGCGCAGCACAGCGGCGCATTTCACATCATGAGCATACCTCAGTGACGTCAGTCTACCCTGCAATTGGCATAAAGTTCTGACCACTCCTTCTTGGTGTTGCATTTGCTCTGTCAGTCAGTGTATTTGTCATTCATGACACCCTTAAGTGATAAGGTAATCCCGATGCTAAATGTGCATCACCCAAACAGCTGTTCGGAAGGAACCAACAACAACCTGATCCGCGAGGATCTTACGTTACGTCGTTCTAAAGGAACAAAACTGCGAAATGCAGGAAACACTTATTCATCACGCATTTAGAAGAAATGCCAAACACTGAAGTTAATTAAGAAGTGGTAAATCACTTGAAAAGTATTATTATCAAACCGATTTTCAGGTTAGAAATGGTTTTGTTACGCTTAATAAAATTACCAGTCCACATTGAAAAATACTACAACATTAAGGAATTCTTTCCTTTGAAAAGCAATGACTACCATTACAGATCCATCTACTTATTGTCTGTCCCAACACACTACCTATAAAATGATTACTTAATCGAATTCAACTACGAATAAAATGAAAGTACGACAAAGATTGAAAATAAAATAATATTACTGGCTGACGAATTGAAACCGCATTCGCAACTCAAGTCTCACACTAATACACTGAGTGTCAATATGCACACTATCAGAACGAAACGGACGTCAGAACGACAAAACAATTAAGTCCTTAAAATAAAATAACTTATCGAAGTTGCCCACGCATGGGGAAATACAGTAAAATATTTAATTTCCGTCAGCTCGATATCCAATATTTGGGCAACCCTCATTCACCGATAGCGGCCCCTTTATCTCAAGGAACACCCTTCAGCTGTTGGAGCTACGCACTAGTTGGCCTCATTATTGTCGATCTAACCCTCTTCATATTTCATATTTTACTGTAGAGGCTACCTTCGCCCAAGTCACTTCGCAAAACAAAAGAAACATCTAATCTGAGACTTGAGTATGTACAGCTGACATCCCAGACCTATCGTCGGGCTCACTTAAAATCTGTACATCCTAACACTAATCTCTATGTACATGATACCTTCCATATTCTATCGTCGGGCGTGAGCTAGGACATCTCATCATCAATGACTCCAAGGATAACATGTGTCGTCCTAAATCTATGGTCGGGCGTCAAAATGGATCGTACTACGTATCCCCTAGCATATCAGGCGAACTAACAATTTCAAACCAACTCTGACATTTCAATACACATCGGACCACGTCTCTTACTATTAAACGAATGCAAGTCGAAAAATGCAGTAAGTCTCCATCTCGTTACAATACGTGAACTCGAAAATAAATATACGTGACAAACAATTCTCCAACTCAAACACAATCTCAGCCTGTGCCATGAAGTTTTTAGGGAAGCAATGATAATTCCCACCACACGTCTACCATTTAGTGGATGTATTCAAAATAATAATCATCACTACCGCATTAGAAACTCTCTAATCGCCTACCGTCAATTCCAAATATTTATATCAATGACATATCCAGTGAAACGAAATTCAATACAACACCAACCATGTATTCTAAATGCTCTTTTATCCTTGAGGTCACATTATCTTAATATTCATGCGGGCTTTACGTAACTAGTCACCTGACTTTTACTACAGAGATTTTTAACCTTTTACTAGAGTCGTTTTCACTTGGGATCTTACTAGAAATCTGCGATGCCTCACACAGTAGTCGTCTCAAATTTCGGATTGGTAGCGGAATACTCTACAGCCTGTCACAATACAGTCTGTTTCACAAATACTTCCTCGGCAAACATAGCCTGTCTCAAACTCATTCTCCTCGCCTTATCCCAGCGGTATCACTTATAATCCAGGCTTCATTTCATCTTCAATATTCCTATCCCTCTCATCTCCACATATATAAATTCTTCGCTCTCAATCTATTTTTCTTATATTTCCAAGACCCTTTTCATTTTTCAATCCTCTAGTGAAAACAACAACCATTATGAAATACACCTCTTTATTTTACTATTACTACGACTTTCGGACCTCGAGAATCCAAGAACACACCGCGACTTTCCGTATCATTGATATACACGATGTCCCAAAATTTTTACTTCCCATGAATAAATATAACTCTATCGAATTTCACTGAAATATTCTAAGTGCCTGTGATCCTTGTAAAATATACAGGTTAAATGCACTTTTAACATAGACAAATTTCTTTATCCCGCGGTATACATTATTATTATTATTATTATTATTATTATTATCGACAAACATTTCTGAATTCAACTGATATTTGAAATTAAGACACTCTTCACGACTATTTTACAATTATAGCTTTCCTAAATTTTCTCGCTTTGGACAATATCTCATAGAACATTAACACCAGATTTAAACGTCGCATTTTTACAGATTCTTGACGTGAAATTTTCAAACTAAAATTTTCACACGCTGACCAAAATTATAACACTTTTCGCCTGATAATTACAAATATCAACCCGACAATCATCTTGAAAAATTTGTTGGGACTGAACAAAAAAAAATCTAACTACAACATAATACAAATATAGACAGACCTGCAAAATGGCGCCATCCTCAGTATTCTGGCTACATTTTCGCCAGATGACCTCGTGCCTTTAGCCGTACATTTGCACAAATAACATCATCATTTCCAACATATCACTCTTACAAACACTGCCTTTTTCACACGATATTAAATTACAACACAAATCACGCACTTTCCTCGTTATAATGTGTACCACGAACCTCCCTCGTTCTGCAGTCAACTGCTACTGTCTGCTTTCGTCCCAGAGTTGTCTCTCTCTGTCACCCACAACACGACAGGTGTTCAACAGATGGCGAAATCAGAACTACTCTGACTAGCTTCCCCAACTCTCTTACCACTTTCAAACGCAGATGAGGTGATATAATAAAATCTGCTGTGTACTTTAACAGACGCCTATACTTTCACAGTTTGTCGGCAAAAGTCCAGAAATTTTCAGTCACCTTCCCTTTTTAACCGAATATGTGGATCTTAGCCACTAACATGTATTAAGTTGTTTGTAGATCAATCTGGTACAATTTTCAGCTGAAGACGGGCGTAAGCTACCGCCGCTTCAAGAACCAGATCGACACTGAAAAATATGCAATGGGGGGTTCCTCTTATAGTCTTAGGAGGGACGCTACATACACTACTAAGCTTGACTGCGTAATCTGCTAATTTCGCGTCCAATATACCGATTTTTATGAGACTTGTCCCAGAATTCCGGACAGACTTGTAATTATTTTAGATGTTAATCTCATATTTTTACCACACTCACAACAAGTGAAATAAATTATTTCTGCCCGAACGCTTCGCGCGTTTTCTTCATCCATTGACCTTGGCACGTGGAGCTAGTTCACTGATCTGACGCTGACTTGTACTTAGGCTTAACTGCATTTAAAATTTACCCTGGGGGCTCTGTCTTCACGTAGGGTTTAAGAATAATTTAGATGATATATTTCTTTATTTACTGTATTGCCAAAATCCCTCGTTACGCAGAATTCCGTGAATTTAAAGAATTATCGGGCACTCGAAGACCGCCGAGGTGTCACGGTATTTCACTAGCTTGCCGCGGGTGAGATCTTTCCCACGCAACATCGAGGCTCTTAGGAGCGCAACATGGCTGCCCTCAAAAATAAAAGTAGCTTGTTGATTTGAAATAAATATTGAGAAAATAAAAAAAATATTTTTCTCATCGTGGAATTATGGGTTCAGTATAAATACAATATAAATGCAACAATGAAGAGAAAAATACATATTTAGCATTGCTCAAGATTATAAAGCACTCTCACTCTGTTTCTTTCAGATTCTGATAGAACTCGCGCTATTGGAGTGGGATGAACTAGCACATATCCAATAAGTCCCTCATCTTTGATTTCTTTATAGCGATACCTTCATTATACAGTTGACATAGACTTGTGGGAAGTGGCTGTAGTAGTAACTTCTTTTGTAGGCTCGAAGTATCTCGTAAGTGAACCAAGGCTGAAAAATATTGCGACTGAGTCGAGCTCGAAGTCTATTGGGTTCCTCGTCTGAAAACTGTAACAATTGGTACGAGGTGATCTTAAATTTAGGATCTCTTTTGAGCATGTCTTCTATGACCGATACATCAAAAAAGTCTTCTGCTTCCATGTAGTATGCAGAAAATCCACGACTCGCATTAACGATGACTTCCACCCACTGTTTAGTGTGATAAAAAAAATGAAAATGTCGTATGGCTTTTAGTGCCTGAATATCCCAGGACGGGTTCGGCTCGCCAGGTGCAGGCCTTTCTATTTGACTCCCGTAGGCGACCTGCGCGTCGTGATGAGGATGAAATGGTGGATGAAGACAACACACACACATACCCAGCCCCCGTGCCGTTGGAATTAACCAATTAAGGTTAAAATCCCCGACCCGGTCGGGAATCGAACCCGGGACCCTCTGAACCGAAGGCCAGTACGCTAACCGTTCGGCCAACGAGTCGGACAGTGTGATAAACTGTTGCCTTCTTCTTACTTCTCTCTATTACTTAAAAAATCTCTATCACAGGAAAGAAAGCTGTGTCCCGCGATTAAGAAAGAACTTTTGGTCAATGATTGTAAAATATTTCTTCCTACTTAGGTAATGATAAAGAGCTATGCTTCGCCAGATATTGTTCTGCCAATGCAACGGTCAGACCAAACTACCAATCTCTTCTTTTCACCCTGTTTTAGTGGTTCAAAATACATTTGTATGCACAGTACTTGAGAATGCATGATGTAACTTCTGAAGACCCTCTTTTTCCCACTGACTCATTCCATATGAAAAAAGCTCTATCTGCTCCCATGTCGTGAATGCCCTGATTGTAGGTAGATAACTGTCTTTGACAGAACACGAATGAATGGTGAAGCGTACGGAAAAACATTACCTGCTGCATATCTGTACATAGTACCACATACTCAAGAGTTGTTCTTTGCAATTTCACTATAATCATGAAGAGCACTATGCACCGTCTGCTTTCATATGATGAAGCTTACTCTGTGCACTTACCTTTTTCTGCTGTTCTTCTGTGCCAGCTGGTACAAGTTGAACATACAGTTCATCACAGTACGAGCAAGTATCTGAACGCGGTGCTCCATATCGTAATTTAAATTCACTTCGCAATATACACTCCGTATGTGCTACTTGAACAATTGACATCAGGATTGCTTTTTTAAAAAGATCATACAGGTTTTCTACACAAAGTTTTTAACTTAAATAAAGCCCCTGTGAGACAGACCTAGAGTAATGATTGTCTTGGACAGGTATAGAATTAATATGATCTCTTACAAGTTGCGTAACATTATAGGCCACCGCACGGGGACGATTAAAATGCTTCTCCCTCATATCAGAAATATCAAGGTTGTTTTCAATTTTCCTCTCAAGTGTTTGCAGTCGGCGAGAAGAAATTTGGAATGCATAAAGTAGCGTTTCCTTACGTACGTTGTATGTTTTGCCATCGACAAAATGTTTGTACTTAAAGGTTGCTTGTCTTCTTGATATGTCTTCCTTTTTTAACTTCTCTGCGTCTTACATCCTCTAAGGTTATACACCCCACTACAAACCTGGACTGTTCATCATGTTAGTTGGTAGAAGTTTCGACGAAACATCAGCTTCTTCGTATCTGGCAAAAACTCTCCACATTGATATTGGCAGTGGCATTCGTTAACCTAAAAATACTATTTTTGAATTACTTTGATTTCTCAAATCATTATTCCTGTACACTGAATACAACTTGAATTAAATACGGTTTACTGAAATACGTCACTTTACATTGCTTATGATTATGAACATAGATATAACTATGTAAACAACTTTCAGTACACTTTAAGGTTATATCACTATTCCACTCACCTTATGTGATGAACATTTTCCCGGAATGAAACGTCCTATCCTGCTCCTGTAGGGCTCTCCAGTATTCCTCAATGCTTTATTTCTATTATCCTCCCATTCATATATGTTAATTCTACGTTTCCGACCTTTGTTTAATTGTTTTTCAGCACTGCTGCTA
The DNA here is from genome assembly GCF_040414725.1 of Anabrus simplex. Taxonomy (NCBI): domain Eukaryota; kingdom Metazoa; phylum Arthropoda; class Insecta; order Orthoptera; family Tettigoniidae; genus Anabrus; species Anabrus simplex. Next base: position 1,091,856,400 of record NC_090266.1, read on the forward strand.
AGAACTTGCTTGTGTTGAACCGCTATTTTCTTACAGATAGATCAATATTCACGGGGATACCAACATTGAAAAATTAAATAACTCTGCTTTCAAAGACATTTATGTTGTTTTACGTTCTTGAAACCATGAGTTTTATTCTGATAGATTATGATTCCACAGAAAGCTCAACTTTCGATTTTTTGTGTGTTAGATCATTATTAGTGGTAACCATTCAATTGGTATATACTGTACCAGGAAGGCCTAGGTCCTGGTCCATATTAATTGAAAGAAATGTTATTTCCAGCATTAAAGATCCGACCGACGTACGAACATCCATGTAAAGAATGTTCCAGTATGTGCCAGACCCTACGAGTACGCTAGGCGGAGTCAAGTGACGTCACCTGTCGCTCGAAGCTCACCTCCCCTAGAGATATTTCTCGAAAGAATTTTTCTTTTAACAGCTTTTTAACACCTTAACCAATTTCAACGGGACAAACGCTGAATTATAGCAAACATCATAAAAGTTAATCCCTGTAAATTTCAAATTAATTCATCAAACGGTTGTTGAGTTATAACAATTTAAAGTCTCAACGAAATTACGTAATTACGGTCACATGGCCGAGAGAGAGCTGCCACCCCTCCCTGCGCTGGTATCTATATATGTCAAGGCCAGATAGCCCGCAAACCAGTGTGCAGTACGGTACAGTACCGTACAAGGACAAGCAGACAACTGTGTGAGTGAGATAGTGAAGAGACCGGCCCGCGTACAGTATGTTCGCGCAGTCACGGTAGAAGTACTTTCGTCGTATCTCCAGAACGCGAAATTCTATCGCCGATAAAGGACGTCGCACTGCAGTTAGTATGTCGCGTCGCGATTACAATATAATCCTAAAAAGACATTTAAGACTGTAACACGAGTGAACTTATTGGAGTACAAATATTAACTATTTCATTACGTGTGGACTTAGGCAACGTCAAGTAACATTAAACTTCTACAGAGCTTAATACTTAAGAATCACCAGAACTTTTTTTTTTTTCTCGAGTATTGCATTATATTTCTTTATTCACGTCACATCAATATTTTGAATGAAAAAGTAAGAACTTTTCTGAGTTAATATAACAGGATTAGCAGAAAATCTAACTTAATGACTGTGTTCACAGACTGTGCTTATCGACTTGCTTTCTTTTTTTTTCCCTTCTTCAAGTGTGAACTGTGTGATTAAAAACGTTTCAATAACGACTGTAAATAGTATTTAGTACAGAAAGGACTGTGATTTTTCATACGCCATAAATAGTGTTCAACAGTGTAAGTGATAACCAGTCGCACTAAATGAATTTTCGCGTGCGAAACTCAACAGTTCCAGCTGTCATCACCTCATCGGGAACGTCAACATCGCCGATCCTGATTCTACATGGAACATTCCAGATGTCCATCTTTCGACATTTGGTAACAACAGTTCTTGTCATAAGTGAGTAACAAACTGACTAAACTTTTTCATTTATTTTGAACAGTGAAACTTCAGTGTCGCGTGTGAACAATTTCCATAATTTCTCAAAAGTGATAAATTTAATTTCAATTTCATTTCTCGTAGAAAGACTGTAGGATTTCAAGTGTGTTGTATAACGAGATTGACGAACTGAGAACTGAAAACTTTTAATAATTTCTCATATCCATTTACCATTATAAAAGTGTGCTTAGGTTTAAAAAGACTTTAGGTGGAAATTCACACATATGAAAGACTTTGAAACCAATGATATTTATGCCATTTTTTTTTCAAGAAGATTATTTTCAACATTTAATTTCAATATAAATTTTGAGTCAACAATCATACCGCAGGGTGAGAAATTAATAAATTGTTTTGAAAAAAAATTATTTACCATCTATTATTCGCTCTGCGAGACTATCCTTCTCTGTATCGGCTCCAAAACCCAGTTCCACTCCCTGAGGTCCTACTCATGCCCTTTGCCCACAACTTTTCCTGGTACAGAGAGGATAGTATAATAATAGATGGCGCCGCAACTTCAAGGGCACGATTTTGGAGCCATACTATAATAATAGATGACATCGCAATTTCAAGGACTCAATTTTGAAGCCGTGCTATAATAATAAACGATGCACTTGTAATAATCGCAACATTCAGGGTTCGATTCAAGTCATTATATCTCGAGCACAGGATTTGACTGCAAAGAATTTGTTGTATTTGACTTATTCGAATATTCCGGAAACATGGATAACTTACTTGCAGCAATCGAAGCTCTCAGGCTTAGCATTAATGATCAGAATGCTAAGATTGATAGGTCTAATAACCAAATGCAGACACAAATAACCGCACTACAATCACAAATAGTTGACTCTAATTCTCAACTGCAGGCACAAAATACTCAACTTCAAGCGCAGTTAACTGAGTCAAATAGTAAGGTTGAAGACTTAACTTCTAAAATTGACAGGACGTTGGACACTAAGTTTGCTGAAGCGGATAAAGTCATTAACAAAAGACTCACTGAATCTAGTGCCCTTATCGAGCAACGATTCCGTGAAGCTGGAACTCGCCTCGAAAAGAAACTTACTGATTCTAGTGCACAAGTCGAAGCTACATTGAAAAACATGCGGGATCAGTTTGTTGAAAACTTAGAGTCTATTAAGGAAGAAATAAAGACAGAGGTCGTCAGGTCTTTAGACAAAGATCTTAGAAATGTTCTTCCTTCCGTTCAAGCATTTTCTACTGAACTCAAAGATTTACGAACTGAATTTCAAGAATCCCATGGTAACATCTCACAAACTCAAGCAAAGTTAGCTCAGGTGCAGGAAACCTTGCGAGATGCATTAAAGAGCGACGTGGGTAAATTACGAAGCGAGATAGGATTAATTAAGAGCACGCAAGGAGAACTCGACAAGCGTATTACAGGACAGCTAGATAGCACGCATACCCAGATAGCTGCTTTCTGTAAAGACGTACAAGTCGTTAAAACTGACTTGAGGAATGAAATAAAAAGTTTAGACACCTCAATTAATTCTAAAATTAAAAATTTGTCCGAAGAAATGAATCAAATTAAACTTAAAGAACATACAACTGACGTCACAATTCCTGGTTCGTCGAGGGAAATACACAATACAACAACCCTTATTAAAGTACCAGATGACAAACCAGTCAAATTTTCAGGACGTGATGAATACACTGCTCGAGAATTTTTGTTAAATGTCGACGATTACATGGAGGAAAATAGGGTAGAGGACGATAGGAAACTTCGAGTAGTATCCAAACTTCTAGAAGGACGAGCCTTATCATAGCTTTTAAGAGCAACTTTAAAAACTATGACGACTTTAAACAGGCACTTCTTAAACACTTTTGGGATTCAGAAAGACAGCACCTTGTAAAAATGCAACTCTACTCTAGCAAATACAATACTTCAGTCAATACTTCCCGATATTCAGATTACTGTCTAATGCAATTAAAGAAGCTCCAGTTTTTAGATCCACCGTTGCCAGATATTGAACTTATTCAGATCCTAACACTTCAATATCCGCCTCATGTGCAAGAAATACTAGTCGCTGCCAACATTACAACATTGGAGCATTTTGACGCTACTTTGCGTAGGTTAGATACGGCTAATACCCAATCTAGTCCGAAAACTAACAGGAGTCGAGAAGTAAATACGAATTCTGCGGAAATAAAACCGCCGGAGAGAGAGGAACCCAGGACACGTGAAGAAGGCAGATTAAGCCCTACTAACCCAACCAGATTCCGGAATTTTAGACGTCAGAGGAATCAGGATAGACACCCTTACCAACCTAGGAATTCATGGAGACAGCGCGAAAGCACTCCTGAAGGAAATCGTGAGGCCACACGACGAGAACTCGAAAGTAGATGGAAGGACACACGGGAATACATCAGGGAGAGAAACCGTAATCCTGATGAACCTGGAGCCACATCCCTGGAATACCAACGTCAATTCGGACCAAGAGAACAAAGATCACCTGATCCTGACTCAACAGGCGCTATAAAAAAAAACGCCGATCTCGCAATAAGGAGATTGACTACCGAACACGATGAGGTCGAAACGTCAAATTATTGTACTGCTGTTATCAATTACTGGCATATTGACGATTCCGAATTACTATTCGAAGACGCACAAACACTAAGGCCAATTATTACACGTTTATTACCTGTCATAACAGTACGCACAGGCAACCTACAGGTGATTACGCTCATCGATTCTGGAGCGCAAGCTTCTTTAATTTCTGATAAGCTTGTAGACTCGCTTAAAGATCAGAACAATGTTTTGTTATTACCTGCAGCTCAAATTAAAGTAAGAGGGATAGTTCCTGATAAGATTGTTAAATGTAAATCCCAGGCATTTTTAGAGTTTGAAATTAACAGTCAAATGTTCGAACACATATTTTTGGTAGTATCACGTCTTAACTTCGACTTAATACTTGGATCAGATTTTATGATCAAATACAAAGGAACCATTGACTATGATGCCAACCTCGTAAGATTACAGAATAATTCCGTAGAACTACAGCTGGTAGGACGAGGTGACCTGGAAGTTCAAGAGAAGGGAGCCCGTTTTGAAGCAGCCGGTGGTGACATTATTAAGCCCGCTGTGAGCGAGGTTGCGCCAGCCGTAGCAGAAAGTAGAAAGGGTGACCAAAGTGAGGACGATGCAGAGTCCATATTCAATGAGAACTCCATTATAGGTCCGGATTATATAATGTCAATAGCCAGTGTGGTTGAAGACCCGGAAATTAAATTAAAATTGGAGGAGGCTAAAAATGACGTTCTACAGAAATTTGCATGTGTATTCGATGATAAGCCTGGAGAGATAGCTGACTACGAATATCACCTTGATGTAAATGACTTGTCTCCTTATCAGAAGAAACCATATCCCGTACCCGAGAAGTATCGAGAAGAAGTTCGTAACTTAATTCATAAAATAACAATATGTACCACAGGAAGAGTAAAGCCTGGAAAAGAAAATCCTGCGTATTTTCTTTTCGTCCAACCAAGGGGAAGATGTACCAGGAAGGCCTAGGTCCTGGTCCATATTAATTGAAAGAAATGTTATTTCCAGCATTAAAGATCCGACCGACGTACGAACATCCATGTAAAGAATGTTCCAGTATGTGCCAGACCCTACGAGTACGCTAGGCGGAGTCAAGTGACGTCACCTGTCGCTCGAAGCTCACCTCCCCTAGAGATATTTCTCGAAAGAATTTTTCTTTTAACAGCTTTTTAACACCTTAACCAATTTCAACGGGACAAACGCTGAATTATAGCAAACATCATAAAAGTTAATCCCTGTAAATTTCAAATTAATTCATCAAACGGTTGTTGAGTTATAACAATTTAAAGTCTCAACGAAATTACGTAATTGCGGTCACATGGCCGAGAGAGAGCTGCCACCCCTCCCTGCGCTGGTATCTATATATGTCAAGGCCAGATAGCCCGCAAACCAGTGTGCAGTACGGTACAGTACCGTACAAGGACAAGCAGACAACTGTGTGAGTGAGATAGTGAAGAGACCGGCCCGCGTACAGTATGTTCGCGCAGTCACGGTAGAAGTACTTTCGTCGTATCTCCAGAACGCGAAATTCTATCGCCGATAAAGGACGTCGCACTGCAGTTAGTATGTCGCGTCGCGATTACAATATAATCCTAAAAAGACATTTAAGACTGTAACACGAGTGAACTTATTGGAGTACAAATATTAACTATTTCATTACGTGTGGACTTAGGCAACGTCAAGTAACATTAAACTTCTACAGAGCTTAATACTTAAGAATCACCAGAACTTATTTTTTTTTCTCGAGTATTGCATTATATTTCTTTATTCACGTCACATCAATATTTTGAATGAAAAAGTAAGAACTTTTCTGAGTTAATATAACAGGATTAGCAGAAAATCTAACTTAATGACTGTGTTCACAGACTGTGCTTATCGACTTGCTTTCTTTTTTTTTCCCTTCTTCAAGTGTGAACTGTGTGATTAAAAACGTTTCAATAACGACTGTAAATAGTATTTAGTACAGAAAGGACTGTGATTTTTCATACGCCATAAATAGTGTTCAACAGTGTAAGTGATAACCAGTCGCACTAAATGAATTTTCGCGTGCGAAACTCAACAGTTCCAGCTGTCATCACCTCATCGGGAACGTCAACATCGCCGATCCTGATTCTACATGGAACATTCCAGATGTCCATCTTTCGACATTTGGTAACAACAGTTCTTGTCATAAGTGAGTAACAAACTGACTAAACTTTTTCATTTATTTTGAACAGTGAAACTTCAGTGTCGCGTGTGAACAATTTCCATAATTTCTCAAAAGTGATAAATTTAATTTCAATTTCATTTCTCGTAGAAAGACTGTAGGATTTCAAGTGTGTTGTATAACGAGATTGACGAACTGAGAACTGAAAACTTTTAATAATTTCTCATATCCATTTACCATTATAAAAGTGTGCTTAGGTTTAAAAAGACTTTAGGTGGAAATTCACACATATGAAAGACTTTGAAACCAATGATATTTATGCCATTTTTTTTTCAAGAAGATTATTTTCAACATTTAATTTCAATATAAATTTTGAGTCAACAATCATACCGCAGGGTGAGAAATTAATAAATTGTTTTGAAAAAAATTATTTACCATCTATTATTCGCTCTGCGAGACTATCCTTCTCTGTATCGGCTCCAAAACCCAGTTCCACTCCCTGAGGTCCTACTCATGCCCTTTGCCCACAACTTTTCCTGGTACAATACACTGCCCGACAAAACAAGTCAAGCACCCAGGAGTGGTTGAATGTGAATGGAACCTCATATGCCGAAAGACCATGTGCTTTTATTGAAATGATTATAATATGGGATGAAAGAGACAAGGCCGTTGGCAGTTACAGGTGGAATGTTGGCGCCAGATCAGTAGGTTGTCACACCCCCCCACCCTACCCCTGGATCATCTGTTGAGGCAAGTTCGTACACAGTCGTCGCAGCCGACCCTGCAAATCCAACAGGTTGGTACTGGGACAGAGTCCCCTTCGAATGTCATCCTACACGTGTTCAATGCTGGAGAGGTCCGGGAAACTTGCTGGCCACGGGAGGATCTCAACTTGCTCTAGGCAGTCCATAGGCACACGTGCTGTGTGTGGACGTGCATTACCTCGTTGTAGCACTGTCCCAGGATGCTGTACCGTAAGAGATAGAATGTCTGTGACGTATCGCTGTACCGTCAAAGTCTACCAAAGCACTATTAGAGGTGACCTTAAGGCATATCCTATGGCTCCCCACACCATGATATCATGGATTACGTCTGTGTATCTTTCCACAATATAGGCAGGATCTGCGATCTGCCATCGACGCCGCCAAACCCGCGCATGATGGTCATCGGAGTTTATTGAGAAGTGGGATACATCACTGTTTATGATGCGACGCCAGTCGTCATCTGACTATGCCTCCTGGAAAAGGCACCATTCCAAACGCAGGCATTGGTGTTCTGGTATAAATGCAACCGACGCATCAGGCGTTAGGACCCCAATCCTTCGGATGCGAGTCATCGAGACACAGTGCGGGAACACACAGGATGTTGTAAAGTCTCCAGTACATGTTCGCGGATGGCGGGTGCCGAAGTTATGGGATCCCGCGATGCTCAGCGCACCATACGACAGTCTTCCCTCGGGGTGGTGTTTCTTGGTCGACCCGAACAGCACGTCATGATTAGGTGCCCTCATGTTCCCACTGAGTCCAATATCGGGCCACTATGATATCCCACAATGCAGCCTCTGTCAAATGCTTTATGTTGGTGGATAGGCTGTCTGACCCGTCTGCGAGGTGTAGCCGGTGCTTCGTCTTGTACGTAGTCCATTCTGCAGCCTTGCATAACTGTCTGACTCACAACATTTGACTTGTAATAACTTATCAACAACAAGACGGTGCCATGCACTTTGGTGGGTGTTCTACACATAACAGATCCATTTAAATGTAATCATTTACTCACGCATCAATGGTATGCATGTGTACCGAAGTGGGATAATATTGGACCACTCCTTCCGGGTGCATTAACTTTTTTGTCAGGCAGCATATTGAACCCTTGACTTACCATTCCATCGTTGGTCGGCCACAGCTGCTGCAGTAGAGCAATATCGCACTCTTAAATCTTGGGGTCGTAGCGGGAATAATTCGGTCACGATCTTAACCAAACGATGGGGTTGAGAAGAGAGCCTAACCACTTGAAACGAGGAGCAAATATGTGCTTACTAACTTTTATTGAATCATTTAACTGCACAAAAAAAACGTTTATAAAAAAATTCTTTATCAAAAATATTTAATTATTTAATATTTCAAACGCAGTCACGTTGCATGGCGTTAGTTTCCTTGATTACAGTATCGAAGAATTTTCTTCGGAGAAAATAGAAATATCACAGATTAGTGGACAGCGAAAACTAGAAAAATGAAATTGACCTGAAAATCGGCCCCCTATTGATCCAAACGATAACTGAGAATTAATCCATACGATCCGTGGAAAACCTGACCTTCAACAAATAGAATGCCAGATTTACTCTTAACTAAGGTTACCCATCAGTCAAGTACCCTGTCGGATATGGAAACACCTGCCGAATGGACCCTTAATCAAACCAAATTGACTATCAGTTGCTTTGGATAGGTTGTGAAATATTATTGGAAAGCATGGTGTTCACTACAAGTTAACAGCAGCATTCACAATTGAAAATAAAATTCCACCACATATTGTCATTTAATGACACCCTTAAGTTATAAAATAATCCGATGCTGAAACGTGCATCACCCAAACAGCTATTCAATAGGAACCAACAACAGCACGATCCGAGAGGATCTTACGTTACGTCGTTCTGAAGGAACAAAAAACTGCGAAATGCAGGAAACACTTATTCATTACGCATTTAGAAGAAATGCCAAACACTGAAGTTAAATAAAAAGTGGTAAATCACTTGAAAAATATTACTACAAAACCAACTTTCAGGTTATAAATGGTTACGTCACGCTTAATACAATTACAAGTCCACATGGTAAAATAAAATAAAAATGCAAGAGTTATTTCCTTTACAACATCGGCTACTATTACAGATCCATCTACTTATTGTTTGTCCCAACACACTACCTACAAAGTCATTAATCGACCACACTCAACTACGTATTATAAAAAACGAAAGAACGAAAATTTAAAATAAAATATATTACCGGCTGACGAATCGAACCCGCATTCGTAACTCAAGTCTCACACAAATAAACTAAGTGTCAACACGTACACTAGTAAAGCAATCGGACGTCTCAATGACAAAACAATTAAGTCCGTAAAGTAAAATAAAATACTGAAGTTCAATGAACTCAAACACGCGTGGCGCACTGCAGTAAATATTCAATCACCGTTAGCTCAGTACCCAATATTGGACAACCCTCACGTTCATGCCACCAGTGCTTCCATAATCTTAGGTAAACATCTTCCAGCTGGTAAGGGCTATGCGCAAACATGGCATCAATATTACTTAGCTAACACTCTTCGCATTGCATACACTACTGCAGACACTACCAACGCTCAGGTCACTTCGCAACAACACCTAATCTAAGACCTGAGTATATACAGCCAACATCCTAAACCTATCGCCGGACATACCTAAGGTCTGCACCCTAACACTAACCTCTACGTACATACACACACACACCTTCATAAACCTATCGTTGAGCGTGAATTAGGGAGTCTCATCAGCAGTATACTCCTAGGATAACATGTGACGTCCTAAATCTATTGTCGAGCAGAACTTGGATTGTCTACGCTTCCTCTAGAATGTCAGGCAAAATCGTAACTTCGAACACGCTCTTAGATATTTTGCCTGTAAACCTTGTCGAAACTAATATCACACAATGAAACAAATCTTGCCACCGAATAAACGCAAGTCGGAAAATGCAACTAAGTCCCTATCGTGTTAATAAAACGTGAAATTGAAAATAAATAACGCGTGGCAAGCAATCCACAACTCAAACACGAATTCGACATACGCAATGAAGTTTAAAGAAATAAAATGACTTTCAACACACGTCTAACATTACGTGAATATCGCCCAAAACAGTAATCTTCACCACTTCGAAAATCCACAACGTAACTCTAGGGTGAGGCACTCAAATCGCCCACCATTTTACTATTCCAAATCCATATCCATGACTAACCAGTGAAGCGAAATCCAATGAATCTACACAGCCAAACTATCGCTTTAATAACGTTCAATATCTCATCCCACAATGTTTCCGATTTAATGATAAAGTATCGTCTCGTAATTTATGAAATTTTCTGATTGGAAATTTGTCATTACAGTCAAATAACACCAACCGTGTATTCAGAATGCTCTTCTACCCTTGATGTCGTATAATATAATATTCATTATACTGACTTTACGTACACTAGTCACTTGGATTTTACTGTCAAGAACACAGTCTTCATCAGAAATTGTTTTTTTTTACTTGGGATCTTAACTTGAAATCTTACTATGCATCACACAATACTCATCTCGAACCATCCTTCGGTGAGCTGTTCCGCATTGTTAGCGGAATATACTACCTGCCACATACAGCCTGTCTCAAAAATTCTTCACCATCAACAAATATAGCCTGTCTCAAAAATTCATTCTCATCGCCTCCCACGGCGGCATTACATGAAATACAGTCTTACTCTGTCTTCAACATCTATACAACTCTTATCTCAGCATATTATTTCGGAACAATGCATTTTTCTGTTTCAAGACTTTTCAAACCTCAATCCTCTCGTGACAAACAACTTCCATAAATTTTCTTTTTCATTTTATTTTTACTACAACTTTCGGACCTCAGGAATACAACAATACACCGTGATTTCCCATATCACCGACGTACACAATGTCACAAAATTTAACTTCCCATGAAAAAAACATAACTTTATCAGACTTCACTGGATTTCGAGATGAACGCAAATCTTATTGAACATAACTGTAAAATACACTTTTAACATAGAAAAATTTTATCCCGCGGTAAATATTATTATTATTATTATTGTTATTATTATTATTTAGACAAAATTTTCTGAACTCATACGGTATTTGAAATTGAGACATTCTTCACGACCACATTATCGTTGTCATCTTCCTAATTTTACTCAATTTGAACAATATCTCAAAGAATATTAACGCATTATTTAAACTTCGCATTTTATATTTTCTTGACGTGAATTTTATAGTCCTGAAGAGCTTCACACGACGACAAGAAATGTAAGACAATCGCCTGATCATTATTAAATATCAATCCGACATACGCATTGAAAATTGGTTGGGACAAACTATATTCTAACTACAACATTGATATAATATATTTACAGACCTGTAATCTTAGCCGTCATCCTGGATTTCTGGCTGCATTCTAGCCAGCAGGCCTTGTGCCTAGCCTTCCATGGCTACATTTGGCATCATCTTCTTATATATATAACTTAAACTACACAACAATGTACATTCGGTGTCGATCAACACTGCAAACCGCACTTTCTTGGCGTTCGCCCTGCGACGAGCCCGCTCCTCAAATGGCGACTGACACAGTTTTCTCAGGACCTTGCTGTCTTTTACCCTACTACTGGCCAGGTGTTCCAAATAGGTAAAACAATCAGACCTCGCTACCAGCCTCCAGACTTCACTTTTAACAAATATTAAATGCACCTGATTGTAATACAGGGAGAAACTCAGGTACGTATTTAACCAACTACCTAAACCCTCAAAGTTATCATCTGCGGCAGTTCGTGAAAATTTCTATCATCATTTTCTTTAATATTTTACTTTAACCGTTGACACGAACATGTAACAAGTTGCTTGGAGAACAAAACCCCGTACTTCCTTCCAGACGAGTGACGTGATCTTCGCCGTTCAGACAACCAGACAGAGTGTGTTAAATAGACGGAGGGAGATTTCTTTTGTACCCTCTTGGAGGGACGCTACCCTCTCCACAAGGCTTGATTGCACAATCTGCTAATTCCACATCCAATGGACCAATTTTCTTAAAATTTGTTCCATAAATTCGGACAGACTTGCGATTCATTACGGGATTAATTTCATATTTTTCCCATGCTTGCAATGGGCGAAATGAATTATTTCTGGCCTGGCGTTTCGCGTGGTTTTCGTCATCCATTGGCCTTACCACGTGCCGCTAATTCGGGAGCCGGGCGCAAAATTTTCTCCGGACTTAACTGCATTTATATTTATCATGGGGGTTCTACCTTCACTTACGGTTTATGAATAATGTAGATCCTTTATTCCTCGATTTACCATGTCGTCAAAATCTCTCGTTATGAAGGATTTCTTGAATTTGGCATATTGTCCAATACTCGAGATCCACGGAAGTGTCCCGGAGTTTCACGAGCTCGCGGCTTACTTGTCACGGAGAGCTCTGTTTCCACGAGAGAGCCAGACTCTTGAAATAAAAACATGGCTGCTCTCAAAAAGTAGTTCGTAGCTAAAATAAATATTTGGATTAAAAAAAATTCCCAGCTTGGAATTGTGGGTTCAATATATTGCTGAATATACTGTATACTCCACTTACGGGTAAGTTACAACGAAACGGTTATAGCGTAAGGTCGTCAATATTTGATATTAACATAACATTGCAAAAAACAAACTACCACAAATGTGTTCGTAATTTCGCCCCCCACCAAATTTATGAAAAGTATAATAAATTTTAAGATATTCTTGTTTCTAACCTTACCATACACCTTCCCTACAAAGAATTACTTGAAGGCCATTTATGAAGATTATTTTCTTAGTATTCTTTTTAAGATAGTCTTTCTGCGTTGCTCGTGGGATTTTAAACGTTTTACTTGCATGTTTGTATATTCCATTATCTTGTCCCTCACTGCCTTAATAGCCTTTTTCATAGCCTCCTTATCCCATTGCTTGCGGTTTCCCATCTGAAATAATAATAAACTTTATAAATAACAAATTAAGTGGAGGGGGCGTAATTACAAACATTCCCTGATTTTATTATCATGGCCGCTACAGTAACTCACGCCACCCGTCTCACTGAAGCGATTACATGCCAGGAACTACAACACCCGACTGAAATGCAATTCAGTATTTCCAGTATTTCATACACATATCATTACTCACTCTTTGGAATAACATGCTCTTAATTCGAATGCTGCACTTACTCAACTCAACATAAATCCTTCTTGTACACGAAAACTAAACTTGGTGCACACAACCAGCTCTCACAACAAGACAACGGAATGAGGATACGCGTGTGCGCGCGGCTAAACATTAGGTGCCAACCATGCAAACTGGAAATCCTTAGGGGGAACGACATTAGGTGTAGGGGACGGAATTTGGCCCCTCTACCTTACTGATGATGACAAACTACGGACGGTAGTCTTGTACAGAAGCTGTCTAATAACGCTCTTTAGAATTACCAACGTCATTTCATAGAGCGGAAATATTTGCCATTTACGCAGCAATTCTTTATGGCGCCTCTCAACAACTGAGCGGGATTCTCGACTGACAGTTTGCCGAAGCATACTATAAAGTTTAGAGCACCCATAATGTAATATATATTTACACAAATACATATTAGGTGAAATTCTTCAAACGGTGAGGATTACCAGACTTGCAGAAATCATCACCCACTTCTTAAGAATTAAGAGACGCGCATGAATAAGACACGGCGAAAAGTAGACTTTCATTCCAAGCGAAATTCAGTATAACTAACCATAACTTCAAAGCTACCTATCTTCCTTGTACACGCATGTACAGAAATGGTGGCGCGATAAAAACCATCAACACTGCCCAACTCCAGTACAGAAAATGAGGCGAGGGAGTGGCGGGGTATTGTTGAAGGCCCTTCCAGTACCGAAAAGTACGGCGAGGGCGTGAATGGTTATTGACAGTGTGTGTATTCCTATACATCCACCACTTTTCCCATTTCAACTATATACAACGAGGTCTTGTAGCGAACTCTTTGCCTACAGCCATGCGTTAAGCGAGGATGTGCCAGAGACTCCATGCTTTGCTTATTTCGAGATGTGTGTATTCCTATACATCCACCACTTTTCCCATTTCAACTACATACAACGAGGTCTTGTAGAGAACTCTTTGCCTACAGCCATGCGTTAAGCGAGGATGTGCCGGAGACTCCATGCTTTGCTTATTTCGAGATACCATTCTGTGTGCATGCGTGCACATATTTTAGCTTCATCATCCGAAAAGGAGCTTACGAGAAAAAGTCAGCGGAATGGTCGACAACTGAACTACACAAATGATGCTAATATGCAACACTCCAATCCAACATCTACCATAAACTATGGTTCGGCATGATTTACCTTAGCAGACGACATATAACAAGCATAATACGAATGCGATTTGAGCAAACATGTTATCCCGGTCACCTCCACCGAATTAAGGTGTTGGAGTCACCGATGTGCAAATACGACCCCACTTGTGTTGCAGACTTAAGTCACCCAACCCTAGAATTTACAAAATATCACGTAGAGCGGGAAATGATGTACCCGGCGATCATAACATTAGGTACACCACAACCAGTGTTACATTCCTACTGCAACCAGTGTATCTGCACCATCTTTGAACGATTCCAGCAACATTGTGATATCAAAATAACAGTTATGTAGCGCACATCGACGACTTATTTTATTTTATTATAAAGCTATGTAAATGGCAGTGAGCAGAATTTTATTGTGGAAAAGACTGAGAATTAACATATTTTGAATCTATACAGCAAGATTATCCAGCATATAACTTTTCTGTACTGCATATTCATTGTATATTTGTCTGATCTGTATGTACACAATACGTAAATTTGTCTGAACTGTGTGTAATATAGCTGACTGGACGGTCATTAGGCCAAAAATCAATTAATACACTTTTTTAAAGTGATGCCATTTCAACACTCGACGTACCCACTTTTGATATTATGATTCTGATGCCATTGAACACTGAATCAGAAATCTGCTAGGCGGTTTCTAGGTCTGAGTTAATTCTGTGCAGTGGTCACAGATTGCACCACGGTACATCTTTAACTTGTCAACATTTACGATATAGACTGCCGTGATCCTTACCCATTCTTCCAAAAGTAACTACATTGCCACAATTAAGCCCGCGTACTTGTTATCATGACACTCTACCTCTGATCTACCGAGGAAACTACCCTGACGCTATCACGACTGGGAGAAGGCAGTGTGTTATAAAAGAAATCGAAATTAAAGGTAGACTAAGTAAAAATACTTTCACACATATCCTGTAGATCGAAAGGCTTCTCTTCCACTTTGCCAAGAAGTCCGTGGTCTGAATACTTATAACTTATTTGATTCGAAACGTTCCTTATGTCTTCAACATACACCACGTCTCTGTGTGGCCCCTGGGTGACGCCAGAAGGACTGCACGCCCGAGCGACTCGCAATTAGTGAATACGTGACTCCGAGGAGTTTCAATTGGGTCCGAAACCTGTTTCCACTAACTCTAGGGAGAAAACGTTCAATTCTCTCCTTTACTTTCCTGTTTACCTGCCTTTCCCTTGCGCTTCTTGTCGAGGGAGTGCTGTTTTATTTTCATTCCTAGCCCTGATGAATTGGTAGCTTCACACTACCATACTTCCTTAATCGCCGAGAAGTCCATCGAAACTTTCAGTGAAATTATTTCATCACTCGTATCATTTCACAACCTTCATATAAATTATTCTTCACATATGTCTGCTGTGGAAATGAAATTAATATCCTGTACGAGGAATGCATTGTGAATGCGGCAGTTTCAAATATATTTGGCTTTGAGCACGCAGCATTCAAATAACATGTCTCGTAACCTAAAGAATAACTTACTGCAGTTGAAATCCTTGTTTCATAGTGAAGAGCAATAGCAATATGAAGACATACATTAACCTTAACACCTTCTAGTTTTCACATTTTTCCATCATAAAATTGCACGTGAAATTTGTCGATAATAAACAAGTTATTTTTCATGGTCACGCGTGACATTAATTTTAACTCTATTTTGGATCTCCCAATAATCGAGACTAGTTTAGTGCGTCTACTTGGATGAATGGCCTTCAGAAAATTTCAGAGGGTCCCGGATTCGATTCAAGGACTGGTTGGGTATTTTGGCCGCGTTTAGTTCATTCCTCTAACTTGTGGACTGGGTATATATATATATATATATACATGTATAAACTATTAATTGACGCGCAACACACTACACTGCCAGCCACGACAGAATACGTATTTATATCACTCAATAGATTGTTGGCGACAGGAAGGGAATACGGCCTTAAATCTCGTCCAGCCAACATGTGTGACCCATGGTCATAAGATTAATAATGGGAAGTGCCAAAGAAGGAAGAAATTATCAGAATAAGTTCAAGTACTCTAATGATTTCTATTGATTTATATTGATTTTAGTACATGATATGCATACATTATTAATACTATTTCATCAAAGAAGCATTCATCATGTCTACATGCAACGCGTAGTGCGACTATTATACATTTACAGTTCAAATTATACAACCGAGAATTACGATCTTGGGCATTTATCGGGCAACGTAGGATTGTATTTTACACATGGTCCATGAATGTCAGGGCTTGATTCTTCTGCAGAAATATGCTTGAATTTAGTGGTAATAGCTATCCTGCCTGTTTTGTAATATCATGTTTTGATACTTACCGATTGTGGACATCTGCCTCTGGCTCTTGTAAGTGCAGATTCTTTCATTCTCAGGGGGATCCGGGCTCTTCAGTCGCTTGTTGACATGAATCGGCAGGTGACATAAGGAAATCTAATTATTACTTGAAATAAAATTCAAGAAGTGGGCTGAAATGGATTTATTATAAAAAATAATACTACGTCGAATAGATGTGAAGCATCGAATATAAAACCATTTTGTGTTACCGAAAGAGCTGACAGAAAATTTGACACGAATGTGGATAAAAGTGAAGACCTAAAAAAATTGTGTTATTGCTATTTAGTTAAGTTAAACGTTAAATGTCACTCCAGAAGAGAATTAAATAACAAAAAAATGAAAAGAGAAAAACTTGAAAATTACTATCGTATTTCAAGTAACGCCGTTGGGCGATTCACTTGGTCTGTGAAGATTTGGTTTCCGGAACCGGACTCCAAAATTTTCTTTAACTAAGGTTATCCACCGATCACAAAATACCGCGTAGGATATTATCAGCCACCGAATGGATCCTTAATCGAACCGAAACTACCTCCGGTTATATTTGAACCAATTAATTATACAAAAAAGATGTGTTTACCTCACAAGTTAAATTGCTTCTTGCCAAGGCATGGTGATCCAAAATTCAGTGTTATCAATCCCAAATATCTCTATAAAAATACATGGTCGCACCATGTTATGTCACAACCAGACACCAAGAAATAAAGTTACCGTACTTTATTTATTAATTATTTGAAATTACATAGAATATTGTTCCACTGAACTGCAATATTTATAAAATGTAATTCAGAACTTCAGTTTACATATAAGTTAACACACAAATATCTTTAAGGTTATGTTAGTTTATAATAGACTAATTTAAATTGAATAAACCAATAAGCACGGATTTCTGAAAATTAATCTTGTAGCTTCTCCGAATAATAACTAAATAAGTTTAATCCGTCCGTTTATGAACGGTACCAACAAAACAGAACTGAAAAGAGTAACTTCAATGGATGGTGCCATAATAAGCATCACCATGTTATCAATAGAAACAAACATGAACTTATTAAACAAATGGTCTACATCAAAATGTGGAAAACATGGTGTATTACTATAACGATTTACTTATTTCAGTAATCACAGCCATCATCCTAAACATTGGAGAAATGTGCTACTCTAAAATTATGATCAGTGCTATCATAAACAGAATTCAATTTTATTTCAAACCTTTAACTTCATAGCCAACCCCGTGGAGTCGGGGTAACGTGTCTGCTTCTTACCCGGGGGCTACGGGTTCAGTTCCCGGCCAGGTCAGGGATTTTCACCTGGATCTGAGGGCTGTTTTGAAGTCCACCCAGCCTACGTGATTATAATTCATGAGCTATCTGAAGGTGAGGTAGTGGCCCCGGTCTAGAAAGCCAAGAATAACGACCGAGAGAATTCATCGTGCTGACCACACGACACCTGGTAATCTGCAAGCCTTCGGGCTAAGCAGCGGTCGCTTGGTCGACCAAGGCCCTTCAAGGGCTGTAGTGGTATGGGGTTAGGTTTTAAACTTCATTGATCAACACTACTAAAATTTAGCTAACGCTCTACTATCGAAGACTAAACTCATCGTGTAACGATTAAACACAAAATGTTACCCCTCACGGGAATAAACTAACCATAAGTCCTCGCAGACTGAGCTAACCATCTAAGTTGGGTGATGGACAATGAAAATAAATGTACACTGATCATTGCAGATTGAGCTAACTATCTAATTGAATACTGAACATTGAAAATGGACCAGACACTGATCATTGCAGACTGAGTTAACCATCTAACATAACTCATGAATGTCGCAAAAACAACTACCATCAAAAGTAAACTAAGTTTGTAAGCTAGTGACCTCTCCTGTGCTGGATGTTAATTCATTCCTATTACATGGTATGGGAATAATGAAATGACAAAATCATTTCCGCATTGTTACAACCTTTTATCCCTAAAAATAGTAACATTACTTACAACTATCCGTGAGGTTTACTAATCAACTAATAAAAGTACGCATGAGTCTATCCGCAATCAATACGTTTTAACAGACCATTGCTATACGACTCAAATAACACGATGGTCCATCAGAAAAAGATAACTGATACCATCTAATAATAAACCACAAATCTCAACGGTTGGCACGTGACAGACGAGTGCCATTATTTACCTGTACCATTTGATGACTTCGCTGCAACACACACTCATAATTTACTGCCACAACAAAACTAACTGTGTCAAGATTTCACCGTAATAATCTGTTCCACCTCTCAAAAGCCATTAATGCAGTATACAAAATATCGTGTCTGTCATTTACGAGGTTTACATATTATTATTTATTTTGACCTTCTTAAATATTCCAAACAGTCGTCTGATAACGGGCTCGCAGTATCCTAAAAATATCATCCCTTCGCTTGCCAGTTCTCCTCTCCGCCTCAGACCTGTCGTCTTTATACCTGCGGTAATTCTACATGGAAGGAATCACTTTGAAACAAGCCAGATTATAATATACTCATTTCATACGAATTTATTTCTTATAACATCTAACCTTTTGAGAACACATAATTCCTCGAACCAAACGGTCTTCAAACCCTGCACATTGCAAATGCTTTTTATGACATTCTAACACATTATTTTTTCGGGCATCATCCCGGAACTCATTCACTATTATTTCCTCGGGGATTTATCACATTATTTCACCAGGGTACTACCTCGTCCCGCAATCAGTTCATTATTTTTAACATCCCAGAATTCAACTCCACTAATTTATTTAACACTGTCTCTACTGCTTCGTCTTTTCTTCATCGTGGCTATTGGATTTATATTTGAACTCAGAGTAATTTCTTACACAGTTTTATGAGGCCTAACTTTATTTTATTTTATATTTCATTTTTATATCGTGGCTTATTTCACGGATTCGCCGTCGTACTGAAATTACGTAAACTACTGGAACGAACTTCTAACACATATCAAACTTTAAATGACAGGAATATCATGCAGATCTTCCCTTAATTTAGATATTACGTTATATACTGTATATCCGATACATACAAAACAAAATGTACCAACACTCAAATACTTTTCACAGTCATTTGACACGAAACATTGACACAATAATTCTTTAACGACAAACTGGCATAGACCTTATCGTTATCCGATACCTCTTTAATCCCATTTTTAAGTAATTGGCTGAAATTTCAGGATTTTAACATGAAATCTACGTAAACTTCTCGTTATTCATTCCATGTGAAACATATGTGTGCCACACAGCACTTAATATTTACACGAAATCAAAGAAAAACAACAAGCACTCGGCCAGAAATTTAGGCCTTTATTTACACAGAACGTAACGATGCAGAATAAACTTTGGAGAATACAAATCATGTCACCCACCTGGAGTTTTTCTGAACAATGGCATCTTATCAGACATTACCGTTCGCCGAACGCTCAATTAAGGCTTAACACACCACGTTTACACACACTATGCATATTTAACACATTTCTTCTCCGAGATTCTTAATTAACAATATTAATCAATTTAATTTCCTACATTCTACACACTGAAAATTTTAATACTTAACAAATATATGTAAATCTTCAATGTTATTTCACACGTTTCTTCTTATATATTCTCACCTATATATGATATGTACATAAAACACTGTACACTCATAATATATAATTTATTATCAATTCACTTCTTATTCCAACTTTAATATTCACACCATCCGACACATTTAGCAGACAAAAGGAATGTACTGAAATTAACATGCCGAGATATGCTGTTGATTTTACATTGTTTCCCTCACCAAACACGGGAAAATTTTATATTCACACGAATATGAGTATTTATTTCATTTCACACTCCACCTGTTTTTGCCATACCCATTCTAGGCTGGTATTTACACTAATCATGAGCAATCTTGAGTATCCGACAGCATCCGCACATAAGTAAGTGGCAAAGGGGAACACAGGTCTCGACTTCCAAACTGCCAATGACAGAATGCTCCGGGGCTCAGTGGCAATCCTAATATACCTGCGTTTTGGCTCAAGGAAGTGACATAACGATTGCGTCATATTAGACATTTCCATTTATCCCTGATGTCTCATACTTGTTGTTGATACCCATAAGGTTCAGAAAAATTCGAGGAATATGAATCTCATCATTTTATAATTTTAATTCGCCTCTAAATGGTCTAAAATGCTGAAGCGTGGGGTGGATAAATAGGAATTTTCTCCCACTATGATGACATGCACATATGGTTTCGGACCTTCCCACGGTCTTGCACAATCTTTCCGTCTTTGGCCGGAAGAGAATTAATAACATGACAATTCCTTATGATTTACTGGGCGTTCCCTGTACCAATCCAAGTATAAATTGACTCTGGATAATAATCGTATTTTATTTTTATTTTTGCTAGTGGTTTTACGTCGCACCGACACAGATAGGTCTTGTGGCGACGATGGATTGGAAAGGCCTAGGAGTTGGCAGGAAGCGGCTGTAGCCTTAATTAATGTATAGACCCAGCCATCGTATTTCAGAAATTAGCCACAAGTATACTCGAATCCATCCGAAATTCTCCCGTAGGATCTTATAAATCTGGATTCCTTTTCTGTCCAAAGAGATCACAACTCAACCTCAACGCTCTTGTCTCGTGGATAAGAAACCTGAAGAGTTCACAGGGTGCTCCTCGAGTAATGATGCACAAATGGATACTCCTTTCCCAATAACGTATCTCGCGGCTAGGATGGCTAGTAAATTTAGGGTCCCTTTCGATGATTGTGAATTATCAACAAAGAAACTTTCATCAGGTCTACATGCAACGAGTAGTACGACTATTATACAGTACATTTACAATTCAAACTATACAACCGAGAATTACGATCTTGGGCATTTATAGGGCAAGGTAGGACTGTATTTTACACATGGCCCATGAAAGGCAGCGCTGGATTCATCTACATAAATATGCTTGAATTTGGTGGTAATGGATATCTTACCTGTTTTGTAATACCATGTTTTGATACAACACCAATATTTGCTCCCTCATCACAAGACTTTCACTACACACAAACGTACGCGCGGAACGACAGTCCTTTGTTTAATTTTCTCGGGCTTACTCGCGGAGGGCGTAGTCGGGTGGTGCACAAGCCTGCCAACCTGTCTACTTAGGAACTAATGGACTAATGGGGGAAAGGTGAATTAAAAGTTTCTTCTTGCCATGCGGCCGCGCCATTGGTCTGGATAGGTTAGGGTAGGGCCTGGACGAGACCATTAGTCTGGATAGGTTACGGTGGAGCCTGGACAAGACCATTGCCCTGGATTGGTCAGGATAGGGGCTGGACAAGACCATTGTCTTGGCTATGTGGTCTAGTGATGAAAAGGTGAATAGCAACGTTTTCCTCGCCGTGCGGAGAGAAACGGCGGTCTATGTAGGTTAGTTGGAGAAAGGTGAATTACATTTGCCTTCTGTACTTTCTTCCTAACAAAGATCCACCAATACATTAACGTAAGTTTCAGATAACATTATTGCTGTTCTGTATTATAAATTGCTTCCTTCACATTTCCTATTCACTTGTTCTTTTGTTGTACCAGGTTGGTAACGGAATCTGCTTATTATAATTGACATGAATAACGTCATATGTCACTTTACGTTGGCCAACAGGAATGCAAGTAGCTACTGCAGTAATGGAAAATGGCGTGTAATGCTCTTCGTTAGGTTATACAAGTAAATTTATTTCTGAGGTGGGATGGTGGGTTCCTGGATATCGCAATTAATACATCTGTCCTCTGACACTCATTCCAAGTAAGATTTCATTCATATCTACTTCCTTATAGTGTTTGAAACATGTTGTGACGAGGTGTCAATTTTTATCGATACAATTCATGTGATGTACTGCACGCTTCTTGAGCTTCTTCGGTGTGGACTAGATGTCCAGTATTGCCACAGCTGCCCCTGAAAAGAATATACTTACCGAAGATGTGAGATTTCTCTCAGGCGCGATCAGTCCCCGTCATCGAATAGGGAAGCATAGGGATAGTTCACTAAGAATAGTCTACTAACTACATAAAGCATGACACAGACTGATTTTTAAAAATTGTGTATAAAAATTTTATTACTCAAAATTAGAAAAATGAAGAATGTAATCAATTAAATATTAATTAATGAAATGTAAATTTTAAACTGAAACCATGGTGTTACGTTATTATAATGTCCAAGAATGTTATTTATCAAAATAAAATGTGTTACCACATCATTGATTAATTTTTGGAAATAATTAATTTGTTAATTATCAAATTTTTGTATAATCAATTACCAGATTTGTTTCTTAAAATCCATAAATACCCGTGTAAATGTACACACCAACAGGGTAATAGTGATCATGTAAAAATGCAATAATAAGTGGACCATAATAATAATAATAATAATAATAATAATTTTATCTAAATCAAGTTACAGTGGCTAACCAAAATCAATCATCTGAAATACTAAAAATCATCCACCAAACTCAATAAAAGACGATAGTAAAATATTTAAGAAGTTACATAAATAAATAAATAAATAAATATGTTACTATTTTAATTAATTAAATTATAATTAATTTTTAAAATGCATAATTAATTGCTTTGAGAGATTGATAACATGCCTCCTCATTATATCAGGTTTACATATTATTTTGGAAGGCCTTAGTGATGACATACTAAAATAATAATAATAATAATAATAATAATAATAATAATAATAATAATAGTCATCCTAACAAAATTAGCCACTGGTGTCCACCATAATTCGTTACCACTGTGCATATGTAATTTATAACTCAGAACACTCACTTTCCAATAAATCACACCGCTGGTGATTACCCTTTACTCTCATTTATACAATTTATTGAATTTCTTTGTATAAAATAATATTTTCGATGACATGTTACAACTCAAAAGAAATAAACTTGCTCACTGTGTAAAGAAAAAAAGACATCAACTGCCTAAAACATGCTTTTCCAAAATAATAATAATAATAATAATAATAATAATAATAATAATAATAATAATAATAATAATAATAATAATAATAATAATAATAATTTCATTATCAATAGTTACTGAACTTTCCGAGAGTAATTCGTGTTCCATAATATACCGTACTCCTTTATAAAATACATGAATGTTAATTCAAATCATCCAGTTCAGTAACGTATTAAATTTTTGGTTGTTGTTGTTGTTGTTGCATTACGAACTAAAACGTTTCTTTTTATTGTGCGCGAGTCTTACCCTATCTTATTCTACATTACACCAAAGAGAATATACTCTCCCACTAAAAAAACCTCCTAAACTATCATACTATTTACACCAAACGAAAGACACAGCCAAAGGTAATAGCCTAACACGTAAACTAACATTAATTATATACAAAATGTACATTAAAGATCGATATTCACCATAAATTCTTCCATGAAAATATTATTATATGAGGTTAACACAATTTATTTCCTATAATTATTGGTTTATTTCAGTGTCCAAATAATATTAATTCACTGAAACAAGCCTAATCACGACCATAACCAATTATTCTCGTGGCTTATTCAACATAACACACAATGACAGTATGAAACAAAGTTCGTATCATCATTAAGGATAGTAGCACAAATAATAATAATAATAATAATAATAATAATAATAATAATAATAATAATAATAATACGTTGTGTCCCGCAAAAAGTAGCTCCAGAAGGTAAGCAATATCAAGCACTCTTAATAAATTAATTGGGTTTTCCGCGTGCCAACATAACATTTCAGGGGCAATCTAAATATTCAATAAATTTCTACGTCAATAATCGATGTTTTGTCACAATTAACCCGTAAAAGAGTCATTAGATCCCTTCAACTACGTAATATTTTTGACTGGTTCATCGTCATATCTACTTCTCAATATTAAGTCACCTTGGATTTATAATGCCGGCATTCACTACAACTCAGCTGCATCGCTGACTTCTATTATTTCCAGTCGACCTGCTAATATATATAAATCTCTCACTTTTCCTATGAGAATAACGTCGTGTATCACATTGTTCTGTTACATATGGACCTTACAAAATCTCTGAGTGTTTTCGTCACTCAACATAGCAATTTTTTACGTAGCAACAAATAATTTATGAATATAAGTTATATGTTAATAATAATCAACCAATTATTTATTACGGTATTCGCTAAAATGAAGAAGAAGAAATAAAGATCACCATCATCTTTACTGAAATTATGATAGTGATTCTCATAGATTTAGATTATAGCATTAAGTTACATTATCACCATCATGACTCGTTATACTGGTCCACACACAAAAAATAATATTATTAATTAATGAATAATAATAATAATAATAATAATAATAATAATAATAATAATAATAATAATAATAATAATAATAATAATAATTCACAGACGACGATCCTTTGAATATCTCAAAATAGACATGCTTACGACACCACATACTCATGAACAAATATTATTAATCTCGCTAAATAATTGACTTCCAAGACATGGATTCGCATACACTGCTTTTACATCAACATGACGATTGCTACTTTTATGACGTTCTCTACGGGACATGAATCTCTAACAAGCATAGTTTTAAAATTGATATAAAGAAAGTTAATGACAATATCAGTAAATTCGCCACTGGAGAGACCTATAACCTGGTGTAACGGTTCAAAACCCGTTACAAGATGATATCTGTATTTTTATTATTTTATTATTTTATCTGTATTATTATTATTATTATTATTATTATTATTATGTCAGTATTATTATTATGTTATCTGTGATATTGTTACTATTATTGTAATTATCAGTCTTATTTAATTCGATTTTGCAATTGCCTGTTGCTTGCAAGATTGTACTTAGATGTATGCATATATGCGTATGGGTAGAATAACACTCAATACCTGTACAGTGAGAATTGTTGTATATATCAGGGATTGGGTGTTTGTAACGGTTCAAATCCCGTTACAAGATGATATCTGTATTTTTATTATTTTATTATTTTATCTGTACTATTATTATTATTATTATTATTATTATTATTATTATTATTATTATTATTATTATTATTATTATTATTATTATGTCAGTATTATTATTATGTTATCTGTGATATTGTTACTATTATTGTAATTATCAGTCTTATTTAATTCGATTTTGCAATTGCCTGTTGCTTGCAAGATTGTACTTAGATGTATGCATATATGCGTATGGGTAGAATAACACTCAATACCTGTACAGTGAGAATTGTTGTATATATCAGGGATTGGGTGTGACGTTGGGACATTGTGCAAGATTAGTGGCGATTCTGCCAAGTCATCGCCGCGCCATGGCTATGTCATCGTATTTATTTAGAATATGCGCTCAGAGAGTCAGCCGCCTCCGGGCTATTTCACCACTGTATGTAATATCTGTCGCGTAGGTGGGAGTATGTCATTGTTATTTCTGGAGATTACGTAGCGGTGTCAACCAACGTCTATATAAGGTGGATGCACATTGTAGCGTCAGTCATTAGTTATACGGATGCAGTACAGTGAAGAAGTCTACTAGATCAAGAGGCCTTAGTTGGTCAGTGAACGAGTGTGAACGAGAGATGGAGAAGACTCAGTGAGCCATTAATCATTGGTCATTGAGAGAGTGAGGCCAAAAGTTGGTTGGTCGCTCACTCAGTTGAAGACACGGACGCAAGGGCTTACCATGAAGTCAGAGAGGGCAACCCTGGACCTGCCAAGAGGTAATACCATATTGACTTACAAAGAAGTCAGATGATATGGAGAAGAAGCAGTCACAAGGATGTATCACCAAGTTAGGCCTGACACATCTACAGTAAACACCAGATCAATGGATTACGTCGTAATTACACTCAAAGTGTTGAAGGTACAGTCAAGTGAATCAGTGAGGGAAATATTTCGTATAAATTGTTAAATGTCCGGTCAAGAAGAATTCAAATTCATGCCTAGTTTCTTTCAGTTGCAATGTCATAATTTCACATTCTCATCTGTTTTATCGCAACAAGACTCACTATTTTTTTGATATATTATTTAAAGAATATATATTGTTCTATCGAACGAATTCATAGTTTTATTTCAATGAAAGTAATATAACTTAACCTCAAAATTAATAGGGAAACCGAACGCTAATCTCCTTTTCCCAGAACTTATATGGTATGTTGTCAAAAGTAAGCTTATTACCCCACACCCTAGAAATAGTCAAGAGTCTCATTGTATTATTGCTGCACTGAATGGCAGCTGGCGCCCTTCAAATAACGTATGTGTAAGTAAGCAGGTAACTAGTAAGTGTGAGTACCAGGTTCGACGAGTGTGTATTTTATTTAATGAATGTTAATTTTCATAATTTCCATTTTAAATGCAGATATTCAGATTTTTCAAGTAAAATGCAGATTTATATGTTTGTAAATATAGTCAGCGACTCAGGAACATGTTTACACTGGTACAATGGGGGTGCTAGAATGTTAATACCTCAGAACATTCAAAATGATGGAGTCCTTGCTCCCATTATGATTACTTTTTATTACCTTAAGCATTAAGACATCATTTCCAATTAAACACTATCATCACTGCAAAATCCCAGCGAATGGTGATTTGAATTCTTCTTATATTTTAATTTTTACTCTAGGTTAACTGAACAGCTACATTCCATATTCGTTACTTGATATAAATTGGTCCTATTATTCATCATTATAAATGTAATTGACCAATTTTCTTTTCCGTAACACGTTAACTGTTGTGGCTGTTGCTTGACTAACATCGATAAATCTGAGTTGTTGTTTACCTAATTTTACGGGAGCTGTCTGCTTTCCTAACACTTAACTGAAATACTGTGCGCGACTCTCCCACTCAAAAAAGAAGAACAGACTATATTACCTTGGGAGTAGTAGTCGAATATTATCTACACTAGCTTATTCAAAATAATCAAAACCCAGCCGAAATCCTACTTTTAACACTACACTATTTTATTTACACATAAGCTATTCATGCACATGTCTATACATAAACACTCTAGTACCGAATTGTTTAAATGTCTAATTCTACTGAGCGTGGTTATTTCAGTGTCCATGGAGTTCTAATCACTAAAATTAGCGCTTGCCATGACTAGGAATGTTGTTTCATGGCTGTTCTCTGGATTTGCGTTACTATTCTCAAATGAAGACAATTTTCTTTCGACACAACACAATATATAAACAGGCGATGTCAACATAAGGTCACATGATAACAAATTCAAAGCATTGTCATGGTTAAAAGAATCCTTTCTCAAAATATCCTAGTAAACTCAATTGGGCATTGTGAATAACTCAACAAAGTTACCGCCATTGCTGATATCTGTCGGAGTAGGTGTGTAATCACACTAAAATTCGATGCAGCGTTACACTGGTTTTCTTTCTCTTAATCACACGGTCCTTATCTTGCCTGTGAGCACTTACTTTACATTGTTTCAATCAGCTTATCCGCTGGCATATTCTCATATAATTTGTCTCCATATGCTTATCCGCTGGCAATTATTATTCCCGTCGGCTTATCCGCTGGTATAATTATTCCCATCATCTTATCTACTGGCATAGAAATTCCTCTTTTTTCTCTCTTATTTTCCTAGAGAAGGCTTCATTATAATGCTCTCTTAGTCAACTTGTCTGGACCTCTTCCACATTCAACAAATCTTATCATTCAAAATCGCACCTTTACGCAGATTAAATCTCCCAATTGGTTTTTTCCGAAAATTTCTTAAAATAGTACACATGACATAACATACTATATATTCCCTTGTTGTACGATCCATCCGGTGGCATCAGGAATCAATTATCCACTCGGACTGTTCCGTATTATCTAAAGCATCCGAATATTCATCAATATTACAATTCTGAAATATGTAATTGTTGTATGACCGTTACTGTTACCGACGATCGCAAATCACCATAACCAATGTTTAGCTCCAGTTGCCTGTCTACATCACTTAATTGATCTCTTTGAACACACAAACAACTACATGTCCCTAATTTATTCTTATTATTATTAATGTCTTCCTTGACGCGACTCACCTGCTTTAACTCCCTACATCCAATTTATCAGTGAATATAAAATCAAACGTTGTCCATCTCTACAATCTTGTCAAATAAACACTTACGGCACACTATTTAGATTTAAAATCAGGCCTTTACATTAACTTCTAAATTATAGTTATTAAAATGAATTAATCTTATTACAATAATCGTTCGTGAATAGAAAAAAAATATTACAGAACGATATTGACTGCGCTCCTAACTATGACACAAAACAAAGCACTGATTAATTGCTATTAATGACAACGCGCGTAATGATAGTATACATTTAGTGTAAACTACATCTTATATTTCCTTCATGACTTACTCATATAGATGCAATCCTGTTCACCCCATGGTCCGTCGACTTACGTCCTGGTGCTTAGAACATGTTGATCTCGATGATGGATATTTCATTAATCTTGCCATATCCACGCATTGCCTTCATTAATATAATTCTACACTCGCAACACATGTCTTGAGCCTTAAATCTAACACATCCTACAATATATAATATTAGCTCTTATTTTTCCTAACACATTTATTTCTACACTTAGATATCCTACTGATTCTATTGTTGTTATCGCGGATATGTTCCTTCTGTGCTACGTGTTTTGGGCCAGCTGTCTTCTCCTAACTTCCGAGCAGATAAACGATTCTGAGTTTCCTCATATAGCTTGCTTCTACTGCAAGGTCGCCTCGTAATGTTTCTGTTGTGTCTGGTCGTTAGCCTGACTTCTGGAAATTCCTCCCCTGCTGGCTCACTTACATTCCATTGACAACGTCAATAATAGCTTGTAAGATTGCTTATGTGACATTCCTCGGCTCGTTTTCTTCTGCAATGAATGGAATGGAAAGTCTTTCCCTATTACCGGCTGGTTAACATTGAACATGTCTCCCGTCTCTCTGAGAAAAGTTTTTGATTTGAGAATATGATATAGCAGAGTACGGAAACACGGCTTGATGTGTCGATTCCTCCCATAAAATTTCCAGTTTATCATTACTCTTTTACTCGAAATCTTCCCTTTTATTCTTATAATTAGTGTAAAATAGGCAGTGCCGTGTAAAAGACAAAACTACTGGACATTGTCCTGTGTCTACTTCACACGAATATTATCTAAGTATAAGAAAACTTATTCACTTGGTGGGGACCAATCACAACTCACGTTTTTCCAGATTGACAGCTCGAAGTACGTGTGACTTACCCTCGAGTTCTGGCGGAAGGATACCACTACAACGTTTGTGAATTTGAGCTACTCAGGGCATTAATTTTCCATACCAAAAATCGTATCACTTTACTTCCTGTCTTGCTTAAATCATCAAATCACTGAGTTTCAATTGAGATGTCTTGACTCGGAAATCGATCGTATAATGTTTAATGACTTTGATTGCTGTAGTAGTGATATATTTTTCTAGGAATTGTTGGTGTAGCCACTGTACGGCTGTAGTCCCCAACCTGTGATGGCTACACCGCACTATCTAATTATTAACTTCCTGTTACACAATTAACATTGTCGCTTGCACCTAAATTTGTATATTTTAACCTAGTGATATGCTCACACAAAATCTTTAACTTACGTCATATTTCACAGATCGACTTAACATTCCTGCCCGCTAGTTTTAAAATTGGAAAAATGGCGAACTATCATTGGCTGAGAGGTGTTCGACGTTCCTCTGTCTGGACGATTCCAAGACAAACTAAGGGGTTGGGTATGTTGTTTCGATATTCATTCTCTCTCTAGCTTCTGTTTCTTAGTCCACTGTCTGTGGAATGCTCCCAGGTTTGTTCGTTGTTCCAAAATTTTCCTCACATGTGCAGCGGATATCGAAAGCTTTCTTTTCAAAGATAATACTTTTATGATCATAAAAAACCGTGACATTTGGAGATTCAAGTGGCTTAGCAGTCCACTTCAGAGATCTCTGCTGTTATTCCGCTGTGTTCGAACTGAAATCTGCTGTACTGACGGAAATCACATTTACTATTTATTGAAACCAATATATTATTTCCATCAAACTCTATCAGATGGGTGCAATATATTGTGACATTTATGGTCTATTGTAATTGGCAGTGAATTTTATGTGAAGGGACTGTACGTCACGTGTGCCACGCCAAGTGTTCACCGGTGCCATCAGAGGGGTAACTCTCTTTTTATTTTTCTATATAACCTACCGAGGGGTGAAGACCAACGTTATCACCGCAAGAAGAGACGGATAAATTTATTAATACTGCTGGACTCTCCATCCACGAAGAACGTTACATTTAAAACTTTCTGTAATATCAAAACTTCAGATTCGACGTCTTAATAAACATTCTCCAACAAGTGTGCATAAAAGATTTGATAACGTACTTTAGGAAGGTATAAATAATTATATTATGAAATAAAATTAATTATGGAATTAATTACCTAAATTAATAAGAAACCGTGGCAGTCTGGCTTGAGCAAGCGAGGAGTGAGGTTGCGTTGTACGGTGCGTGCAGGGAACATGGTTTCTATCGAGCAGTACTGGGTCGCGATTGGGAGGTGGCAGCTGAAGCAGAGGAAGGAGGCCAAGAATGGACTGGCAATAAGAAAAGAGGAGGTGAAATGGGGTGAAGCGGTGCTGGTAGCAGCAGTGTTAGCAGTGCTTTTGGTCATTGGGGGTGGGGTGGAATTATACCCAGGCCCAAATACCAGTGGCAAATTCAGCATGGAAGATTTGGCAGCACTTAAGGGGGTAGTGAAGGAAGTGATACCAGAAAATTGTCAATGGGTTAAGTTGCAAGAAATAAAGGACATGATGGAAGAGCAGAGAAAGGAGATAGGGAACATGAAGAAATGGTTAGAAACGAAGACTGAGGAATCGAACAATACAGCGTGCAACAATGAGAAAGAAATGGAGTTATTAAGGGGGAAAGTGAAACATCTAGAAGAGGAGGTGTTGATGATGAAGAAGGAAGCAGAGGAGCACAGGCAGTTGAGAATGAAGAAAGCCATATTTGTATATGGTGTGAAAGAAGGTGAGAAGGAAGAAAAGATTGATTTAATCTATAAGTAGTAGAAGTCATATGGGATAGGATGAATATGAATTTCAGTGAAGTTGACATAGACGATGTGGAGAGAGTGGGCAAAGCGAAAGGACGAAGACCAATTAGAGTACAGTTTTTCTCTACCTTAATGCAAGAAATTGTGCTAAGAAAGGGCAGTAACTTGCAGGGTCAGAAAGTATGGGTGAGGAAAGACATGGGAAAATAAGGTGTGGACATGAAAATTCTGAATGTGCATCTTTGTAGAGCGAGACAGCAAGGGCTAAAAGAACGCATAAGAGGTCAGAGATTAGTGGTGACGAATGGGAGATGGGTTAGGGAGCACCCAGTGGCGAGGCTGAAAGAGATGGACGAACACGTCAGTTCCGAGGGGGAAGTGATTGCAGTGCAAGATGGAAGGCAGGAAGCAAAAGCAACTAGGGGTAAAGTAGAAGAAGGAGTAGAGATCAACCTATGTGGAAGTGGACAATGCAGTGTGGATTCAGAAGAACAAGCAGTGAAGGGGCGAGTGAGGATGAGCCGCAAGAACGGGCGAGTGCAGTGTGTAGTGGTTTAGAGAGCAAGAAAGAACATGAGAAGATTGATCGACAAAAAGGTAAAGATGTCATGAACAGAGGAAGAAGTAGGAGTCTAAAAGACTTGTGGGGTAAAGTGTGCAAGGGGTTGGATGATACGGAGGGCATGGAACAGCAAAGAGTGTTAAGAAAAGGAGGAATCGAAACAGGGAATGACGGGTGAGAGCTATAAGGAATAAGAATAAGGGAAGCAATTTAGAATTGAGGGAGTATAAGTTATAACTCTATTGCAAAATAGGATATGTGAATATAAAGGGGCTAACAAACAAAATAGGAAATAAAAAGGTTAGGGAAGTATTAGAATGTTTCGACGTTGTGGCACTCTTGGAGACGTGGTTGGAAGCAGGGAAAGAGATTTCGTGGAAGGGATTTGTGATTAAATATAAATATAGAAGAAAGGATCGGAATAAGGGACGTGCCCCAGGAGGAATGGTAGTACTGATTAAAGAAGAGATTAGTGAACTAGTAGACGATATCGAGACAGTCATGCAGGAAGCTATATGGGTGAGGTATAATATGGGATGGGTAGAGTGAAGGATGAAGAGAATAAACCTAGCGATCGTTTATTGCCATCCTAGTAGTTCCGTATGCACAAATAAGCATCATTTTGAAGAGCTATTGGTGGAGATTAGTATGACAAGAGAGAAGTTTGCAGAAAAAGAGGACATGCTGCTATTTGGAGATTGGAACGCGAGAATAGGGGAACAGGGCCCAGTATATAGTAGGGAAGACGGGAGGCATATGTTGAGGAGTAGAAGAAGTGAGGATAAAACTATAAACAGTCACGGGGAGAAGCTCTTAGAGTTGTGCGCAGCGGGGAATTTATATATTCTGAATGGATGGAAGGAGGGTGACAGTACGGGGAAATTGACCTATGCTTCAGAGCAGGGGGTTTGTGTGATAGATATAGTTTAAAGCTCGGAGGGAGTGTTAGAGAATATTGTAAGGATGGAAGTAGGAGACTGGATTCAATCACACCATTTCTCAGTGTGGGTTCTGTTAAAAAGGAGGAGGAGAATAATATAAGGAAAGAAGTTAAGATGAAGGACGAATTAGGCAGCGGGTATAATAAGTACAAATGGACAGAAAAAGTGGAAAGGAATTGGGACAGGGTAGCAAAAGAAGAAGTACACTTACTGAAATATGGATGGGAAAGAGCGTTAGAAGAGAATAATATCGATAAAGCCTTGGAATTGCTGCTACATCCAGTAAAGATGATAGTTCAGATAGATAAACGTGGAAGAAGAAAAAGAAAGAGGGAGAATAATGGTTTAATAAAGAGCGTGAAGGTATGCGAAAGAGAGTGCTGGAAGCGTTAAGAGAGTATAGAAAAAAGGTGGGAGCGCAGAAAGAGAGGTTTACTGTAAGTTAAGGAAAGATTACAAAAATAAAATTTGTGAGGTAAAAAATGCGTGGTTAGAGGAACAGACTGAAGGCATAGATAAAGAATGTAAGTTGAGCAACACTGAAAAAGTTTCGGGAAGGATACATAGAATAATTAAGTGGGAAGTAGAACAGAGAAAACTAGTATTGAGGATGTACAGTGGGTTATCTACTTTACGGAATTACTCGGGGGGAAGGGGGAGGTATGGTTGAGTGAGACGGGAGATGAAGCAATTTGGAGGAATAGAAGAGTGGCAATTTACGAACTAGACAAGGAAATTACAAGAGAAGACATTTTGGGAGTGATAAGAAGAATTAGGGGCTGGGCGGCGGGGGGTTGCATTGGTATCAATAAAAAGTTTTGGAAATTAGCATAAATGGGACAATGATAAAGGGCATAATTAAAGTATTCAATAAGATTTTTGAAGAAGGGAAGTACCCTAGGAAGTGGGAGACAGGAATTGTAAGCCCAATATTTAAGGGAAAGGGTGGCAAAGACAATATGAATAGTTATAGGGGAATATCTCTGTTAGATTCCTTAAGTAAAATGTATACAGGGGTATTAGCGAACAGGATAAGTGGATGGGCCGAAAGAAACGAAGTATTGTCAAATTACCAAGAGGGATTTAGATAAAATGAAAAGAACAGTGGACAATATAA
This sequence comes from Anabrus simplex, assembly GCF_040414725.1. Classification (NCBI taxonomy): domain Eukaryota; kingdom Metazoa; phylum Arthropoda; class Insecta; order Orthoptera; family Tettigoniidae; genus Anabrus; species Anabrus simplex. The sequence goes on from NC_090266.1 coordinate 1,091,890,827, forward strand.
TGATAATGAAGACGGTTTTGGAGAAGTATATGAGCTCGTCAAGAGGTAAGGTGTATGTAGCGGCAATTAACTTTGCAAAGGCGTTCGATAAGGTCAATAGAAAGGCCCTATTAGAGAAATTGTGTAGGTTGGGGGTGTCGGAAATGATGCTAAGGGCAGTGGAGGCGATATATAATGTGGTTAGGTGTTGTGTAAAACTGGGTGGCGATAGATTGAGCAGACCACTAAAGTCTAGGGTGGGTTTAAAGCAAGGGTGTAAATTATCGCCAATATTGCTTATTTTATTTATTAACGATATCCTAGATGGACATGGGGAAAACAATTGGGCCGTACCGGTGATTAATGGGTTGGAGATACCGGGCTTGATGATGTGATATTGATGACTCTAACTTCAACAGGGATGCAGAGGAGCTTAAATTCAGTGTCGGATTTAGCAAAGAAATAGGCCTTGAAAATTAACGGGAATAAATCGAAAGTGCTAGTAGCCCAGGTACACAAAGGAAGGAAGGAGGATGGGAAATGGGTCGTGCAGGGAGAAAGGTTGGAACAAGTAAGTAAGATGGAACATTTAGGAGTCATTATTAACAGAAAACTGACAAGGGGCTATCAAATAAGGCGAGCGAGAAGCAAAGGTATGGCCGCCCTAGCCTCAGTCAAAAACTTGCTGGATAAATTTCCGGGTATCAGTTATAAAACCTTGAGGTTAGTTTTAAGATCGGTGGTTTTTGGTAGAGTAATGTATGGGGCTGAAATTTGGGGGTTGGATGAGAAAAGACTAGAATTAAGACGAATTATTAGTAATTTCGGTAAGTCAGTGATGGGGCTCCCGCAGTGCACAGCTAATGCAGGGGTGGAATTACTACGTGGGGAAGATTTGGAATTTTAGTGTGTGAAAAGAATAGAGAAATATTGGATGATTTTGAAAAGACATGAAGGCGGGAGAGTGCATTAAGCCGCGTACGAACAACACCTCAAGAGTATGTGTAAGGGATGCTGGCTAGTCGAAATTAAAAGTTATTTGGAGATGATAGGATTAGGGTACATGTGGGGAGAGGACTGGACGAAGACAGAAACCAGAGGGCTGAAGGTGCTTTCGAGGAGGATTAGAGATATGCATGGGCAGAAATTATTGGAGGAAAGTAGAGTAAGTCGTTCGCTTAATGTTTTTAATAATGTAGAGGAAGTAACGGGGATAAACTTTAGATACGTTGATAGGTTAAATAGGGGTGGGTTGGTTGGAGGCTGATGGGGGTACATAAGAATAAGGGTTGGTTAAGAGGGAGGGACAAGGCAGTTTGTATACTATGTGGGGCAGTGAACGACAATTTTCACTTATTAGGTGATTGTGGAAAATCAAGTAGTATAAGAAATATATTATTGAGTGCCAAACATCGGAAACTATTGGGAAAAGAGGATGAGCAGACTATTTTAAGGTGGATTATCAAGCAGTGGGAAGACGGGGGAGTTGAACAGGTATCTATGTACGGTAAAATAAGTCCTGTGAGAGCAAGATGAAAGAGAGAGAGTCATAGGGTGGATACGGGGGTATGCGTTTTGAATGGGGATGTGTGCTTATGGGAAGCTTGTTTAATAGGGTGGGCCGAAAAAACTTTAATTCTTTCTTCCAAGTCGTAATACCGCGGAAAAGTTGCGAATTGGGGAGAATAAAACGGGGTAAAAAAGAAACAAATTAGGTTCATTTCTTCCGGTCGCGCACGTGCTCTAAAGTTTGCCGAAATTCGGAAAAATGTATATTTTTACGATCATTTTCTACCTTGCTTTACTTGTCAATATTTAAATGTAATAGCTCTAGTCGACTCTTGGTCGAAGCAATAATGATTTAGAAAAAAAATGGTTCATATCGGATAAGGTCTTCCGCTCGCACAACAGCCGTCAAAAATCTAACAAATTCTCGCGCTCGTCGTAACTCGCTCGGGTCAAATACTCTGACTCAAACCCACCTACCACTCTCGCCACCAAGTCGTGCCATTGTTGTGTCAGTCTGCATTTATCCCTCGTGTTTGATGTGTGTTTCATTCGTTCTTTCAGTTACTATTGGGGCATTTGCATCTACTGTATTTCGACGTTTGTTTTGCGTTATGACATTTTTGTGTAACTTTGTGACTTAACGGTGGTATACTATGGCTGTACCTCAGAAACTCATAACAAGACAGATATTTGATTGCCTTATATTTTCTGCACCTAAAGACTTTTCATCAAACAAGCTTCCTACTGGTGAGGACGTGATTAGGTGTTGTTCACAGGAGAGATAGCACTTGGCGCTTTAGTTAATAATAAGAGCGTCAGTTTTTCACACGTTGCCAGTACAGTACCAAACAAAATAAGTGGTTTGTATCAGAAAGCATCCATCCCAACGGTTACAGATAAGAGAATTTTGCAACTTATAAAAGCGTTGCATGATAAATATTATAGCATTCGAAAATCATATACTCGGGATAAGAATAAAGATTCGTTTAAGTAGATAATTGACGAGTTTAAGCAAAAATGCTCACTGCTTTTTGACGTAGCGGCTTGCAAATGCCCCATTGTTGTTAATTGCATTTGTAACAGAACCCCAGATTTATGTAAATGCGATATAACTGTCAACTGTGTGCAAAATCAAACAAAATACCTGCTATTGAGCTAAGATTTGTTTACCTATTACGAGCACACGGAATTGGGAAAATTGGGGGGTTGGACGTGTCTGAAACAAAGAAACGTATTATATCATTGGGAAGGAGATCGCATGACTGCCATTTAATTTTGGATGATGAATCTGAATCTCATCTGAAACCCTCGTGCTCGTATTCAAATGTAAATATTGTTGAAACTGATGATGAAGACCAATATCTTGGTCGCTATCGCTACCTTTACTAGAAGGGTAACAACTATAACTTTAACTTTAGCTTGTTTGATGAAAAGTCTTTAGGTGCAGAAAATATAGGGCAATCAAATACCTGCCTTGTGATGAGTTTCTTAGGTACAGCCATAATATACCACCGTTAAGTCACAAAGTTACACAAAAATGTCATAACACAAAACAAATATCGAAATACAGTAGATGCAAATGCCCTAATAGTAAGGAAGAGCGAATGAAACACACATCAAACACGAAGGATAAGTGCAGACTGACACAACAATGGCGCGGCGTGGTGGCGAGAGTGGTAGGTGGGCTGAGCGTCGGAGTCCTTGACCCGAGAGAGTTACGACGAGCGCGAGAATTTGTTAGATTTTTGATGGCTGTTGCGCGAGCGGAAGACCTTAACCGATTTGAACCATTCCTTTTTTTAAATAATTATTGCTTCGAGTAAGAGTCGACTAGAGCTATTATATTTAAATACTGACAAGTTAGGCAAGGTAGAAAATTATCGTAAAAAGATGAATTTTTCCGAATTTCCCCAAACTTTAGAGCACGTGCCCCACCGGAAGAAACGAACCTATTTTGTTTCTGTTTTACCCCGTTTTATTCTCCCCAATTCGCAACTTTTCCGCGGTATTACGACTTGGAAAAAAGAAATCGACCTTTTTCGGCCCACCCTATTGTTTAATAATTCGATGATATTCAGTGGATGGAGATCGTATGATCAATTTAATGGTGAGTGGAGTACTGGTGATGGGTACATAGTTGAGTTGGTGAGTTGGTGGAATTGGGTAAATGATGTGTTATTTAGCAACGGTAGAGGCCTTATTGTTTGCGATATGCCATGATGGTATGTTATTGCTGACTATCGTTGTTCTGGAATTTAACGGGAGTAGGTCAGGGAACAAGGAATGTGACGCAAGTTGATGAGTGCACAAAGACAGGTGATGAGTGTGCTGAATCGAGAAGTCGGTGGCTCCTGCAGCAACAAGCGCTTGTATCTGATATATCTATTATGTAAGGAAGGGGAAGGGCTAGATTATTCATATTAAAGGTAGTCAATGAGTATTTAGTTCAGGTATCCAATTAGTATATAGATCTTTAGTTTATTATTATTATTATTATTATTATTATTATTATTATTATTATTATTATTATTATTATTATTATTATTATTATTATTATTATACTTTCTGATTTGGACATGTGCAGTTTTCTCACGATTCATGTATAGTAAGTTGTTGTAAGGAGTAGTTGGTGTGGGAGAGCAGGACATACCCCTAAGAGGATGGGGTAGGACGGGCATACCCCATAGAAATAAAAGAGAGATATGTGTTGAACGAGGAGGACAGAGGCGGGGTACAGAAGGAGAGCGGTTTCAGCCTCACAAGGTCGGCCGCTAATGGAATGGTGAGAAAGCTGCGCTGTCATCTTGTAGGGGTTGTTAGGGGCTTCTTACGGGCCCCATGGATAGGGCCGGTCTTGTCATCAATGGGAGGGCGGTTTTTTCTCACCAGGGATGATGACATGGCCGGACAGCAGTAGTAGTAGGACGATAGATTATTTTAAATTGTTTAGTTATTTGTTTATTTATTGTATTTATTTTATATCCAGCGAGGTTGATGGACGTGGCATATAGGGACTGAGGATGACTGCTGTCGTGATCCTCCCTAGAGAGTGTCACGTTTCCGGAGTATCTGATGGACCTCAGGGCATGCCCAAGGAGTCTTGTTTTTTTTTCCTTTTTCCTATTTTTGTAAGTTGTTTTCATTGTGAACATGTATTTGCGCCGAACACCTGTTATGTTCAATAACAAATACAAATACAAATAAGAAACCATGGGACATGTTACTTACCACATTGAGGAATTTGGGACGTCAATCGAACTACGAGGTACGCTGGATGTAAGAGCTCAGAATATATGTGGTGTACACAGTAAAGGACACACTCACTTGCTCACTTGCTGTTAGATTCAATACGCAGTGAGGTCTTGTCGACCTGGACAGCTGTTGCTCGCCACCTCGAGGAGAACAGTCTCATTTCTCGATCGTTTAACAGACCATTTAGATTCATAGCAGACGTCAATGGTGTGCATGCAGAAAGTACGTATCATTACATGCCAATTGTGAAACCACACGTTGGAATCCATACTAATAGTTTCGTGTTAAGTTTCAGTGAACATCAAGAGGTACCAGTTCGTAACCGGCCTAGGCAATGAAGACCAGTATTAGGAAATTTGTTTGCCCGGAAGACATCGCCCAGCTCATGCTGCAACACTAAAAAGATTGACCCATGTCGACAGCGTCCTAATGCCGTGAATCCAGCCTAGAAGGTAACCAGAGTCACCAAGACATCCAAGTTAAGTCGACAATTCATTTATACTGGGTATTATCTGATCTATGTAGCTGTAATGAGTAGTTAACTTTCTTTTTAAAGGGATTATTGGTTGAACAGTAGTTGAGCAGATTTTTAGTAATTTTACCGTGCCATTTTCTTGCGTTATACGACGTTGAGTCTCGATTTTCTCCAATTATACGATTTTTAGTGTGCGTGATGACTGAATGTCAACAACGTCGACTGTGCGGGCTTAAGTAAGTCATGTTATCAGACGAGTATCTGGTTTAAACATCAGCCATCGCCTAACCTTTACTGAATATTACTTTTCCATTCAATTATTACAATATTGAGGATTGTATATATGTACTATTTTTATTCTTCGGACTTTATTTCTCCTATATTTTCCCAAAAGACTTTGCTACATTTTCATAAGGGAGTAGGCTCATCTGACGTACAAATGCTACGCTAGTGATAAGGATAGATTTCTTTTGAATCCAATTTCATACTTTTAAGGGAAGGCATTGTTTGATTATTACATTCGTGTGTGGTTCCAGTCATTTATGTAATTTATGCATTATATTTTAGACGATGTTGCGAATTGTATTGTTATTTTTCCTCTCACGTTGTGCCATGTGGAGAGGTGCTGTATTGGATTATGATAATTTTATGTGCTTCTTGGGGACGAGTCTTGGCGTCACTAAGATCATAATCACATGTGGTCTATTTTTTGCGATGTTGTGTATAATGATGAGTGAATATTTAGAGATAATTTATCATCATCTGATATATCTGCGAGTAGTCGTTTGCTTGAGAGAACCATAGACGATAGCGTCTTCACAAGGTATTATTGAACCACGGGGTAAACCACAAGTTTTCTTATAAAATAAATTTGAGCGTATGATATTATTAGAGCCTCTTAACATACTGGATGAGCATCATCACAATGATTTTAAATCGTAGCTGTATGATACTACCCAATTCCTCAATATTCGATACATGTTGTTAACGACTTGAGTTCGATGTAGGTGTCGACGATCTAGTCAGATTAGGGGAGTATTTCATCTCCATTAGTATGGATGAAAAAGTGTGGACACGTCTTGTAATATTTGTAAAATAGTATTTTTAGTCGTAATTGGTTGCAATTCTTTCCTTGGTAGATGATGGTAACGGGATATTAATTACGTGCATTTTCTTTTATTATTTCCACAGGTTGAGTGTTTGTTATTTTTATTGTAATTTATTGATGTGTGTGTTACCATTTGTCCTAAGTTTCGCAGTTTTGTAAAGGTCATAACATTACACATGGTTAGAGATTTAACTTTTTTTTACTTTTCTACTTTTGTCATTTAAATCCACGTGTATTCTGAGGTTACGCTGAACAGATAATAACTGAAATGTCGAGTTGAATTGGAGGGACCTTTACTCAAGCAAAATTAAGTAAAACTTAAAAGTAAAATTTTTCTTTGTATTTTCATATTTTGAACAGTCATGTAACTTAAGCATTTAAAATCTTGTTCCAGATTTTCCGGCATGATTTGACATGCGTACGAGCATCATTCTCTTAAGAAATAAAAATTAACATTCATTAAATTCGAAAATGATGATTCAATGCACGATTTTGTCAGAATTAACTGGAATTTATTAACATGTACCATCCCAATTGCATTATTTTGGATGTACATCAAGATTAAACGTAAAATTTAAAATTTTAATGATCATCTTACACATTTATAGTTCTCAGAATGACCGAAATTTTGTAATAAATCATCTACCATTAATTTATATTTTGATGGTCCGTTATTTGCCGATATCTGCCCATTTCCTTTGATCCACACCATTTTTGGAACATGTCCATCCCTTCCTGATCGCCCCTGAGAGTGTCTTGTGTTTCTGATGTAGTTAGCCGTGGCATAAACGGGCAGAATATATATATATATATATACAAATTTGAAGCAAGCTCCACCAGCTGCAGGAAGAGGAACGGAGTGTGTGAAAGGGCAATCACTTATAAACTAACATCAACTAAGGAACAATTTTAATTCAGTGAATGAGTACTCTCTCCCACTACAGTTTCATCATGTCTTCCGTAAATGGTGATTTAGCAAGTAATCGGTTTATTATTTTAGTTTCAATGATTTTCTTGTTTATAATGTTTTTAATGATTAGACCAAATTTGATTAGTATGTTAGGCCATCAATGGCAGCTGATGAAGGAGCTATTGAGGACCCAAACAGCCTTTGGACTGCGTACACAACATGTATACGTTGAGCCTTCAGGTCGATGAATACTTCACTTTCCAATCGAGAAGAAATACTTTCAATACCTCATTCCACCAGCTTAACGTCGCTCAAGAATTCACGATTGGTCAAGAAACAAGTAATGAATCTGAAAGTCGCAATGGCAAATAATTTCAATACCCCATTTCAACTGCTTAACGTCGCTCAAGTATTCATGATTAGTCAAGAAACAAGTAAGGAATCCGAAAATCAAAACGGCGCATTAATTCAAGTACAATACTACGTTTTCTATTAATGTTTTTCAATGGATGAAGAAAGCGTTCAGTTAATATAAAGCATATTAATTCCTTTGTTGGCGAAAGACGCACTATGTGTTTTGTTATGGACTGGAAGGGATTTGTTACGGTCTCAACCTTGGCCTTGACAGTATGAAAGTGATTGAGGTATGAACGATGCTTGTAACGCAATTCCTTATACAGCTAGTCCGTGTTATGGCTCGTATAAAGATGTCGCTCATAGGGTCAATTGGTGTGTGCATTTCACTGGGCTTGGCAGACTTATATTTAACAAACCCATCTGACTCAGTGAGGAAATCAGTGAAAAACTCCTTCACTCTTCATTTCGCCTGCACGCCTCTTCAAGGACGCCTAGGCCATGTAAGGCACCTGATAAGAACCCAATCAGCCTATGGGCTGAGTACTCAACATGCATACATTCAGCCTTCACAATTCACCTTCCAATCAAGAAGAAAGAATTTTAAAATCACATTCCACCTGCTTAACGTCACATAAATACACTCAGTGACGCTGAGGTAGAAAATAAATATTTCACCAAATAGTTGATTGTGATGATTGTTAAATACTGTAAATTATTGTATGGTATATTAAGACAATATCCTTGTTCATTAACAGCCGTAATCGTAATTACTGTATAACCCAAGTATTGACGTCGTGTTAAAATGTGATGTAATAGAAAACCATCTTGAAGGCTGCCTACTTTGGTGTTTGAAACCACCAATACCTGAATCAAAAATACAGCTGCAGCTTGATCGACAATCTTAGTGATTCTGCTGCTTTTTATAGGAGACATTTGCTTGTACATGCAGTATTTTCTCACCAGTCATGGTATGATTTTAATGTAGGACCTATTGTTTTCAGGAAAATATGAAGCTTTCTATCTAACATAATGACGATACTAATTTCGAAATTCATATGAAAAAATCACATAGGCCTATAGTATACTAGATAATCACATTCTTTTCTGGATATCGTGGAGATGTTCATTGTGTCATATAGTGAAAGTCGACACATGAATCATCATATAATTTCGATAGTGAAATTGTTCGTGAGTGAAATACCGAAGCACTCATTTGTTTAAGTCAAAGGCTGCTATTTATAAAGATATTGTTGTTCTATCTCTTAAATTACTTTCATACCTATATTGGCTACCCATTGTGGACTCAATAATTGTCTGACTTACATAAAGCATTCGTAAATTTGTGACCTTGTCGTATTCATAACAATTGAGGACATCGCCATAAACAGTTAAGTCTTTTCTCTGTCACACATCCATTCTTCAGTTTTGAAGGTTTCCTCCGTACACTTCATTATGAACATTCGGCCAACATTTCACAATGCCACTGTCAATTATTGTAGAAACTCGTTACAGTACACGCAATAAACCATCTATCTCGGCAAATATTCCTCTTACAACAAAAATGTGTATCGGTACCAAAAGGAAACAACACCTGAAAAATCGATTTTCTCACCGTTATCTCTTAACTCCAATAAATTCACTCTTGAAACCCAACAGGCCTCATTTCTATTCTTCTATGGCAATTCTCTGGTTACTTATAAAGCACACTCACCCAGTTCTCTACGAACATAGTATTTCTGATGATTATTAATGGGTATACAATCCAGCGGCAGTCCACTTATTTCCGATCCTGAGGTGGTGAGAGAGTCGGCAACTCGAACATTTCTCTGCCACGTTCAACTACTAAGCGACATTCCTACGGTTACCCTTTGAGCGGAATGAGTGGATCCAAACTAACGGAGAGAAAATCTCTTTGGCCACATATCACCATAGTAAAAAACAGATCACACTGATAAAAGTTAGTGGAGTTAGTGGAGTTCAAACTCCGCCAGACCACTATGAATTTACCTTTCAACTTCACGCTTTGAGTTATGTAAGTTACTGCTCTAAAACGCAAACCTCTCTTTCTGTAAAATTTATTTGAAAATAAAAATTATTCGTTACCATAGTTTTGGTTTCCGGAGGCCTCTACCCCTCCCCCCCACCCACAACCCCAAATCCTAATCCCCTCCGAAAGAAATTCCTTGGTACGGCCTTGCACCCACTCCTATGATCTCCTTTCCTGTAGAAGAGACTTCCCTTGAGGTACTCTGCCTTCTGTCTTCCTCTGTCGAATACAGGCTTTGTTCTCACCCTCTCTGCTGTGTGTGACATGACATCACCACAATTGGCAGAACTTACGTCCGCTCGTCTATCACATTTTCCCAAAAGGCACTAGGCTTATAAACTTTCCAACATCTCACCACAATTACCGAAGGGAGGAGATCTGCTCTGACAAGTATTCTTCTGCCTGTCACCGAAAGACGCCAATGTAGCGACATGGTGTTTTCGTCAGTAGTCGAGCTCACTACGGAATCCAGTCCTCCCACTGAACATCAGCAGAGTCAAGACTATCCCTATATTACAATATTCTCCTCCTGCCTCATTTTAAACATATATTTTCCTACAGCCGGTATTATCCGTAATAGACAATGATGATAATGATGATGATGATGATGATCAGGGCTAGAATTTTGTTGACATCTTTTAATTGGTTCACAACAGAAATTGGCTAACTTGTAAAGAAATCCTGATCAAAGTACCGGTACCCAATTTGTAGAAATGCAAATGTATTAGGTCATATTTTGTCATTTTTTGCCAATTTGTACTTTCAGGCCATTTCCTAAAATTATATGTCATTACTTGGTCATTTTTTTGGAATTTACTGAACTATTTTATACATTTAAGTTATTTTCTTACATGTTTGAGGATTTCGAAGCGTTTGCGCGCGTGTGGCATATTATTTTATTGCAACTTTAGGTGAGGATGAATACGGAGACCCGAGAATTTTTTTGCTAGTGGCTTTACGTCGCACCGGCTCAGATAGGTCTTATGGCGACGATAGGATAGGAAAGGCCTAGGAGTGGGAAGGAAGCGGCCGTGGCCTTAATTAAGGTACAGCCCCAGCATTTGCATGATGTGAAAATGGGAAACCACGGAAAACCATCTTCAGGGCTGCCGAAAGTGGGATTCGAACCCACTATCTCCCGGAAGCAAGCTCACAGCCGCGCGTCTCTAACCGCACGGCCAACTCGCCCGGTACTTGAGAATTTTCACAACACCTTGTCAATGTGGGGACTAAAGAAACTTTGTTTGCTACTTACTTCTTGGGAATGTCCACATTCCAGGAGAGGCACCTCCATTTGAAAAAAGGTCCTCCACGTGAAAAGTCAAGATTTTCTTCTGAAGACGCCGAACAAAGTTTTCACCTTGTTTTCTTTACTTTGTAAAAGCCCTAAATCGTATTATGATGTCTATAACATAAATATAGGCTATACCAACTCGTTTAGTAAATTGATTGTAACATTTCATTTCAAATTTGTCATTTTTTAAAGTTTTCAGATCATTTTACACTGGAGTTTTGCCGTCATTTTAGCCTATAGATCGTTCTTTAAAAATTTTTAGGTCGTCAAAATCCTGGCCCTGTGATTGTTGCTAGGTAATGGGAACCCAGTTGCTTATTCACATATGGTATCCACTGCTTTAGACAAATACAGTTAAACAAGCTGAGGGAACAACGAATTTCACGCCTATAAGTAGAAGTACTGAGATATCATTTGCTGAAATTGCCTGTGTTTCCTACTCTGAATGGATCTAGATGTGACATTGTAATATCACCCAAGTGTAAATGTGCTAGCAAGTACTCAATAGGAATTCAGATTAGATCACTTAATGAATAAATGAGCGCAATCCTGTTGATTCACTTATTGGAAAATTTCTTAATAACAGATTTTGAAATACCATCCGCACATGACAGAAGATTGAAGGGATGAAAATGAGGTATCCGTTTCCGTTAGTTTCAATATATTGCATGCATAAATATGAATATTCAGCATTTTGGCAAAGGAGATCTGCCTACAAAAATAAAATTATATTATTCCTGTAGCAGCAGCCCTATACAGTCTTCGTACAAGGATGTAGAAATAGACGGGAATGAAATACCAGCACTCTGTTATTTATATAATTAAGTCAGAAGAATGAGGCCACGAAGTACTGAATATATGATGAGGCACGTACGATTGTTTGGAATCGAACTCGTGATCACTGGTCGGACACCACCACTGATCGGCCGAGGAAGCTAATAAACCAGTGAACGACCGGTAAGATTGTTGGTAATGCTGTAAAATTTCACATCTTACTTTAATAATAATATGTTAGGGGTAATAGCCTGTACGCCATCATCTTTAAGGGCTCTCATCAAAACGTGATCTGGGCCGGGTGCTATATATACTGCGATATGATGGACGGTAACAAGAATTTTCTCCTTCAACACAGTGGACACGAACGTTTCATTTATTTCCACAAGCTCCGCATCAGTGATTTTAGAAGGTAAGTTTCCATTTCGTGGACATTTTCATGGGAATGTTGTCGGAAAAGAAACTACGGATATTTCCAAGATCAACTTTACATACCACGGACTTGTTTCCCATCTCTGGTTGTAGGACTGGTATTGAATTAGTTCATAGTTATATTTTTTTCACTTTTCTTCGCGGGCACGTTTATCTGCATGCTGTGGATTTGACGAGTGACTATGATGTTTTTCGCTAAGTCCTAAACGGCGTTTCTTCCTAGTCCATAAAATTTGCTTGCTGGGTGTATGGAACCAGGCAGGAGGTTAATATTCGTGGATAGGAATGATGCGAAATATTGAACCCATTTATTATAGTCACGATCGTCCTTGACTTGTTCAAATTTTAATTTCCAAACACGAATTTCTTGTTTGTACTTTAGAGATGAATTACCTCTTATATCCGCGTCGTCGCTAAGATTGAGATTTTCGCTAGTTACTGAAGCGGATATATCTGTTTGAGACATATTAGCCGTGTGATATTGAAGCAATCTTTCGCGGTGTCGGTTAGGATGAGAGCGTCTAATATGGATGGATACGCCCCTCTCACCACGAAGAAACTAACTATAGTATTGGCATACGTTTTCCCGACGCTCTTGTGAACTGGTTTTGTTTTCAAATAAACTAGCGTTCGCGACTGTCCGGGTATCAACGTGTTCGTTAGGTGATAATATCGAATGTTATTCGGATGTATAAGACACGATGTGCGTACTTCATGTCACGCTGTGGTCGGGATGCGGGATGTGCGTACAGCAATTCCTCTCTCTCTCTACGAAAAGAACGTTCTCAAAAAATTACATCTAATTATGGAAGTTCGTTCTGTGTCCATTGATCTGTCGCTCTCTAAGTATTTTACCTTGATCTACACATTGTCCGTAAACTTAAGAGGAAGTCAATTAATTGAACTTAAAATAAGTGCTACGTCATCTAAAGAACAATTACGTAGTGAAATGAAGCGTCCCGTTATTCAAGATATAAATTTACGTGGTGAGATTAGTAACACTTCAAATAGGGCACTTCAGCGCTAGGTTTATGTAGTGGTTATTCTTAATTTCGATCCCGGAAGAACTACGTAGTTTAGTAATACAACGGAATAAGATGTGACCACGCCGTTACTTACCAATTAAATATTAATGAGTAAATTTGAAAAACGTCGAAATCAATTGCGTATCAAAACGTAACCTGTACGAATGTCATGCACGGCCATGATGATAATTGTTAAACGTAAATATGCATATGGTACTCAAAAATATAAATACTTCCTGTAAATCTGTAAAACACTAATAAGCTACACAATACGCCGTAAAACACTATAACATCACAACCAAAACAAGGACAGAAGTCAAACCAAGCCAAATATTTTTAATAATCATATAAAATATCAATATCCAAAGATTATCTTCCCTTCCCAAGTCACTGCCTTCTACGAACTATCATTCGGAATACCATGGCTCAAATTTTATAACTGGCAAAGTCTGTTCTGCATGTGATATATGTCAGGTTGTTCGAAACATTCCCCAAGCCAGATAGAAAGTTACTGTTATGTACTTGGGTACGAATCTCAATTGTAGGCTTCTATGAATGGCAATTGTGACACATTCCTCATTTTTCTAGTCCTATGTACTGTACGTTAGCGAATGTTTCGAACTTTTCTTGCATGCATGTATTCAGTTTTGATGACCTAAAGTATTCACAAATCTGTAATACGAACTATCATCACGAACAGAAATGACAATGACCCTATCTGGTTAATACGTTGAGCAAATTTCTCCATCAAAGCACTAAAATATGGGACGCTACTCCACGAACGTGTAAGGGTGCCGTCATGAAGTGCGATTGCCAGCGAACCGAATGATGGAAGCCGTAGGAACGCCAAACCTTTTGTAACCCGTCGAAAAGCCTAGCAGAGCGATAATCCCGCAGACAGAATCCTCGTCCCTGTTCCCCACTCAATTCGCAGGCAGTCGAGTCCAGCCATTTCGCTCCAGTAGATACAACATTCTGCTGGTTCTGTCTGATAAGCTTAATCAAATCAAATTTGATATGTACACAGCTTATGCCAGATTTTAGAGGACAAAAGAATAAAACATGATTTACGATATGTTCCAGTACCTGAGGCAGGAGTGAAATGGGAGTTGTGCGATAACATTCCGCTGGTAGTTAGAAATGTCATAACCAGCGTACATTCTGCCAGCTATAAAATAGCCATTTTTGTAACGAAACTCGATCATAGTGGAATTTCAACAAATCTGTGTGAATGTATTCAGAAGTGCTGACACAGTAAGTATGACAGCATTAAATATGAGTTCATTAAGAGGCTTAGAATATTTTGTCCTTATTATTATAATAATTTATTTCTTCCTTTCTTAATCCAATTACCCTCCAGGGTTGGTTTTTCCGTCGGACGCAGCGAGGGATCCCATCTCTTCTGCCTCAAGGGCAGTGCCTTGGAGCGTGGGACTTTGGGTTGGGGATACAACTGGGAAGGACGACCAGTACCTCGCCCAGGCGGCCTCACCTGTTATGCTGAACAGGGGCCTTGAGGGGGAATGTGAAGGTAGGAAGGGATAGACAAATAAGAGGGATGGAAGCGGCTGTGACCTTAAGTTAGGTACCATGCCGGTATATACCTGCAGAAGTGGGAAATTACGGAAAACCACTTCGAGGATGGCTGAGGTGGAAATCGAAACTCCTCTACTCAGTCGACCTCATTTCGTGGCAGAGCCAGGAATCGAACCTGGTTCTCCAGATTGTCTCTATGGGGGAGCATGATTAGCTCAGTGGGTTAGCTGCTGGCTTTCCACCCGGAAGGCTGAGGTTCGAATCCCGGTCGATCCTGGGTTGAGTTCTTCATCTCGAGAATCGCGTGGCATCAGGAAGATTATCCGGTCTTAAAACCCCAGCGAAAACGAAAATGAGCCTGGGTGACACCAGCGACCCCAGAAAATAACTGGAATAAGCTGAAGAACGTTTCTTTTATTGCCTCAATGAAAAAGATAACAAACCACTTCCAGTTATTGTCATCACTGCGTCATGAGTTTAGAACAGAATTTCCGTTTACTGTATTGTATTACCCCTTCAAGTCAATTTTAGCCTCTTGTTGACGGTTTTATCCATGAGGAGGAGGATTCATATTCAGGAATAATCGTAAAATGAAGTAAATTCTTATTACGGAGGACTTCAGTGAAAATGTATAACTTTCTCAGTGTGAGGGACAAAGAGACCAGGAATAGCATATCCCTGCTGAGAAATCAGCATCAAACACACCGTTTGATTTTAGCCAGTGTCAATGTAGCCTACTTGCTTTGGTGCGATCCTGTGAGTCCGAGGTCTGTATTGAAACCCCTTCACCGGAAAAGTTTTATTCTTCGTCTGGTGCTCTCATGCCGCTCTTAAGCCACGTACGGATTTAGCAACAGTGCCGTGCAAAGCCCGTTTGAATTCGCCCGCGAAGTGATCTGATTGGCTAATGTCAGCTGCTGATATAATGACAACGGTGCGAGTTATCGAGTTATTACTTTCAAATTATTTATCAGTATGACCAACCCTCTAACGCTGATATACACAGTTCATGGTGTTTCCGACCACCTGTATGTCATCAGCATGAGAACCACTGGTTTCTGAATAAGTATAAAGATCATTTATCTCAAGGGACACCGTACGAAGATCTGCATCAGTGGACATATTCGAGCAGCTGCAATAGCAGGATTGCGTTATTTAGTACAAATATAAGAGACAATATTTTCTCATAGAGGAGCTCTCATTCCAGAAATTGTTGACGTTCATGTTTCATCGTAAGTGTTGTAGACGTATGTCTCATCCACGACAAATATTACTGCAATTAACCCGGAAGAAGATCCTAGCTAAGAACTGATGTAAGGAAAACGGAGCCGTTCCATTTCTTCCATTCTTGTTAACTGTAATCTACTGTTGATCATCTAAATGTTTACATACAAGTCTGAGTGGCAATTGCAGCATTGACAACGTCTCGTCCTAGTGACTTGGTCGAGACAGTAGAACATTCAAATTCAGGCACTAATCATACAGATGGGGAAAGATCAGAAGCCTAATAATCGTACAGATAGATACATCATGAAAAAGAAGAAGAAGAACGAGCTAGATCAAATTGTTACTTTAATCGTCCTGTTCCCGTCCAAACCTTCACGTTGAAAATATGAAAGAGTCTGAGATATGAGCGATCCAAGTAACCCCATTTCTAATGCAGCCGGTTCCTGTTATGAATGGTGCAAAATGATCGCTCATAGGACACGTTGGCGCGTGCAAACTGGGATTGGCAAACTGATACGTAAATACATATTCTGAAAGAAAGCGACGGAATGTATATCACTCCAAATTTCCCTAGTACGCCTCTTCAGTGAAACCTAGGACAGCTATGAAATCTAATGTTTGAAATGTCGGGGATCCAACCAGTCTTCAGGCTGAGAGCGCAACATTATTATTATTATTATTATTATTATTATTATTATTATTATTATTATTATTATTATTATTATTATTATTATTATTTCTTCTTTCTTAATCTGTTTACGCTCCAGGGTTGGTTTCTCCCTCAGACTCGGCGAGGGATCCCATCTCTACCGCCTCAAGGGCAGTGTCCTGCACCGTGAGACTTTCGGTCAGGGGATACAACTGGGAAGGATGACCAGTACCTCGCCCAGGAGGCCTCAACTGCTATGCTGAAGATGGTCCTTATGAGGGGTGGGAATATTGGAAGGGATAGATAAGGAATCGACTGTGGTCTGAAGTTGGGTACCATCTCGGCATTTGCCTGGAGGAGAAGTGCTTAACCACGGATAACCACTTCGAGGATGGCTGAGGTGGGAATCGAACCCTTCTATACTCAGTTGACCTCCCGAGGCTGAGTGGACCCCATTCCAGCCCTCGTACCAATTTCGAATTTCGTGGAAGAGCCGGGAATCGAACCCGGGACTCTGGGAATGGCAGCTAATCAAGCTAACCACTACACCACAGAGGCAGACATTATTATTATTATTATTATTATTATTATTATTATTATTATTATTATTATTATTATTATTATTATTATTATTATTATTATTATCATCTAATTTATTAAGTACTTTACTTAAAAGGGACTGAAGACTAGAAAATCTAAATTACCAGACGCTTGGTGAATGGGTAGCGTGCCTGCCTCTTACCCGGAGGCATCAGTTTCGATTCCCGGAACATACAAAGATTACAGTCCTGGATTGAGGACTGCAAAGGGATTCATTCGGCCTCCTGGGACCAGCTGAAGAGCTGTGCGAAATGGAAGGCAGGAGAACCCTTTTATAGTGGAGGATTACAGAGAATGTCAATAAATTACCGAAAATCTGTGTGGTTTTAAGACACGAATACATGAGCTTTACCTTTATGACTTAAGATTCAAATTCAGTTTTCATATTACTTGAAATGCATAATAATGTGTAAGCAGTGAAGAACAGTCTGTTAGTCCATGTGTGTACCAGAGCCTCTGGATTAAGGAATTTAGTATTGAAATGGACATTTAAAGCGGATATGGTAAGCCCTAATGCCAAGATAACGCGCACAGTGCCAGCGTATAAGTGCAGCAGGTACAAATCAAGGTCAGTCTAGGGCCGCCACGTTGATTCTAAAAGTGAGCGTAACCAAAGGCAAGTACATTCGAATTTAGAGGAATTAGGTACCAAACAATGAAATAAAAACCAACAACAATTTTTCATGTAGAATTCAATTGCGCGTATACTGTTCATTCATGTATATATAACAGTATAACAGTTCAAATAACATGAATACATTCGCAGCTATTTTAATAGGAAGATAATTAACACATTCTTTTTTCCTGAGAAACCAGAATCAGCAGCCGAGCTCATGTATGCTATTTTACTTCCATTCAAATCGGTTTTACAGTGTTTCGTATTAATATCAAGCGTCAAAATACGTAATCTTATTGAAAGAAGCATAGAAATCTGCACGGTACCTCTGTTATATTATGATTACACGAAATATTGAACTTAAAGTAATTAAAGACAGTTGTAAAAAATTACCTTCAACATTTCCTTTATTAAGAAAATACTTTGTGGTACTGCGTTTCTAAAAGGTTACTTCAGCATGTGGACGAACATTGAATGCCTCTTGAGTTGAGTGCATTAAATCATGTTTGCTAACTTTTGTTATGTGGTAACTACTTTGATTTCGAAGCCATAAATGCTCTTCACATATACACTACATCAAAAGTGACGTTCTTGGCTGTTCTAACTGGTTTGTGGGTAATCTATGCAGGTACATATTACAAAGTGGTAGTGGTGATTATTATGAGGAAGTACAACTCGGCAACCATCCACTATTAACACTAACAGGGAGACCAATGGAAGGGATCCGACACGTCGAAAAGTGAAGATATCTGGAAGAGAAAGGCAAGGGCCACGAAGTTCGTGAAAATAAAATACTTCCTAGGCCCCGAATGTTCTAATACCATCTGGTCGCATGGCTAAATGGTTAGCATGCTGGTTTTTGTTCACAAGGGTCCCGGGTTCGATTACCGGCAGGGTCGGGAATTTTAATCATAATTGGTTAATTTCACTGTCACGGGGGCTGACTGAGTGTATGAGTCGTCTTCATCGTCATTTCATTCTCATCACGACGCGCAGGTCGCCTACGGTCTTCAAATCAAAAGACCTGCATCTGGCAAGCCAAACTTGTCCTCGGAAACTCCCGGCGCCAAAAGCCATACGCCATTTCACTTCATCGGATTCGGAAAATAACAAGAATTGGCCAAGGGAGGTCAAATGGGATAGAAAAAAGTGAAGAGCCAGGCACAAGTAAGTGGAAATGATGGCAGGACTCAGCTAAGGCCCCGTGGTCACCAACCTACGCTACCAAGTTAAGAGCCCTAGGACCCCTCTTAGTCACCTCTTACGACAGGGGGGGATACCATGGATGTATTCTACTGCCCTTATAAAATAGTACAAAGCTGACATCTGTAATATGTATATATATAAAAATTACTTGAAAACTAGTGATCTTAATTTGTAGGACTACAGTCTTCAGTTGGCTTTTGGCAAGAAAAACATTCAAGGTAATAATAATAATAATAAGAAGAAGAAGAAGGCATTATGTGAATATTGGTCTATACTTACCATTCGAATCACATGCCTCACATTTATGGGAGTAGTATAACCCTTGTGGTAGATAACTGGGAACAAGTATAGGCTTTCATAATCTTTAGTCCCTGTTGGTGGCGTTGGTAGAATAACACCCATGGTATTCTCTGCCTGTCGTAAGAGGTGACTAAAAGGGACCTCAGGAAATCTTAACTTGGAAGCGCGGGTTGGCGACCATGGGGCACTTAGCTGAGTCCTGGCATTTTTTTTATTTACTTGTGCCAAGCTGATTACTTCAATGTTTCCTTAACGACCTCGCTTGGGTAATGAACTCGAAAAATGAAACACCAATAATTTTATTATATAGTTCCTATTACTTTGCTATTTTTTTTAAAAAAAAAACTTTGTTTGAGAGGTTTCCTAGAACATTTTAAAGACTTGGGTGGATTCGGAATATTTGCAGGGAGGAATTTCACTTGAGTGTTTCCGTCCATCTACCCTCTTCTGTTCAAACTGCTATTCATCAAAATGACGTCAGAAGAAAATACATAATGGGACCCATAAATAAATCATGATGGTTTTACGTGGTTTCCCATTTTCACGCCAGGCAAATGCAGGGGCTGTACCTTAATTAAGGCCACGGCCACTTCCTTCCCATTCCTAGGCCTTTCCTATCCCATCGTCGCCATAAGACCTATCTGTGTCGGTGCGACGTAAAGCCCCTAGCAAAAAAAAGCAAACTAGCAAAAAGGAAAAAAAAATCATTCGTTCATACAAACATATGATTCTTCAGGAATAATTTCAATGTAATTACTTACTAATCTCGCACAATACGGAATTATATGTACGTTGCCATTTATCACGCCTGCAGTTTTGTACCGTACCGACTGAGCTCACCATTGCTTATCACTGGAGAGCGAAACACTAATCCCGCCATTTGACTTATTCTAACAATTTGGTGTAGCGCAGTATCCCATTTTCCTTAAAACGCAAATATCTTTTACATTATCTCATCATGTACGCCCACATCATAACGATGCTTAACACTCAGTATGGCCGTCACTGCAAAGGATTGTGGTATAATGTCCGGACTTTCCTAGACTGACCATGATACATATATGGATTATATTGGCCACTACATTGCTATAACCGAATGTAAAGAATTATCTTCGGAGTATTTTTTATCAATAACCGGAACTGAAGTTATAAGATAGAGAGATAAGGACGCAAGCTAGTATTTTATAAACTTGAGTATTACTGAATATAATTTCGTCTTCTTCTTCTTCTTCTTTTCCTACCACTTCTCCCACACCTGTAGGGTCGCGGGAGCAAACTGTGTCGCACATATGGACTTGGCCCAGTTTCACGACCGGATGCCCTTCCTGACGCCAACCCTATATGGAGGGATGTAATCACCATTGCATGTTTCTGTGGTGGTTGGTAGTGTAGTGTGCTGTGTGAATATGCAGAGGACAGTGTTGGGACGGACACAAACACCCAGACCCCGAGCCAGAAGAATTAATCAAAAGTGATTAAAATCCGCGACCCGGCCGGGAATCGAACCCGGGACCCTCTAAACCGAAGGCCAGTACGCTGACCATTCAGTCAACGAGTCGGAAAATTTATTATTATTATTATTATTATTATTATTATTATTATTATTATTATTATTATTATTATTATTATTATTTTACTATTTGCTCTACGCCACAACGACACGGATCAATCTTACGACACCAATGGGATAGGAATGGGCTAGAAGTGGGAAGAAATCGGCCGTGGATTCAAATAAGGTACAGCATTTGTCTGGTAATGGGTAACCACGGAAAACCATCTTCAGGGCTGCCAACAGTGGGGTTCAAACCCATCATCTCCCGAATGAAAGCTCACAGCTGCGCGACTCTAATAGCATAGCCAACTCGCTCGGTATTATTATTATTATTATTATTATTATTATTATTATTATTATTATTATTATTATTATTATTATTATACCGTAGCATTCCATTTTGCACGTGAAATCGTAATACAGAAACACACACTGTCACTTCCTTTAAATAATTATATTAATAAAATTAGCAGTACCCGCGGCTTCGCTCGCGTGGTTTTCGTTACTTGATAAAAGTCATCGTTCCTCGATACTGTGCTAAGACATTATCTGAAAATCCCGAAAGTATAAAAAGTCACCGAAAAATTTATTTTCATTTATCCCAGAAACACTTTGTAAACCACATTTGTGGTATTGCCTTTTGGGGAAAAGATGAATATGCGACATAGAATTGTACATGTGAGAAACAGTCTTCTCTCAAGTCGAAAAATATAAATTTAAAAAAAAATGTTTATTTATTTTGGAGGGATATTTCAAATACATATTTACACGTCTGTAACATCTACAGTTTTTAGATAAAATTAGAACGAATAAAACGAATTCCACATCTTTATCAATCCTTCTCAAACCCCCAACTAAGTGGATTGTCCGAAAACAAAAAATAATATTCCTTTAATTTTGAAGAAGATTCCAAATGCCAATATTCTCATCTGTAACATCTTCAGATTGGGGGTTATAAGTATCGTCATAAAAACAATTTAACTCCTTCTTCACCCTCTCCCCCACCGATTTCCCATTTAAGTGACCTTTCCGATAACAAAAATAGGTGTTTCTTTATTTATAAAGGAGATTTCAAATACCAATTTTCACGACTGTAATATTTTTAGTTTTTGAGATATATGTATCATAAAAAGAATTCAACCCAGTCTTTGGGGAAAAAGAAATTGATGAGGCTCTATCCACTATCACTGACAATGCCAACGAGCTAGCATCTGTAGTGAGTTTTTTGAAGTAAGCGATCCATCTGCTAATCAACTTAAGAGAGTACAGGCTAGACTGTTTCATTTTTTTAACAGGGCTTGGGACCTACGATATTGTCTCTCAAATTAAAAGAGGATCATGCTGAGAAGGTCAGATATGTCAAATAAATTTAGTCAATTGTTGACTAGGGCAGCTGCTCCCAAAACCGACCAAGTCCCTTTGATAAACTTGCCTACTGAGGAGGATTCGTGTAAAGCTGTACAAAGTAGGAAATCTGTGGCCACTCAACAAATTTCGGCCCCATTGGAAACTGAGTCTTATCATCCTAGACAAATTCCACCCTTCTTTTTGAATGCTGCGTTAGAGACCTCTCAACCTTCTATGCAATCACCAATTATGTCACCCGGTTTCAGTAGTTTGCTTCATCATCCCTTGGCTAGGTTGCTGAAGGGCATTTCAAAATTTTCAGTCAACTCTACTAATGAAGTAATTTCTTCCTAAGGTTCTTAGTTGAATTTCAAGATCACGCCCTAGTGTTTTCTCTCTCTCATTCTCAGATATTTCAAATTATATATCCATATTCCGTAGGCGTTCTATCGGACAAAATAGTCAAAGCTATAGCGGATAGATCATCCATAGAAGACTTCCATGCCCACCTCCTGGCAAATTTCATTGCGGCTAGAGCAATGTCATCATTGATAAAAAAGTTCTATTTTAGGGTACAACGTTTGGATGAAAATCTTGCAGACTTTATCCAAGACATTAAATTTTACACCAGGGTGTTCGCACTCCATTTTTCCGAAGACCAAATCGTGGAAACTATTGTCGAAGGAATCTCTCCTCCCTATAGGACTTACCTATGTTTCGCGTCTCGTCCTCAAACCTTTCCAGAGTTATAGGCTATGGATATATCAGCCGAAGGAGTAAGGTATTCGACACCTCCGTCCTCTAATAGTTTTCGGCCTCCAACTCGCCGAACTTTCACCACCCGCAAATGCTGTGCTTGTGGTTCGACGGAACATTGCGCCATAAATGCCCATTGATAAAATCGAGTGGGACAAAGAATGGAGCAGGGTCATTGCAAGGTTGTTTTTAATGTGGCTCGTTTACTCACCTCTCCAAGAATTGCATTAACGTCAATAGCACCCCCTCCTGCTCAAATTCTGGTGCAACATTCACGAACTCTGATAATAGAAAATGACTAGTGTCATCGGCTAAGTCAGTATGTTCACCTTCCCGAGGCTCAGCCCCTGTTGAACCCAGTAAAAGCTCTGGTAAGGGTAAAGTTTATTCTAATTTATCGTTTGAAGGCCCCAAAGAATGCCTCAGAATTGCTACAGGGACCCCTGCACTTGTGCTATTCCTTAATATTGAAAAAAATACTGAACCCGTCAGAACTCTATTAGACTCGGGGAGTGTGTGTTCTATACTTTTGGAAGAACGGTACTCTAAATTGAAAACCGTTTGTAAGTTTCCGGACTATAGGTCATCTTCTGTTAAATGTGTTCCGGCTAACTCTTCTCCATTTGAAATTTTAGGGTTAATTTTTGATAAAATTCGTATTTCAAAATTTAACTGGATAATAAAATTGTTCGTTGCTAAACACTTGTCTTGCCTTGTAATATTGGGGGTCGATTTCATGTCTTCTACTGGTCTCCTGTTCGACATTCAGAGCAAGTCGCGCACCTTCAAATTTGCTAGTAACCATAATATTCCACTTTTAAAATGTAAATCTGCATCATGTTCTTCTCTTTCGCCTATCCAGGATGAGATGTTGTTAGATCTTGGACATCTACCTGGGGAGCAGGCTGAAAGTATTCGTAAGTTGTGTCAGTCCTTCCCTGATGTATTTTCTGATACTCTTGGTGTCACTGACCTTATCGAATACAAGATTGAGGTTACGGATTCGATTCCAGATAGGTTTCCGCCTTATCGACTGTCCCCACCTAAAATTAAGGCTCTTAAGGGGATCATCGATCACATGTTAAAGGATGGTATAATTCGACCTTCTAAGTCGGCATATTCATTGCCCATTTTTCTTCTGCGCAAACCGCAAGGTGGCTTCAGGCCAGTGATTGATTACAGGGCTTTGAACCGTAAGATGGTGTTACAATCTGTGCCCCTTCCTGGTCTTCACTCTTGTTTTTCGTGGTTTCGGAAAGCCAAGTTCTTCACCATTCTCGACCGTAATCAGGCGTACAACCAGATCCCTCTAGCTGAAGAATCGAAATATCTAACTGATTTTGCCACGGATTGGAACTTGTATGAGTACAACAGCGTGCCTGTCGTGCTTTCCACGGGGTACCTGTTCTTACTAGATTGCTAGATAGGGACTTCTTGGACATCAAATTTGAATACTTGTATCACTACCTTGATGATGATGTCGTTGCATTTTCTGAGACCTTTTAAGAACATCTAGAACGTCTGAAAGAGGTCGTGAGTCGCCTTCGTAAGGCTGGGTTGACTGTCAAATTATGTCGCCCGATGGTGTTTCCATCGATCATTCCAGAACACAGTCCATCCGTGATTTCAAACCTCCTACGAACATCAAAGGCATTGCCAGGTTTATAGGCATGGTGAATTTATTCAGGAAATTTATTCCTTCGCCAACAGAGCGGCGCCCTTAACTTACTGCGTAGGAAATGTGTCAAATTTGAATGGGGGACGTCCCAGCAAGCCGCTTTTGAAGATCTGAAATTAGCTCTTTGTAACGCCCCTGTATTAGCTATGCCTGATTTCTCAAAGAAATTCATTGTCCAAAACGACGCCTAGTCATCGGCTGTTGCTGCTGTCCTTCTTCAGGAAATGGAACTCGGAAGTCGACCCATTGCCTATGCGTCTAGGACCTTATCGGATCAAGAGACCAAATATCCCATCTATGAACTTGACGGTTTGGCAAGTTTGTTTGCACTAGAGAAGTTCCGCCTCTATCTGGAACATGTCAAATTCGACCTAGAAACGGATAACCAAGCCTTAAGTTGGGTATTAGCTAGGCCGCGTCGTACTGCTCGTATAGCTCGCTGGGCCATCAGGATTTCTGCTTTGCAATTTGATGTGAGGCATATTAGAGGATCTGAAAATGTTGTTGCGGATGGACTAAGCCGCATGTTTTCCCATGAAGGGGAGACGACTGAACTGGAAGGTAGTTCTTCTTTTCCCATGTCCGTACGTTCGGGTGTTATTGCTATTCTACCTGATGCCCCTAAGTTATTTCGATATATTGAAAAATATCAACGTGAAGATCCCGTGCTGGCTCCTATAATGGATACCCTTTTTTCTGGGGAACATATGGTTCCTTATGTGTTGAGAAACGGGGTTTTGTGTTGCCCTTCGAGGGATGATCAAAAGATGAAATTGGTAGTTCCAGCTGTGCTTGTGCCTACGATCTACAAGTACTATCATTAGACCCTATTAGGGGGGAATTTAGGCATCTTCAAAACTCGGTAAAGATCCGAGAGATGTTTATTTGGAAATATATGGACGGTGAAATTCGAGAATTGGTAAAAGTTTGTAAATTTTGCTTGCTTAGTAAGACCACCTTGTCCACTAATCTAGGGCTCTTGTCATCGCATCAAGCGTCGCCCCCCCCCCCCATGGAACGTCTGTATGTAGACTACGTCGGACCTTTCCCGCAATCAAAGGGAAACGCAAATACATTTATTCTGGTGTGTGTAGATGGTTTCACTGAATTTTCCTGGTTATTTTCGACTAAGCTGGCAACCGCTCAGTCTACTATTTCTTGTTTGAATACCATATTCGCTTCTTTTGGCCTCTGCCAATATATAGTTTCTGATAACGCTAAGGCGTTCACCTCTAACTTATTCCGTAAATTTACTATCTCACACGTAACTACTTCAGCTCAACCGCCTCTGGCTGTGCGGGTCAATCATAATCTCCGTTCTGCCTTAATTGCATTCCATCATGAAGATCATTCCAGGTGGGATACGTCCCTGTATTGGTTAGCATTCGCTCTAAATTCGGCGGTTCACGAGTCCCACAAGTTCACTTCTGCATCTCTCATGTTTAAATTTGTTCCCAACACGCCGGTCTCTAATCTTTGGTCACTTAATGATATCTTACCAGAGACAACAGATCCCGATAACATTAGAGATCTATGGAAGAAGGCTAAAGTCAATCTTAAAGCTTCCCATGAAAAGGTTAGAGAAAGATATTCTCGTGGATGGAGGCCCACCAATTTAAAGGTCGGAGATCAGGTCATAGTTAAAAATGTTGTTCATGCGGGCAAGCTTGCCCCCAGATTCCATGGGCCGTGTATAATTTTAGATTTCCTAACCCCGGTTACATTTTTAGTCAGTAACCCAGCCACAGAGAGGATATTTAGGGTTCACCTCTCAGGTGAAACCTGTGTAAATTCAGGGTTGTTTTATATTCGCCACTAAACATCGGCAGGAGTCGAAGGTTATCTTTCTTTTAAGAAGCGTTGTACTGTTTAAAATTATGTAACGTTAATGATGTGGCCTTCTGCCCCTACTATTATTATTATTAGGCATTATATGTACTCTTGTAAAACCTTCCCCTTCGAGAATTTCCTATTAACCAGTACCTGGTGGCCATAACCTAGCTCCCATCTCCTTAATCCTCGCATAGCTGACACATACTATCCACCAACGCTTTGTGTTTGTTTACTTCAAGAAATTTGAACTTTTCTCCATAGATGTCTTAACAAAACTGTAGTGTAAGACGAAAGAATTAATGGTTTAAAGAAGTTTTGTGTTATTAGGTTTTCTCAACTAAATTAACTTTCATTTATTTTGTTATTTCAAGGTTTGCAACACTTCCTTCTTATTCCGCCAGTTTTGAATCTGGCCAATCAGGAATTTTCTGCAATTAAATTTCAACCAATCACACATTTCTTGTTCATTTTTAATTTGAAAATACAATCGAAAGGGCGTGTCCGGACTAGTCCAGAATCCTCTCGAACCTTCCCTTAGGGTATATAAGTTGCGGCTTTTCAAGTTTCCTTGTCTTTTGCTCGCCGTATTCAGAGTGCGTGTGTGTTAAGACAGGAGGCGAGGCGCATCATTCTTCGGCAGGCAGATCGACAGCCCAGGTAACGGCCACCGATATTCTATCTTTCTAGCTGTCTCCGCAAACTTGTCCGAGGGGAAGGTTCGAATTTCTAACTATGTAACCAACCTTTTCTAAAATGTAAATTTTCATTCGGCTAATGTAAAATTTCATAAAGTCTTTAACTGTAAATAAGGGATAGAGAATGCGTTACCCTCTCGAGTTCCCCTTCAACTTGCTTTGAGGTGATTACGATTTTGTAACGGTTTTTCTTTCCTGTAATGCGTTAAATTAACCTTCATTCGAGTCACGTCAGTAGCTTGGGATTAGCCCCTGTATCATCGGGCTGAGAGCCCAATTAGAATTTTATACTTAATTTTCTAGGAGCGCAAGTGTACGCCTCCATTCATTTTGTGTTCGGGCCAGTAATGTAACCCGTTCTTTTCCACGAAGGCCCAGTAGGTTGGGTACTAGTTACCCCTGTGTAAAATGGTAACTTGTTGGTTGGGCCTAGAGAGGCCGGAAACTGTATGATTTTGTGTAATGTTGCCTTGAGTAGGCTGTAAGAAATTGGGAGCGCAGTATCCATGATTAATGTTGGAGAGCATGTAAGCATTTTTCTGAGATTTTTGTAACACTGAGGGGTGCTTCTGGAAGGCTATAGATTTTTAACCTTTGGAGCAAAGTGCTCTTTTTTGGGAGTTTTCTCCTTGTCTATGTAAACACTAATTGGCGATATTGTAAAGTCGAAAATTAGGGGCTTGAAGCCCAAATCTGTTAAATTCCCTAATGTTGGGTTTTCCCATTTTTGCATCTCTATTGCTACTTTGTACGCCGGGCTGACTGGCTCCGACGGTTAAGGCGTTGGCCTTCTAACCCCAACTTGGCAGGTTCGATCCTGGCTCAGTCCGGTGGTATTTGAAGGTGCTCAAATACGACAGCCTCGTGTCGCTAGATTTAATGGCACGTAAAAGAACTCCTGCGGGACTAAATTCCAGCACCTCAGCGTCTCCGAAGACCGTAAAAGTAGTTAGTGGGACGTAAAGCAAATAGCATTATTATTATTATTATTATTATTATTATTATTATTATTATTATTATTACGCTACTTAGTACCTGATTACCAGTACCTGAAAACATTGTTTGTTAAGTTTGAGATTCTAAAAGAAATATAACCTTTATTTAAAGTTTTAAAATCATTTTTGATATCGGAGTTAGACCCATTTAAGCCCACACCTTCTTTCACCTCTCTGCGTTCCACAGATACACCGCAATAATAATAATAATAATAATAATAATAATAATAAAGGACCATATTCTATTTATTACGTAAAACAAAAAATTCGCAGCCATTTTTCACACGGTGTCAACCTCCAATCACAGCCGCGTGGCGAGGGGACTGATCTCCGTCTCGAGATACGAACAGCTATGTGCGCAAGCTCGTGGGAAAACGAGGGCGAAGCCACCAGTGGTGGATTTTGACGAAGTTGATTTAACACGTTTTTCCTTCCTTTTGTTCTTCTAAAATCCCCGACCTGGGCGGGTGATTTTACAAATTAACGTTAGCATTTACATTGAAGTGATATTAAATGAGGAGAACTAGTCACTGAGTGTTGTAATGTGAAATGTTGTCAGCTATTATACAAAATCATGTAGAAACATGATACAAATTCTGTTTAGAGGTTGTAGACACGAGAGGTAGATAGATAGAGAGAGAGTGAGTGTGTGTGTGTGTGTGTGCGTGTGCGTGTGTGTGTATTGTACTTTGATGTGCTGTTTAGTGAAGAATTATTACTTCTGAGTTACTCCAATATGCTCTAATAAATAAAATTGAACTCTGTAATTGTATACACAGCTAAAAAATAGGCTAATAATAATAATCTTATTGGCTTCACGTCCTCTAACTACGAGCTTTTTTTCTATTTTTGCTTTAAGTAGCACCGACACAAATTGGTCTTATGGCGAAGATGTGACAGGAAAGGCCTAGGAATGGGAAGGAAGCGGCCGTGGCCTTAATTAAGGTACAGCCCCAGCATTTGTCTAGTGTGAACGGAAAACCATCTTCAGGGCTGCCGACAGTGGGGTTAGAACCCACTATCTCCCGGATGCGAGCTCACAGCTGCACGCTCCTAACCGCTCGGCCAACTCGCCCGGTCTAACTACGAGTACTTTTATAGTTTTCGGAGACACCGTGGTGCCGGACTTAACTCCCGCAGGAGTTCTTAACCTGCCAGTAAATCTACCGACATGAGGCTGACGTATTTGGTTACCTTCAAATACCACCGGACTGAGCCAGGATCGAGTTTACACAACTCAAGTGGCTCCTAAATTACTCGTATTTTATCACATGATTGACAAATTTACAATGTGCAATACAATTTAGAACACTTCAATTATTCCTAAACGTATAAAGAAATTTTAAATTTAAATATGTCCTTTTGTTATAGGAGTGAAAGCAGTATTCGTGCGCCGAAAGTGGGTAAATTTATTGTTAAAACATCTGGATTTTATTCACTCTGTGAGTGCTCTCCCATTCCCAGAATTATGTTTTGTCGGGATGTGAAAGCCAGAGAAAGGAAAAAAAGAAAGGGATGATTACTATGTATTCAAATAACGAAACACCAGAGCCATGTCTGTTCTCAATAATAGACTGAAGCATTCCTTATACATGCAGTCAAAGGTCCATTATTTCCCATTCAATTGGCGACTGAAAAGCGCGTTCTAAGCTGTGTCTAGTAATGATTCATCCATGGAATACAGATACGAAAATTTCCATTGGTTTTATTTCACAGCGACATCACGTGATTCGAGTTCCAGAACTAGAGTGGGACGCCTGCTAGTTATATGGTTAAAAACTACATCCTATGAATATTCATCGTATATATTACTCATTGATCGCTCTTTAAACAAGAGCACACCATCCATCAGTAACGCGCGCGAGACCAGCTCTGATTTGTTATGTATGATACAATGAGAGTATTTATGACACATAATTATAAGGTAAGTGAGGGGGGTAATAAACGCTTTTCCACACGTTGTATACGCGTGTTTTTACCAATTAACGTTAGCATTTACATTAAAGTGATATTAAATCTCCTTCCTTTGCACAAACAGTTCCAATCCTGTAATGTAATTTTAAAACTGGTGCATAAACAGGCGCTTTCGTTTACACTTCACGAGACGACTAGCAAGGAGTATCGCACATTCATATCCCGAAGCCGAGGGATCATAACTATACGTTTATACCTTCGGTATTTATTGTTGCTTGGATCATCAGCCCGGAGATTGGTTTGACTATGATCTCCATGCACTCTATCCTTTGCTGAACTTTTCGGTTCTACATAACTTCCTTCAATGTGTTAGTGCGACATATAAATATTGTTGTTGTTTGAGTCATCAGTTCATAGACTGGTTTGATGCAGCTTCCATGCCACCCTACCCTGTGCTAACCTTTTCATTTCTACGTAACTACTGCATCCTACATCTGTTCTAATATGCTTATCATATTCATACCTTGGTCTACCACTACTGTTCCTACCACCTACACGTCCTTCAAAAACCAACTGTAAAAGTCCTGGGTGTCTTAAGGTGTGTCCTATCATTCTATCACTTCTTCTTTTCAAATTTAGCCAAATCGATCTCCTCTCACCTATTCGCCTCATTATCTCTTCGTTCGTGATTCGATCTATCCACCTCACCTTCAGCATTCTTCTGTAACACGACATTTCAAAAGCTCCTATTCTCTTTCTTTCTGAGCTAGTTATCGTCCATGTTTCACTTTCATACAATGCCACGCTCCACACGAAAGTCTTCAGAAACATCTTTGTAATTCCTATATCAATGTTTGAAGTGAGCAAATTTCTTTTCTTAAGAAAGCTCTTCCTTGCTTGTGCTAGTCTGCATTTTATATCCTCCTTACTTCTGCCATCGTTAGTTATTTCACTACCCAAGTAGCAATATTCATCTACTTCCTTTAAGACTTCATTTCCTAGTCTAATATTTTCTGCATCACCTGCCTTCATTCGATTGCACTCCATTACTTTTGTTTTGGACTTATTTATTTTCATCTTGTACTCCTTACCCAAGACTTCGTCCATACTATTCAGCAGCTTCTCGAGATCTTCTGCAGTCTCAGAGAATAACAATATCATCGGCAACTCTCAAGGTTTTTATTTCCTCTCCTTATATTGTGATTCCCTTTAAAAATTCCTCTTTGATTTCCTTTACTGCCTGTTCTTTGTAAACATTGAAGAAGAGGAGGACAAACTGCAGCCTTGCCTCACTCCTTTCGGGATTGCTGCTTCTTTTTCAAATCCCTCGATTCTTATCACTGCAGATGGATTTTTATACATATTGTAGATAATTCTTCGTTCTCGGTATCTGATCCCAATCACCTTCAGAATCTTAAATAGCTTGATCCAATCAACATTATCGAATGCCTTTTCTAGATCTACGAATGCCATGTACGTGGGCTTGTCCTTCTTGATTCTATCCTCTAAGATCAGACGTAAAGTCAGGATTGCTTCACGTGTTCCTGCATTTCTTCTGAAGCCAAATTGATCTTCTCCCAACTCAGCTTCAACTTGTTTTTCCATTCTTCTGTAAATAATACGTGTTAAAATTTTGCAGGCATGAGATACTAAACTAATGGTGCGGTAGTTTTCACACCTGTCAGCACCGGCTTTCTTGGTAATAGGTATAACAACACTCTGCCGGAAATCGGATGGGACATCTCCTTCTCATACATCTTACACACTAAATGGAATAACCTTGCCATGCTGCTTTCTCCTAAGGCAGTCAGTAATTCAGAAGGAATGTCATCAATTCCAGGTGCCTTGTTCCTATTTAGGTCTCTCACAGCTCTGTCAAACTCTGACCTCAAAATTGGGTCTCCCATTTCATCAGCATCAACAGCCTCTTCTTGTTCCAGAACCAAATTATCTACATCTTTACCTTGATACAGCTGTTGGATATGTTCTTGCCATCTTTCTGCTTTGTCTTCTTTCCCTAGAAGTGGCTTTCCATCTGGGCTCTTAATATTCATACACCTAGATTTCCTTTCTCCAAAGGTTTCTTTGATTTTCCTGTATGCAGCATCTACCATTCCCAGGACCATACAACCTTCGACATCCTTGCACTTCTCCTTCAGCCATTCTTCCTTAGCTACCTTGAACTTTCTATCTATTTGATTCTTTAATCGCCTGTATTCTTTTCTACCCTTTTCATTTCTAGCATTCTTGTATTTTCGTCGTTCATCAATTAGGTTTAGTATCTCCTGAGTGATCCACTGATTCTTAGATGATATTTTCTTCCTTCCTAACATCTCTTCAGCGGCCCTACTGACTTCATTTTTCACGACTATCCACTCTTCCCCTATGGTGTTTCCTTCAGCCTTTTCATTTAGCCCTTGTGCCACATGCTCCTTGAAACAATCCCTCACACTCTCTTCTTTCAACTTGTCTAGATGCCATCATTTTTGCATTCTTTCCTTTCTTCAATTTCTTCAACTTCAGATGGCATTTCATGACCAACATGTTGTGGTCAGAGTCCAAATCTGCTCCTGGGAAAGTTTTGCAATCCAACACCTGGTTTCTGAATCTCTGCATAATCATAATGAAGTCCATTTGTTACCTTCCAGTGTCTCCAGGTCTTATCCACGTATACAGCCGTAATTTGTGGTGTTTGAACCAAGTATTAGCAAGGACCAAATTATGATCAGTGCAGAATTCAACCAGCCGACTTCCTCTTTCGTTCCTTTGTCCCAATCCAAATTCTCCTACTGTACTACCTTCTCTTCCTTGGCCTACCACTGCATTCCAGTCTCCCATCACAATTAGATTCCCGTCACCTTTTACATATTGTATTAAATCTTCTATCTTCTCATATATTCTTTCGATTTCTTCATCATCCGCTGAACTAGTAGGCATATAGACCTGCACTATTCTGGTGGGCATTGTTTTGGTGTCTATCTTGACGACAATAATTCTTTCACTATGCTGGTCATAGTAGCTTACCCGCTGCCCTGTTTTCTTATTCATTATTATGCGAACTCCTGCATTTACCCTGTTTGATTTCGTGTTGATAATTCGGTAGTCGCCTGACCAAAAATTCTGTTCTTCCTGCCAACGTACTTCACTTATGCCAACTACATCTAACTTTAGCCTATCCATCTCCCTTTTCAGATTCTCTAACCTACCACAACGATTCAAACTTCTAACATTCCACGCTCCGACTCGCAGAATGTCAGTATCCATCTTCCTGATGATCGCCCTCTCTCGTGTAGTCCCCACCCGGAGATCCGAATGGGGGACTAGTTTACTTCCGGAACATTTTACCCGGGAGGAAGCCATCATCAGGACATCATTCATACAGAGAGAGCTGAATGTCCTCGGGAGTTAGTTACGGCTGTAGTTTCCCGTTACTTTCATCCGTGGAGCAATATCAATACAGCTAAGCCATATTATCATTACAAGGCCATATCAGTCAATCATCTAGACTGCCGCCTTTGCAACTTCCGAAAGGCTGCTACCCCACTTTCGATGAACCATTCCTTAGTCTGGTCTCTCAACAGATACCGATCCGATATGGTTGCACCTGCGGCTCGGCTATCTGCGTCATTGGGACATGCAAGCCTCCCCACCGTGGCAAGGTCACATGATTCATAGAGGAGGACAAAAATACTACAAGCTACATAATATATACCTATTCTAATCTCTTTGTCAGATTCGTGGTTTGATAATCGTTACTGTTCTTATCACTTTCTATTTCCTCAAAAACCTAAGTGAAAAAGTACTTGGCGTCTCATAATGAACCCTGTTAATCTATCTCTGTTTCTAGTCAATTTTCGCCAAATTGTTTTTTCTCGCCAGTTCGATTCACTGTGACCTTATTTGCGATCGCCGGGCTGACGGTTAAGGCACTGGCCTTCTGACCCCAAGTTGGCAGGTTCGATCCTGGCTCAGTCCGGTGGTATTTGAAAGTGCTCATATACATCGGCCTCGTGGCGGTAGATTTACTGGCACGTAAAGTAACTTCTGAGGGACAAAATTCCGGCACCTCAGTGTCCTCTGAAACCGTAAACTTAGTTAGTTGGGCGTAAAGCCAATAACATTAATTTTATTTGAGATCCAATCCATTCATCTCAACCTCAGCATGCTTATGTAATAAAAGGTCCTTCAAAAGCTTCTTCCCGCAGTATTTATTGTGTAGGTTCTACTTTCCACAACCTGCCACACTCCACTCAAATGTCTTCAAGAACATATTTCTAATGAGCGTATTTATGTTTGATGTGGGCAAAAAGAATGTTCTTAATAAAGTCTTCCTTGGTCGTGTTATCTTAAATGTTATGTCCTCCTTGCTTGTGGCACCGTTAGTTATTGTACTCTTCGAGTAGGCCGAACGATATTCATCTACCTCTTTTAAGACTTTATTTCATATTCTAATATTTCCTGCATCACCTTGCTTTATTCGACTGTATCCAATTTCACTTGTTTTGAATTTATTTTCTTCTTGTACTCGTTCTCCAAGACTATGTCCGTACCACTAAACATTTTTTTCAGATCGTCTGCAGACCCAAATTAAATAAGTATACAATGGTCAGATCTCAGAGTTTTGATTACGACCGCTTGAACTTTAATTCCTTTACCAACTGTCCCTTGGATTTCCTTTACAGCTTGTTTTATAGAACCATTCGAAAGGAGGGGGGACAAACGGTGTAGTTGCTTCTTTTTAATAGTCGTCGATTCTTCACGCTAGTGATGGATTTTGTATGGACTGCAAATAACCATTTTCTTACAATTGGCTTTACGTCACACCGGCACAGACAGATTTTATGGTGACGATAGGATAGGAAAGGGATAGGAATGGGAAGAAAATGGCCGTGGCCTTAATTAAGGTAGACTACTGCCCTCAACATTTACCTGGGGTGAAAATGGGAAACCACGGAAACCCATCTTTAGGGCTACCAACAGTTGAGTTCGAAACCACTATCTTCAGAATGCAGTCTCACAGCTGCGCACCCCCAACCGTATGGTCAACTCGTTCGGTAGAAATAATCATTATTTCTTGTTATTTGATCCTGATTTCCTCCAGAATTTCAGATTGCTCAGTCCAATGAACGTTATCAGATGCCTTCCAGATATACAAATATCATGTAGGTAGGCTTTATCTTTATAATTCTATCCTTGTAAGACCAGGTGGGTAGTCACTGCTACTATGCGAGTTCCTACATTTCTTCGAAAACCAAACCGATCTTCTCCCAAATCGACTTCAACTTGTGTCTCCAATCTTCTTCTGAAAATACTCGTTAAAATTATTCTAGCAAGAGACGTTAAATTAACGGTGAAGTAGACTGAATATTCGCCTACTTGTGTTTTATTATGAATAGGGATAACCACATTCCTCTCAAAATCTGGTGGCACTTTTCCTGAATCAAACATATTGCATACTAATTGGAATATCTTCACCAAATCGGTTTCTCCCAAAGCGGTCAAAAAATCTGAGGATATTTCGTCAATTCAAGGCGCTTTGTTTCTGGTTATTTATTCCTAGCCGGATTAAGTGACTCAGACGGTTGAGGCGATGGGTTTCTGACCCCAATTTGGCAGTTTCGATCCTGGCTCAGATGCTCAAATATATCAGCCTCGTGTCGGTTGATTTACTGGAACGTAAAAGAACTCCCGCGGGACTAAATTCCGGCACGTCAGCGTTTCCTACAACCGTAAATGTAGTTGTGTGACGTAAAACCAATAACATTATTATTATTGTTATTATTATTATTATTATTATTATTATTATTATTATTATTATTATTATTATTATTATTATTATTATCTTCAGAAGCCCTACTGATCTCATTCTTCAGAACTGCCCACTCCTTATATATTGTGTTTCTTTCACCCTTTTCATTTAATCCTCGTGTAACATGTTCAAAATTTCCCCACACGTATTTCAGACAAACTTGCTCATAACTTACTCATGTCTCAGGGTTACTACCCCATCGGTAGGTCAATTTCATTACAATTATGCAGGATATCTTAAACATGCAATTGATGCTTTTACTGTAGCCCTGTTAGCAATACAGCCAGCACATTATTGAAAATGTACGTATCCTTGTATATATCGAGATATACATGTATCAGATATCTGAAAAGAAAGGATAATTTTATGTTAATATTGTTGGAGGAAGTAATCAGAGAACAGCACTTGGAGCAATCTTTCTTTTAAACATATATTCAAGCGTAGTAATATTATATTGAAGAGCAGCACAGTATCGTCCTTTGTGAAGATCACTTGTAGTTCATTCCTGTGACATTTTTCGTGACATTTTTTTCATGCGGATAATTGTAGGAAAGTGAATGTAATGAAGTGGGATTGCTCTTAAGTGAGCTTCGGTTATACTCTGTTTGGCTAGCTGTTCTGCTGTTTCGTTGTGTTCAATACCGGCGTGTTTCTTGATCTGCAAAATTGTTATTCCTCGGAGTTCTGCGTTTCTCACTAATTGCAGAGTTTCAAGTATGTACGTATTGGTCATAGTGGTCCAGTCGGTATATTTTAAACGTTGTAGCAAGCTGAGGCATTATGTTAAGATATTTCTGGAAGTGTGCTGAGTATAACCACTGTGTAGACGAAAGTTGGCTCAGGAAGGGAGCGTTGTTTAGTAGGTGCTCTCAACGGACAATAGTAAGCATATCTTACTCCATATGTTTTGTTGCCGTCGGTATAGATTTATATAACATTTGGCCAAGCTATCTGTAAAAGTGTCTTGACTGTAGTTGCTAAATTGTTCGGTGGTGATGATGTGAGCCCGTAGTCGTAGAATAAACCATGCACTGAAGTGTCTTTGAGTATGAGGGAGTATAATATGCCGTAGCTCGTGATAACTCCTTACAAGTAGTGGCGTTCGAAGATTTCTTAAGTGCTGACGTAATCTGTTAATCTACTGAGGGTGTATACTTTTGCAGAATAAGGTTGGGTGATCTTGGTAGCTCGGCATAGGAAAATGATATCTGATAGCATCTGTCTTCTGATTGGAAGTGCCATTTCGGTGGCTTCGACTAAGGGAACGTTCGTGGGTGAGGAGTTCATAGCTCCTAGACAGAGCCTAATAGCTCGACACTGAAGGATGTCAAATTTACGAAGAACATATCGTGGTGCGTTGCTTAAGAAAATGCTTCCGTAATCCAGGAACGGTCGAAGAAGTGCTCAATAGAGTGTTAACATAGTGGATAGGTACGCTCTCATCACGTGCTAGTAACAACTCGAAGAACATTGCGCGCACGTCCAAATTTTGTTATTACGTGGTTCACATGTCGACTCCATGTAAGACGCCTATCAAGACACAGTCCTAATAGTTTTACTATTGTCTGAAATGCAAATAAATATGGTCCGTGTCCGATGAAAGGTGGTGCAAATTACTGTTGTTTTTTTTCCTGGGAAATATTATCACTGAAGATTTTGTTGCCGAGGTACTGAGTCCATTTTCAGATATCCATGTGGAGAGAGCCCTCGCTGCATCGTCCGCATACTAGAGGATCTTAATATTAGGTTGGAATATGGTATCTAGGTCGGACGTGCACAGAGTGTATAGTAATGGACTTAGGATGGCACCTTGCCTTTCGTTACAATTCGTGGTCCATAGAGTGAGTTATCTCGTCGACTGATATAATAACGTGCGTCGTTGAAATAAGGCATAATCCCACTAAAATAATTTTCTGGCAGACCCAGTATGTGCATTTTGCTCACAAGAATTGTTATCATTTGCTCCCGATATGTCTAAGAATAAATTTGAAAGAAATGATATACTTCTAGACCGTTAACCAAGTGATGACAAACGCCATTCTAAGCAAATATCGTAAACAATTCGACCTTACGGTATATTTGCTATTGTAAGAGACAAGAGGCCACCAAATTTCGCTCGAGGTATGTAAAAAGTCTGTACCGAAGTGCTAACAGTCACCGCTTTATCTTGTCCTACGTCAGTCCTCGTAACACGTGCTCTCTCCTCCCGTGTAGGACGTCTGCACCTTGACTTCAGAATAATACTATACTATACAATACTATATTCCATCACATTAACACGTGGTTCACCAAACACGGAAGATGCCGCCCACCCTCGACAGAGGGTCTGCCTTACGAAGGCTGCACCAGGCTTGCTGTAGACACACGAATTTGTTATTATTATTATTATTATTATTATTATTATTATTATTATTATTATTATTATTATTATTATTTTCTTTTCTTTTTCAACTTAATTTTCTTCGATTAATACGCCGTCCATTATGAGCAAATGTGCACTTGTCCAATGCAGATTTGTAGGTCCTTGTGTAAGTCTATGAAAGTCACAACATTCGCCTTGAAAATATCTCATCTCCCCTCTATTCTTCTGTTAAAAAATACTTCATTTCGTGACTGGTGCCCTCGAGAGAACTCAGAATGTTTGTCGTGATGTGAAGAGTACACCACTGTAATTGGTCAATGTTTACGTTGGTACGTACATGCGAATAAGCAGAAGCAAGACACTCACTACTTTTAATACGCCGCAATATTAATTCAGGGGATGAACCCAAGGACATGACGCATGCTCCGAAATGTTTCTATTTACACTGGTGTTACGAGAACCCAGACACATTTTACACTTGGCACGGCAAAAACCCGGTCGATTACCAATCCTGAGATATGACGCACGTGTGATATTTTGTTGTTTACATCTGTAGGCGTGAGGAAATCGCAGGCAAATCCAGCTGCACAAAACTCACGAGGGTGTACTATTCTCCTACAAACACAGAATTTCTCTAGTTGAATTTTAAAATTACAAATAGACTGTGCTTAGGATCACAGCTTGACGAATCAAACATATTCCACCGCGTTGAGTGGCTCAGTTGGTTGAGGTGCTGGCCTTCTGATGCCACCTTGGCAGGTTCGATCCTGGCTCAGTCCGGTGGTATTTGAAGGTGCTCCAATACGTCAGCCTCTTGTCGGTACATTTACTGGTACGTAAAAGAACTCCTGCAGGACTAAATTCTGACACCTCGGCGTCTCCGAGAACCGTAAATGTAGTTACTGGAACGTAAGGCAAATAACGTTATTTTATGAAAACTTATTCCAGTTTCACTCTTTATACAGTAGCAACTCATATTATTTATTTATTTATTTATTTATTTATTTATTTATTTATTTATTTATTTATTTATTTATTTATTTATTAATCAGTTTACCATCCAAGTTTGTCTTTCCCTCGGTCTCAGCGATGGATCCCAGCTCTACCGCCTCAAGTGCAGTGTCCTGGAGAGTGAGACTGGGTCTGGGATACAACTGGAAAGGAGGACCAGTACTTCGCCGAGGTGGCCTCAGAGGGGACTTGTGGGGGATGGGAAGATTGGAAGTTATATTCAACGAAGAGGGAAGGAAGCGGCCATGGCCTTAGCTTAGGTCAAATCCCGGTATTTACCTGCAGGAGAATTGGGAAACCACGGAAAACTACTCCGAGATGGGAATCGAACTCCCCCCTAGCACTACTTAGTTGACCTCCCGAGGCTGAGTGGATCTTGTTCCATTCCTCGTACCACATTTCAAATTTCGTGGCAGAACCGGGAATCAAACCCGGGCCTCCGTGGGTGGCAGCTAATCACACTAACCACTACACCATGGAGGCGGACACCAGCTCATTTTATGAGACAATATCTACACAGTTACTCAAAGTCCATTCGAATTTCAGTGACAGAAACAAAAACAACAAGAACAATAACAAGCTCGTCGATAAGACAACCATTTCTAACAATTTGGACGTTGTTAATATGAGAAGGGGCATTTGGGTATTTCTGATATCGAGAAATGCAAACCCTTCTAAAATCGAGACATTTAATTGAAGAACAAAAACGTTAATTGAACCATTTTGAAGGCTTATTGTAGCTTCTTAGTCATTATGTAGTTGACTTGTTTTATTAACTTAAATAATCCGAAAACAAGCAACATTCGTCATGAACAGGAAAACTTTTGATGTCATCTCATTACGAAATATTAAGGGCCCACATAAAGTTGAGGTGTGTTTGAATTTTAAACACAATCTTACATATACAAATTCTCATCCAATCTGTGAGGATAGCTTGCAGTGAATGAAGTCTGAAAAAATGGGTTCAATTTAGGAAGATTTTTTCCTAATGTGAATATCAATATACTGTACAAGTCTCTCTCTCTCTCTCTCTCTCTCTCTCTCTCTTTCCTTGTGATCATGTCCGGTTCCATGGCTAAATGGTTAGCGTGCTGGCCTTTGGTCACAGGGACCCGGGTTCGATTCCCGGCAGGGTCGGAAATTTTAACCGTCATTGGTTAATTTCGCTGGCATGGGGACTGGGTGTATGTGCCGTCTTC
This sequence comes from Anabrus simplex, assembly GCF_040414725.1. Taxonomy (NCBI): domain Eukaryota; kingdom Metazoa; phylum Arthropoda; class Insecta; order Orthoptera; family Tettigoniidae; genus Anabrus; species Anabrus simplex. Next base: position 1,091,931,274 of record NC_090266.1, read on the forward strand.
ATCATTATTTCATCCTCATCACGAAGTGCAAGTCGTCTACGGGAGTTAAATGAAAAGACCTGTACCTGGCGAGCCGAACATGTCCTCGGACACTCCCAATACTAAAAGCCATACGCCATTTCACTTCCTGTGATCATAATCACTGCAAGATCATTACGAACTATTTCGGCAGTAAAATCATCATCATGGCTGAGTACACGCAAGATCTCTAATGACTCTAATGTTCAGCTGTTGTTGTTTCTGTTGCTGTTACATTGCTACATCATCTAGGGATGTAAGCGTATTGCCATCAACATTGTGAACTTACGTACGTGAAACACGTTTAATAATGGTGTCTTTGTGATATCTGTAACAGATGGGTAACCATAATTATATGAGATCTGATATATGGATATGAGTTTTGAGTCTTACTACAAGGTACTATTTCCGTGAGGAGTGTGCCAAAATTGCCGAAGCGAAAGCACCTCTAGTAAATTGTCTACCACGTGATTTGAAACTCAGATTGTCCACGCTATCGCCTGAGCTACTACTACACTTTCCTTTCATATCAGTGCTCTTGTAGTTAATCGAAGTCTTAGAGCAGTAAATTTATCTGCGTTAGCTTTCCTGTGAAGTAAATTTTTAAGGCGTTTGCTAAATTGCTCTGAGGGAGGTAGGACTGAGACAACATTCCTAATGATTGGGGAGAGAAAATGTCTCGGAGAAGAGGAGAAACGGAACATTCGCAGTAAACGTCATCTTCATTGGGATGGAGGAGTCATATGGAGCCGATTTTACGAAGGGCAGTCACATATAGACAGACTCATATAGGCCATAGCAGGCAAGGGCACGAGACTGCCTTTGTAACGATCGACATAAAATCTGGGCAGAACATGGAACGTAATATTGAAAACAAATACAGCAGGTTATAAGGACGAAGAGAGAGAATGCTAGTGACTGAATTGGAAGTTAAGAGAATATACAAAATTGTCGTCCTGGAGTGCCCTCTTACTTCAACGTAATGAGTGGCTATGTAATGGTTCAACAAACTCTAAAGTAATTCTTCGAGATAGGAAGTATCAAAGTAAATAATCTAAAATGTAACAAAACATTATTACATGGTACACGTGGAAATTTGAAATTCTGACTCTCTGGATGAGTGGTCAGCGTTGAGGCCTTCTTTTCAGAGGGTTCTGGGATTCTAGGCCGGTTCGGCGATTTTAATCGCGTGTGATTAATCATCCTGGCGTGGAGATCGGGTGTTTATACTTGTTGCAAGACTCTCCTTTTAATATTCAGGCAACAAATCACAATACCAATCACAACATAAGCAGGCAATAGTGATTACATACCTCCATGTAGAGTTGCGTCAGAAAGGACATCCGGCCATAAAAACAAGGCCAGATACACATGTGCTATACATTTCGCACCCGTCACCCCACAGGTGCGGGAAAAGCGGTAGAAGAAGAAGAAAATAACTGGAATTTGAAAGGAAATAACTTAATTAGCTTTTGTGCTCCTATCACTATCATCAGCCTTGTAGGTTATTACTAATTACATATGAGAAACCCGTCTGTTAACTGTATGCTGCGATTTTTCATGCTAACGTGTCTATCAGTAAATAACTGATGCTGAAAATAGAAAAAAATGAGAGTATTTATTATTACATTGAGTACGGGAATCTTAGCCCATTGAGGAAAACATTGTCGGAACAATGAAAGTGCTTTGAAGCGGGATTTATTTTCAAGAAATGTTCCTTTTATTACATACCGTGCGAAATGTTATACTTAGCACTACTTTAATAAGATCTAAACACACAATATGATAAGATTCATAACATTACGTTCAAAAATTTGTTATTCAATCCTTTCCAGAATTCAAAAGGGTGTTGTAACATTCGTCCTGCGCCCATCGCATTGTCGCATCACGCCCGTCTTTTCCTCCACTTCCTCCTCCCGCTTCTTCCCTTCGACTGCTATTTCACTTTCCCGTCACCTTCAGAACTGGAGCTAACACTGTTCACGTCACTGTTACTTTCATCGAGAGAATTGTAATCATGGTCACTTTGAAGTGAACATTGTATATACAGCGTGGTCGGAAACAACGTAAACCGTGAATATGAGTGTTAGAACTGTGGTCATTCTCTTAAATATTTCTTTTAAATATTCGACATCTCGCGCCGTTGTCATCTTATCATCTGCTAATGTTAGCCAATCATCTCGCTTCGCGGGTTAATTCAGATGGTCCTTGCGATGCGGTGTTGGTAAATCAGCAAGTGGTTTAGACCCTATGATCGGTTTGATAGGATCAATGGAAGATGAATCTCCGCCAGGAGGGCGGGGGGATTTAAACACGAACCACAGAGCTGACAGGATCGCGCAATAGCATGTACGCTACGACGACACGACCCACGATATTTATGAGTAGTTCATTCGCAAAACCAGCTATTTGAACGATAAGCACTTTGTGAGAAATCAGGAAAATGTAATGAAATGAAACAGAAATTTGGTAGAGGGCTGATTGCTTTTATAAACTATAGGTAAACATGATTGCAATATGTGTACCAATGTTCTGAAATATCTGGCGAGTAGAAAACAAGTTATTAATATATTTGCAAATATCAGGTTTTACAGCTGTGTTGTTCACATTGCAGGTTTTGCAGCTCCAGTGGCAGCCATGTTTATTGTGCCTTAGTTTGCAAAACCAACTACAGTGATCGTAGTGGTGGAGCTTAATCACACACTTTTGATGCATGGAATTATGTATTGAGTACGTTACAATATATAATGCATAACTGCATACACACGTAATGGAATACCATATTGAGTAGAATGGAGTATATTACAACGTAAAGGACATACACACTTTAGAATAGTTCAGTGTGTGTTAATATACTATCAAAATACAACCAAATAAGTGGTTTAGGCTATATCTGTCTCATCAGCCTCCATTAATTCAGAGTCTCATCAGTAGTATAATGGGAGAGTTCTGCGGTCGCCGCCGCCGCAGTGCTCCCAGGGGCCTCCTCCACCGTCACCGCACTGGGGGGCCTCCCAGGGGCCTCCTCCACCGCAGCCAGGGGCCTCTTCCAGTGCTGCCAACTTAAACTTACTAGCGCGAAATTTGAATTGGTAAATTAAGCCACGTGCTTTTTTTGACAGCCAAGTGCTTTTTGACAGCTATCATCGACAACAACGCATCTCTAACCTCAGTACTGCCATCTTGACGGGCCTAAACCTTAGTGGTACCAACTTAACCTAACTAGCGCGAGATTTGAATCGGTAAACAAATCCACGTACTTTTGTGACAGCTGTCATCCGCCATCTTTAATCAAGAGAGCACCGTGCTGCCCTCTTGCAGGTAATTTCGTCAGCTGTCATCCGCCACCTTTAATCAACAGAGCACAGTGCTGCAATCTTTAGCTTAAATGTGGTGGCGGTAAATTCCACATCTCTTGTTTGGAAACAAAGCCACGTGCTTTTTGTCATCCGCCATCTTTAATCAACAGAGCACCGTGCTGCTATCATGCGGGCAATTTCTTCAGCTGTCATCCGCCATCTTTAAACCACAGAACACCGTGCTGCTCTCTTTATGGCATGAAGTAGCGGGCAATTTGAAAAGTTCTGTCAGCTGTCCTGTTCTGCAAAGACATCGACGTAGAAGTCCAAATCTGGATTACTGCCTCGTACTTCCCCAAAGTGAAGAACAAAATGTCTATTAATATCCTAGATCTTAGCCGATTTCACAACAACACCCCTTGGGATATCAGGAATGTGAGCAATCTTACAATTCTTCCCTTTCCCGCACAAATATTTTCCTTCACCAATGTGAGAATTGTAGAAGGGTTCTCCTCGAACTAGGAGCGCTTTATTTCTTGTGACTTTTAATCTCGTTGCTTTCTGAAATTGGAAATGCCATTGTCCATTATTTTAAAGAAATTCATCTGAATATGCTCTCCAATCCTCAGAAGGAGCACCTTCACCTAGATTTGTTACGATTCCATCAGCTTGTAGGCTGCATCCACAACAATGAACTCTGTGAAATTGGCGAGCAAGGGAAACAATTGCAAGCAGAATTTTACAGCTGAATCTCAACACTATGCAGTACAGCTCACTTAACTATCTACAATAGAAATAAGCGTTTTATCATTATTTTCTTTGACAAAGGGGAGTGCAATACTGTCCTTATGGAAAGAAAAATAGCGGGTATTGCAACTCTACTCGAAGGACAGCCATGTTAGTTAGCAGACATATAGGAGAATTAGTAAACGTAATCATTAGCCTGCGAATTTAGCAAACTTTGCATCTGTTCATGCCATGCAAGTAGATTTTGCAACCGTTTGCAATTTTTGATGTCAAATTTAAACACATTATGAGTAGTTTGTTTTGGAACATGAAACATAGCTAAATTAGAAGCCAGTATCATAAAGCAACATTGGATACCATTATCTCATTTTCGTAATTTTATGCACATAGCTGGTTTTGCAAATGGGCTACTCGTTTGGGTTTGATGCTGATTTCTTGGCATCGGCAGCTGCTACGCAATCGGCCATTTACGGAAATGCACTCACATTGCAAAGCAAATCATCTTCGATTGGTGATATTAAGCTGGCCTTAAACCACGTACAGATTGATCTAGCAACACCGCCTCGCAAAGTACATTTGAATTTTCCCGCGAAGCGATCTGGTAGGTTAACTTCAGCAGCTGATAAAATGACGACGGCGCGTGATAGCGAATTAATACTTAAAAGTTATTTCTTAGTATGACAAACCCTCAAACGCACATATTACCCGGTTTACGTTGTTTCCGACCACCCTGTATAGTCGAAGACTATTCACAAGGAAATTTCGAAGTACTTCATTCTTTTATTGATATCCGCATTCAAGGAACATGAAAACGGATGCCAACTATCAAGCTTGTATATCTCTGCAATATCTCCAAATATCGTGGAGATTACTAAATTGCGTGTCAATTCCGTCCGCCGTAGATTCATTGCTATGCAACACCGAACGGTTCCGTGAGTCTTCGTCCACAGGTTAACCCTCAACTAATGTGGTGGACTTGGAAACGCAAATGGTGTGGTGCGGGTCAAAATGATCCTCATAATATTTACAGTTTTATTTCTACAATAGGTGAAAATTGCCAGCGTAAGTGATTTTAACACATAATTTATTCAATATTATCAACAATAGGATACACTCCATTAAAATCACTCACTTAGTACCCCTGAGAAATTCACAAAATATGTATTTTATTTTCTTGTATTAAATTTTTTTTCGCAAGTTTCTCGAGTCGTCAAAATTAAAGAAATCACCTTACCATTCAAAACATAAATTGAAAAGATATGACCAAATGAATTATAACTAATGGATTTTGTCAAAAGTGAAGCACTTTCCTGTACACTGTTTATACGTAGCCTCTGAGTTCAGTTTCCACAGTTTACATTAATATTTCTTTTTTTTACTGATCATCTTTATTGAGCAGAATCTCACAGAATTACTTTCGGTATTAATATTTTCTAGTCAGTTCTTCGCCTTCTAGAGGATCTTATGTCATCATCCTCTAGTGGAATACTTACCCTTGAGTTTCCATTTTTCGTGAAAACTCACGGTCGTGATAGTTAATAATACAATGTAAGCAAATGATATAGAAAGAAAACTCATAGTTACAGTAACAAAACAAAATGAATGTATGAACAGAATAAGATATATACTTGGTGTGGTATGGGTCAAAATCACCATCTCATGCTATAGGCAAACAACCGCGTGGCACAGTGACCAGTTATCAACTGACCTTGAGAGAAAGGGAAGGGGTAGGCAGCTATTAGAACCTTGAGAAGATACAGAGCGGAAATTCGGCGCGATACTGCGGTCTGACCCGCACACACTAGTTGAGTGTTAAGAAATAACCACACTTCATCCGGCACTGAATAAGTAGATTTGAACTTTCGACCTGTCTGATAATCTGTGCGATTATATTCGTTATGGTAATTTGTGCAAGTAAAATTATTGACCATTGGGAAGGGTTCGAAACACTCTCCTTTTGCTTTCCAATCTCGTCTTGGTCTCAGTTACGAGTTAACTTATAAACAGTTGATTCTGAAGTGTTGTTCCTAACGGCTTAAACATTCCACTGGTTAATTAGTTTCGATAGCCTGAGAGAAGTCAAGCAGGTCTGGATTTATGAGAACGCAATGCTAAGTAAATTAGTCCTGTGAAACGTTCATATCGATATCTTCATACTATTGTAATTGCTGAGAAAGTGTATCATATCGATGGACGGATTTTCGTTGATTAAAATTGATATGTAGATTACACTGACTGCCTAAATAACGTGTGTAAGTCAGCTCTCGAAAGTTACTAACTTAATATCAATCTTCTCCTCTTTTTGGTGACCATTTCAAAATTAAAATCCATTGAGCCTCTTAAACCACATTTTTTATTGAAAATGAAATATTTTAATTTAAATCTTTACTTTCACGTGAATTCGCAAACGATGGGCTACGTATAAACTACAAATTAAACAACATAGACGTTTAGGAACGTAATTATCGAAAAATTAATATATTTGTAACGTACATTCGTTAGAGAATGACCGATTGGAGTATTTCTGGTTCACTTTCAAATCATAGGTCAAAGTTTACAAGTGACTACTTACTGATTAATGTTTAGTGTTCTCCGTAAAATGTTGGTGGGAAGAGTGGAATAAATGAAGTTGGTGTGATGAGAAGAAGAAAATGGTCCAAAATTAGTTGCAGTAGTTACCATGTCAATGACCGATTAATGATGGTTAAAATCAACAGTACACCCGTGGACTTAGTAATTATACAAGAGCTACGGCGACTCATGACCCGGAAAAAGCGGAAACTCTGTGTGAATATATTGAAGAACTATTGAAACTGAGAAAAGAAAGAGATGTCATAATAATGAGTGATTTTAATGCAGTAGTTGGATCCCATATAGGCAAGAAAATGCCTTGGATAAGCGGAAATATATGAAACAGGAGAAAATCTGATATATTTTAGCTATCAAAATGAGATTGTTATTTCAAACACATTACTTGAATTTCCTCTTACAAAGACATAGGCCTACACGTGAAAGGCACCAGGAAAAAGAATATCTCAGTCACTTAATATACTAACTTACTGAGGTGCATATGGCCCTGAGGTTCACTCAGCCTACACCAAAAATGAGTACCAGGTTAATTCCTGGGGGCAAAGGCGGTCGGGCGTAGAGCTACCCACTCTACCCCATCACGTGCCGCGGTTGACACTGGTGGAAGCTTTTACCTTCCACTCCTCCAAGGACCTTCATGGCCTGTACGGAGGTGTCTTTGTCTAATATACTAATAAAACTCGGGTACAGGTATCACATAAAATCATGCCACAGTTATCCAGGACCAGACACAGATAGTGGCTATACTATTGTTTTAGCCAAATGCAGCATTAGATCCAAACGAACCAAGAAATACCTTAAAAATAAATGGCAGTTAGAAGGGTTGAAAGAAGAAGCAAGGGAAAAAGGAAGAGTTTGAAGAAAAAATGAAATAGCTAACAGAAATGATTAGCCAATGAGGGTGAATAATGCAAAGACTGGAATAATTGAATTAACAAGTGATGTTTTAAGGACAACGAAATTGGATCCCAATAAACCTTGAACAATGGCAGAAATACTAAATGTAACATAGAAAAGAAATTTCTGGAAGGAAAACAAAATGGTGGAATATAAAATAATTAAAAGTCACATTGCAACCAAATGCAGAGACGAGGAAAAAATTGGACAAAAACATTTCTGAATATATTGGGGAAGATCAGAGAAAAAGAAAACCCAGATCAAGGTTATAGGAAAATCAGAGCTCTCTAGTAAAAACCAAGGACGAAATCTAGAATACTAAAATATAAAGAGGGAATATTATTGATAGACAGGGGTGAGGTCTGCGCTCGTTAGAGAGAGTACATACAAGAAATGTACGACGACAAGGACTTAAAGAATGAAAATATTTTAATTGAAAATATCTAGGAGTGTGAAAAAGAAATGCACGGTACCCCAATCACGAGACACGAATTTGAACATGCCTTTCGGAGGCTCAAAAAAGGTAAAGCAACAGTTGTAGATAACATACCTGCAGAATTGCTGAAAAATGTAGGTATTGATATGAAATACCAATTATTCACAATAATAAATGATAGCTATGGAAGAGGAATCATCCCAAATGACTTTATAAATTGTAGGACCATCACCATACCTAAAATAGGAAAGGCAATTGACTGCACTAATTATAGAACACCCTCCATCTTAACACATGCCCCCAAAATACTCATTAATGTTAAAAACAGAATAAAATTAAGATATACCAGTATATTGGAGAAGAAAAACTTGGGTTTAGTGATGTCAGAGGAATATGAGAAGTAATTTTGACCCTACGCATGCTGTTGGGAAGAAGGATGAGTATGAATAGTAGGACTTACCTAACGTTCATTGATTTATAGAAAGCCTTTGACAATGTGAACTAGGAGTTGATTTTTTCAAACTATTAATAACATTGGACTGGACTGGAAGGAAAGAAGATTCATTAATCAGCTGCATCAGAACCGAAGCGAAAAGAAATAAAGATCATTGAGGTAGAGGAAGAGGAAAGAACTAGAAAAGGAGTTAGACAATAATGTTCCCAATCTCAGCATTAATTTTATGCGTTCACTGGGAAAGGTATTCAAATCACGAAGGAAAAAACAAGTAGAACAACATTCAATGGTGAATGCGTACACTGTATCAAATATGGGGATGATTTTTGGAATTTCTTGCAGACCTGAAGAAATAAATGAACAGAATGCTGTAAGTTAAACTTATATTTTCACTCTAAAATTATATTCTTAATTTGAAGTGCTCTTCTGTAAAATTGTACTTTAAAAAAATATTTTACTATCTCTGTAACCGTTAATGATAGGCCAATGACATGTGGCACACAGCTTCAGTGTGCAATTGTCTTAAAATTAGACCACAATCATAAGTAAAGCTCTTTATTTATACAACTATGCAACAAAATTTATTAACACTTGAATAACAATATATGAACTTCCTCCACAAAAAAGTTTACCTAAATTCCTGATTGTAGTCTGCATTGTAGATACATGCTGTGAATACAAGATCTGTAAATATCATTCATGTCACATGAGTAGTTTCTGAGTTTACCCTTCGGACAGCTTGAAATGAATTTTCAGTCTTAAAATTCGTCACAAGAATTAAACTTTTATAAAAAATTCACCATAAGGTATAACCAGTAATTAAACATGTAACAACAACCTACAATATTCATGGATTCCACATGATAATGTTTGTCACCTAGACTCAGTTTATCTGTCGAAATTATGATGGCAAATATAGTGATTTATTACTACTCTACTATGGTCTTCACAGACATGTGCCCTTACACTTTAAAAAAATGGAGATTAGAAGTCAACGAAAAGAAAACGAAAGCAATGGTAGTGCGAAAGAACATTTAGGAATTTAAGACCAATATAAGAATTGGTAACGTCAGAACTGATCAGAACCGATTGAGTTGGCCATGTGATTAAAGTCACGTAACTGTGAGCTTTCATTTGGCAGATGGTGGGCTCGAATCCCACCATCGGTAGCCCTGAAGTAGGTTTTCCGTAGTTTACCAATTTCGCAACAAACATATACTTTCTCATCCTTGCGTCGCCGAAAACCATCGATGTGATAGTGCGACGTAAAACCGATAGCAAATACAAAGAACATTTATCATGTGAAACCATTCTGTTATCTTGGCAGCATGATCACAGAAGACTTGATATTTACTGGAAGTGAAGAAGAGGATAGCACTAGGAAAACAGGCAGTTACGACAACGAAAAGTTTTTAACCAGCAAACATATTAATACAGATATCAGAAAATCCTTTACCTAATCATTTGCATGAAGTGCATTGCTCTGCGGAAGTGAAATTTGGACTCAGGGCAATCTGGAAAGGAAGTGCATTGAATCTACAGAAACGTGGATATGGCGCAACGTTACAGGAACGAGTTGGATGGAAATAAAAATCAACCTTGACGTTTTAGGGGAAGTGCGTGGAGAGAGACAATTATTAAAGGAAACGAGAAACAGAAACATGACATTTATTGGGCATACTGTATAATTCGGCACAACACACTCATCATTAATATTTCTGAAGGGTAAGTGTCATCTCCATTAGAAAGAAAGAGGACGGAAAGTAGTTTCATTGACAAGATATTGCCTTTATTAATTATTATTTTTATTATTATTATTATTATTATTATTATTATTATTATTATTATTATTATTACCAATAGTAGGATGATGATGGCGTGGAGGAACTATTCCGAACACGGTTATTTTTCGAATTTCGTAACAACCTCTTCTGTTACCATTTCTACAGCTTGAGTGCGTAGACACTTAAAAAATAATTTCAGATATTCAAGAAAATAATGTATAACGCAATATTTCGTCGGCCATGAAGTCGTAATTTACCAGTTTTCTCAACAGTAACAATCTACATTAAAATCTGTTTCCTCCACAACACCTTCAATACGGTACTGTTTATCTTGTTTAGATTGATTTCGGCAATTACTATGCTCATAAAATGTAATAACTCTATTGAAGCACTATAGTGCACAGAACGAAGTCAAAGACAAAGACACCTCCGTACAAGCCATGAAGGCCCTTGAAGGAGTGGAAGGCAAAGGCTTCCAACATTGTTAACCGCGGCACGTGATGGGGTAGAGTGGTGGTCAGCTCTACTCCCGGCCGTCTTTGCCCCCAGGAAATAACCTGGTACTCACTTTTGATGTAGGCTGAGTGAACCTCAGGGCCATATGCACCTCCGGAAGTGGAAATCTCGTTTCTTAAATTTTTTGACTTCCTGGGCGAATCGAGCACGCCTTTACCGCCTCGGCTAGGCAGCCCCTATAACGCACAGAGGTATACTTTATTAGCCTATGTGTGCATGAAGTTGCACAACGTTACGATGGTTCGTGCAAAATAAAGAGAATTTCCATCCAGACATTTCGTGACTAACATTTTTCAAGGTTATCCTCATTGAAGAGTCGAGCTTCTTATCTGAATGTTCGTCGTAGTGGACTTCGGTTCTGGGTTTCCCGAGTTCAATTCCCAGCGCGGCTGGGGATTTTAGCCGCAATAGTGAATGTATCCTTCCATATTGGGTTGGCATCAAGAAAGACAACCGGCCGTAAAACTGTCCTTAACCCACATGTTTTGCGAAAATTCCAGGATGAAGAAGAATAAGAGTATTTTCTTTGAAGAATGTTTTGTGGGTCCAAAAAGATCCGTTGATTGATCTGAGGGATAAATGCAAATAACATAAATATCAGTCTCACATATTCTCCATAAGTTTCTCGCTTCTCTTTCCCTGGTTACAAAGGACGAAAGACAGACCAATTCTCTCACTAAAGAAACCAACGACAAATGTGTGTGTATGTGTGTGTAACTGTGTTTAGGGTTGGGAAAGAAGAGTTCATGGCCTGTGTATTAGGTACAGTACAATTTCAGCATAAAATTGAGTGCCTAAGGAAGAGGAGGGTCTAACCCACGAAAACAAACTTTCGAGATAAATAAGGTTTTATTAGATTATACAAAACACACAACAAAATTGAAAATATAAATGTAAATTTATAGTCTTTAAATTCATTACATATCAGTGTGACTCAGAAAATTAAGAGTAGAATAACATTTTAAGTTTAATCGTTAATAAAACGATATTAGTTTTAAAATAATACTGTATGCTAAGAAGATCTTCTTCTTCTTCGTCTTAATCTGTTTACCTTCCGGGTTCAGTTTTTCCCTTGGAATCAGCGAGGGATCCCACCTCTACCGCCGCAAGGGCAGTGTCCTGGAGCTTCAGACTTTGGGTCGGGGGATACAACTGGGGAGAATGACCAGTACCTCGCCTAGGCGGCCTCACTTGCTATGCTGAACAGGGGCCTTGTGGAGGGATGGGAAGACTGGATGGGACAGGAAAGGAAGGGGAAAGGAAGCGGCCATGGCCTTAAGTTAGGTACCATTCCGGCATTTGCCTGGAGGAGAAGTGGGAAACCACGGAAAACCACTTCCAGCATGGCTGAGGTAGGAATCGAACCCACCTCTACTCAGTTGACCTCTCGAGGCTGAGTGGACCCCGATCCAGCCCTCGTACCACTTTTCAAATTTTGTGGCAGAGCCGGGAATCGAACCCGGACCTCCGGGGTTGGCAGCTAATCACGCTAACCACTACACCACAGAGGTGGACATGCTATAAATAATACTATAAATGAGGATTTTCCCCCGTCTTGGTTTTTCAATGTTAAGATCGTCATTCACTGTCTTAGTAGTTGGTTTGAGGCTTAAGTATAGTCCGTATGCACTGCTGGAATGTGTGGCAGTAGACGCACCAAATCGCTGTGTTTTAAATGATTAATATCCCGTCCAGATTGGTACAGAGTAATCAGGTTTTCCAGTGCTTATTTCAACACTTCGTTTGCAAGCAACACTTTCACTTTTTTTTTTTTGCCTCGCGGGTTGTTTTCGCAAAATATGAACTTTTATCCATGACTGAATGTATGAGAACTTAAGGAACAGGAAACCTGGCTTGTGTTTTGTTACTTTTTGTTGTTATTTTTCTACTCATAACTTTTCTACCCTCAGCATTTATTTTGTCCTTCACTGCAAAATTTAAGAGTGTTTTAAAACCTTGTATATCCTTACATTCCATGTCCACTAGTGTAAATGTTTTTTTTGACACGGGTCCTTTCAACAATGTTTCTCCATTGTTCGGGAGTGTAAACACAATCAAATTGTCGAGACTTTTCCTCTATTATTCCTAAATCACTATCCCTCGGCACAAAAGTGTGGTCGGAGACCACATCATACTTATCAATTTCATCAAACTCCCCAGTTTATACCAAAATTTAATACAGAATAAAGATTACCATATTCCTATTTTGGCCGCTACAAGAATATCAGGACAACCTGAGTTTTGTTTTGAGTTAACTGTAAAAACATTTTTCAATACAAATAGTTATGATGTGAATTATATCACAAGTCGTTCACAACTAGATGGTACCAGTTTCGACAACAAGTCTGTGTCATCCTCCGAGAGGTCGTGCTTTCAGATAGTCAATCAGATGTCGGCTTGCACAGCGCGAACCAATTGGAGGCCACACACTTACATATAAATACAGCTGCTTCCCAAACAACTTTTGCAGTCGCCAGCGGGATACAGGAGAGCGTATCTACACGACGCCACAGAAGATGACTACCGCAGCAGTAGTCGAAACGTCTGGGAGAAGCGAGAGGAGTGGACCACGGCATAACAGCCCGGAAGAATTTTATTATATTGACACCGGCCGTGAAAGCCTTCATACTTTAACAAAATACACCTATTTATACTGTAATCCCAGTTCAATACCGGCCATTATGAAATGTTTAACCTTTAATTGTGTTAACTGGTTGTCAGCCAAAATTTTTAGTAGGCATGACCCTACTTGACAGGATCCCCGAGAAGCAATGTTTTCTGCTTACACACACATGATACCAGATTCGTCATTGCGGACATGAACACCTAGGTTATACTAGAGTCTTTTCTGGTATCGGTTAGAGATTTGTATCCTTGCTCATCTTTCATTTGACGAAGCCCAATTGCATAAGGGACGTCATCCTCATCCGTGGCCCCCACTCATCGCATACTGCACAGGTGTCATTTAAAGGTGCCTTAAATCCAATGTTAAGGTTTTCGTTCAAAACATATAATTCTCATACGAAAGGGGGGAGCCTACGTCATTCTGTTGCTCGCGTTCATTGAGATAGAGTCTGTGCACTTCATAAACTGATGCCACCGACCTCACGTAGCTCTTGTGTGGATTTTTCCTTCTACGACAGTGACTAACGTAACTAGGAAACATGCTAATAAGTTTGCATGCAAAATTAAGTTGACAGTCAGTTATTTGTTTCCGAACACTTCCCATGTCTTCCTCTCTCTTCCTCTGACATGGTGCTGAGGAGACGGAAGGTGACCCAGAAAATGAAGTAATGAACTTCCATCCAGACTTGCATCACTATCCCTAAAATCAACGTCAACTCTTCCACATGATTGTCCTTCTTTCATCCCACGCCTAGCAACTCAAACACGCTTTCTAGATACAGAAAAAGCTTTTAAACACACTCTAACATCTTCACCGCTTTCATTTTAGGTAATAATAGTATGTCACTTTTCTCTTAGGTTCATTTTCCTTTTTTTTTTTTTTTTTTTTTTTTTTTGTAGGCTCTCTTACATGACTTTTGTTTAATCAGACCGAACAATAAAAGCATTCTGTAAGTTGTGATTTGCAAGTTTGTAAAATCCTACCAAACAGTTTTCATTTTTAATATCTGATAGTTTGTAATACACCACTTAACATTAACCTTTTCATTCTCCACTGCGCACTTACATCCTTCACCCATTCTCTTAGCTGGCACAAGTTTCTTAGTTTTATCAGTTACATAAGCTTCACCACTATTTCTCAATCTCTTAGCTACGGACCTCTTTTAGTTGTCTCGTTCCGTTTATATTTTTTACATTTACTCACATTAAAACCACTGTTTGTGCCATTTTAATCACACTAACACTACTATTTGTACAATCACAAGTCATTTCCTGGTTAGAAAAGTAACTACATATCAGTCTTCCCCCTCCGCTCCAGTTGACTGAGGCATGTGGGTTAGCCGCTTCTCTTACTAACAGTACAGCTGCTTCCCAAGATCTCAGCTTTCTGTTTGTATTTGGACAGAAAAAGAAATATTCCATAACCACAAGAAGTGCACAGGATTCCTAACAGATACCAGCACTATACAAGAACACGACAAAACGAATTTCTGATTTTTCTGGATTAGCCACTTCTCTTAATTAGGCACTCAATTGGAAAACCACAGAAAATTCTTCATAATGGTATTGGTTTTTACGTCTCACTAACACCTTTTACGGTTTTCAGAGACGCCGATACGCCGGAATTTTGTACCACAGGAGTTAATTTACGTGGCAAAAAATCTACCGACACTAGGCTGACGTATTTGAGCACCTTCAAGTTCCACTGGACTGAGTCAGGGCCAGGAGGCAAGCGCCTCAACCATACGAGCCGAGATCAATGAATAATTCCATCGGGTACTACAAATCCATCCCAGTACAATTTTTAAATGCGAGTAGATCTGTCAGGAAATACACTCAAACCGAGTGATTTAGCTACTCAGGCAAAGAAAATTATTCTTGAATGGCCAAGAGGGGGATTTGTACCAATTTTTCTTTTCAGTACTTTTCACGGGGTTGAATGCAAAACACTTGCAGGCCTTTAAACTAACGTTAAATTGGTGGTAGATTGGGGAATTTACCTGGTGGAAAATTCTTATTCCAAATTCTAGATCACTGAATGGCTCTATCGGGTACTACAAACCCATCACAATACACTTTCCAAATCCGCGTAGATCTGCCAGGAGATATATTGAAACCGAGTTACTTAGGTACTTGGTTCATGGCGTGTAGCTGTTAGTTTGCACTTGGGAGTTAGTAGTTTATAGTTCCAATGTCGGCAGCCCTGAGGATCGTTTTCCGTTGTTTTCCATTTTCACACAAAGAAAGTTAATTAAGGCCATTGTCGATTCCTTCCTAATCCTACGCCTGTCCAATCTCACCGTCACCATAAGACCTGTCTGAGTCGGTGCGGCATGAAATAATGTGCGAGAAAAGAAATCTCTTGGCAATTGCTAGCTCACGTACAAGTGTCAATCAATGAAGTACACTCGTATAAAGGAAAGAAATATATCCCCTTCATTATTCAAAATTCCAGCAATCTTTATTATGGTTCATTGAATTTTGGAGTCTGAATATTGGAAAGCAGACCCCGCAGTTGAGTGGTAGTGAACAGAGGCGGGAGGAGGAAGTCTCTCGGTGTCGTTTGCTTCGTCAACTAACCTGGCCGCATATCCCCTCACACCCAGCACAATCGATCAATCAATCTACCACGAGCTGGAATGCGCAGACGCACTGGATTAAACAAACAACAACTGAGTAGCCGAAGTGAACTTAGGGTAGTAATCTCTCCTGCGGCAGAAAATGAATTTGAAAGCTAATCCAGATCACAGGTTTGGCGTCCTGAAATATTACACCCACCTCCATCGGCGTACGTACATTTAAATTATTAAGGTGGATGGTTTCAGTACACTACACAGTGATTATTGTGGCTAGTCCGAGTGTTCATACTTATTTTGTTAGATCTCGCTCTTACACCAGGAAAAAGAACGAAACGTGAAATTTGTTTCATTATCAGGCAGTTCTTCTTAACCTAGTCCGGCTTCATTACCCACCTTCATTCCTGGTATTTAAAAAGTATCTGAGGTCGACAGTAATATGAGTTAAGCCCAATTCTGAGGCCAGATGCCCTTCCTGACGCAAACCGAATTTGGGCGATACTTCTTTCCTATTTCATTTACGTCGCACCGATATAGACAGGTCTTATGGTGACAATGGGGTAGGGCAGGGCTAGGTCTGTGAAGGATCACAACCGTGGCCTCGATTAAGGTGCTGCCCCATAATTTATCTGGTGTGAAAACGGAAAACCACAGAATACCATGTTGAGGGCTGCCGAGAGTGGGGTTCGAACCCTGTAGTAATGCATGTTTCTGTGGTGGTTGATAGCGTGGTATGCTGTATTTAAATGAAGATGTGTATTAAGCTGATTACAGACACCCATCTCCCGAGCCAGGCGAATTAACCACATGCAAATCAAATCCTCGGCCCAGTCAGGAATTGAACCCAGGACCCCGTTAAGCTAAGGCCACTACATTTCCTGTTCATCCAAGGAGGCAGACGTCCTAATAAATTACTGATGTCACAGATCATTATAATGCAGGCTTTGAAAGAGATTTTACACATACATTTACAATGTGTTGCTGATTCATTGAGTTCATATACCCGAAATAAATCAGTATCGTAAACCAGTGCATTAAATTTAATTGACATCTGACGAAAATGCAGATCAAAATAAAATATAGTATAACATCGGAATTACTTACCACGCGTAGCAGTATACAGTAAGAGTTTTATTGGAATGTAGAGTGGCACAGACACACACACACACACACACACACACATATATATATACAGTACAGTATATGCCTTGCTTGACACATTTGTGATAGAACTTGACTTCAATTGAAGAGGTGCTCGAACCCACGGGACGAAGAATTGTGTCATGAATGATCCGGGCACTGTAGTATAATGTGGTTCTACCCAGCATTCCCCTTATTTCATGCAACAGAGAAACTCCCCTGTTCATACCATTGGTTGGCATATAACAGTTCCAGGTAAATGTATTCCCTAGACGATATATTGTGGTAATTCGAGGGTCAAGCAATGGAGTCGAAACAAAAGAAACTCCTTGGCGTCTAATAATATCTTTTTACGAATTGCCATTAACAGTAATCCAGTAAACTGTGTGGACATACCGTTGAAATGAAATGTCGTATGGCTTTTTAGTGCCGGGATATCCCAGGAAGGGTTCGGCTCGCCAGGTGCAGGTCTTTCTATTTGACTCCCGCAGGCGACCTGCGCGTCATGATGAGGATGAAATGATGATGAAGACAACACATACACCCAGCCCCCGTGCCATTGGAATTAACCAATTAAGGTTAAAGTCCCCGACCCGGCCGGGAATCGAACCCGGGACCCTCTGAACCGAAGGCCAGTAGGCCGACCGTTCAGCCAACGAGTCGGACAACATACCGTTAATATACAGCTACATGAGCCATCGACAAACAAGGAAGATTATCTGACACTTGTCCGAAGGGGGATTGAGAAGTAACGTGCAGCATTTCTTGGGAATTGAATGAGTAGGAAATAAAAACATATAACAAAATGCATGTTTTTCAACATATGAACCAAGTCTTTAAAGTCTTTTCTTCAATCGTGACATCAAGTTCACCATGCCTCGTTCATAGAGCTCCGTTCAATGGGAGTATATCCCCCAGTGTAGGATCATTTTCATCTAAACCGAAGCGCTGAGCTGTACGAATTTCTTCAGTGGTCCTAAGATGTCAAGATCAGACGGTGAAAGGTTTGTACCACATGGTGAATGATTATCTCCCAGTCATACTCAGCAATTTTTCACCATACACTACAGAGCTTTACTTTCATCCCTCCGGACCAGTGAAGCAGTTCTCAGGAAATCAATCCTTATTTAGAGATAAAGAAGCGGTTTCGGTCACGTGTAAGTGGCTATAACACCAGGGAATGGAGTTATATGAATGAGGCATATTCAACTTGGTTTCACGATGGGAGAAATGTCTCGAGAGACTTAGTCCATATATTGAAAACTTGATCAAATCTGTAGTATTTTGAGCATAAGGGTGTATTTTTTTCTTCCTGCCATGGAAATATTTCAGAGTAAAATGTTAAGCATTACTTTTCGATCCGTCCTCTTATGTTAACGGTATGTCCAAGCAGATCACAGGAGTTCAGCTAATGACAATTAGTAAAAAGATATTATTAGACGCCAAGGAATTTCTTTTGTTTCGATGCCATTGGTAGGCCCTCAAATTACCAAAATATATCGTCTAGGGAATCCCCAATGTGCAGTTTCGAGAAAAATGACATCAACAAATGTCTTGAATCAAGAGTTGACCTATGACTTGCCAAAGCTATGATTCAATCGTCATTTGTTTTGAAATGAGGCTGGACTCTTCACAGGGGACAGCGTTTTACTGTCATTTCCCCTGACTCTGATGTTCATATCACTGCTGCTCCGGACAAACCAACCGATGAATTCGGGTCAAAGGCAAAGCCAAAAAGAGAAGACTCGTTTTTGCATCATGGACTCATTGAAACGTCGATAGGCAGTTCTTCAAGCAAATCATGACTGTATAGAACGTGGGAGGGGGGGTTGATAAGGTGTATATATCGCCCCAATGAAGCGCTTGTACTCATTATCATAAGTAGAAACGTTTATTATTTTTATGAAGGTAAAACATCCATTTTAAATATTTATTATTATTATTATTATTATTATTATTATTATTATTATTATTATTATTATTATTATTATTATTATTATTATTATTATTATTATTATTATTATTATTATTATTATTATTATTATTATTATTATTATTATTATTATAAATATCCCCTGCCCCAAAGGAAAAGTCGCATCTATACCACTGGTTGAACACATTGATGTGCTAATATCTGCCATGGCTTACCATGAACTCTTTAGTACATTCACTGACACTAATACTTGGCCGACGTTATGTACAAACACTACATACTATCCACTTCCGCCTTCATAATGTTGAAGTAGCTCAGGGGATAGAGCTTTTGGAGCTCAAGTTCGCGGGTTCGATCCCGGCTCAGTCCACTGGAATTTGAAGGTCCTCAAATACCTAAGGCTCGTGTTGGTAGATTTACTGGTACGTTTCAGAACTCCTGAAGAGTCCTTTCCTTAATGGTGGCAGTGGCCAACTTTTTATTTATTGTAATGGCTGGGTGAATACGCATTTATTAGTCATAATTATGAAAATCAAGGATCGATATTTGCGAAGTTATTAAAGATTTTTGGTTGGATGCAGATAGTTTTGGAATTGTACTCTGGAATGTGAGAGTTTTATAAATGACTTAATCATGTAGATTTAAGTAAAATTATATTTATGTATATCTCTGTAAGCAGTAATCATAAACTTGAAAAACTTTTTGTTTTCGTCATTTAGTTGTGGAATCTACTCTTGGAGTAATCAGTGTAAACTTGGAACAGGATTTTTTTTTTTTTTTGCTAGTTGCTTTACGTCGCACCGACACAGATAGGTCTTATGGCGACGATGGGACAGAGAAGGGCTAGGAGTGGGATAGAAGCGGCCGTGGCCTTAATTAAGGTACAGTCCCAGCATTTGCCTGATGTGAAAATGGGAAACCACGTAAAACCATTTTCAGGGCGGCCGACAGTGGGGTTCGAACCTACTATCTCCCGAATACTGGATACTGGAAACTGGCAAACTTGAAATACTTACCATAAAAACTGTAAAATATCACAGTAGCTTTCTGAAACTCAAACTGTGATTATAATATTAAGCACGCATCCTTTTCGTGACAACATATTGATTTTGAACATTAAATCAATATTAACACAAGAATTCAAATTCCTCTTCAGTGGGATGATGTAATTCCTCGTGATCTTCATTTGACTAGGCCTATATCTGAAAATAAATTAATCCAAAGTAATTAAAAATTATATTATTTTGCAGTATTTATGTCAACTATTCAATTTATACGAAATTGTTTAAAGCATTAGGACTCGCGCACTCGGATTTAAACATTATACGTACTCTTAGATTTCTCTTGCCTTCCCTCCATTTTGACTGATCATTCAGTTTTTTTCGTCCTCTACCGCGAGGTGATAACAATATCTTATAGACTGTACTATATTACTAACTGTTGAAAACATGAACTTGAATCGACCTTGTAGGAAAACTTAAAAGAATGATGGAGAGAGTGTTGGAACACAAACAACAAATAATATTAACCTTGCTTATGGAATGACGAAGTTCTGGAAATAATACATGCAGGAGTAGAGATAGTTTTGGAGCAGTACGCATGGTGGGTGGAAGGAGAGAATTTTGGAAAATGATGTCATTTTTGAAGCTAAGTTACGCTGGGAAAGAGCAAGTTTAGCCATGAAATGGATAATAAATTTGTTAGAAGAATTTATTGTGAGACTGAAACCGCCATTTCCTCACTTATTTTAAAAAAGTGGAAGGAAACTATTTCGGAAATGGAGTCTTCATGTCTGTTCTGACCTCTGATTTTTTAGTGTGTCTTTATGACCTGAGGAACACTTCTTACTTCCTAGGGGCTGGATAATGGAAATAGTGATATACAATTTTAGTTACCGTCTTGTTTCATTTCACATGATATGGCACAGGGTGTATTATTTTACTTTATCTACCTGTTCCACACAGCATGCATTGAAATCCGTGACGTTTCCTTCTGACCACTATTGTCATTCACTGCCTGGTTCACAAATAGTAAAGATATTGAATTTATTAGCTGTAAATATGTACTGTGGTTTCCCGTTTTCACACCAGGCAAATGCTGGGGCTGTACCTTAATTAAGGCCACGGCCGCTTCCTTCCAACTCCTAGGCCTTTCCTATCCCATCGTCGCCATAAGACCTATCTGTGCCGGTGCGACGTAAAGCCCCTAGCAACAAAAAATGTACAAAACCTTCTCTCAATTTAACTCTCATTTAATACACTCGCGTTCATAAAATAACACGCTCATAAAATAACAAAACACCTTGAAAGGCTAGAGATACGAAGTTTATATTCACAGGACATGTCCATTAGTATGTTCTTCAGAAACGATTAGCATTTCAGTCACCTAGGTTTAGTATGTGCTCTGTTGCCTACTAGGCACTGGGTCCTCCATGGGGACTGATAACTTGTTCCATACCTGATGGCATCGACGCGCATGAGTAGCGAATGGCGTCCTGGGGTATAGCAACCCATGTTGCATTCACCTGGTTCCACAGTTCATTGGCATTGGGTCACAGCGCCGCACCCGTCGTTTCACCATGTCCCACACATATTCGATTGGTGACAAGTCCGGTGACCGGGTGGGCCAGGGCAATAGTCTTTCATCCTGTGACAACAAGAAGGCACGTGTTCGTGCAGCAACATGTGGTCGCACATTGTCCTGCTGAAGTATGGCGTCTACGGTGTCGTGCAGAAAGGGCATGGCTACGGGTCGCAGGATGTCATTCACGTAGGTCAGACTGGTCACAGTGCCCTGGACACACACAAACTGTAATTTGTGGTTGTACCCAATAGCACCCCACACCATTAGGCCTTGAGTTGGCACTGTATGTCTTGTACGAAGGCAGTCAGTGAGATGCCTCTCCCCCTGTCTGCTACGAACCAAAATGTGGTCGTCATTTTCAAACAAACAGAACCTGTATTCGTCCGAAACAATATTGTCTGCCATTCCTGCCCCCCTCCCCCCCCCCCCAGTGATGTCGTTCCATACACCATTTCATTCTAACATGTTTATGCACATTAGTCAAGGATAGGCGGAGAATTGGACAACGCGCCGTTAACCCAGACCGTAATAAACGGCGACGGACTGTCACTCGTTATAGTGAACAGTGTTCCACTGTTGCGCCAGAGTCGAGGAGGATGCAGATTTGTCCTGCAATGCCATTCGGATGAAGTGTCGATTTTCTCTGGAGGTGGTCTGGGTGGTGC
The DNA here is from genome assembly GCF_040414725.1 of Anabrus simplex. Taxonomy (NCBI): domain Eukaryota; kingdom Metazoa; phylum Arthropoda; class Insecta; order Orthoptera; family Tettigoniidae; genus Anabrus; species Anabrus simplex. The sequence goes on from NC_090266.1 coordinate 1,091,953,536, forward strand.
GACCAGACCCATCTCGTCGTGTTCTACGTCCTTGTGGGAACAATTCTGCACACACCCGTTGCACTGCCAACGCACTTTTTTCACATGAACAGCAATTTCCCGGATGGAAGCATCACGTTCTCTCATGCCAATAATGGCCCCTCTTTCAAACCCACTCATTTGACGGTACGGTTCTTGCATACGTCTGCGAGGCATACTGAACGTCTGCTCAAGTCACACTGATCCAATAGCTTCAGTTTATAGCGCCAACGAGAGCCGCAGCCACATTTTGCCAGTCGGTGATGGTGCGCCGTGATATCGATATGGACCTTGAACCTAAGGGCCGACATGGTTCAAATGCTAATTAGTTCTTCAAAACATACTTGTGCACATGTTCTGTGAATATGAACTTGCTATTTCTAGTCTTTCAAGGTGTTCTGGTTTTTATGTTCATGAGTGTATTTCCGTAAATCAGTTGTGTAGTATAACTTCGCCATTGCTGTTCGAGTCCTATACAACGTAGAACTTTTATTAAAGATATTCTCTCTTTGATGAGTGAGGATATGAAACATTTCAGATCATCAATAAACTCACTCTACGAATTCAAGCAACTCGCTTCTAAAATGCGAGAAAGTAATCAGAAATATTGAAGAATCTTTAACGAGGTACGATTCATATCTTATGAAATTGTCTTTTCAGATTATACGTAGCAGTTGTATCAATATTTTTAGGGGAGTTATTCTCAGAACTCCACCGAAGTAAGACTCCGGGAAATAAAGTTAGTAACTGTAGCTGTAGTCGTTCCAGCTCAAGTAAACTGACTTCACTGGTACGGTGGTGAAATTTGCCCTGCCTGTCACTCGACAGTAATACAGCTGTCGGATACGGAGAACACACAGACTATGGTGATGGAGTCACGTGATACGAAGAGAATAGAATAGGTTAAGCAGGAAAATAATTGACTGGGCCGTAAAGGGTGGGAAAGGCAAAGGGAGAGAAAGACCATGATGGTTGGCTTAGTTTCTAATGATTTAAGAGTGTGAGGTGTGGAACTCAACAAGGCCATAAAACAGCCTGCAAAATGAAACCAATAATGTTATTCCTTTTTACGTTCCACTGACTACTTGTACGGTTTTCGGAAACGCCGACGTGCCGGAATTTTGTCTTTTAGGAGTTACTTTACGTGCCAGTAAATTCATCAACAGGGGGCGGACGTATTTGAGCACCTTCAAGTACCACTGGACTGAGCCAGCGTAGAACCCGCCAACTTGAGCTCATAAAGCCAGCGCTTTAACCGACTGAACCAATCAGCCCAGCAACAAATTAAAAGAAAGGAAGAGAGATAACTGTTGAGTCGCATCGTTAATTCTCAGGCGTTTACAGATTGAACGCGGAAAGGCATAAGAGCCCATAATAAAGATGTATGTATGTGGCCATTCTCAACGTATCTCCCGAAGAGTTTCCACATTCACGCTCAAACTTATCACAGAATACCATAAAGATAACACAGAGACATCTAAAACTCCTGCACATACACTAAGAATGATACTTGAAGCTGAAACACAAGAAACATTTGTATCTCATTGCAAATCTATGCATACAATGTTGTGCCTGTGATTGTCTTGGAGTACGTAGAAAATATAAAAAATATGTAACATTTTACATTCATATACGTGGGAAAATAACCGGTAGAATTCTGCGGTGCTGTCTTTTAAACAGCAGTGTGTGAATACAAAAACATCAATACATCCTGACTGAATGTTTCAGGCTGAGTGGCAAGGTAACGTACAAAGAAGGTGTCAAAACATTGCTCAAAGAATAAATAAAAATGAGATGCATACTGAAAACGTCATTCGAGGAATTGGATAGGTCGAAACAAAATACTTACAGAATTGACCAGAAGTTGTGGGATAAGTCTGGAAATAACCTGGAAATGCTAAGTCAGAGGGAAGAAAAACATTTTTAGAAAGGTGTGAGAATGGAAATAAGCATGTATTTTGGAAGCATCATGTATACCCATGGAAAATCCTAGACAGATGGAAGGACTATTTTAAAAATCTGCTCACAAGGGACACCCTTCGCCTCAGTCCTGAAGATGGTTTTCCGTGGTTTCCTATGTTCACACCAGGCAAATGCTGGGGCTGTACCTTAATTGTGGCCACGGCCGCTTCCTTCCCACTCCTAGGCCTTTCCTATCCCATCTTCGCCATAAGACCTATCAGTGTCGGTGCTACGTAAAGCAAATAGAAAAAAGAGAGGAGCTTGGGTAACGCAAGGAATCATAATATGAGAAAAAGTACATATAATTCAAGCTGTGAGTATATTGCTACATTTTCCATCAGCAGTGCCAAAAAATCTCTGGTTAAAGTAATTACGATAAGTAACATACTTTTGTTCTACTGAACTGATAGTGCTGCTATTAGCCTTCAAAGCGCAAATGTGGAATTTCAGTGAAGTGGTTAAAACAACGTCGAAGAGATAACGGTGGATCCAGGAAAGAGTTCCTTTCTCCTTTGTGGGGGGTGGGGGTGTGCAACGACGAATTGGACCATCAAACCTATCGGGTGTGAACTTTTGGCAGGAGAAGGGGCTTCAAGGTGGACCCAAGAAATAATTAACCTTACAATTTGAAGGCGTTTGAAAGTGCTTGTTGACACCCGAAAGTAAATCAATTACGTCTGAAAGTGCCTTTAGGCACCTGAAATGAAATCAATTCTTTAGTCAATGTGCTCTATTTGCAAGTAGATGTACTAGCGCTAGTGACGAATTTCAAGTAAAATAATAATCGCATGACCCGAGCCTGCCGGTGCCAGCATATTGATGTAACGACATCTAGGTTGCCTGCATATCAGTTTTGACGTTCCAATTTAAGGGGAGTTTGAAAGGCCTATCCTACCAATGTTAAATATGCTAAGATTATGTTCCTATATTTTTGGAACCAATGACGGTACGACTCTGAATTTATTACAGCTGACATTTCTATATGTTGACTGAAGCAGGATTAAAATATAGAAACCAAAAAAACGAGATATATTAATTTTTTTAATGGTGCCATTTTTTTACACAAAATATTTGAAGATGGACACCACTTACTTCATGTCTATGGAAATCTGCGCTATGATTCTGCTTTGTTAAGGACAGTAAGATATAATAAAGCATCTCACAAAATGTCATGTATGTATCACAAGTAGTTTTTCAGATAGAGGAGCATTAATTGTAAAAAAAGTCATTTTGAGAAAATCAGGTTTAAAATTTGAAATTATCAGAACTCACTCAGATTTTTAAAATAAGGATCAAAAGCACCCCGAAGCATAGTCAGTATCCTCTTCCTGGTACCCCTTCTCTAAAAAAATTTTCCTTCGCGATGACCTTCCGGCTTTGGTGTTGATCTCTGCTGCACGCTGTGCCTTGGCAATTCTTAATTTGTCTAAATGTTGCAGTGTCTTCATAGTATGACGGCCAGGGTTGATGTTGAGATGCAATAACACTCTTACTCTTCCCATGTTCCCATTAAATGTTAATACAGCATCACTGACTCCCCATTTCAAAGTTCTTAACTCCAGAAATTAATACATTTTTTGGCACTTGAGTCCAGATAATATTGTTGAAAGACTCGTTGGGATTCTGAGTGCGCCCATGTAGACACTTTCTGGGAAGGCCTGGATGAGCTAGATCTCTGTAGATTGGCTTGATAGCTTCCATAACTGCTTCAGGTATAGACTTATTGTGCTCAAAATACTCTTCTGAAACTTCAGCCTTCCGTATCCCAGTTCTTCAAAATGCTTACCTAATTTAGGTTCACATTCACTGTCTTGTTCTTTGGTGTCACATTTTGACAATCTGTTTCTACACTGTTGGAGGATTCTACCTCTTTTGAACCACATGGTCTTCTGTTTTTAGTTTTATATTTTGTTTACCAAAATAAGTGCAATCAAACTACGCGGAAGCACTTCCAGAGACACTAATTCACACGAAATTCAACACTCTTTACACAAAAACAAGCATAGTGGGAGATGTAATTGAAATAGAAGTGTAACCAAAATTGAGGGCCTAGTATTCTCTATCGATAGGCGAAAACCACAACCTTCTATGTGCAGTAGTTTCAGAGATATTCGTAAATAAAGAGATGCATGTCCGAAATCAACCAGCCTTATGGATACGCAAGCAATGTTATAAAATTAAAAATAAAATACTTCTAGCAATCACACAGAGATAAATTATATACCATTTTATTCATGAAACACTAAATATTATTGTAAGACTTATTTTGGAAAATGTCAAAAAATTCACATTTTTGCCTTTCAAACTCCCCTTAATCTGAAAAATCGCACAGTAAACCAAGCTCTATTGAGTGGCCTATGGCTGAGTTTTTAATTAATTTTGTTGAGTAGACAACAAATGTGCCACCAAAGATATTTAACACACCGATATCGTACGACATGGAGAGCCAAGGATTTTCCTTTGTGGGCTAGACATCGACAATCTCTGCCGGTTTTGAACCCGCGATCATAGAATCAAGCGGCGGACACTCTGTCAACTGATCTAGTGAAGTAACACGTCAGGTGAGGAAGTCTCAACTAACCACCAGGAAGCGGAACATGCGGCTGGGGAGGCTTGTCAACTACCTCCCAGGCAATCATAAATGAATAAATGGAGGATCACTACATTCAAAGGGGCATTGGAAAACCACAGATCCCGCTCAAAAGCCTTTCCGACCTCCGCTTCAAAAATCACCAGTTTTCAACATAGGATTAGCGAAAAAGATCGATGTCTATCCGTTTTAGACACGAAGAGGCGCCCAGACTGCAATGAAAATAAATAGTGAAGTTCGAAAAATCAAATCTTCTTCTTCTTTATCTGATTACCCTCCAGGGTCGCTTTTTCCCTCGGAATCAGCGAGGGATCCGACCTCTACCGCCTCAAGGGGCGTGTCCTGGAGCTTCAGACTCTGGGTCGGAGGATACAAGTGGAGAGGATGACCAGTACCTCGTCCAGGCGGCCTCACCTGCTATGCTGAACAGGGGCCTTGCGGGAGGATGGGAAGATTGGAAGGAATAGACAAAGAAGAGGGAACGAAGCGGCCGTGGCCTAAGTTAGGTACCATCCCGGCATTTGCCTGGAGGAGAAGTGCGAAACCACGGAAAACCACCTCCAGGATGGCTGAGGTGGGAATCGAACCCACCTCTACTCAATTGACCTCCCGAGACTGAGTGGACCCGGTTCCAGCCCTCGTAACACTTTTTAAATTTCGTGGCAGAGCCGGGAATCGAACCCGGACCTCCTGGAGTGGCAGCTTATCACACTAACCACTACACCACAGAGGCGGTAAAATCAAATCACACCTCATAATTAAATTAATTATCACTTTACTTAAGCGATAAATAAAAGGCCTAGGATCTCCCTCGTTACTATTAGAAAGTGAGCGAGTCCTGAAGTTTAAACTTATAAATCAATAGTAATATACAGTATTCGAAGGTTAATAAGAATTTTCTCTGAATATGATAACCTACGAAAAATTTTGTATTATTTTGAAAGAATTTAAACTAATTTTGACAGTAAAATTAAAACCTTTGCATTTGTAGAAAACAGACATCATATTTGAATGTAGATCTATACTAAATCCTGAGTCAGAGCTGAGTGGCCGCGCGTGCTAACGCGCTACGTCTATGGAGCGAAGTTACGCATTGGTGGCATGAATGGGTTCGAACCCTACCGTCGGCTGCCCGGAAAATAGGTTTTTGTCGTTTCACATTTTCACTTCTAGATAAACGCCAGGAAATTTCCTCTTCATAGGCCACAGACGATTCCTTCCATCTCCTAATCCAATTTCATTCACCATCATTCATTTCACCTTCATTAGCTCCTCAAGGTAGATTGACGTCAGGAAGGCATCAGTCGTAAAAAGATGCCATATAAATTCATCCCACCTCATCCCCGAGCATTACGGAATAAGAAATAAAATATCATAATGGAAACAAATAACAGAAGCCAGCGAGCTTGCTGTTTCACGTAATTCTAAGTCACGGGACCAATAGTTTAACGTGGAATCCTACACAAAGAGACGTGAATATCCGTTTCGAAAATCTCAAATGTTCCTGCTTTCAGGAGATGGTGAGTTCGAGCCTAACAAACGGCTCTCCTAAAATGGCCTTCAATGGTTTCCCATTTTCTAACTTTGTAGCCCTACCTTAATTCAGGCCACCTTCCCAATACTGGCCCTCTCCTTTCCCGTCACCGACGAACACAGCAACCGTCAGTACGACGTAAAACACTTAGTAAAAATAATCTCGCGTCCGCCTCTGTGGTGTAGTGGTTAGCGTGATTAGCTGCCACCCCCGGAGGTCCGGGTTCGATTCCCGGCTCTGCCACGAAATTTGAAAAGTGGTACGAGGGCTGGAACGGGGTCCGCTCAGCCTCGGGAGGTCAACTGAGTAGAGGTGGGTTCGATTCCCACCTCAGCCATCCTGGAAGTGGTTTTCCGTGGTTTCCCACTTCTCCTCCAGGCGAATGCCGGGATGGTACCTAACTTAAGGCCACGGCCGCTTCCTTCCCTCTTCCTTGCCTATCCCTTCCAATCTTCCCATCCCTCCACAAGGCCCCTGTTCAGCATAGCAGGTGAGGCCGCCTGGGCGAGGTACTGGTCATACTCCCCAGTTGTATCCCCCGACCAAGAGTCTGAAGCTCCAGGACACTGCCCTTGAGGCGGTAGAGGTGGGATCCCTCGCTACGTCCGAGGGAAAAACCGAACCTGGAGGGTAAACAGATGATGATGATGATATACAGTATTCGAAGGTTAATAAGAATTTTCTCTGAATATGATAACCTACGAAAAATTTTGTATTATTTTGAAAGAATTTAAACTAATTTTGACAGTAAAATTAAAACCTTTGCATTTGTAGAAAACAGACATCATATTTGAATGTAGATCTATACTAAATCCTGAGTCAGAGCTGAGTGGCCGCGCGTGCTAACGCGCTACGTCTATGGAGCGAAGTTATGCATTGGTGGCATGAATGGGTTCGAACCCTACCGTCGGCTGCCCGGAAAATAGGTTTTTGTCGTTTCACATTTTCACTTCTAGATAAACGCCAGGAAATTTCCTCTTCATAGGCCACAGACGATTCCTTCCATCTCCTAATCCAATTTCATTCACCATCATTCATTTCACCTTCGTTAGCTCCTCAAGGTAGATTGACGTCAGGAAGGCATCAGTCGTAAAAAGATGCCATATAAATTCATCCCACCTCATCCCCGAGCATTACGGAATAAGAAATAAAATATCATAATGGAAACAAATAACAGAAGCCAGCGAGCTTGCTGTTTCACGTAATTCTAAGTCACGGGACCAATAGTTTAACGTGGAATCCTACACAAAGAGACGTGAATATCCGTTTCGAAAATCTCAAATGTTCCTGCTTTCAGGAGATGGTGAGTTCGAGCCTAACAAACGGCTCTCCTAAAATGGCCTTCAATGGTTTCCCATTTTCAAACTTTGTAGCCCTACCTTAATTCAGGCCACCTTCCCAATACTGGCCCTCTCCTTTCCCGTCACCGACGAAAACAGCAACCGTCAGTACGACGTAAAACACTTAGTAAAAATAATCTCGCGTCCGCCTCTGTGGTGTAGTGGTTAGCGTGATTAGCTGCCACCCCCGGAGGTCCGGGTTCGATTCCCGGCTCTGCCACGAAATTTGAAAAGTGGTACGAGGGCTGGAACGGGGTCCGCTCAGCCTCGGGAGGTCAACTGAGTAGAGGTGGGTTCGATTCCCCCCTCAGCCATCCTGGAAGTGGTTTTCCGTGGTTTCCCACTTCTCCTCCAGGCGAATGCCGGGATGGTACCTAACTTAAGGCCACGGCCGCTTCCTTCCCTCTTCCTTGCCTATCCCTTCCAATCTTCCCATCCCTCCACAAGGCCCCCGTTCAGCATAGCAGGTGAGGCCGCCTGGGTGAGGTACTGGTCATACTCCCCAGTTTTATCCCCGACCAAGAGTCTGAAGCTCCAGGACACTGCCTTTGAGGCGGTAGAGGTGGGATCCCTCGCTCAGTCCGAGGGAAAAACCGAACCTGGAGGGTAAACGGATGATGATGATGATGATGAAAAATAATCTCGCATTAATTGCGATTCGTGGTTTTTGGTGTGAAACCAGCAGGCATGAAATAAGATGTCACTCTCTAGAAACTAGAAATACTGCAGTTCCGTAGCGAAGGAAGTACGAGCAGGGAGATGCCAAGAGCTAGGGGGAGCAGTGGGTAGTCCCTCGTACGTATTACGTTATGGGAGGGAATGCATTTTTAAAATCTGTTTACGGATTAAGAGTGACTCACAACATGTACAGCCATACCTCAATATTTCGAACCTGCATTATTCGAATTTTCAGTACCTCGAATTAACTTCAATTTCCCGGCCGTTTGTCCCATTTTTCACGTGTATTTATTACTCTATTAATCGAAATTCGATTACACAAATTTCTCGATTTAACGAGGCAAACGCTTCCTCCCTTGAAACAAAAAGTACTCTGTACCTGGAATTTTGTATAACGTTAACTGTACAATGCAGCGTTTGTGGTTTGTGAGGAACAGTTGACAAGTAAAGAAAGGTTACAACGATGCTGGGAACTAATATGACGGGAACAGAATAACTAAAACTTCTAGTGATCGGAAAATCGGCAAAGCCTTACTATGTCTCGGGTGTGAATTCATTACCAGTCACGTACGAAAGCTACCCCGAAGTCGCGGATGACAATCTCTTTTTACGAACCTCGGCTGCGTGGTATTGACGAGAAGTTTCAGCGTGAAGGGAGGAAAATCCTCTTCGTAGACAACTGCTCTGCTCAACCCAAGGTGCTCATTATGGAGTAAATGGTAGTGCGAGCGGTCTTTTTGCCAGCGAACTTAACATCAAAACTACAGCCTATGGACCAAGAGGTGATTAAAAACATGAAGCATTTCCACAGGAAGAGGGCTGTTCAGAGAATTCTGATAGGAATTTTATCCGAGGAGTCATTAACGGACATTAATTACTACAGTCGATAACAATGCTGATGTGAAGCAGGAAACAATTAAACTGCTTCAGACCGAGCTCGATAGCTGCAGTCGCTTAAGTGCGGCCAGTATCCAGTAATCGGGAGATAGTGGGTTCTACCCCCACTGTCGGCAATCCTGAAGATGGTTTTCCGTGGTTTCCCATTTTCACACCAGGAAAATGCCGGGGCTGTACCTTAATTAAGGCCACGGCCGCTTCCTTCCAATTCCTAGGCCTTTCATATCCCATCGTCGTCATAAGACCTATCTGTGTCGGTGCGACGTAAAGCAAATACCAACTCGCCCGGTCTACAGGGTTTAATGTATGCCGTATTCTCCCAAACTGTGAAACCAGATTCATGAAGCAAGGCCAATTATAGGGTGATATTTCTCCCGTCATTCACCGCGCTTTCCCACTTGGGGCGGGTCTTGATCATTTGTCACTATCTCCACCTGCTCCTGATGTTCAAGTTGTCGGTGCTGTTAACAGAAGTGGGTAATTCTTGCCATATGCGCTGAACTAGTGTCTGGCCTACCTATTAGCATTCCATTTTGTAAAGCCACAATGTGTGTGCTGTTATTGTGTAAATTGTACGTTCATTACAGTTCACAGTGTGTATTATTATAACAACCTGACACTGATACTCTCTTTAATTTTTTCAATTCTGTAAATTTGAAGTTTTTCGTTTCTTCATCTATTCATCCGGTGGGGGGATATACATTTCTCAGAGTCCCCTCCCCGTCGTGCATTCATCCCTGGGAAAGCGAACAATATGCACAACTCACTAAAGTCACTTTTTCATTCGACATCGCCTGCCGTTTTATTTATACCACAGTGAATTTTAATATGAAATACCAATCATGTTATTTCAATCGGGTTTTTCACTTTGTAGTCTTATAAAATCAGCCGTCCTTCTCATATAAAGCTTCTATTGCAATATTTTTTTGTATTCGATGACAATAGCATAAGCGTAATATCTTTGTTTGGAAAATTTGCATCGAAAATTACAATGTCTGTATGACCTGGCTAGGAATCACACAGCAATGGGCCCTTTTCACTTACATATCCAAAAAGGACTGAATTTAAAAATCGTTTCACATGCTCCTTCGTCATTTTTACACGCTTTCTTGCCTCATCATGAATGATTTGTGGACATGTTGCTTCGAGTTTCTTTGAAATATTTAAGCCGAAAGCATCTTTTGTATCTTGAAAACAGATACGCAATTTATTAGCTAATCTGCTACTCATTGTTAAAGCCACATAAATTGTGTAGCTGTGTGTAGTGCTATGTACAGACTCCAACACATAAGCTGTATTTTCCTCTGCTCCGTGCCAAGCTAAATAGCTCAGACGTTTGAGGCCCTGGCCTTCTGACCCCAACTTGGCAGGTTCGATCCTGGCTCAGACCGGTGGCATTTGAAGGTGCCGAAGTACGTCAGCCTCGTGTCGGTAGATTTACTGGCACTTGAGAGAACTCGTGTGGGACCAAATTCCGGCACCTCGGCGTCTCCGGAAACCGTCGAAACTAATTAGTGTGACGTAAAAACAATAACATTATTTATTCTCTCCTCTGTGAGATTGTGTTGACATTGAAGACATTTCATAATGATATTGACTTCGGTCACTGTTCCAAATATATTCTTTTGTCCACACTTCCCACGATTATAATTTGTTTCATTTCTACCTGAAACTCGTGAGCCTTCTGACGTATACTGCTAACTCCCCGTCAATGTCGCTACGTGTGACAAATGTAGTATGCGAATAATTTCTTGGCGCCAACTACCCAGTGGGTAATTATTTAGTGGAACTGAAATTGCGGCAAATTAAACCAACCGACAGATAATGCAATTTAATTGTGTTATTTGAATTTATTGTAATTAATTTAAATGAATTAATTTTATTTTTCAGTCTGTTTTAATTCGTACCGACAGAGACAGGTCTTACGATGACGATGGGAAAGGAGACCGCTAGGAGTGCGAAGGAAGCGACCGTGGCTTTAATTAAGGTACAGCCCCAGCATTTTCCCCCTAGTGTAAAAATGACAATCCACGAAAAGTCATCTTCAGGGCTGCCGACAGTGTGGTTCGAACCCACTATCCCCTGAATGCAAGCCGATAGCTACGTTACCCGAACAATACAGCCACTTGCTTGGTTTACTTTTAATTAATATTATGTCCGGCTCCATGGTTAAATGGTTAGCGTGCTGGCCTTTGGTCACAGGGATCCCGGGTTCGATTCCCGGCAGGGTCGGGAATTTTAACCACAATTGGTTAATTCCGCTGGCACGGGAGCTGGGTGTATGTGTCGTCTTCATCATCATTTCATCCTCGTCACGACGCGCAAGTCGCCTACGGAAGTCAACTCAAAAGACCTGCAACTGGCGAGCCGAACTTGTCCTCGGACACTCCCGGCACTAAAAGTCATACGCCATTTCAATTAATATTATTCAAAATTAATACATGTTTAAATCAGAAATGGCTGAGCAATGATTTTATTAAAATATGAATAGTTTAATATTATTTCACTATCATCATTGTTGTAAGACGCGCTGTCAATGGCTCCATGGCTAAATAGTGAGCGTGCTGGCTTTTTGTCACAGGGGTACCGGGTTCGATTCCCGGCAGGGTCGGGAGTTTTAACCGTCCTTGGTCAATTTCGCTGGCACTAGGGCTGGGTGTATGTGTCGTCTTCATCGTTATTTCATCCTCATCATGACGCGCAGGTCGCCTACGGGGGTCAAATCAAAAGACCTGCACCTGGCGAGCCGAACATATTCTCGAACACTCCCGGCAATAAAGGTCATACGCCATTTCATTTCATTTTTTCTAAGACGCGTTATCTAATCTATGTAAAAATATCAATCTACTGTGACAACAAAGGGATAAGATAGAGATGCAACTATCCGTAAACGAATGGGGCATTATTGCAGTTTATCTAGGTTTTCTCAAAAGTCTTTTGCATCTAGTTGACTATTCCACATTCATCTGTTGCGTCAATGTCATTATCTTACAATAAATATTTCGCTATTCAGTTTCAGTTATATTACAGAATTCAGTGTCTTTCCTGTCCAACCCACTTTCGCGGTTCTCTCAATCGTTTCTCAGCACTCGCTGAAATGAAACACGACGCATATACAGAGTGACCGACGGGAATCTGACGTATTTGGCATGGCTAGTACTTTCTCGGTAGAAGGAGTGGGGAGCGGAATTTTCAAGCAGGACACTCGCCATGCGTTGCCGTTTCAGTAGCTATGGAGCAGTGGTCGGTTGAACATCGTATGTTTGCGTACGACGCATTTGTGCAGAATGGCGGGTCTGTGATAACAGTGCAGCGACTTTTTCGTGTGCGTTTCAACCGTGGGCGTCGTTGTGCCGTTCCCAGCCACAACACGATTCTCATTTGGGCTCATTACGAGTTCGCGTGCATGTTTACGTGCTGAGCGCCCAGGGCTACGCGTCAACGCGGCTCTCACACGCTCGATGTTTTCTGGTGTTCTTGCTGTCTTAGTCGGACCTGATGGCGTCTTTTTAACAATAGATCCTGTTGTCCGTACATTATTAACTGACCACTGCTCTATAGCTACTGAAACGGCAACGCATGGCGAGTGTCCTGCTTGACAATTCCGCTCCCCACTCCTCCTACAGAGAGAGAGTACTAGCCATGCCAATAACGTCAGATTCCCGTCGGTCACCCTGTATTTGCAGATAAAAAAATGTGTAGAAGAAATCGTCAATTTTGCGAACGAAATACCACGGGTGGGCACAATGTGGCAGTAAGCACTTGGTGAGTCCGAACAAGAATCATGTCCGCGTCGTACAGAATGCATGGCTGTCGTATTGGCGTGCACTATTGCTATTCACCTGAAGAGGACTTGGACGTCACAAAATATCACTTTTCAATTTCACCACAAATGAGTAGAGTGAACTTTCCAAAATCAATATATAGTTTATACATATTAACATGCACTGAAATCCAGTTTTGTAGGATTTTTAAAGTGGCGCCTTCTTGACACGCCACGCTTCCAATGTGTTAATTTCTGGATTGCACATTTCTCCGTTGTAAAGGAATTTTTGTTTCTCTTTACTCCTTGGTCCATGCTGGCCGTGTGGTCAATTTTATCCGGACTGAGCTGTTGATTTTCATTTGTTTACCGCGTTCTGTGAGGTTGATTTACACTTTGTGTATGTACGTGTGTTTTTGCTGTTGCTGAGTTATAACGTTCTTCTCTATGGTGCCTCCTATTGCATATTTAAAATGCCTCGTGTAAAGAAATTGAATTCAAAGCGAAAGTTCCATGGCAATCAGTACACAGTATCAGTGCAAGAAAGTGTAATTGAAAATAACGGTGATGAAGTGCGTGTTGTAGATGATGTTAGCTCACCCTCAATTGCTTCAAACGGCAAGTTGTCTTTAATCTGTGATAGTTTAAATATTCGCATAAGTAGGCCTAGAAGTGTAAATAGCGACAACAGTGCTAGTTTAAATAGTAATTATATTATTAGGGACAGGACGAACACAAGCCTAGTGTAAGTTAAGTCAGCTAATGGTTAGTGAGTTCTGTTATGCATTTTAAAAATATTTTTCTTTAACATTTATATTTTGCCAACTTAGGTACATCTCCCAAATTATTTGTGAAAGAATCACGAAATTTTCCAGGAAGGAAGAGCGGATGCAAGCAAACTCTGTGCCTTATGCCTAACTTTAATCTATTTATCAGAAAATACTTCCGTATATAATATTTTTTGGAAAAAACTTCAATATTAGTACGAATATCTTAAAAGGAGCGTTCCATTATATATGAATGTAGGCACACAAAACCAGACAAGGCGAATTAATGTGCACAAAGTAGCACCAAATACGAAATTTTGGACCGTTTCATGCGAGCAAATTGTAAATTAAATTACTTCTCCGAACTGAAAATTTTCAGACGTGCGTTGACATTTCATGATATATTGTCAGTGGTATTTACAATGGGGCTTATTGATACACTATGTAATACGTGTGCCAAATTTACTGACAATCAAATGAATAATTTTCAAGAAAAGAGCTCACAAATTTGTACCTATTTTGTGAAGCTCTCACGTCCGGGTCCCCTGAGCTAATCAGAGAATCTACGAAAAGACGAGCAATAATCGAACTTAATACGATAGCAAAAGCGCTTGAAGGTAGCCGGGCGCCTAGTCGCGGCTAACGCAACTTACGAACAGATTTTGATTTTAATAAAACTGCTAAAGGTGTCAAACGCTCTACGTAAGTGCTGCTAGTGCCTTTAGATGTCTAGCCTAGTCTAGGGGTTAAGATTGTCGATAAAAGTAAGCGAAGCTTTGAAACTGTCCAGACCAAACATTTTAGATGCTTCTTCTTTTTATTCTTATTATTTTATCGCTTTTCCCATACCTATTGGGTCGCGGGTGCGAACTGTAGCGCACATGAGGGTTTGGCTCTGTTTTACAGCAGGCTGCCCTTCCTGACGCTAACATTTTATGGAGGGATATAATCACTATTGCGTGTTTTTGTGTTGATTGGTAGTGTAGTGCTTTGTCAAAATATGGAGAGTAAAGTGTTGGGACAAACACAAACACCCAATTCTCGAGCCAGAAGAATTAATCAGACGCGATTAAAATCCCCGACCCGGCCGGGAACCGAACTCGGGACCCTCTGAACTGAAGGCCTCAACGCTGACATTTTAGACGCTTCTAGTTCCAACCTTTGGAGTGCCAATAGTGATCTGTAGATTAATATGGCCTTGAACTATCAAATTGCAACATTACACGCTTTTTCGAAGTTTGTAATTGTGACAGCCTGTTTCCTTTAAGTGAGCTTCTTCTCGTCGTTTCCTAGTCACATAATCTAAAATTACCTTGCAATTTAATTTACTTCTAATGCACTTATAGTGCCTTATTAATTTCCTATACGAATTGAAGCCACGATTAACTGAGCTTGGCAGTTGCAGTCGCTTATATGCGGTCAGTGTCGAGTATTCAGTATATAGTGGGCTCGAACCCTGCAGTCTGCAGCCCTGCAGATGGTTTTCCGTTGCCCATTTTCACACCAGGCAAATGATGGGGCTGTACCTTAATTAAGGCCATGGCCGTTTCCTTCCCACTCCTAGCCCTTTCCTGTCCCATCGTCGCCATAGAACCTGTCTGTGTCGGTGCCACGTAAAGCAACTTGAAAAAAATCGCTATTGTAATGGTTTTCACAAATATTATCCGGGATGCTGTCATCAAAATCTGTTAATCCATTGGTCCTCGTTATTTTGTGTGGAGATAGTTCGTACCCACCTTGACGTGCCTGGTCCTGTTGCTCTGGAGATTAAAGTATTGTATTGCAAGAGCAGTCTCTTCCTCTCCTACAAAATTAGTATATCTCTCCAGCGTAACGTCATGCATTGCTCTGTCATCTTCATTATGTTTCCACATTATAATGTTATACAAAATATTTGGGAACACCATAACCGCGACTACAATTGAGTGTCCATATCCAGCACGTCACAACGTTGTCTAATATTTAGACAACATTCATGGGATTAATTATCCTCATGACCCGAATGTACACTTGTACACTGTAAGGCGTAATCGAACATTCCAACAGACGCACTCGTACTGCAGCTACACTTCTCAGTGCAGATGCAACATGCCACAGTCTAGTGGCGCCAGCATGCAACTTCTGAGTTTAGCAGACCACCGTTTTTTGTGTTGAATGTTCTGTTTTAAACTAGCTCATGCATGAATTATTCTTCGTTCGCGTTTGTTGTCGACAAACTCGTACATGATGTGGTTTACCATACTGGAATATACAGCGTGTCCCAGGAGGAATGGTCAATATTCAGGGATAAAACCGGAACGATCCTTTGAAGTAAAAATATTATTAAGACATTTGCGCTATTACGGATGGTTTCCGATATACCGTAGAACACATTTAATGTACATTTGTTTTTAGACTTATGGCGCGCATGTTTGTATCCTGCCCACCCAGCCTCTTTGATGTTTCATTCTAGCCTAACATTCCTCGTTGTCCGACTCGTTGGCTGAACGGTCAGCGTACTGGCCTTCGGTTCTGAGGGTCCCGGGTTCGATTCCCGGCCGGGTCGGGGATTTTAACCTAAATTGGTTAATTCCAATGGCACGGGGGCTGGGTGTATGTGTTGTCTTCATCATCATTTCATCCTCATTACGACGCGCAGGTCGCCCACGGGAGTCAAATAGAATGACCTGCATCTGGCGAGCCGAACCCGTCCTGGGATATCCCGGCACTAAAAGCCATACGACATTTCATTTCATTCCTCGTTGCTTTCAACTTCTTCATTCGGGATGTTTTTCTACCATGCAGCTAGCCCGTTGAACGCGCAGTTGACCATGGTGTGTTATGAATGTATGAGAGATAAAAATCAGGTAACTGTGTGTGTACATGCGCTGGCTAAAATGCCACACATCTACACTAATATAGAATGTGCAGATCTGATGTATGTTTACGGCTTCTGAGATGGTAGTGCTCCTGCTGCCGTCGAGGAGTACCGTCGGCGCTTTCCAACACGTGGAATTCTTGATCGTACAGTGTTTGCTAGAGTTTTCATCACATTGCTTGATACAGGTATTCTCCAAGTTCCCATTTATTTCTGAATGTGTAGCTCATCAACCTGTGCAGGAAGAGTAACACATTATTGAAATGGTGTAGTGTAGATCTACTACCAGCACAGGGCGATTTTCTGCACGCATCAATGTTCCACGAACACGTGTATGGCGAATATGACGTGCGGAAAACTCGTACCCATTTCAAAACGTCAAATGGGCAAGACGCATACTTGAGCGCCACTAGCCAAAAAACAAATGTAGGACACTAAATGCAATCTGTCTCGGAAATCATTCGAAATAGGTCATATATCCATATGGAGATTTTTGCTTCAAACGATCATTTCTGTCATATCCCTGAATATTGTCGATTCCTCCTGGAACACCCTATATAATCGATTTTTATTGAATAACATTCTGAGCTTTTAAAATTCATTGATCGATCATTACTGCCTACTGGGTACGTATTGCAAAGCGCAAGTATACTTGCAAGACCGGAGGTCTGTAATGCCTTTGAGCTTGATGCCAGAGTTACTTCTGCCCTGCGGTAACCGGATGGGGAGGGCCCACGGGAAATAAACATGTGTTGGTACGCATGGATTTTGATGGACAGGAAGGAGTACCTTCGGATGTAGGGCTGTTTTTCCGTCTATTATGTAAAAGAAAAAAACATTTTTGGTATATGTGTTGGATTGACTGTGAAGTTGAATAGGTAATAGGAAAAATGTACTATTGAGTTTAAAAAGTAATAAATATGCATAAAAATGTATGAGACCTCCAGCGACCTCATATGAGGTCTCCATGCACGAGAGGGCTTAGGATGTTCCCATGCGTTTCAGAACATTTGAGATCAAGCCCCTTGTCAGTATAAAGGTAAATTTTAATTGCAGGGTTGTGTATCGCAGTATCGGGTGATAATAATGATGAAATGTAACCACTCCTAGTAAATAAATATCTTAAAACATCAGGAGGAGATGAAATTGAACCAGAAGTGATACTGACTAATAAGGGATAACAAGGCTTTATGGCGTAATTAGATTAGTATAGGACAGGAGTAAGTTACTAGCATGTGTAATTGTTATATGATTGGTTCCAGATAGGGTACTACCGTATGATATAATAAGTGAGGAAGATTGTTCGTTCCAAGTACTATATTATTATAATTGTTTGTGCGTGAATAGATCCTTGAAGGACTTTCAGAGCCAAATGCCGCACATTCCCACTATAATATAATTAATAATAATTTCGTGTGGCTATTTCTAGCCGGTTGCAGCCCTTGTAAGGCAGACCCTCCGATGAGGGTAGGCGGCATCTGCCATATGTAAGTAACTGCGTGTCATTGTGGTGGACGATAGCTTTATGTGTGGTGTGTGAGTTGCAGGGATGTTGGGAACAGCACAAACACGCAGCCCCCGGGCCATTGGAATTAACCAATGAAGGTGAAAATCCCCGACCCGGCCGGGAATCGAACCCGGGACCCTCTGAACCGAAGGCCAGTACACTGACCATTCAGCCAACGAGTCGGACGCACATTCCCACTGATAATGAGTTTCATCATAAGGTGATGATAGTCACAAAAACATCCGCTCCTTTACCAATCACTATGCGCCACAAGCAGCGTGAGAGGAGAACCATAGTTTATCGTGCAGCATTGGAATCTCATTCATTAAGTACATGCAATGAAATCGACAATTAAGTTTCCTTCAAATAACGCTTGCATTAACACACGGTCTTGCCATTTCTTGATTCGCAATGAGAACAGAAAGTTTAAGGCTTATATTTCGACTGAACATAAATCAAATTTGCCTGGTGGGAAATGTAAATTAATGTACATGGATTATTTGAAGTCTTCACGTTTCATATTGTCTCAGAATAGTATGACAGTGTGGGATATATAAACAAAGTATATAATGGCTGATCCTGATAAATCCTACGTTCTATATCATGCATTCTAGAAGAGGACGCTAGTGTGCATCGAACTGACATTCTGGTAGCCATATTCATACAGTTCACGAGGTCAAGTAAAAGGGGTCCTATATTTGCTAATACTGGGTTCAGCAAGATCCTTCATACTATTATCACCTCGGTCACACATGGATGGTAAAAATGTTGCACCATATAAAAATCACCGAATGCTATGAGACATGGAAATACAACTTAAATACCGGAAATATTATCAATTCACAGAGAGGCTTATGTTCACCCGCGTGAAAATGCAGTAATTCACTTTCTACATTTCGAATTCGTAAGACAAAAATTTTCTTCATTATTATTTTGTATCTTTTGTATAAAAAAACTATTTTATTGGTGCTCGTTAAAGGAAATTACAGGATTTGCTGTCCAAGAAGCACTCTGGCTATAGTCCGTTATCATAGCGTAAGGTACCCGTTGCCAGTGCAAATGTTCAGAACTGCCTTGTCATTCTCTCTGTATCACAGACATACTTGGGTACACCTATTTTCTTAATCATATTTAAATTTGAATTCCTTTATAATGATAGATAACGTAATCAATTAACTAAAACTTTTATAGATGAAATTAAAATTAATAAAATGTTAAGTACCTGAAACTATATTTCAATGACTCAGTCCAAAATCACAGTTAAATAACGCAGCACTAAATCAAATTACATTGTAACCTAAAAATACCAATATTATGTTTTACCGTATTCAGTCATCTTCCCCTTCTCCTTCGCATAGCCTCGGTTAAACGGTATCGGATTTCCTAGTCACAAAGTGACACTGTTTCTTGTCCAACGTCAGGAAAGTAGGAGAAATGTGGACATCGTAATATTTTCTTTCAAGTTAAATGTTTATAGCTTATTAGAAGTTCCAAGGTAATGCACAGAAATAATATACCATTTTCAATGTATTTTTTAGTTTCATATTCAGACTGAAAAGCGATATTTTTGCTATAATGATCGTTACATCGCTATAAGCAATGTTCACATGAAATGCTTAAACTAATTTGAAACGTATTTTAATTGCTTGGCATCATTAATATGGTCTATAATTAATAAACTGCATATATATAAAGCGAAATAGGTATAACAAAAATGAACAGATTTTAGTTAAAGCATCAAGGTACTTTTAAACACTACTAAACCGACAGAAAATGTATGTGATATTGGTGTGCGGCTTTTGTGCGTGTAGCTCTCCGGGGCTATTCCCCTCTAGGGATTGGATACACATGACTTCCAAATCGTAACGGGTCAATATAATGAACGCATCGATAAAATAGTTACCGTATGCAACATTCTGGAACAGACGAGCTCGTTTTATAGAGCACCAGAATAATCTCTACCTTTGGACACATTTATTAAAGCAGTAAATCCGCAAGAGACTTTAGATGATGTTGTGGAGTATTATGGTTATAAATTCGCGAGTGATATCTTTATTCTATATGCATATCTATCAGTGTAATTGATGATGTGAAATATAATTCCAATATCTTGGGTTGTATAAAAGTAACTCTAAAAGCGACGTCTGCAACTCAAGAGAGCATACATAGCACATGTTCCTCTGAATGGAGAAAAGTGTAAAATTGCTGCTAAAATCCTAAAGTACATACCTACTACTTACTACAGTACCGTTTAGTGGCCACAAGTAAATACTAGTTATTGTATGTGGAAAGTGAATGAACTTACTGTCATAACACTGCAAGGTATAACTGTGTATTTTATTACACAAATGAACTGATATTGTATTAGCCCAGTGTTTAATATCTTGATTTTGAATAAACCAAACCAATCTCCTTGGCGCGAGAACCCCGAACGGCCATGGCCTACCAAGCGACCACTGTTCAGCCCAAACGGCTGCATTTTATGAGGTGTCGTGTGGTCAGCACGACGAAACCTATCAGCCGTTATTATTGGTTCTACCGAGCTCGATAGCTGCAGTCGCTTAAGCGCGGCCAGTATCCAGTATTCGGGAGATCGTGGGTTCGAGCCCCACTGTCGGCAGCCCTGAAGATGGTTTTCCGTGGTTTCCCATTTTCACACCAGGCAAATGCTGGGGCTGTACCTTAATTAAGGCCACGGCCGCTTCCTTCCCAGTCCTAGCCCTTTCCTGACCCAACGTCGCCATAAGACCCATCTGTGCGGGTGCGACGTAAAGCCAATAACAAAAAAAAAAAAAAAAAAAAAACATATTGGTTCTTAGACCGAGAACGCCATCTCAACGTCAAATAGCTCTTCAATTGTAATCATGTATTCTAAGTGGAACTAAAAGCAGTCCTCAGATCCAGGTAAAATTCCCTGACCTGGCCGGGAATCGGTCCCTCCGGGTAAGAGGCAGGCACGGCACCCCTACACCGCGGGGCCGGCGATTTCAGGTAAAACTGTGTTTAAAGGGATTGTTCTTCATGTATTTGAGGTTAGTTATCACAGCTCTATTATTGTCATCGTTATGAGAAGAAGTCCATGTGTTACTGCAACCTGAAAGGGGAAATAAAAGTTGACTTTAAAAAGGAAGAAACTCCATCGTACTTTAAATCCAATGAAATGCATACTGTGCACAAAATGTATTCCTCTTTATGATCTGCACAACTCCTGGAAGCAGAGTATGAGTTTTGTAATCGTTAAGTAGTCAGAGCCTGCGTTTCCAAGTTAAACAATTTTTGTTGATTTTCTCAAGTAGGCCTATTAGGTGCTAGGAGGTTCTTCCTTTTTCAACTCAGTGATCCAATTAAAATGTGAGGAAAGGAGTACGGCTGTATTTAAGTAATGAAGTTGACACGAGGTTATTTCTTTGTCAGTCAAACGAATGTCGTACAACAGGCTCTCATGCCAAATAGAAAATATATTTTTTCTATCGTATGGTTAATGTATCAGCAATTTCAGCCAGTTTAACTAATTTAGACGCATTTCTCCCGCCTTGCTAGTATGCTCATACGAAACAAGAGAAAATGTTGATCACACGATTTGGCCGTATGGTTAGGGGCGTGCAGCTGTGAGCTTGCATCCGGGAGATAGTGGGTTCGAGCCCCACTATCAGCATCCCTGAATATGGTTTTCCGTGGTTTCCCATTTTCACACCAGGCAAATGCTGGAACTGTACTTTAATTAAGGCCATGGCCACTTCTTTCCCACTCCTAGGCCTGTCCCATCCCATCGTCGCCATGAGAACTCTCTGTGTCGGTGCGACGTAAAACAAATTGAAAAAGAGAAAATGTTGTTAATGCTCTAATAACTGAGAGATTTATGACAACATTTAATAACACCATGATGCTAACCGGCTGCTCCCTATGTGCCAAATATTATTTCAATAATAATAATAATAATAATAATAATAATAATAATAATAATAATAATAATAATAATAATAATAAATAATAATAATAACAATAATAATGTTATTGGTTTTACTTCCCACTAACTACTCTTTTACGGTTTTCGGAGACGCCGAGGTGCCGGAATTTTGTTCCGCAGGAGTTCTTTTACGTGCCAGTAAATCTACCGACACGAGGCTGACGTATTTGAGCACCTTCAAATACCACCGGACTGAGCCAGGATCGAACCTGCCAAGTTGGGGTCGGAAGGCCAGCGCCTCAACCGTCTGAGCCACTCAGCCCAGCTATTTCAATATTATATGTTCATTTAATTACTTTTTAAGCATTCTGAAAATCTGGTCGCAAACCACGCTGATTCCCATCAAACAAACTCTCCATCATTGATTGCAGCCTCTTTTCTAATGTACCTCTGAATACCTTGCCTAGTGGACTGATCAGTGAAATACCTCGACAGTTGTTGCAATTCCTTCTGTTCCCTTTCTTATTGACAGGTTCAATTACTGCTTTCTTCGGTCAGAATGTACCTTTTCATGTAACATGCTAATCCTATTATTCTGTGAAGCCATTTCATCCCTGCCCATCCTTTATATTTCACCATTTCAGGATAAACTTCACCTGTTCTTGCTGCTTTATGACAGTGTAATTTATTTATCATCGCTCTTCTCCATTGTTCTGAACTTTAATAGAAATATTTCCTGTTACGTTGAGAAGATTTTCAAAATATTCCTTCCATCTGCCCAGTGATTGTCAAGGATTTACATTGTATTCAGATGGTTTATCCAATACACTCTTAATTTCCCTTCTCCTTTCCTTTCAAAAGACATTTTTAAGGTCTAGGACGTTTTTCCTGCGGTTTGACAATGTCTTTCCAGATTAACACCGAATTCTACTCACAGCTCCTTCTTGGGCTCCACAATGATTCGTGTCGCTCTGTTTCTTCCATCTACATACAATTTCATATTTACATCAGTTCTTATGTAGATCCACTCTTCGTAGGGTTTTGTTTTACGTTGACGAGCTGCTCTGATTCTCATCATTCCACCAAGATTTTCGTTTTTTCCTATCCTTACACACAGTTGGTTTTAGGCATTTCCTTGCCGTTCACGTACAGCATCCCTGCACGCCACTCATTCTGTTTCTATATCCTGAACCTACTCTTTGGAATTTTTCACTAAACATATCCATGTATTAAATTCGAATGTCTAATTTCCTTATGCTAGAAATTATCTCCCCTTATCCGCTGCAGGTAATAATAATAATAATAATAATAATAATAATAATAATAATAATAATAGTCCACCTCTGTGGTGTAGTGGTTAGCGTGATTAGCTGCCACCCCTGGAGGTCCGGGTTCGATTCCCGGCTCTGTCACGAAAATTTGAAAAGTGGTACGAGTGCTGGAACGGGGTCCACTCAGCCTCGGGAGGTCAACTGAGTAGAGGTGGGTTCGATTCCCACCTCAGCCATCCTCGAAGTGGTTTTCCGTGGTTTCCCACTTCTCCTCCAGGCGAATGCCGGGATGGTACCTAACTTAAGGCCACGGCCGCTTCCTTCCCTCTTCCTTGTCTATCCCATCCAATCTTCCCATCCCTCCACAAGGCCCCTGTTCAGCTTAGCAGGTGAGGCCGCCTGGCCGAGGTACTGGTCATACTCCCCAGTTGTATCCCCCGACCAAGTGTCTGAAGCTCCAGGACACTGCCCTTGATGGCGGTAGAGGTGGGATCCCTCGCTGAGTCCGAGGGAAAAGCCGAACCTGGAGGGTAAACAGATGATGATGATAATAATAATAATAATAATAATAATAATAATAATAATAATAATAATAAATGAAAAATGAAAACCTACAACCTGTTTTCCAGTCATTGACCGGGTCAGGAATGAAATGAATGAATCATATATAGGCTATTAGTACGATGGGGTCGCCACTCCCAAAGATATTTTATTAATGACTGATAGATGCTATGAAATGAGAATGGAGAGTGTTGCTGGAATGAAAGATGACAGGGAAAACCAGGGTACCCGGAGAAAAACCTGTCCCGCCTCCGCTTTATCCAGCACAAATCTCACATGGAGTGACCGGGATTTGAACGACGGTATCCAGCGGTGAGAGGCCGACGCGCTGCCGTCTGAGCCACGGAGGCTTCAATAATAATAATAATAATAATAATAATAATAATAATAATAATAATAACTCCGACACAGCGCGTCCCATATGGAAGATAGGGGATGTTCCTGTAGATATGCAGGACAGGTGTGAATAAGGCCAAGCCAAATAAGCACCCGCGGATCAACTGAGGACAAAAGGACTGCAGTCAATGGTCTCGACGGCGGAAGAGGATATTTCCCAACGACTGAGAGAGCGGAAGAACTGGCTCTTCGGCTTACAACCTAAGTTCTAACCACGGACTCCTAATTAATCGTAAATGATAATTTAGCCGGAAGACACCAAGAGGCACCTCTCGATCTTAACCATCGAGTTGTAACCTTGTGATCATACCAGTATGATCACCCCCTGCATGTATCTTCAACTTGCAACATTGGCATGATGGATAACACGTTATCACAGCAACTACCCCAGACTCTGGACACACCTAGTCCGGTTTCTCCCGATCATCGGATTCTGGGGGATCGGGAGCATCATGCAGAGAAGAGTCGGAACTTCTAAAAATTTCTTCTTCCCAAGAAAAAGACCTTCTTAGGTACAATTAATGTCAACACCCTACTGAAAACAGGCAAGCTTAAACAGCTAATGGACACCCTGGATAAGTTCGATATTCAAATCATAGCACTCCAGGAAACGCGCTACCAGGATGAAAACCATATTGACTCTGAAGAATACAGGATATTTCAGGGTAAACCTGCCATAAGAATCCATGGGAACTTAACACAACTTGGAACAGCTTTTGCGGTACGAAAAACTATCATCAGTTCTGTACTTGACTTTACATCCCCTTCTGAATGAATCTCAGTACTTACTGTGAAATCTGGCAATAAAGCTTACTCCTTGGTCAACGCCCACGCTCCCACAAACACTGAAAATAAGAAAAACCCAGAGAAAGTGGAAGCCTTCTGGGAACTCTTATAAGAAACCACTAGCAAGATTCCAAAGCATCAGGTGAAAATCTTAGTAGCTGATTTTAACGTACAGGTTGGCAAAGAGAGGAATCACAAATGGATTGTTGGTCATCACTCGGTACATTGGAGAACGAATAAGAACGGAGAACGTCTTATAGACTTCTGTAAAACCTTTGTCTTAAAACTCATGTCTACGCATTTTGCGAGACCCCCATATAAGAAGAAAACGTGGAAATCACCAAACCCGTTATTAGGAGAATTCCAGTTCGATCACGTCGCAGTCTCAAGAAAGAATATGTGTGAGATCCAAAATGTTGGAGTACGGAAGGGAGTTGTCGACTCGGACCACTACCTAACACCAATCAAAGTGAGATTCCAACCCAACAGATGCAGACCTAAACACAAAAGATCTCTAAGCGTTGATCCAGAATGTCTTCGACAGAACGCCACAACCTTTCTACAAGACATACGAGAGCAGGGCCCCAAGGACTGACCAGGCCTTCGTAAAACACTTCAGACATCAGCCATGAAATTAGGACAGCCTCCAAGGAAACGCAAACATAGGTGGTGGAACACGACCTGTGATAAAGCCATTGATGAACGGATGAAAGCATGGAATCAGTGGAATGGACATCAAACAACTATGAGATGGGAGACCTTCCTAAAAGTTCAGAAAATCTCCTCAAAAGTAATCCGCAGGGAGAAATGAGCCTATGACAAAAACAGACTAATAGAAATCGAACAAGTTTTCCTTAGAAACAACTCCAGGAATTTCTACAAGACCTTCCGTGAGAATTTATCTAGTTATCAACCACCATCTTTATGTTTCCGTCGAGCAAAAGGAGCATTAGAAACGAACACCAAAGATAACTGCACCATTCTAGCTGACTACTTCTGAGACCTCCTCAATTGTGATCCTCCAAAGGAAAGACTGAACTTTGAAAAGCCCATGCCCAACCCCGATTCACAGCCACCGACAATACAGGAAACAGCAGAGATCATACAATCGCTTAAAAATAATAAAGCTCCTGGAGAGGACGGCATCACTGCGGAGATGTGTAAACTTGGAGACGATCTTGTAAGCAAAATTCATGCAATCCTAGTAGAAATATGGGGAACGGAAATCATTCCACAGAATTGGAAGTGTGCGTTAATACACCCATTGCACAAGAAAGGTGACAAGGCAGATCCAAACAACTATACAGGCATATCTCTACTGTCAATCGCATTCAAAATTCTTTCCAAAGCTCTCTTGAACCAGTTAGAAAAACAAACAGATCATCTGATTGGCGAGTACCAAGCGGATTTCAGGAAAGGTCGATCATGTGCAGAACAAATATGGAACTTGAAGACGATATTAAGGATTGGCCGAAGTGCCAGCACGATCGTCACCTTTGTGGATTTTAAGAAGGCGTATGACTCTGTTTACAGACAGACAGTATTTGATACTCTAGAAGAAGTGGACAGGAAGACCAGAGCACTCATCCAGCTGACCCTCACAAGTACGACCTCTAAAGTGAAATTCCTTGGAGAAATCTCTGAGCCTTTTGAAATATGTACGGGCTTTCGTCAAGGTGACGGCATCTCCCCTATTCTGTTTAACTTAGTTCTAGACAAAGTTATTAGAGAGTGGGAAAATGATATCAAGGGTGTGAACATCGGAAATTTGGGAAGCAAGGTCAATGTGAAATGTTTAGCATTTGCTGATGATCTCGCAAGCATTACTAAGAGCAAGGATGAAACAAGGTATGCCATACAGAGACTACACAATATAGCATCAAAGGCAGGCCTCCAGATATCTTACGAGAAAACCAAGTACATGGAATATCTACGTCAAAATAGCAAAAGAACTCCGCTAGAGATGGAAAACGGCACAATTTCACAGGTGCCCTCCTTCAAATACCTTGGAGAAATTATACTACCATCAGGATTAGACAGTAGTGCCAATGTAGAAAGAAACACCAAACTACATAAGGAATACAGACGGACGTGGAATTACTACAACAAAAGAGTCATATCGCGTAATGCAAAATTACGACACTACAAGACAGTTGTATTGCCGGAAGCTTTATATGCCTCAGAAACCATATGCTTAGGTGGTCACTCTAAAATTACAGAAATTGAAAAACAGGAACGGAAAATTCTCAGGAAAATTTGTGGTCCTACGAGAGAAAATGGAATGTGGATTAAGAGGAGAACAGCGGATCTCTACTCCTTCACCGACAGGTTTACTGATCTCGTACGGAAAAGGCGCCTTAATTTCTATGGCCATATCTACAGAATGAACAGCGACAGACTAACTAAAAGATTATTCAAAGTAATCAACTCAAAGAAGGTCAAAATAAAATGGCTAGAAGAAACTAAGGCGGACCTCCAAGAAATAAATATCACAGACGACATCATGGAAAATCGTGGAGCTTTTAGAACAAAAGTAGCCAATCATAGATTTAGGGAGAAACCAAAAAAGACAACTGGTAGGAAGTAGTCGACAGAACGCAAGATGCTACATACTGCTTTCATGAAGAGATTTTGGGAGGATAAGAAGGCACAAACCATCAAACCAACTAACAAGTTCAAACGCGCTCTATGAATGGGCATAACGAAGAAAGAAAGACGAATAACAATAATAATAATAATATTAATTGTACCGGGAGTGCACCTTCCCCGGCCAGTTAAACTGCACACCTTCTATGAGGCCATATATGTAAAAAAAAAAAAAAAATTGAAATGTTGTAGTAAAAAATACTTTGATCTTCGACTGTTAGATGTCTCTGTCATCGGTTTAATTGCTCCCTCTAGCGGGATGAACTGTAATTATTTCATAATGAATGTTTATTTTCACAGTTGGCAAACCTTACGGTTTGAGGATTGTTTTGTTTATGTATCGAAGTTGTCAACACTTCAGCTGGTTCCTTCTTCAATCGTAATAAACAAATCAGAAACATGTAAATATTTTCTCTAGTCAATTAAAATTGGGGATGTGTACAGGATTACAGCCTATCAGTAAAGAGTTCTGGAAGCTTCTCCTTAAAAATACTATAAAATAATGGCACTTCAGGCCCGTATTGTCTAAATAGTTCTAGTGTGAGGAGGGTGAATTGGCGTGAACCATGAGGCAGGGCGCGGCCTGCGTGAGGGAGGCCCAGCGACTCAAGGTAATGGCAGAATTTTCATAGATATGTGATATCCCCCGCGGGTAGTGTGAGGGGTAGGTTTCAATCTTTTCAAATTTAAATTCCTAAATTTGGTGGTTTAAATGTAGATTTTTTCGGCAAGTCTGAAGACTATCTTCTATTCACTACTGGGAAATATGTAATGTAACGGAAGAAAGAGTGATTACCCTCTGTCAGTTCCCATTCAACTTGGCATGGGGTGATTAAAGTTTTCACAAACTCTAAATTTCCTAAAACTTTTGGCATTAATGTTTCTCATTTAGTCACCCCGGCGTAGAATAGGATTAGCCTCTGAATTTTTGGACCATAAGCCCACTTAGGGTTTTAAATATTTTTATAAGGAGGGCAAGTGTTTCGCCTCCTAGCCTTTCGTTGATGGCCAGTCATGTTCAACCTTTTCTTTCTACACTAAGTCCACTTAGTATGGGCAAATATGCCCCTCTACATTTGTTGGTTTGTGTAGAGCTTTTCTGGTGTAAGTTCCCTTTGGGAACAGAATCGCGGCAACGGTGTGTAAATACTTTAATTGAGGACAGCCAACAGGTTGTCAGGTGGAACTTAATGCGCCATAAGAAATTGATGCCTCTGCGAGGCTGGACCATGGTACCTTTTTGGAGCGCCGTCTCGTATGTCGTCTAAATGGTCTGAGAAAAACATGCTCTTTGTAAAATATTGTTCCTGACAAGAGCAATAACGCTCTTTTCTATGTAAATCAAACAAACTGTTAACAAATCGTAAATTTTGTACCTGATTTTCGGACTTCGAAGTCTACGTTATTGTTACAGCTGACAAGCTCATTAGTATTGTTGTTATTAATTCAAATTTTCTATTTCTCCGATTTTAATTTCAAAAACAAAACGATAGAAATTAAGTAATATTGTGTTAAGTTCTGCTCTAGTTAATTCCTTGTCCACCCATTCAACCCAGGCTATTCCTATCCCTCTGTGATCCACGGAAACACCGGAAG
Source organism: Anabrus simplex (assembly GCF_040414725.1). Lineage (NCBI taxonomy): Eukaryota > Metazoa > Arthropoda > Insecta > Orthoptera > Tettigoniidae > Anabrus > Anabrus simplex. Next base: position 1,091,982,612 of record NC_090266.1, read on the forward strand.
AGTAATAAGAATAAGAATAGCAATAACAATAAGAATCATGTGTAAACCCTTGTCATCGGTATCTGAACTTCATGAGGCAACTGTGGTAATAATCTGAGAATAGTGGTATGTACATTGATTTGTCTCAGTCTTTGACAATATGAAAGTGACTGAGGTATGAGTGATCCTAGTAATGCCATTCCTTATGCAGCTAGTCCCTGCTATGAATTGTGTGAAAATGTTGCTCATAGGGTCAGTTGCTGCGTGCATTTCAGTGGGCTTGGCAGACTGGTATGTAATGGCAACATCTGGCTCGGTGAGGAAAGGAACGGGAAACTACATCACTACTCATTTCCCTAGTACGCCTCTTCAATGATGCCTATGCCATCTGTGACAGCTGATGGCGGATCTGTTGAGGATCCAACCAGCCTTAGGGCTGACGACTGAACATGCATACAATAAGACTGTACGTTTTCCAGCTTCTGGCCTGTACAGTTTTCTATTCTCTGATGGGTGACAAATTAGAGTATTTTAAATGTCATCCATGCACATTTTCTGTGGGTCCAATTACTGTACTGGCATTGGCTTTCTCCATTTTAAACAAGATGGGCTTAACTTTCTCCTGTGATAGGGGAAAAAACGAATATGTTCAAAACTTATCGTTCCATTGAATATGTAGTTTCATCCAACATGATTCCCACATCATAACCAGTCACTTTCTCCTTGATTCTTTCTACGGTTCCTTGGTAAACAGGGTCCATGTAGGTTTTTTTTACAGTACATTTAACGGGCACTGACATCTTTATGTACTTATTTAAGGAATCCTTTGAAAGCCCGATGGTTTACCTTATTGAGTGCAATTCCCCCTTGTGTAAGAGAATTCCTTCAAATTTTGAATGTTTGAACAACACTGTTCAAATGCATTCCGTAAGATAGGTAGCGACTTATTTGTTTGAAAAGACTTGTTCTTGGAAATGTGTTGTTTGATGCGGTCTAACAAACTTCCTGAATCGCAAATACCACACCGTAATACAGTTCCATCTGTTTCTATGGAATTTTGTTTGAATTCCTGAGAAAGAGAACAAAATCGGGCCATGGAAACCTTCGGCATTGTAAAATCTATAATACACTCGCTTCGCACTCAAGATCAACAAACTACAGATTCCGGTGAAATTAAGAAGATGGAAGTAAGACAAAGAGGATTTGGGCATACACAATATTACGTTCCGTAGTTGCACATGTTCATGGATTGAAATACGACGCATTTCCATTGTAGCAAGCTGTTTGAATCGGTAAAGTGAAATAAAGAGGATTTGCGCACACACAACACTATTTTCCATTGTTGCAGGTGTGCTTTCAGTCCCGCGTTTACTGAAAGTAAAATGGAATGAAACTCAAAAGTCATATCTCTTCATAAATAAAAAAATGCACACTAGAAGATAATTGAAAAGTTACAGTGTGAGAAATAATGGGAAAAAGGGGATTATGAGCACAGGTGAAAAGAAAGGGAAAGAAGTACCAAACAAAAGGGGGAAAAGTGCTAGAAAAATGCCTCCTTTTTCGCTTAGAGAGAAAATTTCACACTGTGGTATGTTTCCGACGAGCTTTAATTTACCCTAAGAGAAACGTTGCGCTCCTAAGAATCCTAACCCTGGTTATCATACTCAGTGGTACTCTAAGAGATAATACCTTGTGATGGGCTTGAGAACACAATCCTGATAACACCGACAGCCAGTTTGTTGTCTGGCATCGGCGAGTATTGCTGACGTGGAAATATAAGTCAGTCGTCATTATAATGTACTGGCAGGCGATGGTGGTGGTTGCTATGATTGTTTTTAGAAATATGAGAGACCAGATGGTTACTGTCCCTTAGTGATCGGGAAGATAATGAAGAAGACTATCGAAGTGAGAAGGAAAATATGAAGTAAGAATCATTCAAAAACTAAGATTTTTTCGTGTGGCTATTTCTAGCCATGTAAGGCAGACCCTCAGATGAGGGTGGGCGGCATCTGCCGTGTGTAGGTAACTGCGTGTTATTCTGGTGGAGGATAGTGTTATGTGTGGTGTGTGAGTTGCAGGGATGTTGGGCCTCCGGGCCATTGGAATTAACCAATTAAGGTTAAAATCCCCGACCCGGCCGGGAATCGAATCCGGGACCCTCTGAACCGAAGGCCAGTACGCTGACCATTCAACCAACGAGTCGGACAAAAACTGAGGTGAAAGGAAATCATAAAAGAGGGACTTGAAAGCACAAGTCTTGAATGCTTTTGTACCATTGAGCCAGAATGTTATAAAGTATATTGATCTGCTATGCCGCAAGTCCCTAAAACTATCAGTAGAGCTTGGGTAAATAGTTTTTTTTTGCCTTTTTCAGTGTTTTTGGCTTGTTATTCCTTGTTATCCTTTTTTAGGTCTTAACGGTATTTTTGCAACTTCACCTTCTTTCGACTACATTTTTACTGCCCATTCTCAATTCGAATCATCATTAGTTCATCCCATAACCTCTTAAACATCTCTTATCCACTAAATACGTATCTTCTTTCTTCTTCTCTTTCTACCGCTTTTCCCACACCTTCAGGGTCGCGGGTACGAACTGTATCGCAGATGTAGATTTGGCCCTGTTTTACGGCCGGATTCCCTTCCTGACGCCAACCCCATATGGAGTGAAGTAATCACTATTGTGTGTATCTGTGGTGGTTGGTAGTGTATTGTGTTGCCTGAACATGAAGTGTTGGGACAAACACAAACACTTAGTCCTGGATCCAGAAGAATTAATCCGAGGCGATTAAAATCCCCTACCACCGGGCGAGTTGGCCGTGCGCGTAGAGGCGCGCGGCTGTGAGCTTGCATTCGGGAGATAGTAGGTTCGAATCCCACTATCGGTAGCCCTGAAGATGATTTTCCGTGGTTTCCCATTTTCACAACAGGCAAATGCTGGGGCTGTACCTTAATTAAGGCCACGGCCGCTTCCTTCCAACTCCTAGGCCTTCCCTATCCCATCGTCGCCATAAGACCTATCTGTGTCGGTGCGACGTAAAGCCCCTAGCAAAAAAAATCCCCTACCCAGCCGGGAATCGAACCCGGGGCCCTCTGAACCGAAGGTCTCAATGCTGACCACTCAGCCAATGAGTCGGACATCCAGTAAATACGTATATTTCAACCGTATCTCAGAAGAGAGAATAACACATGTAATGATAAAGTGAAACAAATGCTTGAAAAATCCCAGGGGTATCAAATTATGTGCAAGATAAATGAAATATTGAAATAATTTTTATGTGAGTATTTTTTTGAAAAGGAAGAACTCACTTGTCCGCCTCTGTGGTGTAGTGGTTAGTGTGATTAGCTGCCACCCCCGGAGGTCCGGGTTCGATTCCCGGCTCTGCCACGAAATTTGAAAAGTGGTACGAGGGCTGGAACGGGGTCCACTCAGCCTCGGGAGGTCAACTGAGTAGAGGTGGGTTCGATCCCCACCTCAGCCATCCTGGAAGTGGTTCTCCGTGGTTTCCCACTTCTCCTCCAGGCGAATGCCGGGATGGTACCTAACTTAAGGCCACGGCCGCTTCCTTCCATCTTCCTTGTCTATCCCATCCGATCTTCCCCTCCCTCCACAAGGCCCCTGTTCAGCATAGCAGGTGAGGCCGCCTGGGCGAGGTACTGGTTATTCTCCCCAGTTGTATCTCACGACCAAGAGTCTGAAGCTCCAGGACACTGCCCTTGAGGCGGTAGAGGTGGGATCCCTCGCTGAGTCCGAGGGAAAAACCGAACCTGGAGGGTAAACAGATGATGGTGGTGGTGGTGGTGGTGGTGGAAGAACTCACTTGCTTCAAGTTCAACATCCGTTGATGTGGAGAGAATTTTCTCGATGTTTGGCTACGTGCTGTCTGAAAAGTGACGGTCGCTTACAACTAAGAACCTACAGATGACTATTCTGATATGCTGCAAACCCAACAGGTAAGGTTTCCGAATTCCAATTTCTCTAACCCTAGTGTGGTTACGCCAAATAAGATTCCAGTCATACTAATTTCAATTTTCGTTGCGGGTTCGAAGACATCATTCTTGGTGGAAAAATTATTTCAATCCAAATTTTGCAATTACTTCTTTTGACAAACACGGAATTCCTTTTTTAAATCATGTTAATCTAAAAATATATACAGTCTGTAAGAAATTTTTTTTCAATCACATTTTTTGCACCGTATGTTGCATACCACCAGGAATTTGTATTTTTAAACATTATATTCCATTATTATTAGTCCGCCTCTGTGGTGTAGTGGTTAGCGTGATTAGCTGCCACCCCGAGAGACCCATGTTCGATTCCCAGCTCTGCCACGAAATTTGAAAAGTGGTACGAGGGCTGGATCCGAGTCCACTCAGCCTCAGGATGTCAAATGAGTAGAGAGAGATAGGTTCGACACCTACCTCAGCCATCCTGGAAGTAGCTTTCCGTGGTTTCCCACCTCTCCTCCAGGCAAATGCCAGGATGGTAACTAACAAAAGGCACGGCCTTTTCCGTCCCTCTTCCTAGCCTATCCCTTCCAATATTCCCATCCCTCTTCATGGCCCCTGTTCAGCATAACGGGTGAGGCCGCCTGGGCGAGGTACTGGTAATTCTCCCCAGTTGTATCCCCCGACCCAGAGTCTGAAGCTCCAGGACACTGCCCTTGAGGCGGTAGAGGTGGGATTCCTCGCTGAGTCCGGGTGAAACCGACCCTGGAGGATAAACAGTTTAAGAAGAAGAAGAATTAAAACTAAAATTATGAAAGAATTTGGATCGCATGTTTACGTCCTTTTTGCCAGCTTTTAGGTTCCTTTATGGAAATTTTGTAATGGTACTGCACCGGTGTGAAAATGAGAAACCATGGATAACTATCTTTTCGGCTACCAACTTGGGATCTGATCCTATCATCTCCCGAACACAAGCTTGTAGCTACGCGATCTGTGCCGTGAAGCAACTCACTCAATAGAGAAGAAAATCCGGGGTTGCTTATACGCGGTATATTTTGTTTTCTGTCTTTGTTTGCTTCCAAAGAACGTGAGACTTTTGAAATGGTAAGTCATGCCGAAGTAATTGGGATTCCACGTAATATTGCTTGTCCCGTAGCTTTAAGATATTTAGATTAATATTCACGTAGAGTTCAGGTATGCTTCTTGTGTGTTCATTAACACGATACGTTATAATGTGAGCACTTTCTAGTCGGCTCAAAATGTAAACATTTTTTTGTTTTAGTTTTGTTTCGGCTTCCGTGCCTTCATTCGTATTTATAAATTATATTTTGCGACACTGGTTGGAAAACCTTCCATCCAATCTGATGTTATGGCTCTTCTTCTCCTTCCTCTTCTACCGGTTTTCTCACGTCTGTGGGGTCACAGATGTGAACTGTGTCACATATTTTTATTTGGCCCTGTTTTACGGCCGATGTCCTTCCTGACGCCAACTCCATATGGAGGGATGCAATCACTACTGGGTGTTTCTGTGGTGGTTGGTAGTGTAATTTATGGTCTGAATATGAAGAGGAAACTGTTGGGAAAAACCCCCAACCACCAGGTCAGAAGAAATAATCTGAAGCGATTAAAATCCCCACCCCGGCCAGGAATCGAACCCGGGACCCTCTGAACCGAAGGCCTCAACATTGACCACTTAGCCAATGAGTCGGACTAACCTGATGTTATGATTATATGTAGAAAATAAAGAATATACGTGAATTTCATGTACTGAAATTAATAACTGAAGGTTTTTGTGTACTTTAACTTCGTGTATCTAACTTTTCGACCTAATTTGCACTTTGGTGCAGCAAATTTTCTATCAATTAGCTATGTGATGAATTACCATGTAAACTACAGAACGAATAGTAAATTATTTACAGAATATAGATATAATCGAACAAATTCATTAAGAGTGTGTTCTAACAGCCAGGGAACAGAACTCATTTTAGCCGCGTGTTGGCTTTCATTGACAGAGGAAGATCCAGCACTCGCTCTGCGCCTGCGTGTATATTCTAGTGAAGCTGAGATCCCTTATGCAGTGGCTGGCTGGCGAGCCTACGGTTTTACGGCTCATTCTCATTTGAACCACCGTCAGTGAATCATCCTGCCGGTTGGAGCAGCTACGGCGCCTCGCCACTTCCTTCCGTTCAATGCAGCGCCAACAAACTGGGTTAATTCCAAGTGCTTAGCTAGGTCAGTGTACTGAAACGCAGGAAGTAACTGTATAACGGTGTGCCCTTTCAGAATACAGAATCTGGTATAATCATTTCTGTCATAAAAGTTAAAAACAAACTCTTTGAACGTCCTCGCCTCCGTAGCAGTCAATGTTTACACCTCTCATGTGATCGTGTCACCAATCCCGCGTCATCATTTGTTAACTGAATGGTTTAACAAAATTAAAAAGAAAAAAAAGAAACTCTCATATCCCTTATATGTTAATTGTTGTTGTGACATTAACTTTAATTACGTTCGTGTTCTTAGAGTGTATGAGTGAAACATCAAAACACGCAAAAAAATTATTGTCAGTAGTTTCCTGACTGTTTTACTCGTTGTATATGTAATAACCTACCTAATCGTGCTAGTGTGTGTTTCTGTGTTTTGTTGTTAAGAACCGCCGGTTCATAAACTACTTGTTACGCTCATTAATGACGTAACAATCCCGGAATCGAACGCTGCTTGCTAACATCCCCCTATCCGTACAGAGAAGGTAAGATAAGTAACTTCTAGTAGTGTTTGAAATGGTTAACAATGATGTCAACAAGAGTCGGCAATATATATAGATGCGAGTTGTGACAATGTCTGTGGGTCAACTCTCACTCTCATGTCCTTGTCAACAGGTTGATAATTTCCGATTTAGTTTTGCTTTCTACCTTAAATAACAAATTAATTGGCCATTGGCATATATTCTTTGGCATGAATATTGAACTCTACATACAATTTGCAGAATGTTGCTTCTGTTTACGTAATATTAAGACGATATGAGTTAGTTTGAAATACTTCTGTGCATCCTTCGATACATACTTTTCGTATTTCCAAACATGCATATTATATTATGTCATATTATATTATGTTTGAATAGTTATTAGAAGTCGCGTTCTTCAATCAATCAATCTTCGTAAAAAAATGCACTGGGTTTATGCCCAGTGAATAGATTTAAAAGGAAGAAGACCAGAACTTTCACACTTCACAAGAGGGAGCTAAGATCTCTTCGAAATATTAAGATTTCTTTCCTGAAAACTATTCTCATGACATAACTTTAAATGTCCCTGTGATATGTAAATGTCATTTTTGTTGATAATTTGACGACGTTATAAGAATTGTTGTCACGCGGTCAGTCGTTTACCTTGCATCAATGCGCTTTCAATGGTGGGTCTCTTCATAACGCACGCTTACCTACTGTTTTACAACTCCTGTTGCAGACAATCGTGCTGCAGCAGTGTTTTTACATGCTTCTGATTTGGAGGTTGGGTACAGCGTTGCCGGAAAATTGAACCAGCATAGGCTCAAGTCCGATTCTGCGCCTGCGCTGGAGTGTATGAGGCAATCGACCGGTGTGTTGGATTTGACGACACCGGCGCGGCCTTTTTATTCATTAATGGGCGTTGGTTCCTGCTCTCATGATTTTGGTACGTCTACGGAAAAACTACATGAATAGCAATCGCTTACTTTCATGAAAAATTCCTCCAATAAATGAATGAAACTTCCCTGAAAATGAAACCTCTGTATGGAGTGAACACTTGAAATCAATGTTTCTCGAGTTTGTAAACTTTATGAAGTAATGTCCTCAACAGTGAACGGAACCTTCAATACTGCCTTGTTTATGGAACAGATCACATTCTTGGCCTAGCCATATGAGGCTGGATTAAACTGTACGTGATCGGTAAATGTTGACAATAAAGTCCGTTAAGAAACTAACTTTATTGCAAACTCAAAATCACATTATTTAACAGGATAACAATGAATACGCCAGAGGATACGATTCTTACCTCTTTATAAAACGCAATTAGGAAGAAAGAAAGGAAAATGGGTGTATTGAATGTAGCAGATATGAAGGAAGTTTCATTCAACAATATAAATATCACAGAGATATATTCAATTAGAGAATTTTCCGTGCCCCAATAAAACGAAATTAACTACTCAGTAAATAGCAGACATTGTCATTTAAGCCTCTTAATGACTTAAAACATTCATAATTATTATTGGGTTGTAGAATTTAAGTTCCAAAAGGTCAATAGGCTTTAACGATAGCGTTGCTAATGGATATTTAACACATTTAGATGTCCATATTATATTAACTATAAACTCTTCCACTGGTATCTATTAACTAACCATGGTAAAGAGAAAAGTTATCATTCAAGCACATATTGTAGGATATAACATGTAATATGTCTCAAGTACAGTACTTTATGAGAACAGGGAGAGCCTAATTTGGGTCTGTTGTTTGTAATCATCTTTGACTACAAAGGAGCCAGCTCATCGTATCTTGTATAATTTTGAGAGCCAATAGCAGCTTTCTCTTTTCATGGGCAAGCTGCCTGATTTTCGCTCTAGCTACCTCGCTACATGTTGCACACAGCAGCACGTGTGGGGACTGAGCATTGCCTCAGCTCACCCGAATACAATTTGCCTTGCAGTTTATATCAAATGTACCCTTTCGTATTAAATAATAATAATAATATATCAAGCGTCATAATATTCAAATTTGTATTCAGTTATTAAATCTAGGCATTTTGGATAAGTTAAAATATCTTATAGTCAGCAAATAACTCTGTGTTCTTCTCTGTGCGGTAAAATGGTTTACGCATTACAACGATACACAGTTTTTTTTTTTTTTTGCTAGGGGCTTTACGTCGCACCGACACAGATAGGTCTTATGACGACGAAAGGACAGGAAAGGCCTAGGAGTTGGAAGGAAGCGGCCGTGGCCTTAATTAAGGTACAGCCCCAGCATTTGCCTGGTGTGAAAATGGGAAACCACGGAAAACCATTTTCAGGGCAGCCGATAGTGGGATTCGAACCTACTATCTCCTGGATGCAAGCTCACAGCCGCGCGCCTCTACACAGTTCATCTGATTCAACTTCATACTCAGCCGCAAGGTTTGGTTTATTTTCATGTAATCATGCTATAAGCCCAGTATATTCTGACTTGAATTAATCGAACAATTTAGTCCTACATTGTATATTGTTGGCTGACCGGATATCAAACAGATTGTTATGTATCATACGGTACATCCTGTGACGATTTATTCATTTATTTAAGCTGTTTCCTTAAGAATTGTATGCATGTCTCATAAAAAGTATATATCCCAATAGCGAAGGCCATAACTTTCAGCTGATAATAAATGTATGTTCAATGCGCAATAATAATAATTCATGGGTAGGAGCCGATGACCTAGATTTTAGGTCCCATCATCATCATCATCATCATCATCACTCATGTGTTTAGTTAGTTGGAGAGTAGAGTGATCTACTGTAAGAGATCTTTAATGAGGAGTAAACTCTTTTCTCATTCCAAATCTAGGAAAGGACAAATTTATAACAATTTCATCTTGTGGCATGAGGGAAGTTCCTCATGGTTACGAAATACGCACATGGAGCAATACACTTCCAAGACATATAATGTACAGAAAAAGTGTGCGTAATCGGCGTTAATTTGAAAGTCTAACAAAAAATTATATTTTTTCAAATTAATATTGGTTTTAGCATGTTCCGAAGAAGTTTCATCCTCCAACGACATACTATGCTGACCAACAATTATGCATACAGGTTCTGAACATGTAGTGTTGATTACCGATTTCAGCTACCGTATATTTGTGTACACTTTCGTAGAAAATGAGTGCGGTGACAAACAAGGAAACAAAACACATGTTAACAGTAATAAACCGCATCTAGAATTTAATTTTTCTTGCAGATACGACAATGCCAATTGATATAGTAAGTTCACATTTTTGAATGTGCTAATGTGCTAATGTGCTAATCTTCCAGACTGTTCTTCTGATCCAAGAAACCACCTTCTGATCATGTTTGGTCCTGGGCAAGAATACCTTGAAGGACTTGGGAATTTTACTGATAAAATAACACTCATATTTCTCATACACAACTGACTTAAGTTTATATAAAATTGATTAGGGAAGCATAGAAGTATTTCTCTATTGTTATAAGAAACAACTGTATTTTTGGGGCCGATGACAGAGATGTTAGGTTTCTTTAAACAACAAGCAAGCATTGTATTTATGGATTTAATTTTCTCGTTATCCAACTTGAAATTAGAAGTTTTCTGAAAACACATTCTGTTTTTGGAGTGAAATATGAAATGAGGAAAGGAAATATAAAGAAGTTTTACAATATATTTATAGTATTTCTCCACAGCCAAAATGGATTTATTAATATAGTAACGAAATATGTTAATCTTTCAAATTTTGTGGACAACTCTTAAATTGATCTTCTAGGAAAGTGTTGTCTCTGAATTAACAAAGAATTTTACCCGTGCTGTGTGATATCTCAAAGCAACTTATTTGTGGAAATTTTAAAGATCATGAATTCTCAATCTAACTGAAGTTTCTTTAGCATTGTTAAAGATGCCGACTTAGGACGACTGTTTGAGATTAAGGATCAAAATATAAGTTTAAAATTTCTTATTACATACCTCGACGTAAGCCCAGAGCATGTCATCAGATTATATATTTCCTTTATGATGATCAGGGATAGTATCAGTAAGTTATATTCCTGTGGTATTTGAAAATGCTTATGTACGTCAAACTCTTGAAGGTACATTTACCGACCTGTAAAAAGTAACGTCTGTAGGATACAACTTTCGCCACCTCGGCGCCTCCGAATGCCGTAAAAATAATCAGTGAGACGTGAAAATGTTTTATTATTGTTATCAAAGCAAGCCCTACTTCAATTGAAAATACATTTGAGATTGAAAATTCTGCTCCTCTTTGTTACGATAACTGAAGAGAATGTAAGTATGGATCGTTGGCCATGGGTTCGCGGTACACGTTTACGGTAACTTTAAACCAGTGTAACTAGCTAGCTGAGTGATTTAGAGAGGAAATGCTATTCACACACTCCATCTCTCCTTTGACCCACCACCACAACGTGTAACTTTCGAGTATGAGTGCTAATTGGATGGTAGCGTGGATCTCCAACATCTGAGGCGAACGTTTTATACACTCATCTCATTGTAATACGTTACTTAAGAACGTCGTTGCTGCGTGTCTGGAATTAAGAGCTGATGCAGTAAGACGGATCAAAACTAATTAGACTAGTGGTAAGTATTGGTCAGTAAGGCTTATTATTAATTTGGAGGAGCAAGATAATATTCTGCACGCTGTTAGTGGGGGGGGGGGGGGTGAAAGCGGAATCTGTTAATAGTGATGTGCAGTTGTAATTTCATTTCATAAGAGTATTCATTAGCTGCCACCCCCGGAGGCCCGGGTTCGATTCCCGGCTCTGCCACGAAATTTGAAAAGTGGTACGAGGGCTGGAACGGGGTCCACTCAGCCTCGGGAGGTCAACTGAGTAGAGGTGGGTTCGATTCCCACCTCAGCCATCCTGGAAGTGGTTTTCCGTGGTTTCCCACTTCTCCTCCAGGCGAATGCCGGGATGGTGCCTAACTTAAGGCCACGGCCGCTTCCTTCCCTCTTCCTTGTCTATCCCTTCCAATCTTCCCATCCCTCCACAAGGCCCCTGTTCAGCATAGCAGGTGAGGCCGCCTGGGCGAGGTACTGGTCATACTCCCCAGTTGTATCCCCCGACCAAGAGTCTGAAGCTCCAGGACACTGCCCTTGAGGCGGTAGAGGTGGGATCCCTCGCTGAGTCCGCGGGAAAAACCGAACCTGGAGGGTAAACAGATGATGATGATGATGATGAAGAGTATTCATAGAGAGAATAACTTATATGCTGATGAAAAATGTTCAAGACAAGACATCTCTCCTCACTAAGCAATCAGTGACATATCTGGTAGGACAGTTATTCTATCTTTGATCAACTGTCCATCGGCTGTTTGTGTCATGTACATTAAGCACAGCACATTCCGTTCCATTCAGACAGACGTCAACTTATAGAAATATACTTCGTATTTTTTTTCCGTGTCGATTTGACGCCGCCCAAATACAGATAGGTTTTCAATGACTCTTACATAGGAAAGGGTATTGAAGGTGAAGGTAGCAGCAGGAACGTAATTGAGGTAGCGTTTGATGTGAACGTGGGAAACCACGAAACAGTTGTCTTCATTTTCGTACAATTTGCTTCACGTCACCCTGACACAGATAGGTCTTATGGCGACGATGGGATAATAAAGACTAGGAGTGGGAAGGAAGCGGCCATGGCCTTAATTATGGTACAGCCCCAGAACTTGCCAGGTGTGAAAATAGGAAACCACGGAAAACCATCTTGAGGGATGCCGACGGTTTTGTTCGAGCTATCTCCCGGATGCGAGCTCACAGCTTCTCGACCGAAACCACACGGCCAACTCTCCCGCCAGTATTATATTCAGGGATACTGATGGCATAATTAAAAACCCCACCTCCAAAATTCAAGATCACTGTTACAAGATCCATAATGCGTAGTCTTTTTTTTTGCTAGGGGCTTTACGTCGCACAGACACAGATATGTCTTATGACGACGATGGAATAGGAAAGGCCTAGGAGTTGGAAGGAAGCGGTCTTGGCCTTAATTAAGGTACAGCCCCAGCATTTGCCTGGTGTGAAAATGGGAAACCACGGAGAACCATCTTTTGGGCTGCCGAGAGTGGGATTCGAACCCACTATCTCCCGGATGCGAGCTCAGAGCCACGCGCCTCTACGCGCATGGCCAACTCGCCCGGCACTGCGTAGTTTACTTTCTCTGTAGTATACAGATTTTATTTTCGAATGGAATTTTTCTAAATATCCCCTCAGTTGCCGTAAATAATAATAGATATAGGAGTGCCAATATTTTGTCCCTCCTGAGAGGCCAGGTGCATTTCTTTCAATTTGATGCCTGATAGGCGAGCTGAGCATCTGTGAAAATGAGGCTCCCCTTACATATGATGAATTATAATGCTGAAGCCGGCACACAAACCGGAGCCATTGGAATTAACCAATGAATGTTAAAATCTCCAACCCGTTTGGGAATTGAACTCGGGACCGTTTGGATAAAAGGCCAGGATGCTAACCATTTACCCATGGAGCCGGAGATATTTTACCTTGAACAAGTGCCACTACAGCTACTACACAGCCTTCTGGAATAGAAGAACTATTAAAAGCTAACTTACTGCGTCGGGATCAGATATCAATATTTTGAGCACGGAAGATGAGTGCTTGAAACAAATATGCTACGCAGTCAATGAATTCCTAAAGCCATACTTAGATTGTTACCCTGTTTGTGTAGCGTTTATCCACTCTCGGTAGGAAGAGTGCCAGTATTATATAAAACCTCTTTCCATTCTCTCCGCCATCTGTAAAATGATATGTACTTATTCAGAAAACTATTTCAACATTGGATGTGGTTTCGCGTACAAGAGTACCATCGACGGCAGTTTTGTGTACAGTATATGAAGATGATGATGATGATGATGATAATAATAATAATAATAATAATAATAATAATAATAATAATAATAATAATAATAATAAATATTAAACGCAAAACTCAGACGTTATGGCACTGTCATAAGACCAGAGGCTTTGTATGCAGCAGAATGCCTTGCTATGAACAAGAAAAGTCTGATAGAACAATTTGAAATTAAAGAAATATCTTAAGGAAAATTCGTGGCCCGATTAAAGACAAACATGCATATAGACATCGGCACAACCATGGGGTGTATTCTCACGTTCAGAAGATCTCTGATGTCACGCGGGGAAGGAGAATTACATTTTATGGCCACTTGCTAAGAATGAAACCCAGACGATTATTATCGAACCAGATCTTTGCCTATTTTAAACTTTTCGTATTCAGCCTATATGCAGGGGTTTTCTAGAAGCAGCTGAAACTAATTTCTGTGATTTTCCAACCAAATTATAAAAATCAACACGTAAACAGTGTAACACATATTAAAATAAAATAATCACACTAGTATAGGAAACTATGAGCATTTCAGAAATGAATATACCTCTGACGTATGATTATTGAGAAAGCCGAAAAAAATACTAAAATTTGAAAATAATTTAAAAAAAATAAGTAATAGTTTTCAATGACTGAAAGATCAGACATTACAGCGTCTTTCTTCTTTACTCTTAAACCGGAAAGAAAGAACATTTAATTCTGAATAATTTGATATCAGTATGATGTGTATGCTGCAACTCATTCATGAAGTATGACACAAAGTAACTGTACACGTAACTGTCATCGATGTCAGGTTCTTCACGGTCCGATACACGTAAGCAGTTGTGACTGTGTGAAAATCTTCAGGAGTATAAGCGTCACTTCCCACATAATGGGAATTACTTCGACAAAAGAAAGTCACCATTACTGTCAAAATCATCTGAAAATTCAAGGATATCGGAATCATTCGGCCAAAAACTTCAGTACAGTGTTTATCCAGTTTGCTATATTTGGAAGGTAGGCATATTTTTTTTACGGGGCCGGGGTTGATGTGAGACGAAATTATGTCGTCTGTTTCTACGGCCGGATGCCCTTCCTGACGCTAACTGTGTGTTGAGGGATGTGCTCACCATGTATTACGCGTTTCTGATGTGGTTGGTAGTGTGGTGTATAGTATGTGTAAATGAAAATGACTTTACACCGTCCCCGAGTCAGACGAATTAACTAGACGTGGTTAAAATCGTCAACCCAGCCGCGAATCGAACCCAGGACTCTCTGAACCGAACATTTTAATGCTGAGCATTTAGCGAAGGATCTGTACATTCAAAACTTGTCCATTTCCGTAGCATAATGGTTAGCGCTATTGTTTAACAACGCGTCAATTGCTATACAGGTAAAGGAACTCCAGAGTGTTGAAATGTTGTCTCGCAGAGAATATTAATGTACTGGACACCAAGGATGCAGTTGTTAAAATCAAACGCCCTTAAATATCTCTGATCTCAGCCTGGATCGAACCCAGTGTGTAGGGAACCAAAGGATAACAACTAACTTACTGTGCCTGTGGTGTCTCCTTGCAGTATAAAGGCTTTGGAATGTATTTTAACGGTGACAATGGCAAAATAGTGTGCAAAATAGTGTTAATAATAATAATAATAATAATAATAATAATAATAATAATAATAATGGGTACAGATTATAGTCTCTGCTACGTGTGTATGCAGTTTTATCTGACGTCATTTAGGCTGCCTGAATTTCAATTTCGATGTTCAGTTTTACTCTACAAATGGTAGAGAAGCCGGACCTGTGTTGGACGGCCTATGGCTATGTTTTTAATTAATTATGTAGGTTGAGACCCTAATATCCCACGAGAGATCATTTTCATGCTGACATCGTTCGAAATGGAGACTTGAATGGACTTTCTTCAATCCCATAAAAATCCGACTACCTCTGAGGAATATGAACCGCTGATCTTGGGGTCCGGGGACCTACACTCTACAACTGATCCACAGTAATACGTACTTAAAGAGCATCCATATATAACCCAGCATTACTTCTTCTTCTTCTTCTCTTCTTTTTAATATGCTTACCCTCCAGGGTCGGGTTTTCCCTCGGACACAGAGAGGGATCCCGCCTGAAGGGCAGTGTCCTGGAGCGTGAGACATTGGGTCGGGAGATACAACTGGGGAGGATGATCAGTACTTCGCCCAGGCGGCCTCACCTGCTATGCTGGAGAGGGGCTTTGCGGGGAATGGGAAGAAGATTGCAAGGGATAGACGAGGAACAGGGAAGGAAGCGGCTGTGGCCTTAAGTTAGATACCATCCCAGCATTTGCCTGGAGGAGAATTGGGAAACCACAGAAAACCACTTCCAGGATGGCTGAGGTGGGAATCGAACCCACCTCTACTCAGTTAACCTCTCGAGGCTGAGTGGACCCAGCTCCAGCCCTCGTACCACTTTTCAAATTTCGTGGCAGAGCCGGGAATAGAACCCGGGCCTCCGGGGATTGCAAATAATCACGCTAACCACTACACCACAGAGGCGGACCCGAGCATTACTTAATAGGCCTATACGTGCTCCGTTACTCGCCAGTGGGCGCAGCGCTCACCTTTATGTTTTTGCCCATATAAAAGGTAAGGTAAGGGTGTATTCTGCCCGAAGGCAGGTCCGAACCTCCGCAGAGGTGTGCCTGAGCCGGAGTTTACGTATGGTAGGGTGGTCAGTTCCTTTCCGATCCTCCATTCCCTGACCCCACGCCAACAGCTTGTGGCAACCCATCCACATCTTGACCCCGCACAAGGTTGCTTAACTTCGGAGATCTCACGGGATCCGGTATGTCAACAATATGCCCATATAAAGATGGGGATATTTTTAATACGTCTATTTGAGATATTTATTTATTTGAGAACACTAGCAAGTGGAGCGGCCGCACGTGTTAACGAGCTACGGCTATGGAGCCAAGCTCTGCATTCAGGAGACACGTAGGTTCGAAACCCACTGTCGACTGTCCTGAGAATGTTTTTTTTTTCTATGGTTTCCTGTTTACACTTTCAGGCAAATGCTGGGATATGCCACAGCTGATTCTTTCCAACTCCTTACCGAATTTCATTCACCATTATCCATTTCATCTTCATTAGCTCCTCAACTGAGGTTAGAATCAGGAAGGGCATCCGGTAATAAAATATGCGACATAAATTCATCTCATCCCCGACCTCGTATCAAGAAACGGGACCCAGTGGGAGTAAAAAAAAAATATTTGGAATACGAATGCTTAAATTTAAACAATGAATTATTTACTTAGGAACACGCATTCTTAAAATTAAACAATTTTTAGATAGGAGGAGTATGATTAGTATGAAGTAAACAATGCGAACATATAATCCAGCATAATATGAAACAAACATTTTGCGCAGTCAGTCATCAATTCTGTTTCTTTCAGTATCTTTCCTTGAACATTTTCAAATTTTATTTCCCGGTTAGAACATTTGTAGCAGTAACATGGAGGCCCCACTTGGTAATTCCATCCTTTCCTAAAACGAATGGAATGCAGCCTTCAATCAACTTAAGTGCCTCTTCTTCCTCAAAACTTGCAGACACTCTGTTTTAGAGTTATGATCACTTTCTTAAACCTCATCTGTTTCATTACCATCACTTTCGGTGTTCAAGTCCATTTCCTCCATCGTTTCGTTCAATCATGAAAGTATCTGATCCGTGGATGCCAGTATAACTTGTATAAATTCACTAACAATAGACACAATATGAACACCCGACATTAAACACAAGCATAAGACAAATCTTTTCCCTGCCCGGTCGGGGATTTTAATCGCATTTCATTAAACCTTCTGGCTCGGGGACTGGGACACAACACAACACACCACACCACCAACCACCACAAAAACACGCAATAGTGATTTCATACCTCCAAATAGCGTTAGCGTCAGGAAGGGCATCCCGCTGTAATACTGGGCTATATCCACTTGTGAGACACAGTTCGCACCCGCAACCACACAAATATGGGAAGAGCGGTGGATAAAGGAAAGAAAGGAATGATAAGACAAATCCTGACTTGTTACAATGTGCGAAATACGAGTAGCACTGTTACTGGCTACATAGCGCACCGCTCATCAAACATTCACCGTCGCACCTAATAATGGAGTGAGGTTCTTGGTTTTAAAATATGATGGAAAAAACTGACACCTGCCCTTCCTAACAAAGTGTTTGATATGTGTATGGAGATTCAAAATTAAATCTGTTGGTACATTCCAACCACAAGCAATATACTACGCCGCTTTCTCCCTCTTCATGCGAGTAACCGCGGTTTATTTTTACTTACTTATTCAATAGGGTGTTTACACTGACTGAGCAAATGTCATGGGACAGCGGAGCACTGATGCGCAGGTGTGTTGTCTGCACACCACACAACCCCTGTGCCAGCGGCATTTGTATAGGAGACCTTGTTAGCAGTGGCTGTGCATGTGACAGGTGTAACATGGAAAGTCGTCGTGAGCTGACACCGTTCGAACGAGTTATGGTGGTCGGTGCCCGACGGGTGGGAAGTGCGATTTCGGAAGTGGCGCGGGAATTTGGCTTCACACGATCAACCGTGTCCAGGATGTATCGTGAATGGTTGAATGCGGGTGTCACCGTCCACAACAGACGAACGACCAGCCGTCCAGCCACCCTCGATGACCGTGACCGGCGACATCTGAGACGGATTGTCAATAGTGACAGACGGGCAACCGTGCAACAAATCACGGCTCAATTCAACACAGACCGTGCTATACACGTCTCCCAGTGGACAATCCATAGGAACATGGGTTCTATGGGGTATGGGAGCCGGCGCCGCCCACGGGAGCCACTGTTAACCCAACGTCATCGGGCACAACGACGCGCATTTGTCGGCAGTCACCAGGGATGGACACTGGAACAATGGCGTAAAGTGATATGGTCGGACGAATCACGATTTCAACTGCACCATGCCGATGGGAGGCACCGTGTATGGCGCAGACCACATGAAGCGATGGATCCCACCTGCCTCGAAGGTGTGGTCCCGGGCGCTGGTGTCTCTGTTGTCGTCTGGGGTGCATTTTCCTGGTATGGAATGGGCCCCTTAGTTGTTCTGGAAGAGACTTTGAATGGTACGCGGTATGTTGAGCTGCTCGGAGACCATCTCCACCCATTTTAGGCCTTCCAGCGCCCAGACGGATCTGCGGTGTTTCAAGATGATAACGAGCCGCCACATCGCTCCCACTTCGCCCGGGAATGGTTCCAGGAATATGCAGTGGAGGTCCAACGACTGCCATGGCCACCCAGGAGCCCCGATATGAACTCTGTCGAGCATATCTGGGATGTCGTGGAACGCAGGCTCCGTGTCATGGATCTTACACCCACGAACAGACCAGCATTGGCGGCCGCTCTGCAAACGATTTTGTGACAGCTGCGTCCAGAGGATTACCAGGGACTTGTCGACTCACTTCCACGGCGTCTCACTGCAGTTCGCAGGGCCAGAGGAGGCCCCACACGCTATTAGGTGACTATCCCATGACATTTCTAAGTTAGTGTACATTGTAATTCATGAAAAATACTAGGCAGTATCTGTGGAAATACTTTCTCTGTTTGAAGAAGATCACTTCCAAGATTATTAACTCCATTTTCCTTCGACAGATGAGAGCACCAAGCAGCTGTATTCTCTTACATCAACTTGAGACAGAACTCTCATATTACACTACATTAGGGACTTCTAGTCTCTCACTTGTTCTCTTAGAAGGTACTCTCTAATTATAACTGAAAGTTTTTTTATTTTACCTGCTCTGCTTATATAAATTGGAATACATTACATTACCACCACGAGCTGCGGTTTGATTATGAAAGGTGATGATAATAAGATATTCCTACGGTAATTACAATGGTGTCATTTACTTGTGTTTAAGGCCCTCGTCTAATAGTGAATCTCACTGAGGTTGGGATTTCTCATGGAGCAAAAATAGTATTAAGGGTGATGAACAGAAGGTTCTATGCAAAACTTGACAGGCAAATTTCAGTGGAAAAGTTTGGATTTAGGGAGGAAATGAGCAAACGATGCTATAGGACTGTTGAGTTTTAAAACTGTGAAAAATATTCAGATTATGCTGTATTTGTAGACGTCGAGAAATCATTCGACACAGTACTATGTTGCAAACTGATGGAAATTCTAAAGAGGAAAGGAATTAACTGGAAATGAAATAAATATTTACAGTAGAAGATTGGAATGAGAATGAGGAAGTAATGAAATGCTGAGGAGTAAAGGAATTAACTGGAAATGGATCAACATAGAATACTCCTATCCTCTAGTTCCGTACCACCTGAAACAGGGGAGAGGGAATCTATTGTTGCACACCTATTTATGGTACATGCATTTGATTTTCCTTATCACAATCTCTTTGTGTTTCTACATTAAATTATACTTAATAATACTTATTACCTTTATCCTATCCTAGATGATATACAGTGTTACATATTCTAGAACTAACATGTTAGTTAGTGATTTTTTCTCTAATTTCTTTTCGCCACATTGTTTTAGAATACAGATAAACGTTGCTATACTTTCCGGTGCAATCCACTCTTTATTTACTAATTTAACGAGTCTATGGAGTTCTTTCTTTCTTTTTATTGTCCGGCCGCATGGCTAAATGGTTAGCGTGCTGGTCTTTGGTCATAGGAGTCCCGAGTTCGGTTACCGGCAGGGTCGAGAATTTTAACCATCATTGTTTAATTTCGCTGCACGAGGACTGGGTGCCTTTGTCGTCTTCATCATCATTTCATCCTCTTCACGACGCGCAGGTCCCCTACGGGTGTCGAATCAAAAGACCTGCACCTGGCAAGCCGAACATGTCCTCAGACACTCTCGGCACTAAAAGCCACACGCCATTTCATTTCTCTCTTTATTTTTGTTTTATATTCACTGCCCTGCTCAGCGAATCATTCTTCCTACATACTCGCAATAGATAAGCCTTTTCCATTGATTGTCCATAGAGTAAACAACGATTTTCGTAATGATTCTCGCTCAGACCTTTGTTCGTATATATACTGTGATTCCAGGAAATGGATCAATATTTACAGCAAAGGACAAGAATAATAATTAGATATTAGATGACAGAAACAATTGGGATTGGAAAGGAGGTGGGGCAGGTTTGCTGGCAATCAAACTTGTTGCATAAAATACAGGCTATTTAGATTAAATAATTGGCAATGGTTAAATGAAAAAGGAAGAGGAGTACACACCGGTGGAAAGGGAATATTAAACCCCATATTTGCTGACGACATGGTATTACTACACCCTAGACCTGTTTCCTGATATGGGTTCAGGAATAAGGTGAGATGAAATTATTTGGCACGGTTTTACGGCCAGGTGCCCTTTCATCGCCAACCTCGATTGACGAGCTGATGAAGGTGAAATGAATGCTGGTGAATGAAACTGGTAAGGAGGTGGAAGGAATCGCCCGAGGATTGAGAGTAGGAACTGCCCCAGAAGTTGCCTGGAGGTGAAAAATGGTAAACCACAGAAAAGCATAGTGTTACTACATTCCAACAACAAGCAATATACTACGCCGCATGCACCCTCTTCATGCGAGTAACCGCGGGATATTTTTACTTACTTATTCAATAGGGTGTTTACACTGACTGAGCAAATGTCATGGGATAGCGGAGCACTGATTCGCAGGTGTGTTGTCTGCGCACCACACACCCCCTTTGCCAGCGGCAGTTGTATGGAGACCTTGTTAGCAGTGGCTGTGCATGTGACAGGTGTAACATGGAACGTCGTCGTGAGCTGACACCGTTCGAACGGGGTATGGTGGTCGGTGCCCGACGGATGGGAAGTGCGATTTCGGAAGTGGTGCGTGAATTCGGGTTCACACGATCAACCGTGCCCAGGGTATATCGTGAATGGTTGAATGCGTGTGTCGCCGTCCACAACAGACGAACGATCGGCCGTCAAGCCACCCTCGATGATCGTGACCGGCGACATCTGAGACGGATTGTCAATAGTGACAGACGGGCAACCGTGCAACAAATCACGGCTTAATTCCACACAGACCGTGCTAGGCACGTCTCCCAGTGGACAATCCGTAGGAACATGGGTTCCATGGGGTATGGGACCCGGCGCCGCACAGGGATGCCACTGTTAACCCAACGTCATCGGGCACAATGACGCGCATTTGTCGCCAGTCACCAGGGATGGACACTCGAACAATGGCGTAACGTGATATGGTCGGACGAATCACGATTTCAACTGCACCATGCCGATGGGAGGCACCGTGTATGGCGCAGACCACATGTAGCGATGGATCCCGCCTGCCTCGAAGGTGTGGTCCCGGGCGCTGGTGTCTCTGTTGTCGTCTGGGGTGCATTTTCCTGGTATGGAATGGGCCCCTTAGTTGTTCTGGACGAGACTTTGAATGGTACGCGGTATGTTGAGCTGCTCGGAGACCATCTCCACCCATTTTTGGCCTTCCAGCGCCCTGACGGTTCTGCGGTGTTTCAAGATGATAACGCGCCGCCACATCGCTCCCACGTCGCCCGGGAATGGCTCCAGGAACATGCAGCGGAGGTCCAACGACTGCCAAGGACAACCAGGAGCCCCGATATGAACCCTACCGAGCATATCTGGGATTTCCTTGAACGCAGGTTCCGTGCATGGTTCCTGCACCCACGAACAGACCAGCATTGGCGGCCGCTCTGCAAACGATTTGGTGTCAGCTGCGTCCAGAGGGCTACCAGAGACTTGTCGACTCAATTCCACGGTGTCTCACCGCAGTTCGCAGGGCCAGAGGAGGCCCCACACGCTATTAGGTGACTATCCCGTGACATTTGCTAAGTCAGTGTACAACACATACTAGACGTATCCTCTTCAATTCCTATTATAATTGTTAGCAAGTCGATCTCCTGGCTACTTCCTTAGTGCTCACACTTAAACATCACCGAAATTTATAATCATGATCTGACTTGCTGTTACATAAATTGCTAATTTTTAACACTCATACAAGGCTAACACCAGATATTCCATTTAAAATAGAAATTCGAGGTCCCATGATTTGTGTTTTAGTATTTAAAAACTGAGAATTCGGGAGGTCTCGAATGGAAATACCCATTCTGATTGTAAAGGAAAATATAAGTTATCGGTTTTCTATATTCAAAAACTATAGAATAATCACTAAGCAATATATGTACCGTAAGAAATGTACATGGTATTATAGTTACAATTATTTCGACAACCCACTTGTCGTGTCATTTCCCTTACGCTATTCTTTACAGGGTATTCTTCAGTTACTTCTGCAGTCAACCGAGTGAGGTGAATACATGTTAAAACTCATGTAGCTGTAAGCTAATATCCGAGTGATAGCGTGTTTAAATTCAACTATTGGACAGTCTGGGATATAATATTCCATGGTTTTCACTGAAGCCAAATACCATAACTGTACCGAAAGTTTGGCCCGGCTTCTGTGTTATGAGTCACAGTCCATTCCTATTCCAGCAAAAACGAAAACTCATCTGTGTTAGTATGACGTCAAACCTTTAGGAGATGCTGAGGAATTATTTCGTTTGCGGTATATGTATAACTATGGAATATTCTACTAACAAGAAGCCTGCCTGGGTTGGACCAAAACGAATGCAATAAAACTTGGTACGAAAATCAATTAAGACATCAAAACAACACTGCGTATCGCCGTTGTTGCATGGCTGTCCACAGCATGACGAAATGTGTGTTTATAAACAGGATTCCTGAAGTTTTCTCATTTATGATAATAAAAGTTTATTAGGTAGTGGGGCCAAATTCCGTCCCTGCACCTAATTTCTTCCCCATAGGAATTTCCAGTTTGCACGGTTGGTACCTAATGTTTAGCCACGCGCATACGCGCAGCCACTTCCCGCTGTCTTGTTGTGAGAGTTGGTTGGGTGCACCACGTTTAGTTTCCATGAACAAGGAGGATTCATTTTTCATGCTGAACCGAGTAAGTGCAGTATTCAAATTAAGAGCCTGTTTTTCCTAGAGTGCGCACTGGTATGTGTATGAAATATTGGACTACATTTCAGTCGTATGTTTTAGTTCCTGGCGTGTAATCGCTACAGAGAGGTGATTGGCTTAATTTATCGTAGCGGCCATTTTAATAAATCAGCGAATGTTTGAAATATCGTCCCCTTCAATTTATGTGTTATTATTTTCAGATGGGAAAACTCAAGCAGTGGGTTAAGGAGGCTATGAAAAAGGTTATTAAGGCAGTGAGGAACAAGATAATGGGTTACGAACGTGCAAGTAAAGTGTTTAACATCCTACGAGCAACACTGAAAGACTATGTTAAAAAGAATACCAAGAAAACATTTTTCATAAATGGCCTTCAAGTAATTCATTATAGGGAAAGTTAAGAAAGGAAAAATACATTAAGATTAATTGTAATTTTCGTAAATTTGGTGGGGGACGAAATTATGAACACATTTTTGGTAGTTCGTTTTTCGCAATGTTTAGGTTTATGACAAATATTGGCTACCTTACGTTATAGCAGTTTCATTGTAACTTGCCCGCAAGTGCATAATATATTCAGTAATATATATAGCGATTTCTAGCCCTGTCCATAATATTCCTGAATTTCTACCAGTCCAAACCTGTTAAGGGGACGAAATGTGGGCCCCCTACCTTATTAATCGCTTGCACGTTTATACAGGGTGTTCTTAAACATATGGGAAGAAATCCGGGAATGGATACTAGACCCCAAATTAACACCTAAATCCCCGTGAATATACGCCCGACGGTCGATCGTTCACGAGCTACGCCTGTTTTAGTTATTAGCTGGAATGGGGAGGAGAGTTCGTATCTAGGACTAAGTTTGGAATCAGACATGCCGTTAAGGACATTGCAGTACTTCTCCAGACTGTGGAACAAGGTCGCCGTCCATGACTAGAGCGTTCGAACGTGTTCGACAATCAATGAGGTGGTGTGCTGAAGCGCATGGTGGACATTTTGAGGACTCTTTGTGTTAGAATGCAGTATCACTGCTGGTACATAAACATGACGACAACTATTCCACGTGGGATGAGCCAGGTAAGTCTATTACCAATTCTTCCCGTTCAAACTTGGACGTGTCTGTATCTCGTTAACGATCGACCGTAGGGCGTATGTTCATAGGGAATGTTTGTGTATTTTTGGGTGTAATATCCGGTCTCCGATTACTTGGCACATGTAGGGGAATACGCTGTATAAGAATAATTAATATTGCATTCTACATAATATTCTAGCTTCCATTATAAACGCTACAGAATCATTAAAACTCTAGTAGGCCTAGTTGTATACAGGGTTATTCAGCTAAGTTTTCCACCTAAAATAGGCCTGTCTTCAGATCCTTCAATGATATAAACATTCTGATTTCAAATTCCTAAATTGTATTCAGGGGCTGATAAAACACTGTCCTATGCATCTCCATCACGTTCGTAATAACCGAGAAATTGGTAACAAATTCGTTTATTTAAATAGGAAAATACTAATTTCTCCCAATACATCAATTATAAATCGAGCGAGTTCATTTACGCGCTTATTTTGAAAATCTGATGATTTCTTTAGGAGATATTCAAGGTTTCATAAGTGCAGGCATAACAAAGAGATGCGCCACTCGCTTTTGATGTACAGCAGTGACTCTCAAACGCCCAAATCTCACGCGTGCAAACCGCGGCGCTATGCGCCGTGCAACGGTCCCACTCGACTCAGCTCGGACCAGCGCAATGTCTCAGGACGGCTCGGCTAAGCTCGGCGAAACTCGGCTAGGATTTGGAGCGCTGCGGAGCAAGTGAGGAAGTGGGAGACAAGCGGAGCCAACGAGACAGGCGTGGGGAAAGAAAGAGACAGTGCTATTGCTCCAAATCGTGGAGGGGGTCTGCACTTTTGTCAATCTAGCGAAGTCGTCTTTTTTACCTTGCGCCGCGCAATGCACCGGTGCATGCACCCTGAGAGGCCCTGATATACAGGACTTTCTGCATGACTTACACCTTGTTGACAAACACATACCTCAACCACTTTTTGTGTGGAAAAGGGACAAAATGAAACAATGCTCTTAAAAATTTTAAAAAATGCTAGAGCCAAAGTGTCCAAACAGCGGTTGTGCTAGGATACCAGTGTAATTTATTCTCAACTCGACCAATACCTGTTGCTCGTATGTGTATTGAACCCATAATTCTACCTTGCTGAATTTTCAATTACAAGATGGAGTGCGTGCATATTTTTATTGTAAGATCATTTTGCGTTCCGTGGCATGACAACTCACAGCGCGATGCGACCCACCAAATATCGAACGAAGATGGAACATTTCGGAAGACCTCGGGTAATTAATAATGATATTCTGGATAATAACCCTCATTGCGAAAGATTTCGGCACTGTCATTAACAAATAAATAAGTAATTAAGGATTTTGGGAAATATTTGATAAAGCTAAATTCCACAGGGTGGTAGTGTATTTCATTAGGCTCGGAGAGAAGTTGGTATCCATACTGGCAGAGTTGTGAATACGTATCAAGGACATACAGTCAAAATTTACGGGAACCCTCGTGCACGAAATTAATGAATTACGCCCGTTAAAGGTACAGGAATCTCCGGAGTGAGTCTTGAAGAAATCGGTACAGTGGTCATCAAATTGAATGATTGCGCAACAGTACATAACGCCAAGAAGAGCGTCCCTTGAGAAGGCATAAGTACCCCCTCCGCAACCAAGAGAGTTAGTCAGCGCTCAATTGTCTGAGAGGTTGAACCTATGTCGCGCAACATTAAAAAGAGGACTTAAAGACTGCGAAATAGACTTAAAAATATCTAAAGCCAGTTGGCTTGAGGGATGAATATTTTACCAAGTGGTAATGGTGAGCGAAGACAAGTTAGATCTTGAAACATTTTATTTACGATGTCCACCCCGGTCGGGGAAGAAAATCATAATTGAAGGGTCAGGGGAAAAAAGCAGGAGAGTCAATATTTGTACAACTTGAGAAAAAGCAACTTTTGTGCTTGACTTCCCTATTTCTTTCCACTAACAGCGAAACTTTGAGTGCTAATTTCTCCTGACTTGCCTGCTTTTTTTTCCATTTTCGACCTCTCAATAGATGCGCATGATCACTCTGAAGCGGACTGTAACAATATCTCAATTTCGATGAAAAAGTGACTTGCCTGGTTTTTTCCCCCGACCCTTCAATTTAAATAATTGTAGCATTCCTGAACTTCTGCATAGGGAGACAGCAGATTCATAGATAGCCCTTGTGAATTATTGCGGACGATGTTATTTTGGTAATCGGTAAGGGAAGACTGTTGTAGTCTGGCAGAGATAAGCTTGTGTCCCACGGTCAGTCACATCTGTGGAACACCTGGAGAGGAAGGAGTTGGAGAATTCCGGAAAATGCATTAGTTAAATTCTCGACACGAAGCGGGGTGGTTTAACTGTTATATATGTGTACAGAATAAAATTTATGGTTAAGTTTAATAAAATCAATGTGAGTTGCTTCAAGACGAGTGTAGAATCAGTGTATTTATAAGGTAGTGTTTAAGCGAAGAATGTATCCTGCAGTTATGAGGGGCTACGTCGAGAGGTGCCTGGCGTAAGATGAAGCCGAGATAATGCCACGCCAATGGCCCAATTACAGGTCTGTCTAATTTAAATATTATGTTTTTGTAGTTAGAGATGTAAATGCCTGTCCCTTTAAATTAATCTATATATATATAAAACAAGATGTCCTGACTGACTGATAATCAACGCACAGCAAAACCTACTGGAGATAATTGCATGGAAACTTTAAGACATGTTCTTACTGTAGCTTAGATTCGCACTAAGAAAGGATTTTTAAAGGTTCCTATTTTAAAGGGGTGAAAATGGGTGAAAAGTGATTTTAAATTTTTGTTGAATATCTCCGTTTCTGTGAAAATTCTTTTACTTATATTCATTCCGATATTTATTTTCATATATCATAAATACTATTTTAAAGGAAAAGTTTAAAATTCCGATTTTAAAGGGGTATTAGGGGTGATATGTGGTTTTACATTTGTGTTCAATATGTCCGTATTTTGAACAATATTGTACATATATTTTCATTCAATCTTCCAAATCGTCTCAATAGCACAGCAAATATCTTGCATTTCTTGAAAAGTCAACGGAAATATATTTATTTTCAAGATTTTCCAGATGAAATACTTTCCTTGCGCACACGAATCTTTGGCTTTTGCCAATTAAAAATGGCCGCGGCACTTTCCAACATATAAGTGTACGCACCAATTGACTCCACTTCAGTGTATTTTAAGATGGTAATGAACCAAGTCCTTAAAGAAAATAAAATACTATTAACAGTTTATAGGCCTACATTTTCGAATGTTTGGGAATGAATTCATGCGAACCCGGTATACGCTGCGCTGATAGCGTAACGGTTAAGTCATCGGTGTACAGACTGCAAGAATACAGGTTCGATTCTGCCTGTTGGCGTTTTTTTAACACAGGAATATTGTTTTTTCAAGGAGAATTATTACAGTTTTATATTTTGTTAGTGAGTTATGCAGCCGCTTACAGTTTAAATGAATTGTTTCATCCGTACAACTGGTAAAACAGGCTAGGCGAAAGCAGTACCAGTTCTTCCTTCATTATGATCGTCGTGCGTACGCGTCATTAGCAAAACTGTCTAAGATTCGAGGATATGTCACTTATATTGGCGAAGAAGAGACCGGAGGCAACTTGCATAATATTGTCGACCAGTAGGCCTAATGAAGTGAGTGTGATAGAAGTGGTGGTGGTGGTGATTATTGTTTTAAGTGGAAGTACAACTAGGCAATCATCCTATATAACACTAATCAGCGAGAAAAATGGAAGGGGTCCGGCACTTCGAAAAATGAAGGTTTCGACCAAAGGAAGACAAGGGCCACGAAGGGCCTGACAATGAAAGACTCCCTAGGCCTCCATACGTAATACCGTCGAGATCTGAAAAGAACAAGAGTTGACCAAGAGAGGTCGAATAGGATAGATGAATGTGAGGAGCCTGGCACAAGTAAGTGTAAGCAATGCCAGGATTCAGCTAAGGGACCCGTGGACGACAGCCCACGCTCCGAAGTTCAGATCCCCAGGGGCCCCTTTTAGTCGCCTTTTACGACAGGCAGGGGATATCGTGAGTGTTATTCTACCGCCCCCACCCACAGAGGGATGTGTGAAAGAACTCTTGAGCAAGAAGGCTTTGAACCTTGGCAATCCTTACTAATAACTATTCCTCCTGAGAAGAGTACCATCTTTTCATAACAGAAGATTCAACGTACTGGTGTGTGATATTTCAAGGAGACAGCTAAATAACAGACTGCAGGGCGATGACGTCTTTTTCACGCGCACAGCAGAATGGCAGTAACCTATCTAAACATTAATGGTGAAGTGTTGCCACATAACATTGTTTCTATTGTAGGTAACTGTGCGTGTCTATCTCTTATTTACAGTTTATATTCTACTCAGTTACGGCATAAAGAAGTTCGTGAAGGTATTGTTTCGTAAGTTGTGAACAAATGGGTGGGGTTCGCCATTTTGTCCGATAATCATCTTGGTAATAACTATTCCTCCTCAGAAGAGTGCCGACTTGTCATGTCAGAAGCTTCAACTTACGGTGAAACATGTGAGTTGACGGCAGCAAGCAAAATGTTTCCATTCCGCTTTGAAGTTTATCGTGATCCAAAGTTATACTGGACATTTAGTGATGAAGCTAATACCGTAAAAATATTGCGATTTACTGGTAATCTCTCTAACGGGCATTTTGAAGTACTAAATCTGAATGTCTATGCGAAGAAACAAGTGCTACATTCGTTGTTACAAAAGTTTCTGAAAAATGTCGTACTCGATACTCAAATCCTACAAAAAAAATACAATTTAAAAAAGCAGCAGCCACATTTTTACAGAATAATACTTCCGCACATACCATTCCTGCAAGTAAATACCAAAAGAAAAATCCCGAAATCCATAGAGCAGCAGCGGGCACGTACCAGAAGAATAATCTCAAGGTTCATAGAGCAGCGGCACCGACATACCAGAAAAATAATCCCGAGTTTCATAGAGCAGCGGCAGCTACACACCAGCAAAATAATCGCGAATATCACAGGACAATTCAAGCGATATGAGAAACATTACCCTGGGGTCCGAAAAGAAAGACGATCGGGTCCTTCTAAAATTAAGTTTCGTTCGGGGATGTCTTACGATCCTGGAATTAATTACTATGATAACAGCTTGATAACCATTCGTACAATAATACATAAATGCCAGTTCTGCAATGCAGTCAAGTGGAAAGATGAAACACCAGGTATGTGTTGCTATTCTGACAAAGTTCGGCTGCCACCACTCTCCATCATGGTCACATTTTTGGTTCGAATTAGAAAATATAGCAGCTGTTTTCAAATGACACCTTTTGGTACTAAACAAGTCATCCAAGCCAACTTTGTGACAACCTTCAAAGTGCAAGGTCAAATTTAGCATTCCATACGCAGTCTATTGCCAAATGCTTATCAAGATCCTGGATTTTTTCAGATTGACTTTGTTGGCGAAGATGAAAGAGAAGCACTAATACACTGTTCTAAGATACCAGATATTAAGCCGGCTTTGGTTAAAGAGTTGCAAAAAATGCTCCATGATGTTAACTGTTATGTGAAGAAATTGAAAACAGTTCTTGAGAAGGTGCCTTCAGGATGTCAAGATTTTAAGGTAGTTATTCATGCGAACAGAAAGCCTGCTGACGCTCACAGAGGACGATAAAATGAAATGGCGTATGGCTTTTAGTGCCGGGAGTGTCCGAGGACAAGTTTGGCTCGCCAAATGCAGATCTTTTGATTTGAAACCCGTAAGCGACCTGCACGTCGTGATAAGGTTGAAATGATGATGAAGACGTCACATACACGTAGCCCCAGTGCCAGCGAAATGAACCAATTATGGTTTGCCCCACACTGCCGGGAACCGAACCCGTGACCCGTGTGACAAAAAGGCCAGCACACTAACCATTTAGCCATGGAGCTGGACACAGAGGACGATATAACGCTCCAACATCTAATGAGGTTGCTTTAGTAATCGTTGGCAAAGAATTTGAAAAATAAGATATAGTTATTCAGAGCCACAATGATAAACTCAAACGTATCATTGAAATTCACCTGTCTTACGATGCACTTCAATATCCTATGCTGTTTTGTTATGGTGAAGATGGCTATTCAATAAATATTCCTCAACGTGATCCTCATAAAAATATTTTTTGAACAGAAAGCTATCAGCAGCGAGCTATTATGCCTTTCGAATAATGGTGCGAGAGGGCAAGGATAATTTACTCTTACATTTTGGTGCTTTTTTAAAATCAATATTTAGTTGATAACGTTCACGTCTTGCATTTCTTACGAAAATCGATGAGTGCATAACGTTGGTTCGGTGGCATTCAAAAGAAAATGATAAATAAAATAATATAATGGGACATAACTATGACGCCAGCGAAGCCGCGGGAAAAGCGCTAGTTAATTAATAAATCATAACATCGCGTTGTATATGTGGCGTGTGTAAAATTTAGTGTTGCGACGACGATGAGGTGTCTTGTCGTTATTCCATTATTGAGGCGAATTGCCTGTTATTTATGTCAGCGCGCGAGACGTTAAACTGTGTTTAAAATTCTTAACAAAATAAGCTAAAAGTGAAGATAAATATTGCAATGAAAATAAATGATAATATTCGAGACGGTAAAAGTTAAAATGATTATAAGGATAAAATAACCGTTATGAGTGTGTTAAATTCAAATAACGTTGTATCCAGTAATAATAATAATAACAATAATCACGTCAATATAAAATTTGAGATGATGGTAATTATGCGTTCAGCAGTTAGGTAAGTGGGATTTGCAGTTTATATCGAAATCCACTGAAGTATGATAAAGTTGGCATTTTTGGGGAATTTAAAATTTTGTGACACCGTGTATTTGTGATACAGGAAATCATGATATGCTATTTTGCTCCTGAGGTCCGGAAAAATTTCGAGAAGTTAATTTTGAGATCATTACATAGTTGTTTGGTCATGGGATTGCTTGTACTTAAAAAAGTTCCAAGCAAGAAGAAAATAGATTGTACTAGAAATAGAATATTAGGAGAATAATTAGGACGATGTTAAAGGAAGAGCAAGCCTGTATTTTATAAGTGATGTAGAATAAGCAGGATGCGGAGAGATAAGATGCCCTGTAGTTCGACGGAGAGGAATTTTTATGGTGTATATGTTGATGTGTAAATATTTTGGGACAGGCTGTATAAGAGGAACGATGTACTGTAGCAATTCAGAACGATTGAAAAATGTAAGGGCTCTCAAATCCAAGTGAGTGCGTCGTAACGCCTATTTTAAATACAAGTTGATGTTCTTCCATGATTACTATTACCGTAGTTAACGGCAGTTAAGTCTAGGTGACGATTCTATGTGATACCAGCGAAATGCATTTTGTGATAGACGACCTCACGAACAAAATACAATCTTACACACGGTGTAGATAATATTTAATTATTGTAAATTGAATTCTATTCTGTATCTTTACGAGACGAAAATATCGCTGACTGGAAACATCGCGGGTGTGAAAATGGAGTTTTATTAAATGAGAATTTAGAGTGCTTAGGTTGATGAGAATTTACTTCACTGGACAGTTCATGATTATTCAGGTTTGGAGTGGTGACATGAAAGGTCAGTTCGAACCTCACACTCGAGTTTTGCCGTGAACATCGCGATGGTTGTGATTATTTTTTTCAGTGATATTACGTAATGTCAAACGAGATTTGATTTGATTTTTATTTAGCGAACTTCACCGCATGCTTTTAAATTGTAATGAGGTATAGATTAAATTGTTCGAACATATTGTTTAATTTCGATTTCACACTTTATTGTAAGAAATAGACACAGCAATATTTCCAGACTCGAGTTCATTTTTGTAGCGAATTTTCACTTCATGTGTTAAAGTTTTAACGAGGATCATATTTTAAAATCCGGACACTCTGCGAAAGTTTTGACTTCGTCTGGCAGAATGAATGATGTGTAGATAACATAAGGTTGGCTCAACTATAGATTTAGGATGCCGCGCGTATTACATAACTTAAGGATGAGTAAACACTGCATTGACTCAACGACAGGATTAAGACGCCGTCTGTACATACCCCAGTCATAGGTTAGGCATTTTTGCTAATCGATTTGACCGATGTTAGTGTTTGCAGTTGTGGATAGGAGTGTGAAAGGTATTAGCAAGTACTATTCAGGTCATGTTCCGACATAATTCTTACTATCCGGAACGTGATCCCATAATAGCGTTGCGTCAGTAGCGGCACCAATGTAAGGTTTTTCCCACGTGGAAACCTGGCTAATGGAGATTGATCCCTACTACTTAGCCGCGTGAGTTCATGTTTGAGGAACTTTCGTTTTATGTTTTCTTCTCTTTACTTTAAGATTTATTGTTCGGGTGTCCGATATATTATGTTAGTACCTTGTGTTGACACTTAGTTAATTTATGTAGGATTTACACTACGAATGGGGTTTCGATTTGTCAGCTGTTAGTATATTATATTTTCAGTTTTCGTTATTCACATTATTTATGTGAGACGTTGATATAACGATCACTTGTAGTTCGGTTTAATGGGAAATATGTAGGAAGGCAGATTTGTAAGTCGTAATTATAAAAATTTGGAAAGATTTCCTGTTGTTTGATTTATACTGTGGACTTGTATTTTAACGAATTTAAGGATGTAACTCTTCCATGATCTGAAAGTTGGTTTAGTAAGAGCATTTTCAAGTGATTTATCACTTTTATTTAACTTCAGTGTTTGGCGTTTCTTCTAAATGCATACTGGATTAATGTTCCTGAATTTCGCAGTTTTGTTCCTGCAGGACGATGTAACGTAAGATCCCCCGGATCAAGTGTTGTCAGTTTCTTCTGAACATCTATTTCGGGTGATGCAAGTCTCAGCATCGGGATTCCTCTTTAACTTAAGGGTGTCACGAGATGAAAATAATGGTAGAATTTAATTTTTGTTTGTGACAATTGCTGTTAACTTGTAATGAACACCATGCTTTCAAGTAATATTTCGCAACCTATCCAAAGCACTGATAATCGATCTGGTTCGATTAAGGATCCATTCGGAGGATGTTCCAATATTCTAGAGGATAATCGACTGGTGGATGTCATTAATCTATATATATAAAGTAACTTGTCCTGACTGACTGACTGACTGATTCATCATCGCCGAGCCAAAACTACTGGACATAAAGAAATGAAATTTTGTAGATACATTCATATTAAGATGTAGGTGCTCGCTAAGAGAGGATTTTTGGATATTCCGTCGCTAAGGGGGTGGAAAGGGGGTTGAAATTTTAAAATGAGTGTATCTATATCTCAAAACTTTAAAAGTTTACAGATGTAAAAATTGGTATTTGGAAACTTCTTCAAAAATAAGGAAACACGTATTTTTTGTTTTCAGAAAATCCCAATAGGAGGGGTGAAACAGGGTGAAAAAGGGGTTGAATACCATCAATCAGAATACCGGTACTTATATCTCAGAAACTGAAGATAATACAGACCTGAAAATTGGTATTTTTGATTTCTTTTAAAAATAAAGAAACACGTATTTTTTTGTTTTTGGAAAATCCAATTAATGGGAGGGTGAAAAGGGGGTGAATTTTTAACATGAGTGCATCTACATCTCAAAACTTTTAAAGTTAACAGATGTAAAAATTGGTATTTAGAATCTTCATTAAAAATAAAGAAAAACGTACTATTTTGTTTTCGGAAAATCCCAATAGGAGGGTTGAAAAGGGGTGAAAAATGGGTTGAATGCCTTTAATGAGGATACTAATATCTCAGAAACTGAGGATATTACAGACCTGAAAATAGGAGTTTGGGATCTCCTTTAAAAATAAACACGTATTTCTTGTTTTTAGAAAATCCAATTAATGGGGGGATAAAAAGGGGGTGAATTTTTAAAATGAGTGTATTTATATTTCAAAACTTTTAAATTTTGTAGATGGAAAAATTGGTATTTAAAAATGAAGAAACACGTATCATTTTGTTTTCGGGAACTCCCAATGGGAAGGGTGGAAAAGGGTGAAAAAGGGGTTGAATGCCTTTAATGAGGCTACTTATATTTCAGAACCTGAAGATATTAAAGACCTGAAAATTGGTATTTGGGATCTACTTTAAAAATAAAGAAACAGGCATTTCTTCGTTTTTGGAAAATCCAAATAATGGGGGGTTGAAAAGAGGGGTGAATTTTTAAAATGAGTGTGTCTACATCATAAAACATTAGAAGTTTACAGATGTCAAAATTGGTATTTAGGATCTCCTTTAAAAGTAAAGGAACACGTATTTTTTTGTTTTCTGTAAATCCCAATAGCAGAGGTGTAAAAGGGTGAATAATGGGTTGAATGCCTTTAATGAGGATACATATATCTCAGAAACTGAAGATATTACAGAACTGAAAATTTGTATATGGGATCTCCTTTAAAAATAAAGAAACACGTATTTTTTGATTTTGGAAAATCCAATTAAAGGCGGTTGAACAGGAGTGACAAATGGGGTGAAGTTTTCGAAGGACTACATCTACAGAATATCTGAGAAACATAGAATGTTACAGACGTAAAAAGTGGGTATTTGGAATTTCATGTAAATGTAAAGACACATAGGTGTTTGTTTTTGGAAACTCCACTTAAGGGGAAATAAAAAGGGGTGACATTTTAAAATGAGAATTTCTACAGTATATCTAAAAAACGTAACATGTTACAGAAGTGAAAAATGGTATTCTTTATCTCTATTAAAAATAAAGAAACGTGTATTTTTAGTTTTCGGAAATACCACTTGGGTGGAAGGTGGGGGTAAAAGTGACTGAAAATGGTGTTGATTTCTTTTAATTAGGCTACTGATAGCTCAAAAATTAAGATGATAAAGACGTGAAATTTGATATTTGGAATCTGCTTTAAAAGTAAAGAAACACGTATGCTCGGAAAATCTAATGAAATAGGGGGGGGGGTGAAAGAAATGAAATATTAATTGACTTAATTGTATGAGAATACATACATCTAATGAAAACTAAAGTTGTTACAGATGTGAAAATCGGTATTTGGATTTCGTTTAAAAACAAAGAAAAACGCGTTTTGGGGGAAAACATCTTGCGGGGCGGGAGTGAAAAGGAGTTGAATTCCGTTCATGAGGACACTTAAATGAAAAACTGAAGAAGTTTAGAAGATCCTTTACTATTAAAGAAACAAGTACTTTTTGCCGGAAAATTCACTAGGTTGGGGAGGGGGGAGAAGTGTGAAAGCAAGTGAAAAAGGATAATTGTTTTATGGTGATGCTTATATCTCAAAACTGAAGGTAATAGACGTCAACATTGGTGTTTGGAATCTCCTTAAAACATAAAGAAACACTCCTTTAATTTTTTTTGGGTGGGTGTAAATAAACTTAACGGCGGTGGGGTGTAAAAGGAGGTGAGACCAATTGATTTTACTGTTCATAATGTACTTATAAGGATCCTCCGTTGCTCAGGTGGCAGCGCGCAGGCCTCTCACAAGTGTGTTCCGTGGTTCAAATCCCGGTCACGCCATGTGAAATTCTTGCTGGACACAACGGAGGTGGGACAGGTCTATCTCTGGATACTCCGGTTTTCCCTGTCATCATTCATTCCAGCAACACTGTCCAGTATTTCATTTCATTTGTAATTTATCGATCATTGCCCCAGAGGAGTGCTTCGGGAGCCGGCACAGTTCCTACAGTCGCCGCTAGATGGGGCTTTATTCATTCCATTCCTGACCCTGTCGAATGATTGGAAACCGGCTGTAGATTTTCGATGTTCTTACACTGATCATAAACCGATCATTTTTTATCTTTCCTGGGTTCGTTTTCAACAGCCATCTTTTCCTTCGGAGAACGTTTTTAGATTACGGTAGATTCTCCTGGCAATAAATAAAAAATTAAACACATTTAAAATAAACGATAGGAATGGGATTGACCGTCAAATTGTTCACCTCTATAATAAGGTCAATAATGCACGGAAGTATGTCATTCGTATCGCCAGAAATTCCGCACACTTTCCTACGCGCGGCAATGGCGCTGGTCACATTGTCAACAATGACAATGGCAGAGGATGTAATTTACCGCCAAGTAACGGTCTTGCATCTTGCTGTTGCTGTGGGGTCCAGAACATCTAATAATAATAATAATAATAATAATAATAATAATAATAATAATAATAATAATAATAATAATAATAATGTTCTGGACCGTCGTCAAATTCGCGGACCGCGCTGAAAACGGGTAAAGACTAAGAATGCAGTCCGGCCGCGTGTTCAGTACCGCCAAGGCACCCAAGACGACATCACGCCCGATGTCCTGAAGGATTTGATCCATAATAAAAATGTTTATAGGAAAAGATGGCAAAGATTTAGGGACCCAACTGTCCAGGTGGAATACCTAGACCTAGCCCGGGAAGTACGAAATCGATTCCTGGAAAGAAAGATTGAAAATGGGAGGAAACGTGCCGTAATTTATTAGAAAACTAGTCAGATCGCGAATTTTGGCGGATTCTCGTAAAAACGAGTCAGATCACGAATTTCGGAGGATTATATATCTAAAACAATAAGCATTCAATTATAAATTTCAGTATAATACCGTAGCGAAGCACGGGTATCTTGCTAGTCTATATATATAAAATAACTTGTCCTGACTGACTGACTGACTGACTGACTGACTGATTCATCATCGCCGAGCCAAAACTACTGGACATAAAGAAATGAAATTTTGTAGATACATTCATATTAAGATGTAGGTGCTCACTAAGAGAGGATTTTTGGATATTACTTCGCTAAGGGGGTGAAAAGGGGGTTGAAATTTTAAAATGAGTGTATCTATATCTCAAAACTTTAAAAGTTTACAGATGTAAAAAAATGGTATTTAGGATCTTCTTTAAAAATAAGGAAACACGTATTTTTTGTTTTCGGGAAATCCCAATAGGAGGGGTGAAAAACGGTGAAAAAATGGCTGAATGCCTTTAATCAGGATACCGGTACTTATATCTCAGAAACTGAAGATATTACAGACCTGAAAATTGGTACACTTGATCTTTTAAAAAAATAAAGAAACACTTATTGTTTTGTTTTTTGGAAAATCGAATTAATGGGAGGGGGAAAAGGGGGGTAAATTATTAAAATGAGTGTGTTAATATCTCAAAACTTTGAAAGTTTACAGATGTAAAAATTGGTATTTAGAATTTTCATTATAAATAAGGAAACACACGTATTTTTTTGTTTTCGGTAAATCCCAATAGGAGGCGTGAAAAGGGGTGAAAAATCGGTTGAATGCCTTTAATGACGATACTTATATCCCAGAAACTAAAAGTATTACAGACCTGAAAATTGGTGTTTGGGATCTCCTTTAAAAATAAAGAAACGCGTATTCTTTTGTTTTTGGAAAATCCAATTAATGGGGGGTGTGAAAAGGGGGTGAATTTTGAAAATGGGTGTATCTATATCTCAAAACTTTTAAAGTTTATAGATGTAAAAATTAGTATTTATAATCTCCTTTAAAATAAAGAAATACGTATTTATATGTTTTCGGAATATCCCAATAGGAGGGGTGAAAAGGGGTGAAAAATAGTTTAATGCCTTTAATAACGATCCTTATTTCTCAGAAACTGAAAATGTTACAGACCTGAAAATCGGTATTTGGGATCTCCTTTATAAATAAAGAAACATGTATTTTTTTTAGAAAATCCAAATAGTGGGGTCGGGAGTGAAGAGGGGTGTATTTTAAAAATGAGTGTATCCATATCTCAAAACTTCAAAAGGTTGCAGATGTAAAAATTGATATTTAGAATCTCCTTTAAAAATTAAAGAACACGTATTTTTGTTTTTGGAAAATCGCAGTAGGAGGGGTAAAAAGTGTGAATAAGGGGTTGAATGTCTTTAATTAGGATACTTATATCTCAGAAACTGAAGATATTAGAGACCAGAGAGTTAGTATATGGAATCTCCTTTAAAAATACAGAAACATTTATTTTTTTTGATTTTGGAAAATCAATTAATGGGGGTTAAACAGGAGTGACAAATTGGGGTGAATATTTAGAAAAACTATATCTAGAGTATATTTCAGAAACGTAAAATGTTGCAGACGTAAAAATTGATATTTGGAATCTCCTGTTAAAGTAAAGAAACAGGTATTCTCGGAAAATCCAATGAAGGTTGGGGGGGGGGGGTGAAAATTTGAAATATTTATTGAATTAATTGTATGAGGATACTTACATCTAATAAAAACTAAAGTTGTTACAGACGTGAAAAGTGGTATTTAGATCTTCTTTAAAAGTAAAACGACGCGCTTGGGGGGGGGGGGGGGAGAATAATTTTTGGGGGCGAGTGTGAAAAGGAGTTGAATTCGTTTTATGAGGACACATATCTTAAAAAACTGAAGATAATCGGTATTAAGAAGATCCTTTACTATTAAAGAAAGAAGTATTTTTGCCCGAAAATCCACTTAAGGGGGACGGGGAGTGTGAAAGTAAGTGAAAAAAGTGAATTATTTTTATGGGAATACTTATATCTCAAAACTGAAGGTAACACACGTGAACATTGGTATTTGGAATCTCCTTTAAACATAAAGGAACACGTTTTCTTTTTGGGGATGAGGTAAATCAACTTAACCGCGGTGGGGTGAAAACGGAGGTGAGACCAATTGATGTTACTGTTTCTAATGTACTTATAAGGAGCCTCCGTGGCTCAGGCGGCAGCGCGCTGGCTTCTCACCGCTGGGTTTCGTGGTTCAAATCACGGTCACTCCATGTGAAATTTGTGCTGGACAAAGCGGAGGCGGGACAGGTTTTTCTCCGGGTACTCCGGTTTTCCCCGTCAACATTCATTCCAGCAACACTCTCCAATATCATTTCATTTCATTTGTCATTCATTTAATCATTGCCCCAGTGGAGTGCGACAGGCTTCGGGAGGGCTTATTCATTCCATTCCTGACCCGGTTGAATGACTGGAAACAGGCTGTGGATTTTCCATGTACTTATTCTGATAATAAACCGATCATTTTTAATCTCTCCTGGGTTCGTTTTCAAGAGCCATCTTTACCTTTGGAGAACCTTCTTAGATTACAGTAGATTCTTCTGGCATATAAACAAAAATTTAAACATATTTGAAATAAACGATAGATATATGATTGACCGTGCAATTGTTCACCTCTGTAATAAGGTCAATAATGCACGGACGTATGTCATTCGTATCGCCAGAAGTCCTGCGCACTTGCTTACGGGCGACAATGGTGCTGGTCATACTGACATCAATGACAACGGCAGCAGATGTAATTTACCGCAAAGTAGAGGTTCAGTACCGCCAAGGCACCCAAGACGACACCACGCCGGATCTCCTCAAGGATTTGATCCACATTAAAAATGCTTATAGGAAAAGATGGCAAAGATTTAGGGACCCAACTGACCGGGTGGAATACCTGGACCTATCCCGGGAAGTACGAAATCGATTGCTGGAGAAAAGATTGAAAAATGGGAGGAACGTTGCCGTAATCTCTCAGAAAAAGAGTCAGATCGCGAATTTTGGCTGAATCTCTCAGAAAACGAGTCAGATCGCGAATATCGGTGGGTTATATATAAAACGATAAGCATTCAATTATAAATTTCAGTATAATACCGTAGCGAAGCACGGGTATCTTGCTAGTCTATACATATAAATAAAAGATTTGTCTGTACATTGCTCAGAAATTGAAAAAAAAAAGAGTATTTCTGTATCGGTCATGTCCACAGTAACAAGGAAATGCACTTTTTATTTTCCCGTAATTTCTGTCTGTCTGTCTGTCTGTCTGTCTGTCTGTCTGTCTGTCTGTCTGTCTGTCTGTCTGTCTGTCTGTCTGTCTGTCTGTCTGTCTGTCTGTCTGTCTGTCTGTCTGTCTGTCTGTCTGTCTGTCTGTCTGTCTGTCTGTCTGTGCACGCATCACGAGAAAACGGCCGAACAGAATTTCATGAAAATCGGTATGTAAAGACGGGGGATGAGCCACTACAATCTAGGCTATAAATCATTTTATTCACGCTGAGTAAAATGGTAGTTTAAGGGAAGGCCTAAAATTCAATTCTCAAATGTTTATATTATTAGTGGTCCTATCGATAAATACTACATAACTAAAGTTGAATAGAATTAAATATCTGATCATTAATGACATACATTTCTACCATACCGGCTATGATAACACAGATATTCATGAATTTCTATTTTTGTTGCTAAGTCCATATCAACACAGCCACGAGAAAATGGGTGAACAGAATTTAATGAAAATCGGTATATAGAGTCGGAGTAAAAAAAACTATAGTCTATGTTATAAACAATTGTATTGACCCTGGATGAAATGGTAGTTTAGGGGTAGGCGCCTAAAATGTAATTTTTAAATACCTTTGTTATTGTTCCTATAGAAAAGTACTACATAACAAAAGTTTTAGAGAATACAATTTCCGATCATTTATGTTTTATTTAGTTTTACATTACCGACTATGATATGCGTGGTATTTCAGGGTCGGAAGAAAAGTAAATGTGAAGGCCTACGATATTGAAAGCGCATAACATTGGACATCAACAACATCACATTGACCATTGCTTGTTGTAATGTTCTTTGCCTCTTATGGTGCCCTCAACTCCGGCAGATAGGATTACTGCTGCGTACCGAGTATAACA
The DNA here is from genome assembly GCF_040414725.1 of Anabrus simplex. Classification (NCBI taxonomy): domain Eukaryota; kingdom Metazoa; phylum Arthropoda; class Insecta; order Orthoptera; family Tettigoniidae; genus Anabrus; species Anabrus simplex. The sequence goes on from NC_090266.1 coordinate 1,092,023,819, forward strand.
GCCTGACTGAATATTGGCGGGGAGTAGCTGGGGAGTTAGAAAACAGTTTTTCTTTAGCATGCCATTCCTCTGGTTCATACATTGTCTGATACTGCTGGTACGTAAAACCCTGGTTCATTTCATCATAGTATTCCAGTTATACGATCCCTGCTCTGGCGCGCTGTTTTGAATTAGCAGTGGGCATATTTGGCAGAGGCTCACTCAGTAGTAGTAGTAGTAGTAGTAGTAGTAGTAGTAGTAGTAGTAGTAGTAGTAGTAGTAGTAGTAGTAGTATGACCTGGTCTAGAATTTCAATGTAGGCCTATTCCAAATTATAGCTCCACAATTCAATAAGTAATTCAAAATTCAACCCTGAAAAGAGCCGTTTCTTAAGAAAAGCGTTTTCCTCTTCACTTTTATTAAATTCTAGATTATCTTATTCCAAATTAGCAGTGATGAAGGGTTTTCTCCTCTGGTTTGGAGGAAAATTTTGCCTCCAGGTCAGATAGATTTTTCCGCCGCCAGTGTAGTGAATTGAGATTTTGCGACTCATCGGGTACTCCGAGGAAACAAATTAGAAAAAGGTCATAGTTTTCCCCGGGACTCTCCACTATTTGCCCCCCCCGTCCCCACCGGAAAAAGACGAAGTGTGTTCACGGATCACGGCTGTCTGCGGCTTGGTCATTCCAGCTCTGGAACTTTGGGCTGTTAGATCGGCAGAGTTCATTAAAAGTGAGAAAATGCGTGGTATTTCATTTGATCGAGTATTTCACATTGCTTTCAATCGCGGCATTCCTACTGACGTCATTGTAATGACCTATGTTCAATTCACTTAGGAAAACCACTAAGACAGTCTTTCTGAGATGTAAAACAGCAGGAGGAGAGTGAGTGTCTGCCATTATCATGAAAACTCCCCAACCTCATTGTGACTCATGGTAGGCAAGTGGGCCTACCATTACAACGAAAATTCCTTAACCCAGTCTTCATATGAGAAAAGACGTTTGGTGACTTCCCCGTCGCGTTTCTAGAGTAACGTTAAGAGCTATGCTATATACAGTAATACAGTCTTGCTCACAAGGTGTACACTACCTAACCTACAATTCTGTATACAATGTAGAATTCCGTAGCGAAGCACGGGTACATCAGCTAGTTAAATATAAATCTGGAATTCTACTAGCTGAAGGTCAGATTTTCCACGGATCGTGTGGGTTAACTCTCAGTTATTGTTTGGATCAATGTTGCCCGATTTTCAGGTTTTCTATTCTTTTTCTGATTTTTGTTGTCCACGAATTTTGCATTGCCTTTTCATTCTTTGAAGACAATTATAAACAATTTCAATATAACTTTACCACTCACGTTATGCATTGTGACTGCGTGATGACATGTGAACATTTTAACTGACTTTTTTTTTTGCATATTTAATAAATAAATTATCGTGATTTACATTGAATAAATATTTGAGTAAGCGCATTTTTGCTCCTCATTTGAAGCAGTTAACTTCCCTCTGAACCCTATCGTTTGGTCGATGAAGTGATAGAAAAGAAACTCGCAACCACCCCAAGATCCAATAGTACAATATTGCTCTACTGAAGCAGCCGAGGCAGACGACCAACGATGGAACGGTAAGTTCAAGGGTTCAGCATCGATCTTACATATTGGCCCTAAAAAGGACCAAAGAGTCTAACAAAAACGTTCTCCGTTAATGACCATGGTATTCACTGCGTTTTGAAGTTGTTGGTTTCATTTCATATATAAGGACAATGAAACAGTTTAATTATTACAATTTCACTGTGTTATCTCATCTCTTTCCGATTCAAAGTCAATGAAACAAAAGTTTTGTAACTACGAAATGCTGCACATCATACAGTTGTGTCTCGAAGCCCGCTCAAGGTAAGTGTGTGTTCATCAACAAAGCATGAGTCACGCAATATCACAGTGAGTGGCACATCACTTTCTGGCTAATGCCTACACATATGAAACCCTTTAATATCTCCAAAAGTACTCGTCAGATTTGGAAAATAAGCACATCACTGAATTTGTTCTATTGGGCGATATGTGTATAGACCTATATAAAATACGAAGTTACTATCGGTTCCGCGGTGATTATGTACGTGATGGAGACGAATTGGACATTATTTTGTGAGGCTTTTAATACAATTAAAGAATTTCGGAACAGAATGTCTATATTTTTGGCGGATCAGAAGATATTTGAGGTGGACAATTTACCTGAATAACACTGTATATTCACATACTGCACGTGCGAGTTAAATAGCTTTGTAGATCGTGAAGAAATTCTATCCTTGTAGTCAAAAACCCCATTTTCAGTACTAACTGGTTTATGTAACTTTAAGACAGGACTATCGGTAGACCTATGTAATGCATCATCCTACGTCATCACCTGTAAAGAGTTGTCCAGCTATTTTTCAGGAATAAAACTACTTTGATTTTACCATGACGAATATAAGAACTAGTGTGAGGACTCCTCGAATTCAAGCGCGCCCCACCAGGCAGAGCTAGAGTGGGCAAGCTCCACAGTACCGATCAGCTTGTCTTGGGAATTGTGCTAGAGGGAACGTATTACTCCGTAACTGATAAGTGTATACACTGTCTTTTAAAAAACAATGAGCTATTGCAATTAAAATACCATGGCAGGTACAATGGAAAAAATCATACATGGAATTAACAGCCACGGCCTTCATCACATGTTACGGAAAGCACGGGTTACTGAAGAGTACATATACAGATAAATAACACGTAACTCCCAGCATATTAAAACAAACACCCATGGACTATTTAAAGATAATACTCTATGTATCAACACAATTTGTCGGTCAATGGACTTTAGAAAGTTTGCGTAAATATTTTGCGGATGTTAGAGATTATAAATCTTGCCAGATATCCTTCGTTCTGAAGAAAAAATCGGCACTTCAGATAATGATAACCTGTCAGGGGATTATATCCATAACTTGTTGAAAACAACAGCCAGCTCTGAAGGATCAAGTGACAATTTGCTATGGAATTGATATAAATTACTTCTCGATTTTGCTGAGTTGAGACTGGTTCTAGATCGAATTAAATTTCGCTTAGCATTCTTAGGCGCCTTTTGAACGATAATATTATATTTCGGCAATAGAGAGTACACTAGAATGACCCAAATTTGTGATCGACATTAGACTGACCTTTTAATTCCCTATTCGCTGCTGCAATCCCGTCTTCAATCTTCTTTCTTCTTTTCCTGATGGTGTCTAGGTTCTTTTTCTCCTGTTGGGAGTTTCACGGGACTTAATCTCACTTGAAAGGTATTTCAATAAATTAGGGAAAATGTAAGCCACTACTCCTGGACGTAATTTCCATCTCACACGAGAGATATCCACTTTTTCACCATTCACTATAAAATTATCCGATTTTACCATCAAGCATCAGAGAAATGGACATGACGAATTCTGCTATTACGCGTTAACTCAGTATAATTCCGTGGACTAGCTCTGGCCCATTTTTCACATTAATTTATATCCTTTGGTGGTGAAAAAATCCCATATCATCAACTACTGTACCATAGCCTGACTTACAGCCAGGCACAAAACAATACGGCATGCTGAACTGTTAAATTAATTAAACCACATGATACATGCTTGAAGTACGCAACACACAATGAACTGAATTTAGGAACTGAAAAGAAAGAAAATTCAACTTATTAACTGAGATATCTCGCCTAGTAACGTGTCCCGGCTTGCCGGAACTACTGGAGCACGTGTTGGATTTAATCGTTTGCAGTGCTTGCAGTGGCGGGACCGCAAACTACCATCCTATAATGGCTGAGTCCTCACACTTGGTCTTATATTCGTCATGATTTTACGATAAATTAATGATTGCCATTAAATTTAGGATATTATGACAGTGCTAAGTGCAGATGGAAGGCAATAATGCCAGTGTAGCGGTGAAAATATAGACGGGGCTAGCAGTATGCAAATCGATAGGGCCGGTGAATTGTTGAGGCTGGCATTAAGGAAGCTCTTACAAGAGGCTTGAAACCATCCGAGCAAAGATGATCCGAGCTTAGCGAAGTCGCCCCGAGATAAAACGCCGGTCTGAACTGCGCCGAGTCGGACCGATGCACGGTGCAGAGAAACACTGCGCCTTGGTTTGCACTCGTGAGTTTCTAGGCATTTGAGATGCCCTGCTGCATATTCTCATGCTGTACGTGCAAGTACAGCTTTGTAGAGCGTGAATTTCTATCTATTTTCTGGAAGTGGAAATTACTAGAATTACAGGATGTTACCAAACATGTGGGAAGTAATCGATTGGGGAGTGGGATAGTACACCCCGAAAACAATACAAACGTCCCCTATGAACACATGCCCTACGGCTGATCGTTTATGGGTTACAGGCTATCCAACTTTTGTATGGGAATTATTGGTAACAAATTGTCCACAATGTGCCTGAACATGCCACTTCATTGATTATCGGACACGTTCGGACGCTCCAGTCATCGATTGCAATTTTCTTCCACACGGTGGCGAAGCACAGCAACGGAATATCTATCTCCTAAATTTAACAAGTCCTGTTACTTGTGGAGTGAACTTTGGAGGACGTGTTGGAGGAGAGGAGTTTGACACGTCGGAGTGCTATGCGATTGCCCGAGTGAGTAAGAATATGTGAGCACGTGAGTGAAGAGATGAACTGGTCACCATACGCGAGTGAACTTGAAAATAACTGTAAATAGTAACTGAATAAGTTTAGTGAATAGTAAAACACGCTACCTCCCTGAGTAGTGACTTGTAGTTATATGGACCCTGACAATGAACAATATGTGAATTGATCATTCATTCAAATTTAACTGAAGTCTGTCTTTTCAACACAAGCAGTCCCACAAAGTTAGTTTCTCTGATTTTCTTTCGCCATTCAAATACTAATACCATCATCATTACAAGACCAAACATAGAGTTTTCGACCAGTTGAACGATCTGAGAATTTCATAATCAATGACAATTACCTTATTTCGTTATTTCGTTTGTATTATAATATTAAAAAATGTAAATTAAGGAGAACTCGCCAGGAAATCTACAGACTCCGTTGGTAAAGACGATTTTAAATAACAGGAAACACGTGCTTTTTTACCGATCTAAGTTTCGCAATTTAAAGTCAGGTAGCTACAAAACTGCAACAAGGAAGTAAGCTTGTAGTCTTACGTGACAGTTGATACCACAGTCGTAGTCAGGGTACCTCCAGTTTTATTGTGGAATCCGAACCACAGGGCCTGCCATATTATTTCAAAATTCTTACATGCGTCGGCCAGGATTTGAACTGCAACCATCTTGGTGAGAATTCAGTGATCGTGCCACTTGGATTTCACGCCCGTCTACAAAACTAATTATCTACATTTTATTCTTAAACGTTAATTACAATAACAAATGTAACGCACCGTCTCTATGCTTGTACCTGAATTGTGATACACACCACCAAACGGTACTCCCTCTCCTTCATGGCAGGTGCTGCGCGGGTCTGGAACTCTGTACCGGACGAGTTACGGAAGCTGACGACGGTCTCGTTATTCACAACTCTCGATTTAAACCGTGACTGTCATTACTGTTAAACTGTGATTAAGGTTATTATTATTATTATTATTATTATTATTATTATTATTAACATCATCAAATATTCGTACTACCGTTATTTTCAAGTTATGTGTCAATTCTTAAAATTATTTCCTAGTTACTTTAATAGTATCAGTTTGATGTAGTTGCTAAACTTGGTTTAGTGTAAGAGAAGGCTTTATATCCGTAACTACACACATCAAAGAAAAGTACCAATAGGTTCCACCTTTTCAATACATTATATTATGTGACAGTTTTACATTACAGTTAAACCTTCACATTTTTATACATTCGGGACCGGTTTCGACAGTGTCCCTGTCATCATCAGCCAAGAACAATTAATCGAGGACATTAGACCTTACAATACTTTAGGTATGATATAACAGTGAATATAAAATTATACATTATCTATCTACAAAAAGGTGTGAACATGTCCAGGTAAAAAATCACGATTTAAGAAAAATCATAGTCCTGTAGGGTGTACACTTATAAAATTTCTAATTAAAATAACGTGTTAAAAGTCTGCTGTTGTATTATAGCTATAGCAGAGTATGTTTATAGGTGTAAATCTATGAAGTTTTGGCACTCAAGACATATAGCTATGTTTGACAAGTTAAAGGTGTTCAAACATTTAGTTAAATGGTGTTCCACTTAAAATATGTGATGCAGTTCAGCTGAGGTTGTAGTAAATATGTTTGTAGGCTTAATTTTGGTATTTTTATCACTCGAGACATATAGCCATGTGTGACAAGTTAAAAGTTGATAAAACATTTAGTTAATGGTGTTCCACTTAAAATATATGGTAAAGTTCAGCTGAGGCTACAACTTGGGCTTGAGGAGCAGATGATTATGTAAAATATCAATATAAGTAGAAATGAACAATTTAAATGGGTCACTGCTTGTTGATGTAGATGATCAGCAAGTCCTATTAAACAATTATACATGTCGACATGTGGTTGTATATCATCTTGCTGAGAAGTAACAAAAGTCCTGGCTGAAATGGTGCTTGTAGATCTTATATTGTAGGTTGTGATTACATAAATTGATTAGAAGGGATCCTGATCCAAGTCGGAACCTATAAGAAATAAAACGCGATATAAAGTTACCGTATTTAAGAAACGAAAGGGAGTTAAATTTCGCGAAGTATTGGTGAATGAAAAACTCACCTCAGGTGCCAAGTTGATGGTAGACGGAACGTAGTGGAACTGACAGGCTGAGGAGAGACGAGGCCTAGAAGGGAGCAGGGAGGGGCGGAGTTACTGAGTTAGGGGAAGGAGGCAACGCGGTAGAGGCGGGACTGTGATCAGGTGGGCGCGTGCGATGGTAGGGGAAATATGTAAGCGTGTTGTGTATTGTTTTGAAAATGGATCGGTTTTTTGGTATTTTAAGAGTGTTCATTATTTTGATAAAAGTGTCAAAAAGTATTGTAGGTTTTTCGGAGAGATCGTTAAGGTTAAAATTTGGGTTATGGTATTGATCGAGTGAGATGTAGAATTGTTCGGTGAAATCGAGTATGGGGCCTTTATTTATTATTTCAATGATGTCTATGTCGTTATTCATACCATAAAATTTATGTTTATAATCATGTATATGTTGGCCTATTGCGGAAAATTTTCTGTATTTTATTGCATTTACGTGTTCAGTATATCTAATTTTGAACGATCTACCGGTCTGTCCAAGGTAGGTGCTGAGACAGTCGTTACAGTGGAATCTGTAGACGCCTGATTTGTCAGAAGGGTTAGAGGTATTGATTGAGTTAGAATTGTATAGGATATCTAAATTTCTGTTATTAGTTTTGAAGGAGATGTTAGTTTTCTGTTTCTTAAATATATTTGTAATTTTGTAAATATTACGGTTGTAGGTAAAGGTTGAAAAAGATTTCGATTTAGTAGCTTCTTTAATTAGGTTCGATTTTGGGCGATGTCTGAATTTGCTGATTATATTTTCTATAAAATTCTTGTTGTATCCATTATGAGCTGCGATATTGCGTATGGTATTTAATTCTTTGTTGAGGTCTGATTTCGACATTGGGACATTAAATGCTCGATGTACTAAGCTATTATAAGTGGCCCGTTTATGGCTTAGGGGGTGAATAGAGTCTTCTTGTATTGTAGTGGCAGTATGTGTAGGTTTTCTGTAGACATTATATTTGAAGGAAGATAGAAGTCTGGTGATAGTGAGATCAAGAAAATTAATAGTATTATTGGCTTCGGATTCCAGTGTAAATTTTATGTCTGTATCAATAGTGTTAAGGTGCGTTAAGGTGGTAGCTGCGTCTGTAGTGCGTTGGTCCATAATAATAAATACATCATCGATATACCTGGACCAAAGATGTATATTGCTAAATGTTGTGTTATTGTCAATTTTTGTATGTTCTAAAAAATCTAAGTATATTTCTGCTAAAATGCCGGAGGCTGGGGATCCCATGGCTAGGCCGTCTTGCTTGTATATTATTTTATCGAAGGTGAAGTAGTTGTTATTGATTAAAAGTTTCAAGATAGACATAAAGTCAGTGATCTCAAGTTGACTAAGTTGACTATGGTTATGCAAATTTTGAGGGATAATTTTAAGAAGTTTTTCTGGTTTAATACTGGTGTACATATTAGTGATATCAAACGAATGTAAAGAATGGTATGGTTGAAGTGTAAAGTCATCCAGTTGTTTGATAAGTTGTAGTGTATTCTTGATAGATTTCCTAGACTTAAAGGTGTAGTGTCTTTTAAGAAATTGTTGGGTGAATTGTGCTACTTTGTACAATGGGCTCGGTCTGTAGTTTACTATAGGACGTATCGGGACATTAGGTTTATGTATTTTAGGTTGTGCTTTAACGGTGGGAAGTCCTGGGTTCATTTTAATTAGTTTGCTTTTTTCACTGTCGGTTAAAAGAAATGATGTGTTTTTAAGCGTCTGTTTTAATATCCGTAACTACTCCAAGCAAAACAAGGGAAATAAATAAATAAATAAATAAATAAATAAATAAATAAATAAATAAATAAATAAATAAATAAATAAATAAATAAATAAGTCATCATCACCCTTTCATGTATTAATCCTATAGAACTGTTACTGTCTATACAAAAGATTTGCATTTTCACGCCATTCCTTCTTGGGGCGACCCAGAGATCTCTTCCCACACGGACAGTAGTTTAAGACTGCTTTGTGGATCCTGCTTCTGTCCATCTTGTTCAGATGCTCTAGCCAATTTCTCTGGTATTCATACATGTATTCCAATATAGGTCTGCTTTCAAGATCATTCAGCACTTCTGTATTTTTTTTTTGTGTTCCCACTTAATGACACCTGATGTTCGCCGCATGTATTTCATTTCAGCTGTAGTTATTCTTCTCTCATCGAATTTCCTCAGGGTCCGCGCTTCACTTCCATAGCAAAGTACAGGTCTTGCCAAGGTTTTGTAGATTCTAATGATGGTCTGAAAACTTTATTGATGATTCCCAAACATCTGTTGAATTTGAAGATTTTCTCGGGTATGTCCAGTTCTTCAAAGAAACACAGTTTGTAGTCGAGGTATTTAAAATCATTTACTCTTTCCAAAATGTTATTTAAGCAGATCTTGCTTCTTACTTGTTCCTTGCCACAGAAAGCCATTATCGTAGTTTTCACAGGGGATATTTCCATTGAGCACTTTTCTGAGACTAGGTTTAGGTTATACAATGAACGCTGTAAATCATCTTCTATCATCCTCTGATGTGGCGATCAGCACTAAGTCATCCGCAAATAATATTATATCCAGCTGTAGATTTCAGTTAATGCGGATGGAACCGTGCCTTGTTTCTCTAAATTCTCGTATGAGAGCATTCATATAGATTATTTACAGGAGAGGGGAAAGACTACAACCCTGTCTTACTCTAGTGTTTATTGTTTTCCATTCTGGTAATTTATCGTTGACCTTTACGGAAATCAGCTTATGTTTGTAAAGGTTACTTTATGTTCTGTACCATCTGTTGTGGGGTGTGATCAGATATTAAAATATTAAGTAAGGTATTGCGGTTTACTTTGTCAAAAGCTTTCTTGAAGTCCGCAAAGGCAATATTTTTTCTACATTAAATTCCCTGTGTTTATCCAGAAGGATTTTCGTTGCGAAATAGCCATCGCTGAAAGATCTCTTTCTGAAGCCGAATTGTTCCTCTCCCAGAATGTTCTCATAGTGTTTGTAGAGTTTATTTTTTATGATGCTGGTATATATTTTATAACCAGAATTTAATAAACATACACCTCTCTAGTTTTCACAACAATTTTTGTCGCCTTTTTTGAAAATGGGTATAACTACTGCTTTATTCCAATTTTCAGGTGGATTTTCTCCTTTTCAAATTCTATTTAGGAACTCGGTGAATCTTTCTTGGAAATATTCGCATGAATATTTGAATAACTGCAAATTTAAGCCATCTTCACCAGGTGTTTTATTGCACTTTAGTGTTTTCAGGACTGCAACTAGTTCTGCCATTGTAATGCGTTCAATGTGTGGGTTGACTGAGTGAAGTGTCTGAAGAGGTGGGACATTCTGTGATCATAAATTTTGAAAGTGATTTGCCCAAGTGTTCCAGGAGATTGTGTTGATTTAAATAAATAAATAAATAAATAAATAAATAAATAAATAAATAAATAAATAAATAAATAAATAAATAAAACCTCCTATTGGAGTTTTGGAAGTATAATAATTGTAGGGTTAGTTGCTTAAAGATGAAATCATTTTGATTAAATGAAGGTTTCCAGCAGACTGACATAAATGTACATCGATCTAGTGCTTCGATAGCAAACATTAAACACAAATTGTTTGAAGAATAATACTACTGTTGGTAATGACTTCATCGAGCTTATGATATAGTCACATTTTATGATTTTATGGTTCAATACGATTTTGATTAGTTGTGCTTTTCTGTTCCGAGAGTTGTAGTTGTGTAATTAAATGGTTTAATTACCCTTAGGAGCATTACCCAGTTACTGTAATATACTCATGCTACACGGAATACTCCATAGCATTGTACACATATTTGTTTTCGAATACAACAGTGATTTGTTGAATATCTCGGTTCAGAGGGCCAGGGTTCGATTCCTGGCCGGATTGAGGATTTTAATCGCTTCTGATTAATTCTTCTGGCTCGGGAACTGGGTGTATGTGTTCGTCCCAACACTCTCCTCATCGTATTCAGACAACACACTACACTAGCAACCACCACAGAAGCACGCAATAGTGATTACATCCCTCCATATATGGTTGGCGTCAGGAAGGGCATCCGGCCGGTAAACAGTGTCCAATCCACATGTGCGACACAGTTCGCACCCGCGACCTCACAGGTGTGGGAAAAAGCGTCAAGCGGTGTCAAATGAAATAGTTGTAGTTTTATTGGTAACAAATTATTTTCTTCTTCTACGCGTGAGACATGTACCCTGAAGGTTTGGACGTACTTATTTGTACAGCCTGTATTATACAGCAGTACTGACTGCGGTTATTTTAGATATATCTTAAGAAAAATAATACCACCATTCATGTGGTGAAATAATAATGTTATTTGCTTTACGTCCCACTAACTACCTTTACGGTTTTCGGAGACGCCGAGGTGCAGGAATTTAGTCTCGCCGGAGTTCTTTCACGTGCCATTACATCCACCGACACGAGGCTGACGTATTTGAGGAACTCCAAATACCACCGGACTGAGCCAGGATCGAACCTGCGAAGTTGGGGTCAGAAAGCCAGCGCCTCAACCGTCTCAGCCTCTCAGCCCGGCATTCATGTGGTGATGATGAGGTAAAATATAGCTGAAAGACAAGTAAGACAAGTAAAAATCTTCAGAGAAATCTCTTATTTATCGTACAAGGAAACATTACAAGACAGTGCGTTATAATGATGATATGGAGCGGAGAGGTTCATGAAATAACCCGAAGAAAGCAATGAAATGAGATGAAATGAAATGAAATGGCGTATGGATTTTTTTGTCGGGAGTGTCGGAGGAAGTGTTTGGCTCACCAGGTGCAGGTATTTGGATATGACGCTTCGTGATAAGGATGAAATGATGACGATACATACACCCAGCCCCCATGCCAGCGGTGTTAAACAATGATGGTTAAATTTCCCGACCCTGCCGGAAATCGATCCCTGCGAACATAGGCCAGTGCGCCAACCATTTAGCTATGGAGCCGGACAAAAAGAAGTATATGATCGATGAACATAGTATCGGTGTTAATATTAATTCAGACATCCATTGGTTAATTTTTGCGAATGACTTAGGCCTAATAATGAACGTAACTTAATTTCTCATAATAAAGTCGTTAAAGCTGCAAACCTTGGAAGAAAGAATTTAATTACACAGAAGGGAATGTGTAATATACCATACCAAGGCAAGTAATTGACCAACTGTTGGTGGTTGATGTCGGGAATGGGTGTGTGTAGTGATGATCGACAGTGTGTGTCAGCCTATGGAGCAGGCTTAAATTGCGTTTCAGCTGAAGCGCGTTGGGAGCTTGTAACAAAGTTATTGACAGGACCACGAGAAAGACATTTCCATTGCAGATTCTAATGTTAATACGCACGGAGATATTGCATATCCCAGCTGTGGCTTATTCCACGGATAAAAATAAAAAGTGTGATCGAATTGTCAAAATATTTTCATAAGGGTAATTTTAATATCTGCTGTAACATGAATGTCCTACATTCATTCATCCCTGTTATTTGCATGAATGGATTCCTATTTATTTTATTATTATTAGTATTGTGCTCCATTTTTACAGCATCCAGGAGATAGTGGGTTCGAATCTCACTGTCGGCAGCCCTGAAGATGATTTTCCGTGGTTTCCCATTTTCACACCAGGCAATTGCTGGGGCTGTACCTTAATTAAGGCTACGGCCGCTTCCTTCCCATTCCTAGTCCTTTCCCGTCCCATCGTCGCCATAAAACCTATCTGTGTCGGTGCGACGTAAAGCAAAATAGCAAAAAAATAGCATTATTTACAGATAAAAATGTATGTGGAAGAAAGGATTTCGGCTTCTCGATAACTGCGAGTAAATTTGTTAAAATTGAAGCTAATATCATTTAAATATTTAGGGGAAGTCCGTGTATTTCGGACCACTCAAATTTAAACGTCCATAACTCTATTGACCGTAATGACAATTTCACAAATTTTATACCGTACACGATAATTAGTAAAATTTTCCAAAGGATTTTGTGAAAATAAATATTGATATTATTTTTAGGATTTGTTTAAAAGTAATATTTATTCTAAAATTTGTTATCGTGTAATTAGGGCCGATAGCGTGTGACTTGGGCCAGGTGATCGTGTAATTTGGACTGGTAAACATAAACACGTTATTTAATGTACTTATTATGAAATACTAAACCATGAAATACGACACTATGATATTGTGGTAGTCACTTTTGGCATATAGGACAATGATAAAACAATTCATCCTGAATTTTGGCACAGTATCTCTGAGTCAACTTTTTGCAACTATAACTCATCATAATACTTGCCACATACAATGCCATCAGATAGCTCCACAGTTGTAATCACGTAGGCTGAGTGGACCTCGAACCAGCCCTCAGATCCTGGATTACAATTGAGGACCTATTTGACGGTGAGATAGCGGCCCCGGTCTAGCCAAGAATAACGGCTGAGATGCTTCGCCGTGCCGACCACACGACACCTCGTAATCTGCAGGCCTTCGGGTTGAACAGCGGTCGCTTGGTAGGCCACGGCGCTTCAGGGCTGTTGCACTATGTGATTTGGTCTGGTTTTGAATTCGTTTTGATGGCTGGGGTGTGTACTAGGCACTATATTATTTGATTAATATTCAGTTGCGTACTGATATTATGAATGTCAAAACAAGAAGTGTCAAATGTGGATACTGGAAGTTGGGTAAAATATAATTTATGATTTTTTTTTTGGTGTTTCATACCTTTTCACGGATATGTTCGTGATTATTACAATGTTTACAATTTCAAAATATCTCCGGAAATATTGTCTCTGCTTGAAACGCGTGCATAGCACAAATGATGAAGAATATATCATGTTTATTTTCCTAATATGTGATAGAGTTCTGCCGTACGAGCTATTATAATGGAGATGCTCATTAATTTAAGTTTTTACTAGCGTCCTGGGGCAGCATTAGCAGCCTGTCTGTTGGTTGACTGTTTAAAAATGTGAATACTTTAATTAGACCGAAGTAAATGAAGAGATACTATGCTAGACTACAATGGTGAATGGAACGACATCACTTGGGGACAGGAGCGGCAGCAGATAGTCTTCGGACGAATTCAGGTTCTGTTTGTTTGAAAATGATGGCCGAAAATTGGTTTATTTATTTATTTATTTATTTATTTATTTATTTATTTATTTATTTACGAAGCACAAGATACAGCTACACTGAGCAAATTTCACTTCCACTGTCAACAGACTATTTAACAAACGTAAACTTTCGTAATAAAATATAACAAACATTACAAAATATAACAAGATCAGGTACACAGCCTACTAATAACAACTGTTCAAATCGAAAACCATGAGAATGTCCATGTTCATAGCCAAATCGTCGTGCGTCAAGATGGCGGTATAATCCCTTCACATCAATTTATCTTTAAGAGACTATTTACACACCTCTCGAATACACTTTTATTTGATGCTATATCAAGCTCTTGTCTCCTATTAATATTGTTAAAGAGTGTTGGGGGGCGGATTAGGAAAGATCGTTGAAGTATTGAGTGCTGAGTGTGGGGAATGTGGAGAAGGTCTTTGGTTCTGGTGGAGCGGGAAGGAACACGGAGAGAGAAGAGTGAGACAAGATGTTCGGCCTTGTCACTGAAGACAGCAATAGATTCAAACATAAAACTGCTTGAAAGATATAATACAGTTTGAATCATACCTGATGATTTTAGCCGAAGAACACTATTTTCATTATACGGAACCATATCTCACACTCTAAATTTTTGTGTCATTATCATACATAGCATGCACCCAGCTATCAGGGTGAAATAAGGTTACCATGAAATTTCCCAATATTTTCTGAAGTGGAAACAAAACAATTAGAAGAAATTGTCTCAACTTTACATTGTCTGCTCGAGAGTTATACTTATTTGTATCAAGTTTCAAAACGATCTTGTCTTGCTGGTCTTCCGCTAACACCTCTTATTAGGCACTACACTATTGCTAATAAGGAGAAATCGCTGGTAGCAGGAAGAATTATATAAACAAATAACACTTTTTACGTCTGTATAAGGTAACTTAGGGAGATCCCGACATGAGGAAGAACTCGACACTTTTAAGCTTAGCGCCTCTGGTAACCACGGTACTGCACAGGTCAAACTTGCAAAGACATTTACTGGAGCCGCATGGTTTTGTGCTCATGGTCATCCTGTTGGCTGAAGATTATCACTATTAATACAAGGCATATGAATAACTGAAGGTGAGTAAGTAAGTAATATATGATTTAAAAGTAACTTGTAAGGAAATAGGTAGGTATGCGATATTTTTAAGATAATGTTTTAGGTTAGGTGCACTAAGCAAGTTTCGGAGAAGCGGTCATGTCATTTCCAAATCGACAAACCTTCAGCTTGGTAAGTGTTGCGACCTCTTGCCTGCCAATGAAACTCGAGGAGATCTAGACACGACAAGCTGGGAGATCTCGACAGTGTCTAGATCTCCCTGAATCTCTAAACCTGGATACGTTTTTGGGGACATGGTTTAATGGTGCGTTAATACTACAGTTTAGCAGGAGCAATAAATGATGACAATGTAGTGTATTAGGATATTTATAATATTTTTGTAAAGCGATATTTTTATAATAATGTTTGTATTGTTAAGTTAAACTCAAATTACGAAGTTTGGAGACTGATGATAATGTAGAAGTTTCGCATTAATAGTTTTGCATCCAAATGCTTATAGGTGGAGAATGCCACGGAAATATGTGTACAAAGGTCTGCTTGGACGATGGAATGCAGAAGATATGGCTGCTGCTATTAAGGACGTGAAAGACCTTTAGCAACAGCTGCGAAGTATTTCAGTATTCCAAGGAATACACTCAGATCCAGAATACTATCTGATATATCTACCAAAGAAAAGTGGAAAAAGGAGCAACAATTGAAAAAGCTATGGAGGACCAGTTAGTCAACCATCTTTTTCATCTCGATTCTAAAGGGTTTGGGCTAAGAGTGACCGTCTTACGAGAACTGGCTTTTAGGTTCACTCAGAGGAATGGTGTTAAGAATCATTTTTAAAAACAAAAGGCAATGGTTGGAAATGACTCTGTTTCTCAAGACCCTGGTAATATTTTCAGTGTCAATGAAACTGGTTTTCATCTCATATTTAAGGCAGGGAAGATCATCAGTGAAAAAGGAAAGAAAAACGTGTTTGACAGCACCACGGCAGAAAAGGGATCTACGGTAACAGTAATGGTGTGTGGTAATGCTATTGGATATGCTGTCCCACCCTTTATTATAATGAAAGGGCTAAGGGAAAGATACACCCAACAGGAATGCCCAGTGGATCAGTTGTTAAAATGTCCGAATCAGTGTATAAGACCACTGAGGTATTTTCATTATTCCTTGCATCACCTAAACCGTTACAAACCTCGGGGCAGGATTCGGTTCATAATCGACGGACACTCAACGCACTGCAAAGATCCGGATATGCTTGATAAGGCATCAGCTTTATGAATAGAGATGTGTTACTTCTCCCCCATCCGCCACGGTGACATCACAGGATTATCGGGAAAATTTAAAGAATAGAAAACGCGAAAATGAAAAGAATCCTTCAAATCGGAGGACAACAACGAGAACTCGGCATGCGCAACGAGGAAGCTAGTTTCTCAAGCAGTCTTATTTGCTCTGAGAATTACTGCGCAGTATGTGACGACAACTGTAATGAGGCATGGGTCCAATGTAGTGGGGAATGCAGGAAATGGTTCCACGAGATGTGTCTGGGAAATGGAAACGATGAGCATTTTGTATGTACCCACTGTGTGCAATAGTTGCATAACGATTCGGAGGTCCTACCTAGTGTCAGGTGCGGGGGAAGTGGACATTATTGCATCCTTTGTTTATTTCATAATTTAAAATGTTATGAATTGTAATTTTTTTCCATGAATAATAGAAAATATAAACTAACCGTGTACAAAATCACCTGGGGAATAATTGAAATATTTTACAAATAAAGCATGATCAAAATTACAGGTTTTTGCTTAGCGTGTCGAGATATCCCTAAATTGCTATATATAAAATAAGGAAGCCTCCGAGGCTCAGGCGGCAGCGCACCGGACTCTCATCATTGGGTGCATTTGTTCAAATCCCGGTTACTCCATGGGAGATTTGTGCTGGACAAAGCAGAGGCGGGCCAGGATTTTCTCCGGGTACCTCGTTTTTCCCTGTCATTTTTCATTCCAGCAAGACTCTCCAATATAAAGTCATTTCATCTGTCTGTCATTAATCATTACCCCAGAAGAGTGCGACAGGCTTCGGCAGCCGGCACAATTTATATCCTCGCCGCTAGATGGGACTTCATTCATTCCATTCCTGACCCGGTCGAATGACTGGAAATAGGCTGTCTATATTCATGTTTTCATGTGCAATAAAGGTTTTGTCTGTATATTGCTCAGAATTTGAAAAGAATGGCGTTTCTGTACCGGTCGCGTCCACAGTAAAAGGGAAATGATTTTTTTTAAATTTTCCATCATCTCCGCCTGCTGTCTGTCTGTCTGTCTGTCTGTCTGTCTGTCTGTCTGTCTGTCTGTCTGTCTGTCTGTCTGTCTGTCTGTCTGTCTGTCTGTCTGTCTGTCTGTCTGTACGCGCATAACGATAAATGGCTGAATGAAATTTAATTAAAATCGGTATTTAAAGAAAGGGAATAAGGCACTACAATCTAGGCTATAAATAATTTTATGCACGCTGAGTGAAATGATAGTTTAGGGGAAGGCTTAAAATGTAACTCTCAAATATCTGTGCTATTAATGGTCCTATTAATGAATACTATATAACTAAAGTTAAAGTGAAATAAATTTCCGATCATTTACGTTTTACACACTTTTACGTTACATACAAATATGTTCATGAATTTCGATTTTTGTTGCTAAGTCCACATCAATATCGAATTACGAGAAAAGGAGTGAACAGAATGTAATAAAAATCGGTATGTAAAATCAGAAAATAAGGCACTACAGTCTCGGCTATAATTTTATTCATGCTGGTTGAAATGTTAGTTTAGGGAAAGCTGCCTAAAATTTAATTTTTAAATTGGCTCTACCTATGTTATTGGTTCAATCGAAAGGTACTACATACCAAAAGTTATAGAGAACATAATTTCCGATTATTTTGGAGTCTGCAGTTTTATCGTACCGACTATGATAATAGAATTAATGAATTTAGACCTTTGTCTCTTTGTCCATACCAGTGTCGAACAATGCTAACGTGGAAGTTTTGTTCAATTGTGTTAACTGCCGATGGTTTTTTCATGACTGAATTAAGGTGTAAAACCTCAGGGCCATCTGTACATATTGTGAAGATGATTATAAAAATGAGAAAACAGCGTAAAGGAACGAAGAATAAGACAAGAGGGAGTCTAGAAAAAAGGAAGGACTCCCTTTACATTAGATAGCCTAATATCACAGAGTCGGAAGAAAACTAAACGCGAAGACCTAAAATATAGCAAGTTCATAAAACTGATCAAAAAGAACATTACATTGACCATTGTTGTGAAGTGATTTACCTCTTTTCCTGCCATTCATCTCCGATACATGAGATTACTGCTGCGTCCCGAGTAAAACAGCGTGAATGAATATTAGCGGAAAGTAGTTGGGAGTTACATGACGTTGCACATGCTATATGATTTTCCGGTCAATGACGGATACTACAGCTAGTTCCATAACTCATTTTCATTTTAAAGTGGGTCTCTCAATTCATTGTTTGAATACTCTCAGGTATGCGCAGAAACAATTATACCTGTTTCCTGGTCTTCCTCCAATTTCAGTACTCTATTACCGAGAAATCGATCGCTGTCAGCAGTCAGCAGTGAGAATTATATAAACAAACAATAGTTTTTGACTTTATTTAACTAATGCTTCACATAGTGAACTGGATTGTTAGATTCATAATTTGAATACAACCAGGTTTTAACAAGAAATCTCAGCCATTACGAACGGACGAACAAAACAGTTCGCATCTATGTGGTTGCTATTGCCAACGCCATTTATTAATGCTTTCATTTCGGCATCTTCATAGGTGCAGTAGTTCTTTCATAATTTTGCATAAGCAACGGAATTAGCAATAATAGTGGCACAACTCAAAAATATCATTTTTTAGTTATATCATGCACCATGCATCGATGTAGAAAACTGTCAAAAGTGTAACTCATTTGTTTCTGGCGAAAAATCACAATGCTGTTATACCACTTCTGCATACTGAACATCGTCAGCCAAGAATATTGATACTCCTTATTAATGATATATTTCATTGAAACACTGCGAAAATGTGATATAACATATGCTATTTTTTCATATAGAAATAGTATGATAAAATTATTATATTTGATTTGATATGGTTTCTTAAACTTTAAAAATTTATATTCTCAGAAACGTTCATTTTTGAGTGTGACACTCTTCTTGCGGTGGTGTGATATATAGATTACCAGTCCATTAATGACGAGCTTCGCTGACGTGGAAATTCTTTTCGCTCGCCATGGTAACGAACTAACTGGTGATCATGGTGAATATTGTCGTATTTTTTTAATAAGCTGAAAAGCCGCGAGGCTTTTAGCCTCTATTGATCAGGCAGATAACGATGACTGTAAAAATGAGAAGAGAAACGTGAAGGAATGTTCACTTGAGGAATAAAGGATAAACATGCATTATAAAGGAGGGGTTGTAGGCCTAGATCTCAAATTCTCTCGAATCGCCGAGCTGGAATAAAATACAGTAAGGTGACTACAATACCCCAAGCCCATTATCAACAATAACAGTGCAGTGATGGACTACTCTTCTCAACTGAGGTGTGCTATGTCTCTGTCACTGTAACTCTTCTGCGCTAAGTTGCATCCAAAACAGAAATTGACTTTTTACGAAACTGTAGAGATTCGATCCTCTCTAAAGAACCAGAGAAAAAAGGAAATGCCATTTGGTCCTTGTTTCAATGACGGTGAAATCCTGATATTCACCTCCCCGCGGTAGAGAAGGGGTAACGACTGCATATAAAAATAATATTTTATATGCAGGCGGCTAACGAATGAACAGACTGATTATCTCCAGGCATAAGGAGATCTCCTATGCCAAGTGCCAACAGTCTCTTTGACAGTGGATGAACGGGTATGTGTAAGGGCACTCTATTGTTCTGGGACAAGAAATTGTTTCCAAAGGCGGAGGAACCAGTTTGGTCAACGGCATTAGGATGCAGAAAGTAACGGGAAACCATTGCACTGAAGATCCTCAGAGAAATTCCAATAAATTCACATGGCATGGCTGCAACGTCAAGATCAGAGCTGGCCGTGTAGATCGTCAACCTCCGTTCGGAGATGACGTCTTATGAAGAAGAAGAAGAAGAAGAAGAAGAAGAAGAAGAAGAAGAAGAGTTTCGATATAATACAATTAGGCAACATGAGCAGTCACATTGAAAAATTTCAACTTCGCCTTAATACTGAAAGTGTTCGAGCCAATGTCTGTATCGCCGGGCTGAGTGGCTCAGACGGTTAAGGCGCTGGCCTTCTGGCCCCAACTTGGCAGGTTCGATCCTGGCTCAGTCCGGTGGTATTTGAATGTGCTCAAATACGTCAGCCTCGTGTCGGTAGATTTACTGGCATGTAAAAGAACTCCTGCGGGACTAAATTCCGGCACCTTGGCGTCTCCGAAAACCGTAAAAGAGTAGTTAGTGGGACGTAAAACAAATAACATTATTTATTATTAATGTCTGTATCTAATATGAACACAGAATATGGTACGATTTTCTAAACTAGTACTGAGCTAAAGAGGTTTTCACCGGGCAAGTTGACTGTGCGGTTAGAGGCGCGCAGCTGTGAGCTTGCTTCCGGGAGATAGTGGGTTCGAACCCCACTGTCGACAGCCCTGAATATGGTTTACCGTGGTTTCCCATTTTCACACCAGCCAAATGCCGGGGCTGTACCTTAATTAAGGCCATGGACTCTTCCTTCCCACTCCTAGCCCTTTCCTATCCCGTCGTCGCCATAAGACCTATCTCTGACAGTGTGACATACAAGAAATTGAAAAAATTCGAAGTGTTCTCTTTACACTATTAAAAACCTAATCCCATTGCACTATAGCGCTGACGGGCCTTGGCCTTCCAAGTGACCGCTGCTCAGTCCGAAGGCCTGAAGATTTCGAGTTGTCGCATGATCAGTGCTACGAATCCTCTCGGCCGTTATTCTTGGTTTCCTAAACCGACTTGACACTGTAACCCACCATTAAATCGATATTTATTCTCTTGATCCTGGATTATACTCCACAGCGCACTTTTTTTAGTATTTCTCAGTGCCTTTGAGCACAGTGGAAATTAACTTCCGTCACTTCGTGTGATATTAAACATGATTTTTATTACTCATTTAATTACTCTCAGTACAGCCGGCTTAAGTGCCTCAGACGGTAAAAACACGTGCCTTCTGAGCGGAAGTTGACGGGTTCAAACTTTACTCAGTCCGGTGGTATTTAGGGTGCTGATACACGCCAGCCTCGTGTTGGTAGATTTGCCGGTATGTAAATAACTCCTATGGGAAAAACGCCTGGCACCTTGGTGTATTCGAAAACTGGATAACTAGTTAGTCGAACGTAAAACTAATAACATTATTATTATTATTATTATTATTATTATTATTATTATTATTATTATGATTATTATTATTATTATTATTACCGACCACCTTTCCCTATTGTCGATACCGATATGGAAGGAACACAAATTACTACCTCTTGTGATTCGTCGCAGGAAATCCTGTGGCAACACATCAACAAAATGTTAAATGGACTTTTTCAAAACACTCGGTGACCTAGAAACTTGGACTAGATTTCTCTCTTGAGATCTAAAATCAACTTCATCTCCAGGCTGGATGTATCGTTTCTCATAGTCCCTCCGGTTTCTGCTAGTTCGTATTCATCTAGTGGCCTATATTAATGACCATTCAGGACAGAAATTACCTGAAAATATATTGAATTTTCCTTGCACGGTAACTGATCCAAACTAACTCCGAGGACATTGACAACCATATGCGCCAGTCCAGCATCACTGAGTTTACCTGGAAAATTACCAGGAACCTGATGAGGCGCCATTACAGGTATCCAGTATTTGATCCATAACATAAAAACTTAATTCCATATCTGATAGTCTTACAGTTAGCCCCGCGGTGTAGGGCTAGTATACCTGTCTTTTACCCGGAGGCCCTGGATCCGATTCCGGATCGTGACAGGGATGTTTATTTGTATCTGGGGGCTGATTCGAGATCCAGTCAGCCTATATGATAGATATTGAGGACCTGTCTGACGATGAGATGGCGACTCCGGTCTAAAAAGCAAAGAATAACGGCCGAGGGGATCCGTCGTGCTGACAACACCACACCTCGTAATCTGCAGGCCGTCGGTGTGAGCAGCGGTCGCTTGGTAGGCCATGGCCTTTCGGAGCTATTACCCCATTTGGTTTAGTTTGGTTTAATATTCTTACAACTCATAAATAGTATATCCCATCCATACCGATGGAAACACTCCACTATCGACAGCATGAGTTTGTGTTTCATGAGTGAAATTTAGACGTATTCCATAAAAAGTGATTTATACAGGCATAAAAATTAGACTTGTTAAAATGAATAAAATTGCTTGACATGAATTTTGAAAATAAATGTTATTGTAAGTACAGTACTAGAAATAAGTAATGGCTCAACTCTTGTAGTCTCAAAAGTTGAGGTCCCGTAGTGCATGCTACATAAGACATTATAACTGACACATGAAAGTTTGCGGGGTGAATCCACATTAACGCTACGGTCAATTTCGGTATACTCGAGGTGAAATTATATTGAGAACGTATAATACGCGCTGCCCAACACCTTCTGTTGATATTAAGCTTGCCGGGCACGTAAGAGGGGAATTATTCTTTTTGCATTGTTTTTCCGCAACGAAGGCGCCTGGAAAATGTTTTTAACGTACAGAGATGGGAGCTCGAATCCCACTCCCTACTTTAATAATTTTAGTACCGTTGCAGGCTACGTGGTTGTAATAATAATATTGATTTTATGTCCCACTAACTACTCTTACGGTTTTCAGAGACGCCGAGGTGCCAGAGTTTTGTCTCGCGGGATTTCTTTCACGTGCCGCAACTTCAAACATCTCCGGACTAAGCTGGGATGGAACCTGACAACTTGGGCTCAGAAAACCGTCTGAGCCACTTCGCCCGGCTATATGGTTGCCGTGTTACGGCCGTCCTTACATCAATATAGAAAAGTAGGCCTACATAAATTTACGTTCAACAACTCGTAGCCCATGGCACAGAGGCAAGTAACACAAAGCAACATGGTCCTGCATTTTAAATCAAAATAATGAGGAAGAAATATGAAGCATAACAATCAGGCATGTGGACCAAATACTTTGTCTTGGACGAGGTCTTCCCAGACCCTGACAACATGATCACACAATTAATTTGTGTTATTTAGTTCTTTTTCCAAGTTGAACAGTGTGAATGCTGGCTGGGAGACTGATTATCTCGGATCGAGTAGGGGTGTTTCAGTCGCGTTGACAAAGAATACACCGGGTGAGTTGGCCGTGCGGTTAGGGGCGCGCAGCTGTGAGCTTGCATCCGGGAGATAGTGTGTTCGAACCCCATTGTCGGCAGCCCTGAAGTTTGTTTTCCGTGGTTTCTCATGTTCACACCAGGCAAATGCTGGGGCTGTACCTTAATTAAGGCTACGGCCGCTTCCTTCCCATTCCTAAGCCTTTCCTATCTCGTCGCCATAAGACCTATCCGTGTCGATGCGACGCAAAGCAAATAGCAAAAAATTTGACAAAGAACACTGCAATGTAATCGAAACGTCGGCAAACAGTACGTAATGTACAGAAAACAGCAACACGGTTCAACCCGCAAAAATAACTAAATAATTCTGCACACCGTGGAAGCTTAACTTCTAAGATAATTTGTGTTCCTTGGTGGGTCGATTGTATAGATGTCTACCCTCCCCATTCCTGCATTATTCATATATTCTCTATGATGTTCAGGTCCGGTGACTTGGAAGGTCAGTATAAAACTGTGGTCTCGTGCCTCCTGCTATCAAGCTGGAACCCTGCAATTGGAAAGTCATCAAGTAATCTGCTGAGCTAATAACACCCACGCGATTACTTCACCACTTAACTAGCATTATGATATGACTTCTTTATAGTAGTGGAGCTAATAGCAATATTATCTCTATATGCCTGGCCGTGATACTACTTCTTTCTTCTCGTTCACTAGGACATGAGATTTTTTCACCCTCCAATATAGATTCGTGAACCACCACTGTTATTTGACTGCCTTAATCGTGCTCTACGAGAGAATGACAATTTCGTTATTATTCCTCCCATGGAATTTACAATATTAAGTCCTTATTTCCCCCAACCTCTCCCATCGGCATTAAATACGAATGCTGAGATCTCGCCTTTATTTCACATATAAAGACTACTAAAAGCACCCAAGCTGTTAGAGACTTTACAGCAGTACTGGTATTCAGGCACTTCTTACACACGAGTACCTAAAGGGACTGATGGCTAACATCATTATCAGTATCTCCAACAATAGTAACAAAAAAGCTACATTGGGTTCTTGGCAATTTGGTCATCGCCTCTGCTTAATATTGCCGCACTGAATCTCGACGCAGTCGATTGGTATTTGAACGTTCTGAGATGGGAGCCACCAGTGTTTATTTTTCCATTTTACTGGAACATTAAACTATCCATTTAGGATGAAATTACAATACTATTTCGTCTCTTAATATCTATTGCAATTGGAGGGACGTTGAACATGTAGCAATATAACGAACAGTAACAACAACGGTAACAACGAGAATAAGTCCACCCTCAGCTAGGGCAAGTGAGAATGTATTAAATGGCCGATTGTCCTTCTCCATGGCTAAATTGTTAGCTTGCCGGCCATTGAATCAGGGATTCACGGGTTCAATTCCCACCTAGCTCGGCGATTTTAACCTTCATTGGTTAATTGCAATGACTCTGGGGCTGTGTGTGTGTGTGTGTGTGTGTGTGTCGTCATCAGCATTAGAATTCATAATACATAGGGCCCCATCCTCATAGACCCGCAGGTCATCTATACAGCGTCAACTTGAAAGAACTCCACCAGGCCTCTTCGGTGGTCACACGCCATTATTATTATTATTATTATTATTATTATTATTATTATTATTATTATTATGCCCGACTCGTTGGCTGAATGGTCAGCGTATTGGCCTTCGGTTCAGAGGGTCCCGGGTTCGATTCCTGGCCGGGTCGGGGATTTTAACCCTCATTGGTTAATTCCAATGGCCTGGGGGCTGGATGTTTGTGCTGTCCCCAACATCCCTGCAACTCACACACCACACATAACACTACCCTCCACCACAATAACACGCAGTTACCTACACATGGCAGATACCGCCCACCCTCACCGGAGTGTCTGCCTTACAAGGGCTGCACCCGGCTAGAAATAGCCACACGAAATTAAAAAAGTAAAAAATTATTATTATTATTATTATTATTATTATTATTACTATTATTATTACACTGGCGGAAAAAGATATCCAAACACATTGAAGTAAAGAATGTAGAATACGGAAATTTTCACAGTATATTAACCAAGGTAGGAGCCTCCGCGGCTCAGACGGCAGCGTGTCGGCTTCTCACCACTGGATACCCTGGTTTAAATCCCGATCAATCCATGTGAGATTTGTGCTGGACAAAGCGGCGGTGGGACAGGTTTTTCTCCGGGTACTCCGGTTATCCCTGTCATCTTCCATTCCAGCAACACTCTCCATTCACATTTCATCGCATCTCTCAGTTATTAATATCACTTTGGGAGTGGCGACCCCATCGTACTAATAGCCTATATCCGCTTCATTCA
This sequence comes from Anabrus simplex, assembly GCF_040414725.1. NCBI lineage: Eukaryota > Metazoa > Arthropoda > Insecta > Orthoptera > Tettigoniidae > Anabrus > Anabrus simplex. The sequence goes on from NC_090266.1 coordinate 1,092,049,450, forward strand.
TTACATCCCTGACCCTTTCAATGACTGGAAAACAGGTTGTAGGTTTTCATTTCCATTAGTCGAGGTAATACATGTAATTGATTCAAGGTACAAGACTACAGGTTAATATCCGCACGAGAATTGACATCGCAAATATGCCATGCTGGTCCATGAATAACCGGTGTAATCGCGTGACAGTTGAATGCAGGCATGCAAACGTGCATGCGTTGTGTCATACAGGTGCAGGATGTCAGCTTGTGGGATGGAGTTTTCTTGTCTGTTGCACTTGGTCGGTCAATACAGAGACGGTTAATGCCGGTAGTGGATGACGCTGGAGTTGTCGTCCAGTGATGTGCTATACGTGCTCGATTGGGGACAGATCGGGGGATCGAGCAGGCCAAGGCAACATGTCGACATTCTGTAGAGTACGTTGGGTTACTGCAGTGGCATGGGGGCGTGCATTATCCTGTTGGAAGACACCACCGGGAATGTTGTTCATGAATGGAAGCACAACAGGTTGAATCACCAGGCGGACTTACAAATCTGCAACCAGGGTGCGTGGGAAAACCACGAGAGTGATCCTGCTGTCATAGGAAATTGCTCCGCAGACCAGAACTCCTGGTGTAAGTCCAGCGTGTCGGCGACGCAGACAGGTGGAATGCAGCCGCTCGCCTGGCCAACACATGGCCATCACTGACACTAAGGCGGAACCGGCTTTCATCGGAAAACACAACGAACCTCCAGTCCGACCTCCAATGAGCTCTAGCTTGACACTATTGAAGTCGCAGACGACGGTGGTTTGCGATAAGAAGAATGCACGCCGCATGGCGTCTGGCTCGGAGCTGTACTTCAAGTAACCGATTTCGAACAGTTCGTTGCGTCACTGTGGTGCCAACTGCCGCTCGAATTGCTGCCACAGACGCATTCCGCTTCTCCACAGCCATATGCCGAATACGGCGGTTCTCCCTCTCGGTAGTGCCACTGGTACGACCAGGGCCTGATCTTCTTGCGAGCGTACCTTCTCGTGACAACTGCTGCCAGCACGCACGTACAGTGAAGACATTCCTGCCACACCGTTCTGCAATAGCGCGGAAGAAATATGCACCTTCACGTAGCCCTATTCATCGGCCTCGTTCAGCCGCAGTGAGTTGTTGATACTGGCCTCATCGTCGCTGTAAGGGAATTCTTGACCCACTCACAGTCACTCCGTCCAATCTAACAGGTAACTAACGCTCTCGCACAGCACAGCCCGTATTGAAAGCAAACCTGATGTGCGAAGTCATGGGACCGCCACGCTAATGCGATTTGCGGGAAATTTGAATCAATGTCATCTTTCAGATTTATGAACACGCCTACCAATGTTTCGTTAATCTAGCACAACCCCTTGTTGGATATTTGGATATTATTTCCGCCAATGTATTATTATTATTATTATTATTATTATTATTATTATTATTATTATTATTATTATTATTATTATTATTATTATTATTATTATTATTATTATTATGGGTCGGTTGTATAAAGTTATACAGTGCAACATAATTTCGTTAACAACGACTGTTGCACATGGCTGTGGGCTGCAGGATGTTTTGTTCGTTAATGGCTTCTGTACTGAAATAGAAGTGAACCTCATTGTCAATACTCTGTGTTTGTCCACTGTTCATCAACTTAAAGTTCTAGCACATTAGTTGGAAGGATGACTGACGATTAACGAACACCCGAACTACGTTCTTCGTGAATAATCAATGAAACATATACGGTACAGGTTTATGTTGAATATCCTTTTCAAATGAACTAACATTCGATACTTCTTCTTGACATTTCCTGGATCCTTTTCAGAACATCTAATTGTTACAATCTATTCCACGTTTGCTATACGTATCACATAACCACCCTTTTGGATTACTCTCTAATCTATATATATAAAATAACTTGTCCTGACTGACTGACTGACTGACTGACTGACTGACTGACTGACTGACTGACTGACTGACTGATTCATCAGCGCCGAGCCAAAACTACTGGACATAAAGAAATGAAATTTTGGACATAGATTCATATTAAGATGTAGGTGCTCGCTAAGAGAGGATTTTTGGATATTCCTTCTCTAAGGGGCTGAAAACGGGGTTGAAATTTTAAAATGAGTGTATCAATATCTCAGAACTTTAAAAGTTTACAGATGTAAAAATTGGTATTTAGAATCTTCTTTAAAAATAAGGGAACACGTATTCTTTTATTTTTAGAAAATCCCAATTGGAGGGGTAAAAAACAGTGAAAAAGGGGTTGAATGCCTTTAATCAGGATACCGGTTCCTATATACAGAAACTGAAGATATTACAGACCTGAAAATTGGTACTTTTGATCTTTGTAAAAAATAAAGAAACACGTATTTTTTTTGTTTTTGGAAAATCCAATTAATGGGGGGGTGAAAAGGGGGGTGAATTTTTAAAATGAGTGCATCTATATCTCAAAACTTTTAAAGTTTACAGATGTAAAAATTGGTATTCAGAATCTTCATTAAAAGTAAAGAACCACGTATTTTTTGTTTTCGGAAAATCCCAATAGGAGGGGGGGAAAGGGGTGAAAATTGGGTTGAATGCCTTTAATCAGGATACTTATATCTCAGAAACTGAAGATATTACAGACCTGAAAATTGGTACTTTTGATCTCATTTAAAAATAAACAAACACGTATTTTTTTGTTTTTGGAAAATCCAATTAATGGGAGGGTGAAAAGGGGGTGAACTTGTAAAATGAGTGAATCTTTATCTCCAAACATTTAAAGTTTGCAGATGTAAAAATTGGTATTTAGAATCTTATTTAAAAATAAAGAAACACGTATATTTGTTTTCGGAAAATCGCAAAAGAGGGGTGAAAAGGGGTGAAAAAGGGGTTGAATGCCTTTAATGAGGATACATATATCTCAGAAACGGTAGATATTAAAGAACTGAAAATTTGTATAAGGGATCTCCTTTAAAAATAAAGAAACACGTATTTTTTGTTTCCGGAAAATCCAATTAAGAGGGGGAGGGGGTAATATTTTAAAATGAGTGTATCTATATCTCAAAACTTTAAATGTTATAGATATGAAAATTGGTATTTAGAATCTCCTTTAAAAATAAAGAAACAAGTATTTTTTTGTTTTTGGAAAATCCAATTAATGGGGGTGTGAAAAGGGGGTGATTTTTTAAAATGAGTGTATCTATAACTCAAAACTTTTAAAGTTTATAGATGTAAAAATTGGTATTTAGAATCTCCTTTAAAAATAAAGAAACACGTATTCTTTTGTTTTCGGAAAATCCCAATAGGAAGGGTGTAAAAGGGTGAATAATGGGTTGAATGCCTTTAATGAGGCTACTTATATTTCAGAACCTGAAGATATTATAGACCTGAAAATTGGTATTTGGGATCTACTTTAAAAGTAAAGCAACACGTAGTTTTTCTTTTTTGGAAAATACAAATATTGGGGGGTGAAAAGGGGGGTGAGGTTTTTAAAATGAGTGTGTCTACATCTTAAAACCTTAAAATTTACAGATGTAAAAATTGGTAGTTAGAATCTCCTTTAAAAATAAAGGAACGCGTATTTTTTTGTTTCCTGTAAATCCCAATAGGAGGGGTGTAAAAGGGTGAAAATGGGTTGAATGACTTTAATGAGGATACATATATCTCAGAAACGGTAGATATTAAAGAACTGAAAATTTGTATAAGGGATCTCCTTTAAAAATAAAGAAACACGTATTTTTTTGTTTTTGGAAAATCCAGTTAATGGCGGTTAAACAGGAGTGACAAATTGGTTTGAATTTTTGAAAGACTATATCTACAGAATATCTTGGAAACGTAAAATGTAACAGACGTAAAAAATGGGTGTTTGGAATCTCCTGTAAATGTAAAGAAACATAGGTGATTTGTTTTTGGAAACTCCACTTAAGGAGAACTCAAAAGGGGTGAAATTTTAAAATGAGAATTTTTTCGGTATATCTAAAAAACATTACATGATACAGAAGTGAAAACTGGTATTCTTTATCTCTATTAAACATAAAGAAACCTGTATTTTTAGTTTTCGGAAATACCACTTGGGCGAAGGGGGAGGAGGGTAAAAGTGACTGAAAATGGTGAATTCTTTTAATTAGGCTACTGATCTCAAAAATGAAGATGTTACAGACGTGAAATTTGATATTTGCAATCTGCTTTAAAAGTAAAGAAACACGTATTCTCGGAAAATCCAATGAAGGGGGGGGGGGGGAGGGGGTGAAAGAATTGAAAAATTAATTGACTTAATTGTATGAGAATACATACATCTAACAAAAACTAAAGTTGTTACAGACGTGAAAATTCGTATTTGGATCTCCTTTAAAAACAAAGAAAAACGCGTCTTGGGGGAAACCATCTTGGGGGACGGGAGTGTAAAGGAGCTGAATTCCTTTCATGTGGACACATAAATCAAAAACTGAAGAAGTTAGAGTCGTGATAATTGGAATTTAGAAGATCCTTTACTATTAAGGAAACAAGTATTTTTGCGGGAAAGTTCACTTATGGGGGGGGGGGGGCGGAGCAGTTGGAAATGAAGTGAAAAAATTAATTATTTTTATGGGGATACATATATCTCAAAACTGAAGGTAATAGACGTGAACATTGGTGTTTGTAATCTCCTTTAAAATTAAAGAAACACGCCTTCTTTTAATTTTTTTTTTTGGGGGGGGATGTTGGCGGTAAATAAACTTAAGGGCGGTGGGGTGTGAAAGGAGGTGAGACCAATTGATTTTATTGTTCTTAATGTACTTATCAGGATCCTCCGTTGCTCAGGCGGCAGCGCCCTGGCCCCTCACAGCAGGGTTCCGTGGTTCAAATCCCGGTCACTCCATGTGACATTCGTGCTGGACAAAACGGAGGCGGGACAGGTTTTCCTCCGGATACTCCGGTTTTCCCTGTCATCATTAATTCCAGAAACACATAATAGTAGTAATAATAATAATAATAATAATAATAATAATAATAATAATAATAATAATAATAACATTAATAATAATAATGTTCCGGACCGTCGTCAAATGTGCTGACCGCGCTGGAAACGGCTCCTGGACAGATAATGACTAAGAATGCAGTCCGGCCGCGGGTTCAGTGCCGCCAAGGCACCCAATATGACACCACGCCGTATCTTCTGAAGGATTTTATCCATATTAAAAATGATTATAGGAAAAGATGGCAAAGATTTACGGACCCAACTGACCGGGAGGAATACCTGAGCCTAACCCGGAAAGTACGAAATCGATTGCTGGAAAGGTTGAAAAATGGGAGGAAACGTGCCGTAATCTAATAGAAAACGAGTCAGATCGGGAATTTTGGTAGATTCTCGCAGAAAACGAGTCAGATCGCGAATTTCGGCGGATTATATATCTAAAACAATAAGCATTCAATTATAAATTTCAGTATAATACCGTAGCGAAGCATGGGTATCTTGCTATAAAATAACTTGTCCTGACTGACTGACTGACTGACTGACTGACTGATTCATCATCGCCGAGCCAATACTACTGGACATAAAGAAATGAAATTTTGGGGATATATTCATATTAAGATGTAGGTGCTCGCTAAGAGAGCATTTTGGGATATTCCGTCGCTAAGGGGGTGAAAAAGGGGGTTGAAATTTTAAAATGAGTGTATCTATATCTCAAAACTGTAAAAGTTTACAGATGTAAAAAATTGGTATTTAGAATCCTCTTTAAAAATAAGGAAACACGTATATTTTTGTTTTCAGAAAATCCCAATAGGAGGGGTGAAAAAGGGTGAAAATGGGGGAAAATGGGTTGAATGCCTTTAATCAGGATACCGGTACTTATATCTCAGAAACTGAAGATATTACAGATCTGAAAATTGCTACTTTTGATCTCTTTTAAAAATAAAGAACCACTTTTTTTTGTTTTTGGAAAATCCAATTAATGGGAGGGTGAAAATGCGGGTGAATTTTTAAAAACAGTGCATCTATATCTCAAAACTTTTAAAGTTTACAGATGTAAAAATAGGTATTTAGAATCTTCACTAAAAAAAAGAAACACGTATTTTTTTGTTTTCGGCAAATCCCAATAGGAGGGGTGAAAATGGATTGAATGCCTTTAATGAGGATACTTATATCTCAGAAACTGAAGATATTACAGACCTGAAAATTGGTACCTTTGATCTCTTTTAAAAATAAAGAAACACGTATTTTTTTGTTTTTGGAAAATCCAAACAATGGGGGTGAAAAGGGGTGTGAATTTTTAAAATGAGTTTATCTATATCTCAAAACTATTAAAGTTTATAGATGTAAAATATGGTATTTAGAATCTCCTTTAAAAATAAAGAAACACGTTTTTTTTGTTTTCGGAAAATCCCGATAGGAAGTGTGGAAAAGGTGAAAAAGAGGTTGAATGCCTTTTAATGAGAATACATATATCTCAGAAACTGAATATATTACAGAACTAAAAATTTGTATATTGGATCTCCTTTAAAAATAAAGAAACGCGTATTGTCGGAAAATCCAATGAAAGGGGGGGGGGGGGAAGAATTCTAAAATTAATTGACTTAATTGTATGAGAATACATACATCTAATAAAAACTAAAGTTGTTACGGACGTGAAAATTGGTATTCTGATCTCCTTTAAAAACAAAGAAATACGCGTTTTGTGGGGGAAACCATCTTGGGGGGCGGGAGTGGAAAGGAGTTGAATTCCTTTCATGAGGACACATAAATTAAAAACTGAAGAAGTTAGACTCGTGATAATTGCTATTTAGAAGATCCTTTACTATTAAAGAAACAAGTATTTTTTGCCGGAAGATACACTTAAGGGGGGGGGGGGTTTGAAGTGTGAAAGGAAGTAAAAAAAGCGAATTATTTTTATGGAGATACTTATATCTCAAAACACAAGGTAATAAACGTGAACATTGGGGTTTGGTATCTCCTTTAAACATAAAGAAACACTCCTTCTTTTAATTTTCTTTTTTTTTGGGGGAGGTTAAATAAACTTAACGGCGGTGGGGTATAAAAGGAGGTGAGACCAATTGATTTTACTGTTCATAATGTACTTATAAGGAGCCTCCGTTGCTCAGGCGGTAGCGCGCCGGCCTCTCACAGCTGGGTTCCGTGGTTCAAATCCCGGTCACTCCATGTGACATTCGTGCTGGACAAAACGGAGGCGGGACAGGTTTTTCTCCGGATACTTCGCTTTTCCCTGTCATCATTCATTCCAGCAACACTGTCCAATATTTCATTTCATTTGTCATTCATCGATCATTGCCCCAGAGGAGTGCTTCGGCAGCCGGCACAATTCCTACTGTCGCCGCTAGATGGGGCTTTATTCATTCCCATCCTGACCCTGTCGAATGACTGGAGACAGGCTGTATATTTTCGATGTACTTATTCTGATCATAAACCGATCTTTTTAACCTTTCCTGGGTTCGTTTTCAACAGGCAACTTTTCCTTCGGAGAACGTTCTTATATTACAGTAGATTCTCCTGGCATATGAATAAAAATGTAATCACATTTGAAATAAACGATAGGAATGAGATTGACCGTCCAATTGTTCACCTCCATAATAAGGTCAATAATGCACGGAAGTATGTCATTCGTATCGCCAGAAATCCCGCACACTTGCCTACGCGCGACAATGGTGCTGGTCACATTCTCAACAATAACAATGGCAGCAGATGTAATTTACCGCCAAGTAGCGGTCTTGCATCTTGCTGTGGGGTCCAGAACATCTATAATAATAATAATAATAATAAAAATAATAATAATAATAATAATAATAATAATAATAATAATAATAATAATAATAATAATAATAATAATAATAATAATGTTCTGGACCGTCGTCAAATGTGCGGACAGCGGTGGAAACGGGTCCTGGACGGGTAATGACTAAGAATGCAGTCTGGCCGCGGGTTCAGTACCGCCAAGGCACCCAAGACGACACCACGCCGGATCTCCTGAAGGATTTGTTCCATATAAAAAATGCTTATAAGAAAAGATGGCAAAGATTTAGGGACCCAACTGACAGGGTGGAATACCTGGACCTAGCCTGGGAAGTACGAAATCGATTGATGGAAATAAAGATTGAAAAATGGGAGGAAACTTGCCATAATCTATTAGAAAACGAGTCAGATCGCGAATTTTGGCGGATTCTCGCAGAAAACGATTCAGATCGCGAATTTCGGCTGATTATATATTTAAAACAACATTCAATTATAAATTTCAGTATAATACCGTAGCGAAGCACGGGTATCTTGCTAGTCTATATATAAAAGAACATGTCCTGACTGACTGATTGACTGACTGACTGATTCATCATCGCCGAGCCAAAACTAATGGACATAAAGAAATTAAAATTTGAGGATACATTTATATTACAATGTAGGTGCTCGCTTAGGGAGGATATTTGGATATTCCGTCGCTAAGGGGGTGAAAAGGAGGATGAATTTTTAAAATAAGTGTATCTATATCTCAAAACTTCAAAAATTTACAGATGTAAAAATTGGTATAGAATCTCCTTTAAAAATAAAGAAACACGTATATTTTGTTTTCGGAAAATCCCAATAGGAGGGGTGAAATGGGTGAAAAAGGGGTTGAATGCCTTAAATGGGGATACTTATGTCTCAGAAACTGAAGATACTACACACCTGAAAATTGGTATTTGTGATCTCTTTTAAAAATAAAGAAACACGTACTTTTTTGCTTTTGGAAAATCCAACTAATGGGGGTTAGACAGGAGTGACAAATTGGGGTGAATTTTAGAAAGATTATATCCTACAGTGTATCTCAGAAACGTAAAATGTTACAGATGTAAAAATTGGTATTTGGAATCTCCTCTAAATGTAAAGAGACGTAGGTGATTTGTTTTTGGAAACTGCACTTAAGGGGAACTAAAAAGGGGGTGAAAGTTTAAAATGAGCGTTTCCGCAATATATCTCAAGAACTTTACATGTTACAGAAGTGAAAATGGTATGTTTATCTCTATTAAAAATAAAGAAACATGTATTTTTTCTTTTCGGAAGAAGCACTTGGGTGGGGTGATAAAAGTGACTGAAAATGGGGTTGTATTCTTTTAATTACGATACTGATATCTCAAAAACTGAAGATGTTACGGACGTGAAAGTTGGTATTTGGAATCTGTTTTAAGAATAACGGAATACGTATTTTTTGTTTTCGGAAATCCATTTAAAGTGGGGGGGGGGGGAAATTGAAAAATTAGTTGAGTTATTTGTATGAAGATACTATTATCTCAAAAACGAAAGATTTTGCAGATGTGAAAATTGGTATTTGTTATCTGTTTTAGAAGTAAAGAAACACGTATTCTCGGCAAATCCAATTAAGGGGGGGGGGTGAAAGAAAATAATTGAAAAATTAATTGAATTAACTGTACAGTATGAGGATACTTGCATCTATTAAAAGCTAAAGTTGTTACAGACGTGAAAATTGGTATGCGGATCTCCTTAAAAAAAGAAAAACACGTTTTGCCGGGAAATCATATTGGAGGGTGGGGTTGAAAATGAGTTGAATTCCTTTTATGAGGATACATATCTCAAAAGATGAAGATGTTAGAGTCGTGATAATTGGTATTTAGAAGATCGCTTACTATTAAAGAAACAAGTTCTTTTGCCGAAAAATTCACTTGAAGGTGGGGGGAGTGAAAGGAAGTGAAAACGTTAATTATATTTATGGGGATACTTATATCTCAAAACTGAAGGTAACCGACGTGGACATTGGTATTTGGAATCTCCTTTAAAAATAAAAAAACACGCCTTTTTTTGGGGGGGGGGAGTAAATCTGCTTAACGGCGGTGGGGCGAGAAAGGAGTTGAGGCCAGTTGATTTTACTGTTCATAATGTTCTTATTCTGATGATAAACCGAATTATTTTTAATCTTTCCTGGGTTCGTTTTCAAGAGCCATCTTTTCCTTTGCAGATCTTGAAGTTAGATTACCGAAGATTCTCCTGGCATATAAATAAAATTTTAAACACGTTTGAAATAAACGATATGAATGATATTGACCGTGCAATTGTTCACGTCTCTAATAAGGTCAATAATGAATGGAAGTATATCATTCATATAGCTAGAAATCCCGCGCACTGGCCTACGTGCAAAAATGGTGCTGGTCACATTGTCAGCAATGACAGCAGATGTAATTTACCGCCAAGTAGAGGTCTTGCATCTTTCTGTGGGGTCCAGAACATCAATAATAATAATAATAATGATAATAATAATAATAATAATAATAATAATATCGGTGCGACGTAAAGCAACTAGCAAAATAATAATAATAATAATAATAATAATAATAATAATAATAATAATAATAATAATAATAATAACAATAATAATAATATTCTGGACCGTCGTCAAAATGTGCGGACCGCGCTGTAAACGGGTCTTGGCCGGGTAATGACTAAGAATGCAGTCCGACCGCGGGTTCAGTACTGTCAAGGCACCCAAGACCATACCACGCCGGATCTCCTCAAGTATTTGATCCCTATTAAAAATGATTACAAGAAAAGATGGCAAAGATTTAGGGACCCAACTGACCGGGTGGAATACCTGGACCTAGCCTGGGAAGTACCAAATCGATTGCTGGAAAGAAAGATTGGAGAATGGGAGAGACTTTGCCATAATCTCTCAGAAAACGAGTCAGATCGCGAATTTTGGTGGATTCTCTAAGAAAACGAGTCAAATCGAGAATCAGCGGATTATATATAAAAGATTAAGCATTCAATTATAAATATCACTATAATTCCGTAGCGAAGGACGGGTATCTCGCTAGTGTGGTTATATTTACAGTTGGAGTTCGAGATACGCAGCGGATATTGAGTACAGTGACACCAGTTTCACTGTCGTTTGGTTCATTTCATCCAAAATCAGCCACTGAGATCGCACATTTGCAACTCACCATTAATATGGAACACCCCTTCTGAATACACAGACTGAGAACTCTACATTGTAAGGAATTATAAGACAAATCTGAGCCTCTATTGCTTTTGGCAAATGCTGATATGGTTTTATAATTTGTATGCGTCAGAAATTCACAGTCTTAATATCTATACGTATATTCAAAGTGTTTCCAAAATGTGTACTGTATTTTTGAAGGATGATTTGTTGAATCTACATTATCAATTCACACAGCTGTGAGCTTGCATTCGGGAGATAGCGGGTTCGAACCCCTCTGTCGGCAGCCATGAAGATTGTTTTCCATGGTTTCCCACTTTCACACCAGGCAAATGCTCGTTCTGTACCTGAATCAAAGCCACGGTCGCTTCCTTACCTCTCCTAGCCTTTTATTATCCCATCGTCGGCATAAGACACATCTCTGTCAGTGCGACGTAAAGCAAAATTAAAATAAATAAATATAAAATAAATAAATAAATAAATAAATAAATAAATAAATAAATAAATAAATAAATAAATAAATAAATAAATCTTGCATCAACTATGAGTCGAGAATATTGCCTAATGTGAAGTACAGAAATCAGTCGATGCAAAATTATGAAATTACGGTGGCACATTACCTGCTGACTTATACTTTCTTCTTCTTTTCCAACCACTTTTCCCACACCTGTGGGGTCGCGGGTTCGAACTGTGTCACACATGTGGATTTGTTCCTTTTTACGGCCGGTTGCCCTTCCTGACACCAACCCTAGATGGAGGGATAAAATCACTATTGCGTGTTTCTGTGGTGGTTGGTAGTGCGGTATGTTGTCTGAATATGATGGGGGCAGTGTTGGGACGGACACATACACCCAGTTCCTGAGTCAGAAGAATTAATCAGAAGCGATTAATTTCCCCGACCGGGAATCGAACCCGGAACCCTATGAACCGAAGGCCAGGACGCTGACCATTCAGCCAACAAATCGAACACATTACTTACTGACGTTAAAGGGTAATATTACACAATATTGAACCTGTACGTGGTCATGAAGTTTCAATAGCAGATTTCCGCTTAGAATCTCCTGGTTTTGCTCTGAGCTCTGTAAGAATGTGAATGTCATACTAGAGTACGAACTGGGATCGGAAGAAAACATTTTTTTTCTGTAAACTCCGGCTAATTAAATTCACACGTCAACTACAACAACACGTGCTGTCAGCAGTCCTCATAAATATAGACGTACAAGGGACTCGGGAGAAAAATAATTTCTAGGTCTAGAAGGGATGAAACAGCTGAGAACGATACTCGCCGAAAATGCGTATGATTTAAACATGACCAGATAGGTACTAATTCGTTATTTCATTGCACAAACGTGCGTCTCTAAATGCCTGGTGAGAGAAATTGAATGGTATGTAGAGAATTGAAAACTAGATTATTTATTGAAACTTCCATTAGTGAAAAGAAAAATCCTTGTGTTGCGTGTGAGTACACGTAATTCAACTTTGGTGTACGTGTTCTGGCTCTCTCGATCAGACATCTGTCTGGCGGTAGATAGACACCCACAATTTAAAAGAAACTCGCTGAAATTTTCGAGCATGGCTTTTATTTCATTCATCGCAACAGCTGCCGGTGTCCAACTTCGCAGAAAAGTATAAATACACTTCACTTTAGATGCCCAAAAGTAGTTACAAAATTTAAAAAACACGATCACCCTTGAACACACATAAATCGTGCAGCCAAACAGCACACAATTTTAAAGGAAATTGATACTTCACATATATCCTTGCGATTTATGTGGTTTAATATAAAATATCTCACCGTTAGACTTCGGGGATGTGATGTATTCAGTGGCTTAGCTGCTGGCATTGAACGCTGATGGCCGAGATTCGCTTCCCGGCGGCTTCTTGGTTGGAATTTTCACGTGGCATTAGGGATTGCATCAGACCGTAAAGCTAGCCTTATATTCAAATGTATGGGGATGCCAAGTAATTACGAAAACCGCTAAGAAAGAGAAAAACCAGCACCTTACTTCGCTCGTAGGAGTAAATATTGATCGATAAGGAAGTTTACACAGCTGAATCTAGCTTGATATGGGAGTCTCTAAATGAATACATTTCGAATTAATTTTAATACTGCTAAATTTATGGATCACCATTACGAAAAATCACACCATACCATAAAGTCTTCATTGAAGTACATGATTATGGTTATGTAAGAAATGTTTACAGTAGAAGCTTCGAAATCTCAGTTTATTTACTGTTATTGGGCAGTTGAAACTTTTTTAAAATTACTGACATGTAGACCACGGATCCTTAGGTAATCACCTATTTTACCTGAGTATCCGGTTCTAAATGTACTTTTTACATACATTTTTGGCTAACTAACTTTTTTATACCAAATGAAGGCTCATTTCAAGATTATTGCCTGCAGATTTCTATTTTTAAGTTAGAAGTCTGGAAAGAGTCCTCTGTGCATTAAAATACAAAATTGCCATTAAAAATAATGATTGAAATGTTCTTAGAAATGTCGGAAATGCCTGCAAACTCAGCAACGACAAGACCTCGAGCAAACTGAGCCGTAACGGGATAGGTATGTTGGCAACAATGTGAACATTGTACTGTAGAACATGCCGAAAATTCGACCACAGGTAAGTTAAATACGAGGGTTGTTTCAGAAGTCATGGCAACGAATTTTTTATTTCCCGAAATGGTATCAACGCCAAACATATAATACGGTGTGTCGTTGTTGTGACTAGAATAACCGCTATGTGAAAATATTTCAACTTAGAATTCTGACCAGAACAGTTGTGTCATCTAAGGTTCAGTATTGCACGAAACACATCAGCGAAGTTTCGTTGTAATTGATATACGTACTGCGGGTAACTATTTCTCCATCGACACAGTAACATAGCAGCATTTCAAGGCGCAACGGTGGTATGCATTTGAAATTATGTAACATGAACTTTGTAATGTTGCCGGCAAATTGGGTATGGGTGCATCGTTTTAGCCGAGATCACGCTCCCTAAGTCAGTTGTCTGATCATAGCTTTGCGTAATGGATGTAACCAAAGTCGAGTAACGTTCGTACATCTTAGTCCGTGAAACTTCGATCTTATTCCCAAGGTGAAGTAGCCATCGCATGGTAAATGTCTTGCCAAAAATAAGGCTTCGTACGAGAATTTCATGTGAGCTAGTGTACATTGACGAAGCTCAGGCAGCCGATGTAATTTCCCGTTTTCTTTAACGGTGGCATACACAACACAGAAAACTAATTTGAAGGATGTTAAACAGTTTTTACGATGAGTAAAAATGATTGCATACAGGGTTGTTGTTGTTTGAGTCATCAGTCCATAGACTGGTTTGATGCAGCTCTCCATGCCACCCTATCCTGTGCTAACCTTTTCATTTCTACGTAACTATTGCATCCTACATCTGCTCTGATCTGTTTGTCATATTCATACCTTGGTCTACCCCTACCGTTCTTGCCACCTACACTTCCTTCAAAAACCAACTGAACAAGTCCTGGGTGTCTTAAGATGTGTCCTATCATTCTATCTCTTCTTCTCGTCAAATTTAGCCAAATCGATCTCCTCTCACCAATTCGATTCAGTATCTCTTCATTCGTGATTCGATCTATCCATCTCACCTTCAGCATTCTTCTATAACACCACATTTCAAAAGCTTCTATTCTCTTTCTTTCTGAGCTAGTTATCGTCCATGTTTCACTTCCATACAATGCCACGCTCCACACAAAAGTCTTCAAAAACATCTTTCTAATTCCGATATCAATGTTTGAAGTGAGCAAATTTCTTTTCTTAAGAAAGCTCTTCCTTGCTTGTGCTAGTCTGCATTTTATGTCCTCCTTACTTCTGCCATCGTTGGTTATTTTACTACCCAAGTAACAATATTCATCTACTTCCTTTAAGACTTCGTTTCCTAATCTAATATTTCCTATATCATCTGCCTTCGTTCGACTGCACTCCATTACTTTTGTTTTGGACTTATTTATTTTCATCTTGTACTCCTTACCTAAGACTTCATCCATACCATTCAGCAACTTCTCGAGATCTTCTGCAGTCTCAGATAAAATAACAATATCATCGGCAAATCTCAAGGTTTTGATTTCCTCTCCTTGGACTGTGATTCCCTTTCCAAATTTCTCTTTGATTTCCTTTACAGCCTGTTCTATGTAAACATTGAAAAGGAGAGGGGACAAACTGCAGCCTTGCCTCACTCCTTTCTGGATTGCTGCTTCTTTTTCAAAGCCCTCGATTCTTATCACTGCAGACTGATTTTTATACAGGTTGTAGATAATTCTTCGTTCTCGGTATCTGATCCCTATCATCTTCAGAATCATAAATAGCCTGGTCCAATCAACATTATCGAATGCCTTTTCTAGATCTACGAATGCCATGTACGTGGGCTTGTCCTTCTTGATTCGATCCTCTAAGATCAGACGTAAAGTCAGGATTGCTTCACGTGTTCCTACATTTCTTCTGAAGCCAAATTGATCTTCCCCCAACTCAGCTTCAACTTGTTTTTCCATTCTTCTGTAAATAATACGTGTTAAAATTTTGCAGGCATGAGATACTAAACTAATAGTGCGGTAGTTTTCACACCTGTCAGCACCGGCTTTCTTGGGAATAGGTATAACAACATTCTGCCGAAAATCGGATGGGACTTCTCCTGTCTCATACATCTTGCACACTAAATGAAATAACCTTACCATGCTGGTTTCTCCTAAGGCAGTCAGTAATTCAGAGGGAATATCATCAATTCCAGGTGCCTTGTTCCTATTTAGGTCACTCACAGCTCTGTCAAACTCTGACCTCAAAATTGGGTCTCCCATTTCATCAGCATCAACAGCCTCTTCATGTTCCAGAACGAAACTATCTACATCGTTACCTTGATACAACTGTTGGATATGCTCCTGCCATCTTTCTGCTTTGTCTTCTTTCCCTAGAAGTGGCTTTCCATCTGAGCTCTTAATATTCATGCACGTAGATTTCCTTTCTCCAAAGGTTTCCTTGATTTTCCTGTATGCAGCATCTACCTTTCCCAGGACCATACAGCCTTCGACATCCTTGCACTTCTCCTTCAGCCATTCTTCCTTAGCTACCTTGCACTTTCTATCCACTTGATTCTTTAATCGCCTGTATTCTTTTCTGCCCTCTTCATTTCTAGCATTCTTGTATTTTCGTCGTTCATCAATCAGGTCTAGTATCTCCTGAGTTATCCACTGATTCTTAGTTGATCTTTTCTTCCTTCCTAACATTTCTTCAGCAGCCCTACTGACTTCATTTTTCATGACTCTCCACTCTTCCTCTACTGTGTTTCTTTCGGCCTTTTCATTTAGTCCTTGTGCAACATGTTCCTTGAAACGATCCATCACACTCTTTTCTTTCAACTTGTCTAGATCCCATCTTTTTGCATTCTTTCCTTTCTTCAATTTCTTCAACTTCAGATGGCATTTCATGACCAACAAGTTGTGGTCAGAGTCCACGTCTGCTCCTGGGAAAGTTTTGCAATCCAACACCTGGTTTCTGAATCTCTGCCTAATCATAATGAAGTCTATTTGATACCTTCCAGTGTCTCCAGGTCTCGTCCACGTATACAGCCGTCGTTTGTGGTGTTTGAACCAAGTATTGGCGAGGACTAAATTATGGTCAGTGCAAAATTCAACCAGCCGACTTCCTCTTTCGTTCCTTTGTCCTAATCCAAATTCTCCTACTGTGCTACCTTCTCTTCCTTGGCCTACCACTGCGTTCCAGTCTCCCATCACAATTAGATTCTCGTCACCTTTGACATATTGTATTAAATCTTCTATCTCCTCATATATTCTTTCAATTTCTTCATCATCCGCTGAACTAGTAGGCATATAGACCTGTACTATTGTGGTGGGCACTGGTTTGGTGTCTATCTTGGCGACAATAATTCTTTCACTATGCTGGTCGTAGTAGCTTATCCGCTGCCCTATTTTCTTATTCATTATTAAACCAACTCCTGCATTACCCCTGTTTGATTTCGTGTTGATAATTCGGTAGTCGCCTGACCAAAAATCCTGTTCTTCCTGCCAACGTACTTCACTTATACCAACTACATCTAACTTTAGCCTATCCATCTCCCTTTTCAGATTCTCTAACCTACCACAACGATTCAAACTCCTAACATTCCACGCTCCGACTCGCAGAATGTCAGTATCCATCTTCCTGATGATCGCCCCCTCTCGTGTAGTCCCCACCCGGAGATCCGAATGGGGGACTAGTTTACCTCCGGAATATTTTACCCGGGAGGAAGCCATCATCAGTACATCTTTCATACAGAGAGAGCTGCATGTCCTCGGGAGGTGGTTACGGCTGTAGTTTCCCGTTGCTTTCAGCCGTGTAGCAGTATCAACACAGCTAAGCCATGTTGAGTATTATTACAAGGCCGTATCAGTCAATCATCTAGACTGCCGCCCTTGCAACAACCGAAAGGCTGCTACCCCCCTTTCGATGAACCATTCGTTAGTCTGGTCTCTCAACAGATACCCATCCGATATGGTTGCACCTGCGGCTCGGCTATCTGCATCATTGGGACACGCAAGCCTCCCCACCGCGGCAAGGTCACATGGTTCGCAGAGGAGGGCATACAGGGTATATGAGAATAAAACAGAAAACAATAATTTCAAAACGCCAGCTTTGTACTTTAAATTTTACTTATATTCCTTATATTCCCGTGTGGTGTCACATTTAAAAGGTCATTGTTGTACACATTCAAATGTTCTTACTACACTTCCTGTCTTTAAGCCATTACGAGAGAAGAAATAGTTGCCAAGACTTCTAAATCAACCCACTCATTTTAAGTGCCAAGAATTTTTGATCTTGAACTTGCGCTGGGACAGAGCTTGTTTGGCCTTCACCTCTACAGGCGAATGTGTGTGTGCTCTGTTGCTGCGATTCGGGTGTGATATTCGAAACCCATGTTCCGTCTCCCGTTACGATCTGACTCAACATGTCGTCACCTTCTTCGGCATAACGAGTTAAAAACGTCATCGAATACTCAAATCTGTACAAAAACAAAAGATTCGCCTGTAAAGGTGAAGGCCAAACAGATTCTGTCCCAGCGCAAGATCAAGATCAGGAACTCTTGGATATCGGAGCAGGCGGCAAGTGTCTATGAAGGGGTATCCAAAACTTAGTTGTAAGGTACGATAAGTGTTTAAACAAACTTGGCGGCTATGTTGAAAAATAGAGTAAAGTGTGTAGAAAATGCAAATAAATGTGGTGTTTGAAAATCTTCTTTCGTTGTGTAGTTATTTTAAAACGGCCCCGACTTAAAAATACTCCTCGTATTGAACCCATAATTCTACGTTGAAAAATAATTGCAGATATTTATTTCAGTTACAAAAAACTTTTTTGAGAGTAGGCATGTTTTATTTCAAGAGTCTCGCTATCCGTTGGAACAGAACTCTCCGTGACGAGCGAGCCACCCCCTCGTAAAATTCCGGGACACTTCGGTTGATATCGAGTACTGACTAAATTAGCAATTTTGGAAAATACCTCATAACCAGAGATTTTGGCGACATGGTTAATCCAGGAATAAAGGATTGAAATTATTAATAAACATTAAACTGGGGACAGAATCCACAGGGTGAATTTAAATATAATTAAGATTGGAGGAAAGTTGGCATCCATACTCGCGGATTTGCGACACGTGCCGAGGTCATCTCTGAAGAAAGTCTGCGAAATGACATGTCGGAAATAAATTTAGTACGCCAGTTGCAAGCACGGGAAAAATATAAAATTAACACCATAGTGAATTATAATTCTGTCTGAATTTGTGGAATAAATTTCAAGAAAATTGGTCCACCGGATGTGGAATTAGGAGATTTCACCACCAAGCTTCATGGGGAGGGTTGCGTGCTCTCAGAGGGTATAAACAAAATCCCCTCCACCTACATTTACACATTCTATCTGAAGGTCAGGACGGTGGAACCCACGTCGCTCGTCTACGAGGAAGTGCGGGATTTGTGTCTTAAAATCGACTTATGTTGTCTATTCATGGGAATGGTTTAAGTAGGGTATTTAAATTAAGGTGATAGAAATTTTCCTGAGCTTCCGCTGACTCATAGGGAAGAGTGCTACGTACCCCTCTGGAACGTAACTGCCAGGGTTCGGCTTCTTAAATAAAAATGCAAGATTTTTTCTCTTTCTAAAATAAATTTAAATGTAGGTTTATTTTCCGCCCCTTAGACTTTAAAATTGCCTTCCCCAATGGGTACCCGTAAAATGTGAGGAAGCACGAGTGGTTACCCTCCTTCACTTCTTACCTACTTCGTTTTCGTTGGATAAGTTTTTCTAACCTTCTAAAATTTATGATTATTTGTTCAACCTTTATATTTTCCATAACTTAGTCACGTTGTAGCAATGCCTAGCCTCTGTTTCAGCGGGCCTTATTCCCAATTAGGTATTGTACGGTTTAAATTATTCTTTGGAGTGCTCGATTTGCACCTCCGGTCTCAACTTTGTCCTCATCCTTTTCAAATTAACCGTATATTATGATTTGTCTGTCCGGCCCCATGGCTATATGGTTACAGTGCTGGCCTTTGGTCATAGGGTCCCGGCTTCGATTCCCGGCAGGGTCGGGAATTTTAACCTTAATTGGTTAATTCCGCTGGCAAGGGGGCTGGGTGGATTTGTCGTCTTCATCGTCATTTCATCCTCATCACGACGCGCAGGTCGCCTACGGACGTCAAATCAAAAGACCTGCATCTGGCGAGCCGAACTTGTCCTCGGACACTCCCGGCACTAAAAGCCATACGCCATTTTTTAAATGATTTTTCTGTTCATGACCCTGTAAAATGGGCCTTTTGCTCCTGTTTATTATGACCCTTATGCTTGAAGAATCTGTATTGCCAGACAATT
Organism: Anabrus simplex; assembly: GCF_040414725.1. NCBI lineage: Eukaryota > Metazoa > Arthropoda > Insecta > Orthoptera > Tettigoniidae > Anabrus > Anabrus simplex. The sequence goes on from NC_090266.1 coordinate 1,092,069,225, forward strand.
TTAATTAACGTACTCTACTGGCCCAAGTAAGAGGCGTTTCCAGAATATGTTGTAATTTGGACTCTAGGATTTGGAAACCCGTATTATTTAAAATTGTTGCAGAAGCTACGGCATCTTTCATTGTTTGGTATCGAATATACTTATACTATCCTGTATAGGCTAGCCTCGTTGTCAAAATGTAGTGTGAAAAAGGCTTGAAAATTCAGAAAAATTCGACTAGGTCATTTTAAAAGGGAACCTTTCCCCTTGGAATTTTAAGGTTTTCGAGCTTTCGGCTTCCCCTATTGTAATTTAATCTGAGCCTCTGAACTCCCTTTTGTAAATTATTCGAAGCTGGCGAGCTCTCTTTCTGTGAATATTTTGACATAACAAACTATATAATTGTAAAAATTATTGCGCATTAATTCTTCTCTGGTTATTTTCTGATCTTCATGCTCTCTCTTCTACTCTGTTAACTTCTTGTAGTTGTGTTTAAAAGTCATCGTTCTTTTCTTGAAAAGAAAGTTAATTCTTTTCTAATATTATGTTTGTAATACTTAAACTCTGATTTATTCTTTGTCCAGGCATTCACCCCTCACGCTTCTTTGCCTCTGCGAACGACGAAAATAACCGTAACGATGATAATAATAATAATAATAATAATATTTTTTTTTGCACGCGGTCGGTACCTATCCAGAATGTGTATCTTGTGCTGTAAGTGGCAGTAACAGCTACGTGGTCACCTATGTCATTCACACATAGGATGTTGATTTGCGTCAATAATAAACAGATACTTATCCGAATATTTATGTCATTGGCCTTTGTTTAACGAGAAAATGGCCCTTTATATTTAACAGCCTCTGAAACTTGTGGCAATTTGTGTATGTCTGTAACACCGCTGGTCTAGTGTTGAGCGTCCCTGACATCCACATGGTGTAATTGACTGCCACATTCCAATTTAACATCTGCCGGAAGTGAAGTCTGGTGATGCGGAATGCTCGTTCAAAGTTTATAGACTGATTTTTAGAGACAAACACTATAGGTTTTCTCTAGAAAACTTTGAGAATTTATTTATTTATTTATTTATTTATTTATTTATTTATTTATTTATTTATTTATTTATTTATTTATTTATTTATTTATTTATTTATTTATTTATTTACAATCTGCATTACATTGCACCGACACATATAGGTCTTATGCCGACGATTGAATAGGAATAGCTAGGAGTGGGAAGGAAGTGGCCGTGGCCTTAATTTTCAGTCCCAGCATTTTACTGGTGTGAACATTGGAAACCACGCAAAACCATCTTCAGGGCTGCCGGCAGTGGGGTTCAAACCCACTAGCTACCGAATGCAAGCAAATAGCTACGTGATCCGAACCACACAGCCACTTCCTCGGTATTTCTTTCTTTCTTTCTTTATTTTTTCATTTGGGATACCAAAACAGCGGGATGCCGCACTACACAGCTCCACGGTAGATAGTTATAATACAGTAGCATAATGCAAACTTAAAAATATAGGTATAAATGAAGGAACAACGAAGAAATATCAACTAATAACAAAAGTAAAGGATGTAATTAAAAGTAACATGATAAATGCATGGAAACAACAGTTAACAATTTATAAATATGGACAAATTTAAAGAAAGAGATTGGAAGTAAAACGAAGAGAAGAACTTATACTGTAGCTAAGCACAGGAAGGTAAATGCCAATATTGCGAATCCAACAATTCGTTGATTCAATTTTCATGGATTTTTAAATACATTTTGTCGTATTCATACCATTTTATATAAATGCAGCTTGGGCACTCAATTACTATTTCCTGTCGTCTGCAACGCTATGCATAGGTTGGCTTATTTGCCCTCGCTATTAAATATGCTAATTTTGAAGCACTGTACTCATTTTCATGTACATAATGTTTTTCTATCCCATGCGCTTAGCATTATTTCATGTTTTATAAAACTTAAATGAATTACTGGAGAACATCTAAAAGACATTTTAGGACCTAAAAGAAGCCTCCGTGGCTCAGACGGCAGCGCGTCGGCCTCTCACCGCTGGGTACCGTGGTTCAAATCCCGGTCACTCCATGTGAGATTTATGCTGGACAAAGCGGAGGCGGGACAGGTTTTTCTCCGGGTACTCCGGTTTTTCCTGTCATCTTTCATTCCAGCAACACTCTCCATTCTCATTTCATAGCACCTATCACTCATTAATATAAATCACTTTGGGAGTGTCGACCCCATCGTAATAACAGCCTATATATGATTCGTTCATTACATCCCTGACCCGGTCAATGAGTGGAAAACAGGTTGTAGGTTTTCATTTTCAGGACCTAAAAATCCATGGTCTAAAGAAGCATAATGATGCGCTAGGAAAACCGAGAAGAAAAGCATTTCTATTAGAAACATGGTGACTCCTGGATGAGTGGAAGTTATTGTTTTCTCCGCAAGTTGGATCAAATATTTGCTCAATGCCTGGTCACTTTTCATCACTTCAGGAATTAATTTTGTGTTAATTTATGCTGTAGGCTAGTTGAACTTCAGTGTCATGTTCCTGTCTTGAAGTTTAAGTCTCATTTTTAAAGATCTTGGCTTCCTAATCGGGAACTGAATCAATGTTCCTTTTAGTGCTCTAAGGGGTCTTTACTGCCCTCCTATGATTCATTAGCATCTTTTACGAAACGCTTCTGAAGAGTGTAGTGACGTTGACCAAATCCAAGGACCTGGATAAAGTTTCGCAGCATGGGAGCATACTACGAGGGTGGAATTTTAATTTAGAGACTTAAGCAACAACAACTCATCGCGACGAGTGACTGTGGCACATCACATCAACTAACATAAAATTTTAAATCGTTCACATATATAACTTTAAGCTCTGTAAGGTGACAAACGAGACTGATCAAGTCTCTCGTGCTCAACGATAAGGTTGGAAATTGTCTCGTTCGCAAAGCCGAGATTAAAATGCATGCTATTGTAAAGGCTCTCGATGATTCCTTTCCGGCTGTCTCCGCACTTGCCGGGACACTATCTTATTCCAAGTCCGAGATATTTGCTATGTTCCATTCCCAGTCCTAATTCTTATTCTTCTTCTTCTATCCCTACCGCTTTTCCCACACCTTGCGAATTGCGTAACACATGTGAATTTGGCCCTGTTTCCGGCAGGATGCCCTTCCTGACGTCAACCCTATATTGTAGGATGTATTCACTATTGCGTGTTTCTGTGGTTGTTGGTAGTGTAGTGTGTTGTATGAAGATGATGAACAGGAGAGTATTGGGAAGGACCCAAATACCCAGTCCCCGAGCCAGAAGAATTAATCAGAAGCGATTTGAAACAAACTCGGGACCAGTACGCTGACCATTCAGCCAACGAGTCGGACACAGTCCCAGCCTTACAGCTAACCAAAATAAGTTTAGATCATTTAAACACATAGCCAGATTTGCCATATAAAGTGTCAAAAGTCGTAGGACAGTTAATGGCAGAGAGCAAGGGAAGAAGGAAACATAGCACAGCACCACAGGCAATAAGACGAGAACTTGTGAAGATTTCCGGTTTTCCAATGCCCGACATCCAAAGGAAGTTTCCGTGTCATATTCACCCTAGTTAATCTATATATACGGAGTGGTCGGAAACAACGTGACCCGAGCATATGAACGTTAGAGCGTCGGTCATACTGAAAGGTAATTTGAAAAGAAAATACGTCGATATTTCACACCGTTGTCATTTTATCAGCTGCTGAAGTTAGCCAATCAGATCGCTTCGCGTGAAAATTCAAATGGGCTTTACAAGGCGTTGTTGCAAAATCTACACGTGTTTTAGTCGGGCTTGAGAGATATGCCGAGAAATGAGCATCAAACACCAACACATCGTGGGTTTCAGCCAATGCCACCGTAGGGTGCTTGCTGTGGGCCGAGCCTATCAGCAGGGAGGTCCTTGTTCAGGTTCCTCCCCTGAAGAATTTTATTTCTTCTTTTGGCGCTTCCCAGCCGGTCATAAGCCACGTGATGGTTTAGCAACACCGCCTCTCAAAGCCCATCTGTAATCGCCCATGGAGCGATCTGATTGGTTAACTTCAGCAGCTGATAAAATGAAAACGGCGCGAGATACTAACATTTGTTTTCAAATTACATATCAATATGACCAACGCTCAGTTCACGTTGTTTCCGACCAACCTGTATACAGTTTTCTCGTAAGTAATTTATTTTAAATCAGTACGTAATGTAGCTTTTAAATAATCATTCTATGTAAATTAATGCATAATTTTATGATCCTAATTTTAACGGGTTGAGAATTCCAGGTGCCGCCTGCGGAGATAATAAAGTACTTGCTGTAGCCAGTTCATCGGTGAATAGGCACATTCACATAGATTCAGATGTTGATTCGTTTGTGGCCTGATTTGACCATAACCACGAGATTTCGAAGAACGCTGGAGAGATATAACCGAACAATAGTTCACAAGTATGTAGTGTGCATGCTTTAAAAAGTCTGATCATTATTAATTATTACTACCGACTTCATTGGAAATGAACTCTGCCTCGGCATGTATTTGTGATGGTCACGACTGTTCATTTCTTATTAAACCACTAGCCATCATGGATATTCCATCGATTCTAGAATCTCATTTCCAACTCCTTTATACCTTGATGGAATCTCTCTCTCTCTATTTTTATTTTAAATACTTTTAGTTCTTTAGGAGGTAGTGTAGAGTAGAGAGCAGAAAATGTAGCCTCAGCGTGAAGTTTCCACCGCATCAGAATGTCTGGAATATTCGTACGTAATTGTGCAATCTCCCAGGATTTATCATCTGTAATCTCTTTGCCTGTAGATCGAAGTCGTTCACAGTGGGCGGATCTGTGACCAGACAAAAACGTCTTCTTTCACTGTTGCCTGGGATACCAATGGGAATGTCAGAGTGCGGTGCTGGTATCAAGAGCCATGCCTAACCAAGGCCTTGGCAAACTATTTCGTACCGAGCAAGTGGCTGCGTGGTTTGGGTCACGTTGCTGTCAGCTTGCATTCGGGAGATACTGGATTCGAACCCCACTATCAGCAGCCCGAGAATGTTTTCGGTGGTTTGCCATTTTCACACCAGGCGAATGCTGGGGCTGTACCTTATTTAAGGCAATGATCGCTTCCTTCTCGGTCCTAACCCATTTTTATCCCATCGTCGCTATCAGACCTATTTCTGTCAGTGCGACGTAAAACAAATATAATCCCTAATTACAGAATCAAGCTTGTAATTTTACATGTATTATGATACACTGTTCATAGCCACGGGGCCTATAGTTTTATGTGTAATCTGAACTACAGGGATATAATTTTCCATTTCAAAAACCCACATGCGTTGGCCGGGATTCAAACCGTGGACGCCTTGGTGAGTACCCAGTGATTGTGTCACTCGGCTATGACGCCCCCGTAGTCACTGTTTATCATTCACGTAAGATCATGGATATTTGTTTACCACTCCTTGTTGTCTTATTAAGTTACTCCTCCTCTGGGGATATGTGTTAGTGTGTCAGCCTTCTGAGCTGAAGTTGGCGGGTCCAATCCCGGCCCAGTTCGGTAGTATTGGAAGGTGCTCAAATGCGTCAGCCTCGTGTCGATAGATTTAGCGGCACGTAAATTAACTCATGCAGGACAAAATTCTGGTACCTCATGGTCTCCGAAAGCCGTAGTTAGAGGAATGTAAAACCAAAGACATTATTATTAGGCTAGTATTATTTGTATCATTGTTACAAATAAAACTTCGCTTGTTCCATTACTCTAATTTATTTCAGGATGATTCAATAAAAAGCACACACACACACGCACATACATTTAAACACACACAATTCTAACCAGTTATGAATGACCACACTTACTAATTACAAGTCTATTCACAAGTTCCTCTTCCTTATGGCACCGCACACTATCCTGCTCGTTGTTACCCGGGGACTGCTAATCCTTACTTTCACTTCCCCAAATCTAGACAACTCATACAGCAGCTGTGTGTAGACCGCTAGATTTGAACACAGTGCCACTGGCTACAAAACACACGTTGACTGTTCGTTGGTTCGACTCCACAGATAGTCCAGTAAAATGAAATGGCGTATGGATTTTAGTGCCGGAAGTGTCCGAGGACAAGTTCGGCTTGCCAGATGCAGGATGTTGAAGACGACATATACACCCAGACACCGTGCCAGCGGAATTAACCAATTATGGTTAAAATTCCCGACCCTGTCAGGGCTGCCGACAGTCGGGTTCAAACCCACTATCTCTCAAGTGCAAACTGACAAATACGTGATGGAAACCGCGTAACCAACTCGCTTGGATTTTACTTAACCACTCCAATTGAAATGTTCGGGATTCACATTAAAATATGATAAGAATAATAATAATAAGAATAAGAATAAGAATAAGAATGAGAATAAGAATAAGAATCTGATTTTTCTGGGAGAAGATGTGCTGGTAGTCACACCATGTAGGGGCTATTACAGCAACTTCCACACTTCTAACATTCACTCCGATATACCTTCGTCGTCACCATCCCCCACTCCTTTCTCTCGCGGATTTTTATCTTTTCTTCGTAAGTGTCCAACGGTCTAACCAGCCCCGTGGTGTAGGGGTAGCGTGCCTGCCTCTTACCCGGAGGCTCCGGCTTCGATTCCCGGCCAGGTCAGGGATTTTTACCTGGACCTGAGGACTGGTTCGAGGTCCACTCAGTCTACGTGATTAGAATTGAGGAGCTATCTGACGGTGAGATACCGGCCCCGGTCTAGGAAGCCAAGAATAACGGCTGAGAGGATTCGTCATGCTGACCACGCGACACCTCGCAATCTTCAGACCTTCGGGCTCAGCAGCGGTCGCTTCGTAGGCCATGGCCCTTCAAGGGCTGTAGTGCCATGGGGTTTGGTTTGGTTCTTTGGTCCAACAGTCTGGCCAGTCATTATCAGTCCGATTCCTTTTGACCCCGTGAATATTCGGCCTTGGTTTCGTTATCCTCTTCACCGCGTGTGATTCCGGTATTAGTATTGTGTTTTACAGAATCACAACTAGACTTGGCCATTTCTACTTCTTCAACCTTCCTTATTTTACTCACTGATTGAAACCAACTACTTATTTTACTTCTTTGTAACAACGATTGCACTTATTTAACTTAGAGTAGCGGATATAGAACTGATAGTCTGACAATGGAAACAGTCGGGAGGTGCACACAACTTTCTGTTTTCGCCCGCGCTACCAAACTATGAAGCCTATAAGGCATGTATGCATCGTGCCAACTTGCGAGAATCAAAACTGAAAATACAATTCGTGCACAGTACCATCTGTTATAATGTGTATAATACATTGTTCTGTGAATAAACTGCAATTCGTGAAATTAAAACACTGATAATAATATTAATAAACAACTACAATTTCAGCACTATACCGCAGGGGACCCGAGTTCGATTCTCGACAGGGTCGGGAATTTTAACCAGAATTGTTTAATTCCCCCTGGCACGGGGACTGGGTGAATTGGTCGTCTTCATCATAATTTCATATCCATTACGACGCACAGGTCGCCTACGGGCGTCAAGTCGAAAGACCTGCACCTGGCGAGCCTAACATTTCCGCGGACACTCCCGGCACGAAAATCCATGCACCATTTCATTTCTACATTCTTTCTATTAGTATTATAATACTAGCAAGATACCCGTGCTTCGCTACGGTATTATACTGAAATTTACAATTGAATGCTTATTGTTTTAGATATATAATCCGCCGAAATTCGCGATCTGACTCGTTCTCTGCGAGAATCCACCAAAATTCCCGATCTATTATTTTACGGCACGTTTCCTCCCATTTTTAAATCTTCCTTTCCAGCAATCGATTTCGTACTTCCCGGGTTAGGCTCAGGTATTCCTCCAGGTCAGTTGGGTCCGTAAATCTTTGCCATCTTTTCCTATAATATTTTTAATACGGATATAATCCTTCAGGAGATCCGGCGTGCTGTCATACTGGGTGCCTTGGCGGCACTGAACCCGCGACCGGACTGCATTCTTAGTCATTACCCCTCCAGGAGCCGTTTCCATCGCGGTCCGCAATTTGACGACGGTCCGGAATATTATTATTATTATTATTATTATTATTATTATTACTATTATGTGTTGCTGGAATGGCTGATGACAGGGAAAACCGGAGTATCCGGAGAAAAACCTGTCCCGCCTCCGTTTTGTCCAGCACGAATGCCACATGGAGTGACCGGGATTTGAACCACGGAACCCAGCTGTGAGAGGCCGGCGCGCTGCCGCCTGAGCAACGGAGGATCCTTATAAGTACATTAATAACAGTAAAATCAATTGGTCGCACCTCCTTCTACACCCCACCGCCGTTAAGTTTATTTACAGCCACCCCCCCCCCTCGAAAAAGAATTAAAAGGATGCTTGTTTCTTTATGTTTAAGGGAGATTCTAAACACCAATGTTCACGTCTATTACCTTCAGTTTTGAGATATAAGTATCCACATAAAAATAATTTACTTTTTTTCACTTCATTTCACAATAATCTCTCCTCCCCCTAAATGAATTTTCCAGCAAAAAAATACTTGTTTCTATAATAGTAAAGGATCTTCTAAATACCAATTATCATGACTCTAACTTCTTCAGTTTTTGATTTATGTGTCCTCATGAAAGGAATTCAACTCTTTTACACTCCCGCCCTCCAAGATGGTTTCCCCACCAAAACGCCTTTTTCTTTGTTTTTAAAGGAGATCCAAATACGAATTTTCACGTCTGTAACAACTTTAGTATTAGATGTATGTATTCTCATACAATTAAGTCAACTAATGTTTCAATTCTTTCACCCCCCCCCTTCATTGGATTTTGGATTTTCCGAGAATACGTGTTTCTTTACTTTTAAAGCAGATTGCAAATATCAAATTTCACATCTGTAACATCTTCATTTTTGAGATATCAGTAGCCTAATTAAAAGAATTCATCACCATTTTCAGTCATTTTTACCCCCCCCCCCCGCCCTCCACCCAAGTGGTATTTCCGAAAACTAAATATACACTTTTCTTTATGTTTAATAGAGATAAAAAAATACCATTTTTCACTTCTGTAACATGTTAAGTTTTTTAGATATCCGAAAAAATTCTCATTTTAAAATTTCACCCCTTTTGGGTTCCCCTTAAGTAGAGTTTCCAAAACAAATAACCTACATTTCTTTACATTTACAGGAGATTTACACCCACTTTTTACGTCTGTAACATTTTACGATTCCAAGATATTCTGTAGATACAGTCTTTCAAAAAATTCACCCCAATTTGTCACTCCTGTTTAACCGCCATTAATTGGCTTTTCCAAAAACTAAAAAATACGTGTTTCTTTATTTTTAAAGGAGATCCCATATGCGAATTATCAGTTCTATAATATCTTTCATTTCTGAGATATGTGTATCCTCATTAAAGGCATTCAACACATTTTTCACCCTTTTACACCCCTCCTATTAGGACTTACTGGAAACAAAAAAATACGTGTTCCTTTATTTTTAGAGGAGATTCTAACCACCAATTTTTACATCTGTAAATTTTAAAGTTTTAAGATGTAGACACACTCATTTTAAAAAATTCACCCCCGTTTTCACCCCCCAATATTTGGATTTTCCAAAAACGAAAAAATACCTGTTTCTTTACTTTTAAAGTAGATCCAAAATACCAATTTTCAGGTTTGTAATATCTTCAGGTTCTGAAATATAAGTATCCTCATGAAAGGCATTCAACCCATTATTCACCCTTTTACACCCTTCCTATTGGGATTTTCCGAAAACAAAAGAATACGTGTTTCTTTATTTTTAAAGGAGATTCTAAATACCAATTTTTACATCTATAAACTTAAAAAGTTTTGAGATATAGATACACTCATTTTAAAAAATCACCCCCTTTTCACCCCCCCCCCATTAATTGTATTTTGCACAAACAAAAAATACGTATTTATTTATTTTTAAAGGAGATCCCAAACACCAATTTTCAGGTCTGTAATATCTTCAGGTTCTGAAATATAAGTAGACTCATGAAATGCATTCGACCCCTTTTTCAACCTTTTCCACCCTTCCTATTAGGATTTTCCGAAAACAAAATATACGTGTTTCTTTATCTTTAATGGAGATTCTAAATACCTATTTTTACACCTATAACCTTTAAAAGTTTTGAGATATAGATACACTCATTTTAAAATATTACCCCTTTTTTACCCCCCTTAATTGGGTTTTACAAAAACAAAAAATACGTGTTTCTTTATTTTTAAAGGAGATCCCAAACACCAATTTTCAGGTCTATAAGATCCTCATTTTCTGAGATATAAGTAGCCTCATTAAAGGCATTCAACCCCTTTTTCACCCCTTTTCATACTTCCTATTGCGATTTTCCGAAAACAAAAGTACGTGTTTCTTTATTTTTAATGAAGATTCTAAATACCAATTTTTACATCTGCAAACTTTAAAAGTTTGGAGATATAGATTCACTAATTTTAAAAATTCACCCCCTTTTCACCCTCCCATTAATTAGATTTTCCAAAAACAAAAAAATACGTGTTTCTTTATTTTTAAAAGAGATCAAAAGTACCAATTTTCAGGTCTGTAATATCTTCAGTTTCTGAGATATAAGTACCGGTATCCTGATTAAAGGCATTCAACACATTTTCCCCCATTTTCACCCTTTTTCACCCCTCCTATTGGGATTTTCTGAAAACAAAAAAATACGTGTTTCCTTATTTTCAAAGAAGATTCTAAATACCAATTTTTACATTTGTAAACTTTTAAAGTTTTAAGATATAGGTGCACTCATTTTAAAACTTCACCCCCCCTTTTCACCCCCTTAGCAACGGAATATCCAAAAATCCTGTCTTAGCGACCACCTACATCTTAATATGAATGCATCCCCAAAATTTCATTTCATTATGTCCAGTAGTTTTGGCTCGGCGATGATGAATCAGTCAGTCAGTCAGGACAAGCTATTTTATATATATATAGATTAGCTAAATTATCTCATGCGGTACAGTGCTGAAATTAGTCCATTTAGTCATGGAGCCAGACAAGAATGTAGCGAAAGTAACTTAAAATATTTGGGTGCACTAAGACTTGATTTATTTGTACCGCTGACTTGCAATAGGTTAGATACCAATTCAGCCTCACAGATGAAAATCGCCATGTTCCTACAAACCATACTTGAAGAATATTGACCCTCCAACAACAATCTGCAAGTTCCTAGAAGCCATGCTTGATGCCCCTCCAACTCGACATTTTAAACCTACTTCATATCTCTCGTTCATGACATTTAACATTGTACCGTAACAGATCACTTGGCATAACCTTCTTATTATATTGGAGAAGCTGAATAAAAATATCTTTCATGTAGAAATTCTGACGGGCTCAGCTTCAGGAAGAAAGTAGGCCTACTTTTTTCCAAGAATGGATGTAGCACCTGTTAATCCCAATATACCATTCGTTCTAAAAAGAAGCCTTCCTTGTCAGAATGAACAAGTCACCAGGACAAACTTTAAAGTTGGGATAAAACTCTCTATTCGAGAATTTTGGATAGCCGTATGCTGCTTTCTTAAGACTGCACTGATATTTTCATTTTTATAATTTGCTTTACGTCGCACCGACACAGATAGATATTATGGCGACATTAGGATAGGAAAGGGTAAGGAGCGGGAAGGAAGTGATCGTGGTCTTAATTAAAGTAAACCCTCAGCACTTGCTTTCAGGGCTGCTGATTATCTCCCGATTGCAAGCTAACAGCTACTTGCTCGGTAGTGCGCTGATCTATATAGACGTCAAAGTACAACTCCAGTTTACAACTACACTCAGTATGATTCGCAAGGAAATCTATTATATACTAGCAAGATACCCGTGCTTCGCTACGGTATTATACTGAAATTTATAACTGAATGGATATCGATTTATATATAATCCGTCAAAATTCGAGATCTGACTCGTTTTTTGAGAGATTACGGCAAGTTCCCTCCCATTTTTCAATCTTTCTTTCCAGCAATCGATTTCGTACTTCCCGGGCTAGGACCATGTATTCCACCCGGTCAGTTCGGTCCCTAAATGTTTGCCATCTTTTCCTGTAAGCATTTTTAATATGGATCAAATTCTTGAGGAGATTCGGCGTGGTGCCTTCTTGGGTGCCTTGGCAGTACTGAACCCGCGGCCGGACTGCATTTGTAGTCATTACCCGTCCAGACCTGTTTCCAGCGCGGTCCGCACATTTGACGACGGTCCAGAATATTATTATTATTATTATTATTATTATTATTATTATTATAGATGTTCTGGACCCCACAGCAAGATGCAAGACCGCTAATTGGCGGTATATTCCATCTGCTGCCATTGTCATTTTTGACATTGTGACCAGCACCATTGTCGCGCGTAGGCAAGTACGCGGAATTTCTGGCGATACGAATGACATACTTCCGTGCATTATTGACCTTATTATAGAGGTGAACAATTGGACAGTCAATCTCATTCCTATTGTTTATTTCAAATGTTTTTAATTTTTATTTATATGCCAGGAGAATCTACTGTAATCAAAGAACGTTCTCCGAAAGAAAGATGGCTCTTGAAAACGAACCCAGGAAAGATTAAAAATGATCGGTTTACGCTCAGAATAAGTACATCGAAAATCCACAGCCTGTTTCCAGTCATTCGACAGGGTCAGGAATGGAATGAATAAACAGTAAAATCAATTGGTCTGACCTCCTTTTACACCCCCACCGTCGTTATTTCATTCCCCCCACCCCTCCCCCGCAAAAAAGAAAAGAAGACGTGTTTCTTGATGTTTAAAAGAGATTCCATACTCCAATGTTCACGTCTATAACCTTCAGTTTTGAGATATAAGTATCCCCATAAAAATAATTCACTATTTTCACATCTTTCGCACCCCCCCCCCTAAGTGAATTTTCCTGCAACATACTCGTTTCTTTAATAGTAAAGTAACTTCTAAATACCAATTATCACGACTCTAACTTTTGATTTATGTGTCCTCATGAAAGGAATTCAACTCCTTTTCACTCCCGCCCCCCAAGATTATCCCCCCCCCAAAACGCGTTTTTCTTTTATTTTAAAGGAGATCCAAATACAAATTTTCACGCCTGTAACAAATATAGTTTGTATTAGATGTAAGTATTCTCATACAATTAAGTCTATTAATTTTTCAATAATTTCACCCCCCTCCTCCACCTCCATGGACTTTTGGAGATTACGCGTTTCTTTACTTTTTAAAGCAGATTCAAAATATCAAATTTCACGTCTGTAACATCTTCATTTTTGAGATATCATTAGCCTAATTAAAATAAATCTACACTATCTTCAGTCAATTTTACCTCCCCCCTCCACCCAAGCGGTATTTCCGAAAACTAAAAATACACGTCTTTATTTTTAATAGAGATAAAAATACAATTTTTCACTTCTGTAACATGTTAACTTTTTTGAGATATACTGTAGAAATTCTCATTTTAAAATTTCACCACTTTTAGTTCCCCTTAAGTGGAGTTTCCGAATACAAATCACCTATGTTTCTTTACATTTACAGGAGATTCCAAATACACACTTTTCACGTCTGCAACATTTTACGTTTCTCAGATATTCTGTAGATATATTCTTTCAAAAAATTCACCCCAATTTGTCACTCCTGTTCAACCGCCATTAATTGGATTTTCCAAAAGCAAAAAAATACGTGTTTCTTTGTTTTTAAAGGAGATCCCATATACAAATTTTCTGTTCTGTAATATCTTCAGTTTCTGAGATATATGTATCCTCATTAAAGGCATTCAACCTATTATTCACCCTTTTAAACCCATCCTATTGGGATTTACAGAAAACAAAAAAATACGTTTTCCTTCATTTTTAAGGGAGATTCTAAATACCAATTTTTACATCTGTAAACTTTCGTAGTTTTAAGATGTAGACACACTTATTTTAAAAATCCCCCCCCCCCTTTTCACCCCCCATTATTTGGATTTTCCAAAAACGAAAAAAACCTGCTTCTTTAGTTTTAAAGTAGATCCAAAATACCAATTTTCAGGTCTGTAATATCTCCAGGTTCTGAAATATAAGTAGCCTCATTAAAGGCATTCGACCTATTATTTACACTTTTAAACCCATTTTATTGGGATTTACAGAAAACAAAAAATACGTTTTCCTTCATTTTTAAGGGAGATTCTAAATACCAACTTTTGCATCTGTAAACTTCAAACGTTTTGAGATATGGATACACTCATTTTAAAAATTCGACCCCTTTTCACCCCCCCACCATTAATTGGATTTTCAGAAACTAAAAAAAAAGTGTTTCTTTATTTTTAAAGGAGATCCCAAACACCAGTTTTCAGGTCTGTAATACCTTCAGGTTCTGAAATATAAGTAGCTACATTAAAGGCATTCAACCCGTTTTTCACCCTTTTCCACCCTTCCTATTGGGATTTTCCGAAAACAAAAAAACATGTGTTTCTTTATTTTTAAAGGAGATTCTAAATACCAATTTTTACATCTATAAGCTTTAAAAGTTTTGAGATATAGATACACTCATTTTAAAATTTCACCCCCTTTTCAGCCCCACCATGAATTGTATTTTCCAAAAACAAAAAATACGCGTTTCTTTATTTTTAATGAAGATCCCAAACACCAATTTTCAGGTCTGTAGTATCTTCAGTTTCTGAGATATAAGTATTCTCTTTAAAGGCATTCAACCCCTTTTTCACCTCTTGTCACCCCTCCTATTGGGATTTTCCGAAAACAAAGAAATACGGGCTTCTTTATTTTTAATGAACATTCTAAATACCAATTTTTACATCTGTAAATTTTAAAAATTTTGAGATATATATGAACTCATTTCAAAAATTCACCCCCTTTTCACCCTCCCATTAATTGGATTTTCCAAAAACAAAAAAATACGTGCTTCTTAATTTTTAAAAACGAACAAAAGTTCCAATTTTCAGGTCTGTAATGTTTGCGGTTTCTGAGATATAAGTACCGGTATCCTGATTAAAAGGCATTCAACCCATTTTTCACCCTTTTTCACCCATCCTATTGGGATTTTCTGAAAATAAAAAAATACGGGTTTCCTTATTTTTAAAGAAGATTCTAAATACAAATTTTCACATCTGTAAACCTTTAACGTTTTGAGATATAGATACACTCATTTTAAATTTTCACCCCGCTTTTCACCCCCTTAGAGGCGGAATATCCAAAAATCCTCTCTTAGCGAGCACCTACATCTTATTATGAATGTATCCTAAAAATTTCATTTCTTTATGTCCAGTAGTTTTGGCTCGGCGATGGTGAATCAGTCAGTCAGTCAGGACAAGTTACTTTATATATAGACTAGCAAGATACCCGTGCTTCGCTACGGTATTATACTGAAATTTACAATTGAATGCTTATTGTTTTAGATATATAATCCGCCGAAATTCGCGATCTGACTCGTTCTCTGCGAGAATCCACCAAAATTCCCGATCTATTATTTTACGGCACGTTTCCTCCCATTTTTAAATCTTCCTTTCCAGCAATCGATTTCGTACTTCCCGGGTTAGGCTCAGGTATTCCTCCAGGTCAGTTGGGTCCGTAAATCTTTGCCATCTTTTCCTATAATATTTTTAATACGGATATAATCCTTCAGGAGATCCGGCGTGCTGTCATACTGGGTGCCTTGGCGGCACTGAACCCGCGACCGGACTGCATTCTTAGTCATTACCCCTCCAGGAGCCGTTTCCATCGCGGTCCGCAATTTGACGACGGTCCGGAATATTATTATTATTATTATTATTATTATTATTACTATTATGTGTTGCTGGAATGGCTGATGACAGGGAAAACCGGAGTATCCGGAGAAAAACCTGTCCCGCCTCCGTTTTGTCCAGCACGAATGCCACATGGAGTGACCGGGATTTGAACCACGGAACCCAGCTGTGAGAGGCCGGCGCGCTGCCGCCTGAGCAACGGAGGATCCTTATAAGTACATTAATAACAGTAAAATCAATTGGTCGCACCTCCTTCTACACCCCACCGCCGTTAAGTTTATTTACAGCCACCCCCCCCCCCTCGAAAAAGAATTAAAAGGATGCTTGTTTCTTTATGTTTAAGGGAGATTCTAAACACCAATGTTCACGTCTATTACCTTCAGTTTTGAGATATAAGTATCCACATAAAAATAATTTACTTTTTTCACTTCATTTCACAATAATCTCTCCTCCCCCTAAATGAATTTTCCAGCAAAAAAATACTTGTTTCTATAATAGTAAAGGATCTTCTAAATACCAATTATCATGACTCTAACTTCTTCAGTTTTTGATTTATGTGTCCTCATG
Source organism: Anabrus simplex (assembly GCF_040414725.1). Taxonomy (NCBI): domain Eukaryota; kingdom Metazoa; phylum Arthropoda; class Insecta; order Orthoptera; family Tettigoniidae; genus Anabrus; species Anabrus simplex. The sequence goes on from NC_090266.1 coordinate 1,092,085,524, forward strand.
AAAGGAATTCAACTCTTTTACACTCCCGCCCTCCAAGATGGTTTCCCCACCAAAACGCCTTTTTCTTTGTTTTTAAAGGAGATCCAAATACGAATTTTCACGTCTGTAACAACTTTAGTATTAGATGTATGTATTCTCATACAATTAAGTCAACTAATGTTTCAATTCTTTCACCCCCCCCCCCCCCTTCATTGGATTTTGGATTTTCCGAGAATACGTGTTTCTTTACTTTTAAAGCAGATTGCAAATATCAAATTTCACATCTGTAACATCTTCATTTTTGAGATATCAGTAGCCTAATTAAAAGAATTCATCACCATTTTCAGTCACTTTTACTCCCCCCCCCCCCCCCCCGCCCTCCACCCAAGTGGTATTTCCGAAAACTAAATATACACTTTTCTTTATGTTTAATAGAGATAAAAAAATACCATTTTTCACTTCTGTAACATGTTAAGTTTTTTAGATATCCGAAAAAATTCTCATTTTAAAATTTCACCCCTTTTGGGTTCCCCTTAAGTAGAGTTTCCAAAACAAATAACCTACATTTCTTTACATTTACAGGAGATTTACACCCACTTTTTACGTCTGTAACATTTTACGATTCCAAGATATTCTGTAGATACAGTCTTTCAAAAAATTCACCCCAATTTGTCACTCCTGTTTAACCGCCATTAATTGGCTTTTCCAAAAACTAAAAAATACGTGTTTCTTTATTTTTAAAGGAGATCCCATATGCGAATTATCAGTTCTATAATATCTTTCATTTCTGAGATATGTGTATCCTCATTAAAGGCATTCAACACATTTTTCACCCTTTTACACCCCTCCTATTAGGACTTACTGGAAACAAAAAAATACGTGTTCCTTTATTTTTAGAGGAGATTCTAACCACCAATTTTTACATCTGTAAATTTTAAAGTTTTAAGATGTAGACACACTCATTTTAAAAAATTCACCCCCGTTTTCACCCCCCAATATTTGGATTTTCCAAAAACGAAAAAATACCTGTTTCTTTACTTTTAAAGTAGATCCAAAATACCAATTTTCAGGTTTGTAATATCTTCAGGTTCTGAAATATAAGTATCCTCATGAAAGGCATTCAACCCATTATTCACCCTTTTACACCCTTCCTATTGGGATTTTCCGAAAACAAAAGAATACGTGTTTCTTTATTTTTAAAGGAGATTCTAAATACCAATTTTTACATCTATAAACTTAAAAAGTTTTGAGATATAGATACACTCATTTTAAAAAATCACCCCCTTTTCACCCCCCCCCCATTAATTGTATTTTGCACAAACAAAAAATACGTATTTATTTATTTTCAAAGGAGATCCCAAACACCAATTTTCAGGTCTGTAATATCTTCAGGTTCTGAAATATAAGTAGACTCATGAAATGCATTCGACCCCTTTTTCAACCTTTTCCACCCTTCCTATTAGGATTTTCCGAAAACAAAATATACGTGTTTCTTTATCTTTAATGGAGATTCTAAATACCTATTTTTACACCTATAACCTTTAAAAGTTTTGAGATATAGATACACTCATTTTAAAATATTACCCCTTTTTTACCCCCCTTAATTGGGTTTTACAAAAACAAAAAATACGTGTTTCTTTATTTTTAAAGGAGATCCCAAACACCAATTTTCAGGTCTATAATATCCTCATTTTCTGAGATATAAGTAGCCTCATTAAAGGCATTCAACCCCTTTTTCACCCCTTTTCATACTTCCTATTGCGATTTTCCGAAAACAAAAGTACGTGTTTCTTTATTTTTAATGAAGATTCTAAATACCAATTTTTACATCTGCAAACTTTAAAAGTTTGGAGATATAGATTCACTAATTTTAAAAATTCACCCCCTTTTCACCCTCCCATTAATTAGATTTTCCAAAAACAAAAAATACGTGTTTCTTTATTTTTAAAAGAGATCAAAAGTACCAATTTTCAGGTCTGTAATATCTTCAGTTTCTGAGATATAAGTACCGGTATCCTGATTAAAGGCATTCAACACATTTTCCCCCATTTTCACCCTTTTTCACCCCTCCTATTGGGATTTTCTGAAAACAAAAAAATACGTGTTTCCTTATTTTCAAAGAAGATTCTAAATACCAATTTTTACATTTGTAAACTTTTAAAGTTTTAAGATATAGGTGCACTCATTTTAAAACTTCACCCCCCCTTTTCACCCCCTTAGCAACGGAATATCCAAAAATCCTGTCTTAGCGACCACCTACATCTTAATATGAATGCATCCCCAAAATTTCATTTCATTATGTCCAGTAGTTTTGGCTCGGCGATGATGAATCAGTCAGTCAGTCAGGACAAGCTATTTTATATATTTATAGATAGAATAGACTAGCAAGATACCCGTGCTTCGCTACGGTATTATACTGAAATTTATAATTGAATGCTTATTGTTTTAGATATATAATCCGCCGAAATTCGCGATCTGACTCGTTTTCTGCGAAAATCCTCCAAAATTCCAGATCTGACTCGTTTTCTATTATTTCACAGCACGTTTCCTCCCATTTTTCAATATTCCTTTCCAACAATCGATTTCGTACTTCCCGGGCTAGGCTCAGGTATTCCTCCTGGTCAGTTGGGTCCGTAAATCTTTGCAATCTTTTCCGTTAATCATTTTTAATATGGATAAAATCCTTCAGGAGATCCGGCGTGGTGTCATATTGGGTGATTTGGCGGCAATGAACCCGCGGCCGGACTGCATTCTTAGTCATTACCCGTCCAGGAGCCGTTGCCAGCGCGGTCCGCACATTTGACGAAGGTCCGGAACATTATTATTATTATTATTATTATTATTATTATTATTATTATTATTATTATGTGTTGCTGGAATGGCTGATGACAGGGAAAACCTGAGTATCCGGAGAAAAACCTATCCCGCCTCCGTTTTGCCCAGCACGAATGTCACATGGAGTGACCGGGATTTGAACCACGGAACCCAGCTTTGAGAGGCCGGAGCGGTGCCGCCTGAGCAACGGAGGATCCTTATAAGTACATTAATAACAGTAAAATCAATTGGTCTCACCTCCTTCTACACCCCACCGCCGTTAACTTTATTTACCGCCACCCCCCCCCAAAAAAATTAAAAGAAGGCTTGTTTCTTTATGTTTAAGGGAGATTCCAAACACCATTGTTCACGTCTATTACCTTCAGTTTTGAGATATAAGTATCCCCATAAAAGTAATTTACTTTTTTCACTTCATTTCACACTACTCCCCCCCCCCCTAAGTGAACTTTCCCGAAAAAAATACTTGTTTCTTTAATAGTAAAGGATCTTCTAAATACCAATTATCACGACTCTAACTTCTTCAGTTTTTGATTTATGTGTCCTCATGAAAGGAATTCAACTCCTTTACACTCCCGCCCTCCAAGATGGTTTCCCGCCCAAAACGCGTTTTTCTTTGTTTTTAAAGGAGATCCAAATACGAATTTTCACATCTGTAATAACTTCAGTTTTTATTAGATGTATGTATTCTCATACAATTAAGCCAATTAATTTTTCTATTCTTTCACCCCCCCCCCCCGCTTCATTGGATTTTTAGAGAATACGTGTATTTTTACTTTTAAAGCAGATTGAAAATATCGATTTTCACGTCTGTAAAATCTGCATTTTTGAGATATCAGTAGCCTAATTAAAAGAATTCAACACCATTTTCAGTCACTTTTACCCCCCCCCCCTCCACCCAGGTGATATTTCCGAAAACTAAAAATACACGTTTCTTTATGTTTAATAGAGATAAAAAATACCATTTTTCACTTCTGTAACATGTTAAGTTCTTTAGATATACTGTAAAAATTCTCATTTCAAAATTTCACCCCTTTTGAGTTCCCCTTAAGTGGAGTTTCCAAAAACAAATCACCTATGTTTCTTTACATTTACAGGAGATTCCAAACACCCACTTTTTACGTCTGTAACATTTTACGTTTCTCGGGTATTCTGTAGATATAGTCTTTCAAAAAATTCACCCCAATTTGTCACTCCTGTTTAACCGCCATTAATTGGATTTTCCAAAAATTAAATATACGTGTTTCTTTATTTTTAAAGGAGATCCCATATACAAATTTTCAGTTCTGTAATATCTTTCGTTTCTGAGATATATGTATCCTCATTAAAGGCATTCAACCCATTTTTCCCCCTTTTACACCCCTCCTATTGGGATTTACAGGAAACCAAAAAAATATGTGTTCCTTTATTTTTTGAGGAGATTCTAACTACCAATTTTTACATCTGTACATTTTAAAGTTTTAAGATGTAGACACACTCTTTTTAAAACATTCACCCCCCCCCCTTTCTACCCCCAGTATTTGGATTTTCCAAAAACGAAAAAATACGTGTTTACTTATTTTTAAAGTAGATCCCAAATACCAATTTTCAAGTCTGTAATATCATCAGGTTCTGAAATATAAGTAGACTCATGAAAAGCATTCGACCACTTCTTCAACCTTTTCTTCCCTTCTTATTAGGATTTTCCGAAAACAAAATATACGTGTTTCTTTATTTTTAAAGGAGATTCTAAATACCAATTTTCACATCTATAACCTTTAAAAGTTTTGAGATATAGATACACTCATTTTAAAATATAACCCCCTTTTCACCCCCTCCCTTAATTGGATTTTCCAGAAACAAAAAATACGTGTTTCTTTGTTGTTAAAGGAGATCCCAAACACCGATTTTCAGGTCTGTAATATCTTCAGTTTCTGATATATAAGTAGCCTCATTAAAGGCATTCAACACTTTTTCCACCCCTTTTCACTCCTCCTATTGGGTTTTCCGAAAACAAAAAAATACGTGTTTCTTTATTTTTAATGAAGATTCTAAATACCAATTTTTACATCTGCAAACTTTAAAAGTTTGGAGATATAGATTCACTCATTTTAAAAATTCACCCCCTTTTCACCCTCCCATTAATTGGATTTTCCAAAAACAAAAAATACGTGTTTCTTTATTTTTAAAAGAGATCAAAAGTACCAATTTTCAGGTCTGTAATATCTTCAGTTTCTGAGATATAAGTACCGGTATCCTGATTGAAGGCATTCAACCCATTTGTCCCCATTTTCACCCTTTTTCACCCCTCCTATTGGGGTTTTCAGAAAACAAAAAAATACGTGTATCGTTATTTTAAAATAAGATTCTAAATACCAATTTTTACATCTGTAAACTTTTAAAGTTTTGAGATATAGATACACTCTTTTTAAAATTTCACCCCCCTTTTCACCTCCTTAGCGACGGAATATCAAAAAATCCTCTCTTAGCGAGCACCTACATCTTAATATGAATATATCCCCAAAATTTCATTTCTTTATGTCCAGTAGTTTTGGCTCGGCGATGATGAATCAGTCAGTCAGTCAGGACAAGTTATTTTATATATATAGACTAGCAAGATACCCGTGCTTCGCTACGGTATTATACTGAAATTTACAATTGAATGCTTATTGTTTTAGATATATAATCCGCCGAAATTCGCGATCTGACTCGTTCTCTGCGAGAATCCACCAAAATTCCCGATCTATTATTTTACGGCACGTTTCCTCCCATTTTTACATCTTCCTTTCCAGCAATCGATTTCGTACTTCCCGGGTTAGGCTCAGGTATTCCTCCAGGTCAGTTGGGTCCGTAAATCTTTGCCATCTTTTCCTATAATATTTTTAATACGGATATAATCCTTCAGGAGATCCGGCGTGCTGTCATACTGGGTGCCTTGGCGGCACTGAACCCGCGACCGGACTGCATTCTTAGTCATTACCCCTCCAGGAGCCGTTTCCATCGCGGTCCGCAATTTGACGACGGTCCGGAATATTATTATTATTATTATTATTATTATTATTACTATTATGTGTTGCTGGAATGGCTGATGACAGGGAAAACCGGAGTATCCGGAGAAAAACCTGTCCCGCCTCCGTTTTGTCCAGCACGAATGCCACATGGAGTGACCGGGATTTGAACCACGGAACCCAGCTGTGAGAGGCCGGCGCGCTGCCGCCTGAGCAACGGAGGATCCTTATAAGTACATTAATAACAGTAAAATCAATTGGTCGCACCTCCTTCTACACTCCACCGCCGTTAAGTTTATTTACAGCCACCCCCCCCCTCGAAAAAGAATTAAAAGGATGCTTGTTTCTTTATGTTTAAGGGAGATTCTAAACACCAATGTTCACGTCTATTACCTTCAGTTTTGAGATATAAGTATCCACATAAAAATAATTTACTTTTTTTCACTTCATTTCACAATAATCTCTCCTCCCCCTAAATGAATTTTCCAGCAAAAAAATACTTGTTTCTATAATAGTAAAGGATCTTCTAAATACCAATTATCATGACTCTAACTTCTTCAGTTTTTGATTTATGTGTCCTCATGAAAGGAATTCAACTCTTTTACACTCCCGCCCTCCAAGATGGTTTCCCCACCAAAACGCCTTTTTCTTTGTTTTTAAAGGAGATCCAAATACGAATTTTCACGTCTGTAACAACTTTAGTATTAGATGTATGTATTCTCATACAATTAAGTCAACTAATGTTTCAATTCTTTCACCCCCCCCCCTTCATTGGATTTTGGATTTTCCGAGAATACGTGTTTCTTTACTTTTAAAGCAGATTGCAAATATCAAATTTCACATCTGTAACATCTTCATTTTTGAGATATCAGTAGCCTAATTAAAAGAATTCATCACCATTTTCAGTCACTTTTACCCCCCCCCCCGCCCTCCACCCAAGTGGTATTTCCGAAAACTAAATATACACTTTTCTTTATGTTTAATAGAGATAAAAAAATACCATTTTTCACTTCTGTAACATGTTAAGTTTTTTAGATATCCGAAAAAATTCTAATTTAAAATTTCACCCCTTTTGGGTTCCCCTTAAGTAGAGTTTCCAAAACAAATAACCTACATTTCTTTACATTTACAGGAGATTTACACCCACTTTTTACGTCTGTAACATTTTACGATTCCAAGATATTCTGTAGATACAGTCTTTCAAAAAATTCACCCCAATTTGTCACTCCTGTTTAACCGCCATTAATTGGCTTTTCCAAAAACTAAAAAATACGTGTTTCTTTATTTTTAAAGGAGATCCCATATGCGAATTATCAGTTCTATAATATCTTTCATTTCTGAGATATGTGTATCCTCATTAAAGGCATTCAACACATTTTTCACCCTTTTACACCCCTCCTATTAGGACTTACTGGAAACAAAAAAATACGTGTTCCTTTATTTTTAGAGGAGATTCTAACCACCAATTTTTACATCTGTAAATTTTAAAGTTTTAAGATGTAGACACACTCATTTTAAAAAATTCACCCCCGTTTTCACCCCCCAATATTTGGATTTTCCAAAAACGAAAAAATACCTGTTTCTTTACTTTTAAAGTAGATCCAAAATACCAATTTTCAGGTTTGTAATATCTTCAGGTTCTGAAATATAAGTATCCTCATGAAAGGCATTCAACCCATTATTCACCCTTTTACACCCTTCCTATTGGGATTTTCCGAAAACAAAAGAATACGTGTTTCTTTATTTTTAAAGGAGATTCTAAATACCAATTTTTACATCTATAAACTTAAAAAGTTTTGAGATATAGATACACTCATTTTAAAAAATCACCCCCTTTTCACCCCTCCCCCCATTAATTGTATTTTGCACAAACAAAAAATACGTATTTATTTATTTTTAAAGGAGATCCCAAACACCAATTTTCAGGTCTGTAATATCTTCAGGTTCTGAAATATAAGTAGACTCATGAAATGCATTCGACCCCTTTTTCAACCTTTTCCACCCTTCCTATTAGGATTTTCCGAAAACAAAATATACGTGTTTCTTTATCTTTAATGGAGATTCTAAATACCTATTTTTACACCTATAACCTTTAAAAGTTTTGAGATATAGATACACTCATTTTAAAATATTACCCCTTTTTTACCCCCCTTAATTGGGTTTTACAAAAACAAAAAATACGTGTTTCTTTATTTTTAAAGGAGATCCCAAACACCAATTTTCAGGTCTATAATATCCTCATTTTCTGAGATATAAGTAGCCTCATTAAAGGCATTCAACCCCTTTTTCACCCCTTTTCATACTTCCTATTGCGATTTTCCGAAAACAAAAGTACGTGTTTCTTTATTTTTAATGAAGATTCTAAATACCAATTTTTACATCTGCAAACTTTAAAAGTTTGGAGATATAGATTCACTAATTTTAAAAATTCACCCCCTTTTCACCCTCCCATTAATTAGATTTTCCAAAAACAAAAAAATACGTGTTTCTTTATTTTTAAAAGAGATCAAAAGTACCAATTTTCAGGTCTGTAATATCTTCAGTTTCTGAGATATAAGTACCGGTATCCTGATTAAAGGCATTCAACACATTTTCCCCCATTTTCACCCTTTTTCACCCCTCCTATTGGGATTTTCTGAAAACAAAAAAATACGTGTTTCCTTATTTTCAAAGAAGATTCTAAATACCAATTTTTACATTTGTAAACTTTTAAAGTTTTAAGATATAGGTGCACTCATTTTAAAATTTCACCCCCCCTTTTCACCCCCTTAGCAACGGAATATCCAAAAATCCTCTCTTAGCGACCACCTACATCTTAATATGAATGCATCCCCAAAATTTCATTTCATTATGTCCAGTAGTTTTGGCTCGGCGATGATGAATCAGTCAGTCAGTCAGGACAAGCTATTTTATATATATATAGATTACAGCAGCATGCAATAATGTCGTGTTTGTAGAATGACGTGTTCCCTTTGACACAAAAGTTGTAAATCATCGGTTTTGCTTTGAATGGTAGGCTCGTTTTACTAGGCTGCCAAACAGCTGGCCAGCAGATCAATATCAACCATGCAACATGGTGGTGTTTAACGAGTGTCGTAAGGGGCTGCTGGACCACTCTGTTTATAAACAGGGCGAGTTTGAAATAGGTTCGTATTTTAAAAGAGGCTTTAGAGAGCAAAATTTAAGTAAACAATTGGAGAGAGGTGTTTTATATCAATAATATTCACAACGAGTGTTGCGTTGTATTAACATCGGTAATAAGGTACACGTCGTAATTGATCTGGTTCACGGAAATGTGCGAAGAACGTCGTGAAGAAAGTGTTATACGCATTAGGATTCGCTTGCAAGAACAATGTAAAGAAAAATAGGAATGGAGCAGTTTCTTAACACTAACACACACACACAGTGACATTATTGATGTTTAAGCTGTCATTAAAAATTGTAATTTTCATTCGATTTCATTCGACCGGGAAAGAAAAGGGAGGGGTAGGAAACCAGTCCGTTTATTCTTTCCCTAACAGAAATGGAACGACCTTTATGCCATGCATCCTATACATTGCTTCACTGGTCATATATAAACAGCTGGCAGTCGGACGTTGTCATAATGAACATCTAGAAAACAGATTCTCAAGGTTTCTCACATTTCATTTTGAAAATTATATTAGTTTAACTGTGTCACTTAATATGAGATTATTTTAACAGTTATTTAACTCCCCTTTATGGACAAAAAATAATGAATTATTCCCCAAACATGTTTTGCAGTGTACAAGTGCAAATCTAGAAATGATTTAAATTCTTTAATAGAAAAATATTACTCCAGATGGGAAATGTCAATGTGCTTCACAATAATAATAATAATAATAATAATAATAATAATAATAATAATAATAATAATAATAATAATAATAATAATAATAATAATCTTATGTTCTCAGCTACCTTGTGCAGGCATTTGGATTTGACACCACTTAGGTTGCCTGCGTGCCAGTTTCAACGTTCCGTTACACTCTACCGGAAGCCAGAGAAACCGGAACTCATTTGGGTGAGCTGTGATTAAGTTTTAATTAATTTTATGAAGTAAACACTAAATATGTCACCAGGGAACATTTACCTGCCGACATCGTACAACATGAAGTGCTGAAAATTGTTTTCTTCCCCACATTTGAAAACTCACACTAACTCTGTGGGTTCGAACACGCGATCTTTGAATCTGGAGGTCGACATTCTACCACTAATCAATGGAGGGAGCTTACTTGGCTTGCTTGTGGTGAGGATTGAAGGTATTTCGAATGTATGTAACACCTTGGCGATATTGAAAATACTAAATGGATAAATGGTCACTAGGATAAAGTATAAATAACGAAATTGGGCGCCACCTGCAAAATAAATTTACAGGGATAATCAACTCTGTAGAGCAAGAAGGAACTCCCATTCCCAAGACGACGGTCATCAGGCTGACGAGGCTCCAGACTTGCTTTGTAACCTTACATGTTACTGTTTACTCCTGAAATTAAATTTGGGTAGCATGTCAGGTTTTCCTCACTCCACCGATAAAAGATTTACCACGAGTTTCACTACATCAATTTACTCCCAAAACAAAATTAAAACAAAACAGAAACCAATAATTATCATCACGTGTTGAGACCAATAAACACATACACAAACAATATCTACAAGCTATACACCACAACTGTACATAGTTCTGAAGGCCACGCTTCAAATTGATAATATCCTATGGATATGAAGACTGCCCCTTCCTAACCTTAAACAGAATAGCACAAGGGCATCATCACCATGGAATCTATTTACCATGTGTGATAATTGTACAAAAACAAACCAAGTCACCTCACTATACTCTGTTACTAAGCCATGCACATCCACAATTTAAAATGTCTGCTGTGGGATTAATAAATAAGGACAAGCATGTCATATTATTCAAAGAATGAGCAAGTAATAAACACTTGGGCTACGTTTCCATCAAGTCGTAAGGAATTCTGTGCACAACATATTACCTCCAAATTACACATATAAATGACTGCCCACAATACGCATTTCCTCGGCGAGGAGTAATCCACAGTCTTACAAAACAACACTATGTAGCAACTTCCACCAACTGCTCACCGGGAATGTGAATTAACGAGTAATGGACTCGTCATGACTCAGTAATTGTGCAGTAATGCACCCGTGAAGGACTAGTACAGCAAAGAATTCGCAATGGCAATCGTCATCAACCGCGACCTCAATAGCAATGATCAGCAACCGCAATAGTCGTGCACAGTAATAATAATACACTCGTAGCATGCACGCACAATATGCTTCGTCCATCACTCCATATCAAGTAAGCTAAGGCACTCGTTGCACGCGCACACGTATATATAGGCTCGCTCCACGTAGCATAGCGTCTCCTAAAATCCACAGGAAACAACACTACCACATCTTCATGTGTCTCTTGGTCAACGTAACCTCGTTCAAAATCGGAGCTTTCAGATTGGTTGCCAAGCTACCGACCCGCTAATAGCGATCTTGCACGTTTATCAACATTGATGAATTTTCGTCCTCGGCATCCACTTCTCGGCCTAAGCCCGGGTTTATAAACCACAATCATGTTGCAACACTTTTAACCGATTCAACCGTCATTTCCGATATAGTCATTGTTTCCCCGGTTGCACAATCTTTACTGCTAGACCATATTTACAGACTCGCACCCAAACTGAAATTTATATAAAATATACTGATGCACATATGCAATATTCCCTAACTCAACATTCTTCTTAGAATATGATGTTCTTATATCTTAATTTAAAAACTCACATGATATTTACTACCTTATTTTACAAATTATTTTACGAAAATTTCCTAACCTAAAATTGGGAGTTAGTCGTATTCAAACATTTCCTAACTTAAAACTGGGGATCATACTCTTGTACAGTTACATGTACGATGTGCATATAGTGTAGTAAACTAAACCCCATGGCGCAACAGCCCCGAAGGGCCATTGCCTACCAAGCGACAGCTGCTCAGCCCGAAAGTCTGCAGATTACGAGGTATGTATATAGTGTACTAGCTGTTAATAATAATAATAATAATAATAATAATAATAATAATAATAATAATAATAATAATAATAATAATAATAATAATAATAATAATAATAATAATAATATTGCTTTTACGTCACACTAAGTACTTTGTTTGCCACGCTGAGTTGCTTACACGGTTGAGGCGCTGACCTTCTGACTCTAGCTTGACAGGTTCGATTCTGGCTCAGTTCGGTGAAATTTGAAGGTGCTCAAATACGTCAGCCTCGTGTCGATAGATTTACTGCCACGTAAAAGACCTCCTTCGGTACCAAATTCCGTTACCTCGGCGTCTACGAAAACCGTAAAAGTAGTTAGTAGGACGTAAAGACAATAACATTATTATTATTATTATTAGTAGTAGTAGTAGTAGTAGTAGTAGTAGTACTTTGTCGGTTTCAGAGACGCCGGCCGAGCGAGTTGCCCGTGCGGTTAGGGGCGCGCAGATATGAGCTTGCATACGGTAGATAGTGGGTTCTAAACCCACTGTCGGCAGCTCTGACGATGAATTCCCGTGGTTTCCCATTTTCACGTCATGTAAATGCTGGGGCTGCACCTTAATTAAGGCCACGGTCGCTTCCTTCCCACTCCTGTCCCATCGTCGCCATAAGACCTATATGTGTCGGGGGGGGGGGGCGACGTAAAGCCAGTTGTAAAAAGAGAAATGCCGAAGTGCCGGAATTTTTCCCAACAGGAATTCTTTAACATGGCATTAAATCTATTGACACATGGCTGACATACTAGCTGTTGTAGTCATCTTTGACGGGACTGTCACTTATCGCGAGCATATTACATTTCTCTTAACCCCTCTTCCTTTGCTGAGATTCTGAGGTACGTAGGTGGACACCCTTTCCCTGTAACTGAATTGATGTGGCGAACTCCTTTCCTGCTCTCTCTGGCTCTGTGTAGTTCCATGTTCATTCAAGTTAATCTCATTCGACCAAGTAATACGTTAATATTCAATAAATAGAGACAGGTGCACAATGATTATTTTTTTCTATTTGCTTTACGTCGCACCGACACAGATATGTCTTATGGCGACGATGGGATGGGCCTAGGAATGGGAAGGAAGCGGCCATGGCCTTAATTGAGGTACAGCCCCAGCATTTGCCTGGTGTGAAAAATGGAAAATCACGGTAAACCATCTTCAGGGCTGCCGACAGTGGGGTTCGAACCCACTATCTCCTGATTACTGAATACTGGCCGCAATTAAGCTACTGCAGCTATCGAGCTCGGTCACAATGAATTTAAAATGTTGCCAGTATTATCTCTGAGTTTAAACTGCCGCCGCATCTTCCGTCTGTTGTGCTACCTACCAAAAAATGTCTGAACTTCTGTGTATCTTAACTAGATGTCTCTACCTATTATTCTAAGTGCCACCTGAATTTTAAAGTGTAATTAACTCAATTGAGAAAGTTCATGTATTAAGATTTGATAGCCTGATCCCGTTTCAGTTGATTTGATTTATTCTGAAGTTGTCGCTACTGTCTGTAACTTTATTAACCAATCAGATTTAAAGATGTCCATCTTCATCAGACTTACAGAGTGCTGCTTCAAGTGAGGAGGTCTCCCTCTGGAGACCAGAGGAGACTGGGGCTGGCTTTGGCGAAAAGAGGTGGCAACATATCTAACTACGTGAACTTTAACTACGTTTAGTAAAGGGAAGATTCCAGAGTTTCCCTTTAATATGTAACTGTTAGGTCGATCTGCGTTTCGTAAATTTAATATAGAAGTTGATTTCTCGATAGGACTTAAAATGTAGGTCCGTGTACGCAATCTACGGACGTAATGTAATCACCCCTCATGGGGATTTTTTAAAATGTTAGGACGCACGAACGTATACTCTTATTTCCATTATTCACTTTCTTTTCTGGTGAACAACTCTTAGTTTCTAAACTCTTTTTACCCTGTTTTCGAACTTTAACGTTTCCTTTCCTAGTTAGCAAGTAGCATGGCTAATCCTCTGTATCATTGGGCCTTAAGCTCTATTACTTTTTATAATTAGTCTTGAACTAGGAGAGCTTATGTGGATTCAACGTCCATTTCCAGTTTTGTTTTCAGCCTTTCCATTATATCTCAGTTTTTCTTTGCTTGGCCGGGTAGTATGGGATTCGGCTCCTGTACTTTCTAAATCATTCGATCTACATTTCGGATGTGGCTATCTTATGAAATAAGGGTAGCGAATGTAGAAGCTATTCAAGCTTTTAAGTGCAGAAAGGGGATTCTGCTGAAAATAACTAGAAGTGTTTGACGTGTAATCAGTAACGTTGACTCAATAAAATATGTGACTTCGAAGATATGAGGGCATAGTAAATTGTAAATTGTTAATTCTTGTTCAGGGGTAGAGAGCCTTTGGGAACTGTAATTTCAAAATTATTAATTGAAGCTCAGGACTCTAGACACTCCTGATGTAATATAACCTTACATTTGTGGATCTATTCCCCTCTTTCTGAAGATGTGGTTTCACCTCTTGTACAGTGTAAAATTCTATATTCCCTCTGCTATGGTGGGACGTAATTTGTAAAGGCTTGTGCCGCATTAAATCAGCCAAGACTGTTTGCTATACGACCTGTTGGTCACATCTCAACTCTAAGTCTGGTACGAAATGGGAGTCCTTTCTCCCCTGCCAGTAAATTTACTGAGCTTCTAAGTTCTCGTGTTATTTCTTATTAATTCTTGAAAATCCCGTTATTGTTTTGGAAAAGATCATCAAGTAAGAAAATAAATTACATTAGATTTTGTTGTTAAAATGTAATCTTTGATTCTCGCTTTGTCCAACCATTTAACCCTCATGATTCTTTCGCTCTTTGCTCTCCGAAAATCTCTTTAAAAACCTTCATAGGTTTAGTTATCGACACCTAGACTTAAACTTTCGGAGGACCGTCACTGGCATTACCCTTATTTTTCACTGCATTGAAACTGTATGCAATTATCTCAGATTATTCCTAAAATTTGGAATATTTTGATAATTTACTGTGATAAATAGAGTGTACCTGAGAACGAGAGAATTAACCCTAATACAAAATATACGAAAGAATTTGAAAAGAGTGTGCCTGAGAACAAAAGAATTAATCCTATCACAAAATACACGAAAGAATTTCATTCCAGAGTTCTACTGAGCTTAGTTTTCTAACATGACAAATAACGCCATTGCAACACAGCTTTTATCTTAATAAAATATATTGAAGGAGAACTATGAAAGTTTCAGTGGCACAAATGCCTGTATTGTAACGTGCTGAACGGGCCTTCGTACAGGAGCACCTTCATTTAACAGAGTCCGGTACGGTGGGACTCAGGGAGTAGAGCTGTCAGTTACACAAGCACTGGAGAGTTCGAGAAGAACAGGGACGAGATTTGTGTGCGACAAAAAGGTCACTTTTAAATAGTGTCCCTGAGGCATGTCGGTGAGATTTGGGCAGCTGCTAACATTTTATGTCGTGCACGCTTTCGTTATCTCGGAAACTGGCCTATAAATAGAAGCATTACTTACTTCCAATGTGAATGAAATAATTGTTTTCCATAAATTCAGTTCACCTCTTTTTTTCATGTGGATATTTATCTGAAATATCACATGCAAACAAAATGCTGAATTACATCTTTATTGGATTGTCACCAAGGATTCCACGTTTTGAAGCTATGCCAATGCATATGGGATTTTAGCATGAGAAGTCACGTTTCTGTGCCTCAAATTTCCTACACAGCTGGAGGTTACGTGGTTATGGTCACCATATAAAATATTCTTTCCTTTCAATTTGCTTTACGTCGCACCGACACAGATAGGTTTTGTGGCCACGACTCGCTAGGAAAGTGCTAGGAGTGGGAAGGAAATGGTCGTGGCCTTAAATAAGGCACAGCCCCAGCATCTTCCTGGTGCGAAAATAGGAAACCACGGAAATCCATTTTCATGGCTGCCGATAGTGGGGTTCGAAACTACTATCTCCAGAATGCAAGCTCACAGCTGTGCGACACTAACCGCTCGGCCACTTGCTCTGTGTAATAGTGTTTAAGTGTTTGAAATAACAAAATAAATCAGGGAGAGACGACTTCCGAAGTATGGTCACACAGTGCGCCAAAATGATAGTCATGTGCGCAGGGGAGTGCTTAGGCTGGAGGTGGAGGGCAAAAGAGTGAGAGGAAGACCGAGAAGAAGGTGGATAGACGGTGTGCGTGAGATTTTGAGGGAGAAACAGTTGACATAGAAAGATGTTTACGACGCAGGGAAATGTCTTGAACAAAACGGTGACCCCTCATGAAGGGAAAAATATAGAGAAGAAGAAAAAGAAGTAGCAGAAGAAGATATGCTCTATTCATTTGCATCTATCATCACATGTATTTCGAAAATGCCGCACGCACAGTAGTACACAGTGATGATGACTAATATTCTATGCCTCTTCCAAAAAAGACACGCGGTCGACACCTTCTATCGTCTAAGAACACATATATCAAGTTTACATCCAGATAATTTTATTTGCACTAGCTACAGTAAAATATATTAAAATATAATGCTTTAATGGTTTGTTACCCAAAACAGTCCAGCTCAATGGTGGAATAGTCAGCGTAGTTGCCTTAAGTTCAGAGGGACCCGGGTTCGATTTCCTGCCGTGTGGGTATTTTGATCTTAAGTGGTGAATTCCTTCAGCTCGGGGACTGGACATTTGTGCTGTTCCGAACATCCTTATAATTCATATACCGCGCCAAATTATACTCCGCCATAATAACACGCAATTTCCTCAAACACAGCAGATGCCGTTGGAGGGCCTGCCTTACAAGAGCTGGACCAGGCAATAGCCACACGAAATCATAATCATTATACCACAGAACAACAGACATCGGTGGTGACCACGAACTCCCCACCCTAATGTAATGTAAAAAGGACAGCTGGGGTTTGAAATGTATAAGAATATGAAGAGGATAATAATTTGAGAAAACTGAGATGTGCAACCGCCAAGATGTAGATCTTATTTATCTCGAGCGAGTTCCTATGCCTTGGATAATGACATGAGGATATCAATTCAATCAAATCAGTTTTGCCTTCAGTTATTTTTGAAATTTCGAAGACACGGTGGGATTCATCATCACAACTCTGTGTTGCAAATTTTCTTTTATGATACTTTCATATTAAATTCTCGGAGGGCCTCTGTGGCTCAGGCGGCAGTGCGCCAGTCTCTCACCACTGGGTTCACTGGTTCAAATCCCGGTCACTCCATGTGAGATTTGTGCTGGGCAAAGCGGAGGAGGGATAGGTTTTTCTCCGGGTACTCCGGATTTCCCTGTCATCTTTCATTCCAGCAACACTCTCCAATATCATTTCATTTCATCTATCAGTCATTAATCATTGCCCCAGGGGAGTGGGACAGACTTAGGCAGCCGGCACAATTCCTATCCTCGCCACTAGATGGGGGATTCATTCATTCCATTCCTGACCCGGACGAATGACTGGAAACCGGCTGTGGAATGTTTCATAGCATGAACTAAGATTTGATTACATTTGGTTACAGAATGAGTAATCCTGATTTTAACTATAAGTCAATTACAATAGTAGATCAAATTGCACATCGTATAAAAACCGATTCCTTCACAGCGGTAGTCGTAAGTATGGGATGCCTAGCCAAAGTGGTAAAGGCGTTATCGGTTCAGTCGAAAGGCCGTGGGTTCGATTCCCCGACAGGAAGTCGAAAAATTTAAGAGAAGGGTTTTCCACTTCCGGCGATGCACATAACCCTGAGGTTCAGTCATCCTTGACAAAAGTTGTGTTCTGGGTTAATTCCTGGGGCAAATGTGGCCAGGCGTAGAGATAACCACTCGACCCCATCAAGTGCCAAGGCTGCGGATAGTGCAGGGCTTTACCTTCCACCCCTCCAAGGGCCTTCATGGCCTCTATGGAGACGACTTTGTTTTGCTTTGCTTTTTAATGATCTAAGTGTCGGGTTGATTTTTTTTTCCACTCAGTGAGGGCCTGATACGAGGGTTCGCATATAAGTCATTGCAACTATTCTTTTCCTCACATTTGCACGGCGCTATCAAACAATGACCATGTGTCCTGGAAAGTATACACATAGCCTGTTCAACTCGCTGCAGTCCTTTTTTATTCATTTTTCCGGCCATGCTCCGATTGTAAAACTAATTTAAATAACACAAATTGTGCAGCTTCACTTGGGCGAGAAACTCTCTACCACAATAAAAATAAATATTATAATGTAACGCTCTCGACGGACTAATACAGACTAAGGTAATGGAGTAGGTACATGATATTGCTGAGTGCGTGAGACGGCAACCTTCCCACCCACCGCAATCCCAGTGGGCACTTCCTCCTTGCATTCATTCGTATGCTACAGTCTATCTCTGTAATGTAGTCACTACATGCCGGCCCAAAAATGTGAACTTGCCATATGTATTTGAAAAGAATCTCCGGAAGTCCGGCCGGATTTTGGAGGGTGTACGGTAAAATATTGTTAATTAAATAGGCTTTAGTATGTTATAACTTCAATATCTGTATAATCGTAGGGCCTGAATTAAGTTAAAATATAGTGTGGTACGTGTTTCTAGTTAGTTACACATTTCCCACAAGCCATACTAAAAGAAAGTATTCAACCCTATTTAAAAATAAATGAAAATGAATTAAAAAAGCAGTAACCTAATACTGTCATACATTTTGCTAAAAATACAAGCATTCTATCTCTGTCGGGGTCGAGCCTACTTCTTTTCCACCGGGCGAGTTGGCCGTGCGCGTAGAGGCGCGCGGCTGTGAGCTTCCATCCGGGAGATAGTAGGTTCGAATCCCACTATCGGCAGCCCTGAAGATGGTTTTCCGTGGTTTCCCATTTTCACACCAGGCAAATGCTGGGGCTGTACCTTCCTTAAGGCCACGGCCGCTTCCTTCCAACTTTCCAACTCCTAGGCCTTTCCTATCCCATCGTCGCCTAGCAAAAAAGTACTTCTTTTCCTGTCACATATGTAGACACGACGAAGTAGGTGAAAGTGCGCGAAGTAACCCCTTCACGTTCCGGAAGACGCGTTCTTTCATGACGCGGAGAAATTTTAAATTTATATTACTCTGTAAATTACTACCTTTTTTAAAAATGTAAAGGCAGTTTCGAATTAAAAGTCTGAATTTCGGTAACGGGACCGACATTATTCTTCGAATTACGAATTATCCGTATTTCGAATTAAACGATTTAAATAACATGCAAAACCGAACCTCATGTTTCCGGGAACGAGAGCTGCTTCGAATTAGGCGATATTTTGAATTAACCGATTTCGTATTATCGAGGTTCTACTGTATCAACGGCGTGTACCCAAAACAAAGGTCAATTAAAAATGAATGAGGTTTATAACATATGATTGGCAAAAGAATTAAAATGTGTGCACAAAACAAGCAAACTGGGGAGATACAAGGAAGCAGATACACACATATATGGTCCGTGAGGGTATCTTAATCACAATCGAGTCTTTGACTCGTTAAACTCAGTCTCATGAAATTATGCACTGTCGCAACAGAGGTATCATGATAAAGTGACACAGTTATATTCAGTTATTACCAGACAGTGGTAATTAAAATTTGATGCAAAGCATTTCTTTCCCAAAGGCAAGATGTCAATAAAATGGTACCTCCCACACACACAAAAAAAATTGTCACAACTCCCCAGACAAGACCAGGCTTAGATCCATTTATTTAAATGGAAATACGGCTCCCAACAATCTCCAAAGAGACTGTATTGCCCAGAAATCAAAGCACCAGAGAAGCAAAGCTGGCAGAAAAAACAACAAATATGGAGCACAAGTATGTTAAAAGGTGTTGGCATAGTTACAGAAGCAAATAAACATGGGTCAAAAGAAACAAGTAGAACTGAGAGTCAGATCCTGAAATAGGCAAATAAATTGGCTGAGCAAGCCACGAACAATAGTAGACTAAGATGAAATAATAATAATAAAAAAGCACCATCCATAAGGCACGGAAAATTAACACAGATCCGATAATCGCACAACGCTACACCTCCCCCCCCCACACACACACAGAGGGACCAAATATGCATAGTAGAATAAATAATATATTATCAAGACACGTTACGATAAGAACCGTAACAGCATGACAAGAGTCAGTCGTTGACTTTTGAGCTTGATCTGAAAGCACAGATCAGATATCTGGGTCGCCGCAATATAAGCCAAGCTCACCCACTCAACACCATAACCAAAATTAACTTACACGCCGCATGACACATTCATATCGTATATCAAGGCCAATATGGCTCCCAACAATCTCCAAAGAGACTGTATCCCCCAGAAATCAAAACACCAGTGAAGCAAATCATCTCAGCCTTTTTGGGTGGAGTTAACTTCCAGTAAGTAACCAGGGGAACCTGACCCCTACAGAGCGTGTTCCGAGGTGGCGGATAGAGAGTCCCTACAGTGCGTAGGGCTGGTTGAA
This sequence comes from Anabrus simplex, assembly GCF_040414725.1. NCBI lineage: Eukaryota > Metazoa > Arthropoda > Insecta > Orthoptera > Tettigoniidae > Anabrus > Anabrus simplex. The sequence goes on from NC_090266.1 coordinate 1,092,105,824, forward strand.
ATACCCAGTACAACCTACGGACCAACAGGTAGCCCAATTCCTGGGGGTTTTTCAAATACAGGGGCACCCTCTCTCCAGGGGTCATAAAGATGGATGACCCTTGCCCTGGGTTATGGGTGAAGAACTCAATGGCATCTACGGCGGAGAAGATGGCCTTCAGTGCGGTGGAGTACTGAAGAAGTAGAAGAACTGATAGAGTACGGTATATGGAGAAGAAAGACATAGAAATTATGGGAATAAGTGAGATAAGGGGTAAACCCGTAGCGTCTGTACTCCAGAGGGGCGGCTACAAAAGACGTCTGACTCCATGTTAGGCCTAATTTGAACCTGACAGAAGATAATAAAATGCCTTTGAAAGTGGCGAACCCATCGTACGAACAGCCTGTAAAATGAGTGCGAGTGAATCGATGCCTCGGAAAATGATAGGTCGTCACCCTGAAGTGACGCGCAGTTCCCGGTGCTCTGTGGGAACTGTGAGAAGCGGGCTACCAGACATCACAAGAATCGCTATCATCAGTGTCATGACTTTGAATGGCAAGGTAGAAGAACTGATAGAGTACGGTATATGGAGAAGAAAGACATAGCAATTATGGGAATAAGTGAGATAAAATGGAAGGGGAAAGGTAAAAAATAATTAAAGAAAGGGTATAGGAAAGAGGAAAGGAGGAAAGATGGCAAGAAATGGTGTTGTTGTTATATTGAGAGACGACCTAGCGCAATATGGGGACAAAATTGACCAGATCAGTGACGGGATAAATAAAGTGAGACCAGGAATTGAGAGTGGAATCAAGGATTTTATACCGGTTTATGCAGCCCAATCAGGGAATGCAGATGAGTGTTCAGAAGAGTTTCTAGAAGAACTGGAAAGTTGTATTGAAGACAAAGAGGTTATAATAATAGGAGACATGAATGCACATGTTGGAACAGACAGGGAAAAGAAGAGATAATTGGCCCCTATAGTTACGAAAGCCAAGATGAAGGAGATTTGGTATTAGATTTTTGTAGAAGGAATGGATTAATTGTTGGCAATACGTGGTTTAGAAAAAAGAACTCACAAAAAGTAACTAGATATGGTTGGGGTGATAGAAAGACGAAGACAATGATTAATCTTATTTTGGTGGAGAAGGAGAAACGTAGACAGCTGGAAGATGTGACAGCAATGCCAAAAGCAGATTTCGAAGGAGACCATAAAGTGTGGTAGCGAAATCAAGATTTGGTAAAATAACGAAGTTAATAGAAAAAAGGGAAAAATAAAGGGATGGAAGTTAAAAAAAGAAAAATATAAGGGAAAAGTTTCAAGAGGACCTGAGGAAAGAAATTTCCAAGGATGACTTGAACAGTATGGAAGAGGAATGGACATGTTTCAGAAGTGGATTTGTAATGTGCAGTAAACTCCTGTGGAAGACTATCAGGGAGGGAAAAGGAAAAGGAGACTCCTTGGTAGAACATTAGGGTAAAGGAAGCAGTTAAAGACAAACAAATGGCTTGGAGGTGGTGGATAGGCAGCAACAGTACAGAGAATTGGCAGAAATATAAAGAAGCCACAAAGGTATGTAATAAAATAGTACAAGAAGAGAACAGAAGAGCTGGGAAAGTTCCACAGAAACTTTACAGAAGGAAATAAAGAAAAGTAAAAAGGTTTTACATGGTTTGGTGAAGAATAGTTTACAAAATAGGGAAGATACAAAATTTGTAGAAACTAAAAACAGGGCAGATATTGACGCAAAGAGATGACATACTAAAAAGAAGGGGAAAATGCTTCTCAGAATTGTTAAATATTAAATACAGTGAACTGATAGATGAGAAGGAGCAAGAAGAAACAATGGGGAAAGAAGAAGAACAAGAAAAGGAGATATCGATGTTAGAAATAGCGGAAACCATACAAAAGATGAAGAACGGTAAAGCAGCAGGAGTGGATGAGGTAACGACGGAAATGATAAAAGCAGCAGGACCAATAGAGCTACAGTGGCTGTATAGATTATTTAGAATAATCTGGAGGGAGAAGGAAATCCCAGAAGAGTGGGGAAAGGGTATAATTATCCCGATATTAAAAAATGGTGATAAAAAGAAATGCAATAACTACAGAGGGATCATCCTTATTGCCCATGTAGTTAAGATATTTGAGAAAGTATTGGAAGGAAGACTGAGGAGGAAGTTAGAAGGGGAATTCCTCAAGGCAGTATTATTGGACCTTTATGTTTTCTTAACTTATATATATCAATGATATGTGTAATGAAGCGGAATCAGAGACAAGGCTTTTTGCAGATGATGTTATTCTGTACAAAGTAATAAATAAGTTACAAGATTGTGAGCAACTGCAAAATGACCTCAATAATGTTGTAAGATGGACAGTAGGACAGTATGATGATAAATGGGGATAAAAGTCAGGTTGTGATTTTCACAAATAGGAAAAGTCCTCTCAGTTTTAATTATTGCGTTGATGGGGTGAAACTTCCCTTTGGGGATCATTGTAAATCCTAGGTAGTAACATAATCTTCATTGGGGTAATCACATAAATATGATTGTAAATAAACGGTACAGATCTCTGCACATGGTTATGAGGGTATTTAGGTGTTGTAGTAAGTATGTAAAGGAGAGAGCATATTTGTCTCTGGTGAGACTCCATCTAGAGCAGGGCCTCTCAAACGCTCAAAATCTCACGCGTGCAAATCGAGGCGCAAGAGCTCCGTGCACTGTGCATCGGTCCCGCACGGCTGGCTCCGGTCAACGCTTCGTCTCTGGACTACTTGGCTAAGCTCGGCTAAGCTCGGCTCTACTCGGCTCAACTCAGCTCGGATATGGAGCGCTACGGGGCAAGTGGGGAAGAGGAAGGCAGTGGGAGCGAGCAAGACAGGCGTGAGGAAAGAGAGAGTAAGCGCTATCGCTCCAAATCGAGGAGTGGGGGGTCTGCACTCAGGTCAACCAAGCGAAGTAGTCTTATGCACCGTGCACAGTGCATGCACCACGCGCATGCACCCTGAGAGGCCCTGATCTAGAGTATGGTTCCAGTGTATGGGACTTTCACAAGGATTACTTGATTCAAGAACAGTAAAAAATCCAAAGAAAAGCAGCTCTATTTGTTCTGGGTGATTTTCGACAAAAGAGTAGCGTTACAAAAATGTTGCAAAGTTTGGAGTGGGAACACTTGGGAGAAAGGAGACGAGCTGCTCGATTAAGTGGTATGTTCCAAGCTGTCAGTGGAGAGATGGCGTGGAGGGGTACCAGTATACGAATAAGTTTGAGTGGTGTCTTTAAAAGTAGGAAAGATCACAATATGAAGATACAGTTGGAATTCAAGAGGACGAATTGGGGCAAATATTCGTTTATAGGAAGGGGAGTTAGGGATTGGAATAACTTACCAAGGGAGATGTTCAATAAATTTCCAGTTTCTTTGCAATCATTTAAGAAAAGGCTAGGAAATCAATAGATAGGGACTCTGCCACCAGGGCGACTGCCCTAAATGCAGATCAGTAGTGATTGATTGATTGATTGATTGATTGATCTTGCCGGAAGTAACAAAAATAATTTGTTGGATATGGAAGCAATACGCTGTTCGAATTTCCTGGTCGTCACACTCGTCTCAGAGTACAGGAGATCATGGATGATACTAATTGATTGATTGATTGATTTATTTATTTATTAATTTATTAATTTATTAATTGATTGATTGATTGATTGATTGATTGATTGATTGATTGATTGATTGATTGATTGATTGATTGATTGATTGATTGATTGATTGATTGATTGATTGATTGATTAGATTAATTATTGAATGACTGGTCGATTAATTGATTGTTTGATTGATATTTTCCAGCCCATAGCCTGCGTCTCAGAGAAAGTCATTTAAACTATGTCGCAACATGAAAGAAAATAGAAACCAAAAATATGACCAAGATCCGTAATATACTGAGGTGGAATCAACGATCATTAATCACTCAATAGGCACCATGACGCCATGAAAACCAATAAAATCACCATTAATAGCCTGATTTTGTTATCCAATTAGGCAACATACAGTTTTATAAAAGTACCATGTGTCCACTCCATTCAGGGCGATGTCATGCCGTCCTTAGTGCAACAATCGAAGGAATATAACATCACTATCGCCATAATCTAAGATGTCCGCATAATTTTTAGCTAATTGCACAGTGACCAGTTGGACAGAGTTTATGGGTGAAAAGCATAACATTATTTTGCTTTCCTTTTCCTATTTAACTGACACTAACATGAACCTGATCACACAGTGAACTTCACTGCATAAAAATTACAAATAACACGCAACATCAATCCATGTAATTTCAGCTGACTTATTGGGAGTATACGCAGTTGGAAATTTGACTGATTAAAAGTTCATTTTCAGCCAATGAAATTAAGTTTCTTCGCTACCAATCTTACAAATGTTTATTTACTTCTCGAGACTGAAACATTTGACCAGACTCACCCCACTGGACAGCTCATGTATAAAAGTAAGCATTTAAAATGTCGCTCATTATCATTCAACAGAATATTCTGCAGGCTTATCAGCAATCTATCTTGCTGAATAACTAGCGAAAGTGTTAGTGTGATATTTCTTTTACTATTTGTCTTACGTCACACCGACATCGATAGGTCTTAAACCGATGGTGGGATAGGAAAGGGCTATGAATGGAAAAGAAGCGAACGTAGTCTCAATTAAAGCACACTCCCACCATTTTTGGTTTAAAAATGGGAGACCGCAGAAAAAGATCTTCAGGGCTGCAGACAAGATGGTTCGAAAGCAAACTGACAGCTACGTGACGCAAATCGCGTAGCCACTTGCTCGCTTTAGTTTGGTAACATAGCTTCATGAACATACAATAATAAGTTCAAAACACATCATAACATCCGGGGAAGTTACAAAGTTTTTCACAGTTGAAGAATTAATGAACTAAGCAGACATTCATACACAAGTGACACATTAATGATCTTTTGAAAATTGAAAAAGATGTTGAACCGAGCCAGCTGATTTATGGAATGACAAAAGAACAATGGTTTTTTGCTAGGGGCTTTACGTCGCACCGACACAGATAGGTCTTATGGCGACGATGGGATGGGAAAGGCCTAGGAGTTGGAAGGAAGCGGCCGTGGCCTTAATTAAGGTACAGCCCCAGCATTTGCCTGGTGTGAAAATGGGAAACCACGGAAAACCATCTTCAGGGCTGCCGATAGTGGGATTCGAACCTACTATCTCTCGGATGCAAAGAACAATGGCTAGAAAGGATCATACTTACATGACTATCGATACTGTGTTCGTATCCATTGGACCTCCAATTGTACGTGAAATCCGAAGCACACGGAAGTGACATTTGATTCAGGAAGCGTCGACTATGATCGAAGAGGAAGATGGTTACGTGAACGAATCATTTCACTATAATTTTGTCCTAAATGGAGAATAAAAATTGCTTTCACGCAAATCGCCAGTAAAATTAACGGTAAATTAAAATATACCATTATTACTAGAGAAATATATATATACTTACCTACGACGACTATTTTGCTCTAGACACGGCTCTCTTCTGTGGCATTACGCTTCATTGTGCCACTTTTGTTTACTTCCTGAGCTCTAGGGCTAGCACGAACGAAAGGGAGTGCTATTCAAAATGAAATGAAATGAAGAGGTGTATGGCTTTTAGTGCCGGGAGTGTCCGAGGACATGTTCGGCTCGCCAGGTGCAGGTATTTGGATCTCTCGCCCTTAGGCGAACTCCGCGTCATGATGAGGATAAAATGATGATGAAGACGGTATATACACCCAGCCCCCGTGCCAGAGATATTAACTAATGATGGTTAAAATTCCCGACCCTGCCGGGAATCGAACCCGCGACCCCTGTGACTAAAGGCCCGCACGCTAACCACTTATCCATGGAGCTGGACACTATTCAAAATTAGATCTGACGATGATTTTCATGTTAATGCGGTTATGAGACTCTAAATCTCACGTCTCAGCGACTGTCAACATTATTTAATGCCACTAAGCATATTGCGATCCGCTTCAACGTGCTGTCTTTGGTTTCCTTCTCGAAGTTCAGGGCTAGCACCGACGAATGGAAGTGTTATGCCTGTGAATTTTCAATATCTTCGTACGACTTCCAGTTTAGAATGTACTTTATTGCACCCTTCAAAATTACAACTACCTGTGCCAAATTTAAATAGGCTATCTTGGGATTCGGAGGCTGACGATCTACCAATGATCAACAGAGGGATGTTCCATATCGATATTGACGAAACATTTAATTTAGAGTGTACTAGATCCGTGACTGTAAGTGATACTGCATCCTCGGATAACGGAAGTGAAATCGGTTTTTAAGCAGTTAGATTATCAAGCATGAGGAACATGAATTAAATATTTTTCAGCACAGTCACAGAAATTTTGTGATGTAATTGTTTACAAAACATTCACTGCCAAAATAATTTCACAGTATTTAATTTTTTGGGGGTCTTTCGGGCCTGCACCGAAGACCATGGGGCTCGTCATGACTCGTGCCTTCTGCTTCTTCTTCGTCCAGAACGCTTTCACCTTCCGGCAGTGTGTCAGCTTTCTCTCCTCCGTCCACCTGGTCTGTTGGTCGCTGTGCTCTCCTTGCTGGCAAGAGTGCGGGAAAACACATTGTAGGATGGTCTTTCGGAATGGTCTCTAATGTCATCTCCAGTTACTCCAGGTCTGATTTCACTTTTCGGATGTCTTCGCTCTGCCTTTCACGGCGTGGGCCTGATGGTGAGTTTGCAGGGGTTCATGCGGGACAAATGCCCGTAGTAGGCTAGTCGAATCTTGCTCATTGATGTTACTACGTCTTCCTGGTGTTCGTAGCATTTATTTCTGTGCTTGATCTAGTAGTTGTTCTCTAATGGGTCTTAGTGTCCTCTTCAGGATTTCCCTTTCCTTTCCTTGACTTCTAGTTACCATAAAGTGCCCTTTCTATTCATCAAGGATTATTCGGAGGCGTAGGGTACAGAGCTTCTTACTACTAAGTTGTAATGTTTGCGATATAGCTTCTTAAGGAGGTACTTGGAGATAAATATACTCCTCCAGGAGTAGTAGGCCCTCTGCAACTTGGCGCATCTGGTGTCACTACCCAGGGTCTTGCTCTCGTTTGCTGAGATCCACTCTCCTTTGCAGGGAGATTACATATGTAGGTGTCTGCCAGTGGGATTGTAGAGGGGGGCTCCCTTTATATTAGTCATGAATACATTTTTATGCTGACCTTCAAACAAGTTTTAGCTGCTATGCTGTAGAGGCTCAATAGTTGGTGAGTAGCCTCCTCTATGTCGTTGGCTAATAAAGGGACGTCGTCAGCAAAGGCCAGGCAGGGTACGTTGAGTTTATGTTTCTGGTATCCAAATTTCAGTTCAGCTCCTGATGTGGCATTCCATTCCGTAATGATCTCCTCTAGCACTCCATTGAAGAGGATGCAAGAGAGAGCATCACCCTGTCTAACTCCTGTTTGGATGGAGAAGCTCTCGGAGACCTCGCCTCTGAACTTGACTCTGGAGGTGGTGTTCCTTGGCTTGGACTAGCATGATGGTCTTCTCATCCAGGTCCAGTTCCCGTAGGGTGGTAAAGAGCGTTTGTTTCTCTATCGAATATTATGTCTTCTGCAGTTTTCTGGGATGACTACCCAGAGATGTCCGCCACGGCTCCTGCGTGTGAGGATGGTCTTGAGGTTTTGTATCTGCTCTGTGCAAGATCTAATGATGCAAAAACGAGCTTGGTATTCACTTAGCTGGAAGCCCTACTGGTTGGTGACTCCAGTTTTCAGGGCTCTAGAGAAGATCTTGGAAGTGAGAGGCAGGGAAATGCCTCTGTAATTGTATAGGTAGGTCTTACTACCCTTCTAATGCAGTGAGTGGATCGGCCATCCCTCTGGTAAGGTCTCTGTATAATCTGTAGGATCTGATGGATGCTTTGTAGAGATCGTCTCCATGCTTCCATATCTCTTCTACTATGCTGTCTTCATCCGATGAATAGTTGTTTCTGAGGCTCTTGATGATGTCTTCTATTTACATTCGTGTTTAACAAAATCTTTTTTCTTAAAGGTTCTCAAAAATGTATAATTAACATTCCAGTGAATAAAGTTAAATTATATTTTTCCACAGCTTATGTTTAATATAATATTAAATGTTATCAGTAAAATAATAGGATATTTTAGACTAATATTATGGCCTTAAGTTAGGAGTTTAAATAACTACATTTCAAGAAATAACACGTACACTCCTCCGTCCCTTGAACATCTATAGAAATTGAAGGGACACATCGTTGTAATTCTGTACACATTCGCACAAGTGGGTATAGACTGATACAATTGGCAGTCTCTTATTCATTTTCTCTTACTGATGCATTATTTTACGAAGCAAGGTATATTTATCTCGTGATGCGGAAGGAACATTTTATCAACTGGATATCCTGTAAAATCTTACATTTCCTTGGAATGCTATTTGTGTGGAGGGCACGCAGGCGTTGATTACTTTCTGCTTCCTTTCCTTTCTACCTCTTCAGAGGCTCTTCAACCGTGCGTGGGGTGAAATGAGTTACAGAAAGAATTGGACATCGACTTTAACGGAAGTTATTTGCAACCTTACACTTTCGTTCATTAACACAGAGCAACAACTAATGGCAATGGGAGTACAAATTCCAAAGTCTTTAGAGGGAGAGCTAGAGTTCCAGTCAGCAGAGATGAACAGAAGTGGCGTGAAGAATAATTGGTTTTAAATGACGTATACTGTTCAAGATGGTTTCCTATCGGCTATAATGGCCAATAACTTCATGTGAACATCTTCATTAACTGCCACGCTCATATGTACAGTATTTTTATTCGATATGCGTTCGTTAAGAGAGGTTACACGTCTGATAATACTGAGTCCTTTTTACACCGATAGAGTTTACTTTCATTTAGAGGGAGTGACCTTTTGTGATTAGAGCAGTGTACCGTTCTTCATCCACTTTTCATGGTTAAAGTTAAAAAACGTTTATCATTTTGTCTGCATTCTTCCATATCTCTGCTTTCATGCCACCTTTACCCGAGACTTTGTTGTTTCTGAGGCTCTCGATGATCCCTTCTATTTTAACAGAAGAAGTTTTGTCATAACGGCTCTTTTAAAAACTTCTATTTCCCATTTATTTAGAAATGCATGGGTGCATATGAATGTGGATTTGAACCAGAGAGGTAAAGTACGGTATATACCAGATTTTATGCTTCAGGCACATTTTTGATAGGACAATTGATTTTGGGTATGGCACGTGCGAGAACATGTTTTGAGAACGATTTTGTCATCTGTGACAAAAATGGAAATCTTACATGTATAAATATTAACTTTCAATTATTTACAGGAGAATGAAAGCTACAATTCAATTCAATTCAATTCAATTCAATTCAATTCAATTCAATTCAATTCAATTCAATTCAATTCAGTTCAATTCAATTCAGTTCAATTCAATTCAATTCAATTCAATTCAATTCAATTCTTTATCTGTTATCTATAGACCTTTACAGCTGACAACGTCATGCTATATACAATAAAAACTTATGTTCTAGTTTATATACAAATAAAAACACATTCTGAATTGCAAATCAGTTTGGTTTTGAGAGGAATTTGGGAACACATGAATCAACACTGGCTCTCCGTCCGTTCCACATCTTTAAAAGTAAAACTCAGTAGCTTATGCACTTGCCTACCTTTCAGTTGTAGGTAAAGTTTGTTCTGTTTGCATGTATTAAATTATATCGTAGTAATAATTTACTGTAACAGAAGGTAATGTAATTCATTCCTGCCAATTTGGAATCAGACTTTACATAGTTCTGTGCTACCCATGGACAACGTCTTCGATTGATCAGAAGTTGATGAAGATTTATCTCTTAAAATAACATATTAACACAAATATAACACTGAATGGTAATAATATAAAAGTTTCTGTAGATCAGTAAGTTGATAAAACTGGGTCACAAGTAAACTGATAGAAATATATTTAAAGAGTGCGTGTAATTTCCATACTTATCTACTCCATAGACGGACAATTCTTTCCACCAAGGGGCAAAAATGTGAGATTTTCTTTGCGGTCTCGTGTAGAACTTTTGGCTTTGTCTACGACATTTTCCTTACACAGAATGATGGGGAAGCTAGTTTTCGAATCTACTTCATTTTCCGCATGACTGGGACCAACAGTCAAAGATTGTCCAAGATTCTAGTTAAACTTACTATCAATAGCTAAACACTTCGTTTAAGGTAAGGGTGTATTCTGCCCGAAGGCAGGTCCGAACCTCCGCAGAGGTGTGCCTGAGCCGGAGTTTACGTACGGTAGGGTGACCAGTTCCTTTCCGCTCCTCCATTCCCTTAACCCCCACCAAAAGCGCGTGGCAACCTATCCAAGTCGTGACCACGCCCAATGTTGCTTAACTTCGGAGATCTGACGGGGTGCGGTGTGTCAGCACGGCTACGGCCGTTGGCATTTCGTTTACAATGAGGTAGATTAGTTATCTAATTAATCACGTCGTGGCAAGCCTTCATACACGCCTACAACTCTTAAACCTAAATAAATTATAGGTAAATTTGGAAATACCGATTGAGGATATTTGTTTAGTTTGATAGAACAACATGAGATTGATTGAGCTTAGTGAGAAAAATTGCGAAACGTAACTATAAGATTTGATAACTCGCATCTGGAAAACAAACTGATACAAACTGATAGAGTCACTAGGAATGTTAGTCATATATCATCATGTACAGTTCCGTCAAAGGCAACTGTCGATCAGAAAATCTCAGCCTTTGAATTTGTTAATTGTATATATTGTCACAGAGGTCTACGTTCTTCACACATGATACGTACGGCTATGTTAAGGAGATTCGCCTGAAATAAAATCTACTAATAGCTGAAGAATTACGGTATCTCACCTCTAAATTCACACTAATACGTGATTAATATTATACTGAAGTGGTTGTAATTTATTGTGCACGTGACCATTAAGTAGGATAGATAATAAATTTAGATATGACACAGGTCATCGTGTTTAACCTGGACAAGGTCATTTAAGTGAAAAGAAATGATGGAAGGAACCTCCGTCATACGTAAGTGATAAGTATTTGATGCTGAAAATATCAGTTCACATGCCTTTTACAATTGACATGCAGGCTAACTTTACCTACACTGTTACAGATATCACAGTAATAAAGGTAATCCGATATGTCACTAATTATCCAGGGGCAACGCGGCCGGTTGGAATACGCTTGAAAAACAGTCACAGATTGTTTGACATACCTTCTGTTCCCTGCCTTGTCAGACAACCAAGTGGGGTACCTCCGTGGATAGTACGACGACCTGAAATAGTCCTGGATCTGCACACTGGCACGAAGGAAAACACGGACCCTTCGATTTAACGGAGGTTCTTCCTGTCCGTTGTTGGCCGGTATCCAGGTCCAGTCGTCGTTTACACGGATGGTTCGAGGGCAGAAACGAAAGTGATATCGTTGTCGATAACGATAGATTTCTTCTTGCTCTCCCGGAAACCTGTAGTGTGTATACAGCGGAGCTCTATGCTATCTGTGGAGCTCCGCGGTACCCACTGTCCGATGAGCGCCGACACTTTCTGGTGTGTACTTACTCCTTGAGCTCGCTACAGTCTATTGATACCTGTTTTCCTCGGCACCCTCTGGTGCAGCGGATCCAGGACATGCTGGCCGGGTGTTCGGATGCCGGCACCAGAATCACGTTCATGTGGCTCCCAAGCCACATGGGTGTAGAGGGAAACGAGTTGGCAGATAAGGCTGCCTAGGAGGGAGTTACATCGCCCTCGCTGCCTTACAAGTTTCCAGCAAGTGATATTCGCACTCAGCTGAGACATTCGGTTATGTCCCATTGGGAGATGGAGTGGCAGACTACTCCACTTTCAAATAAGTTGAGAGCGGTAAAAGGTACAACGAAGGTATGGAGGACTTCTCTTCGGGCTTCTCGGAGGGAAACAGTGGTATTATGTCGTCTTCGGATCGGCCACGGTATAATAACGCACTGCTTTTTACTGAAAGGAGAACCACCTCCGGTGTGTATTTGCGGCAATCATCTTACCGTGGTATACATCCTTACGGAGTGCGTGTACCTGGACGATCTGTGCCGTAGTCTAAAGCTCCCAAGTACCATCTCCCTCATTCTGCGAGATGACGAGCAGTCAGCAGACCTCGTCATCCGTTTTATGAGGGATAGTGGCCTTTTTTGTCACGTATAATATTGTCCTTTGTCCTAGTGTATTTCTCTTAACTGCGCTTTTATCCCATTGACTCTATTTTAGATCGTGTTTGCTTATTTTAAAGTGTTATTTTAATTTCTAACTTGAATTATATATATCTGTATTTCCAAGCAATGCCTTATACCACCGTCACCTGTATTTTTCTATAATTTTATTAGAAAATAAGGCATTGCGAATTAGATCCACTGATTGTTTTAATCTCATAACCATTTTTGATCACCATTTATTTTAAACTGTAGTCAGTGGATACATTTTAAAATTTTAATCATCATCTCATATCGTCCATCTCGTACCATTAGGGACCGAAGACCTAAGATGTTGCCCCTTTAAACAACAAGCATCATCATCATCATCATCATCATCATCATCATCATCATCATCATCATCATCATCATCATCATCATCATCATCATCATCAATTATCCAGGGGTAGTAACCATAATGCTACAACCCCGTTTATATCCTTCTTCTACCACTTTTCCCACATCTGTGGGGTAGCGGGCGCAAACTGTATCGCACACGTGGATTTGACCCGCTTTGACGACCGAGTGCTCTTCCTGACGACATCCCTATATGGAGGAAATCACTATTGCGTGTTTCTGTGGTGCGTGGTAGTGTGGTGTATTGCGTGAATACGAAAAAGGAAAGTGTTGAGAAAAACAAAAGCACCCAGTCACCGAACCAGAGGAATTAATCAGACACGATTAAAATTCCCGACCCGACCGGGAATCGAATCCAGGGCCCTCTGAACCGCTGTCCATTCAGACAGGAATTCGGACAAGCCCGTTTATAAGAGTTAATAACAGTTACTACTACTACTACTACTACTGCCGGCCCCGTGGTGTAGGGGTAGCGTGCCTGCCTCTTATCCGGAGGCCCCTGGTTCGATTCCTGACCAGGACAGGGATTTTTACCTGGACCTGAGGGCTGGTTCGAGGTCCACTCAGGCTACGTGATTAGAATTGAGGAGCTATCTGACGGTGAGATAGCGGCCCCGGTCTCGAAAGCCAAGAATTACGGCCGAGAGGAATCGTCGTGCTGACCACACGACACCTCGCAATCTGCAGTTCTTCGGGCTGACCAGCGGTCACTTGGTAGTCCAAGGCCCTACAAGGGCTGTAGTGCCATGGGGGTTACTACTACTACTACTACTAATAATAATAATAATAATAAAAATAGTAAGAGTAACGGACTGGTTCTCAACACTTGCTCTACTATAAATTATTTTTGAAGTGAATTGACCTATTTACCTGTTATATACGCTGCTCGCTAATGTCTAGCTGCTACGCTGCCACCCGGCATTAAGAGAACACTTAACGGCGAAAGCCAAGAACAGCACAACGCTGACCACAATCACAAGCGATCCTTGTTACTGACAATAAATGTGCACTTAATGCCACAGATGTTTGTTGATAGCTAAAAATTGTGGAGATAATTACACAGCCGAGTAGTACACACATTGTTTCTCTAGATTTACGACGCAGTATATAACGTACGCAGATAAAGTGTTGTGCGCAGAGAGAGAAGCAAATAATATCCACACTCACGATATTGAGACTTGTTATTTCCTATGTTTTACAACCTGGAAAATCTTTCCACCGCTCACCTTCTTCTAGGGAAGTTTGTATGTGTTCTAGCATAATAATAGGTTCAATAGATATAAACGTAGAGATGTAGAGATAGTTAGAAATATCAGTCATGGGTTGATATTCCATTGTTTCTTAAAACTCTCCTATTAGACCAATGATTCAGATGAGTCACTCCACTTACAAGAGAAGAGATTTAGTTCAATCACAAGGTCTAGATTGATAATTTCTATATGGACCAATTATTAGTCCTGACGAACCACTTAAGAACACTCAGCAGATCAACCGAGTAAAAGTTCACTTGTTTGCCATAGAATTAAATCTTTGTGGAAAGACTCGTTCAAACGCCAGACTTTAGCAGCTGAGTTTACACCATAAATTTTGCATTGTTTTTATAATTTAAGAATATTGAAAGTGAACAGACGTTAAATTGCTAATACTTGCCATGTTTCAAATTTAATTAATTAAAAGCGAGTAAAATTCAAATGGATAACAGTGGGAGAGAGGACCACACATTTGTTATATGTTTATTTGATTTAATTAGACAGACACATAAAAATTCTTCAAATTTCCTGTTTCAACCACCTCCTCCGTTGAATGAACAACTAATGATCAAAACATGTATATTTTAAAGTTCATTCTACTTTCTGAGAAATGTAATAGACGCAGCTTAGAACACTTCACTACTGCCAACGAATGAATCAGGAAGAACTGAAATTAAGGCCTCAATATATAGAGAATGGAGATCTCCACGCAATGAAACACACGTTATTAATACGTAATTTCACTTCTTGATAACGGAACAAAGAGAGATTATCTTACCAGAGGAAGCAAATCGTGCCTTCCTGGTATGGAAGTAGAGAATATACTGCTGACTATTAGACATTACATTCCTGCTCATGTCAAATATTTCAAGTATGTTTTATAACACAGGGTTGTCAAGTCTCATGTGGAAATCAATACAAGCTGTTGCAGATGGTCGTAGAAAAGACATTATTCATGTAAACTAAGAAAGCTTTAGGGCAGAATTGTCCTCTTGCTAGAAAATAATGTGATCGGAAGCTTCCGAAAATTATGTAGGTCTTGAATGCTGTTGACAGATCTATACATATGAGATTTCCGTGCACAGATATCCAGTTTGAAAGCACATGTTGTGTCGTGAAGAGATTTGAGACAATATTTTTACATGTCTCTCAGAATACACAGAAATTCGAATATGACTAGCATAATCTATTATTGTGTTCTTTTCGAGTTCGATGGTGAATAAGTAAGAGGTACACTTTCTACATTTTGTACTTCACCTGCATAAAATGGAGGACACACAGCAGAGACGTGTAAAAATTGTGAACTATGTGAAAAGATTGTTATTGGGTTACAGATTTAGGAGTTCAACGACAAGGACTTTAGCTAAAAAATATTTGAATCCCGATTGATTGATTGATTGATTGATTGATTGATTGATTGATTGATTGATTGATTGATTGATTGATTGATTGATTGATTGATTGATTGATTGATTGATTGATTGATTGATTGATTTCATCTGATTTAAAGTTAGAGACTGTTATGAGCATCGTTTATGAATATTTAGGGAAGTCTGGGTATACTCCTCGCTATGGTGTTGGGGTCCCACAAAATCTGTCGGGGATAATTTTGAAAAATTGCTGAGGATTTTTAAGAATTGGTTCTAAACCGCATTGAAACATTGACCATTGGATTATTTGAGACAATGTAACTGAAACAACCCTAGGGGTTATGCTATCAAATCACTTACACAAATAATAAAATGGAATAGTGATGCTGGTGAATGTAACAATAAAACTTCTGGAAATCACAAAAATTGTGGAGGACACTTTGCTAAATGATTTTGTCTAATGCAAAAATGTACGCTGAACGTTTCCATAAAATCCAATACAATGCATTTCAGGAATGTTGATAGTATTCTGCTTGATAATTCTAGGATTATATCAACTGCAATAAAATAAGTGATGGACCACTTCAGTAGATAAGTGAGCAAGCAGCTGCACCATTTGTTGGTTGAAAATTGCTTTAAGGCAAGGCCGTATATTCGTTGATCACTTGTGATTGTCCTAACAAGCCCGTTTCCATGAGACGAGACAATAGGATACAGAAATACTTCTCGTTTTTTCTTCAGCCTAATAAGCGTTGTCCATTTTTGGCGGCACCCAACTTATATTTCTTATTGATGGTGAAAAGACACTTAAGAGCGATTAAAGTTGTTTACATTCAGTATTATTTATTATAATTATAATGTAATGGATGTCAGGATTAACAATTTCGATATATAAATGGCAAATTACGTCGCTGTTCCTGCAAAACCTCCTTTGTGATATTTTTGCCCCTTTTCAGGTTATTGCTTTGTTAAATAGTAGGAGCAATGACGCATCACATGGAGGAACCTCCGAAGTGAAAATAAATATCTTACCCATCACTAGGGCTCGGATGTTTATGACCTAAAAATGTTAGAAATATGCAAGCATTTATGACATTAAAAAGTATTAAAATATGACTTGAAAGTTTTTGGTCACAATTTCGAAATCTTCAAAATCTTGCCGCAGTTAATATTATATTGAAAAAATGTACTTTTGAAACCTAGAACATTCAATAATAATAATAATAATAATAATAATAATAATAATAATAATAATAATAATAATAATAATAATAATAATCATTTTATTACTACATTTTGAGTTGATTTAGTTACTCAATCCAGAGGTAACTCTCGACTCTGCACAGAATGAAATAAATATCACATTTTGATGGGCGATGAGGAAGAATTACAACAGAAAATTACATATATTTTGAAGTTTTCAAACAGGAACGATCTTTTATTTTCACGAAACATTGACTTCCAAGGGGAAAATGATCGCTCAACATCGCAGGATTTTATTAGGGCATATTTGAAATATGTCAGATCATTAGAGTTCAATTGAGGCTCACTATTCAGCCGCTTAATACACATCGGTCTCTTTCTGTACATCTTACCCTCCTAATTCACATAAATATACATTTCTGAGAAATATAATTGTAAAAAAATACAAACAACAATTAGGTGATGTGAAAAATCCGTCTTTGAGATGACTGCAAGCTGATATGCGAAAATGGAATAGAGAGATAAATATATTACAAAAATACGAAACTTCACGGGGCAATACGACCATAATATGAAATATTACCGGAAATTGACAAAACACGTTAAAAGAGCCAAAATATTACTTTGCATGACCCGTAAAAATTACACAATTTTAGTCACCGTAGATAAAATTATGCTTACCTTGCATTTTCCATGGAAATTGTATGAAGAAAAATGACATGTCATGAACCTACGAGCCCTACGGACATCACATTTAACGAAAACTATATCTCCGGTGTGCTCATGGCACATATTAGGTCTGCAATATCTCCTATGTGACAAGGCGTGCACCTAGCTGATTTTGCAACGAAATTATTCTACTGTACGTCAGAGTATCACCTAGGAGATTTTGCTTTACTCCATGGCTTGAGTTCTGAACTGTTTGGTGTGTGTTTCATGGTATTTTTATTAATATTGTATTAGTCCATTGTTCGCTGTTTGCGTGGCATATCAATTAGTCAGTACCTTCCATTAGCCTGGATTATTGTGTTTTGAATGCGTTATCATCATAAGCGAAGCTGCCGTGCATTATATTACCAAGTAAGTTTTATGGCGATTGAGATTTACAGTATATGATAAAGTGGCTTCTAAATTGAGAAAATGGTGGGAATTAGAGTGTTGGAGCATTGTAATACGACATCAAAAGTCAACTGTTAAGCAAAGCAAGCAAAGTTACCTCCGTACAGGCCATGAAGGCCCTTGGAGGAGTTGAAGGTAAAGGCTTCTACTATTTTTAACCTCGGCACGTGATGGGGTAGAGTGGTTAGCTCTACGCCCGGCCGTCTTTGCTCCCAGGAATTAACCTGGTACTCATTTTTGATGTTGCAGAAGTTCCAGGAGCAGAATGAACAAAATACCACTAACACAGTGACAGACTATGACTCAATAGCATTTTCGCGATAATACTATAATGCTTGAATTAGGTCCCGAGATTACTGAATTATTCAATATTCCAGTTCAAGATGTACAAAAAGTTATTGAAATAGGGGATGTAGGTGATGGAAACAACAATATGACTGGTAGGTGTGACGCCTGTCAATAATGAACTTGGTTTACAACTTGAAGTTATTAGTGAACTGTTTGTGGAAGATTCTCTGGATAAATGAATGTGGCACAGAAAGAAGAAATACAAAGCATTGTACGGGGAACGTAGGAAGAAACCATGATACGGAAGAAACAGAAAGGGAGTACTGTGAGGACGTTGTCAAAGCAAACATTATATAGAATGTGATACGAACAGGAAGATAAATAAAAATAAAGGACTCAAGGGGATGGAACAGGCAGGATTTCGGAAGACTGAGGATAAGATGGTTCAAAATCGTTTAAGAGAATCCAATCAAGTTTTTCTTGAATGAAAGTACACAACCACTACTAAGAAATCTGCGCGCAGTTTTTGGTGAACGGAAATAATAGGTGAAGAGAGAAATGAAGTATTTAGCACATTCTGGAACTTACATTCTTGGAGTGAAAAGTAAATATTCTTTCGTGGTTTGGTAACAACAAGAAATGTTTTTAGAAGGAGGAAATTAACAGAGGAAGAAACCAGAAAGAACACAGGCCAAGACGTATTTTTAAGAAAATCATTAGGTGAAATGATTAGACTATGCAGAACTTCATTTATAAACACTCTTGTGACTGGCGAAGAGAGGTTTAAAAGCTGGGCAAGCAATGATGATTGATCTCAGTTAAATGGCATTGGGCATGCCGTAGACTGAAATGAGCCAGTTGCAAAGGAAAACCCGGTTATTGAGTATGGCAAGTGAAAGAGGGGCTAGATCATCTGCCTAAATTTCACAATGTCACTACTGTAGGGCCAATTCCAAGAAGACGTATGTAGAGTCCTCATTCTGTTCGATCCTTCACTTGTACGAAATGTATAGGGTATAGTGCAAGGATAATAGTGTACAGCATGTAGAAAAGAGGTCACTTTACGAAATTATGAAGAAAAACAACATAAGCCACACACGCCCAAAGGAAAGACCAATACGACATACACTGTGGTTATAAAACTAAAAATGGTCAGTGAGAAAGTTTATCAGTCTCATATGAAAAGGAAGAATGACTCAAGAGAAATTACGAATCGGATGAAATATAATGCCTCATAATAGAAGCTGGTGGTCACAATGGACGTACAAAGTGTGCTCTTGTGTCCATGATTAGCTGCTTTCAAATCCTATTACAAAAATATGCAGGTTCATAACTTCACTATTTACGAATTAAACAACCGACATTGGGTAATATTAGAGTGATGTATATATGTCAGGAGCCTGTAGGTAGCACCACTTCCCTTTGGTGTGATGCACTTCTCTCTGGCGCTACCAGATGGCCTTCGGATGTCCCCTGGCAGCTCGGTGTGAGAGGGAGAGGGAGGGTGAGTGGACGTGCCCTGGACATAAGGGACGGAGACATTATGTTTACTTGAGTGTTAGTGGCAGCGTAGCCCTGCATTGTGCAGCTTAGTCCTGCACCAGTGTATTAACTACCTATAGGCCTACAGCATGTATTGATTGTTCACATGACAATGTTTAATATAGTTACTGAAGTTTACCGTTGTTTATATTATCCCTTCTTGCATCCTGTGAGAGAACCAGCCTCATGGCAATACAGTCCACTTCACAATACTAAAATAATTATTTCAAGTTTATTCATGGCCATCACGGGCCGGATGCATAGAAGGTGTACTTTAAAATTAACGGATTGTGCATACTGTGAACTAAATGTAGTTTCGAGAGTGTTGTGACTGTGATACAATATACGCTTGTGCATATCGGCCAGTCGTTCGAACGTGTGTTGTAAGCAGCCATCTTGCGGCGTGACGTCACATTCATTGCGCTGACACTGGATCCAGCACCATTGCGAGTTCATCAGCAGAATCAACAATTGGTAAGCTCAGTTCATATACTTCCTTTCATTTGTCAAATCCTTGCACACAATGGATCCCGATATTAGAAAGTCATTAATAAAGAAGCGTGGAATCGCGAAATCGAAGGTAACCAACATAAAGAAATATACCGATTCTTTAACTGGTCATATTGATAAATTCAGTGTTAAGGTTAGACTTGATGCTTTACAACAAGCGTGGCAGGACTATACTGTCGTGCAAGATCAACTAGAAATAGAAGATGACGACTCCCAACATCATGAGAGGGATAGGGAACAATTCTCAGAGGTGTATTATGATCTGCAGGCTCATATGACGAGATTAATCGAAGATCAAGAGGGCAGTAATTTTCCACCAAGTTTACATTCTGTGGGCTCAGGCAGGGCTAATGTAAAACTGCCGCCTATAAAGGTGCCTGTGTTTAATAACAATATTATTGACTTCAGACATTTTTATGACACATTCAATTCCTTGTTGATCAATAATGACACTATAGATAAGATTCAGAAATATTATTATTTATTGTCAGCAGTATCAGGTGAAGCACATAAATTAATTGAGAACTTGCCGGTCACTGCTGACAATTTCGATATTGCCTGGAATCTGATCTGTGAGAGATATGACAATCCACGCTTAGTAGCCAGTACACATATAAAGGCATTGTTATCTCCGCCAGCAACAAATAAGGATTGCCCACATTCCCTACGCATTTTATTAAGTCATTGTAAGGGTCATTTACATGCCATTGAAGCACTAAAATTGTCAACTCCACTACATGAACTAATCATTTCACAGCTGTATTTAGATAAGGTTGATGCCAATACTAGGAAGGACTGGGAACTCATGTTATCAGCAAAACAATCTCCATCACTCGACGAATTTCTACAATTCCTAGAAAAAAGGTGTCATGTCTTAGAATTAATTAAATCTAACATGCCTAGCATTATCCAACAAGAGAAAACAAAACCTAAATTAAACAGAGATACTAAACACAGCTACGTTTCAACTAACAATGCATGTGTAGCCTGTAAGCTCTCTCATCCTATCTATAAATGTGGAAGATTTAGGGACATTAGTGTTCAAGAAAGGTTAGACATTGTTAAGGAACATCAACTGTGTTTCAATTGCTTGGCTAGTGGGCACAATGCTGTTAATTGTCCATCAGGTAATGTGTGTCGTCAGTGTGGCAAGGCACATCATACACTTGTCCATCAGCACCATACACAGTCTGCCATGCCAGTAAGTGCCGAGAATAGTACGGAGTCGGATTCGGCACAAGACTCACACGAAGGATTCGGTTCCTATTGTTCCTTTAAACCTAAGGCTTCGGCTCATGTATTGCTTGCTACAGCCGTTGTCATGGTCCGTAATCAGTTGGGACAACTTCAAAAATGCATAGCTCTTCTAGACTCTGCATCACAAACTAATTTCATCACAGAATCCTTAGTTCAGAAGCTCCGGTTGAAGAAGTCTCGCATATCTTTTCCAATCCAAGGGATTAATGAGGTCATGTCCGAGTCGAAACACTCAGTATGTCTGCACTTAGAGTCTACTGCCAGCAATTACAAGGTAACAGTCACTTGCGCTGTACTACCACGTATTACGGGAGACATGCCATCTGTGAAGCTTTGCTATGATGATTGGAATCTCCCAGATGACATCCAACTCGCGGATCCTAACTTCCATCAGCCAGGAGGAATAGATTTACTTCTAGGTGCTGAAATCTTTTTCGAAATTTTGCGTCGTGGGAAGATGACCAAACCAGGGAACTATCCAGTGTTGCAAGAAACAGAGCTTGGATGGATACTGTCCGGAACAATAAATGCATCGAGCACACCGTCTTCAACTGTACAGCCGCAACGTTCATTCTTCATCCGTGGAGAAACCTCATTGGATGACCAGCTTCAACGGTTCTGGGAACTAGAAGACCTCCCAAACAAACCTCGAACGATTGAAGAGATGAGATGTGAAGAACACTTCACTCACAACACAACGAGAGATTCTACAGGTCGCTACATTGTCCGCCTTCCTCGTCGCTCAGAAGTGGGTCCGGTGGGAGACTCATGCTCACACGCAAAACAGAGGTTGCTACAGTTAGAACGTCGTTTGCATAGACAACCAGATGTTCGGCGTGCCTACAATGAATTCATGTCGGAATATGAGCAACTAGGTCACATGACAGAAGTTCCAGACAATGGCAGTTCCGAAAGAGAAGTGTTCTACTTGCCGCACCACCCCGTCTTCAAGGATACAAGTAGCACCACGAAAACCCGAGTAGTGTTCGATGGTTCTGCGCGATCTAGCAACGGACTTTCACTGAACGACACATTAATGGTGGGCCCCAACATACAACAGGATCTTTACTCCATTATTTTGCGTTTCCGGATGCAGCCTGTAGCATTTTCTGCTGACATTTGCAAAATGTACAGACAGGTTTACGTGCACCAGCTAGACTCTCCACTCCAGCGCATCCTCTGGAGATCACGCCCAGATCAGAATATTAAAATCTATGAATTGACAACGGTAACGTACGGTACAAGTTGTGCACCATTTCTTGCAACACGTGTTCTACAACAACTAGCCGATGACGAAATGAAACAATTTCCATTAGCATCTCAAATCCTGAAGAGGGACTTCTATGTCGATGACTTAATCACCGCGACTGGAACGGTTGAAGAAGCTGTACAACTACAAGATGATTTAATCGCCTTGCTCGAAAGGGGAGGGTTTGAGCTTCGAAAGTTTTCAGCCAACCGTAGCGAGCTTCTGGAAAGAATTCCACCCACCTGTAAGGAAACTCAAGATTTGATTTCACTCGATACACATGATAGTGTCAACACCCTCGGCTTACTTTGGAACCCGTCAACAGACCATTTCCTGATAAGAAGCATTTCAAGAACGATGGATAACAAGATCCCTGCAAGACACTTTATAACTAAGCGTGAGGTCGCGTCCATAGTTGCTTCTACATTTGATCCGTTGGGACTCATAAGCCCAGTTGTTATTACATATAAGGTGTTCTTGCAAGACTTATGGAGCTCTGGTTTGGGCTGGGATGATCCTTTCTCAGACGAATTGCAGGATAAGTGGCTCAGCCTAGTCAACCTTCTACAACACTTGAACTACATTAGAATTGAGCGGCTTGTGATTCCTCACCTCGCTTCCAATATACAACTTCATGGATTTTGTGACGCTAGTGAAAGAGCATATGGAGCTTGCCTCTACATTCGTGCCATGGATGTTCACGGCACAATCACAAGCAAACTATTATGCGCCAAATCAAGAGTGGCTCCAGTGAAACGGATCACTCTGCCCAGACTGGAACTCTGTGGAGCAGCATTACTCGCAAGATTAATTGAAAGGGTAGTTCCTGTTGTTGGACTCGACATCCATAGCATTCATTTATACTCTGATTCTATGATTGTGCTCGCCTGGATAATGGGCACACCCACCCGCTGGAAGACCTTTGTAGCTAACAGAGTGTCTCAGATTCAGCAGTAGACCAACATGGAATCCTGGAGACATGTATCCACGCACGACAATCCAGCAGATCTAATCTCTAGGGGCACAGATCCCGCAGCACTTCAGTCAACGCCATTGTGGTGGAAGGGCCCGAAGTGGCTCGAAGAACAGAATGAATTCTGGTTAAATTCAACTCCCAGAGACCTTCCTCAAGACTTGCCCGAAGTACGACCAGTCACCTCACTGCTAACCACTTCAGGAGCCTCCGAAGATGTAATCGAAAGATATTCCTCTTACAGTAAACTAGTCCGAATAGTTGCTTATTGCAAACGCTTCGTCCTAAACTGCCGCAACCCTCAACACAAACACATCACACCAATCTCTTCAACGGAGCTTGAAGAGGCAAGCCTGACCTGTATTAGACTGATTCAGCAGGTCAGCTACCCACGTGAGATCGAAGCCTTAAGCAAGGGGCAGCCTATTTCCCATAAGAGCAAGATTTTATGTCTAAGCCCTTTTCTGGATGAAATACAAATTTTGAGAGTTGGAGGAAGACTTGTCAACTCAGACCTAGACTACGATAGAAAGCATCAAATAATCCTCCCTCCTAATCACCATTTCACTCGTCTACTCATTCAATATGAGCACCACAGACTTCTCCACGCTGAGATTCAGCTACTGCTCACATCCTTACGATCTAGGTACTGGATTCCTAGAGCAAGACAAACCATTCGATCAGTCGTCCACAAATGTATGCAGTGCTTCAGGCTTAAGGCAAAGAATGCAAGTCAACTCATGGGCCAACTGCCAAAGGCTCGCATCCAGATGTCTCGTCCATTCCTGTCCTCAGGTGTTGACTTTGCAGGGCCAGTTGATGTTAAAATAGGATCCAGGAAGGGTAAATCGATCTACAAATGCTATGTTGCGATATTCGTTTGCTTCAGCACGAGAGCTGTACATATCGAACCTGTCACAGGTTTGACATCTCAGGCATTCATCGCAGCCCTCAGAAGATTCGTTTCCCGTCGTGGACATATTCAAGATCTCTACAGTGATAATTCTACAACATTCGTTGGGGCTAATAAGGAACTGCAGCAAATGCTGAAGGACGAACAATTCAACAAGGAAATGAGCAATCATGCTGCAGCATCAAAATTCAAATGGCACTTCATTCCGGCACGTTCCCCACACTTTGGCGGAATATGGGAGTCCGCAGTGAAGGCGATGAAGTTCCACTTCCGTCGGGTTGTGGGTCAAACAGTTTTAACCTACGAAGAGTTGGTTACCATACTCACGCAAATTGAAGCTTGCCTCAATTCTAGACCATTGTGTGCATTATCCGATGACCCTAGCGATCCTTCTATTCTCACACCTGGTCACTTTCTCATTGGAGCTCCACTCATGTCCATTCCTGACCCTGATATGACTGAGTCTCATCCTAACAGACTGTCACGCTGGCAACACCTTCAGCAGATGCAGCAGCACTGGTGGCGTCGATGGTCCAAGGATTATCTTCACACTTTGCAACAGAGGAAGAAATGGTCCACGTCGCATCCGAATCTTCAAGCAGGCACGCTTGTTCTGCTGAAGGAAGATCATCTGCCACCTTTGCAGTGGAAGATGGGCATTATTGAGCAGGTGTTTCCAGGAAGGGACAATTTAATAAGAGTTGCCGACGTCAGATGCAATTCCAATATCTTAAGGCGTGCTATCACGAAGCTGGTGCCTCTGCCTCCTCCTTAACTCTCTGTGCATTGTCATATAATTATGTTTTGAACAGGTTCAACGGGGCGGAGGATGGGTAATATTAGAGTGATGTATATATGTCAAGAGCCTGTAGGTAGCACCACTTCCCTTTGGTGTGATGCACTTCTCTCTGGCGCTACCAGATGGCCTTCGGATGTCCCCTGGCAGCTCGGTGTGAGAGGGAGAGGGAGGGTGAGTGGACGTGCCCTGGACATAAGGGACGGAGACATTATGTTTACTTGAGTGTTAGTGGCAGCGTAGCCCTGCATTGTGCAGCTTAGTCCTGCACCAGTGTATTAACTACCTATAGGCCTACAGCATGTATTGATTGTTCACATGACAATGTTTAATATAGTTACTGAAGTTTACCGTTGTTTATATTATCCCTTCTTGCATCCTGTGAGAGAACCAGCCTCATGGCAATACAGTCCACTTCACAATACTAAAATAATTATTTCAAGTTTATTCAGACATGTTACACACTATGTATGGCATGAAGGTAGAGGGTGTTTCATCAAATAAGTTAGTAACTTGCACAGTGCATTACTTGGAACATATACCAAAAGAGTATAAGCATATAGTCTTAATTTTCGATTGATGCGCCTACCGGAACCGGAGCAAAACCCTGGCCAGTTCACCAAGCGATGTTTCCAAGACAAAATCCATTATTGTTGAACAAGTCTTCTTTAGAAAGGGTCATACAATGATGGAAGCAGATAGTGTACATCCTACCCTAGAACAGTACTTCAAAACACCACACCCTTGGACTACAATAGATCATTGAGAACGGCCAGGCGTAAGAAGCTATTTAACATTATTGTCAATGAACTTGCGTTTTCCGGAAATTTTGATGGCTTGAACTGTATCCTGCTCTTCCTGAGACCTGGTAAGAAAGCTGTGGAACCCACTGTCCTTGATCTAACAATGTTAAAATACAGTCCATGTTGTGAAATATCTTACAAAGTAGCGTACTTTGCAGAGTGGAAACTGTAACCTCACAGATGTAAATAATGACATGACACCATGGCTCAATCACTGTACCCATCACAAATTCCAATCACGGAATTTAATATTATTATTATTATTATTATTATTATTATTATTATTATTATTATTATTATTATTATTATTGTTGTTGTTGTTGTTGTTTGAGTCATCAGTCCATAGACTGGTTTGATGCAGCTCTCCATGCCACCCTACCCTGTCCTAACCTTTTCATTTCTACGTAACTATTGCATCCTACATCTGCTCTAATCTGTTTGTCATATTCATACCTTGGTCTACCCCTACCGTTATTGCCACCTACACTTCCTTCAAAAACCAACTGAACAAGTCCTGGGTGTCTTAAGATGTGTCCTATCATTCTGTCTCTTCTTCTCGTCAAATTTAGCCAAATCGATCTCCTCTCACCAATTCGATTCAGTATCTCTTCATTCGTGATTCGATCTATCCATCTCACCTTCAGCATTCTTCTGTAACACCACATTTCAAAAGCTTCTATTCTCTTTCTTTCTGAGCTAGTTATCGTCCATGTTTCACTTCCATACAATGCCACGCTCCACACAAAAGTCTTCAAAAACATCTTTCTAATTCCGATATCAATGTTTGAAGTGAGCAAATTTCTTTTCTTAAGAAAGCTCTTCCTTGCTTGTGCTAGTCTGCATTTTATGTCCTCCTTACTTCTGCCATCGTTGGTTATTTTACTACCCAAGTAACAATATTCATCTACTTCCTTTAAGACTTCGTTTCCTAATCTAATATTTCCTACATCACCTGCCTTCGTTCGACTGCACTCCATAACTTTTGTTTTGGACTTATTTATTTTCATCTTGTACTCCATACCTAAGACTTCATCCATACCATTCAGCAACTTCTCGAGATCTTCTGCAGTCTCAGTTAAAATAACAATATCATCGGCAAATCTCAAGGTTTTGATTTCCTCTCCTTGGACTGTGATTCCCTTTCCAAATTTCTCTTTGATTTCTTTTACTGCCTGTTCTATGTAAACATTGAAAAGGAGAGGGGACAAACTGCAGCCTTGCCTCACTCCTTTCTGGATTGCTGCTTCTTTTTCAAAGCCCTCAATTCTTATCACTGCAGACTGATTTTTATACAGGTTGTAGATAATTCTTCGTTCTCGGTATCTGATCCCTATCATCTTCAGAATCATAAATAGCCTGGTCCAATCAACATTATCGAATGCCTTTTCTAGATCTACGAATGCCATGTACGTGGGCTTGTCCTTCTTGATTCGATCCTCTAAGATCAGACGTAAAGTCAGGATTGCTTCACGTGTTCCTACATTTCTTCTGAAGCCAAAATGATCTTCCCCCAACTCAGCTTCAACTTGTTTTTCCATTCTTCTGTAAATAATACGTGTTAAAATTTTGCAGGCATGAGATACTAAACTAATAGTGCGGTAGTTTTCACACCTGTCAGCACCGGCTTTCTTGGGAATATGTATAACAACATTCTGCCGAAAATCGGATGGGACTTCTCCTGTCTCATACATCTTGCACACTAAATGAAATAACCTTACCATGCTGGTTTCTCCTAAGGCAGTCAGTAATTCAGAGGGAATATCATCAATTCCAGGTGCCTTGTTCCTATTTAGGTCACTCACAGCTCTGTCAAACTCTGACCTCAAAATTGGGTCTCCCATTTCATCAACATCAACAGCCTCTTCATGTTCCAGAACGAAATTATCTACATCGTTACCTTGATACAACTGTTTGATATGCTCCTGCCATCTTTCTGCTTTGTCTTCTTTCCCTAGAAGTGGCTTTCCATCTGAGCTCTTAATATTCATGCACCTAGATTTCCTTTCTCCAAAGGTTTCCTTGATTTTCCTGTATGCAGCATCTACCTTTCCCAGGACCATACAGCCTTCGACATCCTTGCACTTCTCCTTCAGCCATTCTTCCTTAGCTACCTTGCACTTTCTATCCACTTCATTCTTTAATCGCCTGTATTCTTTTCTGCCCTCTTCATTTCTAGCATTCTTGTATTTTCGTCGTTCATCAATCAGGTCTAGTATCTCCTGAGTTATCCACTGATTCTTAGTTGATCTTTTCTTCCTTCCTAACATTTCTTCAGCAGCCATACTGACTTCATTTTTCATGACTCTCCACTCTTCCTCTACTGTGTTTCCTTCGGCCTATTCATTTAGTCCTTGTGCAACATGTTCCTTGAAACGATCCATCACACTCTTTTCTTTCAACTTGTCTAGATCCCATCTTTTTGCATTCTTTCCTTTCTTCAATTTCTTCAACTTCAGATGGCATTTCATGACCAACAAGTTGTGGTCAGAGTCCACGTCTGCTCCTGGGAAAGTTTTGCAATCCAACACCTGGTTTCTGAATCTCTGCCTAATCATAATGAAGTCTATTTGATACCTTCCAGTGTCTCCAGGTCTCGTCCACGTATACAGCCGTCGTTTGTGGTGTTTGAACCAAGTATTGGCGAGGACTAAATTATGGTCAGTGCAGAATTCAACCAGCCGACTTCCTCTTTCGTTCCTTTGTCCCAATCCAAATTCTCCGACTGTGCTACCTTCTCTTCCTTGGCCTACCACTGCGTTCCAGTCTCCTATCACAATTAGATTCTCGTCACCTTTGACATATTGTATTAAATCTTCTATCTCCTCATATATTCTTTCAATTTCTTCATCATCCGCTGAACTAGTAGGCATATAGACCTGCACTATTGTGGTGGGCATTGGTTTGGTGTCTATCTTGGCGACAATAATTCTTTCACTATGCTGGTAGTAGTAGCTTATCCGCTGCCCTATTTTCTTATTCATTATTAAACCAACTCCTGCATTACCCCTGTTTGATTTCGTGTTGATAATTCGGTAGTCGCCCGACCAAAAATCCTATTCTTCCTGCCAACGTACTTCACTTATACAAACTACATCTAACTTTAGCCTATCCATCTCCCTTTTCAGATTCTCTAACCTACCACAACGATTCAAACTTCTAACATTCCACGCTCCGACTCGCAGAATGTCAGTATCCATCTTCCTGATGATCGCTCCCTCTCGTGTAGTCCCCACCCGGAGATCCGAATGGGGGACTAGTTTACCTCCGGAATATTTTACCCGGGAGGAAGCCATCATCAGTACATATTTCATACAGAGAGAGCTGCATGTCCTCGGGAGGTGGTTACGGCTGTAGTTATTCAGTAATAGAAGGCGATCATCACTCATCTTACGACAATATGAAATACAGGTGAAGGTGAGAAGCCAGCAAAATGTTGGATAAACCTTGAAAGGAATTTTTCATCCGTACCTATTTTCTCGATACTTATCTTCTGTCTGTCTGTTAGGTCATCAGCCTAGAGGCTGGTTGGATCCTCAAATAGCACCACCAAAAGTTGTGCGGTTATAAGGAAACCGCGAAAACCAATGGCAGCACCAAAATGAGGCGTAATAGGCAAGACGAGGAGTGAGGTAGTTCGCCATTGCTTTCCTCACAGAAAGTGCTATTGCAGCACGACTGACCCTATGAGCAACACCTTTCATAACACTCAGATGCACTAGTCGTGCTCTGAATGTCATTACTCACCACCACCCATACCCCAGCAGCTTCCATATTGTCACAGCCATGGATGAGACTGGGACTTCGGTGAAAGCTACACTTTACTCTGGCCTGTGCCGAGGGATGGATACAAAAGTACTGTATCCATCAAGAAATGGCAGCAGACAAATACTTATCTTATTAAACTCAAATAAATTTTGCTATAATTTCATTAGATTTTGTTACACAACAGTAGAAGTCGAAACACATTTTTAAATTTAAAAATGACTATCGCATTACGTGTGCAAGGACATAAATTAATGATGAAGCTATGAACAGTAAGTATATTATTTAAGTGGATTTTCTCCTTGTGTGGTGAAAAGGAACAGGCAAATACTTCTATGTGCTTTCGATGAATATATACTGCCTGACAAAACGTTAGGCACCCAGAAGTAGTGGTGGAAATTGAATGAAACTACATATGATGAAAGACCATGTGCTTTTATTGAAATGATTGTAATATGGGATGAAAGAGACAAAGCCGTTGGCAGTAACAGGTGGAATGTTGGGACCAGGTCAGTAGGGTGTCTCCCCCTTCCCCTTCCCTCGGCCACAATGGACGCCCTTATGCGGTTCGGAATGGTGTCAAATAGCCTGTGGATCCTCTCCTGCGGCAAATTCGCCCACAGTTGTTGCAACTTTTCCACCAGATCCCGCTGGTTTGTACTGGGACGGAGTCTCCTTCCAAAGTCACCCCACAAGTGTTCAATGATGGAGAGGTCCGGGTATCTTTCTGGCCATGGGAGGACCTCAACATGCTCTGGGCAGTCCATAGACACAAGTGACGTGTGTGAACGTGCATTATCTTGTTGGAACACTGCCGAAGTTATGGGATCCCGCAATATTTGGCGCACAATACGACGGTCCTCCCTCGGGGTATAGTTTCTTGGTCGACCCGAACCCTGCACGACATGGTTGGGTATCCTCATGTACCCACTGAGTCCAATATCGGGCCAGTGTGACATCTGAATGGCCCACATGCCTTGGAATTGCACAACACGACCAACCAGCCTCATGCAGTCTCTTGTCAAATGCTGTAAGTTGGTGGATAGGCTGTCTAAAGGCCTGTTTTCACATGTAGGACTGTGCTTCGGCTGTGCTTCGACCGTGCTACGGCGGTGTCGCCTACTCTGTCTTTTCACATGTAGGACTGTGCTGCGACTGTGCTGTGGTCGTGTGGTCCTTGTTCATTGCATCTGTGCTCACAGGTTGCAGACATGGATCCGAACGAAGAAGACGTACCGTAGTTATTGCCTGCGCAGCGTACATTGTTTTACAACAAAAGAAGAAGAAAGAATAAGAATTACAAAGGCATTCATGTTGTTGAACTAAAATTATCACTTGTTCGTCCATCTTTAAGGAAGACAACTGCGCCACACCTACTACTGCAAACTATCACACAATGTATCTCAACCAACGAGCACAGTACTCAGACAGTGCATTGCGCACTCTATGTTATTCTGTGCTCGTTGGTCACTGGATCACGTACGACCGAGTGCTTCCGATTACCACCGAAATAAGACGGAAGTCCGGCTTGGCGACACTAGGGCGACCGTTTCTAATTTTCACATGTGGTACTGTGCTGAGACCAGGCGACGACTGTGTGGGCCGTAATCGCTCTGCTTGGCGATCCATGACAGCACGGTACCAACACGGTAGGGACACAGTCCTACATGTGAAAATACTCAACTGCTGTTCAATGTAAATGGAATGGTTTATACTGTTTGGCGATTGCGGACACATCTGCGAGGCGTCACAGGTGCTTCGTACTGTACATACATGTATGTAGTCCTCTCTGCACATCTTGCTTAACTGTCAGGCTCACAGCTGTTGACGGGTGACAACTTATCAACAACAGGACGGTGCCATTGCGAATGCACTCTGGTGGGCGTTCTACACATTACAGATCCTTGTAAATCTAATCATTTACTCACACATCAATGGTATGTGTGTATACCGAAATGGGATAATATTGCACCACTTCCTCTGGGTGCTGAACGTTTTTCTTTCGTCAGGCAATGTACACTGACTGACAGACAGAGCAAATGCAACACCAAGAAGGAGTGGTTCGAAAGGGATGAAAGTTGGGAAAAAAACAGAGACGGCACGGACGAATAATTGATGTTTATTTCAAACCGATATGCAGGTTACACAATGCGCACGGCATCGACTCATTAGGATGTAGGACCACCGCGAGCGGCGATGCACGCAGAAACACGTCGAGGTACAGAGTCAATAAGAGTGCGGATGGTGTCCTGAGGGATGGTTCTCCATTCTCTGTCAACCATTTGCCACAGTTGGTCGTCCGTACAAGGCTGGGGCAGAGTTTGCAAACGGCGTCCAATGAGATCCCACACGTGTTCGATTGGTGAGAGATCCGGAGAGTACGCTGGCCACGGAAGCATCTGTACACCTCGTAGAGCCTGTTGGGAGATGCGAGCAGTGTGTGGGCGGGCATTATCCTGCTGAAACAGAGCATTTGGCAGCCCCTGAAGGTACGGGAGTGCCACCGGCCGCAGCACATGCTGCACGTAGCGATGGGCATTTAACGTGCCTTGAATACGCACTAAAGGTGACGTGGAATCATACGCAATAGCGCCCCAAACCATGATGCCGCGTTGTCTAGCGGTAGGGCGCTCCACAGTTACTGCCGGATTTGACCTTTCTCCACGCCGACGCCACACTCGTCTGCGGTGACTATCACTGACAGAACAGAAGCGTGACTCATCGGAGAACACGACGTTCCGCCATTCCCTCATCCAAGTCGCTCTAGCCCGGCACCATGCCAGGCGTGCACGTCTATGCTGTGGAGTCAATGGTAGTCTTCTGAGCGGACGCCGGGAGTGCAGGCCTCCTTCAACCAATCGACGGGAAATTGTTCTGGTCGATATTGGAACAGCCAGGGTGTCTTGCACATGCTGAAGAATGGCGGTTGACGTGGCGTGCGGGGCTGCCACCGCTTGGCGGCGGATGCGCCGATCCTCGCGTGCTGACGTCACTCGGGCTGCGCCTGGACCCCTCGCGCGTGCCACATGTCCCTGCGCCAACCATCTTCGCCACAGGCGCTGCACCGTGGACACATCCCTATGGGTATCGGCTGCGATTTGACGAAGCGACCAACCTGCCCTTCTCAGCCCGATCACCATACCCCTCGTAAAGTCGTCTGTCTGCTGGAAATGCCTCCGTTGACGGCGGCCTGGCATTCATAGCTATACACGTGTCCTGTGGCACACGACAACACGTTCTACAATGACTGTCGGCTGAGAAATCACGGTACGAAGTGGGCCATTCGCCAACGCCGTGTCCCAATTATCGTTCGCTACGTGCGCAGCACAGCGGCGCATTTCACATCATGAGCATACCTCAGTGACGTCAGTCTACCCTGCAATTGGCATAAAGTTCTGACCACTCCTTCTTGGTGTTGCATTTGCTCTGTCAGTCAGTGTATATCCATTATTGTATATAACCACATATTTCGATGAAGATTGTTGTTAATTGCTATGACATTTATTGCAAACAGATGTTACCGAAACCGAGTTAGTTGGCCGTGCATTTAGGGGACACAGCTGTGAGCTCGCGTTCGGGAGAGAGTGAGTTCGAACCCCACCGTCGGCAGCCTTGAAGGTGGTTTCCCGTTTTCACACCAAGCAAAAGCTGGGGATGTACCTTAATTAAGGCCACGGCTGCTTCCTTCCCACTCCTATCCCATCGTCGCCATAAGGCCTTTATGTGTCGGTGCGACGTAAAGAAGCTTGTAAAAAAACTGCTTGCTACAACAAATCTGCTGTATTCTACCAACAAGCACTTTTTTTCCTTCTCCATAAAAATTTAGTGTTTTGCACATAGCAGTTATTGACAAAACAACGGCGAAGCATGAACACCTTGCCGAGGGTCAGCTTCAATAATATTCTCCAGAAGTTCACGTGAATCTGCTGTATGCCGGTGACCCAGAGAGTACTTTTCCGTTACGGAGCAAGTAGCGGCGTGATTTGGGTTACGTACCTATTAGCTTGTATTCGGGAGATGGTGAGATCGAGCCCCACTGTCAGCAGCCCTGAAGATAGTTTTCTGTTGTTTCTCATTTTAGAGGAGTCAAATTACATTACATTACATTACATTAATTACATTACATTACATTAAGCCCACGGTCGCTTCCTCCTCGCTCCACACCCTCACCTCTCCCGTCATCGTCATAAGACCTCTTGAGTTGGTTCAACGTAAAGGAAATTGTAAAACGAAAAATAATAAATAATCAATCTCCAACATGAATACCACATAATCACCGATGTATGAAGCATTTATTTTCTTACCTGCTTCAAATGCGGTGTTAATGTTACTCGTCGCGAGATGTGCGGCATGCCCCAGTAGCTTTGTGTAACAGGGTTACACCAACCAGCAATGTGTTATGTGAATTCATTCTGACGCAGTACCTGTGCGTTCGGTAGACTAGTGCTATTATTAGCTAACAATATTAGTAATAGCTGGTTACACGGTGTAGGGGTAGCGTGCCTGCCTCTTACTCGAGCACCCGTGTTCTATTCCCTGCCCGGTCAGGGATTTTCACGTGAATCTGAGGAGTGGCTTCAGGGCCACTCAGCCGACGTGATTACAGCTGAGGGGCTATCTGACGGTGAGATGGCGGCCCCGCTCTAGAAAGCCAAGAATAACGGCCGAGAAGTTTCGTCGTGCTGACACACGCCGCATCGTAATTTCCAGGCCTTCGGGATGAGCAGTGGTCGTTTGGTAGGCCATGGCCCTTCGGACCTGTTGCGCTATGGGGGAATAATAATAATATTAATAATAATAATAATAATAATAATAATAATAATAATAATAATCGTCATCATCGTCATCATCATCATCATCATCATCATCATTATAATAGTCTTAACCATAGTACTCCACATAATTGTATTTGTATGGCATGCAAAGAGAAAAATTAAATGCTGATTTCCAAAAGAGAAAATTAAACTTCATAATCGCAACCATTTCTATTGAATAATGTCAGAGCTTACATCCGGGAGACAGTGGGTTCAAACCCCACGGTCGGCAGCCCTGAAGATGGTTTTGCGTCGTTTAATATTTTTACACAAGGCAAATACTGGAGCTGTACTTTAATTAAGGCTAAGGCTGCTTATTTCCCAATCCTAGCCCTCTCCCGCCTCATCGTCGCCACAAGACCTATCTGTGTCGGAGCGACGTAACGCAACCTGTAAAAAAGAAATATTCAGACTGATTCTGGTATGGCATGTTCTACACTACTTTATAATCCACAGTTTTTTTAATATGTCCGCCTCTATGGTGTAGTGGTTAGCGTGATCAGTTGCCACCGTCGGAGGCTCGAGTGCGATTCCTGGCTCTGCCACGGAAATTTGAAAAGTGGTACGAAGGCTCTAACGTGGTCCTCTCAGCCTCGGGAAGTCAACTGAGTGGAGAGGGATCATATCCCACCTCAACCATCCTCGAAGTGTTTTTCCGTGGTTTCTCACTTCTCCTAAAGGCAAATGCCGGGATGGTACCTAACGTAAGGCCATGGCCGCTTCCTTCCCTCTTCCTTGTCTATCCCTTCCGATCTTCCCATCCCCTCCACAAGGCCCCTGTTCAGCATAGCAGGTGAGGCCACCTGAGCGAGGTACTGGTCCTCCTTTCCTTTTGTATCCCCACGACCCAAATTCTCACGCTCCAGGACACTGCCCTTGAGGCGGTGGAGGTGGGATCCCTCGCTGACTCCGAGGGAAAAACCAACCCTGGAGGGTAAACGGATTAAGAAAGAAGAAAGATTTTAAAAAAATATTCTGACATCGGAAGCCTGACGTGTACAGTTGGCTGACACGCTGCTTCAATTCAGTTCAGTGCAGAATGGTCGGAATGAGTGGCTCGAACGATCCGATGCAAGCCATCTAAGCCAAAGTTGACATGTTTGCACCAAACTTAGTTTAGCCTCGTGTGGGTAGATAACCAGGAAATGAAAGAAGTCCTAAGGGCCAAATTTCCCGCACCTCTGTGTCTCCGAAAACCGTAAAAGTAGTTAGTGGAAAGGGGGGGGGTAAAAACCAACAGATTTGCTACATAGGCCGATGACCTAGCTGTTAGCTTCCTTTAAACAACTATCATCATCAATTGTTACTCGGTATCAAATCTTTTGAAACGGTCAGATATTACATTTCCCGATCAAAAAAATTCTGGGACTGTACCTTATTTAACGCCGAGGTTGCTTCTTTCGCACTCCTAACCGTTTTATATCCCATTGTCGACATAACACCTACAGTATCTGTCTCCCTGCTATGTGAATGGAATTGTTAAATAAGGTTATATTTCACACATGTTTAGTTAGAATATTTCGACGTTCTCTGTGCAATGGTGCAATAGAACTCACATACATGAATTTCGAACCTATAACTATAAGTAACTAGCCATTCGTTAAATAAATTAGCAGTAATGGATACAGAGTTGTTCTCTAAGTAAATAAATCAAAAACGTACTAAGAGACGACCTTTACGCATTGAGAAAAACGATTATCTTTTTTTTTCTAACCTTTTATTTCGACTGAACAATGGAGAGCTTCACTAACCACGTAGGATAATTCTTACTGTGTAGGCCTATTCACAGCGGGACTGGCCACACCTCAAATATCAGGAGGTTACACTTTCACCGTACTTTCATACCAGCTGGCCCGTCACAATAATTTATCACCTGAGAATAACAGCTCTTATATGGTATAGTTTCCTACACACATTTTAAGAATATTTTGTTTTTCGGAAAGAAGAAACAAGAAAAGAATGAAAAATTGTAAAATTATCATTACATCACAATGTTAAAATGCATCCCTTGAATGCTGATATGTCTGTCTGTCTGTATGTCAGGTCATCTGCTGGTAGGTTGGTTGTATCCTCAAAGTGTATCCCACACTTAGCTGCCTGCCTCCTATCTCTCTCCTTCTCCCTACTACCCCCCTCTCGGCATTGGTTATGCACACCGCTTGGTTTTAGCTCATGTGCTGCCTGCTGTCCTGTATCATATATGTACTGTATATAGTATAATTTATGTAATTTATATGGAACATTTATATTTTGCAATATTAAAATTTACGAGAGAGTTATGCTCAGTAGCCTCTTAAGCTGCGAAGGACAACGAGGGGGAATTGAGTCAGGATAATCCTTTTTGTTAACAACCTACTGGTGCTGGAAATAAAGGATGAAATATAGTTGGAATGTGTGAATTTCATGCCTTCCGAGAAAATTGAGTATATCGTAATTTCATGGAACAAGCGTGATTAATTTGAAGAAGGTATAGAAGGGATGATGTCCCTTCATGCATTATAAAGAGAAGTCATGAGTATAATCGTCCAAATCACGGTGTCATGATGATATCTAGAAGGACTTCTTCATAGTTACTTGACTTTTTGGGCCTATTTGAATTGTGCAGGAGAATCCTTCTTCAAGTGTTAGTTCACTAAAAAGTTCACTCATTCACAAGTTACGTGTTACACGTACCATTCGTCACAGTCAATACAACGAGATGGTCAAGTGGAAGGACGACAATGTAGCTGTAAGCTAGTCTGCTATCCGACTGAAACATTTTACTTCATCTTCAATAAGCAAAGAAGAAATTAAGTACTAGTGCGAGACTGAGAGGCTACTATTCTAAAACTCACTCCAGTCACTGACAATGTTTTCTAAGTGTTCTTTTCAAGCCGAAAGTGAACAAAGTGGTATTTTGGTTCATTTCATTCAATGAATAGTGTATTTAAATTAATTATATTTGCTGTATAAGCTGGCAAAGAAGCGAAAGAGTCAAATTAGTGAATTTGTAGGTCTAAAGTACAGGTCTAGATTTTACTAGCCTGTGACAAAGTCCCACATATGCATCTGCAGACCAACTGTACAGTAAACAGATCAAAATGGGTTTTACATGATAAACCATAACTTGTTTCAGCCCTCCTGATTTACTGACGATTTTCAATTTCGTTTCCTTCGTTTTACTTTGTCAGTAGCCGTTTATCACAGGCGTAGGCATGGTAAGGCCTACCATCGGAATTGGATTTCCAAATTACTGGACAGAGATCTATGAATTTCAGTTATAATGTATTACGTTTTATTTTTAATTTTACATTTATTCGGAAATTAGTCTTCTAGTACCCAGCAATTGTTTTACATTTTATACGGTCGCAATAATGCAAATATTAGTTATCGCGAGAAGAAACGTCTTGCATAAAGTTGAATGGAGTGGATTGCACTGATCTATTAACTGAGCGTATACCACTCACTAAATTAATATATACTTCATCATTTTATAAAAAGTAGGATTCGTTTTGGTTTCAAACAGTAACTCAGGCCGACAAACTGAACGCCATCCAATTCATTTGCTTATTAAATAAGAGCGTATACTGTGCAGCGAGTGCTATTTTGTGCTTGATGAAGTCGAGAGAGGGAAGTTTGTAATTTTTGTAATTAATTTTCAGCTTGCATCTAGGTGATAGCCAGAGCCGTATGGAAATTATGTGGAGCTCAACTTTTGCTCCACTTGTTCATCTTATTTAGAGAGATATAGCGATCTTCTAATTAGAGGCCACCGTAGCAAGTGAAGTCATCAGAGTAGAGTAACTCTGTTACACGGTTCAAACTTCCCGGCGACCTTTAGGCTATTTATTAACGGGATATTTTTTTCCTTCGTTTGCTTTCTCCACCGCTAATCTTTAATGCCGAACATATTGCTCCAAGAGAAAGTAAAGTGCGAAACCAACCTGCCAGGGAACCTTAGTATG
Organism: Anabrus simplex; assembly: GCF_040414725.1. Lineage (NCBI taxonomy): Eukaryota > Metazoa > Arthropoda > Insecta > Orthoptera > Tettigoniidae > Anabrus > Anabrus simplex. The sequence goes on from NC_090266.1 coordinate 1,092,144,247, forward strand.
TTTAATTACGAATCACTGTGCCGTGTTCTGTTGTTTCAGGAGACAGGTGGGCTCATAGTTTCATAGATTCTTTGCCCAGAGAGTTTATTTTCCAATCGACTTTAGACTTAATTATAACAAAACAGAGCACACATCAGAATACCACTGGTCATTCTATAGAATTCAAATATACAGTAAGTATATGTCGATAACGTCCTCAATATCGCAAATAACTAAAACTGAGACCAGAATAATAACAATAACTTAGAGGCCAAAATTTGATGTTTCGAATCTAAACATGGTCAGCAAACTATTTTCCTATTTACGTTACGGAAATGCCGAGAATATGCGACTATACCCGTATCTTTATGTGATTCGTGTTATCTTGATCATAGCACGGCGTTGTGAATTTTCATTTACAGAATCCGACATGCATTGACAGGGATTTGAACCGCAGCCACCTTGGCAAGAACCCAGCGACAATAGTATTTGGCCTTCAGACCCCCACTGGGAAATATAGAGTAACAATAATAATATTACTAATAGTGTTATTGAATGTATGTATGTCGTACTAACTACTTTTGACGGGTTTCGCAGACACCGAGGTAACGGAATTTGACCCCATAGGAATTCTTTTACGTGCCAGTAAATCTACCGACACGAGGCCGACGTATTTGAGCATCTTCAAATACCACCGCACTGAGCCAAGATCGAACCTGCCAAGTTGGGGTCAGAAGGCCAGAGCCTCAACCATCTAAGCCACTCACCCTGCCCACTGAGAATATGCGTTAAGTCTGGGGGTGTACATGTCTAGAACTCAACCTGAAGGCTAGTTGGGGTGGCCAGCAGTTATTCCGACAACTATCACACAAAGTCGATGCATCACCAAACGGAAGTAAGGAGTGATGAGGATTCCCGTTGTTTTCTCAACGATCCAGAAGTTGCGATTACATTCAGGTGACCAAATGCAATTATGTGCATCCATCAACCTATTCTATAAACGACCCTTCACACGATTCATCACAGAGACTGACTGTATAAGGAATGTTATTACTACTTTTTCTTATTTCAAAGATGGTCGACGTAGGAAAGAAACTTGTTCTGACCAATACCAGAAGATGTAGTGCACTTTAAGCACTATATGTTACCAGGGATGGATCTTGTGATAGTTTCTTAGTATTAGCGCTAAATATTAGAATTACAATGTCTAGACCTGAGACAACAATAATTACATAGGATATCTGAAAGTATAATGTATACTGGACATAATTATGCCTGCATTGTAGAATATTATCGAATATCAACAGCAGTATCGATATACAACATCAAAAACCAAACCAAACAAAACTAAACCCCATTGCGCAACATCCCCGAAGCGCCATGGCCTACCGAGCGACCGCTGCTCAGCCCGAGGTCCTGCGGATTTTGAGGTGTCGTGTGGACAGCGTGACGAATCCTCTCGGCCGTTATTCTTGGCTTTCTTGACCGAGGCCACCATCTCACCGTCAGGTAGCTCCTCAATTGTACTCACGTAGGCTGAGTGGATTTCGAAGCTGCCTCAGATCCAGGTAAAAATCCTTGACCTGGCCGGGAATCGAACCCGGGGCCTCCGAGTAAAAGGCAGGCGCACTACCTCTACATATACAACATTAGCAATCATTTAATCGTTTTTACCAACGGGTCCGTTTGATACCGAGTTGAAAATCCAATATAGCACTTTTTTGTGTTTTGGTAGTGATTTTTAACCCATTGATTTCCAGTCTGATTTAGAATCCCGCAACAATTAGTTGGTAATTAAAGCTTCACTGACCAATGGATGTATTTTAGAGATAGTATTATCAATTTCTGGATCGTTGTGGAAAATACCTCGCTCCTTATTTCTCTAGCATACCTATCACCGACTCCAGGACCTCATTTTAACGCTGATGGTAAAACATTAGCAGATCAAATCAGCCTTTAGGTAGAGCACTGAGTACGCACACCGCGTGTGAGAGACGAGTATATCAGAGTACATGCCATGAACCCCAATAGATGACTAAGATTGGATACTTTGAATATCCTAATAACGTAGAGGTCGAACAAGAACTAGAGTTTCTTGAGGGAGGTGAGACAATAAAGATTACCAGATGAACTAGACACAAGTAAGTGTAGGTAATGCCAGATACAAACCCCACATTTCAAAGAATGTTAGAGCCTCAGAGAAGTGTTTAAATGAGAACTAGTTAATAAGTTTAATAGCACATTCAGGAACATCTTTCATGGTCTAAGTCCGACTCCTCGGCCCCTCATAACACGACTATGAGTTAACATGGGCACATCCATGTATTTCCTTCCTTATTTTGGTTTCGCTACTTACAGGTTATTAACGTGGAGTTTGTCAAACAATCGGTGAATTTTAGTTTTATTCGTGGAATAAAGTGATCGAGAAAACATTTAGTGCTAAGGGAACCTGCAGTAGAGTATATAAGGCTATTGGCAGCATTTGGAGCAGCAATATTGTACCAGAAAGGGAAACAGTGTATATCTTTCTCTGTTAACAGCTGGCTCTAAATAAGTGCACCGTATTTCACATGACTTTAAAAATTATTTACTGATATCTGGAGCACAACACTGGCCGTACGGAGGTAAGTTACTGGAAGTGTGTCCCTTAGCTGCGCTAAGAAATAAAGTATTTCTCCAATTTCAAACAGTGTAAAGAAATGCTTTGAGTAAAACTTCTTCTAGAACTTCACGTAAGCTCTATTGACTTCACAGTCTCTCCATATTTTCCTTTCTTGTCGTTCTTATTAACTGCAAAATCATACCCGCTCTTGGTACTGCTTTGATCTTCTCAAGTGACTTATATAGGCTCTCCGTTTGGCCATGGCATGGTCTCACGCATTACGTTAGATACCAGCTTTCCGAGTCATATGAAAAGTTCGAAGAGAACTGCCCCATTACGGGACAGAGAGGTATTAGAGAAACATCTGTTATGAAATACCACAATGGCCCTGGCGTTAGCATATTACCTTGCTGCTCTATCGAGCCAACCATGATTACTGAGTTTTATATGGAGAATGAATGTCCTAACAGTAGACTAGCTTAAACTTTTACGTGACTGTTGATATCCTTATCACAAGGGCACGATCTCCAATTTTAGCAGAATCTGAACTACAGTAATATGATCCTGATTTTCAAAGAATTCGGACCGCGTCTACCTTGGTGTAAAGCAAGTGGCTACGTCGTTCACCTATCATCCTGATCATTTATATTCTAGTGCGAGATAATCTAAATAGCAATCATTCTGTTCATAATCGCTACAGAATGTATAAGAGCAGAAAGACCAAAGAAGTAATGTACTCGTTTGTATGTTGAGAAACCATGAGGTGAAGCACCTAATCTTAAATCTAAGAGGCGGGCTGAGTGGCTCAAACGCTTGAGGAGCTGGCCTTCTGATCGCAACTCGGCAGGTCCGATCCTGGTTCAGTCCGGTGGTACTTGAGGGTGCTCAAATAGGTCAACCTCGTGTCGGTATATTTACTGGCACGTAATAATAATGGTATTGGCTTTACATCTCACTATCAACTTTTTCGGTTTTCGGAGACGCTGAGGTGGCGGAATTTAGTCCCTCAGGAGTTATTTTACGTGCCAGTAAATCTACCGACACGAGGATTACGTATTTGAGCACCTTCAAATACCGCCGAACTGAGGCAGGATCGAACCTGCTAAGTTGGGGTCATAAGGCCAGCACCTCAACCATCTGAGCCACTCAGCCGGCACTGGTACGTAAAAGGACTCATGCGGAACTAAATTCCGGAACCTCCGCGTCACCGGAAACCGTAAAAGTAGTTAGTGAGACGTGAAGCCATTATTATGATTATTATTATTGTTACGGAGATATCCGTGGTAGGTAGAGGTGAAAGAAGGTGCGGGTGTGAATGGGTTTCAAGCTACGAATTTAACGTGCAATGTAAAATTAATTTAAAATTTAACTAGGTTATATTTTCTTTTCAAAAACAAGAGATAACAATCATAACAGGTGCAGAGTAGCAAAAATGTAGGCATAATATTACTGGATTCGGGCTCAGTGCCCTTACTTCATAACTCTTGGGCAATCAGCCCCGCCTTACTCCAAAAAAAAAATTAGCCAAGGGGCAGAAAACCCCATTCATGCCCAGGAGCACTGGCTCCAAACATTACACATAAAGCCTGCACGAGGCATACAGAAACAAATTTCAAAGAGCGATCCGCTCTCAAAATTGTAAGCCTATCACAAGGCCACACCAAACTCTACCTTCAAGCTGTCCTCTAAGGACGTATTCACAGGGGTAAAATACCCAACCTACGGAGGTCTATTACATGAAAAGAAGGTTGATTACATGACCTCTAAAATAACAATTTGAGAGGAGGCGATCTTGCACTCCTAATACACTTTGTTTTTAAAACCTAATCTGGCTCTGGGCCGCTAACGCAAGGGCTAATCCCATACTACAGAGGTGACTTAGAGAAGAACACTTTACATTACATAAACGAAGAATAGTTTGAGAAAATAAGTTCACCTCAAAACAAATGTGAGTGGGAGCTCGAGAGGGTTAGCACTCTCTATCCCAATATGTAGCTTTACAAGAAAAAGATGAAAAGAGTAATTACATTTTAGGAAAAGGTTACATGATGGAAATGCTTCGAACCCGCCGCGAGTGTTAAACTGCCGACCTAGCAAGAAAAGGAGTTATTAATAGGCCATTACCTGGTGTTGAACGGCTGAAGAAGAAAGAGGCGCTTCCCGCCTCCTGCTATGTACTTAATACACTGAAAGATGGAACAGAAGTGGCCCGGAGACCCTAAAATCAGCAGTTTATATACTCTCGCGGAAGTTTCTAGGCGTTAGGGGAATGAAAACACCCGCCCACAATGTTTTTATTGGATAGGACCCCGCAATCGATTCAAGTTGGGGGAAGATACATCTGATTGGATAGAATTTAATTTAAGAAATTCGGGATTGGCTACATGCAAAACAAGGGGAAAGAGAGGGGTATACAGCCAACTTAAACAATAACAGAAAGAAATTTAGCAAAGAACAAACATTTGAAATAAAAATTTCTTCAACAAAATAGTTCTTTGACTCCGCACTAGGTTGCACTATTGTTGATCTTCAGTAGTGTCCTCTAGAAGAGAAAGTTCACACTTCTTACTTCAAGCTAAACAAAAACACATCAAAAGTGACACAGTTCAAAAACTCAAAATTTTCCACGTGGTGACATCTTCTGAGAAAGTAGAGAATTAATAGAATAGATAAAGTTCAACCTTCCTCCAGAAGAGGAGTTTCAACTGGCGCAACTTTTAAATAAACGGTGTAGAGGTGTACCGCCCGGTACAGACCTCCCCCCCCAAAAGTTCCTCCAGGGGTGACACATGAAATCAGTTTGAAACAAAGTCCAAGTAATGATGTTGATACGAAGATAGATAGCAGAAGCATTTACAAGATTTCTTAATTCAGTTTCAAAATGTTGTTGTTGCAGGTGAATGAAAGTCTTTATGTTTGTAGAATTTGAATTTCTGAAGATAAACTTTTAATACTTAAAGGTGAAGAAAAATTTTGCAATGTCCACCAAATATTGTTGTTGAATTCCCAAGTGTAGTTATTGCTTATGGTGACTGTCCATGTAGTTGATGTAGATTGAGTCGGATGGCCAGACCGGCCGTTGCAGCTTGCGTCCAACGGAGGCCGCTCGGACCCCTCAAGTACCCTGAGATACCGCTCGCCCGCACTATGAGGGGAGCAGAGGTGTTGAAGTACGCCGCGCCCGCGGTGAACAGATACAGGCTGCGGGCATGTAGCAGGTCGTGCGCCGCACATCAGCCTTGGCCGGGAGGAGAGCTCCGGCTCGCCGTGCACATGTCGTCCTCGCTGGAGAGGAGGGGGCCCATCCCCCTCCCCAGTCGCTGCACGGCGCTGCGCGGCTGCGGGGGCGCTGAAACATTAAAGCTAGGCGGCAGAATTGTGTTGGACTATCATCTTCTTTGAGGGTACAGGCTTGTGGAGAGGTTGAGGGGCCAGCGGCGTGTAGATATCCATGGCATTTACTATAATGAAGCCACAGTGTAAGGTGGAGCAGGAGACGGGAGCGTGGTAATGGCCGTGGCAAGAACAGGATGGCAGTTTAACGGGTCGGGGCAGGTTTTACACAAGGCTTACATCTAAAACCAAAATATTACAGAAGGGGCAGAATGCCTTAAAAGTGAAACTCAAAAAAAAAATATAACCTTCATATCCTTTCAAAATAATATGAAGCAAGTTAACACAGAAATTACACCGGTTTCACCTGGGACAGGTGAACTCTAAATATCCTCTCGGTGGCTGGATTACTTAGCAATAAGGTAACCGGCGTAAGAAAATCGAGAATGATACAAGGCCCATGAAATCTGGGGGCAAGCTTGCCCGCGGGAACAAAATTTTTGACCATAACCTGGTCACCTACCTTCAAAGTGGTGGGTCTCCGTCCACGATCATACCTTTCCCTAACCTTTTCATGAGACACTTTAAGATTGGCTTTAGCCTTCTTCCAAAGATCTTTAATGTTGTCCGGATCTATTGTCTCGGGCAGAATGTCATTCAGAGACCAGAGGTTAGAGAGCGGCGTGTTGGGAACGAACTTAAACATCAAAGAAGCTGGAGTAAATTTGTGTGATTCATGAACCGCCGAATTCAAAGCAAAAGCTAACCAATGCAGGGACGTGTCCCACCTAGAATGATCTTCATGATGATAGGCAATAAGTGCGGACCTGAGATTACGGTTAACCCGTTCAGCCAGAGATGGTTGAGGGTAATAAGCGGAAGTAGTTACATGAGAGATGGACAAGTCAAAACAGAATTTACGAAATAAATTAGATGTAAAAGCCTTAGCATTATCAGATACAATGTATTGGCACGGACCAAAAGAAGCGAAAATAGAATTTAAGCAAGTAATGGTTGACTGAGCGGTAGCCAGCTTAGTCGGAAATAACCAGGAAAATCTTGTAAAACCATCTACACACACAAAGATGAACTTGTTGGCATTACCCTTTGACTGGGGGAAGGGTCCCACATAATCAATATACAGGCGTTCCATGGGGCGCGACGCTTGATGAGAAGACAAAAGGCCTACTTTAGTGGACATGGTGGGTTTACTGATCAAACAAGATTTACAAGCTTTTACAAGTTCCCGAATTTCACCGTCCATACCTTTCAAAATGAACATTTCACGAATTTTTTCACGGGTTTTAAAGATTCCAAGATGCCCTCCTAATGGGGTCTCATGATAATACTTGAAGATCATAGGCACAAGAACCGCTGGCACGACAACCTTCATCATCTTATCATGCCTCGATGGGCAACATAAAACACCATTCCTCAGAACATAAGGGACGACATGTTCCCCAGAAGAAAGGGTTTCCATTATCGGACCCAGCGTCGGATCTTCACGTTGGTATTTCTCGATATCCCTAAAGAGCATGGGAGCATCTGTTAGGATGGCATTAACCTCAGATAGTATGGACTCGGAAGGTGATGAACTGTCGACAGGTTCATGGGTCTCGACGTCGTTAGAAAATATACGGCTGAGTCCATCAGCAACAACATTTTCAGTACCTCTGATATGTCGTACATCGAATTGGAAGGCAGAAATACGGATGGCCCAACGGGCTATACGACCAGTACGACGCGGCCTACCTAAGACCCAGCTTAATGCTTGATTATCTGTCTCCAAGTCGAATTTGACATGTTCCAGATAGAGACGGAACTTTTCTAAGGCAAATAAAACTGCCAAACCTTCAAGCTCATATATGGAGTACTTTGCTTCTTGAGCCGAGAGAGTCCTAGATGCATAGGCGATGGGGCGCCTCCCTAGTTCAGTCTCTTGAAGAAGGACTGCAGCTACCGCCGACGACGACGCGTCGGTTTGGACGATGAATTTCTTCGAGAAATCAGGCATAGCAAGTACAGGGGCATTACAGAGAGCTAATTTAAGGTCTTCAAAAGCGGCTTGTTGAGACGGTCCCCACTCGAATTTGATGCCTTTCCTACGGAGAAGGTTTAAGGGCGCCGCTCTATTAGCAAAATTAGGAATGAACTTCCTGAAGAAATTCACCATGCCAATGAACCTGGCGATACCTTTAATGTCCTTGGGAGGTTTAAAATCACGGATGGCCTGTGTTCTAGAATGATCGACTGCTACACCATCAGGTGACACAATATGCCCTAGGAATGACATAGAGGGCTTAGCAAAGGCAACCTTGGACAACTTAACAGTTAACCCAGCCTTACGAAGGCGATTGAGAACTTCTCGCAAATGATCTAGATGTTCTTCAAAGGTTTCGGAAAATACGACGACATCATCCAAGTAGTGATATAAGTACTCAAATTTGATGTCGGAAAAGACCCTATCTAGTAGCCTAGTGAGCACAGCTGCCCCCGTGGGGAGCCCGAAAGGCACGCGGTTGTATTCGTATAAGTTCCAGTCCGTGGCAAACGCTGTAAGATGTTTAGACTCTTCGGCAAGGGGAATTTGATTATAGGCCTGATTCAAGTCCAAGATGGTGAAGAACTTGGCCTTACGAAACCATGAAAAGCAAGAATGAAGGTCGGGAAGGGGCACAGATTGCAACACCACCTTCCGATTGAGAGCCCTGTAATCAATGACAGGCCTGAAGCCTCCTTGGGGTTTCGGGACTAGAAAAATAGGCGAAGAATACGCTGACTTAGAGGGCCTAATAATACCATCCTTCAACATCTGATCGATGATTTCTTTCAGAGCCTTCATTTTAGGTGGAGATAGCCTATACGGTGGAAAACGGACAGGAATCGAATCCGTGACCTCAATTTTGTATTCAATAAGGTCAGTAACACCAAGAGTATCAGAGAACACCTCGGGAAACGACTGACACAGTTTCCGAATACTATCAGCCTGCTCCTCAGGTAGATGTCTAAGGTCTAACAACATCTCATCCTGGGTAGGCGAAATAGATGAACATGATACAGAATTACACTTTAACAAGGGAATTCTACAATTGGACGCAAATTTGAATGTGCACGACCTACTCTGGAGATCGAGCACAAGACCAGTGTGAGAAATGAAGTCCGCTCCCAATATGATGGGGCAAGACAAGTGCTTAGCCACAAACAGTTTGATTTTCCATGTAAATTTAAAAATACGAATTTTGACCAGTACGGAACCTAGAATTTCTAATGGCGATGAATTAGCCGAAACATATTGAATAAGAGCTGAGACATGGTCAGGTAGTTTACAAACAGATTTCAATTTAGAATACCATTCAGCCGAAATAATCGAACAAACACTGCCTGAATCTAAGAGAGCTGTTATAGGCTCGTTATTTAACTCAATCTTAAGAAAAGGAACAGGTGCGGGGGTATCCGCCGCAATCCTAAGACATTCTTTAGGGCATTCAAAAGATGAATTTGAAGGCTGATTGTTCTCTGCATTTACAACCTGTTTACTAGGGGCTGAGTCTCGGGAAGATGGATTAGTCGACTCAGCCGATGCCACTAGTCACTTTTTATTATTGGCATAGGTGGAATTTGCACCAGAAGTTGAGCAGGAGGGGGTGCTATTTGAGTTTGGGCAATTTTTGGCGATATGTGAGAAGGCCCCACACTTAAAACAGCCTTGTGATGAACCAGCTCCATTATTTGCCCTACTAGACTTGATCAGAGGACACTTATTGCGCAGATGGTCAGGCGACCCGCAAGCATAACATTTACGAGGGGTGACTGATCGGCGAGGTGGAAGCCGAGTATTACTAAAAGAAGGCGGGGGTTCTTTTGCCACACGCAATGAATCGGCATACCTAACTCCTTCCGCAGAGACGGCTAATGCTTCCAGTTCAGAGAAGGTTTGCGGGCACGCCGCGAAACACAAATATGACCTGTAGGGTGGTGAAATCCCTTCGACAATAGCCTGCACAATCTGATCTTCAGGAAAGTGCAGAGCAAACACCCTAGTGTAGAATTTGATATCTTGAATGAAATCAGCCAAGTTTTCATCCAAGCGCTGTACACGGTAATAGTACTTCTGAATCAGGGAGGACCTGGCCCTAGCCGGGATGAAGTTAGCTAGCAAATGGGCATGGAAATCCTCAATAGATGATTGCTCGGCAATGGCTCTTACGATTTTATCAGAGAGAATACCAATAGCATACGGATAGATAATTTGCAAAATTTGACATGGCGAAAGAGAAAAAACAAGAGCATGATCCTGAAATTCCACTAGAAATCTTAAAAATGAAATTACATCACTGGTGGTGTTGACGGAAAACTTAGAGATACCTCTAAGCAACATTGCCAATGGATGAGGCAAGCTACTGAACCCAGGTGACATAGTCGTTAAAGGTTTCAATGGCAAAGAAGTTAATTCAGAGCGGATGTTACCCAATGACGCACGGCGTTCAGATTCGTTGTTCGATGGGGCAGAGATAGTTTGAGCAGCAACGGTTATCCTATTGACTTCTCCCTGAGGAGGCTCTTCCTCGTTACCTACATTCACCGTGGCGGGTTGATCAGTTTTGGGAGGAACTTCGCCGGTTAGCAATTGAGTGACCTTATTAGACAATTCAGAAATAGTTTCAAGGAGCGTATTAGCGTCCTTCCTCTGAACGTCATTCACCTTTAGAGACAACAGATCATTAACTCTATTTGCAAAGTGATACAGCCTGCCTTGCACACGCTTAATTTGATTAGGAGACGGATCGTTTTCATCAAAAAAGCTGACTACAGATGCTAGCCCAGTAATATTCTCGACGATCGTGGAAAGAGAGTCATCAATTTCTTTCTCTCCCAAATTGGGGATGGAAATGGGCAAATCAAGGGACTCTCTAATCTTGTTGGTGTCGATTGCAACCGTGCCTCCAGATTGCACATTTCTGATAGTTAACTCGTATATCAACTCCTCTTTGCGCAAGTAGTTAAGGAGGAGAACATCGCGAGGGCCGGGCATGATGACAGAACAATTTTGAAAAACTCAAAAAATTCCAGCAACTGAGAAAATTATTAGAGTTCGAATCAAAGCAATGTTTAGCCGTCAAAAGGGGCTAAATTGAGACCCATTCAACCACGCTCTGCTACCACTTGTTACGGAGATATCCGTGGTAGGTAGAGGTGAAAGAAGGTGCGGGTGTGAATGGGTTTCAAGCTACGAATTTAACGTGCAATGTAAAATTAATTTAAAATTTAACTAGGTTATATTTTCTTTTCAAAAACAAGAGATAACAATCATAACAGGTACAGAGTAGCAAAAATGTAGGCACAATATTACTGGATTCGGGCTCAGTGCCCTTACTTCATAACTCTTGGGCAATCAGCCCCGCCTTACTCCAAAAAAAAAATTAGCCAAGGGGCAGAAAACCCCATTCATGCCCAGGAGCACTGGCTCCAAACATTACACATAAAGCCTGCACGAGGCATACAGAAACAAATTTCAAAGAGCGATCCGCTCTCAAAATTGTAAGCCTATCACAAGGCCACACCAAACTCTACCTTCAAGCTGTCCTCTAAGGACGTATTCACAGGGGTAAAATACCCAACCTACGGAGGTCTATTACATGAAAAGAAGGTTGATTACATGACCTCTAAAATAACAATTTGAGAGGAGGCGATCTTGCACTCCTAATACACTTTGTTTTTAAAACCTAATCTGGCTCTGGGCCGCTAACGCAAGGGCTAATCCCATACTACAGAGGTGACTTAGAGAAGAACACTTTACATTACATAAACGAAGAATAGTTTGAGAAAATAAGTTCACCTCAAAACAAATGTGAGTGGGAGCTCGAGAGGGTTAGCACTCTCTATCCCAATATGTAGCTTTACAAGAAAAAGATGAAAAGAGTAATTACATTTTAGGAAAAGGTTACATGATGGAAATGCTTCGAACCCGCCGCGAGTGTTAAACTGCCGACCTAGCAAGAAAAGGAGTTATTAATAGGCCATTACCTGGTGTTGAACGGCTGAAGAAGAAAGAGGCGCTTCCCGCCTCCTGCTATGTACTTAATACACTGAAAGATGGAACAGAAGTGGCCCGGAGACCCTAAAATCAGCAGTTTATATACTCTCGCGGAAGTTTCTAGGCGTTAGGGGAATGAAAACACCCGCCCACAATGTTTTTATTGGATAGGACCCCGCAATCGATTCAAGTTGGGGGAAGATACATCTGATTGGATAGAATTTAATTTAAGAAATTCGGGATTGGCTACATGCAAAACAAGGGGAAAGAGAGGGGTATACAGCCAACTTAAACAATAACAGAAAGAAATTTAGCAAAGAACAAACATTTGAAATAAAAATTTCTTCAACAAAATAGTTCTTTGACTCCGCACTAGGTTGCACTATTGTTGATCTTCAGTAGTGTCCTCTAGAAGAGAAAGTTCACACTTCTTACTTCAAGCTAAACAAAAACACATCAAAAGTGACACAGTTCAAAAACTCAAAATTTTCCACGTGGTGACATCTTCTGAGAAAGTAGAGAATTAATAGAATAGATAAAGTTCAACCTTCCTCCAGAAGAGGAGTTTCAACTGGCGCAACTTTTAAATAAACGGTGTAGAGGTGTACCGCCCGGTACAATTATTATTATTATTATTATTATTATTATTATTCTGAATAATAAGTGTTGTGTTAATGTGGGGTCTTCTTTCAACGTAAGTTGCTTTAAACTTTTCTGGATTTGAAAACACTCTCTGTGCAATATTTTGATTCTGATTATCTTCCAAATCTAAACACATATTCACTTATATAGGAGTCACATTAGCATCCATCTTAACAACAGTTGGGAACTTTGAGAAATATTTTTTGTTATACTACGAATGAAATCATTTTTTATAATGCAGTACCATCTATATATATAAAGTAGCTTGTCCTGACTGACTGACTGACTGACTGACTGACTGACTGACTGACTGACTGACTGACTGACTGACTGACTGACAGATTCATCATCGCCGAGCCAAAACTACTGGACATAAAGAAATGAAATTTTGGGGATATATTCATATTAAGATGTAGGTGCTCGCTAAGAGAGGATTTTTGGATATTCCGTCGCTAAGGGGGTGAAAAGGGGCGTGAAATTTAAAAATGAGTGTGTCTATATCTCAACACTTTAAAAGTTTACAGACGTGAAAATTGGTATTTAGAATCTTCTTTAAAGACAAGGAAACACGTATTTTTTTGTTTTTAGACAATCCCAATAGGAGGGGTGAAAAAGGGTGAAAAAGGGGTTGAATGCCTTTAATCCGGATACGCTACTTATATCTCAGAAACTGAAGATATTACAGACCTCAAAATTGGTACTTTTGATCGCTGTGAAAAATAAAGAAACACATATTTTTTTGTTTTTGGAAAATCCAATTAATGCGAGGGTGAAAGGGGGGTGAATTTTTAAAATGAGTGCATCTATATCTCAAAAGTTTTAAAGTTTAGAGATGTAAAAATTAGTATTTAGAATCTTCATTAAAAATAAAGGAACTCGGATTTTTTGGTTTTCGGAAAATCCCAATAGGAGGGGTGAAAAGGGGTGAAAAATGTGTTGAATGCCTTTAAAGAGAATACATATATCTCAGAAACTGAAGATATTACAGTCCTCAAAATTGGTACTTTTGATCGCTTTCAAAAATAAAGAAACACATATTTTTTTTTGTTTTTGGAAAATCCAATTAATGCGAGGGTGAAAAGGGGGTGAATTTTTAAAATGAGTGCATCTATATCCCAAAAGTTTTAGAGATGTAAAAATTGGTATTTAGAATCTTCACTAAAAATAAAGGAACACGTATTTTTTTGTTTTCGGAAAATCCCAATAGGAGGGGTGAAAAGGGGTGAAAAATGGGTTGAATGCCTTTAAAGAGAATACTTATATCTTAGAAACTGAATATATTACAGACCTGAAAATTGGTATTTGGGATCTACTTTAAAAATAAAGAAATAGGTATTTTTCGTTTTGGGAAAATCCAAATAATGGGGGGTGAAAAGGGAGATGAAATTTTTAAAATGAGTGTATCTATATCTCAAAACTTTTAAAGTTTATAGATGTAAAATTTGGTATTTAGAAATCTCCTTTAAAAATAGAGAAACACGTGCTTTTTTGTTTTCGGAAAATCGTAATAGGAAGGGTGAAAAAGGGTGAAAAATAGGTTGAATGCCTTTAATGAGGCTACTTATATTTCAGAACCTGAAGGTATTACAGACCTAAAAATTGGTATTTGGGATCTACTTTAAAAATATAGAAACACGTATATTTTTGCTTTTGGAAAATTCAATTAATGGCGGTTAAACAGGAGTGGCAAATTGGGGTGAATTTTTTGAAAGACTATATCTACAGAATAGCTGAGAAGCGTAAAATGTTACAGACGTAAATAGTGGGTATTTGAAATCTCCTGTAAGTGTAAAGAATCATAGGTGATTTGTCTTTTGAAACTCCACTTAAGGGGAACAAAAATGGGGTGAAATTTTAAAATGAGAATTTCTACAGTATATCTCAAAAAACTTAACTTGTACAGAAGTGAAAAATGGTCATTTTTTTATCCTATTAAAAATAAAGGAAAGTGTATTTTTAGTTTTCGGAAATACAACTTGGTTAGTGGGGGGTGGGGGGTAAAAGTGACTGAAAATGGTGTTGAATTCTTTTAATTAGGCTACTGATATCTCAAAAATGAAGATGTTACACACGTGAAATTATATTTTTGGAATCTGCTTTAAAAGTAAACAAACACGTATTCTCGGAAAATCCAATGAAGGGGATTTGGAGTGTTAAAGGATAGAAAAAATTAATTGACTTAATTGTATGAGAATACATACATCTAATAAAAACTAAAGTTGTTACAGACGTGAAAATTGGTATCTTGATCTCCTTTAAAAACAAAGAAAAGCGCATCTTGGGGGGTAAAAAATCTTGGGGGGGGGGGGAGTGAAAAGGAGTTGAATTCCTTTCATGAGGACACATGAATCAAAAACTGAAGAGGTTAGAGTGGTGATAATTGGTATTTAGAAGATCCTTTACTATTAAAGGAACAAGTATTTTTTGCTTTAATATCATTTTGTGAGGGTGGGGGGGGGGAGTGTGGAAAGAATTTAAAAACGTGAATTATTTTTAAGGGGATACTTATATCTCAAAACTGAAGGTAATAAACGTGAACATTGGTATTTGGAATCTCCTTTAAACATAAAGAAACACGCCTTCTTTTAATTTTTTGGAGGGTGGGGGTAAATAAACTTAACGGCGGTGGGGTGTAAAAGGAGGTGAGACCAATTGATTTTACTGTTCGTAATGTACTTATAAGGAGCCTCCGTTCCTCAGTCGGCAGCGCGCCGGCCTCTCACAGCTGGGTTCCGTGTTTAAAATCCCGGTCACTCCATGTGACATTCGTGCTGGACAAAATGGAGGCGGGACAGGTTTTTCTCAGGATACTCCGGCTCTCCCTGTCATCATTCATTCCAGCAACACTGTCCAATATTTCATTTCATTTGTCACTCATCGATCATTGCCCCAGAGGGGAGCTTCGGCAGCCGGCACAATTCCTATTATCGCCGCTAGATGGGGCTTTATTCATTCCATCACTGATCCTGTCGAATGATAGGAAACAGGCTGTAGACTTGCGATGTACTTATTCTGATCATAAACCGATCATTTTTAATCTTTCCTGGGTTCTTTTTCAACAGCCAAATTTTCCTTCGGAGAACGTTCTTAGATTAGAGTAGATTCTCCTGGTATATAAATAAAAATTTAAACACATTTGAAATAAACGATAGGAATGAGATTGGCCGTCAAATTGTTCACCTCTATAATAAGGTCAATAATACACGGAGGTATGTCATTCGTATCGCCAGAAATTCCGCACACTTTCCTACGCGCAACAATGGTGCTGGTCACATTGTTAGCAATGACAATGGCAGCAGATGTATTTTACCGCCAAGTAGGGGTCCTTCATATTGCTTTGGGGTCCAGAACATCAATAATAATAATAATAATAATAATAATAATAATAATAATAATAATAATAATAATAATAATAATAATAATAATAATAATACCTAAATTCAATTAATTTCAACCACCCTAATAATAATAATAATAATAATAATAATAATAATAATAATAATATCCTGGACCGTCGTCAACATGTGCGGACCGTGCTGGAAACGGGTCCTGGACGGGTAATGACTACGATTGCAGTCCGGCCGCCGGTTTAGTACCGCCAAGGCACCTAAGAGGACACCACGCTGGATCTCCTCAAGGATTTGATCCACATTAAAAATGCTTATAGGAAAGCATGGCCAAGATTTAGGAACCCAACTGACCGGGTGGAATACCTGGACCTAGCCCGGGAAATACGAAATCGATTGCTGGAAAGAAAGATTGAAAAATGGGAGGAACGTTGCCGTAATCTCTCAGTAAACGAGTCAGATCACGAATATCGGCGGGTTGTATATAAAACGATAAGCATTCAGTTATAAATTTCAGTATATTACCGTAGCGAAGCACGGGTATCTTGCTAGTATATTAATAAAAATGTTGTTAAATAAGTAAGGAATACACTAAAATCCGCAATTCCATACCACAATATCACAATTCATTCCTTCAACTTCTCTAACCTAGTATTCAACTAAGTCTAAAAAAGATATTGGTACACATAAATTTTTTTGAAAAAGGCCCAAATAGTTTTTAAACCTCATTTTGAAAATATTTTACAAATTTATTCAAATTTATAGTTTTTAAGTGATCTGCGTTTTAATCAACTTCTAAAATATCGTGTAAATAAAGCGATAATTACAGTTAATTTAAATTACAGTAGGATCTTCCCTTACTCTCGACCACCCCAAATGTGTCCTTCTGTGCTTCTCCATTATCACTCGTGATGAGTAAAGAGATTGTGTATTGAACTCTTCGGCCACTGTGAAGGATACGTACCTTCCTAACCTATCAGCAATATTCATGAGATCTGTCTCTTGGGTCGTTTCGTTCTCTTCTTCACTTGCTGAGGTAAAAAGTAGGGTTCAGTAATCCTAATCTATCTACTCAAATTCATAAAATATTTGCATTATATTTTGGAAAAAATTACTGAAGAAATATATACTGATATCCTTCCCTTCTTCTCTCTTCAGGTCCGTGCCAACGGTCAGGACGTCTGGAATCGTCATAATTATTCCATCTCCTGTCGGCTTCATTCCCGCGATGGCATCTACGTCTTTGATCAGAATTTCCCTGATATCGACCCTGGTTCCTTCTCCACTCTTCACGGCGTCTATCCCACTCTTGGTGAAGGTATCTAGGATGTTCCCAATTCTTTCTACCCTGGTTTGGTCTAGTTTCAAATCGTCGCCCATTATAATCGTATCTGGTCGCCTGTGAAACTGGCGTATTCTCCTGGTTGTGATTCACGACATTCACCTGATGTTCCGAATGTCTAATTACTCGTGGTGCTGATTGATAAGAATGAGTATTGTCCAGCTGTCGCAATATCAATTCCGCCAGCATAGGGGTTTCTACGTTCACTGCAATTAATATCCTCTGAATATCCGGCGGGAACAGTTTCTGGATAGCCTGAACCAGTTCTTGTTGACTTGGAGCTGATCCTAGTTCTTTGATCTTAACCAATTGTTCTGTAAAATACATTGAAAATTTCGGCGGCCCTGCGATATTATACCTGCGAGAATACAACTCAAGCCTTTGGTTTTGTTGCATTTCACAGTTCCAAAATTTTCCAAAAAAAAAATGCTGTCTGAAATTCCTCGAATGTGTCGAAGTTATATCGGAATCCCTTGTACCATAGTAAAGCAACTTCATCTAAGTACCGTTCTACAGTCCTTGGTTGCCTCTCTTCAGGTATCCTATTATCTCGGATATACTCTCTGAGCTCTCTAAGAAAACCCTTTGGTGTGTGGGTACAACTGCCATCGAATTTCTTGGGATGATCTTCCTTAAGCCGGATCATATTTATGACATTCGTGACGTTATGCCCCTGAGAATGGGTAGAATTGTCAAAGTGTCCGTTCCCAGTAAGGTGTATGGGACTACTAGTATTGCTAGGACAACTGAACGACATGCCCGAGGTGCGGCGTGATTTATTAACCACTTCTTCTATCTTGGCTTGGACTCCCACTATATTGCTCACTAACCCATCCAGTTCTAATTTCTGGGCGCTAACTTCCCCCTTAAGAGTCTCATGAACAGATGTCAGCTTGTCCCTCAGAGTTATGACCTTATCTTGGGTATCTTTAAGCTGTTTGGATAAGTCTACCCTCGTATCGCCTAGATCCTTTCTCAGTTCCTCAATATCCGCTTGGAATTTCTCAATATTCCTAGCCGTCTCTTCTTGAGTTTTACATATCTTTCCCATATCCTCCTTATTCCTCTGAGTTAATTTCATGTCAGTGGCTTCAATGCGTTGGTCTATAGTTACCTTGACGTCTTCGGCTACCTGAACTACCTTAGCATTAACTACGGCTATCCCTTTAGGCAACATTTCATTATGTTCGTGTATCGTTGTTAAGACTTTTGACTTGTCGTCTTCACGCAGAATATTGAACTTCTCTATTTCTGCCTTCAGATCGGCTCTAAGCTCAGCTGGATTTGACATCAACTGCTTATGTAGTTCCCTACTTTCGTTAACGTGCCTATCGAGGTCTCCCCTAATTATGTCCTGATTCTCACTAAGAACACGATGTAGCTCGCGAGTTTCTATGAACTGTTGGTTAATCTCATTTTTTAAGTCAACCTGTGCCTTAGTGTTCTACTCCAACTTTATATTTAAGTCACCAATGTCCTTCCTGATATCCCCACTAGCTTCTTTACAACTATCCTGCGTGTCCTGCTCGACCTCCTTCATGCCTTTTAATTCTATATCTGCACTATCCAACGTATCACTGATAGATGTAACACTCTCACTTAAGTCCTTAAGCATTTGGAGAAATTGCCCTTGGGTCAATTCTCCCTCCTCCATAGACATAATTGTAATGATAGACAAATTAGTCACTGGTGAGCCTGCGACTTCCACGACGTACTTCACGAATGCAGACGATAAACATTATAACATTCTTCTATTTAGCATATCAAACTGTTAATGCAACATTATCTCAATAATTATTTAATAAAATGTGAAATTCAACGTTCACTTGATCAAAGTGTTCAGTCAAGACACTCAAACCACTATATAAAAATTTTGAAAGATTACTCAACATATACTTAAATTATACATTTCATTCAGTAGATAAATTACTCTCATTGTAGTATCTCCTAGCCTTACTCATCGGGCGTTCATCTATTTTCCTTCGAGTTCAGTCTCAACTCTGGTACACGATTTTACCATCCATAATGTGGCATAGCCTCAATATTATTTTTCATTTCCACTGGCACACGATATTTCCGAAATATCCTCATCGTTATCGTGACTCAGGTTTCCTCATCGTTATCGTGACTCAGGCACGACTGTTGGTTGACTCAATCCCCAAGCTGGGCGCCAACTTACTGAACCCTTGGGCCACTGTGAAGGATACCTACCAACCTTACCTATCAGCAATTTTCAGGAGATCTCTCTCTTGGGTCGTTTCGGGTTCTTCGTCACTTGCTGAGGTAAAAGGTAGGGTTCAGTAAACCTAATCTATCTACTCAAATGAAAGGTCTATTCATAAAATATTTGTATTTTATTTTGGAAAATTTACTGAAGAAATAATAATTTGAAATCCATATATCTTGGATTCAATCTTGTCCACATAACACCCCGTAATTTAACACAAAGGAGCGGAATACTGGTTGAGCCTTTGACTTAACTGCCTGATGGGCATCCTTACTTGAAACCAGTGTCTCATATTTAATAAAGAAAAGAAAGTCTGGAGATCCTTAAATTCGGCTTACATGTGAGACTGCATGTACCATCATAATGATTCTTTATGGTCCAGCCCTCGTAACAAGAACTCTGGACTCTGAGTATAATGAAGGCAGTCCAATCGGTGTGTGCTACACCGTGGTTGTACGGCATGGACCATTAATTGGATCGATGCGACCTGCGACTATGTAATGGACTGGCATCTAAACTTCTAAGTTACTTTAGAGTCATTGTGGATGATGACCGCAAGGAAAAAGATGATACAGTGGCATATGGCCTTATTTTAAGTCACTGAGGTTGATGACCCCATGACTATCCAATTTCTAAGCTGAAGGCTAAACACAATTAATTTATATCGGTTGATGACCAAAGTTTCCACTTTACTAACCCCAGCACATTTAATTCTCAATCAATCAAAGTCAAACAATACAATAGCAGCAACAACTCTCACAATACTTTGTGGCAGAAAAATCCAGTACCTTCGGATATGTCCCCTTAATCGTTACGTTAACATTTGAATATTCCCAGAAAATAAACTAAGATTTCCAGAATGCATCTTCAAGTTATTCACTTGGTTTAAAGTTATTTCACAAATACGGTTTCCACGAAATTTAACAATTAAATGATTTAATGAATCTTAATAAACAACAAATTCTATCTTCGCGGACGAATGGTTTCTTTCACAAGTCCCTACTCAAATTCTGACGTAATTAATTTTAATTCGTTTCATGTTTATCATCTGTTGTTATCGCGCAGGTGGAAAAATTTACATCATTTACTTCCAGTATTATATCTTGTTTCATGACATCACACTTTAAATCGAATCTAATACTAGCCATCATTGATACTTGGATAACCCAAATAATTAAGTACAAAACAAAAATCCGCATGAGTAACTCGCCATAAAATGTAAGCCGATTACGATATCATATCTTATCGTAACATTTCCGTAAAGCTTTGCGCACCCCTCACAAAGAAAACAATACTCACTACCACCACTCTATATTTTGGACAACCCTGAAGTTGGCTAACCTCGCTCATTATACTCTAACTTTGTTGTTTCAAATATACATTACGATCTCAATTAAACAAATTCAGAGTATGCCATGCGTTTAAGGGAGCGCAGCTGTGAGCATGCATCTGGTAGGTAGTGGGTTCGAACCTCTCTGTCGGCAGCCCTGAAGATGGTATTATGTGGTTTCTCATTTTCACACCCGGCAAATGTTGGGGCTGTACCTTAAGTAAGACCACGGCCGTTTCTTTTCCACTCCTAGGCCTTCCCTATCCCATCGTGGCCATAATAGCTGTCTGCGTCGGTGCGACGTAAAACAAATTGTAAAAAGAATGCAGCACAGAGACCTGGAAATTCCCTTGACGGAGGCCACCGGGTGTACCTCGTAACGCATTCTCTGCACGGTCGATCGGATTCATAATTCGAGACCAAGGTGATCACACTATATGCCGTATACCTTCCTCTGTGAAGAGTACATCAACCACATTCGGACTCCGTAAGGACTTACATTATCGTTCACGAACGCGAAATCTAAAGATATTGGACCTCTTAAAAGCAACACATCAGATTCCAATAGCTTTATTGTCATACCTAATGCCATTAAAATAAACCTCAGAAAAAATGGTTAGTTCTTACCAAACATTAAACACAGGCTTTAATGCACCTCCCATCAAAATCTCCATAGAACGGATCCCTTCCAGAATATTGATGGAATATTAACGAACTCTCCTCTCTTTGCCCCCATGAAAATACAATTGAAATACAGTATAATAAATAAATAAATAAATAAATAAGTAAATAAATAAATAAATATATTTAATGCAACCGTTAATTAAGGTTAAACTACAGTCGGAGAACACTGAGACACCTCAGGTGTGCTCAGTTCGTAAACAAAACGCACAGATGAAATATCCAAGGATGTGGCATGCATAGGAAATATGAACTTAAATTATGGCATATAATAAAGAAAATAAGGAATAAAATTAATATATGGCATGGTTTATTAACAACAAAAATATTCTCAAATTGTCATCCTTCTGAACTGTGATAATGAAAATGATCGCTAATAAATTAAGAATGTATCTCTTGATGTACAATCGAAATAATAAAATGGGGTGGTACATGATTTCATGCCCTATCTTGCCCTAGCAAATCATAATTACATGTTAAATTTAATAATTTTGATCAGGTAAACATATTTCATTTGATTTACTGAAAGATCTGGATTCAGACGATCCGCTCTGAAATATCAGAAAGAGAAAAGATTGAATTAAATTTTGTTCAATAATCACATTAAGTTTCCAATTATCTATCCAAAAATTTACATTTCTTTTACAATTACATAATTTGATGCTTTAATTTCTGTTTAAAACTGAGTCGGCTCAATGAAATAATAATCTGTTCAATTACCAGTCGCTTACTGGATTAACAAAATTAAATAAATAAATTACTAAAGTCTGGAAATGTAATATACATCTGAAATGGTCGGCCTAACTCAAAGTTCAATTTCTGAAATACCATATCACAAATCCTGAATGTGAATAACGAAGAAATTAACACTGTCCACATCGTATAACAACACCTGAGACAAAAGGAAAATCAACTCCAAAATACCATAACCATATAATAATACTAGAATACACTACTATTTACACCCTATTTTACACTATCTACACATGTGGCTACACAAATATGATCATATTGTCGGAATATCATTGAGTAATTTGATCATATTGTCGGAGTATCATTTAATAATTTTAGGATAGCTGAGGGTACCGTGAAATTTGTAGTGTTCAATCAGATGACCTGGATGAAAGTCCTCGAATATTCTAGAAAATCTCGAGTTCGAGCAAAGTCTCGAATAGTGTTCCAGAACCATCGTGAATTATCGCGAACATTATAGTTATGAATTGTAGAGAACTCGGGATAGAGCTAATTAAGTTTACTTCTTCGATGACGTACTCAAATTCAAACAGACGTAGGTTCATTATCCTAAATCACGCAAATATCTACCATAATCCACTACCAAATTATCACTTGCCTCAGAAACCATCTTCAATAATCATGGCGTGATTCTATTCTCGAAGAACTACTTCAATTATTCATTATAATATGATTTCTCTCAAAGACTAAATTATTACATTGATAGTAGTGAAATCTCTAATAACGACTCATACTATACGACCATACATTTGTGATCCACCCCGGGATATCACAAATTCATTCTAACATCGTCACGCAACAAGTCCTACGCGTATGTAATTCTCGAAGATTCAATCCACCTACCGGTTCTCATATCTCGATTCAACTATCTCTGTTCCGCACTTACATACACGGGTTCTGATTCAAAATGACGGAATCATTTTTCTTTTCAAGACTTAAGTTCCAATATCACACGATTAATTCATATAATTCATAAGTCATGTACGCCGTTCCAATATCACATGATTATCTAACAGGAATAAATATGTGAGGATCTTCCACTGTCATTATAAAATGGCAAAGTACTACGACTACAGAACTAAAACATACCGCCAGACCATTTACCAACTACAGCTACGTAACTACTCTTCTACCAACAGATTATTTTATACAATTGCGTCGACTTAGCTTTGCGATGTCTTCATGATGTTGAACGACTGGTCGTCCTCAATAATAATACAGTCATAGGTGCCTTTCTCTCATCCCATCGCTGTCAGCTGGTCACATGGGTTTAAGCTTCCATTTCAGCACCAACACATATAGCGGTATGTGACATCACCATGATGATATTCATAACTATCCTCTTGAATTTCAGGCTGAAACTAGCACAAGAATGATTAGTAAATTTGCCACACAACACTTCCTGGAAATATCCTTCAAATATTAAACACTGTAGGCAGCTCAACTTAACTTGACGTCTGCTGTGTTACGTGCGTTGACAAGCGTAATATTCTAAATAGTATATTTGTAGGATATCCGACTATGTTAATACAATTCAACTTCCTCAAATCAATCTTCGAGTATCGCCGTCCGCTCTCGAACCAAGTACTTACTTCAACAGCGTGTCGAACTCCACACAAGTCCGGCGACTGACACACTAACACAGTAACCCACTTCTCTTCTCAGCTGGCAGGCTGGAGTCCTTGATGCTCTGCGCACGCGCGCTCGGACCGGAAATCTAGTCAAACTGACAACAGTAATAATTTTCCACACTAGTTTTACTTGTAAAATAATATTCAGAAACGTTGTTATCATCATCATTATTATAATCATTATTATTGAAATACACAATGACTTTCTATCACGCTATTTTGATAGTATCACAAGTCGTTCATATGATTGGTTATGACCGGTGTTAGTCTGCAAGCTTATCGTACGCTAGCGAGTCGCGCTCTGTCTTTCATTCTTTTCTTTTCTTTCTTTCTTCTTTTATTTCTTTCTTGGACAGGTTCACTCCTAATCGTCGACACCAGGATACAGTTTTATGGCTTAAACCATTAATTCGAAGAGTATTACGCCCACAGGTGAGATCAATGTGACTCCAAAGAGTACTAACTCGAAGATATGCCACACAGTTCACATATACAAGCCATCCGGCCTATTGAAACTGTCACAATATATATATACAAATAAATACATATTTTAATATTTACTCCCTCACAGTGCCATCCCATGCGATAGAATTATTAGCTGGTCATTAGTTCTCTGTTAACTGAGAAGCACTTCCAGATGAATGCTGGTTGTATAGTTTTTGGTATTTGCGTTATTTCGAAAATATATGGCCTATAAAACACAATGCGAACTTTAGTAAACAGATAATTTTTCAGTGAAAAGTTCCCCTGAATCAAGGATAACAACATACAACGTTGACCTCCATTACGATTAGTGGACAGTTACAGCGGTTGAATGAAGAAATTGGGGCCGATGACGTTGATTTCAAGTCCCTTTAAACAACAAGCATAATCATCAATGTAGATGGAGACACATTGAAGACGGATCACTAGGGAAGGCAAGGCCATAGTCAGAATTGAAGGAAGAAGAGAAGAAGAATACCGCCATCTGAAAATACGACAATTTTTTTCTTAAAAACTGTGCTAATTAAACATAAAGCAATTTAGTTCAGCGTCTGCTAAAAGCGCATTTTCTAACTGCAATTTATTCCACCTCATGCCACACATCCGTTAAATATAAAAGCTGCCGTTATGACTTCCTGTCCAGACAGTGTTTTATCCTGTAGACTTCCCTACTCTTGAAAACTGTGTGTACCACTTGCAGAATACAACACACATACCAAAATATTAATCTTTTTTTTTTTTTTGCTAGGGGCTTTACGTCGCACCGACACAGATAGGTTTTATGGCGACGATGGGATAGGAAAGGCCTAGGAGTTGGAAGGAAGCGGCCGTGGCCTTAATTAAGGTACAGCCCCAGCATTTGCCTGGTGTGAAAATGGGAAACCACGGAAAACCATTTTCAGGGCTGCCGATAGTGGGATTCGAACCTACTATCTCCCGGATGCAAGCTCACAGCTGCGCGCCTCTACGCGCACGGCCAACTCGCCCGGTAAAATATTAATCTAGACTAGACCGTATCCTACATCATCCTGCTCTTAATTTGACTCTACAACCAATTACAAAAAAATTCCAATAAGTTTAATCGTATTCGAAATTAAAAAGAAATAAATTTGGCTAGTTAGCGAGTTGGCTACGCGGTTTGTGCCGTACAGCTGTTAAGAGTGCATTCGAGAGATAATGGGTTCGAACCCCATTATCGACTGCCCTGAAATTTGTTTCCCATTTTCTCATCAGGCAAATGATAAGACTGTACCTTATATAAGGCGAAAAGCTTTCTTCCCTGTCCTATCCCATCATCGCCATAAAATCTGTTTCTGTCCTTATGATGTAAAAACAACAGTATATAGGAAGCTGTTTTCCCACAACTCTTGTACTACGATACAACGCACGTGACTTCAGTTGGAGTTCATGCTATTCCTACGAGGATGTTGACTCTGCGATATAATTCTTTTACACATCAATTTACAAGTGCTTTGATAAATATATTCCTGAACAGAATTCCATTCAAATGTCCAGGTACCCCGCATGGTTTACAATATGTATTATTCAAGGTATAAAAATTAAAATTAAATGCTCTGAAAAGAGAAAAATTTCAAAACTCTATGATGATATATTTAGGCATCTGAGACTCGAATTAAAAAGAAGAATGCACCTTGCTTATGAAGCTTATATTAAGAATTTAGGAATGGGAGTGAAAGAAAAAATTGAACTATTTTGGACATAGGATAAGTGTAAGAAGAATCACAACTCTACGTTAGTAATTTTCGACTAAATAATAACAGTTACGCCAGCGGAAATATTGCAGACAGATTTTTTGAATTTTTCTATCGGTGTATGCCGATTCCGACATCATCTACAATACGAAACATCTGCGTTTTAATGGATATTCTGCTTTCCCAGAGTAGATAATGCTAAATATTACTAGTACAGCAGTCGCTGAAGTGAAAAGAATAAAAGATAGAAACGTAAAGCCTTAATGATCCACCGTACATAATAAAGTGTTGTGGTGATGAGCCAATTACCTTTTATTTTTAAATTTTCTTTGAAAATAATCTTACTTCCCAATAAACTGGAAAATGTCAAGGACAACTCCTGTTTTAAAGGGTCGCAATTCTGAAATGATGCCTAATTATCGACCCGTTTCTGTGATAAATGCTACAGCCAAGGTTTATGAATACTTACACTGCAGATTTTGTGGGCATATTAAGCAGGAAATTTCAGAATTTCAGCACGGCTTTATCCCATCAGATCTGTTAAGACAAATCTTCTGGATTTTACTCAGTATTTACACAATATCCCACATATGTATGGGTGTAGAAAATGAACTTGACAAGGTTATTATAGTATAATGTTTTAACAAACAAAATGTTCCAATTAGTATTTACTAAACCGCTTCTTAATTTACCTTGAAATAGGCAGCAATTTGTTTTCCTAAGAAGTGAAATTTCTCAACGTTTTTTCGGTATTTTCTGTGTACCACCAGGGTCCATTCTTAACCCTCTTTTATTTTTTATCCTGGTTAATGATTTATTATTGCTGACGATGTTAAGGTATACGAAACAATAGATAGCCAAAGTGATGAGGATGACCTAAATCAGGATGTTAATCGTACTGTGTCATGGTGTGAGACTAATTATTTATACTTAAATATGAATAAATGTAAAATCATTGTACACTGTCGGAAAATAAATCCAAACGCAATGAAATAAGGAATCTATAATACGGAAATGTTGACAATATATTTGTCGACGTTACATATTTAATCTATGAAAGGTACAAGACTACAGGTTAATATCCGCGCGAGAAAAGCCACCACAAATGTGCAGTGCTCGTCCATTAATAACCGGTGTAATCGTCTGACTGTTGAATGCAGGCATGAAAACGTGCATGCATTGTGTCGTACAGATGCCGGATGTCAGCTTGTGGGATAGAGTTCCATGCCTGTTGCACTTGTTCGGTCAATACAGGGACGGTTAATGCCGGTTGTAGATGACGCTGGAGTTGTCGTCCACTGATATCCCATTCGTACTCGACTGAGGACAAATCGGGGATCAAGCAGGCCAAGGCAATATGTCGACACTCTGCATAGCACGTTGGGTTACAACAGCGCCAGGGGGGCGTGCATTATTCTGTTAGAAAACACTCCACGGAATGCTGTTCGTGAATGGCAGCACAACAGGTAGAATCATCAGACGGACGTACATATCTGCAGTCAGGTTGCACAGATAACCACGAGAGTGATCCTGCTATCATACGAAATTGCTCCCCAGACCATAACTCCCGGTGTAGGTCCAGTGTGTCGACGCCGCAGAGAGATGGAGTGCAGGCGCTCACCTGGCCTCCTTCTAACCAACACGTGACCATCACTGGCACCAAGGCAGAACCGGCTTTAATCGGAAAACACAACGTAACTCCACTCCATCCCCCAATGAGCTCTCGCTTGACATCACTGAAGTCGCAGACGGTGGTGGTTTGGGGTAAGTGGAATGTACGCCGCACGGCGTCTGGCTTAGAGCTATACTTCAAGTAACCGATTTCGAACAGTTCGTTGCGTCATTGTGGTGCGAACTGTCACTCAAATTGCTGCCGCAGACGCAGTCCGCTGCGCCACAGCCACACCCCGAATACGGTGGTCCTCCCTCTTGGAGGTGCGACGGGGACGTCCGGAGCCCGGTCTTCATGCGAGCGTTCCTTCTCGTGACCACTGCAGCCAGCACGCATGCACAGCGGAGACATTCCTGCCAAGTCGTTCTGCAATAGCGTGGAAGAAATATCCACCTTCACATAGCCCTATAATACGGCCTCGTTCAACATCAGCGAGCTGTTAATAATGGCCTCCTCGTCGTCGTAAGGGCATTCTTGACCCACTCACAGTCACCCCGTCCAATCATACAGGTAACTAACGCTCTCGCACAGCACAGCCCGTATATAACGCAAACCTGATGTGCGACGTCATGGGGCCGCTACTAGCGCCACGCTAATGCGATTTGCGGAAAATTTGGAACAACGTCAACTTTTAGATGTATAAACACGCCTACCAACGTTCGTTAATCTAGCACAACCCCTTCTTGGCGTTTCGATATTTTTTCCGCCATTGTATTTGGCAGGAAGAAGAATCCTAAAAATCCAAAACATTATACAGGTGACAGAAATCTTGAAGTTGCGTCGAGAATGATAGTCAATTAACATTTAATGATTATATAACGGAAATAACTAATGAAACAAAGCAGATACTTTTGCTACAATAAGAAATTCGGAATTATTTATTCGATCAGTTGTTTTAGTTGACTTTAGTACTGCTTTAGTAAGAAACAGATCAGAATATTGTGCAATAATTTGGGATCCATTTTATAAAGGACTACTGCGATTTAAATTGTTCAAAAGAATTGTTTGAGATACTTATATTACAAAATATTGTATACATTGATTTATATATTTTAAACTTCATATCGTTAGGAAACAGAAAAGCAATATATCAACGCATGCCTTAAGATAAATCTCACTGGAAATATTGATTGTTCAGAACTGATCGGTCTAAACCCATTTGATGCTCCACGTGTAAGTTAGCCTCACTGAAGCAAATATTATTTCACATCCATATCTTTAGAACCGTGCATCGCATTCATTCCCCATTTGCAAAAGTTTGTTCATTTTACTATTCAGTCAGTGCTAACATACTCTAGCCCAGATACATTCGACAGATACATATGTTTGAAAATTATAAGAAAAATATTATATCTTGCTGGATATTTGAAATTTCATTATCTACTCTTATTTTCTTTTCCTCTCCTTGTTTCTTTCTTGAATTTTAGTTTTAGCCAATTTACTTAAATTTATCGAGTTAATTGTACTGCATAAAAATTGCATGGTGTATAGTTTTAATACATTATGAGTTAGATATTTTTGAAATGTAATTTATTTTGTGCCAAAAAGTATTTAATGAAAACCTACAACCTCTTTTCCATTCAATGACCGGGTCAGGGATGGTATGAATGAAGCCCCCAACTTGCGGCGAGGATAGGAATTGTGCCGGCTGCCGAGGCCTGTCGCACTCCTCAGGGGCAATGATTAATGACTGACAGATGAAATGAAATTATAGTGGAGGGTGTTGCTGGAATGAAAGATGACAGGGAAAACCAGAGCACCTGGAGAAAAACCTGTCCAGCCTCCGCTTTGTCCAGCACAAATCTCACATGGAATAAATAAATAAATAAATAAATAAATAAATAAATAAATAAATAAATAAATAAATAAATAAATAAATAAATAAATAAATAAATAAATAAGTAAATAAATAAATAAATAAATAAATAAATAAATAAATAAATAAATAAATAAATAAATAAATAAATAAATAAATAAATACGGCTCACACGTATTGTTACGTGAAACGAGAGCGTCTTGGACATCTCAAAGTGTTCTAGATCTTCACTTCTGATAATTACTTTTCTCCTCAATTCGATTATCTCCTTATTTGTAACACGATACACTTCTCCCCTTCATTATCTTTCTAGTAGCCACATTTCTAATATTTGTATGCCCATTGTCATCAGTTATTATATCGTCTAGGTTTCAGTTCCATACAAAGTTGCATGCCACATAAATACATTAAGAAACCGATGTAAAATCCCTATATGTACAGTATGTTTTAGTGAGAAGGGTTGCATTTATATCACGTCCTGAGTGTCCTTCTAAGCAGGAAATTTAATTTATTTTCTTTGATATTTAAGTTCCCAATATGATACTGCCAGAATATTGAATTCTATTTTACGACACATTACGTAGTATAAATGGCATTTTCCTTACTTTGGCTCACGTTCATATTATGCGGGATTTCATTGCTGTGTACGTACTGCTTTACTTCACGGTACCATAGAGTAACTGGAATGAAGCTACAGTGTCACTGAAAGATCTGAGGATTTTGGTTTCTTCTCTAAACTGAAACTGCTCAGATAAATTTTGTTTCAATATCAGCCCTGCTAGGAACATAATAAAAGGAATGCTCACTGCTAACCTACCTTGACCATTTCTGAATATTTTATTTTCTTTCCTTTAGATATTATAATGATAGTAACTGGCACGCTCTTTTTCGTATATACTTCATTTCAATCTTCTTCGGAAACAGAAGAGACTAGAGGAGTCAGATTTATGAAATTAATTTTACATGTATGCAACTAAAAGCCTAGTTGGTTGTTAATGGTTTTATATGCGTAATATTCTCTCAATTTTTATTAATTCTATGGCATAATGGAGTACCAGAACTTTCATGAAAATATTCCTCCACTCTATGGACTTGAACCTTCTGCTCAGAGAGTTAATTCTGGGAAGAGTTTCCTCCATACATCTATGGAACTAAAAGTCCCCCCTGGAGAGGTTAGGTTACGGCAGTGGAAGACAACGATTACCCACCTGTCTGTTTGGAAGATAAACTGGTCATGTTGAAAGTTGGATGGTGTGGAAATTTCTGAACAGGCTGAAGTCAGGATTGGGCAAGTCAAAGATCAGCTTGGTAAGGTGGGGCTATATCAACGTCGGCATGATCAAGTGTGAGTGTGCACAGGTTCAAACCGTCAGTCAAAAGCTTCAGTTTTCACTGTGTCCGTCTCCCTGCACAAGATGAAACTTGGTTTTTGAAGTGCTACTGTATCTACTGATACAGGTTTCGAAAAAGAAGCAGCAATCCAGAAAGCAGTGAGGCACGGTCGCAGTATGCCCACCCAAACTTTTCAATGTTTATACAGAACCGGAATTGAAGGAAATCAAAGAGGAATTTGGGAATGGAACCATAATCCAAGGAGAGGAAATCAAAACCCTGAGATTTGCTGATTATATTGTTATTTTATATGATATTGCAGAATATCTCGAGGAATTTCTGAATGGTATGGACGAAGTCTTGGAGAAGGGGTACAAGATGAAAATAAATAAGTCCAAAACAAATGTAATGGAGTGCAGTTGAACAATATGAGGTGATGCATTAAATACTAGATTAGGAAATGAAGTATTAAAGGAAATAGATGAATATTGTTACTTGGGTGGTATAATAACTAATGCTGGCCGAAGTAAGTAGGATATAAAATGCAGACTAGCACAAATAAGAAAGGTCCTTCTAAAGAATATAAATTTGCTCACTTCAAATATTGATATAGGCATTAGAAATATGTATCTGAGGACTTTCGTCTGGAGCGTGGCATTGTATGGAAGTGAAATAAGGACGATAACTAGTTCAGAAAGAAAGAGAATAGAAGCTTTTGAAAAGTGATGTTACAGAAGAATGATGAATGTGAGATGGATAGATCGAATCTTAAATGAAGATATATTGAATGGAATCGGTGATAGGAGATCAATTTTGCTAAATTTGACCAGAATAAATAGAATGATTGGACACATCTTAAGACACCCAGGAATTGTTCAGTTGGTTTTTGAGGAAAGTGTAGGCGGAAGGAACGGTAGGGGTAGACTAGGGTATGAATATGACAAACAGATTAGAGGAAATGCAGGATGGAGCAGTTACGTAGAAATTAAAAGGTTGGCACAGGATAGGGTGGCATAAAGAGCTGCATCAAACCAGTCTATGGACTGATGATTCAAACAACGACAGGATCACATGTACGTCTGCGGTCGCTGGAGCCATCCTGGCCCATTTTAGATTGTGGCTGTATGATTTTCCTGTTACCACGTTATGTGAGAACCATGCGAGACAGGCCTCTAAACACAACTATCAGAAAAGGATGCTGAAGAAACGATAACAAGAGAGCGACCGAAGACAGAATGAGCGGCTACTGGAAGAAGGGATACTCTCAACGAATGGAGAGGGGGGCTGAAAATAGGAAAGTATTTATTACCTAACTGAAAGGATCCGTCGCTTCAAGGCTTTAAGGGTCAGTCAAAGAAAGTATTAGAACTTGGAATCCCTCTGGATTTGAACCTCGACCGTCTGATAGAAATCGAGAACTTAGCCACTGTTCTAATCGCGTCTACCACTCATACCTCGGCTACTAACTGAGGTAAAAGCATCTTTCTTTAAATGTTTTCATTGGGTTGCTCCTAAGTGGAAATAACGAACCATTAAAGGTGGGCAAATATTAGGCATAGTTATTCATTATCTCATAATGATAACTTTAACCGAAAAACAACTGCCAAACACTTAATTTTTAAATCGCCTTGTTGTCTGAAAGAACGGCAGTGAATGCGGGTACATTTGGTCATAGTTTTCCCATATACCATTGCAATCACTCATTACTCTCTAAAGTTCTGGTTGTGAGCTTGAATTTGAAAGTTCTTCCTTTGCATGCTTCATTAGAACACTACATAACACAGGAAATGTGGACACTCTTTATTTTCTACTTCTCCATTTCTATAACTATTACACGATTATAACTTCTGATGGATGGCCTCATCACGACTTTCACAACTTGGTGCTATGAATCCAGTCTGACACATTTGTATAGCCTATATTTTATGCATTTAAAGTGCCATTGCATATAACACTAGAGTCAGTCATTAAAGAGGAAACATATTTCACCTGTAGTAAATTATTTGGCAGTAGTCTGTAAAGGTATGTTTCTGTCCAGTTCTAGTTCAAGTAAATAGAACCAACATTACCACCCCTTCAAACCACCAAAGCATTGTATGAGGATGGAAAGTTTCATTTACAGCCGTGGCGTGCGCTCCGCCTTCATATTTCACGCCGCGATACAGCTCTTGTCGACTGGTGTAGAAACTCCGAGATTTATTGAGGTTCACACCACGATAATTTCTTTTTATAAATATATGGGCCTACTGTTACTTGTTATCACCTGTATTTTTTCTTGGCAGCAACAAGACGCAGCTCTACTCTAAATGTGCTTAATCGATATTACGTGTGTCGTTCAACTAATGTGGACGTGATAACTGGTTAAAGTAATCGTTAGTTTTCCACCAGAACTGGTGTGGCTCGAAGTTCATCAATTCATATGAAACATTCTAAAGTTCCTTCGCAATTTCGTGGTTTCAATCCCGCGAAATACTATACTTCCCGAGGCTTATGAACAGAACTAGCAATTACCCGCGGCTTCGCTCGCGAGGATTTCGTAATATGATAAACGTAATCATTCCTCGGTACTGTACTAAGACATTATCTGAAAATCCCTAATGTACAAACTCACCGAAAAAATTCAGTTTCATTCACCCCCGAAACTCCTTGTAAATCACGTTTGTAGAATTGCTTTCTGGGGCCAAGGTGCCCATGCGACATA
This sequence comes from Anabrus simplex, assembly GCF_040414725.1. Taxonomy (NCBI): domain Eukaryota; kingdom Metazoa; phylum Arthropoda; class Insecta; order Orthoptera; family Tettigoniidae; genus Anabrus; species Anabrus simplex. The sequence continues at coordinate 1,092,177,864 of NC_090266.1, forward strand.
GAACTGTGCATGCGAGAAACAGTCATCTCTCAAGACGGAAGAAATATTGTTTCTTGATTTCTAAAGGAGATTCCAAATAGTTATTTCCACGTCTATAACATCTTCAGTTTTTGAGATGTACGTATCCCCGTAAAAAGTATTCAACCCCTTAATCAGACCTTCCCCCACATCCACCCCCAGCTAAGTGGATTTTCCGAAAACAAAAATACATGTTTCTTTCATTTTTAAAAGGGATTCCAAATAACAATTTTCACGTCTATAGCATCTTCAGTTTTTGAGATATGATTATCCACGTAAAAAATAATTCGACTCTTTTCTCACCTCATTTCATTCCCATTACGTGCATTTTCCGAAAGCAAAACAAAGAACATGTTCCTGTATTTTTAAAGGACTTTCCAAATACCAAGTTCCTTTTCTGTAATATGTTACGTTTTGACATATACTGTAGATATACCGGTACTCATTTTTAAAATTCAGCCACTTTTTCAATTCTTTTCAGCCCCTTAAGAGGATTTTCCGAAAATGAAGTACGCGTTTCTTTATTTTTAAAGGAGATTACAAAAATCAACTTTTACGTCTGTAACATCTTCACTTTTCGAGATATAAGTATCCTCATCAATGAATTCAACTCCTTCTTTATTTACGTTCACTCCCATCCCGTTAGGTCGGTTTTCTTAAAACAATCAATGCGTGTTTCTTATTTTTAAAGGAGATTTTAAATACCAACTTTCACGTCTGTAACATCTTCAGTTTTTGAGATATAAGCATCTACATAAACGGAATTCAACTCCTCCTTTACATATTTTCACCCCCACTCCGTTAGGTAAATTCTCTGGAAACAAAAATGCGTGTTTCTTTATTTTTGAAAGAGATCCCAAGTACCAATTTTCACGTCTGTAACATCTTTAGTTTTCTTATATAAGTATCTTCATGCAAATTATTCAACTACTTTTTCAATTCCCCCCCCCCCCATGTGGATTTTCCGAAAACAATAAGTACGTATTATTTATTTTTAAAGGAGGCTCCAAGTACCAACTCTCACATCTCGAGCATTTTCAGTTTTTGTGATATCAGTATCGTAATAAAAAGAATTCCACCCCAATTTCAGTCTGTTTTACCGTCCCCACTTAAGTGATATTTCCGGAAACAAAAATATATGTTTCTTTATTTTAAAAGATCAAAAATACCAATGTTTACGTCTATAACATGTAAAGTTTTTGAGGTATAATGTAGATATGGTCATTATAAAAATTCACCCCCATTTTCAGTTCCCCTTAAGTGGATTTCCCAAAAACAAATTATCTTTCTTTACTTTTAGAGGGGATTCCAAATACCAATTTCCACATCTGTAACATGTTACGTTTCTGAGATATACTGTAGATATATTCTTTTTTTAAATTGACACCTTATTGTCAGTCCCCTTCACCCCCCATTAAATGAATTTTCTGAAAACAAAGAATACGTGTTACTTTATTTTTAAAGGTGATTACAAATACTCATTTTTACGACTGTACACTTTTAAGTCCTTGGGATATAGATGTGCTCATTTAAACAAATCACCCGCCTTTCCACTTCCTTAGTGACGGAATATCCCAAAATCCTCCCTTAGGGAGCACCTACACTCTAATACAAATATATCCACAAAATTTCATTTCTTTGTATCCAGTGGTTTTGGCTCGGCGATGAAGAATCAATGAGTCAGTGAGTGAATGAGTGAGTGAGTCAGTCAGGACATGTTATTTTATATATATTGTAGATTATTGAAAGTAATGCGAAATAAAAAAATAGTTTTTCTTCTATATTTTTTCTTTGCTGGTGGTTTAACGTCGTACTAATATTCGAAAGGTTTCGGCGATGCAAGAATGACAAAGGGCTAGGATTGCGAAGGTAGCGGCCGTGGTCTTAATTCAAGTAAACCCCGGCCTTTGCCTCGTGCGAAACTGGGAAACCGCGTTTCTTCTATGTTAAGCTAGAATTAGTCAAATAACGAAAGTGGAAGACTTGTTTATAACCCTCCCTGCCACTTACTCAATCTTGAACCTATGCCGTGATCTTTGGTTTAGATCTAATAATTTTGCGTCATGCTGAGAAAAATTTCTGTTATATTCTCTTATATCCCTCTCTACCGCCCTATTACTTCACCTTAATTTTATGTGCATTGCTTTCAAAGGAAAAGTCATTTATTTTGAACGGTATGCCCTGAGCTTTAGATTTAGATCGAATAAGTTCACCCCATGCTGAGCTAAATTTTAGTTCATTGTTGACCGTAGGACGAAAGTGGGTTAGAACTTAAGTGATTATTAAATCTTATCTACCGAGAATTCTCCCTTGCTTTAAAAGGGTACTTAAATTACGTTTCCTATGAAATAATGATAATTTTACTGGTTTTATGCCCCACTAACTATTTTGATGGCTTTTGGCGACGCCAAGGTGCCGTAATTTTGTCCCTCATGAGTCCTTTTGCGTGACAGTAAATCTACGAAGAAGAGGCAGACGTATTTGAGCACCTTCAAATACCACCAGACTGATCCAGGATTGAATCTGCCAAATTGGGGTCCTAAGGCCACTGCCTCAACCGTCTGAGCCAATCAGCTCGGCTCCTGAGAAGTACTCAATATGGTTATTTTCATTTGATCGAAATGTACCTCTCCCCGTACGTTAGGGAAACAATTTGAAATGTAATTTAATATTCTGGATACATATTTCATCCATGCTTTTGATAGTTTCTGAAAGACTTCCTATTGAAATGCCCTGTTTTGTATCATTGTATTGGGTGTGAATCCTCCCACGAACTTGAAAAGACACAAAGCTTCGCGTTCGAATTTATTTGTCTTTTCTTCACATTTTTCATTATTTAATATTGGCTTCCCATGTATGATCTCATCCTTTTATTCCACATCACCTAACTCACGAAACACTCCTTGTGGAAATGAAATCATTGGAACTTTTCTCCTTTCCTTAAACAATGTTCTGCATTATTCATAGTTTCATAAACAATTAGGAGTGGAGGTGGGAGTGAGGTGATTCGTATTTTGAGAGGCCCCAAATGGTATATTTTCACATTACCTTTCACTCGTGTGAATTTATCACTTATTGACTAATATTTAAATGTGTACTACTTGTACAAGCACAGATCTGTTAAGAATAAAGCGAACAACTATCCTTTGCAAACTAGCTATGTCGAGATAGAAACAGTATAAGAACTTAGATCCGTACATATATTATACCTGTAATCCTAATGGTAGTTCTTTAGTGAATTCGTGGAAGTTTTCTTTAGTCTACGAAAGCAGATGGAAACTTGTTACCATAACGTAATAGCACAGACTTAAGGTTTAACTTCGTTCCAGCTAGGAACAAGCCCCAAGGTGGTACATTTTCTACTGTTGATTTGTACTACCAAATATATATATGAGCACAAGCACAAATGCTGTTCTGTCCTGAAATTTATACTCGTATTTCAGTTCTTCAATGGATATTTCTTCTATTTGGATCAATTCTTTGCGGCAAAACGCTACATTTGTTGCTTTCTCGATGTCAAATTTAAGTCACGAAATGCAGTATATTGTTCTTGTGTCACCTATGATGATGGAACTGTTCTCCTTCATTTGATTCACACTGTGGTTCAAAGAGCTCGGTAGCATTGCACGACGAATTTCCACTCTACCCATGCTTCCTGGAGTTTGTTGACATTACATCAGAAATCTATACAATGCGCTTCTTCGAACTCCTTGAAATTACATGAGGAATCACTACAATGTGCGTCCTTAGAATTTGTTGGCAATACATCGGTAATCTCTACGCGAAGCGCCTTATAGTTTGTTGGCATTGCATCAGGAATCATTAGAATGTGCGTCTTTAGAGTTTGTTGGCAATACATCGGCAATCTCTACATTGTACTTCTTACGATGGAAGCTTGCAGAACTTCCTTTGACAATCAGCACTAAACTTTCTGGGGTGAACAAGCAAGAGCAAGAGACTAAAGTGACTGGTGTGATGTGTGGCATTTCGCCATCATCTGCAAGCGATAAAAATAAGGCTCATGAATGTAGAGCGCACGACTATAATGTTGGTATGATAGCGTACCAAACACACTCTACTTGTGAAATATGAGACGTTGTAATTCTGAGATTACGTACAGCATCTTGAATTTTCTAACTTTATCCTTCATCGTGGTAATTTGGTGTGAGGATATAGTGCTGCAAACAAAGTTGCATCTCAGACCACGAGCAAATTGTGAGGGCACTGGAATCAGTCAGGAGTACTGCATATGTCAAGAAGTGGATAATTGATTCCCAACACAGTACGGAACGGAAGTGCCCTGCCCTTTGACATGTATCCAGACGCCTTGCATGGTGAATCATAGGCTGGTACTATGGATCACTCAGCTGATTGTATATACATTTCATTAACTTGAAAATCATGATCCTGTTATTGAGGTTGACCTCCTCAGTAATAAATATGTACTCCAACATGTGTCAAGAAAGTACTTTGTACTGGAGAAGTAAATGGCGTTAAGAGACTGACAGTACTTTGTGGTTTTTAGTACAAGTTTACAGTCCTGTGTCCGAAGGCTTTGGTAGACAAATTTAATGTGCATCGGTTTGACTGGACAATGAATCCGATAACAGGAACGAAATACCCTTTAGTCCCGATTCTCGTCCTTCATGCATCCTGGACAACATACATCTCTTGATATTTTATCACCGGCGCTGCAATCATATTCTATATTTTGAGACTGGTTACGTTGTAGTGTGTCAGTACCACGTTTGCTAAATATACTTCCCGCTTCCTGACAGCAGATATACAGTTCATCAGCGAGACGTCCTGACAGGAAGACAAGCATCTTAAGTGTAGGAGTGGGAATTGTATGCAATGCTTTGAACAGCAGATTCAGTTGTCCTTTCTACGGACATTGATAGTGTCTGATTTAATTAATACTTAAATCGACTTTGGTCCGTAATGAGCATCATGTCAACATCGATTGTATACTCGTAGGCACAAGAATTCCGGGTGGAAAAGGAAACACGTAACTTTTGGGCGTAGGTTTTGGCCAGCCCTGATGATGAAGGAGAAGTAACCAGGGCAACGTCACATTTGTTCGTCTTCCAGGAGGTGTGGCTTGCGACGTTGCTCACTCAGAGGTCACTCCCAACTTCATATTTTCGGGAAATGATTGAGATGAAATGAAATGGCGTATGGCTTTTAGTGCCGGGAGTGTCCGAAGACAAGTTCGGCTCGCCAGGTGCAGGTCTTTCTATTCGACACCCGTAGGTGACCTGCGCGTCGTGATGAGGATGAAATTATGATGAAGACGGCACATACACCCAGCCCCCGTGCCAATGGAATTAACCAATTAAGGTTAAAATCCCCGACCCGGCCGGGAATCGAACCCGGGACCCTATGAACCGAAGGCCAGTACGCTGACCGTTCAGCCAACGAGTCGGACATGATTGAGATGTTTCTATGGTTAAACATTCTGGCTATACTGGCGTTTCCTAATGAAGGAAAACAATTAATTACCTATGATTTAATTGTGAAGAAGTGTGCACGATGTAATCCTATCCCAATATATGGTATTTAAGGTCTGATCAGCGCTGACAAAACTCCAACACCCTTGCGTCTCTGATGATCATGAAGATGAAAATTACTGTTATTATTGATAATAATGATAATAATACACCTATGAGAGCCCAACTCGTTGGCTGAATGGTCAGCGTACTGGCCTTCGGCCCAGAGGTTCTTGGGTTCGATTCCCAGCCGGGTCGGGGAGATTAACCTTAATTGGTTAATTCCAATGGCCCGGAGGCTGGGTGTTTGTGCTGTCCTCAACATTCCTGAAACTCACACACCACAATAACACGCAGTTATCTACACGTGGCAGATGCCGCCCACCCTCATCTGAGGGTCTGCCTTCCAAGGGCTGCACTCGGCTAGAAATAGCCACACGAAATTATTATACCCTATGAGATATAAAATCAACAGTCATTTCAAATTCAGCAGCTTTGTAAAGGTGGAAACAATGGTCATAATAAGAAGGAATATGTTTATTCCACATGGCAGTTCGTGAAAATAAAATAAAAGACATAACACGTTTCTCTTGTGAATAACGCCTGAACCTGTTATGTATTTTCGGCAATATAGAATAGCACACATACCGGGCGAGTTGGCCGTGCGCGTAGAGGCGTGCGGCTGTGAGCTTGCATCCGGGAGATAGCAGGTTCGAATCCCACTATCGGCAGTCCTGAACATGGTTTTCCGTGTTTTCCCATTTTCACACCAGGCAAATGCTGGGGCTGTACCCCACGGCCGCTTCCTTCCAACTCCTAGACCTTTCTTATCTCATCGTCGCCACAAGACCTATCTGTGTCGGTGCGACGTAAAGCCCCTAGCAAAAAAAAAAAGAATAGCACACAGCACATCTGTGGCTTTATAATTTAAGTGATATTATTATAAATATTACCAACTATGACATTTTAGTAAAAGCGGAATTATTTTCACAATTTAAAATGTATCATATAACAATGCACCATGACCTGCAAGACCGATATTGGCTGTGATTAGTTAATTGATGTACATCTAAAATCTTGATTTGACGACGAGGTGAAATTTCTACTGCTTATTATTCCGTGACTCCACCTTGTGATCGTCAACTGTCTAAGTGCGTTTTCTGGTGCACTACTCTCTGGGCTGGCAGTTGTGATCAGATCACCATCTAGTATGGCTGCGTTTGGAGCGACGCTATGTCTAGCCATATTGGCTAGAAGAAATGACTACTTACCGCCCTTTGGCTTTTTAGCCTCTTATGTAAAATTGTGTTTTATTGGCGTTATTTTGTTTTCTTACTTATTCTTTAATTAGGGGATTATCATCGTGTAATTTATGTTCTGTTATTTTAAATTCTACTGTGAGTTGTGCTGCTATTTAAAAAGGGTCCCTATACGAATGGACTACTTATTCGGTAAATTCTGAAAAACATATTTTAAAGAAAGTATCTCGTCTACTATAATGGTTTTGGCGCACAGAGTACACACAAAATTCAAACATGCCCGACTGCATTATTGGGTATGCCACGCAAACATATGTCCTTAGTACCTTTGGTTCATTCATTCATCATCTGTTTACCCTCCACGTTCGGTTTTTCCCTCGGACTATGCGAGGGATCCCACCTCTACTGCCTCAAGGGCAGTGTCCTGGAGCTTCAGACTCTCGGTCGGGGGATACAACTGGGGAGAATGACCAATACCTCGCCCAGGCGGCCTCACCTGCTATGCTGAACAGGGGCCTTGTGGAGGGATGGGAAGATCGGATGGGATAGGCAAGGAAGAGGGAAGGAAGCGGCCATGGCCTTAAGTTAGGTAGCATCCCGGCATTCGCCTGGAGGAGAAGTGGGAAACCACGGAAAACCACTTCCAGGATGGCTGAGGTGGGAATCGAACCCACCTCTACTCAGTTGACTTCCCGAGGCTGAGTGGACCATGTTTCAGCCCTCGTACCACTTTTCAAATTTCGTGGCAGAGCCGGGAATCGAACCCGGACCTCCGGGGGTGGCAGCTAATCACGCTGACCACTACACCACAGAGGCGGACAGTACCTTTGGTACTAAATGGAATTACCTGAAATTTGAGCTTCATTGTTTGAAATAATATTTAAAGAAATTTAAAAGTGTTTCCTTCGAAATTCTCAAGTGATATGCTACGAAGTTTGGTAAATATGTTTATGTGTTTAGACTTGAAAGAAACTAAACCTGTGGACTCCGTAATTGGTAATATAACTAAAAGACTTTTCAGAGTGCAACTAATGTCTAATATAACATCAATATCCTTACTGTCCGGCTCCTTGGCTGAAGCGTCAGCGCACTGCTCTTCGGTTCAGAGGGACCCGGGTTCGATTCCCGACCGGGTCGGAGATTGTAACCTTAAATGGTTAATTCTCTTGGCTCGGGAACTGGTTTTTTGTGCTGTCCCCAACATCCTTGCAACTCACACACGGCATATAACACTATCCTCCACCACAATAACAGGCAGTTACCTACACATGGCAGATACCGGCCACCATCATCGGAGGGTCTGCCTTACAAGGGCAGCACCCTGCTAGTAATAGCCACACGAAATCATGATTATTAAGGTTACTAATATTTAAATTTGAAGTATGCAATTGTGTACTACTTAACCTAATTTATTGGTAAAATTAATACACTTAGGTTCCTTTAGTAGCTAAACTCATTCATTTTCTACGGGATATTAAAGGTGCTATTTATCCTTTTTGGGCCACATTCTCTTTAACGTAAGGGATTTGTTCATTTTCTAGTAACTTCTATTACTGTTATTGTTGTTGTTGTTGCATCATCTCATAACGGTTATACCATTGTTGGGACAAGATGATGTGTATAGGTAATATAGGATATGCATTGCGTCACATTTATGTGTTTGTTATTGTTATGAGTTATGTAGACGTCAAATCGTTAATTGATGGTGACTGTGTTTACGAGTACCTCATATTAAATAATATTTTCGGAGAAATTTAAGAAATGTGATCTCTGCTATATTTCTTCTGCTTTATTTGTGATAGTGATTTTGAAAATATTTAATATTTTACTTGACTGAACATACCGTGATTAGGCATGTTGCAGACTTACAAATTTTCATATTTCCGCTTTTTCCTTCTGCCATTCAGGGTGTTTCGAATTAGTTGCTTGGGTTGTTTCCCCTTTCTTTTTTTAAAATGTTCTTGATTTCATTTGGTGTATCCTACTTTTAAATAGGAGTTGTAATTCATTATGCACATCAATTTTCTATTAGGAAATTTGATATACTGAAAGGGGTACCACGTTCTTTTTCATCGTAGTTATTCAGAGGTTTCAACAGGTATGGTCATATGACCATTCGATTAAAAGGTTGGTTTTATAGAACTGCAGTTCGTGTGTAGTGTAAACCGTAGTTGAGGTTAAGTTCTTTAAGTACCATTATTTAAATTTTCTTGTAATCGATACTCAAGGTTCACGTTTATACTCTAATAGTATCATTTGTGTACAAGTTATTTACTTTTATTTCCTAAATGGGAATACTTTTAAGGATTTTTAAGTTTTTGAAACAATAACTAATTGTAAATGATAGCTTTTATAAGAATTCTGAAGTTATTAACTACGAATTTGGAAGATCCCTTCCTTTTAATTGACTCGGCGTATGAAATAATTTCTTTTTAATATCTTTATTTATTTAGAATATTTTGTGCTTGTTTCCTTCATTTAATGAAATTATTAATATATGTTACTATCCAAGAGTTTAAATTCTTCATTCATTAAATTTTTATGTGGTTTAAACTATTTACGGTGCTTCATGGTACTTCACATGATTTGTTGTATCCTGTTCACCAAGATCCACTCTCTGCTGAGGTTCTTTTGACCTTGGTTTGCCCAGATTCCATCTATTCCCAGGCCTGTTCTTTGTGTTTTTGTCGAGGCCTACACTAAGTTGTTGGCGTGATTTCGCGCTGGGATGGCCTCTAGGTTTTCTTGTGGTAGTGCTGGAAATCGATACTCTGTGTTTGCGGTGTTGTGCCGTCACTTGTTTCGTTGTCCTTGTGTTCAATTGTCGGTACACCACACCTCGACGCATTCGAATACTAATCATGATCAGTCTCGCATGAACATGGATACCTCACGTAATTTAGTGTTTTCGAACTGCTAAAATAACGGAGTTGCGTACAGACAGGAAAATGCTTCAGTAGTCGGTAACTGTTTTATGTTTTCAGTGCTTTTACACCAAATTCTTACTGACATCTCTCCTTTCACAGCCTGTGCGCAGGAAAAATGGGTGTGGGGAAACACGGATACAGCCGACCGTATGAAAAGTGCATAAACATGCCATAACTTCGCAACGAAAGGAAGTCTGAAAAATCACTCCCTCCTACTTCAAGTGAATGGAGTATACGTGCGTTACACCTACTATTTCCTACTCATTAGCCACCATGCCTTATACATCAGAGGTGACGAGGAGTCACATTGTAGGTATGTGGGAATATGATCGTCCGATGTTAAATATTGCTGAAGCTGTAGGTCACTCAGAAGGCACAGTTCGGTTTTGGATAAGAAGATACCAGGAAGAGAGCACGGAGGGCCTTAAGACTTGCAAAAATTCGAGGCAACCTAAGAAGGCAACTAGGGAGCAAGACAGATCTATATTAAAAGCCAGAAACGGAAATGCTTTCCTTGCAGCTACAGCGCTCACTAGAGTGTCGGTGAGTGCATTAACAGTCCGCCGTCGTCTTCATGCTGCTGGCATCCATCAACGAAGACCTGCCAGAAACGGAGTCCTTACATCTGATCACCGAGACTCGCGCGTGGCTATCTGTCTCCAGTATATTCCAGCTTCACAATACTTCTGGGAGTCTGTTACATGAGAAAGTTTTCTCATCAGATGTCGATGGCAGGCTATCACTGTGGTGACGCGACAAGACGCGCTACTCTCCTCAACATGTTGTTACTAAAGCACGGAGTGTAAGAATCAGCTTGGGCTTTTGGGAGTGGATGAGCGCCAATGGATTAGGAGAATTAGGGGAAGTCTCGTCTAGGATGGACGCCGAAGAATATACTCAGATTCTACAAGAGTGTATGCTTCCTACTGTCCGAGTTCTCTACTCCACGGAGGATATGCCTACCATCCATATAATCCACGATAACAGCAGTGTGCATACATCTCACACCACTAGAACGTGGTTGACATTACACCCGGAGGTGTTGGCATTGGACTGGCCCGCTAAGTCACCTGATCTCAATCCCATTGAACATATATGGGCGTTGATGTTTAGAGAGTGCGAGTCGCGACAAGAACGCACGCCTGATGCACTCAAGAATCCTATTATTGACGTCTGGGAGAGCATCAGCGGACACCCTCACATCTGTAGTTCTCTGGTCTCTTCCATTCCTCGAAGACTCTATGAAATTTTGGACGTTGAAGGTTAGTGGCCGTCTTATTAATCACGTAATGATCAAACATTCAGTTTCAATTTTCCCCCGATTAGTTTCATTCAATGATTTAAATGGCTATAAAATAATTATTTTATGGAAAACTAGTGCATTGTTTATAATTATACTCTACATCTATTTCATAAAAATGCAATTTTTTCCAGTGCTGGAAGCGTTCATTTCATTTATTTAATTTCTTATAAAATGTGCTCCTCTGCATCTTTCAAGTCAGTTTATTATGATATTATGATAATATCTTACTTTCCTTTATTACAACTCACCTCTCACTATTCATACCTTTTGGATTGTGAAGGATATTCATTTACAAGTTTTTGTAAATGGAAGCATTGTATCTGTCTTTTATTCTTATATGTCAATTGTCCCATTTAATTTTTCTCCCATTTCCATAATTATGTTAAGAAAAAAGAATGTTATAATATTTTAGTAAAAGAGTAGCCCCTAGATCTTTAAATAAAACTGTTACTTTCTTTCATCTTGATTTCTTACGTTCATATTTGTTATCCGTGTATATTTTAGTGCAAAGTACATTAAATCTTATTTTGACAGTGCTTGCAAGGGTATTAAAGAAGTTTAATTTAATATGGCATATATCGACGAAAATGAGGGTCATTCTTTCCTACAATGGTTGAGCGCTATGCCATTTGATAATGCAGTCATGGTCGATGCTGCTAACATTTCAGCCGGTCTTCGCACACATGAATTATAAAGAAACTGGAGAATTTGATCCTCAATGTGTAGACATACACAGTACGTCTGTTGCCATGAAGGAGCCGTATGGTTCTGCCCTCGTTCCCCTCTCTCTTCATTGTGTAGCCAGAGGGACGTGTGGCGTGTGTTTCGTTAATGCTAGATATCCCGTACTTCGCTCTCTCCACCTCCCCTCACTCTTCAGATGTGTGCATGTGTTACGCATCTAATGGATATGACCAATGAGAAAGAGTGTGTAAGCAGGTACTGGGTGGCTCATAATTACTTTGCATTGCTTTTTCGAAAAACTGTTCATGGATACTTTTCCATTTCATTGTCACATTGTATTTTTAAGTCACCGGTTTATCTCTATCTTAAGATGAATCGTCCATCACTCTCATACCAAGACGTCTGCCTTCCCACATTAAAATGCCACCGCGGACATGATATGTACATCAGCTTCACCTGGAACTCAATGAGTTGACTGTCATAGGTGTAAGACGAAAGTAAGAAAAGTCTATAGAATGGTTACATTTAAGTAATTAATAGTATGCAGGCAGAATTAAATATAAAACCAATTATATAGGTAGTACACTAGTCAAGTATGATTTTGGTACAGATAAAGTGAAAGCTGGAATTTATTCCAGACCATCGAATGAAGTGAGATGTTAAATTACTGTAGTAAAATATGTATTGGAAATAAGGGTTTTAGTGAATAAAGATCCATTTTAATACATATTCAATCCATTTCATTTAACAAAATGTTCCTTGTGGTTTTGAGTATGTTGTATTTGTTCACAGGCATCGATTTGTTTAATTACGTTAGAGTAATGGAATGTCGCTGACCGTCGTCTGGTCCACTAGACACTATTGCGTAAGCAGTCTAGACGATACTGGCGTGACAAATATAGGGCAATCGACCCAACGAAAGGCGGGAACTGTTTTATCAACATAATTGTTGAACATAACCCTCAGTCTGGGTAAGGTGCACCGAAATATGTCCTTTTCCATTTAAATGTGTATTATGGGGAAGAAAGTTACTCAATGTTTTAATTTCTGTGGTCAACCACGCTCAATTCTTATTTTTAGTGCATGTGAAATCCGTTTGTCCGGCTGTGGTATCTGAGGGTATGCATAAACAGAAAAGCAAAGCCATCTCCGTACAGGCCTTAAAATAACCTAGATACATGAAAGGTAAAGGCCTTCACTATCTGTAAACTCACCACTAAGTGGGGTAAAATGGTTAGTTCTATGCTGGGCCACCTCTTTCCCTAGGAAAAATGATTGTACATCATTTCCGTTTTAGGCAGAGAACATGCACCTCTCCAGCGGTGAAGAAGACTCGTTTGTAAATTTCTCGACTTCCTGGCGGGGAATCGAACCCAAGTCTTCCAATTCCGGAATTCACCTGCGGTCAAAGTGGGAAACCACATAAAGTTACTTATTGAATGGCCGAGAACTGGACTACAATCCATGTCTCCTTTTAATTCTCCTCCTTAAAGTGAGTACACTGCTTTCGAGTCCCCACATTTGAGTATGTCTTCTGGGGTAGAGACAGAAATCAAAGTGGTGAGTGACGTACATTTTGCTTGAGAACGATTTGTTGAACATCCATACCGTCAGTCCGAAGATGTTAGTGGATCAAAACAATGTGTTTGAATATAATTATATTAATAACGGTTAAGATTTATACAGTACTGAATATCGTAGAACGGACAAAAGGGAAATAAGTTTATTATTTCATGCCACCAAACTGTGCATTAGAAAATAAGATTACCTATGTCCTTTCATCCAAATAATATGTTTACTTTTGAGTTCTGTGTCTTTTTACGAATGTCTCGTAGTTACTAATACAGACTTATTTTCCTTTACCCAGTAAACAACTCATTTCTCAGAGGTATGACAGTGTTTGCAACTCATTCTGACGAACTTTTAACACATTCCTCTTTATCCGAAGACCACAGAACTTCATCGCAAAAGTTAATTCGTACTGTCCATTTCGAAACCTTAGATACTCGATCTTAGACCATCAATATATAATCAACGACCATATTGGTTTGATATTTAATTCAGTTACCTACTCTCTTTTCGTACTTAAAATTGATACACAGTATTTTCGTAATATCCATGCATGTAAAGTATGTACTATATGTATGTATGTATGTATGTATGTATGTATGTATGTATGTATGTATGTATGTATGTATGTATGTATGTATGTATGTATGTATGTATGTATGTATGTATGTATGTATGTATGTATGTATGTATGTATGTATGTATTGCGCCGTTCCCGTGTCCAGGTTGGGTCGCGTAAAATCCAGACTAGCTCGAAGACAATACCAATTTCCAAAATGCAGACGAAATTCTGGTCTATGGGTTCCGAAACGAGAGGAAACACCGCCGTGGTAAACTATCGGATAAACAAAACCTACGCAACGGACGTCTCCTAGTCGCGAATCCGGTTCGTTTCCAAGTATTAGAACATGATTCTTAATCTATATTCACTTAAAACTAAACAGTTATCCTAGGAAGTCATTGAAAGAATCATTAATTTTAGGCAATACTATTTATTAAAATGAAGAAAATCTTGAAAAAGTACCTTAAGTGCTTTGAATATCATTAAAGAAATGAATAATAATTAATCGATGTCGCATCTCATCAATTGTTAAAGTATTTTAAAATTAGAGGTCTCCGACTAATTAACAAGAAAAAACATAATCAAATATTCATAATCTTTATTGGGAGTAATTGAGAATGTCTGACGCAAATAATTTTCATTGCTTTAAATGCAGATAAAATCAGAATCACGCTTTTATAACCTTCTTTCATCATCACATAACCTGGTCCTACAAACTTTCATTTGATTTAAGTAATTATTCCCTACTCAGTTCGTAGTATGACAAACTCATTTGCCAGTAGCTAACGCATTCTGTCATCAGGGATATTACTTGTCAAAGAAAACTTTCTTCTCAAATATCACAAACATTTCACATGTCTTCTAAAACTTTTCCGAGTTCTCAATGCGGTATTCCATTGACATTGAAGAAAAGATTACTCTCTAAGTCATTCTTCTATTTAAAATAAAATAACCGAAATGTTATTACTGTTATTGGTTGAATTGCTTATTAAATAAATATTAATTTTAAAAAAATATAATCTTAAGTGCCAGCTCAGTAATTGTATGTGCCCAAATATTCAGCTGTCACTCACATCTAACAAGTGTATAATGTAATTCAACTAGATATTAAGTAATCTGGTTTGTATGAAGACTCTGTCACCATCAACCTTCAGTTATGAATAATGTTACCAGTGATATCATATAATGTAAACAAATAAGCTTCTAAGCTTGTCTTATCAAAGTAAGAATATCTGTGGTTAGGAATTTGTACAGAAATAGGTTACATTCATGCTAACATCTATGTATGGAATCATTTTCGATGATCAAATAAGTGGTTGTTAAGTTAGGCATGATATTTGGATCGTAAGTGGTACTATATAAATCTTCCTGAAGAATTAACATACGTTTGAGAATAATTATAATTATTATTTATCACGAATAGCGTCAATTAACCTAATTTCATTGCATTTGCGACGTAATAATAATCATCACCATGATTATTCCTCATACCATTCCACCATTCTTCATATATAACTCATTTATTTCATATAACACATATCATGTCTCATCCTAATACTATAACAACATAATAATTCATCTCAACTTGACGCATGTTACACTCTCATCGTTAATCACCCATCCAAATACTCTATTTTGTTCTCAAATTCTCTTCAAATTCCATAAATTATCTTATTTTGTCTTCCTACGACGTCAGAATAACCTATCTACGATCTCATTTCATCTCAGCTTAATAGTACATGCCCTAATATAAACCTAGTGTTAACCACAATATCGCATAATATCGCATTTACATGAATTAACCTCTTTTCATTCACCGTTGGCAACATTACGAACGCAAAAATTAAATCATCACTGGTTAATTACTTCCAATATCAATGGACTTGTCTTTCATGTTAGATTATTACCTAATAACCTCTGATACTGTGAATTCAGTTGACTATTCACGTAACATCACAATTATAGGACACTTGAAATAGCACTTTATATAAATCTTTCAAGTAAGGAATGTAAATATAAAATGGCATTCTGCAAATAAATATTATCTGAATTACAGTACTTACCAGAAGATTGTTCTTATTCAAGACTTATATTTTCCTCCTGTTCTCGTTGCTGCTGTCACATGTCCAGCTGGCCAGGACATGCGGTGTTCGGGTTCACGGCATCGTATTAGCCTTTCGGGAATGTTAGGCATGGTTTTCGCTGATCTCCGGTCCTCATGGGCTGGACTTGTCGATCGTGTTACCATCATCTAGGTAGCCTCCGCCTCTGCACGTCTAGCACAAGACGTAGTCGGTTTCTTGAGCAGTGAAAATAGATAAGCAGATCAGCATGGTCATTTTCGTCATCTTCTGGAAACAAAGCCTACTGTGATCTATTTGGTAATCTGTAATTACTGCTTCTTACTATGATATCTTATGATGTTTTAGAGTCTTTCAATATGTCTAGTAAGTATTCAATTTAACAGTAATATAATCTTTCTATTCCTTGCGCAACAGTTGTTATTATTCCGCGAATTCTTGATATTGAATTCCTTTCGTTATATCTGTTTTCTGACTTAGCACTGAAATACTCTGCCGATTAGATCGTGCAGTTTTATATCATGAAATATTATATCACCGAAGACTTGTACTTTTATGAAGATGTTTACTATTATTTATCTTCAGCTTTATATATATCTCTCTCTTCTCAATCAGCCTTCTTCCAAATGCTTCGTGAATTGCTCTGCTGGTATGTCTATAGAGAAATCGAATTTTTTTCAATAATAAATTTTTAACAATGTTACGATGTCGTCTTTTCTCACCGCCTTCTCTAATTTCTTCCATTCTTTTGCCTGACGAAAGTATCATTCTCTTAACATTCATGCACACGTTGACGTTTTATTTCTGGCGTTCTTATGGCATAGCCACAATTTTTGCTCCAGATAAACTTCATTGCAAACAGTGAAGTGGCACAGTATGTACGTACGTTTTACAAATCTTGAATTCGAGTACATCGATCGGAAACGGCAATTTGTTTTTTGTTACAGATTTCCTCCAACAGGTTTTATAAATAAACTTCCTTAATAGTGAAAATTTCAGTCCCTTTATGCAACCACCAATAGGCTATTAGAAATTAATTCAGCTGTGCGGTATAACTACGGTGAAATTTTTCTTGTTTACTCTCTTTTGCATATTCTGAAAGTCTGTCGTTACGGATAATTATCAAGAAATAACCATCACCAGTGGATCAGATCAATAATCATATACGTAATGATTGTTATTTTCATAGTAATCGGTTACTAAGAAAGAATATTAGTAGGATTTTATATGGGCAGAGAAAGGGTGTGCGTTGGGTTGTTGGTGTTACGGCTCTTTTGCTACGTCTGTCACTTCTTCTCCCTCTGATAGGTTTCTCTGTTACTTATTCATATCTATGTACACGTACAGTATTTATTCTGAGTATTATCGCTAACTGTTTTCCACTATCCTTCTCAAGCAGGAAGTATAATGATGTTATTGTATTTACGTCCAACTAACTACTTTTATGATTTTCGGAGATGCCCAGGTGCCGAAATTTAGTCCCGCAGGAATTCTTTTACGTGTCAGTAAATCTAACTACACACGGCTGACGCATTTGAGCACCTTGAAATACCACCAGACTGAGGCAGAATCGAACCAGCCAAGTTAGGGACAGAAGGCCATCGCCTCAACCGTCTGACACACTCGGCTCGGCAGGAAGTATCAAAGAAGTATTGCACATCCTATCTATATCCAGTAAGAAATTAGCTAAATTATCGGAGAGAACATATCACATACGTTAATTTTTAAATGTGGTCTAAACTTAAGTTACCATGGTTTTGATCCCAACAGGTGATCGCCATTAACAGCAAGTATCAGAAATTAATTCTCTTTTGAGGTATAACTCCAGTTATTTCTTCTTTTCCACCCTTGTACACATTCTGTAAGTCCGTCCTTATGGAGAATTGTCAAGAAAAACTCGTCATCACAGAATCAGATCAGTAAAATCATTAGCCCTGCGTGATAGAAACAATCAGGTGGATGACGATGCTCACGGCATACTCGAAAATGGGTCATCTACTAATGCACTGACATGATCCCTATCGAAAAGTTCATTCTACAACTTCATCATCCCACTATATCTAGAAATATGTCAATTGCCATATAGTATAGACTTAATCATTGGTGCTAGAGTGACAATAGCAAAAACATTCGTCCAGTTATGTAATACGTTCGGTCAGAGACATACTTTTATCAAGGAGCTGTACTTATTTGCTGGAGAACATTCTCTGAATATCCTTAGGATCCATTTGTACAGCTAATGCACAATTCATTAACTTCACAGTCTACAAAACAAACGTAAAAGAAAGTAATTTTTAAAATATAATTTCGGTTTCATCTAAATTAATCTAAGATAATGACGTTTTGAACTTGTCGTATTTTAGTTGTAAATCTGAGTGGTAATTTTTTATAAAATATAATTTATTACCATAACTTAATTTTATTATAAGCTTTGTAATCTAGGCATTCTCCAGATATGGGGAATGCAGAATACGTTTATTCAATGTAAAACACATTTTTTGAACTGAATTTCGTGTTCATTTTCACTTAGAACCATCATGAAGGAATAAAAGAAACGTATGACATAACAAAGAGTTCACTGAAATTTCAAGAAAACAAAAGGCTTCTAGTGTCGGAGTGTCCGAGAACATATTCTGCTTGCCTGGTACAGGTCTTTCCGTTTGATCCACATCGATGACCTGCGAGTCTGGATGTGGGATGACGATAGTGAGATGGGAAGAGGGCGAAACCCGGTGTCGGCACATAGCCTACTCCTATCGAATATCACCAAGAGATCTGCTCAAGGTTTAACTTTCCCATCTGACGGACGAAGCACTATCCACAGCGTCATATGCCCTCACTCCATAATAACGCTGCTGAGAGGATTGGAATTCAATCAATCAATGAATCAATCAATCACTGAACACTGATCTGCATTTAGGGCAGTCGCCTAGGAGGCAGATTTCCTATTTGTTGCTTTTCTAGCCTTCCCTTAAATGACTGCAAAGGAATTGGAAATTTATTGAATATCTCCCTTGTTAAGTTATTCCAATCCGTAACTCTCTTTAATATAAACGAATATTTGCCCCAATTCGTCCTCTTTAATTCCAACTTTATCTTCATATTGTGATCTTTCCTGGTTTTAAAGATCCCACTCAAATTTATTCGTCTAATAATGTAATTCCACGCCATCTCTCCACTGACAGTTTGGAACATTCCACTTAGTCAAGCAGTTCGTCTCCTTTCTCCCAAGTCTTCCCTGCCTAAAGTTTGCAATACTTTGGTAACGCTACTCTTTTGTCGGAAATCACAACAACAAATCGAGCTGCTTTTCTGTGGATTTTTACCAGCTCTCGAATCAAGTAATTTTGGTGAGGTCCCCATACACTGGAACCATACTCTAGTTAGGATCTTACCACAGACTTATTTGCACTCTTCTTTACATCATTACCACAGCCCGTAAATACCCTCATAATCATGTGTAGAGATCTGTACCCTTTATTTACAATCCCATTTATGTGATTACCCCAACGAAGATCTTCCTTTATATTAACACCTTGTTACTTACAGTGATCCCCATAAGAAACTTTTACCCCTTCAACGCAGTAATTAAAACTGAGAGGCCTTTTCCTATTAGTGAAACTCACAACCTGACTTTTAACCCCGTTTATCATCATGCCATTGCCTGCTGGCCATCTCACAATGTTGTTGAGGTCTTTTTGCAGTTGCTCACCATCTTGTAACTTATTTATTACTCTAGACAAAATAACTTTATCCGGGAAAAGCCTTATCTCTGATTCCAGTTCTTAATTCATATCATTTATATATACCCCCCTCCCCATACCACTACAGACCTTCAAGGGCCTTCGCCTACCAAGCGACCGCTGCTCAGCCCGAAGGCCTTCAGATTACGAGGTGTCGTGTGGTCAGCACGATGAATCCTCTCGGCCATTATTCTTGGCTATCTAGACCGGGGCCGCTATCTCACCGTCAAATAGCTCCTCAATTCTAATAACGTAGGCTGAGTGGATCTCGAACCAGCTCTCAGGTCCAGGTAAAATTCCCTGACCTGGCTGGGAATCGAGCCCGGGGCCTCCGGGTAAGAGGCAGGCACGCTACTCCTACACCACGGGGCCGGTTTTATTTATATATAAGAAAATATAAAGGTGAAATAATACTGCCTTGAGGAATTACCCTCTTAATGATTAAATGATCAGATAAAGCTTCAACTAATCTAATTCTCTGAGTTCTCTTTTATAGAAATGTAGCCACCCATTCTTTTGTATAGTTCTCTAGCCCTCATTTTTTCCAGTAGACAGAGTTGAATCCAGGCTTTTGGTACACAGTCTAGTGATTACAAATTGTACACTACTTCTCCTAAACAGCCGGCCAATTCTCTGGCGGTGAAAGTGCTTTCCACCAACAGGACTCGAACTGGTTCACCACGGTGTCAGATCACATAGAGACTTGACGCAATAGCGATCACTGCCACGTATTAGGCGAGATCTGTGTACTCGTACTGTGGTTGAAGTACTTCCATTTGCTCATCTACATAACTGGGTCTGCGAGGAAGAAACGGCTATTCCTTTCCTAAGCTGGCAAGCGTGCTGACACATTAATTCTAGTAATCTCTCTAAGTTTCATGTAAGAGCAAGGCTGGAGTTATTACTCCATGCATGGCAAAGCAAAAACGGGTATGAACACGCAAAACAGTATTTAAAACATCTATTGTAACTTTCAGTATTCCTTGTTCACAAAGAGTGTACAGCGCACGTAACGTCATTCGAGATGCACGGAAAGAGTAAGACATCTACATTTTCATTACATAGGCTCATTGAAAAAAATTGTACAAGACGCAATGGCAAAAAGTTACATAGAGTTAAAAATAACGGCGCAGTGTATGTTCGAATGTGTAAAAATGAGCCCTTGTTGCTTTTCCCTTCATGGGCCAGTGACATCGGAGTTAGGTCCCTTCAGACAACAGTTATCATCATAATCATCATTATCATCATATTTACTTGTTAGCGGGACTGAAATGAAATGAAATGGCGTATGGCTTTTTGTGCCGGGAGTGTCCAAAGACATGCTCGGCTCGCCAGGTGCATGTCTTTGGATTTGACTCCCGTAGGCGACCTGCACGTCGTGATGGGGATGAAATGATGATGAAGACCACATATACACCCAGCCCCGTGCCAGCGAAATTAATCAATGATGGTTAAAATTCCCTACCCTGCCGGGAATAGAACCTGGGCCCCTGTGACCAAAGGCCAGCACGCTAACCATTTAGCCATGGAGCCGGACGTTAGTTGGACTGAGTTGCTCAGATGGTAAAGTGCTGGCCATCTGATCCCCCGAGCTGACGGGTTCGATCCTGGCTCAGTCCAGTAATATATGAAGGTGTTCAGATACGTCAGCCTTGTGTCGGTAGATTTACTGACATGTAAAATAACTCCTGAGGAGCAAAATTCCGGCTTGGTTTAGCCTCCTAAATCCACAAAAGCCGTTTGCGGGATGTAAAACCGGTAACATAATATTGTTAATACTTTCCCGTTTCCCTTCAATAAACACTGTATTCCTAAGTGCAAAAACTGGTTCATGACAGCCAAATGACGAGTTAGTTAATTGTCACTTATTGGCAACTAATAATAATTATATACGAGGCCTATCCAGAAATTAAATTCTGGTGGTCCGTATAAGGAAACAGATCATAAGAATATAATGACCTTTAATTCTGTGTATTCAGTAATCGTACAGGTATGCATCACCCTTGTTTAAGCAGTTACAGTAGCGTGGTTCCTAGTTCCGATTGGCTGTGTCATATGAGTCTATCGGCAAAGAACCACGGCGTCTGAAGCGCACCATCGCTGTCAAAACGTTGTCCTGCTATAAATGTTCTCATTTGACAGAAGAGATGAATGTCGCTGGGCGCAAGGTTGGTGCTCTTTGGGAGATGGTCAAATACTGTATGTTCCACACGATTTGCTGCAGAACAACCTGCGTGTTCCCCGCTGTATAGAACTATGCGTTGTCGTGCAAAAAAAACGTTAGGTCTGCACACATTTTTCCACGTCTATTGTGTTGTATCGCCTTCCGCAGCTACCGTAAATGTGTCACAATAACTACACGTACCTCTCAATCGGCGGAGACCCTTTGAGCCTTTGAGAGCGACCACAGCACCCACAGAACTGCAAACGCACCAGACTCTTAACACACGTTCCTCCTTTACTTCTCTGCAAGCTTGTTCCGTGCAAAATGCATGTGTATTAATATTATCAGGCTAGGTAATCATAAGTAAAAGTTATTCATAATTTCACTTTATACCACAAAGAATGCTCCGGTAATTGGGATGAAAATCCTGTAGAAAGCAATAAATCAAAATTAAATGCATGCGCCCATAACTGTGTAGAATGAAATACTTCCTATGTAAGTACTAGGATGCCAACGGCCGTAGCCGTGTTGAAACACCGGATCCCGTGAGATCTCCGAAGTTAAGCAACGTTGGGCGTGGTCAGGAGTTGGATGGGTTGCCACGCGCTGTTGGTGGGGGTAACGAATGGAGGAGCGGAACGGAACTGGCCACCCTACCGCACGTAAACTCCGGCTCATTATCACTTCTGCGGAGGTTCGGACCTGCCTTCGGGCAGAATAACCCTTACCTACCAAAGGACTAGGAGCCAGAAAATTGAATGATTTTATCCCGAGACAGTGAGATCCTCGATGCGGTTCATCTGAATAATTTTTCATTTTTACTCCATAAAAATGCTTGAAAAAACATGAATTCACTTGGAGAGCACATTTCCCATTATTACTGATAAATTAATTAACACAACAAATATCACTGTGATAACATGATGGCAGCATTACTGCCTCCGATATGACTTTTAGTGAAAAATGGAAAGGGGTGTATAAATAATCTAAGGTAGAAATGGGTTCCAGGAAGGACATTCCTGGAATTATAAATGACCAAGGGGAGTATATATGTGAGAATTTACCGAATTAAGAAGTAGTTAATCAGCAGTATGTAAAGAGAGTTGGATATAAGGATAATATTCAGGTAGAGGAAGTATAATAATAAATAATTTCGTGTGGCTATTTTTAGTCGAGTGCAGCCATTGTAATGCAGACACTCCGATGAGGGTGGGCGGCATCTGCCATGTGTAGGAAACTGCGTGTTACTGTGGTGGAGGATAGTGTTATGCACGGTGTGTGAGTTGCAGGGATGTTGGGGACAGCACAAACACCCAGCACCCGGGCCATTGGAATTAACCAATGAAGGTTAAAAGCCCCGACCCGGCCGGGAATTGAACCCGGGACCCTCTGAACCGAAGGCCAGTACGCTAACCATTCAGCCAACGAGTCAGACGGTAGAGGAGGTGAACAATACTTGCTTATGATAGCAAAGTTATTTTTTAAAAAATACAAAAGTTGAAAACTAGAAAATCATCTGGAATTAGTAGTATTTCTGGGGATATACTAAATGCAAAGGGTAGGGATATAGTGCCATATCTGGAATATTTATTCGATTAGTGTTTACATAAAGGTACTATACCAAATGAATGGAAAGTTGCTATAGTAGCCCCAGTGTACAGAGCAAGGGAAAGGGTGATAAACACAAAGCGGATAATTACAGGCCAGTCAGCTTGGCATGTGTAGCATGTAACGTTCGGTTTTTGGAGAAGGCAAGTTCGGGTTTAGGGAAGATTCCTTTGAGGGTCAGCAGATATATTCGATTCAGAATGTGAAATGGACTGTATGGCTATTGATCTATCCAAGGCATTTGACAGATTAGATTATGGAAGATAATTGACGAAAATGGGAGTAAACAAAAGGGAGATTGAACGGGTGGATACATTTCTAGAAAACATAGGCTAACTCAGGGAATTAGAGAAGGTGAAACATTATCTGATCCAATAATGATTAAGACGGGGATTAAGCAAGACCGTATTATTGGATCTCTATGTTTTCTTATATATACGCGTATGATATGAGTAATGAACTAGAATCACAGATAAGGCGCCTTTTTGGATGAAATGATATTGTATGGAGTAATAAATAAGTTACAATATTGTAAGTGATTGCAAAAATACCTCAACTATATTGTGAGATGGGTAACAGACAATGATATGATGGTAAATCGAGTGAAAAATTAAGTTCTAAGTTTTACTAAGAGGAAAAGTCCTGTCACTCTTAATAGATGTGTTGGTGGGGTGATAGTAACTCCAGGATATCGCTGTAATTATTGAGCTGTTAATACAAGGATCTTCATAGGGATAATCACATAAACAGAATTGTAAATAAAGGTTACAGATCTCTTACTGTGGTTATGAGGGTATTTAAGGGTTGTAGTAAGAATGTAATGGAGAGGGAGTATCAGTCACCCATGAAACCTCAATTAGAGTATGGTTCTGGTTTATGGGACACTCACGAGGATTACTTGATTCGGAAACTGGAAAGGATCCAAAGGAAACTAGCAACATTTTTTTCTGGGTGATTTGCGACGAACGAGTAGTGGTACAAAATTGTTGCAAGCTTTGGGCGGGGAAGACTTGGGAATAAGGAGACTAAGCGGAATATTCCGAGCTGTCAGTGGACAGATGGTTTGGAATGGCATTAGTAGACGAATAAGCCTGTGTGCAGTTTCAAAAGTGGGAGAGATCACAATATGAAGATCAAATAGGAATTCAAGAGGAAAATGCTCGTTTATAGGAAGATAAATTAGGGATTGGAATAATTTTTCAAGGGAGATGGTTGAGAAATTACCATATTATTTTATATCATTTAAGGGAAGATTACACAAACAAACAACAAGGGATCTGCCGCGTAGGCGATAGCCATGAATGCAGATCTGGATTGATTGATTGATTGATTGATTGATTGATTGATTGATTGATTGATTGATTGATTGATTGATTGATTGATTGATTGATTGATTGGTTGATTGATTGATTGATTGATTGATTGATTGATTGATTGATTGATTGATTGATTGATTGATTGATTGATTGATTGATTGATTGATTGATTGATTGATTGATTGATTGATTGATTGATTGATAAAATACCTTCACACACTCTTGTTCACCGGACTGAAGACAACTATGACACTACCAGTGACGTAAATTGAAAATGAAGTAACTTAGATTAAAATGATTTTCAAAACTCCAGCCCTAACACAACCACTCTGCCATCTAGCGAGAATAAAATAGCAATTGGTAAAGATTCAGAATTGCGTAGAAATTTGCTACAATTCACTCGTCACCTTTCGCGTTACGTGAGGCACTTTCTCGGCCATGGAAGTTGATTGATAAACTACTGAAGTAACATGTCTCTTCAGTGTTTGTGAGTGTAAAACAGTATCTATTATCCCGTACACTCCTAATTTATTTTAATGAATGCAATGGCGTCCAGAGTGTTTCATACGCAGAGTCAGGAAATGTTGCAGCCTCTTACTACCTACTTTACATCTCGTTGATTATGACTGACGATATCACTAAGTATGTACCCAACTTAAGCCCAAGTTCTTAAATGCATAAGAAGCCAGACACGACACTGGTGCATGATAATAGCTGTGATGTGTTGTGAGCACGATACCGGAATGTTCCCCTCTTGAATTTGAAGGGAAAGTGACGGAGAACTTAGCATGTTATAACGACTACTCCCTTACCATAATGAGAGCCTATACAGCACGAACCATCTCACAAGCAGCCAGCATGAACTACCGTACAAGTCGTCTAGGTGATGTTTAAGCAAATATTTTCTTAACTCGTGAGAAATTTTGTTACCAACGTAGTTCGAGATGAAATTCGTATTATGGGATCTATGAATTTGTGGTTAATTGCTTGCACGGTTAATATTCTAGATTTCAATGTTAAAAATCGACCTTTGAAGCCGATTGCGCTCAGGGATTCTTTAAGACAGGATCCGAAAGGCAGGATTATGTTACATTGATACTTTCTGGGAGTAGTTTATCAACAGATAGTTCTGCACTAGTGGTTTTCATCCCTGTACTTTTCACGGAACAATGCGGGAGAAACAAACATGTGCACTCACGGCTTGCATTTAGAAGTCAGTTGTTACGCCATCTCGTTTGTATTCTGGCATATTTTGAGACCATTAATTTGACACATATCAAAATAATTATTGTGTTAATTTTAATTATTTCAAATCTTAATTCAGTATGAATATGATAGTGATTAATAGGAAATAGTTTCAAGGTGACAAAATCTAACAAATGTGAGAACGACCCGATTTCCGACTGCTAGTGTTGTTAAAGCGGCACCGAGGGAAACAAAGAGGGTCAAGAAATGTGAGAGACTTCTAACCATTCAACGGGAAAAGCGTATTTGTTTTCAGTTCCACCACGAATTGCGCTTTTATGTTAGAAACGGGAAGCTCAAATTATGATTGAAATGGTAGTTCAAATCCCATCTAAAATAAATGTTTAAACTTGCTTCTTCTCCAGAACAAATTTTACTTGAGGTACATAAGTATCGAAATGTAATTTCCAAAATTTGTTGGGAAATGAGTCTTACTTTAATTACCTTGATAATAAGTATAATTTTTGTTTCTTTCGTTCTCAAATGCATAAAGTCATCCTACATTGAAAACATTAACTAAAAGTATTGTAAATGAATTTTGTTTCATATACAAAATTTTCTAAGTATTAAACTTTTTGCCATCAAACTGCCGAAGGTATTGTCAAAAAACGTTATCAAAGTGCCAGGGATACTAACATACAATGCAGCTTAGTTGGAGTGGCGCCCATACAACAGAAAGTGACAGAATCCCGTATACGTTGTTCGGAGTCTGTGGCCTAACGGGCTTTCTAACTCAGCCCAGGACACCGACCCTGCGACCAACCCAACACACGCTGGCTTGATCGGCTGAACGAGGACAGAAAACTCTTCAGTGTCGCCCCCAATCATGCCCTTGGTCAGCTGAAGTGGCGATTAGCTTGTATAAAAACAGACCCTGAACCTAAGCGGGGCAAACCTTAGGAAGAAGAAGTGGAAGAATTTTACATTTTCCTTTACAGTATTACTAAATCCACTCTTTTAACCACTTTAGAAACGGGACAGGATTGATTAAACACTGATATGAACTGACATTTTTCTCATATTCTAACACTGGATTTGATATGATATTGCTTCACTTTGAAAGGAACACACAGGTTTAATTACACGTCATTACATCACTGTGAACTGAAAGTTCTGTATTACTTTAGCACTGGGTTAGAAGAATTGCTTCATTTATAATTCAGCTCTTGATAGAAATTCCTCTGATGTTGATCTTCATGGAAGGAAGTCATTCCCTTAAAATCTCACCTTTTTCTTCCGACAGCTTGGAGTTGCAAGCCAATCATTGAATTGGGGTAATTTCTGTTACATCCGTTGCAACTCGTTTGCGGAAGAAATTGCAGTCTGCCCAAGGTTCAATAACATAAAATGTTCCTTTGATTCAAACAACATCAAGCCTGCAGCAGTAATATTCAGCAGACATTTCTCAACAGCCTATTTAAATTCAAAGAATTACTGGGCGAGTTGGCCGTGCGGTTAGGGACGCGCAGCTGTGAGCTTGCATCCGGGAGATAGTGAGTTCGAATCCTACTGTCGGTAGCCCTGAAAATGGTTTTCCATGGTTTTCAATTTTCACACCAGGCAAAGGCTGGGGTTGTAACTTAATTAAGGCCACGGCAACTTCCTTCCAACTCCTAGCCCTTACCTGTCCCATCGTCGCCCTAAGACCTATCTTTGTCCGTGCGACGTTAAGCCACTAGCAAAAAAATATATATTCAAAGAATTTAACTTCCTCCATGGTATTCTAAAAAAAAATATTCTATCTAACACTTTCAGTCATAAACTTTAAGTCTGCTGGCACACGGTACTGTGCAACACGTTTCCTCTTTTCTATAAGCGCAAAATAGCGATCACTTTCTAAAAAATAATGTCCACTTGCTAGTAATTTGTGATTCACTTCTTTCTACAAACCTATTGAAACACAGTATATATGCAGAAAGACAGTACCTTTTTGTTTCTCCCACAGCAAATGTCACTTAAATCATATACACTTTATACTAGGACACACATCTTTAATAATATGGGAAACATAAGATGCCTCTTCTTTTGATTCTCTGCCAGATTGCCGCTCATGCCAAAGATTCATAATGTTGTTGTGATCATAAAAATAGGTACTGTATAGAGATGGAATCTGGACAACTGACATGAGTAGTACATGTGAGAGTAAGTTTTTTTTTTTTTGCTAGGGGCTTTACGTCGCACCGACACAGATAGGTCTTATGGCGACGATGGGATAGGAAAGGCTTAGGAGTTGTAAGGAAGCGGCCGTGGCCTTAATTAAGGTACAGCCCCAGCATTTGCCTGGTGTGAAAATGGGAAACCACGGAAAACCATCTTCAGGGCTGCCGATAGTGGGATTCGAACCTACTATCTCCCGGATGCAAGCTCACAGCCGCGCGCCTCTACACGCACGGCCAACTCGCCCGGTAAGAGAGTAAGTTCAAGTGGGCAAAAAGAGAACTTGTGGAATATCCATTAAGAATGTACACTCGTTATGATAAGGACGCTGAGCCTCTGTATAGTAGTTTTTCACCTCTAATCTGGCTTTATATTTTAAATGGTACGAGGATTTTTTTTTTTTTTTTTTTTTTTTTTTGCTAGTTGCTTTACGTCGCACCGACTCAGATAGGTTTTATGGCGACGATGGGACAGGAAATGGCTAGGAGTGGGAAGGAATTGGCCGTGGCCTTAATTAAGGTACAGCCCCAGCATTTGCCTGGTGTGAAAATGGGATACCACGGAAAACCACCTTCAGGGCTGCCGATAGTGGGGTTCGAACCTACTATCTCCCGAATACTGGACACTGGCCGCAATTAAGCGACTGCAGCTATCGAGCTCGGTGGTAAGAGTTTTCATTTGCTCTGCAATGTTCCTTCCTGTTTCCACACATCTCCTGCAATCTCAGCTGAATAACGATCACAGCCTAAACAGATCTTGGAGCGTGAAAACAAAACTTCGATAATTTTGTTTTAAAAACTGTGTAATAAAAATATGTTCTATCTGTTTCCGGACTCATTAATGTACAGGCATTGAATAATCTGCCGACATATAAATCAGGGCTACCATTGTGACTAACATCACGTGGTATGCTATTAATGTGATCACTGATCACAAACAAAAACTTCGTATCCCGTATCCGTATTTCTTGTTTGTTTCCTCGTTTCTCAGTGAACAAGGGCTTACCAGTCTTCTTCAATATCACAAAGCCTTGTACTCTCTCAGACGGCAAAGAAAACATTCCGCAGAATGCATACTTGCATACTTGAACTAGTTCGCCTTCACCATTAGGAACTGTGTAAGTGGCAGTTGTTTGACGTCTTCCTTGAGATGGGTACCATACTTTCGTCAGCTTATAATTATGTTTCACTGATATGAGTCTTGGTAAATAATTCTGCTGCTTATCATGGTCCGCTTAATAAAGATCATGGAATAACTTCGTTCTACATGCGTAGGATTAGTATATAGAAACATATTTATATTTACATCCCAAGACTTCTTTGGATGGTTGCTTTGTTGGAACTACGAATTTATGTTTACTCGCATCCTGATTTCCTGCATTTCGTAACTCCTTATTTTCATCGGAGTTCCTTCCTATGACGTTTACGGCTGAATCAACATTATTATTGGATATCATGGTCAAATTTGGCAACTACAATACCAACAAACATATCCTTTAAAAGCAAACAATGAAACTGCTTGCAAAATATTAACAACCAACTCATAGCTTACAACTCATCAAATAGCCACTTGGGAGCGCTAGGTACTTGGATCATAATATGTGTAGAAGCTATTGATACCTATACGTCCTGCAGTCTTTCAGCATTAGCATAAAACGATGGAGGAACGAGTCTGGATTTCGATCCTTACATATGTTATCGGGCTAGATACATAAATTTTTAATCCTGTAAAAAGATATGTTTTGCAAATAAGGTTCTTATGTCATTATTTACTTCAAGTAATCAAATATTGAGTGAAATTATGTTAATTACAATCACCAGCAATATTAAGAAGGATCGGAGTTTCACGGCAAACTTAGCAAATTTCGCGGGACTGTATTGTGCAGTGGCGCAAACGTTGGTGCATGATAATAGCTGTGATGTGTTGAGAATTCGAGTTGCTGAGTCCGTGCCACGAAGGTGCTGGTAGGAATGCTTCACTATGCCTGGTAAGCGGAGGATTTTATTCTTATTACTTCTCATTTTCGATTTTCAGATATTCTAGACCTTAATTTTCATCTTCGGTGTAGATAAATGTGCTAAAAATGCTTTCCTGGTGTGCTTTTCGTGCAAAAATAAACTGTGCATCGAACATTTTGTTCTAAACTGCATTAAATTCCACTCAACGGGTACTTTATTATTATTTTTTTTTGCTAGTTGCTTTACGTCGCACCGACACAGACAGGTCTTATGGCGACGATGGGACAGGGAAGGGCTAACAGTGGGAAGGAAGCGGCCGTGGCCTTAATTAAGGTACAGCCCCAGCATTTGCCTGGTGTGAAAATGGGAAACCACGGAAAATCATTTTCAGGGCTGCCGACAGTGGGGTTCGAACCCACTATCTCCCGAATACTGGATACTGGCCGCACTAAAGCGACTGCAGCTATCGAGCTCGGTATTATTATTATTATTATTATTATTATTATTATTATTATTATTATTATTATTATTATTATTATTATTATTATTATTATTATTATTGCTTTGTTCATATAAATGGCATCTGGCGTTAGGAATTGAGCTGAGAAAATCTTCACGCTCAATTTCTGTCTCACATTTTACAAAAGGCACTTCTGGGTTGCCTAACTATTTGGGGGAGTTAAAAGTTTTCCTTCCAATAACGGAACACAGGAAGAGCTCCGAAACTAACTACTACACGTTACTTTTTATATCCATGCACGTATTATTACTACATTTCATAAAAATGGGGAGCTGGAAAGTTGGGGGTTGGTTTCATTGTAAGAATAAGAGTATTCCATGTTAGTGTCTGTATACAATGAAAACGTGTTCAACTACTTGATGATTGCTGTAATATAGTGCACTTTTCCGCCTGGACGGTCGAGTTTCGAATCCCTGTCGATCCTGAGCTGGGATTTTTACTAGATAAATTACGTGTCAGTCCTCTTCTGTGGTGTAGTGGTTTGTATAATTAGCTGCTACCCCCTAAAGGCCGGTTTCCGGGCTCTGCCACGGAATTCGAAAAATGGTGCGAGGACCGGAAAGGGGGCCACTCAATCTCGGGAGGTCAACTGAGTAGAGGGGGCGCTTTCCGTTGTTTCCCACATCTCCTCCGGGCAAACACCGCGATGGTACCTAACTTAAGGCCACGGCTGCTTCCTTCCCTCTTCGAATCCCCTCCAATCTTCCCACCCCCAAAAAAGACTTTTCAGAGGTTAAAAACAACCGTGAACCGTAAATGGATGAAGAAAGAAAGAAAGAAAGTCACGTGGCAATGGGGAGGACATTAGCCTTAAACCTGTGTACAAAATTAAAATGATCTTGAGTGGTACGAACGACCCTAGTAATAACCGGTATAAACTGAAGGAAGATAGTTAAATTAGAAATATTTGGTGACAAAACCACCGTTTTATTCCTATTATATTCTTTTCATATCTGTAAACTCGTCCGTATATAACGATTTTACCAATAAAAAATGGATAATGTAATAATGCCTCGGAAATACTTAATTTCAGGTAATTGTTTGCGTCATACTTACTCTTTTACTGAAGGGTAGGAATTAAAAGCTCTCCGGTATTGAGTAACGTCGACTGAACGCAACACAGTGCTGTCGAGGGATGTGGTCGATAGGCGAAGCGCACAAAGGACGTTTGTCAAGTCAATCGGAAACAGAGTCCCGCCTCCTACACAGACGATGTTTAAGTTTCTTTGGGCAGCTGCCTATGCCTGTGATCACACTGATGGCCTGGCCGCTATCCCTCTATCTGTTACCCATCATTAGTGAAGTAGCAGGGCGGATTGTATTAACAACCGAGGGCAACACTTTCCGAATGCTGAGTGAGGGAGGCATAACTGACAAGAGATTAGATAGAAACGAATGGAGAGCCTCTTCCGAACCGAAGACTAATGTCAGTGGCCATCTAAACTACAGAGAGGCGGAATCTTGCCCATTATTCCCGTACCGGGCTCGACGAAACCGTGACTGTGCTGCTAGCTTGTTACATGGGATGAGAGTTGAAAGAAAGGAAATCGACACGGCACATCTTATAATTATAATTAGAAAATATATTCATTGAACTAGTTCGATTGTATTCATTTATGTTGGAAAAAGATTACATATTATATAAGTTTTATGTTAAATTAATGGAATTATAAGCGAATAAATAGCAATCCTAAAAATTTTATGAAGGGTACGATGCCATTAGGAAGATAATAATGAAGAAAACTGATTAGTTCACTGAAAAAGAGGTACATGCCGCGAAACCGTAAATTCACTCCTCCCGGGGAAACCCGGATATGTCAGTTTATTTGTTCTTGTTTATTTTTTTTATAACGTGCTAAGGTCAATGCTCACTAAACTTTGACAGTAACAAGGTACCTAACTAATTTCGTCATAATATTGAAGAAATAGCTAAATTCTTCTTCCTAATTATTCAAGAATATATAAGAGTCCCCGCTAAGAACCAGATAAATTGAGTTATCTTGTTAATATTCTGAATATTGTTAAGAAAAGTGGATTCAACCAGATAAGTCAGTTTGTCTTACGTGTACTACGTTTCAGGTCGTTACTGTGGATGTGGACATTATTATCTTTTTAATGAATTATTGGCAGTGAATTTAAACAGCTGCCTCTTTTAAAAGTAAAAATAAAATTGTACTAGCTAACAATACACAAATGCGACTTACACGCTTTGGTTTTTACTGGTCCACATAAGAAAACAATGAATGGTCAATATAGGAAAAGTCAGCTTCATTCAAGATCCTAAGCTGATACTTCATTTTCTGATCAAATACAACCAAAGCCATCATTGAAAATGCTGTTTCATAAAACGCTGAATGGTTTGACAACGTATGATGAATCGGTAATTTTGTATTTTTTAAAAACAAGAAAAGCTCCCCCTGAGAACTCTATAACTTATCTTGTTATTCTATGGGATGAGTGAATTTATAAGAAGGGAGATCACGTCGTGTAAGCCTCTTATTTTTTATATATCAGACATGAAATTTAGTTTGTTCTTAAAAATAATAACTTTGCACATATGTGTCCATTAGGTAGGCCTACATAATACCTCGAAGGTAATATACTATGTAAAATTGAAAAGGAAAGGTTTCTGGAGTATATTTTAATTATAAAACATGACACTATCATAGTAGGAATTACTTGATAATTAAGGCTTACCTAGATATATTATTATTACAACCAGAGATCAACGAATAGCCTGTTAGAGAACTACAGTTTATCCAATCCTTCTTCTATAATGTCTAGTGAAAGTTTTCGTGTATCTGTTATCAAATCTCAGTGGCAAGTAACATGAAGCATAAATAGGTGATACAAAATGTAGTACTGTATACTCTGTAAATACGTAAATTTTCCAGACGTTTTGTGTCGTATCTTGTTCATAATACTCGTTAATTTCACTGTCTGTTACTTCCGTATTGGAATCTACGAGTATGTAAGTAATTTGAGTAACTCGTCCGGATTGGCTCATTTCAATCATATTAACCATAAGAAACGTTGACTCATAAGAGTAGGGGCATGTGTGGCATGATGAGCCTCTTTTCCACTACTGATGCCCGAAGATCTTAAACAAGATATTTTGTTCAGATTATTTAGAGGGATGGTTCTTTGTGTACGTTACTGTAGTCACGTCCTTGTTAGTGAACCATGGGCAATGGCTGAGTAACCTAAGCCTACTAAGTGGTCCTGAGAGTCGGGATACCAGATGCTATGGAATGGGAGTGCCGGGCTGCGTGGCTCAGACGGTCGAAGCGCTGGCCTTCTGAACACAACTTGGCAGGTTCGATCCTGGCTCAGTCCGGTGGTATTTGAAGGTGCGTGAATACGTCAGCCTTGTGTCGGTAGATTCACTGGCACGTAAAAGAATTCCTGCGGGGCTAAATTCCGGCACCTCGGCGTCTCCGAAAACCATAAAAACGTAGTTAGTGGGACATAAAGCAAATTACATTATTATTATTATTATTATTGTTATTATTGGAATGGGAGTGGGCATCTCCGACATATTCTGAGTCCTTGTGCTCAGGTGGCTAGGAATATAGGCCTACAATCCACCGATCATCCCTAATCCGTTATAGGAGAGATCCTCATTGGGACCGTGTGTAAATAGCGTAGTATCCCGCTGCTTCACAGCATTCACTGTGCTCAGAATATTTTAAGCAATCCTAGGACCTATGGGAATAAAGGAGTCCCAATTCTGTTTGACAGGCGAGGGACTCCTTCGAAACATCTTGGCGAAAGAAATGGAATTCGGTGGGGAGTTATCTGTATTAATGGGGCTTATGGAAGAAAGATAGTAGAACTGGCTGAGTCAACATAGAGGATACGTCTGCATGTGATATGTGTTAATGATATTCGGGTAAGGGTAGATAACGAGGAAGTGATAGGAAATTATAAATTACTTTTGAAAAGTGAGGCGGGGAGTGTGGAATAGAACTGTTCATCAGGAGTACAACTGCACGCAACATAGTTTCTGTTAGACACGTAAATGAGCGAATGATGTGGACAGATTTAACTGTTGGAAGAATTAGGATGGGAATTGTCTCACTCTGTTCACCATGTGGAGGTACAGATGAGAATGAAATTCACAAGATTTACGGAGCACTGAGTGACATCGTAGTAGGGTCAAGAGCAAGGATAGGATAGTGCTAATGGGCTACTTCAATACCAGAGTTGGAAATAGAATTGTAGGGTACGGAAGTGTGATGTGTAAATGTGGTGAAGATATGGAAGCTAATAAGCATTCCTGGACGTTTGTGCTAGTATGGGTTTAGCAGTTACGAATATATTCTTCAAGCATAAGTCTATTCACAGCTACACATGGGAGGGTAGGGGTTTTAGATCCACAATAGACTACATCAAAACCGACTTTGAATTCGGTAAATTTGTTACGAATGTGCAGATATTCCGGTTATTTTAATGGTACAGACCACTATATCATCCGTAGTGAACTATGTATATATTGGCCTAGAATAGAGAAGGTGAAATCTGACTGCAGACGAATAAGTGTTGAAAATCTCCAGGACGAGAAAAATGAATAACAATACCTGGATATGATGATATGATTATTGAAAATTTCCACAAAATAGACAATAGACAGGTTCAGAGTGAAGAAAGAGAATGGGGGCATGCAGCGATGCTGTAATGGTAACAGGCAGGGAATGCAACTGTATGTAAAGATGGGAAAAAGCGAAAATCTTGGAGGAATTGATGATGATGTTGATGATGATGATGATGATGATTGTTGTTTAAAAGGGCCTAACATCTAGGTCATCGGCCCAGCAGGGATTAAATTGCTTCATATATAGTAATTAAGATTAGCATGGAATTTTAGCAAGGTACCTTCTGATTGGACAAAAGCAGTAATTGCACCTAGCTATAAGCAAGGGGACAAGAAGGAATGCAACAACTATCGAGGTATTTTATGATCAGTACACCAGGCAAGGCGTCCGCTGGCATTTTAGAAGGGAGGGTGCGGTTAGTGGTTGAGAGTAAGATGGATGAAAACCAGTGTGGTTTCAAACAATGGAAGGGCTGTCAGTACCCGATTTTAAGTATGCGCCATGTAATAGAAAAAAGGAAAGTATGAGAGGAATAGACAGGTATGTTTATGTTTCGTAGATCTAGCGAACCCTTATGACAGAATACTGAGCGTAAAGATTTTCGCCTATGGGGGACTGTGGGATTAAGGGTAGACTATTAAAAGCTAACAAAGGCATTTATGTTGACACATGCGCTGTGGTGAGAATTGATGGTAGAAAGAGTTCGTGGTTCGAGGTACTTACAATGGTTAGACAAGGCTGTAATCTTCCACATTTGTAGTTCTCAGTTTACATGGATCACCTACGTCTCCTTTTTTTACAATTTACTTTACGTCGCACCGACACAGATAGGCCTTATGGAGCCAATGGCATAGGAGAAGACCCGATGTGGGAAGGAAAAAAACTGTGGCCAGTGGGGTTTTAACCCGTCATCTCCTGAATTCAAGCTCACAGTTACGCAAACCAAACTGCGTAGCCAACTCATTCGGTTCGAAAACAAAGAAGGAAAGCAAGTGCTATGAAAGCTGAATGTTTGCAGTTTTCAAGGAAAATCTGTGTGAAGTACTTTGAAAGTTGGGAATAACTGACGTCGGGAGAGGCATAATTGATCCATTGCTGGTTTGCTCAGTAGTTGCTTCTCCGTTTGTATTGTTTAGTTAGTGCATTGCATCGACTATTATAAAAACATGAGATATTTTAATTTTGTATGTACTTTCTTAGTGAAATGGTTTTGCTGATGATGATGCTTGTTGTTTTAAGGGGCCTAACATCGAAGGTCATCGGCCCCGAAATGGTTTTGTATGCTACTATCTGTATATGTAAGTTTGCTGTCTTCATCTTCTTAAATAGTATATTTTGATGAGAAACAGAATATTAGTTATTTTAGTTAATTTTTTGGTTTGTTCTGGACCTAGGGAATATAAATTTAAAAGCAATTTTGTTCAAAGTTTTGAAATATCACTGTTTTATTACCTGCCACTTCATTGTCCCAAGGACCGCACGTAGGTATTAACGCAAAGCAAATATCACGTCATTAGTTACGGATTAATTTATTGAAAATAAAATATTAACTTTGCATTTAATTCACCGAGAGAGTTGGCCGTGCTGTTAGAGTCGTGCAGGTGTGAACTTGCATCCTGGAGACAATGCGTTCGAATCCCACCGTCGGCAGTCACGAAGGTCGTTTTCCCGGGGTTTCTCATTTCCACACCAGGCAAATGATGGGGGTGTACCTTCCCAGTCCTAGCTCTTTTCCATTCTTCCGTCACCGAAATCCTTTGATATGTTAGTGCGACGTTAAACCAGTATCAAAAAGTATTTAATTAAGAACTAATGTATTTTACATGCGAACAAGTTGGCCGTGCAGTTAGGGGCGCGCAGTTGTGAACTTGTGTTTGGGATATCGTGGATTTAAACTCCACTGTCGGCAGCCCTGAAGGTGGTTTTCCGTAGTTTCCCATTTTCACACCACGGGAGTGTACATTAATTACGGCCACGGCCGCTTTCCTCCCACTCCTAGCCCTTTCATATCGTCGTCATAGACCTATCTGTGTCGGTGCGTCTTAAAGCCAATTGTAAAAATGGTATATTTTACATACTAGACGAAATTAGTCTTGCTAGAACTGTATGACATATCGGACTGGCCGGCTCATTACATCATGAGGCCTGTATGTAGTGGTCCGGGTGAGTCATGTTTCGAAGTAGTGAAGCTTTAGGGATGGTTTCTATGGCGTACCTGTGCTTTGGTGTTTAATCAGAAACATAACATCTGTTTGGTTTCTAAGGCATGATTAAAATCTTCCACGCATACCCTGGAGGCTCTTGTCTTGGCAAGAGAAGAATAGAAGTTAATCCTTTCGTTTGAAAAGACAGAGAATAGAGCTTTGCTTCAGAGTACTGCCAGTACGCCCTTACTTTATCAGCGGCGGACTTTTGTACAAATTACCGCGGAGAAATGTGCAGTTCGTGTGAAAACTGATTAACTAAATATATCTGGGCTAACTACATTAAGAGAGGCTTTCAATGACCACAATGGTAACGTGGTTAGGATGTTAGATTCTCACTAGACGACATAGGATAAATAAATTTAACAAGGGATGATAGGAGACTGTGTAAGAGAGTCGTCCAAAAAGTAAATAAAATAATAATAATCGTATGGCCTCAGCTAATGTGTGCAGACATTTGAATCTGACGCCATCTGGCTTTCTGCTCGTCAATTTCGACGCTCTGTTTTACTCTAGACCTACTAGATGGCAGACCGAGTAAACCTAAACTCTCTTGGGCGTCTATGGTTGAGATTTAACCTTAAACGGTTAATTCCCTTGGCTCGAGGAGTGGGTGTGTTTGTACTGTCCCCAACATCCCTGCAAGTCATACACCACACGTAACACTATCCTCCATTACAATAACACGCAGTTACTTACACATGGCAGATGCCGCCCACACACATCGGAGGGTCTGCCTTACAAGGGCTGCACCCGGCCAAAAATAACCACACGTAATTATTATTAATGAATTTTGTCGGGTAAACCCCAAATGCGTTACCAGAGATCCTTTACATGCCGACATTGTACGACATGGAGTGTTAAATGGACTTTATTCCGCCCTTCAAATATCCGACTACCACTTCCGGGTTTGAACCCGTTATCTTGGGATCCGCAGGCCGACACTCTACCACTTAACGACAGAGGCAGCTGTCCAGAAAGTAAAAGACCGACAAAGACGAAGAATAGGGCAGACTGTAATGGCAAGAGCACACTAGTGACTGAGCCACGTGGCTATCAGCTTGCATTTAGAAGATAATGGGCCCGAACACCACTGTCGGCAGCCCGGAAGATGGTATTCCGTGGTTTCCCCTTTCCACACCAGGAAAATGCTGTAGCTGTCATCATAAAATCTGCCTGCGTCGGTGCGATGTAAAGCAAAAAATGTAATAAAAAAGAACGGTAGTGGAATTTTGTAAAATAACAAAAATTAGGCAATAAGAACTGAAATATTAACAAAAAATGGAAATGTGGGAGTATTTTTACAATTTGCTTTACGTCGCACCGACACAGACAGGTCTTACGGCGACGATGGGATAGGAAAGGGCTAGGAGTGAGAAGAAAGCGTCCGTGGCCCTAATTAAGGTACATCCCCAGCATTTGCCTGGTGTGAAAATGGAAAACCGCGGAAAGCCTTCTTCAGAGCTGCCGACAGTGGGATTCGAACCCACTATCTCCCGGATGCAAGCTCACAGCTGCGCGGCCCTAACCGCAGGGCCAACTCGCCCGGTAACAGATTTCTTCCAGATTCTTTGAACTTCAGACAATACTTCGGCAATAATCGTAAATGAAATAAAATGGCGTATGGCTTCTAGTGCCGGGAGTGTCCGAGGTCATATCCGCCTAGTGAACTAGTGAACTTCAGTTTTACGAGTTACTTTTACACTGTGTCACTGAAATAATGAGCAATTTGAACTAAGGAAGTAGCACATGTACGGTTATTAATTTATGAAGAATGTATTAACTTAAATTTTCATATTTGGGTTCTATCTGTAACCTCGACGTAAAGCTGTCACTTGTTGTTAGCCGTACGCCTCGCTCCCTTTGCCTTCAGGAATTAACCCGCTACTCGTTTCTGGCATAACCAGAGTGATCAACAGGTCTATATGCTTTTCAAGAAATAGAAGCAAATCTTATCCACTTGAACCGAAGTCTGCATTCCCCGTTCACGGTCGGTCGAGCGTAGGTAGTCGTGTAGTTAAGTCCTACTCCGCTACGGCGTGTGACCTGTCCGACCGCTTGACGCTCAACTGTCTGAACGAACGCACATCATTCGCTCCACCGGACGAGTTGGCCGCCCGGTTAGTGCCGCGCAGCTGTTAGCTTGCATCCGGGAGATAGTAGGTTCGAACTCCACTGTCGGCAGCCCTGAAGGTGGTTTTCCGCGGATTCCAATTTTTACACCAGTCGAATGTTGGGGCTGCACCTTCATTAAAGCCATGGCCACTTCCTTCCCACTCCTAGGCCTTACCTATCCCGTCGTCGCCACAAGATCTCTCCGTGTCGGTGAGACGTAAAAATAAATGCAAAAAAGAAAACATTCGATCCAACTGATTCACATTCGAAACCGCTGTGACATTTGCTGCGAGCAAGGAACAGGAGTCAAAAGACACAGTGAAAGCAAAACTTGAGAGAAAGGAATATAGATTACATGTGAAATAAATGATGAAAAGTGGTGTGTCCGAAAATTGCTTTGCAGTATTAATAGTACTAACAGCTTTAAATAGTCAACATGTAGGATATGTTTCCTGTAAACGTTGTGTTTCCTTATTTACGCTTCCATCTTATTACCACACTTATGAAAACATACGAATCTAAAATGTGCCCTAATGCATTGTGTCCATACAATACAGTAGGGCCTACCAAACAATATCAAACACAACATTGCACAAAAGTGCGTCAAAATGGGTGTAACCGATATTCCCCTTTTGTGATGTTTGGGACATCACGGCATGTATTAAATTATTGAACTGTATAATTAATTGATAAGATGTATATATTTAATCTCTGGTAGGTCATTTCTAAATATATATATAGGCTTTTAATAATCCATTTCACATCATCACTTAATTTCTTTGTATCGCGGCTATAACGTATTCTGATCGAACAACTTATTGTGTACAGTATTTCAACATCATTCGTATTAATAGCTTGTAGTAAATTTTCCAATAGCCGCAGTGAGGTGACCAGAGTCAGCAGGCTAATTTCAGCCCATTACCAGTAAATGTACGTCATCAAGCTTACGAGAGACCGTACCCCTTCCACACTATGAAGAGACAGTTGAAACAT
Source organism: Anabrus simplex (assembly GCF_040414725.1). NCBI lineage: Eukaryota > Metazoa > Arthropoda > Insecta > Orthoptera > Tettigoniidae > Anabrus > Anabrus simplex. Next base: position 1,092,218,374 of record NC_090266.1, read on the forward strand.
TATTAACGCCTACTTTTCGAAGTTCGCTACCTGACGCTTTATTTCCGCTGGAAAGTTCAGCCTATGTGAATGGACGTAATGAAGCAAAGTGATGGATTCACAGCAATACATAGTAGATGGGATGAGACCTCGAATCTTACTGGACCATGCGATATGGTTGATGGTGGGAGATTTTGAGGGCTATATACTCGGCGACAAGAGCTGGAGAGGACACTCGTATTCAGATTCACACTCGTACTGATACTCTTGGAAGACACTCTTACGACGATTCTATGTCTGCACATCGGAGAAGATTTTAACTTAGTTCAGTTCGCATCTGAGTAGTATACTACTCAAAAGTTACTCTCATTGGGACCTGTTAACCCAATGACGAGAGGTAAAGTCTACGGGAGACCGGTTTTGACAAGTATAGGGCAGGAGATCTCTTGTTGTGAATTTAGTTACGCTACTGTTCCGTAATACGGAAGAATACAAGTGTATTCTCTCCATGAATATAAACCATGGTGGTTTTGCTTTTAAAATTATGACTCATTACGACTTTATGTAAGGAGTACAGCAGGAAGTGTTAAAGGCAGGAAAGTCGTATTACAGCTAGTGTAATATGCACAAAGCAGAAGTAGGACTGGAATCCACAACAGATGACACCGCCGGTACGAGAGATCCATCAATCATCAGCTTCTACATAACAGAGTCTACAAATGGTGAGCTAATGGCATAAGTTACTGCAAGTCTTCGCGCAACAGTTCATTTTCTTACAGTTTATTTCATTCAATTTTTATTTTGCTTCCGTAAGTTCAGATTCCGTTAATACGCCGTTAAGTCACGTTTTTCATCCTAATAAATAGCTGTTTTAATTTGTATTTTCTGAAATTATTATTAATGATCCTTAACTCCCGAGTTAGTGTACTTAATGGTTTGTGCCCCGTCACCTCACCCCTGGGAGGTTTTAGAGACTCATTACGTATTATTATTATTATTATTATTATTATTATTATTATTATTATTATTATTATTATTATTATTATTATTATTATTAACTATCGTTTTCAAGCCATAAGCTTGAAGGCTGGCGCCCATAGGATATTGTTTATGGAGAAACAATGAGATATCATTAATTTATACTAATATTAAGGTGACCTGCCACGTCAAAAATTTGTCACACATCAGTGGGCCGAGTAGGTACGTCACACATTTTACAGTTGTTTCAAGAACTGAATTCCAAGATCTGTGTCAAGAACTTGCCAAAGTCGGTACGGATTACGGATGAATAAACGTTGCTGATATTATCCCTCCCGCTACCCGCCCTCATCCCACCCTCCCAACACACACAAGCAATTCACGAAACATCAAAGTGCAAGCCGCCAAGATACGAGCTAAAATGTTACCTTAAATTGTTCGAGCTGCGGAGAATAGTGCCTGTGTATATACAGCAGATTGTAGAAGAATCCGTACAAGGAAATTAATTACCCCATTATTACCATTCACTTTATTGACAAACATTGGAATCTTTAAAATCGCGCCCTCGTTACTACTAAATTTATTGACAAGGCAAAACAGGTACATAGGCCTATGGAAATGTATAGAAGAGAAGCTCTCGGAGCTGGGAATATGCCATGAACACATGAAGAAATTCTTCCTGGCCGATAAAAGAGCAAATATTGTTGAAACTCTTGAGCTCTACCACAAATATCCGTAAATCCCTCACTCTCGAAGCACAGTGCCTGGTCATGTTTTCCAAGACAAATTCATGACGGAAGAATTGCTGGCATATCAGATGGCTATCGACGCCGCCAAACAGTATTTTCTCTTCTTGAAATAGCATGATAATACCGTTGAGAAGCTAACTTCGAATATACAGTTGATATTTACGGATTTATTAATGACCGGGCCAGTTGGCCGTGCTGGTTAGTGGCGCGCACCTGTGAGCTCTCATCCGGGAGATAGTGGGTTCAAACCCCACTGTCGGCAGCCCTGAAGATAGATTTTCGTGCTTTCCCATTTTCATACCAGGCAAATGCTGGGGCTGTACCTTAATGAAGGCCACAGCCGCTTTCTTCCCATTCCTAGGCCTTTCCTGACCCATCGTCGCCATAAGACCTATCTGTGTCAGTGTGACATAAAGCAAACAGCTTCCCCTTTGATTGATCAAAAATCGCCTTTCTCATGACGATACCATTGTAAGATGGAGAAAATGCAACACAGAATATCCGAGACTTATTCTTCTAACGAATAAAATATTGTCTATTCCAGCCTCCAATGTGGCGAGTGAAAGAAATTAGTGACAAAACGAGCTCGCAAAATCTAGGCAGGACGTATGACACTCTCTTGACTGATTCTGCACTGAAAAAATGTATGTATATCACGATGTGAAAGTCTCAGTAAATTAATGTTCTGTGTATACTAACGTGAGAAGTTGATCGCAGATGGTTTATAGTAAGATAGCTTTGTAATTAATTACTTTCATCTGTAAAGATCAATACATATTTCGTTGTACAGTAATATTCACATGTATTCAATATTATATGGGCAGCAACTCCCCTTTCCTCGCTCCTTTCAAGCTTCATAGTTGTAACTCTGTTTCCACTGTTCATAGGTTCATCAGCAGCCGCCCCTCGGACTAAATGCTGCCAGCCAACCCGCTCAACATCGACCAAAATATGGTCGACCGTTGAGGATCGAATGAGCGTGAGCGAACGAAATGGATAGATTACAGACCTCTACCGAGCAAAATTTTACTGCATCGACCAGGCAGCCCCTAAGAATTACGGCACATGATTGTAATAACAACAATAATAATAATGTTAGCGAGCGAGTTGGACTTGCAGTTAGGGGCACGCAGCTGAGAACTTGCATTCGGGAGATAGTGGTTTCGAACCGCACTGTCGGCAGCCCTGAAGACGGTTTTCTGTGGTTTCCCCATTTTCACACCAGGAAAATGGTCCATGGACGCTTCCTTCCCACTTCTCTCCCTTTCCTATCCCATCGTCGCCATAAGACCTGTATTGTCGGTGCGACGTAAAGCAACTTGTAAAAAAAAATGTTATTGGCTTTATATCTCACTAAAAGTTGTACGGCTTTCGTAGACGCGGAAGTGTCAAAATTCAGAATCCCATGAGTTCTTTTACGTGCCAGTGAATCTACCGACACGAGGTTGACGTATTTGAGCAGCTTCAAATACCACCGCACTGAACTAGAATCGAACGTGCGAGTTGGGGTCAGAAGGTCAGCGCCTGAACCGTCTGAGCCACCCATCGTGGCTATTATTATTATTATTATTATTATTATAAATAACGATCGAGTTGGCCGCGTGGTTAGGGTCGTGCAGCTGTGAGCTTTTATTCGGGAGATAGCGAGTTCGAATCCCACTGTCGGCAGCCCTGGAGATGGTTTTCCGTTGTTTCCAATTTTCACACCAAGCTAATGTTGGGGGTCTAACTCAGGGTAAGGCCATTTTCCCCCATTCCTAGCAATTTCCTCTCCCATCGTCGCTATGAGATCTATCTTTGTCGGTGCGACACAAAGAAATTTAAAAAATGAGAGTTGTATGACATTATCCACATATGTTATTTTTAGGGACACAAATCAAAAATGGTCGTTATTTCATTTTGACATTCCAGAAATCTCCATGGCTAAGTGGTTATCGTGCTGGCCTTTGGTCACAGGTGTCCCGGGTTCGATTCCCTGCAGGATCGGGAATTTTAACCGTAATTGGTGAATTCCTCTGGCACGGGGTCTGGGTGTATGTGTCATTTTCATCATCATTTCATCCTCATCACTACGCTCAGGTCGCCTACGAGCATCACCTCAAAAGACTTGCATCTGCCGAGCCGAACTTGACCTCGGACACTCCGGCACTAAAAGCCGTACGTCTTTGTACTTTATTCCAAAAACAATTTAGAAGCACAGCAACAAACTGTAGGGCGGTAGATAACTCTTAGTATGGAGGATCTCATACTGGGTTCCTGTACCAATCTCGTGTACGGCAAATCCCCTTTTAGTTCCATGGAGGAAAGTTCTGGAAAGAGGGAAATAAAATGTCCCTATTTACAAAGCGTCTTACGCTCATACAATACATAAGTTAGAAGAATGCGCCATACGCGTAAAGTGGAGATTAATGGAATTTTAACCTCCGCATACAAGAATTTTAATTTATGAGTATTTAAGGATTACTGTAATATGGGTTCATTTAAAGCAACATCGGTTTAATTTATCATAATATATAACTATAGGAGAACTACATTATATAGTCTGTACATCTGATGAGAACAATATATTCTTGCTTCATTCATGAGCTTCAGTGCCTAGAACTATCCATTGACTTCTGATCATAACATAGTGCCAGGTTTTACCATGATTAAATTAGATCTTTCTTCAAGGACACGGATTGGCTACTCAGAGGCTTTTCGTGAGTGTTAAAACAGAGTTCTGCAAAGAACAACATAACGGGCGAGTTGGCCGTGCGGTTAGGGGCGCGCGGCTGTGAGTTTGCATCCGGTAGATAGTGGGTTCGAATCCCACTGTCGGCAGCCCTGAAGATGGTTTTCCGTGGTTTCCCATTTTCACTCCAGGCAAATGTTGGGGCTGTACCTTAATTAAGGCCACGGCCGCTTCCTTCCAACTCCTAGGCCTTTCCTATCCCATCGTCGCCATAAGACCTATCTCTGTCAGTGCGACGTAAAGCCACTAGAAAAAAAGTACAACATTGTGACTGAAGCGCAAATGGTAAGTTGTTCTAGTACTTCTGTTTTGAAGATAATTGGTTCAATTGTCAAACAAATCAACAGAACTTGCACAATACAGGAATTTCACAGAATGTCTCGAAGAATCTCGAGTTTGTGATAACTGAGGGACGTAAGCAATGTCTTTCTCATAAAAGTGACTGCGATGCAAATCCTGTCCGAAGCATGTGACAAATTTTCAATGAAACGTCAAGTCGCTTTGGTTCGGATTCCACATAAGATAGACAGTCTCGTGGCTGTGGTCACGACATCAGCTCTCACGTAGGAATACAAGCTTGCTCTAACTTTTTGAAGAGTCATTTTAAGGGTAGCACTTGTAATAAATGTCTGAGAAAAGTATTACTGGTCAGCGCACGGTGCATTAAAGAAACAAGAAACAAGTGGCTCTTGGCTTAATAAGATGTCTGCTTCCAAAAGATATCGGAGTGTCGCGTGGTAAGCGTAACGTCACTTCTCGTGTCAATAACTTCTCGGATGGCCTCACGAAGTTAGTGAACTCCGTTCCAGCCCTCAGTTCATAATTAACATCCTTATACTGGGCAGGAACAGGACCCGAGGAATCTGGATAAATGACTAGCACGCTATCCCTATTCCAAGAGGCTAGGGTAGTGCAGAAAATATGTTAATAATTGGGAAGAATATTACCACTAATTCCCGGCTCTTCCATGGATTATTACCCTGGTGTAACATTTCGCACTGTGTTACGTGAAGTTAACTGAGCTGCTGCTAGTATAAGAGTCAGCGAACACAGTTATAATAACTAGAGTTGGGACAGATACAAAGCAACTCTTTTATCGCAACCGTTTCGGGAGCACAACCGTTGTTGAGTGAAACCGTTGCAAGAAAGTAACAGTTTGCAGCTGCAGTGCCGTTCTGCTGTTGCGTTCTTCACCAGCACCGTTTCACACTTTCAAAACCGGTACGTATACAAAACCATTGTTCCCAATCGTTGGATTTCTTGTAGAATAACTAACAGGTAATATAAGCCATTTCGGAGAGCTGCGCTGCTGTTGGCTGATGCGCCTGACGAAACCGAGGCAGGAATACGCCAGATTCAATGGCTTGAGTTTTGCATGGTATAGTTAGCCAAGTATTTCTTGAGTTAATCTTGTTGGTTATTCTAAGTACATTCCACTCAGTAATGAAATACAGAACTAATGATCTTTAGATGCCGTAACATTTAAAACTAATACGAAAACACCCGACTTCAAATCCGTTTCTGTAATGACAAAGACACTCTCACAATGGCTCGGAAGATGGAACGCTGGCCTTCTCAGCCCAACTTGGCAGGTTCGATCCCGGTATTTGGAGGTGCTCAAACAAGTCAGCCTCGTATCGGTAGATTTGCTGACACATTAATGAAAATCTGTTGGACAAATTTCCGGCATCTCTCCGACTCCGAAAACACGTTAACTGATCGATTTCAAATTTTAACACAATATACAGTGGTTCATGGTGTGCGTTAATGTAGTCACGTCCTAGTTCGTGAACCATAGGCAACGGCTGAGTGGCCTAGTAAGTGGTCCTGAGAGTCGGGATACCAGTTGCTATGGAATGGGAGTGGGCATCTCCGACATATTCTGAGTCCTGGCCCTCCTTGTGCTCCGGCGGCTAGGACTATTCCACCAGTGGTGCCTAACCCGTTAGAGAAGAGATCCTTACTTGGACTATGTGCAAGTAAAGTAACATCCTGCTTCATGAATTTACCGAGCTCAGAACGTTTCAAGCAAGCCTCGGATCTATGGGAGTAACGGAGTCCCGCTTACATTTGGCAGGCGAGGGACTCCTTGAAAACAACCTGGCGAACGAAATGGAATTCGATGGGGAGCTATCAAAATTAATGGGGCTTTTGGAAGAAAGAGTGTAGAACTCGCTGAGTCAGCAAAGAGGATGATATGCGCTAGGAGTAAGTGACATTCAGGTAAGGGGAGATAACGAGGATGAGATAGGAGGTTATAAAGTGTACTTGACAGGTGTTAAAAAGGGAAGGGCAGAGTTTGGAGTAGGACTTATCATCAGGAATACTACTGCACGCAGCATAGTTTCTGTTAGGCACGTAAATGAGTGAATGATATGGATAGATTTGGTAGTTGGAGGAATTAGGACGAGAATTGTCTCAGTGTATTCACAAAGTGAGAGTGCAGATGAAGTTGACAAATTTTATGAAGCATTGAATGACATCGTAGTCAGGGTCAACAGAAAGGATAGGATAGTGCTAATTTCAATGCGAGAGTTGGTAGTAGACCTGAAGGATACGAAAGGGTGATTGTTAAATGTGGGGAAGATACGGAGGCTAATAGGAATGGGGTGAGTTTGCTGGACTTCTGTGCTAGTATGTGTTTTGGGGAAGATACGGAGGCTAATAGGAATGGGAAGCGTTTGGTGGACTTCTGCGCTAGTACGGGTTTAGCGGTTACTAATACATTCTTCAAGCATTAGGCTATTCACTGCTACACATGGGAGGGTAGGGGAACCAGATCCATAATCGACTATATCATAAACGTCTTCGAAATCAGGATATCTGTTAGGAATATACGAGTTTTCGGTGAATTTCTCGATGATACAGACCCCTATTTGATCTGTAGTGAAATAAGTTTCTCTAGGTCTAGGATAGGGAAAGTGAGATCTGTCTGCAAACGAATAAGGGTAGAAAATCTCCCGGCCGAGGAAATTTGACAGAAGAACATGGATATAATTAGTGAGAAGTTCCGGACAGTGGACAGTAAGCAGGTTCAGGATATAGAAAGAGAATGAGTGACGTACAGGGATGCTGTAGTGGAAACAGCAAGGGAATGCCTGGGAACAACATTGTTTAAAGATGGGAAAAAGCGAAGATCTTGGTGGAATGATTATGTGAGAGCAGCTTGCAAACGTATAAAGAACGCTTATCATAAATGGCTCCAAACGAATGCTGATGCAGACGGGAAATTTTACGTAGATGAAAGAAACAGATCGAAACAAATTGTTGTTGAATCCAAAAATAAGTCTTGGGAAGATTTTTGTAATAACCTGGAAAGGGTATATTAAGCTGGAGGGAAACCTTCTGGACAGTAATAAATAATCTTACGAAGGGAGGAAAAAAGGAAATGAACAGTGTTTTGGGTAATTCAGGTGAACTCATAATATAGCCCAGAAAATCACTGGACAGATGGAGGGAACATTTTGAAAATTTTCTCAATGTAAAAGGAAACCTTCCTGGTGGTGTTACGAACAACCGAGCTCATGGGGAGGAAGAAAATGATGTTGGTAAAAATACGCTTGAGGAAGTGGAAAAATGTGGTGAATAGACTCCATTGCCATAAAGCAGCACGAATAGATGAAATTAGACGTGACATGTTGAAGTACAGTGGGAAGGCAGGGATGAAATGGCTTCATGGAGTAATAAGATTAGCATGGTGTGTTGGTAAGGTACCTTCAGATTGGAGAAAGGCAGTAATTGCACCTATCTATATGTATGGGAACTACAAGAAGGATTAAAACAACAATAGAGGTATCTTATTGATTAGTGTACCAGGCAGAGTATTCACTGGAAGTATTCTTCGAAGGGAGGGTGCGATCAGTGGTTGAGAGGATGTTGGATAAAAATCAGTGTAGTTTCGGACGACAGAAGGGCTGAAAGGATCATATTTTCAGTATGCGTCTGGTAATTGAAAAATGCTATGAGGTGAATAGACAGTTATGTTTATGTTTCGTAAATCTAGAAAAAGTATATGACAGGGTACGGGGGAAAATATGTTCACGATACTTGGGGACTCTGGGATTAAGGTTAGATTATTAAAATCAATCAAAGCATTTATGTTGACAATTGACTAATATCTTGGAATTGATAATAGGTGCAATGAGTATGGTATGAAAATTAGCCCTTCGAAGATTAAATTGATGTCAGTAGGTAAGGAACCCAAGAGAATCGAATGTCAGATTGGTGATACAGAACTCTAACAGGTTGATAATATCAAGTATTTAGGATGTGTGTTCTCCCAGGATGTTAATATTGTAAGTGAGATTGAATTAACTATCTTTACATCTATCTGTTTTCAATTCAACTTTGCTATACGGGAGCGAAAGCTGGGTGGTCTCAGGAAATCTTACTCATAAGTTTGAAGCAACAGACATGAGAGTAGCAAGGATGATTGCTGGTACAAACAGTGAGAACATTAGCAGAAGGGTACTCGTAATGAGGAAATAAAGGCTAAGTTAGAAATGAACCCGATGGATGAAGCTGTGCGCATAAAACGGCTTCGTTGGTGGGGTCATATGAGGCGGATGGAGGAAGATAGGTTACCTAGGAGTATAATGGACTCTTATATGAAGGGTAATAGAAGCAGAGGGAGACCAAGACGATGATGGTTAGACTCAGTTTCTAACGATTTAAAGATAAGGTGTATAGAACTGAGGCCACAGCACTAGCTACAAATAGAGGATTGTGGTGACGTTTTGTCAATTCACAGAGCCTTGCAGACTGAACGCTGAAAGGCATAACGGTCTATGATTATGATGTATGTATGTATAATATGGAAAGTTTTATACATTGTTTATACACTTCAGAATGTTATATTCCCAAGAAGAATGGTGTTACCGATTTTAAGGAATTTTTTGGCTCAGGATGGTAGGAAAATTGTGTTCTTGCCGCGTTTTATCTTCAGATATCCAATGGCCATGCTGTATGCATGGGAAACACATAACTCCTTGTATATTTATTTGTATTGGATAGAATGATATGGATCACCGGCTGGCCGGTAGAGGGAAAGTCGAGAGACGTCGCTGCGGTTGACACACTACCACAATTCTATCCATACCCGTAGGGGTACGTTATTTTGTAGTCGTTTTATTAAACGGTGCCAACGGCTGTAGCCGTGTTGAAACACCGGATCCCGTGAGATCTCCCAAGTTAAACAACATTGGACGTGGTCAGGAGTTGGATGGGTTGCCACGCGCTGTTGGTGGGGTGGGGGGTAGGAGAATGGAGGAGCGGAAAAGAACTGGCCACCCTACCGCACGTAAACTCCGGCTCAGGAACACCTCTGCGGAGGTTCGGACCTACCTTCGGGCAGAATAACCCTTACCTTACCTTATTAAACGGTTGTCTGCGCGCTACTGTTTCGGTGAGAACCTTTGTCTATTAGCAACTGTTTTGCTCAGCACTAATAATAACCAAGCAGTAGTGCTGAGGAGTCGTCTGATGATCTATTTTCATGTAGTGTCTGTGGAAATGTACGTAGCGAGAGCTGTACAGAAGCCATAACTAGTGTTGCCAAACATAACTCGGGCGTATCAGGTAGTAATGGTTCTTCAAACTTGACATTGCCAAGCTGTGTCCTTTAGCTCTTATTTTATGAACCATGACTATGATGCTCGAATGCGAAAAGGGATCAGTTTGTCAGGTGGGGAGAGATAGTCTATGGAGAACTGTTTTCGAGCTATGGTAATGAGTTTAGAAATTCACATTAGCGGCGCACGCAGATGTATCAAAAGGCAGTATCAACATAATTTTACATGACAGGCATGAAAGCACTCTACTGTACACTAGCTATGAATCTCTCACACTCCTGAAGTTAGATTCCTTTCAATACATTTAAGTGCGCCGCTACTGTGAACTTCTAAACTTGTTACCGTAGATCGGAAGCAACCCTCCGCACATTAAATCTCGATTAATGGACAGGTAACTTGTTACCTCCGCGCAGGTCATGAGTGTCCTTGGTAGAGTGTACTGTAAGGGCTTCCACTACTCGTTTACAAACTGCTTCACGTGGCACCGACACAGATATGTCTCATAGCGACGATGGAACAGGAAAGGGCTAAGGGTGGGAAGGAAGCGACCGTGACCTTAATTTAGATACAGCCCAGGCATTAGCCTTGTGAGAAAATGGGACAGCACGTAAAACCATCTTCAGGGCTACCGACAGTGGGGTTCGAACCCACAATCTCCCGAACGCAGGCTGATAGCTACGTGACCCGAACCGCACAGCCACTTGCTCGGTAACCCACTGTTCGTACTCTAGGCTCGACTGTACGTAGGATAAATTGTTTAGTGCTCTGTCTGGTCGCCTTTGGCCCCATAAATTAACTTGTTACTCATTTCTGTTCGAAGGTGAGTGAACCATTGGGCCACGTGTTTATCCAGAAGTTAAAGACTCGTTTATTAATTTGTTGAGATTTTTATGATAGAGCCTATATCGAACCCACATCCTTTCAAGTGAACTGAGCACTCGTTTACCGCCTGGTAATGGATGTATGGATATTTTCTGACCAGTTTGTTGGAACTACACGAGTTTTGATACGTTTTCAGGTAACATTTGAAAAGAAACTCGTATAGCTTCCATGCTGAAGAGGCCCAGGGGATTGGGACTGTCAATCTAACACTGGTCGCTCTATTCCCGCTGTGACAAATGAGCAACCTAACCACCATAGACTATCGGTGTATCTACACACGTACATGAAGCTCTGTTTATTATATATATTAAGCAGATCAACAATGTGCCATACTCCTGCACGACATATTTTACCCAGTGTAGACAGTATTACTCATGAAGACAACATGGTATAATCGGGCTGAGCAGCTCAGATGTTAGAGCGCTGGCTTTCTGAGCACAAGATGGTAGGTTCGACCCCAGCTCACTCCATTGGCGTTGGAAGGTGCTCAAATACGCCATTCTCGTATTGGTAGATTTACCAGCACTTAAACCAACTCCCTCGGGACAAAACATCTGGAATATCGACGTCTCTCATAACTGTAGAAGTAGTTTGTAAGACGTATAACTAATTATATTTACCGGGCGAGTTGGCCGTGCGGGTAGAGGCGCGCGGCTGTGAGCTTGCATCCGGCAGATAGTGGGTTCGAATCCCACTGTCGGCAGCCCTGAGATGGTTTTCCGTGGTTTCCCATTTTCACACCAGGCAAATGCTAGGACTGTACCTTAATTAAGGCCACGGCCCCTTCCTTCCAACTCTTGGCCCTTTCCTATCCCATCGTCGCCATGAAACCTATCTGTGTCGGTGTGACGTAAAGCCTCTAGCAATCAGCTATTTCTTTTACGTCGCTCCGACACAGATATGTCTTATGGCGACGAGGGGATATGAAAGGCCTAGGAATGGGAAGGAATGGGCCGTGGCCTTAATTAAGATACAGCCCCAGCATTTACCTGGTGTGGAAATGAGAAGCCAAGGAAAACCATCTTCAGGGCTGCTGACAGTGTAGTTCGAACCCACTCTCTCCCTGATGCAAGCTGACAGCTGCGCACTCCTAACTGCACGGCCAACTCGCCCGGTCTAGCAAACAGCACCAGCAGCACTAATTATATTTTATAAATACCGTTTCTCAATATAGGCCGGCCCCGCGGTGTAGGAGTAGCGTGCCTGTCTTTTACCCGGAGGCCCCGAATTCAGTTCCCGGCCAGGTCAGGGATTTTACCTAGATCTGAGGACTGGATCGAGATCCACTCAGCCTTCGTGATTACAATTGGGAAGGTATCTGACGGTGAAACAACGTTACCGGTTTATAAAGCTAAGAAGAACGGTCGAGAGGATTGATCGTGCCGACCACACGGCACTTTGTAATCTCCAGGCCTTCGCTTGGTAGGCCATGGCCCTTCGAGGCTGTTGAGCCATGGGCTTTGGTTTGTTTTGCATCTCAAAATATGTCCCAGAAATAAGGTTCGTGATTTTAAAAATATACGTTCGAATATTAGAACAGCTAGTGTCCCGAGCAAAAGCCTTCAAGACACCAGGACAGCCTTCCAAAAATGCGAAGAAACCGGAACTCTCCCTGGAAAATAATGACTTTCTCGGCATAATCCGGACGTTTGGGGTCCCTACATACCTTATAAGTATCCGCATACTCTATTCAGATACGATTCTCAAATATTTATATTTTACAAATACAAATATAAAATATGAATATATCTTCGGCATCACTTAGTTTAGGCCCCTCCTCCCTTTTTCTACGGAACGGTTAGGGGCGCGCAGCTATGAGCTTGCATTCGGGACATAGTGGGTTCGGACCCTACTGTCGGCAGTCCTGAAGATAGCTTTATGTGGTTTCCCATTTTGTCACCTCAATTAACGCCACGGACGCTTCCTTCCAACTCATGGCCACTTCCTATCCTATCGTCTCAATAAGACCTATCTGTGTCAGTGTGAAACAAAGCCAATTGTAAAAAAAGTTAAAATCCCACGCAAGTTCAACCACACTTTCTGATTAGGAGTGTAAATATCCAGTAATACGTGGGAATCCACCTCTGTGGTGTGGTGGTCAGTGTGATTGGTTGCCACCCCCGGAGGCCCTGGTTCGATTCTCGGCTATGCCATGAAATTTGAAAAGTGTTTTGAGGGCTGGAAAGGGGTCCGCTCAGCCTCGAGAGGTCAAGGGGTCTACTGAGTAGAGGGCGTTCGATGCCCACCTCAGCCATCCTCGAAGTGGTTTTCCGTTGTTTCCCACTCCTCCTCCAGGCAAATTCTGGGTCGGTCCCTAACATATGGCCACGGCCGCTTCCTTCCCTCTTTCTTGTCTCTATTCCGATCTTCCCATCCTCCCACAAAGCCCCTGTCCAGCATAGCAGGTGAGGCAGCCTGGGTGAGGTACTATTCCACCTTCCCATTTTTAACCCCGATTAAAGATTTCACGCTCCAGGACACTGCCCTTGAGGCGGTAGAGGTGGGATCCACGGATTAAGGAGAAGCAGAGGAAGGGGAAGAAGAAGAATACGTGTGAAGCGCTGCCAAGCGGAGTGGCCGCACGTGTTTACGCGCTATGACTACTGACAATGTGCCAAGCTCTGTATTTGGGAGATGAGTGTTTTCGAATCCTGAGAATGGCTTTCTATGGTTTTTCCATTTCAGTCTCACTTTCAGGAAAATGCCGGGGCGATTCTTATTCATGGGGAAACAGCCGGTTCTTTCCACCTCCTTAACCAATTTAATTGACCATCTTTCATTTCATCTTCATTGGCTCCTCAAGTGAGATTGGCGACAGGAAGTGCATGCCATATAATTTCATCTCACCTCATCCCTGACCCCTTATCAGGAAACGAAGGTGTGCACATACTACAGACGTGTGGAGCGTTCTGTGACTGAGTACTGTGAGTGCTCGTGTATTCTCCTAGGCAGAGACGAGCCAGTGTATACACTAGCGTTTAGTGGTATTGGGCTTCGTTTGAATCGAGAGTGCGTAGTCCGTAACTCGGGCAATCTGTCGCGTTGCTGAGAGACGTGTGTTGATGAAGCGCTCCGTTCCGTGTGACATTGTGTGTCTAGTGCTTTCTTTCACCCAATTCACACGTTAAGGATGGAATGTGATTCATTTTTCTCGTGATTGTGGCTCCTTCCTGCTGTGGAGTAGGCGTAGCACCACTTAAAGACAGGTATGTTCTAAACTATTTCATTAGTTATTAGCAAATTGAATCCGGCATGTAATGGGAATAGTTGTGTAATTTTAATATCGTAAGGAGAGGTGCAAAATGCAAATTCTTGCATTAAAACATGTAAATATTCGCTACTCCTCACTGAATCTGTTACACAAATATTTTTTTGTTAGTTTGGTTAGATTATCAGACTGATATGTTGCGGTGTAAAATTTAAAATAGACTTTTCCTGTTCTGTATACAGTTGATGATTTTGACGTAGAAGGTTCGTTTTATACACCATCGAAATATAATTTAGAGAGGGTTTTAATGCATTCCCTTATTAACGGAGAATTGCAGATCCAATAGAGAGGAGACACGTTGAACGTAGTGGACTTATGTGCACAGTGTTGCTAGATCGAAACATAACGGTACGTTAGATTGCATTTGGATGTTCGAACGATTTATGATATTTAGAAACACGTTGTAATTTTGATTCTGATATGTAAATTAAACAGCCGTACAATGAGCAGTAGGAGATATTCATATCTTTTACTCATTAATATGGGAGTGGTACTCTTCCTGTCCCTCCTTTTATAGGTTTTCGTTATCAGAAACAAGACATATAATGTTCCTCTTCCAAAGCGCCTAGGAATGACTTGACAAATCTTGTAGGCCTACTGATTGTTTCGGCGTAGTTATTGTTTCATTTAAAAGGGTGTAGGTGTAAGACATCCATGGCAATATAACAACATGGAACCCCTGTCTAGAAAATATATCAGTTGAAGGGAAGTTTAACACACACATTGCACTGATGTCCACCAGTGTATACATTTTCCCGCTTAATCGTTTGTATCTATAAAGTGAGGAGGAAAACATTTGGAAGACTTCCAAATAATTTTGTGTTTTATAAAATATTGTTAAGAATCGGAATATCTGTGAAATCAACCCCTGTGGGCTGGGGACGCAGACGAAGAATATACACCCTGCCTGTCCTAAGAGGCGACTAATAGGGGCGACCAAGGCACGATTGAATGAGAACCATGAGATTACTTGTAATTAGTACCATCACGCAAGGATGACGATACTAGCCCTCTGACCCCAACTTGGCAGGTTTGATCTTGGCTCAGTCCGGTGGTATTTGAAGGTGCTCAAATACGTCAACGCTGGCACGTGAAAGAACTCCTGCGGGACTAAATTCCGGCCCCTCGGTGTCTCCGAAAACCGTGAAAGTAGTTAGTGGGACTTAAAGGCAATAACATTAATATTAGGAACAAAATAGGTTTGTGATTAGTAGCAAGAGAGGGTGAATCACTATGGGTTTTATAGTACCTGTGATTAGTACCACTGTATGCTGAACACCACGGGTTTACGTTGCCTGAGATTAGTACCCACTCTGTGAGGAACACCACGGGGTAGTGACAGCCCTGAAGGCAGTTTCCCATAGTTTCGTATTTCACACCGGACAAATACTAAGATTGCACTGTAATACTGTGTACGGTCACCGACGTTCCGGTTCGACAACTTTCCCATTGAACGTAATCAAATATCTACTGTATCTGTAATAGTGCGATGTTAACCTTCTAGAAAGAATGGCTATGGAATTCATGATGATACTAAAATTGTATACCAGAACACCTACATCGTATTATTTAGTATATTTGCTGAACATTGACTCTGCCCATCGTACAGTATTCAATGTTCGGCTGTGCTGGTAGTCCCATTGGACTGGAGAGATAGGTGACTTCGGGTCCCACTGTCGGTAATGTCGCATATAGATATCCGTGGTTTTTCCCAGTAACACCAAACATGCTGGAAGACCACCTTTCTGGAAGTTTTGTAGCTTTCTGCCGTTAGACTGCAATAACGCACTGTGTTCTACGCTGGCATTTGGAACCCATCGCTGACAACCCTGAATAATGTTTCCCCTTGTTTTCCCATTTACATGGCAAACGGCAAGGCTGTACCTTAATTAAGGTACTGTACTTTTCTATTCATATCCCTCTTCTCTCCAAACGTCGTCACAAAGCTATCTTGTAAGAGTGTCGTTAACCCTGACAGCAACACGTCTATAAATATCGCTTTAGTTACACCACACGTCTCGAAGACGTGCCGCTTAAAGCGTATTATTTAAAGTTACGTTAAAGTTACCATACGGAATGAACAAGGAATGGAGGTGGTGGAATGGATAACTTTCCCCTTCTTATGAGGACTAGATGGCATTCATTCGCACGACACGTCAGAAAGTCGTATGGTGTAATTGTCAGGGTTAAACTATTGGGAATCAGATTGTGATAACTGAGTGACATCGCTGCTACCTCTCACCCAAGTTGCCGCCATTCAGATCCCAGCCAACACATGTGGATGTTTTGAAATCAAAAGTCATATATCTGTGGTTCGAATTACTTGTAAAACTGTGTGACCCTGGCTGTGATCACGATATCAACAATGACGTCAAAAATTTCAAGCTTGCTTACTGGCTTAAACAATTAGGAATGTACACGTTTCATTGACCCTGATCTCTAATCCTCTTTAACAAAGGACACAATAACAGACTAAAAGCAGACTTACTGTAGATACTTCTATGATGTGAACATGTATCAATATACCAGGTGAGTTGGCCACGCGGTTGGGGGCGCGCAGCTGTGAGCTTGCATCCGGGAGACACAGGGTTCGAACCTCATTGTCGACAGCCCTGAAGATGGTTTTCCGTGGTTTCCTATTTTCACACCAGGCAAATGCCAAGGCCGGTTTCCTTCGACTCCTAGACCTTTCCTGTCCCATCGTCGCCATAAGACCTATCTGTGTCGGCGCGACGTAAAGCAAAAATGTAAAAATGTGCCCAATGAAAGAACTAAATCTCTATTCAACATTTCGAACTAAACTTACTGGTAATGGTAAAGTTGGTCGGGCAGGCGGGGTAGCTCAGGTGGTCGAGCATCGGCCTTCTGAGCTCAAGTTGGCATGTTCGATCCCGGTTCAGTCCGGTGGTATTTGAAGGTGCTCAAATACGTCAGCATCGTGTCGGTAGATTTACTGGCACGTTAAAGAATCCCTTCCTTTTCTATCGCTTTTCCCTCATCAATGGGATCGCGGGTGCGATCTGTATCGCACAAGTGGATTTGGCCCCGTTGTACGGTCGGATGCCCTTCCTGGAGCCAACTCTACGTGGAGGGATTTAAACACTTCTGCGTGTTTCTGTGGTGGTTGGTAGTGTAGTGTGTTGTCTGTATATGAAGAGAAAAGTGTTGGGACAAATACAAACACCCAGACCCCGAGCCACAAGAATTAATCAGACGCGATGAAAATCCTCGACCCGGCCGCGAATCGAACCCGAGACCTTCTTAACGGATGACCTCAACGCTGACCATTCTGCCAATGAGTCGGACACGTTAAAGAAGTCCTGCGGTGCAAAATTACAGAACCTCGACGTCTCCCTAAACCGTAAGAGTAGCTGGTGCGATGTAAAACCAAGAACATCATTATTACTATTTGCGACCTGCTTTTCAATTTATTGGGATCGATATTTCACATGATTAGTTCTAGCTTTATGGTCGGATCCATTTACTGACTCCAAACTTCCCTGGAGGGAAGTTTTCACTATTGCGTGTGTCTGTGGTGGTTGGTAGTGTGGCTCGTTTTGTGTACTTTGTAGATGAAGAGAAGTGTATTACATACTCCCACGTGGCGCGTCCCATGTGGCGGACAGGGGTTCCTAACCGGCTTGCTGGCGGACTTGAGCGAAATAAAATAGCTCTCGTGGATCACACACACATCCCCCTGTGGGTGTGGGTGGGGGACGCAGGCGAACAATACACCCACGGTATCCCCTGCCTCTCGTAAGAGGTGACTGAAAGGGGCGACCATGGGATGATCGAATTATAACCATGAGACTACTTGTAATTAGTACCATCACACGGGGGACAACATGGATCGCCTTTACATGCAAATAGTACCACTATGTTAGGCACACCATAGGTTTGTGATTAGTAGCAACAGAGTGTGGATCAGGATGGGTTTTAACAGTGCCAGTGATTAGTACCACTACATACGGAACTTACGTTGCTTGTAATTAGTACCATAATATGAGAAACATCAGGGGTCTGGGCGTTGCCTGTGATTAGTACACCTATGTGACGAACACCATAGGTTTGCGTTGCCTGTAAGTAGCGCCGCAATGTGAGCAACACCATAGGTCTGCGTTACATGTGCGCATTCCATTACCCTTGAGTAGTACCATAATATGTGGAATACCGCGAGTCTACGCAACTATTGATTAGTAACGCAACATGACAAATACCACGGTCCTACTTTACTAGCGATAAGTACAATTATGAGGGGCCGATGACCTGGATTTTGGACCCCTTTAGACAATAAGCATCATCGATTCAGGATTGTGCTTTGGAAGCAGTGCCTTGGTCAGTAATACTATTGTTTTACTCTAGAGTTTCTCGGAATGTGGGACATTGCCGATCGGATCCACTGATTGCTTTACATTCATATTCATCCATTGATTCTTCGTCATCACGTTTTGAATTCTGGCCAGTGGATTATTTTGAACATTTAAATTGTCATTACATTTCGTACCATTAGGGGCCGATGGCCTAGATGTTAGGCCCCTTTAAACAACAAGCATCATCATCATCATCATCATCATCATAATCATCACCATCAGCAGTGTATTAAGATGAAAGAAAATAGTTCTCCGAGCCAGAGGAATGAACGATTTGCAATTAAAATCCCCGGCCCGGTCGGGGGTCAAACGCGCTCCCTTTGAACGGAACTGAAGGCCAACATTCTTCTTCTTCTTCTTCGTCTTCGTCTTCTTCTTCTTCTTCTTCTTCTTCTTCTTCTTATTATTATTATTATTATTATTATTATTATTATTATTATTATGATTACGTCCTTCTAACTACTCTTGAAGGTTTTCGGAGATTATTATTACAGTATAATATATAAATATTAATATGCAGAGGACTTTCAAAATCAGCGGTACTATGTATCAATTGTGCAACAGGTTGGGGAAAGGAAGAGTCTCTGTAGACCTTTAGACTGGGTGATCAAGTACCCCATTGTGTTAATTGTTCAGATTGTGTAAGAATTTTAATCATTTGTGTAAGGTACTCAGAGTATTGTGGACTTAAACGTATTTCAATAGTATAACGTAATTCTCGGAAAACAGTAAATATCAATGTTACCGAGCGATTTCCTTGTACGATACTGATCGTGCAGCTGTAAGCTTGCATTCGAGTGTACATCTTCAGTATTTTCCCCTAGGGGAGTGCGCTGCTCTGGGCACGGGGGACGATGCTCTCTTGGTAGCGCCTACCTCCTTCGAGCTCGAAGGCTACCTCACTTGCTCGGACCCCACCTGTTCAGTGAAACCCTAAGAGAGGGAGAGGCACTGTTTCTTTCTTTCCTTCTTTCTTTATTGGCCTGCACACTTCTTGGCTGGTAACAAAATGCAGTTGGTGTAATACGACAGGGGCGCTTAGCAAAGAGTCTCTCGAAGGTAGTATGGCCCTGTTCACTGGAGCCACTGCTTCATGGTAAACCATTGCTATAATAATAATAATAATAATAATAATAATAATAATAATAATAAAAGCACATAACTTATATCATTCATAGGTATTGTTTATGACATCTTGTTGTTTCACTGCTGGAAACGTAATATGTGTGTCGAAATGTGAAAGTGAGGTTATGGCCACACTTGCGTTTTGTCACGCTGGATTTCTGCGTGTTTTTCACGCAGCTGGACGACAGGGCGTGTGGCCGAACTTGCGTGTTTGCACGACGTAATTTTATTAATTTGTTTTTTATTGTAAGGTAGAAAAGCATCGCTATTGCTCTGCATATGGAAGTAATTCCATTAAATAACAGCACCGTTGATGCGTTATGTGCTACGTTGGTGGTTCGTCGTCGTCTTCAAAGAAAATATTGAATCCATTCTATAATTAGTGACAGGTCATAGAGTGGACAATTTGTGCTCCTACACAATAAACTGGAAGACAACTAAGAATTTTTTTTAGTATTATAGAATGTCCGTGAACTCATCTGAAATGCTTTTCTGTTTGTTGGAAAATGCTATCAGCAAAAGATACCACGACTCCCCCAAGACAGTGCCCGTTACTGATAACCACGCATTAGTGTTGGCTACTGAATGCATGATTCGAAGCAGTGTATCGATTCATTCAAGTGTCCGAGTGAATCGATTCCCAGGAAATTCGAGCTCACGGTACGATTCAGCTTACTCCCAGCGGACAGTGCTGAGTGGCGCACTCATGGCTCACTAGCGGGGCACTGGACGTCGCACCGATACAGATAGGTCTTATGGCGATGATGGGACAGGAAAGGCCTAGGAATGGGAAGGAAGCGGCCGTGGCCTTAATTAAGTTACAGCCCCAGCATTTGCCTGGTGTGAAAATGGGAAAACACAAAAAACCATCTTCAGGGCTGCCGACAGAGGGGTTCGAACCCACTATCTCCCGGATGAGAGCCCACAGCTGCGCGCTCCTAACCGCACGGCCAACTCGCCCGGTCAGTCACGGATCAGCGAGACACACACACACACGGTTCATTATCGGTACACTGGACATTGGCGGGGAGCCGAACTCCCTCTGAAGCAATACATACACAGCCATGGTACACTGAAAGAATCGTATGCTATAATGGACTCTCGAGCTCGTCTCATTTGAAAATAATACCCACTTGCATTCACTGTCCTCTTCTTACAGAGAAATGTTTAAATTAAATAATAGATATTTTTTTTGCAGTGTTAAAATGGTAGTCAAAACATGATTCTAAAGTAGCTAGTAAGTAGGTAGGCTATTAGGTTATACTATTTATTAGTTTAATGAATCTTAGTATTATAACTTAGTTGACATTTGACAATTAATTAAACTCGACTCTATCATGCCCTATGACTATGAGTCATGCTCATGACCACTCAAAGGTACCTGTTTTATATTGGGAATAGATCAATATTCTCTCAGTTCGTACGTCACATCGTTGCACAAGACTTAAATCATATGTGGACAGTAAGTGAGCCGACTGACGCAATAACTTAACCAACAGTATGTTGAATCTGAAAACCAATGGGCTACTGTACATCTCGTGTAGCCTATACAAAACATGACGATTTAAGAATTCCTCTGCTGAGAGGAAAAACATATTTTCAAAAATGACTGAGCGAGTTGGACGAGCGGTTAGCATCGCGTAGCTGTGCGCTTGCATTCGGGGGATGGTGGGTTCGAATCCCACCGTCGGCAGCCCTTAAGATGGTTTTCCGTAGTTTCCCCATTTCCACACCAGGAAATGCTGGGACTGTACCTTAATTAAGGCCGTGACTGCTACCTTCCTAATACCAGACGTTTCCCATCCTGCGTCGCCGGAAACCTTCCATGTATTAGAGTGACTACTACTTTTTTTTTTTAAGAAATGAGTTCATAGTATGAAGACCAGATTGCAGCAGCGAGCACTGAATGCTGTTGCTGCTGTCTTACCAGTACGTACTACACAGATGCAGTAGGAGCGGTGGCTTTAATGTGCTGTGAATCGGATCACTGTATCGATTCAGTAACGTGAACGGAATCAAATGAATCGATTCAGTAAGATGAATCGAATGTCCCTTCACTAGCGCGCATCTCTCTGGGTGTCTCTGTTTATTAATTCTTGGTCCTTTGTGTCGTAAAGGCACGGGTACTTTTGTACCTTCAATATGATTAATTCACACTCTAATTCCATTTTGCAACGTTAAAATATAAAACTAACGCTGATGGACCATGCGCAATAGTCACACAATAGCACAATACTGCAGGTCTTCATTCCGAAAGTGTGGCCAGGCACTGAAATGGAAAACACACAAATAAAATGGACCTCGGCCCATTCTCGAGCGAGCGATTTTGAAAATGTGCCTTCTATCGTGTCCCGCGATGGGAAATCACGCTGTGTGTGGGCGGCGCAATCCAAATTAGTGTTGTGCATTTCTGACGCGAGATTTCACGCAGAAACGCAGGGCGTGATATTTTACTACAAATTTAAAGGTACTTTCTAGTGTGGAGTGTTGGATGCTCACCAGTGGTAATAAAAAATGGAATGACATACGGCTCTTAGTGCCGGGAGTGTCCGAGAATATGTTCGGTTTGCCAGGTGCAAGTCTTTTGATTTGACGACCATAGGCGACCTGCGCGTCGTTATGAGGATGAAATGATGATGAAGACGACACATATACCCAGTCCCCGTGCCAGCGAAATATTAACCAACGATGGTTAAAATTCCCGACCCTGCCGGGAATCGAACCCGGGACTCTGTGACCAAAGACCAGAGCGCTAACCATTTAGCCATAGCGCTGGACGTCAGTGGTAGTGAACACTTCAATTTCTCCTATATCTCATACGAGGTAAGATTTTACCGGGCGAGTTGGCCGTGCGCGTAGAGGCGCGCGGCTGTGAGCTTGCATCCGGGAGATAGTAGGTTCGAATCCCACTGTCGGCAGCCCTGAAGATGGTTTTCCGTGGTTTCCCATTTTCACACCAGGCAAATGCTGGGGCTGTACCTTAATTAAGGCCACGGCCGCTTCCTTCCAACTCCTAGGCCTTTCCTATCCCATCGTCGCCATAAGACCTATCTGTGTCGGTGCGACGTAAAGCCCCTAGCAAAAAAGGTAAGATTTATAATATTCTACATCCTATGTTGTATATTACCACCAGGGAGACAATACTAAACTCTTAACCCCAACGTCATCAGCTCTGATGAATATTTTTCCTTGATTTCAAATGTTCATCATCATCATCATCATCTGTTTACCCTCCAGGGTTGGCTTTTCCCTCGGACTCAGCGAGGGATCCCACCTCTACCGCCTCGAGGGCAGTGTCCTGGAGCTTCAGACTCTTGGTCGGGCATACAACTGGGGAGAATTACCAGTACCTCGCCCAGGCGGCCTCACCTGCTATGCTGAACAGGGGCCTTGTGGAAGGATGGGAAGATTGGAAGGGATAGGCAAGGAAGAGGGAAGGAAGCGGCCGTGGCCTTAAGTTAGGTACCATCCCGGCATTCGCCTGGAGGAGAAGTGGGAAACCACGGAAAACCACTTCGAGGATGGCTGAGGTGGAAATCGAACCCACCTCTACTCAGTTGACCTCCCGAGGCTGAGTGGACCCCGTTCCAGCCCTCGTACCACTTTCCAAATTTCGTGGCAGAGCTGGGAATCGAACCCGGGCCTCCGGGGGTGGCAGCTAATCACGCTAACCACTACACCACAGAGGCGGACTTCAAATGTTCATACCAGAAATTAATGGAAATTTTTATATCAGTAAAACCGAAATCGTACTTTGTTGGAAATGTTAAGCAAGAAACTCTTCTTTTTACATGTTTCCCGTACCTGGCTTTCGTTCTAGTCATGAGTTGTTAATGGGAAAGTTGTTAATGGTGAAACCTTGTCCACAGGGAACGATGGATTTTGGGATATTATGCTGATTCAGTATGCGTTATTGAATAATGGTTGCAAATCTGCCCGCCCTAAAATCTTTTATCTCAGCGAAGAAGTTTGATTTCGAGTTAGATGGAGAAAACAGTTCTCATCAGTGCAACGACTCGTTCTTCATTCGCCACTAAAGGAGCAATTAAAACTCTGCTTGGTTCATTTGGTGAACACAGACGATGACTGCTTCGTGCACTGTAATCCCTATTTTAATGGCAAATGCCTAATGTTATACGTATGCCTTTGCTGGCGGGACCTAGTGTTTACAGTGCACTATGTCTTCTGGTATGGGCTAGAGCAATTTTGTTACTTTCATTGATCTGTCTCAGCTTTATCCTTGGCTTTGACAAAATGAAAGTGACTGAGGTATGAGTGATGCTAGTAATGCCATTCCTTTTGCAGCCAGTCCCTGCTACGAATGGTGTGAAAATATTGCTCATGGGGTCGGTTGGTGCATGCATTTCAGTGGGCTTGGCAGACTGATATGTAATAGCAACTTCTGGCTCGGTGAGGAAAGCAACGGAAAACTACCTCAATCCTCATTTCCCTAGTACGCCTCTTCAGTGATGCCTAGGCCATCTATGACAGCTGATGGTGGGGCTGTTAAGGATCCAACCAGCCTTCGGGTTGAGGACTAAACATACAACATAATGTTAAATGTGCCATCGTTCTCCCGTGAACAAGATTTTGCATTACGAGCTAACAATCCACATGTGCAATGGAGGATGTGTGGCAATTTCAAGGATGTCAAGCAACATTGTACTTTCTCAACCTCGGGACAGGAAGGGTTCATTGCGTGTGTTCAGCTATAGAAAAGACCGTCAATTATTTAGAATAAATTAGTCTGTTAAGAACAACAACTAGTAAATCTGTCCGTATGATGGGAAGTGTTTGGAAAGCAGGCAAGAAGATTGAAGGAAAATCTCTTCGGCTTTTTATTTTGTGATTTGCTTTGTTATTCGTTATGACAGTGCCCATGACATATTTATTTCTTCTATATGCACTTAGAAGAGCATCATAGGAGCGATTTTGTGTTTGATTTGGTTAGTAAAAGGTGGTATATATAAAATAGCACAGTGTAACTTTTCCACCTCGTCAAAACACTTGGGGAGATGAAAGTTATTATCTTGGGACACATGAATATTAAATAAACTATTTGTGACTTGCCCGCAAATTGCCACGCAAATAGAAACAATTAACATTCCATGGTTCCCCATTTCTCTATGTAATGTTTGGGCGCCATGGTTACAGTTTTAAATAAAACTGTAAACCGAAATTAATATTTACTAGCATAGAGACTTATACTTAAATCACAGGGGTAGGATTTTAAATAATTAACCATTAAGTATCGCTTAAGAAAGAAAATTAACGCAATATAAAATACAAATGAATTTATTATACAAAAAAAATGAGATGAATCGGAAAAGTTTCCTTAAAGCGTGGAGGAATTTATAATTTACTGAATTTACCATTGCTTGCTTTATCTAATTGAAGCTCACCAATTGCAGCTTCCGTTGAAGTAATCTGGTTTCCGTGGTTACTCGTTCTCTTCTTCTCGATGTAGACTTTGCTCCATGGACATCCTTCCTTCCTTATTTGATATGGTACGGGCTATCTGGACTAGCACTCCCTGCTTGCCTAGTCTTTAAATTAGACATTGGCCCTATACTTGTAAAAACTGATCAGCGTTGATCGTAAGAGGAGAAAATTCAGAGATATGAATTTTTCCATATTAGTAGAAATCTCAATCCAACTGAGCTATACTATTAATACGGTACAGACTTGTACCAAAATTCCGTAGACTTGAACTAAACATAGTTCTTCGTCCACAATATTTACTGAATATCACACAAGCCATAAGCTTGTTTCGTTTCTCGTAGATCCGATAACATAACCGAAGCGACAACACATTGTACAAAAGTAACTATGTCGCGGAGCGACCACACACTGTTTCAAAAATCAAATAACGTCGTTCAAAGTAGATGTTCACAGTAGAAGTACTAGTGATGGAGTTCACGTAGTTAGGTTGTAAGGTTGTAAGGTCGTACGGTTGGAAGGTCCCGTTCTCGCGTTGAGAATCAGTATATATCCGGGCTCACCCCCACTCTTGGTAACAGTTCAATCTCAAAACTCATATACAACGAAGTATCTGATTCGATAGATCGAAGTATCAACTCCCCTTTTCTTCTTCCTGGACAAGTCCAGAAGGCGTGGCGATGATATAGCTGACCAGCTTGCAAGCCTCGCGCACGGGTCGCTGTTTACTAGCCTTGGTCATAAGATAAACCCATGACGCACGCAAAATCCCAAGCTTCAAGAATAACCCTCCGTATACACAAACATGAGATGAAATGAAAACAACTATGTCTCAACATATTGACCGTATTTACAACATAATGAATTCTTATCCTACATAATATAATAATTTAAATAATAAAACAATGTTATCATATATACAATATGATTCCAAAAAGCCTTGATTACAAATGATTGACGTTGAATAAATATGTTATTACAAATAATTGCCGATGGCGGATCAACTTGATATCAAATGATATCGCGTAAAATGATATTATATTAAATTAGTAGGGCTGGAGAAGCCTGGACGGTTACAACAGTGCCAGTGGTGTCATTTTCAATCACTATATGCTAAAGATTAGAAATATATTGCGTGTCTTGTTCTGCAATATAGTGAACTTCGCATTTTCATACCAGGTACATGCTGGGGCTCTGCCGTAATTGAAACCACGACCACTTCCTTCTCACTCCTAGCCGTTTCCTATTCCATCGTCACCGTAAGACCTATCTGTGTCGGTGTGACGTAAAGCAACTTATGAAGAGGTGTGGTGAATAGTAATACAGTAATCAATTTATTACAGATATAACATATATGAAAATAACACACTACAACAAAACGTCTGATATACACATCATTACATCTTACAAACACTTAATAAAAAAACCATACATAATTAAATCTTGTATCTCACTGTAGAGTGTCTGTTTCAACGATACCAGATAACATTAGTAATAAATCCTGCCAATTTTCTTGCGAAAGTTTGTCAGCGACACTCATAATATTTACAACAACAGGTAAATAACTCTATCTTTGCACTTCACCATCAAAGTGTTCGGCAGTTCCAGGTTATCATAATATATACACCACACACACACACGTAATCACACGTGGATTACCTCTCTTAGATGGCCGCAAGCAATTTCTTGTTTTCATTGCAAAAATATTACTACTTAGAAAATCATTGCATTAATTTCCTTCTGCAGTTTCAAAAAAATATCCCAAGTTACTCATGACTTCTACAATGGTGTCAGGTCTAGATTCACAACCTATACATGAATTCACGTTTTCTAACTCAAGTATATTTAATGTTGTCAAAACAACATCGGGGAGACATTACACGTAATTCGCAGAAATATATCGTCTCAGAGAACGAATATTATAAGTGCCCAACATGACACGATTACCATCTTTCAATCTGTATGCACAAGGACCAACCCGACAATGAATCTGGAATGGACCCTGATACAACAAAAAGAATTTCTTCGTCACCTTCTCTTCACTGGACGAGAGCATGGGAACACGTAACAGAACAGAATCTCCTACCTGAAATTCGTCTAACACCTGACGTTTCTGCTGTCTGCTACGCTTCTCAGCCGCTTTAATCAAATTCTCTCTCGCTAGTCTGACATATATCTTAGAGACCCGCTGAGGTTCCCTTGTAATACCTAGTACTTTTGCCAGCTCATTCCTAGGATTGCTGCCAAAATTAACCTCTAATGGGGTGAACTTCGTACTATCATGCTGTACCATATTAATTCATTTCTCAATCAACGCTAAAGAACCAACCCACGCAGTGTGCTTGTCATGAACTAAAGATCTAAACATCCTACCTAATTCCTTCATCGTGCGTTCACACATATTCCCTCGTGGGTTCCTAATTGAGGAAAAAACATGTGTGATACCTAACTCTGTCATCACAGCCTTCCACTTCTTCGAGGTAAATTGAGATCCGCTATCAGATAATAACCTCCTAGGCGTACCTAATTCCTGAACATACTTGTCACTAATAATCTTACTGCAACTAAGACCTGTCGCTTTTCTCAATGAAAGATTGACACACTCACTACTCGAAACTTCAATAATACCATCCTATAACATAGCTTCAATTTGATTGTCTACCGCTTTAGCATATTTATGTAGTATCGGATATCTCGGTCCAGCGAATATACTTTTATCCAGCACTGAAAATGAGTGTTCATACACATGTGTTTTGCCAGGTTTCGATGAAAATTCTTCCTTGTGTTCTCTCAACACATACAACAATCGGTCCCTCTGACCTTCTTCCAAATTGCTACTATCTACCGCTTCTCTCAAAGCATCATCGTTGTTCTCCTCTAACCACACTTCACACAACTTAAAATCCGCTCTCTCTTCTTCATCTTTTGAAACCTCATTAACACACCACATGTTACAAACCTCCACTTTCGTCTGAACTTCGGCATCCCACGTGACGTTAACATCCTCATTATCCCACCTTAAATATACTAACGCCTCATTGTAATTTAACCGAGCTGAGTATAAACTTAGCCAGTCAGATCCCAAGATAACATCAAATATAAGATTCGGAATAACAAGACAGATCTGAATTTTTGACTCCCCGTTAATACAAATAGGTATGGCAACTTGTTTACATATTTGCTTGGATCGTTTACCTACAGCAGTGACGATATATGTGGATTTCAGAGGCATTTCTTCAATCTCAATATTCTCCTTCTTTCTGTCCTCATACCACTTCAAACTTACACATGATTTTTGACTGCCTGAATCCAATAAAGCCTGATACTGCGCCCTCCATATAACGATCGTTACAACGGGGTTCTCACTTTTACTACCAACTTCGACTTGATTCACTTCCACCTCCCGTAATAACTCATCTCTGACATCGAGATCATAATTCATGTGCGTCATTACACAATTTGTCGCAACATGTTCTGAGGACTGATAATCTGATCTCTCATTACCGTCTACTATCAGTTTAAATTACTGTGTCTCCTTGTATCCTGATTTCGGCTTGTACCTTCCTCTACATTACGTTCCCTGTGAACATTCCTATTTTGCTGGTGTGACTGATTACCTACAGGTTGTTGTCTCGGTTGAAACTGACCACGGTGATTGTGTTCTTGTCTTCTGGGTGGTGTCTGATAGTTTGTGTGCTCACGTGTACTATTACTATTTCCTAACGCATCGAAACTTGCTAGCAATCTTTCCATTCCCTGAATAGACTCTATCTGTTGCATACAGCTAGCTTCGCGGATTTTGTTGGGAAAATGTCTGAGTAATAACTTCACAATATCTCTCTCCGCTGACATCCCATCTACGTTTTTACAAATCATAACGTGGGCTAAAAAATATTCGGTCATAGAAACTCCTTCGTGTGGCCTAAATTTCCCAAAGACAATGCGTTCTCTTTCCCTGCTTTGTATAGCTTCACTCCAAAATTTTTCCGTGAAATATTTCTGGAATTCCACCATACTGGTCATGCTGCTCTTATACACCGCAAACCATGATTTCGTTTCTCCAATAAAAGCTTTACCAATTATTTCTAACGCTTCTTCCCATTCAATGATTCCTTCTTCGATTCGCTTTTCAAACCGTTTCTTAACAGTGTTTAAAAAATCTAAAGGGTTTGTCTGCCTCCCATTAAATTTAGGTAGTTGAGTTTCATATATGAAATTTGTACCATGGCACTGACTTCCTATATTACCTTGCTTTTCTCCGATTTCTTTACGTATTAGTGCCTCCGACCTCTCAATACGTTCATTAATTCTTTTCTCTCTAGTTTCTACGTCATTTGCAATGTGTTCCTGTCTTTCCTTCGTGGCTTTAATTTCAACAGCATATTCTTCTGCTTTCTTAAACTTTTCATTACATATTTTGGCATTAATCTCTACCTTACACACAGATCATCGTATTGTTGTTGTACTCTTTCTCTAACTTTACTATTTTCTTTCTCTACCAACTCTATGACTTCGGTTTTATGTTCAGTTAACTTTCTTTCTACCACTTTCTCATGTTGGCTGCGTCTCATCTCCTGTTCCGCTAACTGATTCTCAAAAAGTTTCTGCTGCTCTAGTTCTTCATCTAATCTATGATCTAAAGCATCCATCCTAGCATTCACTTCTCTGCTAATTTCGGTTTTAGTCTATTTTATCTTCTTTTTATTTTCTTTAATCTCTGTCTGGGTTTTCTCGACTTCCTTCCTAATTTCATCTGTTTCCTTCCTAATTTCATACGTCTCCTTCCTAATTTCATGTATCCCTTTCGTTTCCTCCCTAATCTCATCTATCCCTTTCGTTTGCTCTAATAACCCTTGCATCATTAACAACAGTTGTCGAATATTCATTTCACTATTCGTATTATCTTTCTCGCCCTCCATCCTAGCTACATCAGATTCTGTATTATTTTCCATGCTCCCACCACTCTCTACCGATGTATCTACTTCAATACTTCCATCTACAACATTCCTAGAATTCAGCGTCTCGCCTCCCTTTACTAAGTTTCCGCTATGTAATTTCATGTCCTTTTCACCTTGTGCAGCCATGATTCCCCCAAAATCACACATACAAATTATATGGACACTCACTTAACCCCCCACAAACACAGACTCTACTTTACTGCTTTCCTTCCACTAATACTTAATGGTTTTCGAGCTCCACGTTGGTGCGACAAATGTAACTTTTTCACCTCGTCAAAACACTTGGGGTGATGAAAGTTATTATCATGGGACACATGAATATTAAATAAACTATTTGTGACTTGCCCGCAATTGTCACGCAAATAGAAACAATTAACATTCCATGGTTCCCCATTTCTCTATGTAATATTTGGGCGCCATGGTTACAGTTTTAAGTAAAACTGTAAACCAAAATTTATATTTACTAGCATAGAGACTTATACTTAAATCACAGGGGTAGGATTTTAAATAATTAACCATTAAGTATCGCTTAAGAAAGAAAATTAACGCAATATAAAATACAAATGAATTTATTATACAAAAAAAATGAGATGAATCGGAAAAGTTTCCTTAAAGCGTGGAGGAATTTATAATTTACTGAATTTACCATTGCTTGCTTAATCTAATTGAAGCTCACCAATTGCAGCTTCCGTTGAAGTCATCTGGTTTCCGTGGTTACTCGTTCTCTTCTTCTCGATGTAGACTTTGCTCCATGGACATCCTTCCTTCCTTATTTGATATGGTACGGGCTATCTGGACTAGCACTCCCTGCTTGCCTAGTCTTTAAATTAGACATTGGCCCTATACTTGTAAAAACTGATCAGCGTTGATCGTAAGAGGAGAAAATTCAGAGATATGAATTTTTCCATATTAGTAGAAATCTCAATCCAACTGAGCTATACTATTAATACGGTACAGACTTGTACCAAAATTCCGTAGACTTGAACTAAACATAGTTCTTCGTCCACAATATTTACTGAATATCACACAAGCCATAAGCTTGTTTCGTTTCTCGTAGATCCGATAACATAACCGAAGCGACAACACATTGTACAAAAGTAACTATGTCGCGGAGCGACCACACACTGTTTCAAAAATCAAATAACGTCGTTCAAAGTAGATGTTCACAGTAGAAGTACTAGTGATGGAGTTCACGTAGTTAGGTTGTAAGGTTGTAAGGTCGTACGGTTGGAAGGTCCCGTTCTCGTGTTGAGAATCAGTATATATCCGGGCTCACCCCCACTCTTGGTAACAGTTCAATCTCAAAACTCATATACAACGAAGTATCTGATTCGATAGATCGAAGCATCAACTCCCCTTTTCTTCTTCCTGGACAAGTCCAGAAGGCGTGGCGATGATATAACTGACCAGCTTGCAAGCCTCGCACACGGGTCGCTGTTTACTAGCCTTGGTCATAAGATAAACCCATGACGCACGCAAAATCCCAAGCTTCAAGAATAACCCTCCGTATACACAAACATGAGATGAAATGAAAACAACTATGTCTCAACATATTGACCGTATTTACAACATAATGAATTCTTATCCTACATAATATAATAATTTAAATAATAAAACAATGTTATCATATATACAATATGATTCCAAAAAGCCTTGATTACAAATGATTGACGTTGAATAAACATGTTATTACAAATAATTGCCGATGGCGGATCAACTTGATATCAAATGATATCGCGTAAAATGATATTATATTAAATTAGTAGGGCTGGAGAAGCCTGGACCGTTACAACAGTGCCAGTGGTGTCATTTTCAATCACTATATGCTAAAGATTAGAAATATATTGCGTGTCTTGTTCTGCAATATAGTGAACTTCGCATTTTCATACCAGGTACATGCTGTGGCTCTGCCGTAATTGAAACCACGACCACTTCCTTCTCACTCCTAGCCGTTTCCTATTCCATCGTCACCGTAAGACCTATCTGTGTCGGTGTGACGTAAAGCAACTTATGAAGAGGTGTGGTGAATAGTAATACAGTAATCAATTTCATTAAATTATGTTCATTTACGGCAAAAAGGACAGAAAATGAAAGCAAAATAAGTCGAACACTAAAATGTATTACTTTATTTACAAAAATATTACAATACTTCTCTAATTACCAGCAAAACACTGTCCTCAAGTATGTAAAAATTCTGGAAATGTGTTTTATTTGTACTAAGGCACAATGGAACTGTACATTCCGAGAACATCCACATGGTGAGAAGTTGCTTACCGGGGGAGTTGGCCGTGCGGTTAGGAGCGCGCAGCTGTGAGCTTGCATCCGGGAGTTAGTGGGTTCGAATCCCACTGTCGGCAGCCCTGAAAATGGTTTTCCTTGGTTTCCCATTTTCACACCAGGCAAATGCTGAGGCTGTACCTTAATTAAGGACACGACCGCTTCCTTCCCACCCCTAGCCCTTTCCTATCCCATCGTCGCCGTAATACCTGTCTGTGTCGGTGCGACGCAAAGCCACTAGCAAAAAAAAAAAAGAAAAAAAAGGACTTTCTTGTCCTTCGTCCAGCATTTGGCACAGACACATTCTATTGAGCGCACTGGTAAATGAGTTGAACTCTTCAGTTGTACATCCTGTGGAACATGTGGCTTATGTTTCTTTATCTGAACTTTACTTATCGGTGACTAATGTGCATTACTCGTGGTGTACTGCTCATTATCAGAATGCTCCTACGAAATGTTTTAGTAGTCATTTTACCACGAACTTGTAACTGCTTAAAAATAATATAACTGTTTACTACAGAAAAATCAAGGAAGTAGAAAACATTCTGTACAAGCACATTGCATTGTCTTGGTCTAGAGCAGGCATGTCACGGTCGCAATCCGACTGAAAACACTGCGTGCAAAAAAAAAAAGCTGTCACGAGCGCTACGACGTTGTCAGACAGCACAAACCTAGAGGATGTACATTATACGTTCATAACTATTGTACATGCCTTTGCTGGCAGGACGTTGTGTTTACGGTGCACAATGTCTTCTGGTATGGGCTAGAGCAATATTGTTACTTTCATTGATCTGTCTCAGCTTTATCCTTGGCCTTGACAAGATGAAAGTGACTGAGGTATGAGTGATGCTAGTAATGCCATTCCTTATGCAGCCAGTCCCTGCTATGAATGGTGTGAAAATGTTGCTCATAGGGTCAGTTGGTGCATGCATTTCAGTGGGCTTGGCAGACTGATATGTAATAGCAACGGCTGGCTCGGTGAGGAAAGCAACGGGAAACTACCTCACTCCTCATTTCCCTAGTACGCCTCTTCAGTGATGCCTAGGCCATTTATGACAGCTGATGGCGGAGCTGTTGAGGATCCAACCAGCCTTCGGGCTGAGGACTAAACATACATACACAACTATTGTACTCCGTGCAGTATATGTACATATTCTTTCTTATAAGGGCGTACGTGATTAACTGTGTTCAACACAGCGTCTGTTTAAAATGTGCCAAACATTGTAATCACCCTGTACCAGTAATATAAATAATTACTTTAAAAGTTGCTATAAGCAATGAAGTGTAAAATACCGGGTGAGTTGGCCGTGCGGTTAGGGTCGCGCATCTGTGAGCTTGCATTGGGGAGATAGTGGGTTCAAACCCCACAGTCGGCAGCCCTGATAATGATTTTTCGTAGTTTCCCATTTTCGCACCAGGCAAGTGCTGAGGCTGTACCTTATTTAAGGCCGCAGCCGGTTTCTTCCCATTCCTAGGCCTTTCCTAACACATCGTCCCCATAAGACCTATCTGTGTCGGTGCGACGTAAAGCAAATAGCAAGAAAAGAAGTATAAAATAATAGGCTTTTACATTTTAGGGGATTAACACTCTTAACTCTCTCATGAACGCTCTCCGCTAGGCGTGCACAGCCATGAGTCAGCAACGTGGGGAAGTACAAGACGAATGAGGGGAAGCGACGTGCGCCCTCGTGCACAGGTATTTCTAGTATGGCCACTGCACTTACGGCGGGCAAGCTTAGAAACCCGTGGTCTAGTCTGTGTCCATTGTTCATATGAGATTAGTGTAATCTTTTACATCGAGGAAACTGGAAATATCTAGAGATATACCATCCCTCTTTCGTCTTACCATGGTGACGAGGTCTTATGGTGTGTGAAAATTGCAAAATAGATGCAGTTCTCCTGTCTTCCCATTTCTTTACAAGTTGCTTTACGTCGCACCGACACAGATAGGTCTTACGGCGAAGATGGGATAGGAAAGGGCTAGGAATGGGTAGGAAGCGGACATGGCTTTAACGGAGGTGGATCCCCAGAATTTGCCTGGTGTGAAAATGGGAAACCACGGAAAGCATCCTTCAGGGCTACGACAGTGGGGTTCGAACCCACTATATACCGAATGCAAGCTCACAGCTGCACGCCCCTAAATGAACGTCCAGGTCGCGTGGTGTTCCATTTGAAGGAAAAGTGCGCCGATATGACTGATCCACCAATGCGATTCCCCTCTGTTCAATTCTTTGTATGATTTTAGCTTTTATCAATGCTGTCTTGTGAGACGGTACTGTTCCTCAAGCATAGGCCTTCCTACTACGCAGGCTTACCATAAGACTATAGCTATTGAAATAGTTACCGAAGTATGGATGGTTGTCTTCACTTGCCAGATCTAATGAATGACAGACTGAGAACTACACTTTCGCCAAGGCGTCTGTGTAAACTACCCCCCACTTTTCCCGCGTTAATTCCAAATATCAAATTGTATGAGCCACTGTCGCAAGGCATCTAAACTTGGTATCCTCGCTTGAGAGGCTTGTCCTTCGGATATTGTTTCTTTCCAATTCGACCTCTGAATTCGATCATTGATTCGTCAGCAGCATGATAGGTATTAACACTTCCAGAACGATCCATACTGTATTTAACTCACAGGCCGCAGCTTGTATAGGTTGTCATAATAAGGTCTACCTTTCTTCGGCTGCCGGCAACTATCATCCATATTCATATTCAAATTGCATATTAAGCATCCAAAACGGTTGACTGTCATCCGTGATGCTATGTAATGGTCATGAAGTTCAGGTGAATTCGACCAATTGTTTCTCTAAGAGGGATGATGTTTTATTCCCATCAGAGGATTTATTCCAAGAAATGTCCGAATATCGTCAGCAGTTGTTCGTACGAAGGTCTTCCTCACCTGTGTCGCATATTAATTTGTTTGGAAAGCAATCAAATAGATCAACCCATCGGGGAATGTTTGGCGTAATATATCAATACGTGTCGGCTAGGGTTCTCCATATCCGTAATGTGGAAACTTGGTTCAGACTCGCTCTCGAAATCTATTTGTGAGAAACGTTTTAATGTTGTCCCCAAACTGGCGCGCCTATGTCAGCAGTACTTGTTGAAATGTTTACGTCATTTTCTTTAACTTCAGCATTTAGCACTGAGTTCTCGCTGGCTAATGAACCATCGTAGTCTGAGTCCATCATCATCATTATCATCATCATCATCATCATCATCGTCATAGTTTTAAACTACAGACGCTTTGTTTGACGGAACTTCACACATTCTGTTTTATTTCACTATAATTTAACTTAGCCATTCCCCTTTGAATCGAAATTATCTGAAATTCGGCTAGGAATTATTAACAAACAATGCTTAAAAATCTCACAGAGGAGTGGGTATAAAAGTATCTGGAATAACATCCATCACAAAGGAATGCAGAAAAATTAGGTTATAGTCTCCATTGTAAATGTTTGCGTGGTTAAAGGACGGTGGTAGATAAAACGTACTTGTACCACCCACTTTTTCCAAGCGAGTCACATTCAGTGGCAGCAATAAGGACCCTGCGGGCCCCGCGGGGCGGTGGGGCCGGTGGCTTGTGAGGGGCCCATGACTGTTTCTTAATTCAGTAGCTGAAGAGTTATTTTACATAGAACTATTAATAAAGGCACAGCACACAACGCAGTATTATTTGTATTACAGAGGGTTATTCCAAACTTAAGCCGTCGTAGTGCAGAGCTTCTTTCATCAATAGGAGTACGGTATTTATTTCTGAAGGAATGTTGGTTTCCCAACCCGTTCCAATAATAACCATCCCTTGCTGCCACTCACAACAATCAACGAGGCTTTTGAAGTAATTAGCCAGTACTGAGAACCCAGTAGTCAGCGGACATGCGATAACAAGGACAGCCTCCTTAACTTAACTCTAAATACTGCAGTTTCGAGCCTGTTTATAACCCTCGACAGTCAGTGTAGCTACGTAGACTTACGATGGTCGGTTGAGTTGTAAATAGTGGTAAATTATTTTGTCCTCGGAGCGAGATTATTTATTAATGTTGTTATGGTCAGCGGGTTTTGGTTTATTGAAATATGCAATTTTGTGTGTGTGTTCGTACCGTCTAAGTGTATTATATTAATTCCTTCGAATTCGAAACTAAATTACGTAATAATATTGTTATTATTATAGTCGTTGCTGTTCATTGTAATAATATACAACATTGTACTACGAAACAAACGTGTAAATTTCCTTATCAGGAAATGAGGACCTATTTTCAATTATTGCGGGTGGGGGGGGCAGGAGGTGGGCTTCTTAGCGCTGCTACTGGTAACATGAATATTCTAAAGTAAAACAAAGTGATTATGATATAACTTACATTAGCTCGGATGGGTAGGGACATTGTCAGGAGAAACAAACTACACCAAGTTAGGTTTCTGCACGAAGAATTCGATAAATAATAACACGTGACGCACCGAAGTTCACTTCCAGGAAGTGCAGCCGAAAGAAGAACAGAGCATTGCGCGCACTCTATTCGCAAAGCAGAGAACTAGCGAAACAGTACTAAGTGGTGGTGGTAGAATTTTTTCACCATTCAGCATCCCCAGAATGAATTAAAAAGGTGGTATACATTTCGTACCACCATGCTTCATATTGAACCAATAATTCTACGGTGATAAATAATTGCAGATATTTATTTCAGCTACAAATATCTTTTTCGAGAGTAGCCATGTTTTATTTCGAGAGTCTCACCCTCCGTGGGAACAGAACTCACCGCAGCGAGCGAGCCATCCTCTCGTGACAATAATGCCGGGACACTTCGGTTGATATCGTGTACTGACTAATTTAGCAGTTTTTGAAAAACCTTCACAACGAGAGATTTTGGCGACATGGTTAATCCAGGAATAAAGGATCGAAATCACTAATAAACATTAAACGAAGATAGAATCCACAGGGTGAATTTAAATGCAATTAAGCCTGGGGAGAACTTAGCGTCTGTACTGGTGGATTTGAGGCACGTGTCGAGGTCAGTTCCTAAGAAAGCCCGCGAAGTTACATGTCAGAAATAAATTTATTACGCCCGTTGCAAGTATGGGAAAAATATAAAAATAACACCAGAGTGAATTAATTATAATTCTGTCTGAATTTGTGGAAGAAATTTCAGGAAGATTGGTCCAGCGGATGTGGAATTAGAAGATTGCACCACAAAGCTTTATAATCACAGTAGCGTCCTCTCAGAGGGTATAAAAGGAATCCCTCCCACCTACATTTACACATTCTATCTGAAGGTCTGGGGGGAGAAACCCACGTCGCTCGTCTAAAAGAAAGTGCGGGATTTGTATCTTAAAAATAACTTACGTTATATATTCATGTGGATGGTTCAAGTAGAGTATTTAATTGAAGGTAATAGAAATTTTCCTGAGCTTACGCCGACGAAAAACCGAGAAGGCATAGATATATACTTAAAATACGTAGCTGATTTCCATTTATTAATTGTGTGTTTGAAATTGTCAAAGGAGGTTTGGAGGCTAGTCAGAGACAGGTCTGACTTCATCTTTTGAGACAACTGGTCTATTATTAGGGTGAACGAGAACAGAGTCCCCGGAATCAGTTTGCAGTCGCCAGCAGAGATGAAAGTTCGTTCGCATGATAAAAAGCGAGGAAAGTGCGTCATTTGTGTTGTTTATTAACAGCGAGTGTAAAACCTGTGTATTTTTAAGTAATCTATAAAAAGAAGATGTATTCTACAGTCATGAGCGGATGAATATGAGGTCAGCTGGCTAAAATATAGCCAGAATCTCAAAGATGACTACATTGCAGGTCTGTCTATATTTTGTATTAATGTTGTAGGTTGAATTTGTTTGTCCCAATAAAATTTTCCAGTGCGTGTGTCGAATTAGTATTTAATAATGATCAGGCGAAAGTGTTATATTTCTAGCCGTCGTGTGGAACTCTTCAGGGAAGTAAAAATCACGTTGAGAAACTGCAAAATGCGAAGTTTCAATAATGTGTTAAAATTCTTTGAGATATTGATCAAACTGATTTAAGTTAGGAAGGTGATATAATGTAGTCGTGGTGAATAGAATAATTTCGAATATCCTTTGAGTTCAGAAAAAAGAATAGTCGAAATAATAATAATAATAATAATAATAATAATAATTGTACCGGGCGGTACACCTCTACTCTGTTTATTTAAAAGTTGCGCCAGTTGAAACTCCTCTTCTGGAGGAAGGTTGAACTTTATCTATTCTATTAATTCTCTACTTTCTCAGAAGATGTCACCACGTGGAAAATTTTGAGTTTTTGAACTGTGTCACTTTTGATGTGTTTTTGTTTCGCTTGAAGTAAGAAGTGTGAACTTTCTCTTCTAGAGGACACTACTGAAGAATTACAATAGTGCAACCTAGTGCGAAATCAAAGAACTATTTTGTTGGAGAAATTTTTATTTCAAAAGTTTGTTTCTTGTTAAATTTCTTTCTGTTATTGTTTAAGTTGGCTGTATACCCCTCTTTTTCCCCTTAGTTTGGATCTAGCCAATCCCGAATTTCTTTAATTAATTTTCCACCAATAATGTGTTTCTTTTTCCTCCATGTAGGGGTTTCTTTTCCCGAACCAATAAAGATTTTGTGGGAGGGTGTTTTATTTCCCCTAACGCCTAGAATCTTCCGCGAGAGGATATAAACTGCTGATTTTGGGGTCTCCGGGCCACTTCTGTTCCATCTTTCAGTGTATTAAGTACATTGCAGGAGGCGGGAAGCGCCTCTTTCCTCGGCAGCGATCTACTACCAGGTAATGGCCTATTAATATCTTCTTTTCTTGCTAAGTCGGCAGTTTAACTCTCGCGGCGGGTTCGAAGCGTTTTCCATCATGTAACCTTTTCCTAAAATGTAACTACTCTTTTCTTCTTTTCTTGTAAAGTTACATATTGGGATAGAGAGTGCTAACCCTCTCGAGCTCCCACTCACATTTGTTTTGAGGTGAACTTATTTTCTCAAACTTTTCTTCGTTTATGTAATGTAAAGTGTTCTTCTCTAAGTCACCTCTGTAGTATGGGATTAGCCCTTGCGTTAGTGGCCCAGAGCCAGATTAGGTTTTAAAAGCAAAGTGTATTAGGAGTGCAAGTTCGCCTCCTCTCAAGTTGTATTTTAGAGGTCATGTATTAATCTTTTCTCACCTAATAGACCTCAGTAGGTTGGGTATTTTACCCCTGTGTATATGTCCTTTGAGGACGACTTGAAAGTTGAGTTTGGTGTGGCCTGGGAGAGGCTTAACTTTAAGAGCGAGGGGCTCTTTTCTAAAACTGAGAGTTGTATGCCTCGAGGAGGCTTTGCTGTGTAATTTGGAGCAAGGGCTCCAGGGTTTGAGTGGGGTCTTCTGCCCCTTTTGTTGAAATTGGTATATCGTAAAGTTGAGCTAGTTGCTCAAGAATTGTATTTCCAGGGCTCGAAGCCCAAATCCTTTAATCCCTGTAATTGTACATTTCAAGTTGTATTTCGGCTACTAAGTACCTGTTCTATTTGTTGTTACCTAATTTTGAAAAGAAAATATAACCTTGTTAAATTTTAAAATTTAATTTCTCTTTAGTAGCTTGAGACCTATTCACCACCCAGCACCTTCTTTCATGCTTAACTACCACAAAAACTCGGTAACAAGTGGTAGCAGAGCGTGGTTGAATGGGTCTCAATTT
Source organism: Anabrus simplex (assembly GCF_040414725.1). Lineage (NCBI taxonomy): Eukaryota > Metazoa > Arthropoda > Insecta > Orthoptera > Tettigoniidae > Anabrus > Anabrus simplex. Next base: position 1,092,258,367 of record NC_090266.1, read on the forward strand.
AGCCCCTTTTGACGGCTAAACATTGCTTTGATTCGAACTCTAACAATTTTCTCAGTTGCTGGAATTTTTTGAGTTTTTCAAAATTGTTCTGTCATCATGCCCGGCCCTCGCGATGTTCTCCTCCTTAACTACTTGCGCAAAGAGGAGTTGATATATGAGTTAACTATCAGAAACGTTCAATCTGGAGGCACGGTTGCAATAGACACTAACAAGCTTAGAGAGTCCCTTGATTTGCCCATTTCCATCCCCAATTTGGGAGAGAAAGAAATTGACGACTCTCTTTCCACGATTGTCGAGAATATTACTGGGCTAGCATCGGTAGTCAGCTTTTTTGATGAAAACGATCCATCTCCTAATCAAATTAAGCGTGTGCAAGGCAGGCTGTATCACTTTGCAAATAGAGTTAATGATCTATTGTCTCTAAAGGTGAATGACGTTCAGAGGAAGCAAGCTAATACGCTCCTTGAAACTATTTCTGAATTGTCTAATAAGGTCACTCAATTGCTAACCGGCGAAGCTCCTCCCAAAACTGATCAACCCGCCACGGTGAATGTAGGTAACGAGGAAGAGCCTCCTCAGGGAGAAGTCAATAGGATAACCGTTGCTGCTCAAACTATCTCTGCCCCATCGAACAACGAATCTGAACGCCGTGCGTCATTGAGTAACATCCGCTCTGAATTAACTTCCTTGCCCTTGAAACCTTTAACGACTATGACACCTGGGTTCAGCAGCTTGCCTCATCCATTGGCAATGTTGCTTAGAGGTATCTCTAAGATTTCCGTCAACACCACCAGTGACGTAATTTCATTTTTAAGATTTCTAGTGGAATTTCAGGATCATGCCCTTGTGTTTTCTCTTTCCCCATGTCAAATTTTGCAAATTATCTATCCTTATGCTATTGGTGTTCTATCTGACAAAATAGTTAGAGCCATTGCCGAGCAATCTTCTATTGAGGATTTCCACGCCCATTTGCTAGCTAACTTCATCCCGGCTAGGGCCAGGTCCTCCCTTATTCAGAAATACTATTATCGGGTACAGCGCTTGGATGAAAACCTGGCAGACTTCATCCAAGATATTAAGTTTTATACTAGGGTGTTTGCTCTCCACTTCCCTGAGGATCAGATCGTGCAAGCTATTGTTGAAGGGATTTCACCACCCTACAGGTCATATTTGTGTTTCGCGGCGTGCCCGCAAACCTTCTCTGAACTGGAAGCATTAGCCGTCTCTGCGGAAGGAGTTAGGTATGCCGATTCCTTGCGTGTGGCGAAAGAACCCCCGCCTTCCTTTAGTAACACTCGGCCTCCACCTCGCCGACCAGTCAATCCCCGTAAATGTTATGCTTGTGGGTCGCCTGACCATCTGCGGAATAAGTGTCCTCTGATCAAGTCAAGTGGGACAAGGAATGGAGTAGGGTCATCACAAGGCTGTTTTAAGTGTGGGGCCTTCTCACATATCGCCAAGAATTGCCCAAACTCAAATAGCACCCCCTCCTGCTCAACTTCTGGTGCAAATTCCAGCTATTCCAATAATAAAAAGTGACTAGTGGCGTCGGCTGAGCCGACTAATCCATCTTCCCGAGATTTAGCCCCTAGTAAACAGGTTGTAAATGCAGAGAACGACCAGCCTTCAAATTCATCTTTTGAATGCCCTAAAGAGTGTCTTAGGATTGCGGCGGATACCCCCGCACCTGTTCCTTTTCTTAAGATTGAGTTAAATAACGAGCCTATAACAGCTCTCTTAGATTCAGGCAGTGTTTGTTCCATTATTTCGGCTGATTGGTATTCTAAATTGAAATCTGTTTGTAAACTCCCTGACTATGTCTCTTCTCCTGTTCAATATGTTTCGGCTAATTCATCTCCATTAGAAATTCTAGGTTCCATACATGTCAAAATTCGGGTTTTTAAGTTTACATGGAAGATCAAATTGTTTGTGGCCAAGCGTTTGTCTTGCCCCATCATATTGGGAGCGGACTTCATTTCTCACACTGGTCTTGTGCTCGATCTCCAGTGTAGGTCGTGCATATTCAAATTTGCGTCCAATTGTAGAATTCCCTTGTTAAAGTGTAATTCTGTATCATGTTCATCTATTTCGCCTACCCAGGATGAGATGTTGTTAGACCTTAGACATCTACCTGAGGAGCAGGCTGATAGTATTCGGAAACTGTGTCAGTCGTTTCCCGAGGTGTTCTCTGATACTCTTGGTGTTACTGACCTTATTGAATACAAAATTGAGGTCACGGATTCAATTCCTGTCCGTTTTCCACCGTATAGGCTATCTCCACCTAAAATGAAGGCTCTGAAAGAAATCATCGATCAGATGTTGAAGGATGGTATTATTAGGCCCTCTAAGTCAGCGTATTCTTCGCCTATTTTTCTAGTCCCGAAACCCCAAGGAGGCTTCAGGCCTGTCATTGATTACAGGGCTCTCAATCGGAAGGTGGTGTTGCAATCTGTGCCCCTTCCCGACCTTCATTCTTGCTTTTCATGGTTTCGTAAGGCCAAGTTCTTCACCATCTTGGACTTGAATCAGGCCTATAATCAAATTCCCCTTGCCGAAGAGTCTAAACATCTTACAGCGTTTGCCACGGACTGGAATTTATATGAATACAACCGCGTGCCTTTCGGGCTCCCCACGGGGGCAGCTGTGCTCACTAGGCTACTAGATAGGGTCTTTTCCGACATCAAATTTGAGTACTTATATCACTACTTGGATGATGTCGTCGTATTTTCCGAAACCTTTGAAGAACATCTAGATCATTTGCGAGAAGTTCTCAATCGCCTTCGTAAGGCTGGGTTAACTGTTAAGTTGTCCAAGGTTGCCTTTGCTAAGCCCTCTATGTCATTCCTAGGGCATATTGTGTCACCTGATGGTGTAGCAGTCGATCATTCTAGAACACAGGCCATCCGTGATTTTAAACCTCCTAAGGACATCAAAGGTATCGCTAGATTCATTGGTATGGTGAATTTCTTCAGGAAGTTTATTCCTAACTTCGCTAATAGAGCGGCGCCCTTAAACCTTCTTCGTAGGAAAGGCATCAAATTCGAGTGGGGACCTTCTCAACAAGCCGCTTTCGAAGATCTTAAATTAGCTCTCTGTAATGCCCCTGTACTTGCTATGCCTGATTTCTCGAAGAAATTCATCGTCCAAACGGACGCGTCGTCGTCAGCTGTAGCTGCAGTCCTTCTTCAAGAGACTGAACTAGGGAGGCGTCCCATCGCCTATGCATCTAGGACTCTATCGGTTCAAGAAGCCAAGTATTCCATCTATGAGCTCGAAGGGTTGGCAGTCTTATTCGCCTTAGAAAAGTTCCGTCTCTATCTGGAACATGTCAAATTCGACCTGGAGACAGATAATCAAGCCTTAAGCTGGGTCTTAGGTAGGCCGCGTCGTACTGGTCGTATAGCCCGTTGGGCCATCCGTATTTCTGCCTTCCAATTTGATGTACGACATATCAGAGGTACCGAAAATGTTGTTGCTGATGGACTCAGCCGTATGTTTCATAACGACGTCGAGACCCACGAACCGGTCGATAGTTCATCACCTTCCGAGTCCATACTATCTGGTGTTAATGCCATCTTAACAGGTGCTCCCATGCTTTTTAGGGATATTGAGAAATACCAACGTGAAGATCCGACGCTGGCTCCTATAATGGAAACCCTTTCTTCTGGGGAACATGTTGTCCCTTATGTTCTGAGGAATGGTGTTCTATGTTGCCCTTCGAGGCATGATAAGTTGATGAAAGTTGTTGTTCCAGCGGTTCTTGTACCTATGATCTTCAAATACTATCATGAGACCCCATTGGGGGGGCATCTTGGAATCTTTAAAACTCGTGAAAAGATTCGTGAAATGTTCATATGGAAAGGTATGGACGGTGAAATTCGAGAATTTGTAAAAGCTTGTAAATCTTGTTTGATCAGTAAACCCACCATGTCCACTAAAGTAGGCCTTTTGTCTTCTCATCAAGCGTCGCGCCCCATGGAACGCCTGTATATCGATTATGTGGGACCCTTCCCCCAGTCAAAGGGTAATGCCAACAAGTTCATCTTTGTGTGTGTAGATGGTTTTACAAGATTTTCCTGGTTATTTCCGACTAAGCTGGCTACCGCTCAGTCCACCATTACTTGCCTAAATTCTATTTTTGCTTCTTTTGGTCCGTGCCAATACATTGTATCTGATAATGCTAAAGCTTTTACATCAAATCTGTTTCGTAAATTCTGTTTTGACTTGTCCATCTCTCATGTAACTACATCTGCTTATTACCCTCAACCATCTCTGGCTGAACGGGTTAACCGCAATCTCAGGTCCGCACTTATTGCCTATCATCATGAAGATCATTCTAGGTGGGACACGTCCCTGCATTGGTTAGCTTTTGCTTTGAATTAGGCGGTTCATGAATCTCACAAATTTACTCCAGCTTCTTTGATGTTTAAGTTCGTTCCCAACACGCCGCTCTCTAACCTCTGGTCTCTGAATGACATTCTGCCCGAGACAATAGATCCGGACAACATTAAAGATCTTTGGAAGAAGGCTAAAGCTAATCTTAAAGTGTCTCATGAAAAGGTTAGGGAAAGGTATGATCGTGGACGGAGACCCACCACTTTGAAGGTAGGTGACCAGGTTATGGTCAAAAATTTTGCTCCCGCGGGCAAGCTTGCCCCCAGATTTCATGGGCCTTGTATCATTCTCGATTTTCTTACGCCGGTTACCTTATTGCTAAGTAATCCAGCCACCGAGAGGATATTTAGAGTTCACCTGTCCCAGGTGAAACCGGTGTAACTTCTGTGTTAACTTGCTCCATATTATTTTGAAAGGATATGAAGGTTATATTTTTTTTGAGTTTCACTTTTAAGGCATTCTGCCCCTTCTGTAATATTTTGGTTTTAGATGTAAGCCTTATGTAAAACCTGCCCCGACCCGTTAAACTGCCATCCTGTTCTTGCCACGGCCATTACCACGCTCCCGTCTCCTGCTCCACTCTACACAGTGGCTTAATGAATACCATGAATATCTGCACGCCGCTGGCCCCTCACTCTCTCTACAAGCCTGTACCCTCAAAGAAAATAATTGTCCAACACAATTCTGCCGCCTAGCTTTAATGTTTCAGCGCCCCCGCAGCCGCGCAGCGCCGCGCAGCGACTGGGGAGGGGGATGGGCCCCCTCCTCTCCAGCGAGGACGACATGTGCACGGCGAGCCGGAGCTCACCTCCCGGCCAAGGCTGATGTGCGGCGCACGACCTGCTACATGCCCGCAGCCTGTATCTGTTCACCGCGGGCGCGGCGTACTTCAACACCTCTGCTCCCCTCATAGTGCGGGCGAGCGGTATCTCAGGGTACTTGAGGGGTCCGAGCGGCCTCCGTTGGACGCAAGCTGCAACGGCCGGTCTGGCCATCCGACTCAATCTACATCAACTACATGGACAGTCACCATAAACAATAATTACATTTGGGAATTTAACAACAATATTTGGTGGACATTGCAAAAACTTTTCTTCACCTTTTAAGCATTAAAGGTTTATCTTCAGAAATTCAACTTCTACAAACATAAAAACTTTACTGCACCGGCAACAACAAAATTTTGAAATTGCAACCAACCAAATTACTAAAATCTTATAAATGCTTCCGCAATTAATCTTAATATCAACATCAAAACTTGGACCTTATTTTGGAAACAAAGCTTATGTTCTTCTGGGTTACCCATTGGAGGAACTTTTGGGGGGGGAGGTCTGTACCGGGCGGTACACCTCTACTCTGTTTATTTAAAAGTTGCGCCAGTTGAAACTCCTCTTCTGGAGGAAGGTTGAACTTTATCTATTCTATTAATTCTCTACTTTCTCAGAAGATGTCACCACGTGGAAAATTTTGAGTTTTTGAACTGTGTCACTTTTGATGTGTTTTTGTTTCGCTTGAAGTAAGAAGTGTGAACTTTCTCTTCTAGAGGACACTACTGAAGAATTACAATAGTGCAACCTAGTGCGAAATCAAAGAACTATTTTGTTGGAGAAATTTTTATTTCAAAAGTTTGTTTCTTGTTAAATTTCTTTCTGTTATTGTTTAAGTTGGCTGTATACCCCTCTTTTTCCCCTTAGTTTGGATCTAGCCAATCCCGAATTTCTTTAATTAATTTTCCACCAATAATGTGTTTCTTTTTCCTCCATGTAGGGGTTTCTTTTCCCGAACCAATAAAGATTTTGTGGGAGGGTGTTTTATTTCCCCTAACGCCTAGAATCTTCCGCGAGAGGATATAAACTGCTGATTTTGGGGTCTCCGGGCCACTTCTGTTCCATCTTTCAGTGTATTAAGTACATTGCAGGAGGCGGGAAGCGCCTCTTTCCTCGGCAGCGATCTACTACCAGGTAATGGCCTATTAATATCTTCTTTTCTTGCTAAGTCGGCAGTTTAACTCTCGCGGCGGGTTCGAAGCGTTTTCCATCATGTAACCTTTTCCTAAAATGTAACTACTCTTTTCTTCTTTTCTTGTAAAGTTACATATTGGGATAGAGAGTGCTAACCCTCTCGAGCTCCCACTCACATTTGTTTTGAGGTGAACTTATTTTCTCAAACTTTTCTTCGTTTATGTAATGTAAAGTGTTCTTCTCTAAGTCACCTCTGTAGTATGGGATTAGCCCTTGCGTTAGTGGCCCAGAGCCAGATTAGGTTTTAAAAGCAAAGTGTATTAGGAGTGCAAGTTCGCCTCCTCTCAAGTTGTATTTTAGAGGTCATGTATTAATCTTTTCTCACCTAATAGACCTCAGTAGGTTGGGTATTTTACCCCTGTGTATATGTCCTTTGAGGACGACTTGAAAGTTGAGTTTGGTGTGGCCTGGGAGAGGCTTAACTTTAAGAGCGAGGGGCTCTTTTCTAAAACTGAGAGTTGTATGCCTCGAGGAGGCTTTGCTGTGTAATTTGGAGCAAGGGCTCCAGGGTTTGAGTGGGGTCTTCTGCCCCTTTTGTTGAAATTGGTATATCGTAAAGTTGAGCTAGTTGCTCAAGAATTGTATTTCCAGGGCTCGAAGCCCAAATCCTTTAATCCCTGTAATTGTACATTTCAAGTTGTATTTCGGCTACTAAGTACCTGTTCTATTTGTTGTTACCTAATTTTGAAAAGAAAATATAACCTTGTTAAATTTTAAAATTTAATTTCTCTTTAGTAGCTTGAGACCTATTCACCACCCAGCACCTTCTTTCATGCTTAACTACCACAAAAACTCGGTAACAATAATAATAATAATAATAATAATAATAATAATAATAATAATAATAATATTTAAAGCAGGATAAAATTTTCTATGATAAACATGTATTTAACAGAAATGTCGATTAAGATTTGCGTTCGTTTCGAAATCCAGTGAAATCTGATAAAGTTATATTTATTCGTAGGAAGTTAATTTTTGTGACATCGTGTATTTTGTGATATGGGAAATCACGGCATGTTATTTTGTCCTTGAGGTCCGAAAGTTGTAATGAAATGAATGAATAGTTTCTTATAAAATTGTTCGTCATGGGAGTATCAAGGTTTGAAAGGTTTTGAAATAGGAAGAAATGGATTGTGTCGGAATGATATGTTGAGAGAATAGTTGTGTAGACATTGAAGGCATAGGAAGCCTGTATTTCATGAGTAATTCCGCCGTGATGATAGGGGATGGGGAAGAATTTTTGAGACAGGCTATATTTGTCGATGGCGAAGAATTATTGAGACAGGCTGTATATATATATTTTTTTGCTATGGGCTTTACGTCGCACCGACACAGATAGGTCTTACGGCGACGATGGGATAGGAAAGGCCTAGGAGTTGGAAGGAAGCGGCCGTGGCCTTAATTAAGGTACAGCCCCAGCATTTGCCTGGTGTGAAAATGGGAAACCACGGAAAAACATTTTCAGGGCTGCCGATAGTGGAATTCGAACCTACTATCTCCCGGATGCAAGCTCACAGCCGCGCGCCTCTACGCGCACGGCCAACTCGGCCGGTAGGCTGTATATTTAATGTGATATTTCTGAGGTAGGCTGTATATGAGGTTTCGTTAGCAATCCGGAACAGCTGACTGATTGGATGATAGTCAGATTCGAACTGAGTGCGTTGTAACGCCAACTATGATTTCAAGTCGAGAATTTCCCCATGATAAACAATTTCTGTAGAAGGCTGTAGCTCTTGGAAGTTAAGTCCAAATGACGATTTATGTAAAGTTTGCATAGTGCATGTTATAATAAGCGACCTTAAGAATAGAAGGGCATTCTGAAAACACGGTTGGTGTCATTTAACTCTAGTAACAAATTTCTATTCAGTAAAGTTTATATATTACGAGACGGGATTATCATTAATCGGAAACATTGTGGGATGAGATATTGGACGTTATTAAAGTGATAGTTTGGCTGTGTAGATTCAATGATTTTCGCTTCACTGGATCGTTTGTGGATAGAGATGTTAGGAACAGTGAGATGGTAGGCGATTTTTGGGCCTCACACTAGAATTACAGTGTGGATATTGCGATGATGACGATTATTGTTTTGGCGATATTCACGTGAAGTTAGACGAGCGCTGAATTTATTATTATTTTTCCAAACTTCACTGTGTATGTTGAGATCGTGTCTGAGTTGTGGGTTGAGTAGCCGCGCGTTATTAAATTTTCATTTCACGTTTTATTGACGAGATTGGACTTTGTTGTATTTCCAGACTTGCGTTCATTCTGTGGCAAGCTTCGTTTCATTGTGTGCGAGTTTCGACCAGGTTTCAAGTTGAATATCAGCAGTTTTGTTTGAAGTTACGATTTCGCCTGACAATTTGGAGAATGATTAGACATCCCAGTTTCCGTTCGACAATGGATTTTGGACGTTACGCGTATCGTAGGAGTATACTGATAAGTAGATATCCCATTTTACGCTCAACGATAGGTTTAGTGTGCTGCGTGTGTGTGTATATAGATTTTATTGTTAGGGTGTGTATACACTATGTAGGTTCGACGATAGGATTAGGGTGTCGTATGTATAAAATCACGTCTTAGGTTAGGTGTTTTGTGAAGTGACTTGAACGATGTTAGTGTCTGCAGCGGTGAAGATTAATGCGAAGAGTGTTAGCAAAATAATATTGAGGCCATGTTCCGGCACAATCCTTACCAGCTGGAAGGTGTTTACATAATAGCATGGAACCACTAGAGACATAAACGTGAGGGTTGTCTAGCATTGGGTACTGCGCTAACGGAGATTATTACTGCTGTTTGTCATGCGCGTTTGAGTTCATTGACCTTTAGTATTTTAATTTTATTTCTTGTCTTAATTATTTTGTCGTTCAGACGTTCGATTGCATTGATAGTGTGGGTGTGGACACTTAGCTTATATATGTGAGACTTGAGTTGCGAATGAGGTTTCGATTCGTCAGCTGCGAATATATTTTATTTTCAATTTTCATACTTTCATTTTGTAATAGGTGAGACTTTGGTCTATCAATAACTTGTAGTTAGTTTATTGGGACAAACATTAGTAGACATATTTGTAATGGTAGTCATAATTTGTCGAATGGAGAGATTTCCTTGGATTGTTTTGGTATTTTTGTATTTTATTTTATCATGTGGACTTGTAAGTTTATTAAACTTAACCTGACCGTTTATAACCTGAAGATTGGTTTTATAAGAATATTTTTCAAGTGATTTACCACTTTTTATTTAACTTCAGTGTTTAATATTTCTTCTAAATGCATGATGAATTTCGCATCATTTCGCAGTTTTGTTCCTTCAGAACGACGTAACGTAAGATCCTCTCGGATCGAACCGTTGTTGGTTCCTTCTGAACAGCTGTTTGTGTGATGCATGTTTCGGCATCGGGATTATTACATAACTTAAGGGTGTCACGAGATGACAATACATGGTGGAATTTTATATTTAACTAGCTGATGTACCCGTGCTTCGCTACGGAATTCTACATTGTACACGGAATTCTAATGTACCGTTGTGAGCAAGATTGTATTAAATTGCATAGCACTTACCGTTCCCCTAGAAATGCGACGGGTAAGTCACCAAACGTCTTTTCTCATATGAAGACTGAGTTAGGGAATTTTCACTGGTAGACCCGCTTGCATACCATCAGTCACAATCAGGTTGGGGAGTTTTCATTATAATGGTAGACACCCACTCTCCACCTGCCTTTTTACATCCTCAGAAAGACTGTCTTAGTGGTTTTCCCAACTGAAAAGAAAATAGGTCATTACAATGACGTCAGTAGGAATGGTGCGATTAAAAGCAATGCTTTCATATGAAATACTCGATTAAATGAAACACCAGACATTTTCTCACTTTTAACGAACAGTACTAAAGTGCCGATCTAACGGTCCAAATTTCCAGAGCTGGAATGACCAAGCTGCAGATAGCCGTTATTCGTGAACACTCTTCGTCTTTCTTCGGTGGGGAGAGGGTCGAACAGTCGAGACTCCCAGGGTAAAAATTATGCCCTTTTACTAATCTGTTTCCTAGGAGTACCCGAGTCGGAAAATATCAATTCACTACACTGGCGGCGGAAAAATCTATCTGACTTGGAAGCAAATTTTTCCTCCAAGCCAGAGAGGAAAACCCCTATTCACTGATAATTTTGGAATAAAATGAATGTAGAATTTAATAAAAGTGAAGAGGAAGAAGATTTTCTTAAGAAATGGCTCTTTTCAGGGTAGAATTTGTGGTTATTTAGTGAATTGTAGTGCTATAATTTGGAATAGGCCTAAATTGTTTTTCTAGACCAGGCCATACTACTACTACTACTACTAACTCAGCCTCTGCCTTAAGTATGCACACTGCTCATTCAAAAAACAGCGCGTCAGAGTAGGGATCGAATAACTGGAATACTATGAAGAACCAGTGTGTTACGTACCAGCTGTATCAGAAAATGTATGAACCAGAGGAATGGCGTGCTAAAGAAGAATGTTTTCTAACTCCCAAGCTATTTCCCGCCATTATTCAGTCAGGCTGTTATACTCGGTACGCAGCAGTAATCCCATCTATCGGAGTTGAGAGGCAGCATAAGAGACAAATAACATCACAACAAACAATGGTGTAATTTCTGCCTGGGAGACTGAATACCTCGGATCGAGTAGGGGTATTTCAGTCGCCTTGACAAAGAATACTGCAATGTATTCGAAACGTCGGCAAACTGTACGTGATATGCGTACAAGTACAACACGGTTCAACCCGGAAATTAAATTAAATAATGGTCAATGTAATGTTATTGTTGATCAATGTTATGCGCTTTCGATATTGTAGGCCTTCACATTTAGATTTCTTCCGACTCTGAAATACCACCCATCATAGTCGGTACGGTAAAACTGAATAAAACATAAATGACCGGAAATTGTATTCTCTGTAACTTTTGTAATGTAGTACTTTTCGATAGGACCAAAAATATAGGCCTAGGTATTTAAAAATTAAATTCTAGGCGCCTTCCCCTACACTACAATTTCATCCAGGGTGAATAAAATAGTTTACAGCGTAGACTGTAGTTTCTTATTCCCCGACTCTATACACTGCTTTTCATTAAATTCTGTTACCCCATTTTCTCGTGGCTCGGCGTCGATATGGACTTAGCAACAAAAATAAAAATTCATGAATATCTGTGTTATTATAGCCGGTACGGTAAAAATTTATAAGACATAAATGGTCGGAAATTTAATTCTATATAACGTTGGTTATATATGACGTTATATATGACATAAATATTTAAGAATGACATTTTAGGCCTTCCTCTAAACTACCATTTCACTCAGCGTGAATAAAATTATTTATAGCCTATACTGTAGCGACTTATTCCCCGACTTTGCATACCAACTTTTATTAAGATAGGCCCACTAATAACATTAATATTTGAAAATTAAATTTTATGCCTTCCCCTAAACTACCATTTCTATCAGCGTGAATAAAATTATTTATGGCTTAGATTGTAGCGACCTATTCCCCGACTTTGCATACCGATTTTCATTAAATTCTCTTTAGCCGTTTTCTAGTGATGCGTATACAGACAGACAGACAGACAGACAGACAGAAATTACGGAAAAGTAAAAAGTACACTTCCTTGTTACTGTGGACATGACTGATAACAGAAATACCATTCTTTTCAAATTCTGAGCAATGTACAGACAAAACTCTTATTGTATATATATAGATTATGACTGCTGCTGTTAACTTGTAGTGAACACCATCATTTCCAGTAGTATTTCGCAACCTATCCAAAGCAACTGATAGTCAATTTGGTTCGATTAAGGGTCCATTCGGCGGGTGCTCCCATATCCGACAGGGTATTAGACTGATGGTTAACCTTAATTAAATGTAAATCTGGAATTATTCTGGTTGAAGGTAAGATTTTCAACGGATCGTGTGGATTAATTCTCAGTTACCGTTTGGATTAAGAGGTGCCCGATTTTCAGGTTTCATTTTCGTTTTTCTAGTATTCGCTGTCCACTAATTTGTGATATTTTCTACTTTCCTCCGAAGAAAGGTTCGATAAATGTAAAATGATAACATTCACGCAATGCAATGAGACTGCGTTTAAATTTTAAATAATTAATATTTTTCTCTGATGATGATTTTATAAACATAAATTTTGCTTTTGATAATTTAATAAAAACTAGTAAGCACATATTTGCTCCTCATTTCAAGTAGTTAGGCTCTCTTCTGAACCCCATCATTTGGTCAAGATCGTGATCGAAATATACCCGCTACGACCCCAAGATTTAAGAGTTCGATATTGCTCCATTGCAGCAGCTGTGGCCGACCAACGATGGAATGGTAAGTTCAAGGGTTCAGTAGAGTTAAGACTTCAACTTCAGTTCCTTTGGTTGTCTCGGTGTCGATACTCAGGTTGCTACGATTAAGGATGTTTTAAATTACTATAAATTATATGTTTGTGGTTTACACCTTGTGATAGCTGGGATTATATCAGACATATAAACCTCCCAATACTAATATCTAGTTAATTACAAATTCATGAACCTTTACGATAGACGAGATTATCTCCTGGGACCATGTTGCTAGATTTCCCCCTTGTAAATGAGTTTGGAATTCTGAACAACACCTAGGAAATAAGAGTCAGAATGAGCATCCGACCTTAAACCCCTAGCCAAAAACAAACAGTGAGCCACAGTGGTTCCTAAGGATGGTCTTGTTCATACCAGTGCAGACACCACGGGTTATGTAGCCCAAAGGTATCGGCGAAATATGACTAATATTTGTCCCAAACAGAAGATAATAATTCATTTACTCAAATGAAGTGTAAAATCTACGGTAAATTGAGAAATAGTACGAGATATTTTACTTGCAGGGAGTAATACGGACACAGACTTTACTACATTACAACTATTTTTTCTGCTACGTCACAGCGCTTCCGTATGTGTTTTGTTTATCTAATCCTTTCGTGTGTGACGTCTTTGTTCACTGAAGTTGTTTGCATTAATAAGGTGTCGTTTTCTTCACGTTGCTCATTCCGCTTCTCGTGCCGTCTTTTGTATCTTTCTTGAGTTCTAGGTCTTGCACCGACGAATGGGAGTGCTATGTCTGTGAATTGCCATTACAAACAATAAAATACCATGATTTCAATCAATCAATCACTACTGATCTGCATTTAGGACAGTCGCACAGGTTGCAGATACCCTATATGTTGTTTTCCTAGCCTTTTCTTAAATGACTGCAAAGATATTGGAAATTTATTGAACATCTCCCTCGGTAAGTTATTCCAATCCCTAACTCCCCTTCCTACAAAAGAATATTTGACCCAATTTGGCCTCTTGAATACCAACTTTATCTTCATATTGTGAACATATAATTTAGTCGAGCAGGTCGTCTCCTTTCTCCCAAGTCTTCCCAGCCCAAACTTTGCAACAATTTTTAACGCTATTCTTTTGTCGGAAATCGCCCAGAAAATATCGAGCTGCTTTTCTTTGGATTTTTCCAGTTCCTGAATCACGTAATCCCGGTGAGGGTCCCATACACTGGAACCATACTCTAGTTGGGGTCCCACCAGAGACAAATTTGCTCTCTCCTTTACATCCCTACTACAGCCCCTAAATACACAAATAACCATGTGCCGAGATCTGTACCCTTTATTTACAATCATATTTATGTGATTACCCCAATGAAGATCTTTCCTAATATTAATACCTAGGTATTTACAGTGATCCCCAAAGGGAACTTTCACCCCATCAAAGCAGTAATTAATACTGAGAGGACTTTTCCTATTTGTGAAACTCACAACCTGACTTTTACCCCCTTTTATCATCATGCCATTGCCTACTGCCCATCTCACAATATTACCGAGGGCATTTTGCAGTTGCTCACAATCTTGTAACTTATTTATTACTCTGTACAGAAAAGCATCATCTGCGAAAAGACTTGTCTCTGATTCCACTTTTTTACACATATCATTTATCACTGGCCCAATAAATATATTACTTGTATGTTGAAAGGAAAGTAGCATGATCGCTGGATCAATAAATATAATATTTAGTGAATGAGTGTGGTTCATGTTTGTGGGTTACTGTAGTCACGTCCTAGTTCGTGAACCATGGACAACGGCTGAGTGGCCTAGTAAGTGGCCCTGAAATTCGGGATACCAGTTGCTATGGAATGGGAGTGGGCATCTCGGACATATTCTGAGTCGTGGCCCTCCTTGTGCTCAGGCGGATAGGACTATACAATTCACCGGGGGTCCATAACCCGTTAGAGGAGAGATCCTCACTTGGACTATGTGCAAGAAGGGTAGCATCCTGCTTCGTGAATTTACCGAGCTCAGAACATTTTAAGCAAGCCTCGGACCTATGGGAGTAATGGAGTCCCACTCCCATTTGACAGGCGAGGGACTCCTTGGAAACAACTTGGCGAACGAAATGGAATTCGATGGGGAACTATCAATATTAATGGGAGTTATGGAAGAAAGAAGGTAGAACTGACTGAGTCAGCAAAGAGGATGCATCTGATTGTGCTAGGAGTAAGTGATATTCGGGTAAGGGGAGATAATGAGGAGAGATAGGAGATTATAAAGTGTACTTGACGGGTGTTAGAAAGGGAAGGGCAGAGTCTGGGGTAGGGCTGTTTATCAGGAATACCATTGCACGGAACATAGTTTCTGTTAGGCACGTAAATGAGCGAATGATGTGGGTGGATTTGTCAGTTGGAGAAATTAGGACTAGAATTGTGTCCGTGTATTCACCATGTGAGGGTGCAGATGAGGATGAAATTGACAAGTTTTATGAAGCATTGAGTGACATCGTGGTCAGGGTCAACAGCAAGGATAGAATAGTGCTAATGGGCGATTTCAATGCGAGAGTTGGGTATAGAACTGAAGGATACTAAAGGCTGATTGGTAAATGTGGAGAAGATATGGAAGCTAATGGGAATGGGAAGCGTTTGCTGGACTTCTGTGCTAGTATGGCTTTAGCTGTTACGAATACATTCTTCAAGCATAAGGCCATTCACCGCTACACATGGGAGGCTAGGGGTACCAGATCCATAATAGACTATATCTTAACAGACTTTGAATTCAGGAAATCTGTTAGGAATGTACGAGTTCTTCGCGGATTTTTCGATGATACAGACCACTATCTGATCTGTAGTGAACTAAGTATCTCTAGGCCTAGGGTAGAGAAAGTGAAATCTGTCTGCAAACGAATAAGGGTAGAAAATCTCCAGGACGAGGAAATTAGACAGAAGTACATGGATATGATTAGTGAGAAGTTTCGAACAGTAGACAGTAAGCAGGTTCAGCATATAGAAAGTGAATGGGTGGCATACAGGGATGCTGTAGTAGAAACAGCAAGGGAATGCCTAGGAACAACTGTGTGTAAAGATGGGAAAAAGCGAACATCTTGGTGGAATGATGAAGTGAGAGCAGCCTGTAAACGTAAAAAGAAGGCTTGTCAGAAATGGCTCAAAACAAGGGCCGAGGCAGACAGGGATTTGTACGTAGATAAATGAAACAGAGCGAAACAAATAGTTGTTGAATCCAAAAAGAAGTCACGGGAAGATTTTGATAATAACCTGGAAAGGCTAGGTCAAGCAGCTGGGAAACCTTTCTGGACAGTAATAAGGAATCTTAGGAAGGGAGGGAAAAAGGAAATGAACAGTGTTTTTAGTAATTCAGGTGAACTCGTAATAGATCCCAGGGAATCACTGGAGAGGTGGCGTGAATATTTTGAACATCTTCTCAATGTAAAAGGAAATCATCCTGGTGGTGTTGCAAACAGCCAAGCTCATGGGGAGGAGGAAAATGATGGTGAAATTATGCTTGAGGAAGTGGAAAGGATGGTAAGAAAACTTCAATGTCATAAGGCAGCAGGATTAGATGAAATTAGACCTGAATTGGTGAGGTATAGTGGGAAGGCAGGGATGAAATGGCTTCATAGAGTATTGAAATTAGCATGGAGTGTTGGTAAGGTATCTTCAGATTGGACAAAAGCAGTAATTGCACCTATCTATAAGCAGGGGAACAGGAAGGATTGCAATAATTATCGAGGTATCTCATTGATTAGTATACCAGGCAAAGTATTTACTGGCATCTTGGAAGGGAGGGTGCGATCAATCGTTGAGAGGAAGTTGGATGAACCAGTGTGGTTTCAGACCACAAGAGGCTGTCAGGATCAGATTTTCAGTATGCGCCAGGTAATTGAAAAATGCTACGAGAAGAATAGGCAGTTGTGTTTATGTTTCGTAGATCTAGAGAAAGCATACGTCAGGGTACCGAGGGAAAATATGTTCACTATACTGGGGGACTATGTAATTAAATGTAGATTATTAAAATCAATGAACCGAGCTCGATAGCTGCAGTCGCTTAGGTGCGGCCAGTATCCAGTAGTCGGGAGATAGTGGGTTCGAACCCCACTGTCGGCAGCCCTGAAGATGGTTTTCCATGGTTTCCCATTTTCACACCAGGCAAATGCTGGGGCTGTACCTTATTAAGGCCATGGACGCTTCCTTCCCACTCCTAGCCCTTCCCTGTCCCATCATCGCCATAAGACCTATCTATGTCGGTGCGACGTAAAGCAACTAGCAAAAAAAATCAATCAAAGGCATTTATGTTGACAATTGGGCTTTAGTGAGAATCGATGGTAGAATGAGTTCTTGGTACAGGGTACTTACAGGGGTTAGACAAGGCTGCAATCTTTCACCTTTGCTGTTCGTAGTTTACATGGATCATCTGCTGAAAGGTATAAAACGGCAGGGAGCGATTCAGTTAGGTGGAAATGTACTAAGCAGTTTGGCCTATGCTGACGACTTGGTCTTAACGCAGACTATGCCGAAAGCCTGCAGTCTAATATCTTGCAACTTGAAAATAGGTGCAATGAGTATGGTATGAAAATTAGCCTCTCGAAGACTAAATTGATGTCAGTAGGTAAGAAATTCAACATAATTGAATGTCAGATTGGTGATACAAAGCTAGAACAGGTCGATAATTTCAAGTATTTAGGTTGTGTGTTCTCCCAGGATGGTAATATAGTAAGTGAGATTGAATCAAGGTGTAGTAAAGCTAATGCAGTGAGATCGCAGTTGCGATCAGCAGTATTCTGTAAGAAGGAAGTCAGCTCCCAGACGAAACTATGTTTACATCGGTCTGTTTTCAGACCAATATTGCTTTACAGGAGTGAAAGCTGGGTGGACTCAGGATATCTTATTCATAAGTTAGAAGTAAGACTCGAAATTAGCAAGAATGATTGCTGGTACAAACAGGTGGGAACAATGGCAGGAGGGTACTCAAAATGAGGAGATAAAGGCTAATTTAGGAATGAACTCGATGGATGAAGCTGTACGCATAAACCGGCTTCGGTGGTGGGGTCATGTGAGGCGAATGGAGGAGGATAGGTTACCTAGGAGAATAACGGACTCTGCTATGGAGGGTAAGAGAAGTAGAGGTAGACCAAGACGACGATGGTTAGACTCGGTTTCTAACGATTTAAAGATAAGAGGTATGGAACTATATGAGGCCACAACACTAGTTGCAAATCGAGGATTGTGGCGACGTTTAATAAATTCTCAGAGGCTTGCAGATTGAACGCTGAAAGGCATTACAGTCTATAATGATTATGTATGTATGTATGTATGTACGTATGTAATGAATGAGTTAGGGCACAAAACGAATGAGCAACTTGAAGAAAACGGCACCTAATTAATTCAAACAACTTCAGTGTGCAAAGACATCCCACACGAAAGTGTTAGGCAAACAAAACACATACGGAAGCGCTGCGACGTAGCAGAAACAATAGTTGTAAGGTAGTGAAGTATGTATCCATATTAGTTGCTTATTCGTTTTTTGCCCTAACTCATTCATTAAATGATATATTTAATTGCTTGTTTGAACTGCCCGCGCTAGTGATATGGACAAATATAATGACTATTCACAGACATATCACTTCCATTCATTGGTGGAAGCTTTGGACCTCAAGAAAGAAACAAAAGACGGCACGAGCAGCGGAATACAACATAAAGGAGTCCTGTCTACGGCCCGTAAGTACGTGTAAATATGTCTCTAGTAACGACGGTATTTCTTTATTTACCGCGGATTTTTCACTTTATTGGTGTAAAAGCAATTATTATATTCCATTTGGGACAAATATTACATTGTCATTTCGCCGATACCTTTGGGCTACATAACCGACATCACGTCTACACAGGTTACCAGACATAGGGCTACTTCACGTACGCTAAGGGCATGGATCTCTTGAACATGAAGTTCCATGTCCTACGCATAAAGTACTCGAACATCAATTTTTCACAGGCAATTCATTATTCGTTTAATATAGGTCCTGACATTCATGGAAATGTTTATGGTTTGATCCTCCTACTTGAGAGTACGGGGGAATAATGAGGAGGGCAAGTGCCCAGTCCCTTTTTCTTCTTCGTGAATTTTCATTTCTTTCCCTCTACATAGCCAAGAGCAATGTCCTTTGGTGTCCGGCATTACCTCGCGTCCACTTGTCCGTCCCCAGCGAGCACTCAAGTCTCGCAGAGGCAGCGCGGCCTCTTCAGATCGAATATTGTCGTGCACGTAGACGTTTATTTCCTCTACTGGTCAATATTGAATCAAAGTAGACTTTCTCGGACAATGCTCCACTTCACTCAAGAATCAGTGCAGGGGTTTTAAATCCATCTCTGTGTGTTTTATTCATGGGCGTAGCAAGTTAAGGTAGACAAATGGAGTATTAATTGAAAGGAAAAATATCTACCGGTACTTAATACAGCTGAGGATTCCCTAATATTAACTCTCAGCGTAAAAGTCTCTCTACTAAGAACATTTAAATCGACTCTTGTAAGTACTGAACACAGTAGCCAATATCAAAAGCTTAGCGTGGCAGGCTGGTAAAATTCATCCATCGGTCATCCTCGAAATTCAGTTTTTTTTTACTATTTGCTTTACGTCGCACCAACACAGATAGGTCTTATGGCGACGACGGGATAGGAAAGGCCTAGGAGTGGGAAGGAAGTGGCCGTGGCCTTAATTTTAGGTACAGCCTTAACGCCTGGTGTGAAAATGGAAAACCACGGAAAACCATCTTCAGGGCTGCCGATAGTGGGGTTCGAACCTACTATCTCCCGGATGTAAGCTCACAGCTGCACGTCCCCACCCCTAACTGCACGGCCAATTCGCCCGGTCAGTTTCTTTTATTTCTTATTTCATTTATAGAGGAATGGTACTGTGATGTCTTGATTATTCCACGCACCTGCTTCATAAACAGTTTACTGTCCTATACCGAGCACGATAGCTGCAGTCGCATAAGTGCGGCCAGTATCCAATAATCGGGAGATAGTGGGTTCGAGCCCCACTGTCGGCAGCCCTGAAGATGGTTTTCAGTGGTTTCCCATTTTTATACCAGGCAAATGCTGGGGCTGTACCTTGGTTAAGGCCACGGCCGCTTCCTTCCACTTCCTAGGCCTTTCCTCTCCCATCGTCGCCATAAGACATAACTGTGTCGGTGCGACGTAAAGCAAATAGAAAAAACTTTCCTATACGTACACAAATGGGGCTGTCCCCATGTACAATCTACCGCACAAAAATTGGCTCTCGCAGAAGAAGACTTTCTTTCTAAATCCTCTTGTTTGAAATAGGATGAAAATATTGCGCAGGTGGTAGGATTCTACGTATCGGGGGCGTAGTTAGCTCAGTGGCCAAGTTTTCTACCCAGAAGGCTGAGGTTCGAAATCCGGTCGATTCCTCGGTTGACATTTTAATCACAAGAATTGCGTGGCGTCAGGAACTGCATCCTGCCTTAAACCATCGGCGAAATCCAAAATGAGCCTGGGTTGCTCCAGCGATCCCCAGAATAAACTGGGATAAGCTAAAGAAAGTTTAGTCCCACTCCTTGGCTGAATGGTCAGCACTGAGGCCTTTGGTTCACAGGGTCTCGGGCTCGATTCCTGGCCGGGTCCGGGATTTCAATCGCGTCTGATTAATTCTTCTGGCTCGGGGACCGAGTATTTGTCCCAACACACTCCTCTTCGTACTCACAAAAATACCATACTACCAATCACCATGGAAACACGCAATAGTGATTATATTCCTCCATATAGGTTTGGCGTCAGGAAGGTCATCCGGCTGTCAAAGAGGGTAAAATCAGCATGTGAAACACAGCTGCACCAGCAACCACACATGTGTGAAAAAAGTAGTAGTAGTAGTAGTAGTAGTAGTAGTAGTAGTTGTTTTGCTATTGGCTTTACGTCGCACCGACACAGATATGTCTTATGGCGACGATGGGAGAGGAAAGGGCTAGGACTGGGAAGCAAGACGCCGTGGCCTTAATTAAGGTACAGCCCTAGCATTTTCCTGGTGTGAAAATGGGAAACCACGGAAAACTATTTTCAGGGCTGCCGACAGTGGAGTTCGAACCTACTATAACCCGAATACTGGATACTGGCCGCACTTAAGCGGCTGCAGCTATCGAGCTCGGTAGTAGTAGTAGTAGTAGTAGTAGTAGTAGTAGTAGTAGCTCTCTTCGGCCATCGACTATCCACAGTTTACGAATATCCTCGCGTTTCATGAATGTATAAAATTAAATATTTCTTTGCCGGCCAATTTTCGTGCGATTGAGTGTACCCTATATTATCTCACGCACCAGAAGATATGATCATCCTTCGCATATCCAAAGTTCGAATTATTACGTTTTCAGTATCTATTGCATTATGAACGTGCAGTGGCTGAAAGGTCAGCGTTGAGGCCTTCAGTTCAGAGGGTCCCGGGTTCGATTCCTGACCTGATCGGTGATTTAATTGCTTCGGATTAGTTATTCTCACCCGGGGACTGGGCGTTTGTGTTTATCCCAACAGTTTCCTCTTCATATTCGGACAATACACTACACTGCCAAACACCACAGAAACACGCAATAGTGATTACATCCCTCCATATAGGGTTTGCGTCAGGTAGGGCATCCGGCAGTAAAACAGTACCTAATCCATGTGTGCGACAGATTTCGCACCCACGACCCCACGGATGTGGGGAAAGCGATACAAGATAAAGAATATCGTATCATGAGTGTGATATTTTTAGATATGTATTTATGTGTGAGTCACTTACTCTCAACTGAGAGAACAATAAACGTGAATTATGGTTACGGTCTCTTTCACTGTTAGCAAAAGCCAAGGCTGTGTTTCATTCATCCCAGATTTCAACCAATCAGTACTACAAGCAATAAGGAAGAGTTCTTTATATTCAACTCACATGCCAGTGTGACACTGAGATTTATTATGTACGGTTTTTAAGGTTCGCTCTTCAGTAAAATAGTTTCGCTACTTGGACTTTAATGTTTAACCCGCATTATTGCACTATTTATACTGTTAGACTGGTGGTATGGACTACTACTGATACTAGGAGAGCTGGCTACGCGATTTGGGTTACGTAGTTGTGAGTTTGCGCTCGGGAGATGTGGATTCGAATTTCACTGTAAGAAACTCTGACGAAGGTTTTCCATGGTTTTGCTGTTTTACACTATGCAAATGCTGCGACTGTATCTTAAGGCCATGGTCCCTTCATTCTCAGTCCTAGGCGTGTCCTATCCCATCGCCTGTCTATGTCGGCGTAACATGAATCAAATAACAAAAGACTGTCTTTGATCGCACAGTAACGCAAAGAATCAGAGAGTTTGCTGTTTTTGCACGGACGTTTTGGTTAGCCTGTTATATGATATTAATAGTAACGGTTTTTTCGCCTTGGGGTAATATTTTCAGATCGTGTCGAATTATGTGACGAATATATTATAAGTTACGAATGTTGTATCATACGTTCTTACGAATTGTCACTGAACATAAATAATAACACCACATCTTTAGAAGCTAAACACACTCAGCTTTCCGAGTTTTAGACATTTTCACAAAACCCTGCATGACGCTGTTAGCAAATTAACTACATAGTTTCTCAAATCTGATATTTGCAATGAAAGACTGTGAATAGCATCAAAACTACTTTCTTCATAAGGAATTATTTTTATTAGCCTAATGTGTTTTGCATGTAAACCCACGATGTCGGCATTTTTAACACTCTAGGTCCGAGCCTCTCAAACGCCCAAAATCTCACTCGTGCAAATCGAGGCGCAAGGGCTCCGTGCACTGTGCATCGGTTCTCTTATCAGCTCGGCTCGGACCAACGCTTCGTCTCTGGGCTACTCGGCTAAGCTCAGCTCAACTCGGCTCGGATTTGGAGCGCTACAGAGCAAGTGAGGAAGAGGGAGACAGGGGGAGCGAACGAGACAGGCGTGGGTAAAGAGAGAGACAGCACTATTGCTCCAAATCGATGAGTGGGGGGTCTGTAGTCTTGCCAACCAAGCGAAGTCGTCTTTTGCACCGTGCACAGTGCATGAACCAGGCGCATGCACCCTGAGAGGCCCTGCTTTAGTTGTTTCATTTCGTAATTTGTTCTGTAGTTGTCATTAAGACGAAATATACTATCACATATGACTATTATGAGGTGTTACTGGGCGAGTTGGCCGTGTGGTTAGGGTCACGCAGCTGTGAGCTTGTATCCGGGAGATGGTGGGTTCGAACACCACTCTAGGCAGCCATGAACATGGTTTTCCAAGGTTTCCCATTTTAACACCAGGCAAATGCTTACGATATACCTTAATTAAGGCCACGGCCTCTTCCTTCCCATTCCTAGGCCATTCCTACCCCATCGTCGCCATAAGATCTCTATGTGTCGGTGCGACGTAAAGCAAATAGGGTATAAAGTGTTAGAATAGTAGGCCCACAGGAGGCAGCAGGTTTCTATGCGTAAATTTCACACACTAGAACGAAATTTTGTATTAAATTACATGGTTGTATAAGATTACTGCACATTAGTTGAATATAACTTAGATGTTGAACTTAGATGTTGAAATATTAGAAGTGAGCAACGCATGAGTACATGTTTAGTAGAACTAACTGTATAACAATTTTAAAAGGATCGTCTTATTCGAAGTTTTGTTGAGCAGAAGAGAGAACTCGTAAAACTTCGGAACAAAAATGCACAACGTTAAGGGGACACTTAAAGCAACTAGCGGAAATGGTAGATGTGTCACAGCACCTACCAGTAGACGTGGAATTTTCAGAATTTAAACTCATATCCTTATTGTTCTTATTCTGTACAGAACTGTTGGTCTCGTGGGTTATGATTAACAGACAGAAAAGCCAACAAATATTCGTAATGAAAAGTAATTTGTACTGGGAAGCCTGTTCAAGTATAACTAAAGAATGTTTTACTTCAGTGGCAAACATTTTTGTGGACAAGGAGGTATGGCAGGGAACAGGGATACGTTTCCTATATCACTGTATGAACCCAAAGGGTAAAATTTTATGACCTATTGCAGATCTTTTGTGGTTATCTTTCCCTCGAAAACACCTGCCGCCAACAATAAAAATCGGAAGCGGTAATCAGTAGCAGCGTGCAGGTGTCGCAGTATCCTTTAATGGAAGTTGTAATGTTACGTTCTAATAGCTTGTATCTGTAATGGCATACACATACTTCCCCTGTGTCGAAATAAATTCCTCGCTGCACTGAACTGAAAGTCTTACTTTAATCGTTCCAATTATTTTTTATGCCATGAATTCCCCTCCATGAAATTGCTATTTGTAGGCAAAACTAACAGTTAATTGTTTGCTTTTAACTAACATCAGGGATGAATAAAAATTAACAGTATTTTGGCTTAATGTAATGTAGCTTTATTAACAGTCCAAGAAAAGAAAATCAAGAGGTACAGAAGTTTCGTCTATATCATTCACGCTAACAGAGAGGAAAAATATATTCGAAACTTATGTGGAACATTCAGTTATTCTAACACCAACGAAGATTAACAGTTATTACACAATATTGCATGATTTTTGTGTCCAACTATTGTCTCAGTTGTCTTAATACAAGTCTCCACTACTGTACATACGACATATCTCTCACCTAAAAATGCCGAAAAATCGCAAAGTACTGCCTTGTCCAATTCCAATCTTGTTCTACTAGAGATAAATTTGACTAGCCTAACTCTTTTGATGAATGGTCAGCTTACAAGGGGAGGCTAATCGATTCGATCCATCCTTGGTATATATATAGTGCATGACTAGGAGTATATCAGGTGCAAGTAGTAAGGAGCAATCTGTCATTTTTGAGAAATTAATTAAATAAAAATTGCAGTGCACTGATGTGTAATTTATGCTCGCAAAAAAGACAACTAACTCGTGGCGCAAAGGCAAGGACTCCGGAAAACCATTTTCAGGGCTGCATCCCACTGTCGGCAGCCCTGAAAATGGTTGTCCGTGGTTTCCCATTTCACACCAGGCAAATGCTGGGGCTGTACCTTAATTAAGGCCACGGCCGCTTCCTTCCCAATCCTAGCCCTTTCCTGTCCCATCGTCGCCGTAAGACCTATCTGTGTCGGTGCGACGTAAAACATCTAGCAAGGACTCCGCTTCGTGAGCGCGGATCGATGGATCGAATCCCGCCGATGGACGATTTTTTCAAATATTTCACATCTCTCACAAATTAAGATGTCTTCAGTAATGTTCATTTTCGAATCAATTCCAATGAATTATTATATTTAGCGGGAAAGTGTTTCTTAAAAAATCGCACAGGAGCTGTTTGAAAAATTAATATATTTCTAGTATTTTGTAGAACTAATTCTATCCTATCTTTTTAAATCACTATCGTGCTGTTCGCGACGAATTACTGCACGAACTAGGATGATATTTTTCATAGAAGCATAGAAACAATAATTATTGCGGCATCTTGCGCAAGTGATAAATGCTGTATTTTTGCATTCGCAGTTTTTTTTAATATATCATTCTATCGCAAAGCGAACATGAACGATGTCCTGTCATCGCACAATTTGGCCGCAAACAACGCGTATTTTAACATGCCGCAGAAAATTTGCGCCGACAACTGATGGTGTACCAGATAATGAAATTTTGTACAATCTGCTCTGGTTGTGGAAGTTCTTGAAGACACCTTAATTTGTGAGAGATGTGAAATATTCGAAAAAATCGTCCGTCGGCGGCAGTCGATCCAGCGATCCCGCGCTTATAAAGCGGAGCTTTTGCCGCTGCGCCACGAGCTCGTTGTGTTTTACGCAAATATATCTTGCACATAGCGCAGTGCAAATTTTCATTAATTAATTTCTCGGAAACGGCTGAAAATTGCGCCTTACTACTTGTAACCGTTATAATCGTGATCATGTCCTACACGTGTACCAAGGATGGATTGAATCGCCGTAGCCTCCCCTTGTTAGTGGCATTAATTTAATTAGTCCCCAGGTCTGATTCCTAGCTGGCTCGAGGATTTTAACTAACTTTGAATAATTCCTCTAGCTCGAGGGGTTGTATCTTATTATGAGTCTTCATTACAGACAATATATCTCGCTACTAATCAGTGCCAACAGTGCATATATTTGTCCCCATGCGATTGACGTTAGGAGGGGCATCCTATCGTAAAACTGGGCTGATGTTCTGTCCAGAATACACACTCATAATCACATGTAGACCTACCAACATAGAGAACTTCAAACTCAGTTAGTGGGCAGAATTTCAGCAGAAGTTATAGCCGCAGTAAAGATGCATTATAGCCATGATATTAAGAGTTTACCGAGTGTCCATTATGACAAAAATAGGGAATGTTTATATTTAATGGTGTCCACATAATCGGCTTACGTCAGTAGAAATTTTCAACATGCGACGTTGGTTGAAGTGTGCCAGCGAATGTCGTTGGTGTGATTCGAACATTCGGAGCGAATGAACGTGTTGATGACATTCCCGACACAGGCTGCCAGCATTCGAGAACTGCAGTTATTGACTGTTATCTCAGACTATTGACTCGGAGAAACCCCGAGTGAATGCCTCAGGACTAAACTCGGAGTTCGTGGTGGGTGGTGGACACACAGGAAAGCACATGATTTATGCTTTATTTATTTACTGTTATATGATGGCAATGTGCATTCCTGAAGATCATTGAGAAGTCCTGCTCATGAACCTTGACATTATGCAGTCCCTTACAAATGGGCTAGTAATCGTGCCGGTTGAATTCACTAGAATTGGCGTAGAGTGCTGTTCATTAATGAATTCCGCATATGTCTGAACGCCGACTATCGCGCACAACGTTTTCTGAGAGATCGAGATAATACTTCGCCTCAGATGCTGAGCACTACGCGTGCAGCAAGATTGTGGCTATTTGATGTTCTGGGGTGGAATTACACCGGGTCACTGCTCGCCTTTCTGCATTGTTCATCACACACACATAATGATCCAATGTATAGGAAATACATTCTCTAAACATTAGGGGAAACGTATCTCCAGCACCTTGGAACAGACTTCATGTTAATTGACGATAACTCCCATTTCCATTGTACAATTGTCATCAGCTCTTTCCTTCATCGTTATGGTAACACCAGAATTGAGTACCATGCCTGTTTCACCGACTTGAGCCCACTGAACATGTTGTGGATAAACTGAGACGAGCTTTTTGTGTCAATCTTGACGGACCATGCCATTTCGACCACTTAACGCAGAATCACCTGAATTATCAGTGAAGAATGTATCAACTTGAACCTAGATTTGATAACCTTGTGGAGAGTATTCGAATACAGATTCAAGCATGTACACAAGGAAGGGGACGTGCTTACAGCTGTTACCAATGTCAAGATTCATGCAAGAAAAGTATCATGAAATAAATAAATAATAAGTGGTGAAAACCTTTCCTCAAGTGTTCGGTTTAAAATATTTATGGATTGGGAAGACTGCCTAGACAACCTATGAACTGAATAATGTATGTTCGGTGTGTCGAATAGGAGAATGTCTTAAAAATTATTGGAAACACTTTAGAGGTGTGTCAACAGTGGGTTTTTAAGCCGTTTGCCTCATTAATCCTTGCATATCAACCTCAATGACCAGCGCTTAAAAGTGTAGAGGACACCTGATCGACTGCAAATATTGCATTTACGAAACTTTACCCCAGATGTAGTATTTGCTGTCATGATCGAATCGTACAGTTTGATTGCGCAGAATTGTCTGAAATCCAATTTGTCTTCGCTCGAGTCTCCTTAACTTCGCAGTGGAGAGGGGGATAAGACGCATTGCTTTCCAACAGATTCCATTTTCACAGGGACAGCTTTTGTGAAGCTCAGAAAACTTTGGCTTGCTCCTGTCACAAGTCTTCGCCATACAAGAAGTGTACACCCAATTATGAACTGTTGCTTTGGATCTCAAGTTTTGATCAACAAAATCAGAGCGTAAATGAGGATCGAGCTTTCACAGTACCATAATTAGAAAAGAATATCTCTGCCAGTGGTATATTGCATGGGGATCATTTCAACCAACCACTTCGACAAGAAAATACAAAATTATAACGACGTGGTGTAGTGGTTAGTGTTATTAACTGCCAGTCATGGAGTCCCGGGTTCGATTCCCGGCAGAGCCATGAAATTTGAAAAGTGGTGTGAGGGCTGGAATGGGGTCCACTCACCTAAAGTTGAGTATTAATGAAGATGTGAAGATGATGTTAGAAGAGGAGGGGTGTAATAAAGATGAGTTGGATCTGTTGAAACAGGAGATAAGAAGTTTGGAGCGTGACCTGAGAGAAACGAAGAGATTAGTAGAGAGGGGTGAGCAAGAAAGCGTCAGATAGAATATTTTCATATATGGTGTGCAAGAAGAGGGAAAAGAGACTAAAGTGGAACTAGTGTACAAAGTGGTGGAAGTGGTTCAGAATAGGATGAAGATGAACTTTAGTGAAGTTGATATAGACGATGTGCACGTTGTGGGGAAAGTTAAGGGAAGGAGGCCCATCAGAGTGAAATTATTATCTACATTGATGACTGACAATGTGATAAGGAATTCGAACAATTTAAAAGGAGAGAAAGTATGGATAAGAAGGGAGATGCGCAGGGAAGCCATCGAGGAGAACAGAATCCTGAACAGACATTTAAGGGAGGCAAAAACAAGGCCTTAAAGCATATGTTAGATGGCAGCAATTAGTGGTTGGAGACGGCAGATGGACACGTATATGGGTGGTGGGCCGGCTAAAGAAACTTGATGAGGAACACCAACAGCAACAGAAAGAGACCTTGACGGCAGAGGGAGTAGCAACGAAGGGCACAAGGAAAAGTGGCAGTGAAGTAGAGGAGAGTGATATTACGGAAGTGAGCGAAGTCCACATCATATCAGGTGCAGGAAGTAGAGAACGGCTGAACAGCAGTGCCAGCAACCAGATGGTCGGGAATGCAGAGACCTTGAAGAGCCAGCACAACGCAGAGGTGGATGAAGCAAGTAATCTGTCACGAGTGGTGCTGACTGAAGTGAAAGGGGTGAAATAATGTAATAGGAGACAGGGTAATGATTCATCCTCACCGAGTAAAAGGAACACAGAAAGTAGAATGGAGAGAAGACAGGTGCTAAATAAGGAAGAATAATTAAGTTTGAAAGATTTATGGGGAAGGAAAAAAGGCGTATGTACGGAGAAAGGGAAGGAGGAGGAGAGAAAGGAAGAAACGGAAGAGGAGAGAGATGGAGAAGACTTGCAAGGAAGAGTGACAATGAGTAGGGGTGGAAGTGGAGAAGCACAGAAGCGGAGAGGGGGAGGGAATACATAACTAGATATGACGATAGGGTTGTGGAATATTGAGGGTTTGTGAGGAAGCTAGGGAACAAAGAAATTGAGAAATTAGTAAAGGAGTTTGGGATCATTGCCTAGTAGAGACTTGGTTAGGGAAAGTGGTAGAAATTGAATGGGATGGGTATAGAGTAGTCAACGTGATATTAAAAATATGGGGAAGATGGGAAGGAACCCTGGTGGGATAACAGTTTTAATAAAAAAATGGGATAGCAGGGAGGGTAGATAGGATACAAAATGAGGTAAAAGGGGTGGTGTGGTATAGAATTTAAATAGGAGGTGACGCGAAGGAGGCAATTTGTCTGGCTATATTATATAATCATCCTAAGGATTCAGTTCAAGCGAATAATTTTTTTTGAAGAACTGATTGAATAAATTAACAAAATTAAAGGCCTGTATGTGGAAAATGGAATGATATTAATGGGGGATTGGAATGCAAGAGTAATAGGGTACCAGTTTATGGGAGGGAGGATACCGAAGTGAGAGAGTATAGAAGAAGCAGTAAGGACAAAGGTATACATAGTTATGGAGTAAGGTTGTTAGAGTTATGTGCTATAGAAGAATTATATATTTTAAACGGATGGATGAATGGAGACAGTAAGGGGGAACTGACATTCATCACATCGAAGGGAGGGAGTGTGGTAGATATAGGAGTAAGCATGGAAACATCTTTAAGTAAAATAATAAGTTTTGAGTTGGCGGAATGTGGGACAACAGAGCACATGCCCATTAAGATAAAAATAAGAGATGATAATGGTGAAGTGAAGAGAGGGGTAGGAAAAAGGTTGAGGTATAAGGAGGCATGGAAGTATATCTGGAATGATACTACGAGTGAGAAATTGAGCTCGGAGTTAAAAGAGAGGGGAGATAGTATAAGGGTAGAAATTGAAAGGGCGCTGGAAGGAGATGATATGGATAAAGTTTCAAAATTAATAGAACTCCCAGTATGGAAGGTGGGAAAGAAAGTGAAGATAAGAGAAGAGGGAGACAAAAATAGTCATGGGGTGGTTTGATGAAGACTGCAAGAGGAAACGAGAGGTTGTAATGACAGCTCAAACAGAGTTTTAGAAGGGAGAGAAACAAGAAAAAGGGAGGAATATTGCGAATTAAGAAGAGATTACAAGAAGTTGCTGAACGAGAAAAAGAAATGCTGGAAAGAGGCGGAAGCTGAAAGAGTAAATGGATATTGTAAGGAGAAAAGATTTGAGAGGATTTGGGAAGCTATAAATAAGATAAATAGAACTAGACCTGTGGGGAAGGGAACGAATATAGTTGAAAATGAGTGGGTAGGATATTTTAGAGGTCTTTTATGTGGGCGGGGAGACTGGCATGGGGATATGGGTAAGACTTACATTGTAAGAGAATTACAAGCAGGAGTACAGATACTAGATGCGGGGATAACAAGACAGGAAGTAATTAAGTTGTTAAGGAGAGCAAAAAGTAATGCAGCGGTTCGGGCGAACGGTATTACTAACAGGGTATGGAAGGAAGTACAGGCAAATGAACCGATGTTGAAGGTGATGGTTAAATTTTTGAACAAGATATGGGAAACGGCGAAATTTCCTAGCGAGTGGAGAAAAGGGGTATTATGTCCAATATAAAAGAATAACGGGAGTCGAAGTGATCCTAATAATTATAGAGGAATAACACTCCTTGTCTCGTTGTCGAAGGTATATACAGGGATTCTAGCCGATAGGATTAAAAATTGGGCAGAGAAGTATGGAAGTATATCGGAGTATCAAAATGGGTTTAGAAAAGAGAGGAACACGGTGGATAATGTGTGGATTTTGGATACCTTAATTACGAAGTATATGAAGATAGCTGTGATGAGATTATATGCAGCAGCAGTAGATTTAGAGAAAGCCTTCGATGCAGTGAATAGGGAGGCGTTATTTACTAGATTAAGGGATATTGGGTTATCGAAGAAAATGAGGATGGCAATAGAAGGAATATATGAGAAAGTAATGGTGATGGTTAAATTACAGCGGGGTGGGTTGAGTAAGTGTATTGAGTCGAAGAGGGGTGTGAGATAAGGTTGTAAGCTGTCACCGATGTTATTTTTATTGTTTAAAAAAATGTATTAGATAGACATGGAGGAGAGGGATGGCAATGTTCTTGGATAGGTAAGCGGGAGATACCGGGACTGCTACTTGCAGGCCATTTATTGATCTTAGCACTAACAGCAAGTGGGTTGCAAAGAGGGTTAGAAGAGGTTGTGGAATATACTAGAAGATGGGCACTTAGAGTAAATGTATGGAAGACGCAGATAATAGTATGTAGGAAAAGGAAAGCCAGGAAAGAAGAAAAATTTTGGACAGTAGAGCAGTAAGAAATCACGCCAGAAAGAAATTGAGTATTTAAGTGTAATAATGTAGTAACGGATCTCGGAAGGATAAGAACAGAAGGGACAGATTTAAGGGGAGGGGAGCACTTGCAGCAGTGGGGTTATTATAAAATAAATTCCCGGATATAAAGTATAAAATTCAGAGAATGGTGTTCCAATCACTGGTTAAAGGAACAATGTTATATGGGATAGAAGTTTGGGGACTGGAGGAGAGTAGAAAGGAACTAATCCAAGTGGTGGCGAAATTGAGTAAGATTATGTTGGGGGTTCCAGACTGTACTGCAAATGTGGGGACTAGATTAGTATGTGGCTGTACCTTAATTAAGGCCACGGCCGCTTCCTTCCCACTCCTAGCCCTTTCCTGTCCCATCGTCGCCATAAGACCTATCTGTGTCGGTGCGACGTAAAGCAACTAGCAAAAAAAAGATTAGTATGTAAGGAATCGATAGAAATTACAATAGCTAAGAGGGTGATGAAATGTTGGATGAGATTGGAAGGAGGGAAGGGAGGATATTTAATACAAGAGGTGTATAGGTTCCAGAAAAGTATGGAGAACGAAGGGTACTAGGTGAATAAGTGTAAAAATAAATTACAGAATTTAGGGTTAGGAGATCTAGGGTGTGAGGGATGGGGAGATAGGAAAGAATGGGTATGGAAAAGGGTAAAAGGGAGAGTGGCAGAACTAGAAAGACAGAGTTTAATAATGGAATGTAGGGAAAGAGATTCGCTATCAGTATTAAACAAACTGGTGGAAACAATGAACCCGAGAACCGAATTTGAGGGCAAAGGGGGTAAAAGAGATTTATACTGGTGGATAATAGGAGTTCCGAAAAACAGGGGATGGGTAGGTCGAGCAAATAAAGATAGATGTATTTTATGTTAGGATGGATAGTCGGACCTGCATATATTTAACCAGTGTAGTGCGTTAAAGGAGATTAAAATGAAAGTGTCGAATAAGAAAGAGATAGAAAAAGATGACATCATGGCTGTGCAGAGAATGGGAAAGAGGAACAAATATTTCAAAATATTTAAATTTGCTTAGAGCTAGAATTTTTAAGAAATTAAGGGAATAACAGGTAGAATGGTGTTTCAGAGGAATGGGAAGTAACATGTAGACGAAACTGTTAGATAATATATAATGTAAATATAATAATAAGAGATCTGTATATACTGGAAGTATTTAAAAAAAGTTGTAGATATTGGTAGAAGATTGTATTAAGAGAAGAACAGGTAATATCTAGAAAGGGGTGAATAAGATGTTGTCGAATGTGTTATGTACAGTGAATATAGTGACGATAAGGAGAGATTGTAGATATTTGTATTAAGAGACGAGTTGGTAATAGCTAGATAAGGATGAGGATGATTTAGACAAAAGGAGGAAATGGTAGATATTGGTAGAAGAGTGGATTAAGAGTCGAATAGGTAATATCTAGATAGGGGTGAAGAAGACATTTTCGAATGTTTTGTGTTTCAGTTAATGTAGTGACAAAAAGAAGAGACTGTAGATGTTGGTATCAAGAAACGAGGTGGTAATAGCTAGATAGGGATGAGGATGAGTTGATAAATGTGTTATATGATAGATAATCTAGACACAATAAGAAGAAGCCTGTAAATATTGGTAAAAGATTCTAACAAGTGATGAGTAGGTAAATGCTAGATAAGGGTGAGGTAGGAAAACCTTTTTATAAAGAAATTAGATAGGTGAAGATAAGTTGGGAGAGGACCTGTAAAGAGATGGTATAATAATTGAGTTGGTAATGTAAAGAAATGTGCAATTAGTGAGTGGTTTTTAGACTAAGAGTCGTAAATAAGATGGAAGAACTGTGAGAAATAAGGAAACTGTTGAATTGTTGGCAAGTTCGGTGTTGTTAAAAGTGTTTAAATATTAACTATAGGACATAGCGGATGAAAATGAGCATGCAGTGTGCAAACTACAGAGGATAAGTTACAAATGAGATAGATGAAGGAGGGTGTAAATGAGAAAGGGTGATTGAAAGATATGGGATAAGTAGGGGGAGGTATAAGACGTGGAAGGGTAGGGTGGGACTGGCCCATCCCAAGGTGAAAGGAATAAGCATGTCCGCACATGGTGGAACAGGAGAGTGAAGGATGGGTGCAGACAATGTGTAAGAAAGGCGACTCGGATCAGCAGACGGGACAGTAGATAAGAGCGCGACGGGTCGCATGATGGACTGGTTTCCGCCTCATGTGATTCGCTACTCAAAGAATGGGAGGGAAGCACATTGCCAACTAAGTGTAGGTGGGGGAAGACACCTGACCCACGGTGTGTGGCTGGCAGTGGTATCACGGGCTGGACGGGCTCTCTCCTTACCAGGGCGATACCGTGACCAGCTAATTTTTCTGTTAATTAGCTGTAGGTTGTTGAATAAATAGTTAGCACGTTAGAGTTGATGTAGGGGGTGCCCTAACATGCGGTTAGGACATCTGCCCATGTTAGAGGGAGCTCAGCAGTTTTAGTGAAGGGGGTGCCGTGCGTGGGTCTGGTATTCCGCCTGTGCGGGGCGCCAATAAATTAGTTAGAGTATGTAGTTAAGTAGTTTTAAGAGATATAGTAGATATTGTTTGTTTGTATTTTGTTCCTGTGTGTTTCGCTGTCTTTATTGCCTGTAAGCCGATGGTGTATACTAGGGTGGGGAATAAAGAGATGTTCTATTCTAAAAAGAATGGGGTCTACTCAGCCTCGGGATGTCAAATGAGTAGGGGTGGGTTCGATTCCCACCTCAGCCATCCTGGAAGTGGTTTTCCGTGGTTTCACACTTCTCCTCCAGGCAAATGCTAGGATGGTACCTAACTTAAGCCACGGCCGCTTCCTTTCATCTTCCTTGTCTATCCCTTCCAATCTTCTCATCCCCCACGAGGCCCCTGTTCAGTATAGCAGGTGAGACAGCCTGGGAGAGGTACTGGTCATTCTCCGCAGTTGTATCCCCGACCCAATATCTCACGCTCCAGGACACGGCCCTTGAGGCGGTAGAGGTGGAATCCTTCGCTGAGTCCGAGGGAAAAACGAATATTTAATCTTGGAACATTAGCTACCGGCCGTAGCGGTGTTGAAACACAGGATCCCGTGATATCTCCGAAGTTAAGCAACATTGGGCGTGGTCAGGACTTGGATGGTTGCTACGCGCTGTTGGCGGAGGGTGAGGGTATGGAGGAGCGGAAAGGAACTGACCAACGTACCGTACGTAAACTTCGGCTCAGGCACACCTCTGCGGAGGTTCAACCTGCCTTCGGGCAGAATACACCCTTACCTTACCCTGGAGCATTAAATAATATAACAGTGGCATATTTCGGTTTCTTTTCTGTTACCGAATGAAAGTATGTAATAATTTTGAAGTATACATTTTCTTCGGTTATAAGAAAAGCAAGCAATTAAGCTTGTGGTTTTACGTGAAATTTAGTATTGTGCGCATAGCCGTGATATCTCGAGTTTTACGGAGTATTGTAACCTCAGGAACGTGACTTTTGTTCCAAACGTCTCATTTGCAATGGCTGAAATTCGGACACAACTTGGGAACAAAGTTCCTAGAGCACACTCTTTACCCTCCAGGGATGGTTTTCCCTCGGACTCAGCGAGGGATCCAATCACCACCGCCTCAAGGGCAGTGTCCTGGAGCGTGAGACGTTTGGTCGGGGGAAACAACTGGAGAGGAGGACCAGTCCCACCCCCAAACGGCCTCACCTGCTATGCTGCATAGGGACCTTGTGATGGGATGGGAAGATTGGAAGGGATTGACAAGGAAGAGGGAAGGAAGCGGCCGTGGCCTTAAGTTAGGTACCATCCCGGCATTTGCCTTGAGGATAAATGGGAAACCACGAAAAACCACTGCGAGGAAGTCTGAGGTGGGGATCGAACCTACGTTGACCTCCCGAGGCTGAGTGGACCCCGTTCGAGCCCTCGTACTACTTTTCAAATTTGGTGGCAGAGCCGGGAATCGAACCCGGACCTCCAGGGGTGGCAACTAATCACGCTATTCACTACACCACAGAGGTGGCTTACTGCTGCTACTACTACTACTACTACTACTACTACTACTACTACTACTACTACTACTACTGGAAATTGATTGATTGCGTGTGGCTTCCGATGAGGCCTGGTGAAGGTCATTCTGTTTGACGTCCATGAGTGACCTGTGTGTCTAAGTGTGTGTGTGTGTGTGTCTGTGTGTGTGTGTGTGTGTGTGTGTGATGATAATGAAGTAGGGAGAGGGTGAAACGCGTTGTCGGCATATAGAATATTCCTGTCAAATAACAGCAAAGGAGCTGCACAGTTCCGATGGACTGATGACTGTCGACAACGCCTTATGCCATCACTCTATATGAATACTCCGGAGAAACTTGGAACTGAACCCAGGCTTTTGGCACGCATCTAGTGATTAGAAGTTTTATACCACCACCTCTCCTGCTATGATGGCCAACAGTCTGATTTAATATATTTTCCTCTACCGGAATTCGAACCAGCAAACAACGATTGTAATAATGATAATAATAAATGTACCGAAGGTACACCCACCACGCGCATTAAAAATTAAGCACCTTGGATAAGGCCATCTGCAAGATAAACATTGAAACTACTAGTACAAGAAGTCTGGACATTTTCCGACAGATGTCTCGACTATCAACATATGTTGTAGTGATGGGACATTCGATTCATTTTACTGAATCGATTCATTTGACTCCGTTCACCTTACTGAATCGGTACAGTGATCCGATTCACGGCTTATTAGAGTCACCGCTCCTACTGCATCTGTGTAGTATGTAATGGTAAGACAGCAGCAACAGCATTCATTGTTGTCTGCTGCCACCTGGTCTTCATACTATGAACTCCTTTCTTAGAAAAAATGCTAGTCACTCTAATACACTGAAGGTTTCCGGCGACGCAGGGTGGGAAAGGTCCTGGATTTGCAAGGTAGCAGCCATGATCTTAATTAAGGTACAGTCCCGGCATTTCCTGGTGTAAAAATGGGGGAAGTACGGAAAACCATGTTAACGGCTGCCGACGGTGGGATTCGAACCCGCCATCCCCCGAATTCAAGCGCAGAGCTACGCGATACTAACCTCACATCCAACTCGCTAAGTCATTTTTGAAAATATGTACTGTATTTTTCTATCAGCAGAGGATTGTTTTAAATCGTCATTTTTTGTATAAGCTAACCGAGATGTACAGTAGCCCACTGGTTTTCTGATTCAACATACTGTTGGTTAAGTTATTGCGTCAGTCGGATCACTTACTGTCCACATATTACTGAAGTCTTGTGCAACGATGTGACATACGAACTGAGACAATACTCAGCCGTTCTTCCCAATATAAAACAGGTACTTTTCAGTGGTCATGATCATGACTCATAGTCATAGGGCAGGCTATAGTTGAGTTTAATTAATTGTCTAATGTCAACTAAGTTATAATACTAAGATTCATTAAACTAATAAATAGTATAACCTAATAGCTTACCTACTTACTAGCTACTTTAGAATTATGTTTTGACTACCTTTTTAACTCAGAAAATAAATCCATCTATTATTTAAACCTCCCTGTAAGAAGAGGACAGTGTGTACCATGGCTCGGTACTGTATGTATTGTTTCAAAGGAAGCCCGGCTTTCCGCCAGTGTCCACTGTCCAGTGAGCCGATAAGGAGCCGTGTGTATCTGTGTCTCACTGAGCCGCGCTCGTTCACGATTCTTTCGATGTGCCATGATTCACTGTCTCGCTGCAGCGGAAGCTCGGCTCCCCGTCAACGTCCAGTGAATGCCCTACTCAGCACTGTCCGCTGGGAGTAAGCTGAATCGTGTGCCGTGAGCTCGCCGTTCCTGTGAATCGATTCACTCGGGCACTTGTATGAATCTAGACACTGCTTCGAATCATGCATTCAGTAGCCAACACTAATATGTTGTGCCCCATGGAGTGAAGATGAACTATTAAAGTTCAAGATAATTTTTTTGTGTTATGGTTTCCTAAACTGGAATCTTTACTGTTAGTTTTTGATGTTCAAAAGTTATCAACACTTCTATCTCTTCCCGCTAACTTAAGGCGGTGGCCAATAAGAAATTTTGTACATTTATTTTTCTACCAATCGAAATCTTCTGTTACTTATTAAATTAACCAATGAGAATTGAGGGTGTGTCAGGGCCTAGGCCCTGAGTGTTCTGGAACGTTCCTCTCAGCTATAAAAGCTGAGGGCTAGTGAGCCATGTTGTTTTAGTGATCGCTCCAGTCTAGAGTGTGTACGTAATGGAGGTAGGGGGAAAGGCTCCCTCGTCCATCTTCGGGAGGATCACCAGCTCAAGGTAATGGCAGTTTCGTCTTAACTATGTAATAGTCTTTGAAGGCTAGCCCGATGGGAATTATTTAAATCTGTAGTAATGTAACTTTATTTTCTAAAATGTAAATTGCAAACTTGAAATGTACAAAAAATTTCAAACGAAGAGTGAGGTACCCTCTTATACTCCCTCTCAACTTGATATTGGGGTGACTATGATTTTGTAACCTTTACATCTATCTTGTAATTTCTGTAACTGAAATATTTTTCTCCATATAGTCACCTCCGTACTATAGGCTTACCCTCTGTAATGTCGGGCCATAATCCCAAATAGGGTTTTATGCAGTTCATGTAAATTTCAAGGAGAGCAAGTTTCCGCCTTCTTACCATCTTGATTTTCGGCCAGTAATTTTAACCTTTTGTTTTTATCAAAGGCCAGGTAGTATGGGTACTCGTTAACCCTGTTACAGTTAACATCATTCATTTCATGTTTAGGCAATCAGACTGTTCAGCAGTTAAGAGAGTGAATACTGTTTGTTTTGTTAGGCCGGGAACTTGTACATTTCGCGAATAACCATCTGAAGTGTAAATCTGTAGAGCAAAGATGCTTCTCCACCGATGTAAGAAATTGGAAGATCCGTCTCCTTGATTATTGATTGAAAGGAGCAGTAGTGCTCAGGTAACATTTGTAATTAGGTATCTTTAAGCTCATATTGTTAATTTATTGTTATCTGATTACTCATGACCTCTCTAAATTGTTCCTCAGGCTTACGAGAAAAATATTTGTACCTGATTTATTACCTACTTAGCAAGTGTAAAATTTAAAATTTGGAAAGAAAGAACAGCAGAAAAGGAAATATAGCTCCTATTTTAAAGTATTAAATTAATCTTTTACTCTTCTATATCCATCCATTCAGGCCCGCACCATCTTTCACCTCTGCGTTCCACAGATTTCCCGGAACAATAACAACCACAACAGCAACAAAATGGCATATGGCATATGGCTTCCTGAGGGGCCTGGTTCAGTTCTTTCTAACTGAAACGTATAGACAAACCACGGTGCCAGAGAACCTTGTATTGACGCCTGAACGAGGCCACTAAAGGAACTGATGTAGGAGCTTTCAACAGGTATTGATATTATTGAATATTACGTGCCTTCTAAACCCCTATCCGGAAATATTTTAAGTGGGAAAATCATATTAATGATGAAACGAAAAAATGAAAGGGCGTATGACTTTTAGTGCCGGGAGATCCCAGGACGGGTTCGGCTGGCCAGGTGCAGGTCTTTTGATTTGACACCCGTAGGCGACATGCGCGTCTTGATGACGATGAAATGAAGAAGACAACACATACACCCAGCCCCAGGGAAAGTAAACAATTATGTTAAAAATTCCCGACCCTGCCGGGAATGGAACCCGGGACCCTGTGACCAAAGGCAAGCACGCTAACCATTTAGCCATGTAGCCGGACATGTTAATGATGATTACCTCAGATGTCGACTGTGTGTATTTACGAAGGCCATCCGGAAAGTGGTACCCGTTTGCGCAATAAAGACACAGGGGTAAATTTTAACAAATATACACATTTTTATTGGAAACAGCATACTTTACACCACTTCTCCACATAATCTCCAAGCAAATTTAGGCATTTGTCATAACGTGGGACGAGTTTTTGTATTCCAGCGTCATAGTCCTCCACCACCAGCGTATTGAGATACGTGGTCACGGGTCGTTTAAGTTCTTCATCACTGTCAAATCTTTCTCCCGGCAGAAAGTCTTTAAGCTTCGTAAAGAGGTGAAAATCCGAAGGGGCTAAGTCCGAATTATACGGAGAAAGGTCGAAAGTTTCCCACTTGAATTGCTGCAAAAGTTGTTGCGTTATCGCAGCTGCACGAGGCCTGGCATTGTCATGAAGGAGAATGACGCCTGTGGACAAAAGACCTCGCCGTCGATTTTGTTATTGCCCGCTGTAATTTCTTTAATGTTTCACAATACGCATTAGCATTAACTGTGTCTCCAAGGGCCATAAAATCAATGAGCAGTACACCTCGGCGATCCCAGAAAACGGTTCCCATGAGTTTCCTGGCGGACAGGACTGTCTTGATTTTTTTTTTTTTTTTTTTTTTGGTTTGGTTGGTGAATGAGCATGATGCCACTCCATTGACTGTCGTTTACTCTCAGGTGGTGCATAACAAACCCATGATTCGTCCCCAGTAACAATGCGAGTCAGGAAAGAGTCTCCTTCATCGGAATAACGTCCCAGAAACGTCAGTGCTGCAGCCATACGCTTTGTTTTGTGCTCCTCTATAAGCATGCGATGGACCCACCTTGCAGAGATTTTTGAATAATGCAGATGGTCTTTGACAATTTCATGAATAATTGTTCGAGACACATTAGGAAAATGTTCACAGAGTTCATCAATTGTGACGCACCAATCGTTCCTCACGCATTCGTCTACTGCGCTCAGCAGTTGGTCTGTAATGACAGATGGTCTCCCTGAACGCTCCTCGTCGTGTGTATTCCCCCTCCCCAGGTTGAAGTTGCGACACCATCGCCGAACAGACACTCGTCCATCACATTGTCTCCATGCACCTCCGTTAATTGGCGATGAATATCATAAGGTCGAACGTTTCGTGCATTAAGAAATTTGATCACGGCCCTCACTTCACAACTGGTGGGGTTCTCAATTTGTTTAAACGTTTTAAACGATCACAGACACAACACAGGCAATGCTAGCGTCACGCAACCTCGCGCAGAGCAGGCAAACAAGCCACTGACGCGGTCTGACCTTGCCCAGCGGCTACCCGAGTCGTCAGCGCTTCATGCGGCGCTAACGGGTACTACTTTCCGGATGGCCCTCGTAGTTTTGATGGTACGTGAATGTTCTTGTGAGTCTATTAAGTTGTTTCGCTATTTGTCCCTGAGGATCCCAACATAGAACTGTGATCAGCACTCATAGCACACATAGCAGGGAATCCGAGAGATCTTTGGAACACAGAAGGGACAGAACTGTGCTGAGTGAACACCAACGTCCTTCTACAAGCCGACCTTAATAATATGGTGACTTATGGTTACTAACGCACCAAAATTCCTCTGGCTATGATAAGGATATAAGAGTACTGTCAGCCACTCGATCATGAGTGTTAGATAGTTTTACAATATTAATAGTTGAATTGAAAATATTAAACTGGGCGATTTGTTGAATGAATCGGTTCACAGAAGCTTGTAATGTTCGAAATAAATATGCAGTCAAATTTCTCCACGTTCTCAAGTTGTCAGTATGGTGCATTCTGGTGTACTG
The DNA here is from genome assembly GCF_040414725.1 of Anabrus simplex. Classification (NCBI taxonomy): domain Eukaryota; kingdom Metazoa; phylum Arthropoda; class Insecta; order Orthoptera; family Tettigoniidae; genus Anabrus; species Anabrus simplex. Next base: position 1,092,299,342 of record NC_090266.1, read on the forward strand.
GGCCAATATACAGTACACGCTGTACTCTAATAAATCCAAAACAGAAATATGTATTTGTAGAAGATTATAGTTTGCCAATATTTGGGGCTGTAATTATCTAATTGGCTTAGCTGCTGGCTTCCCGCTTAGAAGGCTGAGGTTCGAATCCCAGTCAATTCTGGGTCGAGAGTTTCATCTAAAGAATCAGGTGACCTTAGGAAGGGCATCCGGTCTTTAACCCTCGACCAGAACCGAAGTGAGGCTGAGTGGTTCGAGCGACCGCAAATTTATTTCATTGACACCAACACCAAAGTTTCCTTGGTAAAAATTGTATTACTTTATTCAATCCGTTTACCCTCCAGGGTTGGTCTTCCCCTCGGACTCAGCGAGAGATCCCACCTCTACCACCTCAAGAGCAGTGTCCTGGAGCGTAAGACATTTGGTCGGGGATACAACTGGAAGGAATGACCAGTACCTCGTCAGGGCGGCCTCACCTGCTATGCTGAACAAGGGCATTGTAGAGAATATGAAGATTAGAAGTAATAGGCAAGGAGTACGGAAGGAAGCGGCTGTGGCCTTAAGTTAGGTACCACTCCAGCATTTGCCTGCAGGAGAAGTGGGAAACCACGCAAAACCACTTCGAGGATGGCTGACGTGAAAATCAAACCCACCTCTACTCATTTGACCTACCGAGGCAGAGTGGACCCGCTTCCAGTCTTCGTACCACTTTTCAAATTCCGTAGTCTAACCGGCATTCAAACCCGGGCGTCCGTGGGTGGCAGCTAATCACACTAAAAACTACAGCAAAGAGAAACGAATTGATGCACTTGCGTAATAATGTTACCAGATATTTAAAAACGCACCGTTTATAATTTCATTTGTATTAAAATATGTGCTGATCATTAGCCAATAGCACTATGCGTGGTAACATGTAAACACGAAGCAATTTGCTAAGATTAATGACCATAACGGCCTACCCTTCAAAGGAAAGTAACTTACTGCCAGATTTATATCTAATAATAAACAGGCCAATAGGTCAGGTCAGAGGCACACACACACACACCCACCCACCCACCCACACATACACACACAGTTGTGAGAGTAAGTTATATGAATGCCTATGTAATCTGAGTATGGTCAGTATAGGAGCAGATATACGGTAGCTTATATGCTGGAGGACTGGAGGACTTCACTTCGGTTTCTAATAAATCATCTGCACCTTTTATCTTCAATAAGCCTTGTTATTTAGAAGTTATCAGAGTACCGTAATATATGCCAATAAGTTAGGTATCACGTATTTGGAACTTTTAATAATACAATCATAATTTTTCGACATGTTATATGACATCTTCTATTGGACTCGAGTTATGACTCTGGTTCGAACCCAAGATGCTTTCATTCGAGACATAATTCAAAATTTTATCGTCTCACCTTCGGCTACGCGACACACCCTGTCAACGTGGGAGCAAAGGTGTTTGTGCATGTGGCCGGAGATAGCTCAGGCACTGCAGTGCTCAATGACGGGTTGTTTGACAGTGTGTTGATACACGAATAATGATCCTTAATACACTGACTGACAGAGCAAATGCAACACCAAGAAGGAGTGGTCAGAACTTTATGCCAATTGCAGGGTAGACTGACGTCACTGAGGTATGCTCATGATGTGAAATGCGCCGCTGTGCTGCGCACGTAGCGAACGATAAATGGGACACGGCGTTGGCGAATGGCCCACTTCGTACCGTGATTTCTCAGCCGACAGTCATTGTAGAACGTGTTGTCGTGTGCCACAGGACACGTGTATAGCTACGAATGCCAGGCCACCTTCAACGGAGGCATTTCCAGCAGACAGACGACTTTACGAAGGGTATGGTGATCGGGCTGAGAAGGGCAGGTTGGTCGCTTCGTCAAATCGCAGCCAATACCCATAGGGATGTGTCCACGGTGCAGCGCCTATGGCGAAGATGGTTGGCGCAGGGACATGTGGCACGTGCGAGGGGTCCAGGCGCAGCCCGAGTGACGTCAGCACGCGAGGATCGGCGCATCCGCCGCCAAGCGGTGGCAGCCCCGCACGCCACGTCAACCGCCATTCTTCAGCATGTGCAAGACACCCTGGCTGTTCCAATATCGACCAGAACAATTTCCCGTCGATTGGTTGAAGGAGGCCTGCACTCCCGGCGTCCGCTCAGAAGACTACCATTGACTCCACAGCATAGACGTGCACGCCTGGCATGGTGCCGGGCTAGAGCGACTTGGATGAGGGAATGGCGGAACGTCGTGTTCTCCGATGAGTCACGCTTCTGTTCTGTCAGTGATAGTCACCGCAGACGCGTGTGGCGTCGGCGTGGAGGAAGGTCAAATCCGGCAGTAACTGTGGAGCGCCCTACCGCTAGACAACGCGGCATCATGGTTTGGGGCGCTATTGCGTATGATTCCACGTCACCTCTAGTGCGTATTCAAGGCACGTTTAATGCCCACCGCTACATGCAGCATGTGCTGCGGCCGGTGGCACTCCCGTACCTTCAGGGGCTGCCCGATGCTCTGTTTCAACAGTAGAATGCCCGCCCACACACTGCTCGCATCTCCCAACAGGCTCTACGAGGTGTACAGATGCTTCCGTGGCCAGCGTACTCTCCGGATCTCTCACCAATCGAACACGTGTGGGATCTCATTGGACGCCGTTTGCAAACTCTGACCCAGCCTCGTACGGACGACCAACTGTGGCAAATGGTTGACAGAGAATGGAGAACCATCCCTCAGGACACCATCCGCATTCTTATTGACTCTGTACCTCGACGTGTTTCTGCGTGCATCGCCGCTCGCGGTGGTCCTACATCCTACTGAGTCGATGCCGTGCGCATTGTGTAACCTGCATATCGGTTTGAAATAAACATCAATTATTCGTCCGTGCCGTCTCTGTTTTTCCCCAGCTTTCATCCCTTTCGAACCACTCCTTCTTGGTGTTGCATTTGCTCTGTCAGTCAGTGTATTTAAACATGTATGTGAAGGCATGACGAATGCAGAGTTAATTAAGTCAGCACCGATTACAAGGGAAAGTAATGCTCCATGGTCCATTGCTGATGTTTCCGGGCCCATGCACGCCGGTGAGCTTTGTGTCGAGGTTTCACCAAAAGGTCACGAGTAGGTTGTGGGCTGGTGAAGCCTATGCGGTGCAGTTACCTCCTTACAGTCCTGGTAGAGATGGGTTCCTGACTCCCAACATAAAGCTGGGCGGTGATCTGACTCAGAGTAGCCCGTGGAGCGCCCAGTATGGTTCTGCGTAGGTGACGTAATGTCCGTTAGTTAAATACCCGAGTTTTCCCGTCCAGTGGTTCACGCGGGTGGTAACCTTGACAGTGTTGACTTCGGAAACCCGAATTCGCGTGTAATCTCCGCAACGCTATGACCCATGCGCCGTGCGCCGATGATCATCTCACGTTCAAAGTCCGTTAACTCGCGACGAGTTACCATCTTCAAGACACTGATGTCTGTGACAGATTTCTCAGCTACGCCGCAGCTAGCTGCAAAACTCGGGGGTCATACACGGCACATTTTTTTGCTAGCTGCTTTTCGTCGCACCGACACCGATAGGTCTTATGGCGACGATGGGGCAGGAAAGGGCTAAGAGTGGGAAGGAAACGGCCGTGGCCTTAATTAAGGTACAGCCCCAGCATTTGCCTGGTGTGAAAATGGGAAACCACGGAAAACCATTTTCAGGGCTGCCGACAGTGGGGTTCGATCCTACTATCTCCCGGATACTGGATACTGGCCGAACTTAAGCGACTGCAGCTATCGAGCTCGGTACGGCACATTTTCTAATCGGACACCCCTTCCAGCGACTTTTGGCCACTCAGTATACGTATGTACTGTACAAGCACACTAAACCAGAGAGTATACACAAAAACTTCGGGGAGCAGATAATCGTCATGTTTTTCTTCTAAAATGAAGTAACAGCAAACTATAAGAGCAACGATTCGAGGCCATGAAGTGACCCATAAGTAGTGACATACTTCAGAAGAGACGAACATTTATGTCTACTGTATTTGATGTTGTGGTATTCTCCAGAGTAAATCTGAAGTTCTATAATTTAGATGGATAGGTAGACGACCACACCGCTATTACCTCCAAGCCAGCCAACCAACCGACCGACCGAACGACAGACCGACCGACCGGCCGACAAACCGACTGACCGACCGACTGACCGACCGACCAAAATAAAAAGTACCCGAAATAACAACTGATAGTGTTTAAATTACTAACCACGACAGCAAACCCGAGTAGTGCAGTAGATTAGTCACTGACCTATTTTCAAGGTAGCGGATTCTAGTTTAGCTAAAATCGATGCCATTTAGGGGTGTTGACAAATACATGTTGTTGGCCTCTGGCACTTAAAGGAATCTGATGAGACTAAATTTTTATATTCCGGTGTCTGCTAGCGGTTAAACGACCTTTTAAAAGAAATAAGATTCCAGAGTAATCTAAAGTGGCCAAATTGTGTGCGAAATTTCCCGGCCATTTAGATATTTTCTTCTTAAAAATTCTGGAAATGAATCTCACTTATCCAGGTACACTTTTGTTCAGAAAATACCACCAATGTCCCTTGATCACAATAGTGTTTCAACTTCCATAAAGTTTCCATATTTACAGAACTAACACTTGACCATCGCAAAGGCGAAACATCAGCTCTCTAAGACGGACGTGAAGGAAATCCGAAGAAAGAAAAATGAAGTAATGTGCAACGTTATGTTTGGTGTGAAGTGAGGAAGGTATCAGAAATAGGCTTCATTAATGGTTTGCAATGATTGGAGTAAGCAAGGAGGGTTGGCTAGCCCAGTGCAATATTATTAGAGCCTCGAATTCCAAGAGGGAAATGGGGAGAAGTTAATTGTCCATACCGTACCGTTAGAAAGCACAACATAAATAAATAAATTAATATTTTTATTAATAACATTACTATCACTACTCTTATTAATTTCAAAATTTAATTATCCTATACTAGCAGTAATACAAACAGTTCTCCGGCAATTTTAAATTTCGCTCATCGTTTGGGGATGTAAGTAACTTGCGAATCATGTTGCTAGAAGCATGCAAGAGGATGAGAGAGGCTCACACTGAAAAAGGGCGGGACTGTTAGACATTTCATTTCGAACTTAACTCCGCGTTTCTACATGGGGCAGATTTTCTGCACGCAAGTGCACCTTATCAATGTTTAGTGCCTGCTTACTTAAAACTTCCCACACTTCAACGAACAGGATAAAGTTACCGGATATCAGGTAAGAACGGTACTTTTTGCTGATGACAATGTGCAGAACCATTCAGCGGAAAAGCAAACATAAATTAACACAGATAACGCTCACTGACTTGAACGCAAAGCAGGATCTGTGCGCGACACATTTGAACACGACAGATCGTCTCTCACTTTCCAAATTTATGTGTGGATGTATGAAAACAGTACGCCGGGTTCTGATTTTTAAACTTTAGTGTTAATTTCACGCCATGTAATTGGTACACACATTTTGCGATTGCTTTGAGCATGCTTCCGTGCGAAATGCAATCATATCTGTGATCACGCTTAACTCCATCAAACATTCACCTTCACATTACAGTGCACTCTGAAATTCTATCGCGATTGCGATTGGTAGCAGAGAGTGGAGGAACGATCAGGAATACATCAGCGTGATCTATTATACGACGTTACTAAAGTAGTCCACCGACATGAGATAACTGTAACTCAAGTATGTTTGAGCTCGACTAAGTAGCTCAGACAGTAGAGTTCGAACCCTGCTTAGTACCGTGGTATATCAAGAATTTCAAATATGTCAGCCTCGTGTCCGTAGATTCATGGGCACGTGGAACCCCTGTGGGGCAAAATTCCGGCACTTCTACACCTTTAAACCCACAAAAATAGTTAAGACGTTAAACCAATATTATTATTTTGATTATGAAGTATCTTTGCATTGTCATTAAGGTTGCCTTCCGAGTCCGTTGCATACTGGCTAGCCTCTTAGCTCCTGACTTTCGGTTCGTTTCCCGACATGGTTGTGGGATTTTAATCCTAAGTGGTTAATTCGCTTGGCTCGGAGACTAGGTGTTAATGCTGCCACCATTATTCCTGCAGCTCAAACACAACATTACCCTCCACGGGAACAACACACAGTTTCCCAAACGTAACAGTCGTCACCCACCCTCATCGGATGGTCTACATTGAAACATCAGCATCCACGTGTATGTGTATTAGCCACACATTATTATTATTATTATTATTATTATTATTATTATTATTATTATTATTATTATTATTATTATTATTATACAGAGGCTGTTGTGGTTCAAACAACTCTGATCAAGTTATGATATTTTTCTACAATCTGCTATACGTCGAACGGACACAGATAGGTCTGATAGCGACGATGAAATAGGAAAGGGCTAGGAGTGGGAACAAAGCGGCTGTGGCCTTAACGAGGGTACATTCCGAGCATTTGCCTGGTGGGAAAATGGGAAACCGCGGGAAACCATCTTCAGGGTTACCGATAGTGGGATCGAACCCAACGCAAGCTCACAGTTACGTGAACCAAACCACTCGGTTGAAAATTTCTGTGTGACTTTAACGTCTCTATGATCCACTAAGCAAGTTACCGAACGAGTTGACCGTGCAGTTAGGGGCGCGGGTAGCTGTGAGCTTGCATCCGGGGGCTAGTGGGTTCGAATCCCACTGTCAGCAGTCCTGAAGATGGTTTACCGTGGTTTCCCATTTTCATACCAGGCAAATGCTGGGGATCTACATTAATTAAGGCCACGGCCGTCTCCTTCCTACTCCTAGACCTTCCCTATCCAATCGTCATCCTGTGTCGATGCGACGTAAATCAAGTTATAAGTTATAAGTTTTACGTGTCTATTAATCATAAGCCCACCGAGCGAGTTTGCCGTGTAGTTAAGATCCGTAGCTGTGAGCTTGCATTCGGGACATGATTGGTTCGGATCGCACCATCGGTAGCCCAGAATATGGTTTTATCATCCTCGCTTTTTCTTCTGAATGTTCACTATTCCACTGGATTTACGACATTTAAGCAACATTAGACTTGGTCAACACTTGGATGACCATTCGTCTTCTATTTGCTTCACTTACCATAGCCATGAGATATCATGAATTCTATATTATATATATCCCTCAACGGGAAACTATGACACCCTTGGCCCGTCACATAGACCCGAGGCCACCTTTCACCCCTCGGGGTGCAGGTCATACCCTGACCAGCTCGACATTCTCACAAGGTACCACCACCACCCAAACCATTGACTTCATTCCATTATCTGTCGAAAGCAGCACTCAAGACCGAATAGGTCGATGGGCTAAAATTTCTCAAAGGACCTGGGCTCTGCACACATATCCATTGAGATGCGTGGTCTGTCTGTCTATCTGTCACGCCAGTCAAACCCTGATGCTGTACCTTAAATTAAGGCCACGGCCGCTTCCTTCCCACTCCTAGTCCTTCCCTATCCCATTGTCACCCTAAGACCTATCTGTGTCGATGCGACGTAAATCAATCTGTAAAACGCTAAGCAAGTTATAAGTTTTACGTGTCTATTAATCACAAGCCCACCGAGCGAGTTTGCCGTGCGATTAAGATCTGTAGCTGTGAGCTTGCATTCGGGACATGATGGGTTCCGATCCCACCGTCGATGACACTGAAGATGGTTTTCGGTGGTTTCCCATTTCCACATCAGTCAAATCCTGAGGAAGTACCTTAATTAAGAACGCCGGAATATTTTTCTTGCGGAAACCATTTTTATGTTGATGCGTGTGATTATCAACTAGGCTACTACTTAAGTGTGCATTTAAGGATTTTGTCGCTCGGTACCGCTACTTGCGAGAAACAGGTGGGTGCCATACGGCACCCATAAGCAGTCGTACAGTCAATAGATGCAATGCTTGCTTAGTTGTCACAGTATTGGAATTACTTTGCTGGCATACACTCAGTGTGTTATATTTACGAGTAGAAAGGGTATTATTATTCTGTGTGATAGTAAATTGAATTTAATTTAAACTGATGAATTTACTTCTCAAAGCGCACACACAAAATCACTTGTCGGCCTTGAACATGCGAATGCACCGTCAGGAGATCCACGAAAGGGCGTAACTTCCACATGCGATCTCCTGCGACCATACCATTGTTCTCTGCACAATTAATGCATTGCATAATTTGCAAGAAACAATCACGGCGCATAGCATTGCACACCGCATCATTTCTTACGTCATTTGCATTCTCCCAGTAGTGTCGTTTATTAGGCAGCTTGCTGTAGCCAGACAAAATCAGTACGACCAAGAAGATTTTCATCTCCTCTTTCGAAACGTGTGGATCAGGGTTGTTCAGGAAGAGTGCGTAGCGAGAACATTGGTCACAAAGGAATGCCATGACATGACATGACATGACATGACAGTATCGTCAAGTATTTCTTCTGAGATACTCAGTGGAGTGTGATCACGGAAAGAAGAAAAATCTGGTTGAGGGAAGATTGAAATATCTTCGTCCAAACCTTCAGGTACCCATATTGCTTCTTCGCTACTAATTTTCCGGAATTTAGGCTTAGGTCCTTCTCTCTCTTCAACCAAGGCCTCTTCGGCTTTATCTCCGCACAGTCACTGACCTCCAGGCAACACAACTTCAGGTTGTGCCCGCAATTGCCTTCCAGACAAGTTATCTACAAGACCACCTTCAACTTCACCTCCTGAATCTCCATTCGTAAGTAGCGCATCTTCAGGTGGTTCAGTAAATATCCAGTCGCGTCAAAATCACCATCTTCGATCTGTTGAACAGCTCCTTGTACAGTTAGAGCACAGAACATCATGAGGGAAGTATATGTAACGGACTATATAACATATGTTATTGTGTACGTATTGTGGGATGTTAGTGAGATTATTGTTCTAACGTTTGAAGTCAACCAGAAATGCCGTATAGAATAAAACAATTCTTGTCTGTCAGCTTATAGGCAATTATATAGAAAATAACACTAATGACTGGTTGCTTTTTTTTTTTTTTTTTTTTTTTTTTTTTTTTTTTTTTTTTTTTTTTGCTAGTTGCTTTACGTCTCACCGACACAGATAGGTCTTATGGCGACGATGGGACAGGGAAGGACTAGGAGTGGGAAGGAAGCGACCGTGGCCTTAATTAAGGTACAGCCCCAGCATTTGCCTGGTGTGAAAATGGGAAACCACGGAAAACCATTTTCAGGTCTTCCGACAGTGGGGTTCGAACCTACTATCTCCCGAATACTGGATACTGGTCGCACTTAAGCGACTGCAGCTATCGAGCGCGGTGACTGGTTGCTATGACGAACGCCTAGCGGTGTCGGATGGCACCTGACAAATATTTTACGTCATAGAATCAAGGAAAGTGCAACATATACAAATAATATTAGAGCATATTACAGGCTGATACTAAGAGATACAAACATATTCTCTACCATGTATAAATACAGAAAAGAAACACTAATAACACGGTACTTACTTCCGTCGGTGAGCCATTGAGGCGAGGAACAACACACTGTTCAATTCAATGTCTCAACAATCAGACTTATGTGGTACTGGTGGGCAAACAATGGCACAGTTAGTTAGGCGGGAATCTCAGCCGTAAGTTGTAACCAGCGAATGACTAGTTTAATTAGCTTCTCAAAACTAATTAGAAAATATAGTGAAGCAGTACGCAACGGTGCCAAACGGCACCCGTAGGCACTCGAGGGTAGGCCACGGCCACTTTCTTCCCAATCCGAACCCTTTCCTATCATTATGGCGCCGAAAATCTTCGATGTGTTAGTGCGACGTTAAACCAGAAGCAGATCATCATTCCGAAGCCACGTGACTTGCTACAGTATTTTACAGAAAATTGGAACCAGCGAGATGTGATATTTTACACGAAAAAATCTCTTGCGTTGACCAAGATTTAAACAACAGCCGCGTTGATGAGAATGTAGCGACGAAGTCACCTCAGCTACCATGAACGGAGACTCTGCCTGTCGTAAGACGTGACTAAAAGTAGCAATCCTAAGGAGCTCTCAATTTGGAAGAGTGGATGGGTGGCCTTTGGACCACTCAGTGAGTATGACATTGCTTCAATTTTCTTGAGCCAGACTGTTCAAATTTCCTGTCTAATCTCTCTTGGTCAACTTTTGTTTTCCATGTATATCCGAGGGATTAGGTTTGCGAGGTTTAAGGTGTTCTTCGTGGCCTGTCGCTTTCTTTTGCCAGTTCTTTCATTGTTCGAAGTATGGAACAACTTCCCTTTTTATCGTTATTAGGGTTAGAAGAGTTTGGTGATTTCGTTGTACCTGCGTCAAAATAAACAGTAAGTTACTGACATTTCAAACATGCTCAGAACGTTAAGATTCGTCATTATATCTTGCAAGATGACGACGGCAATACTCATCTAACTACGTCGATACAGAATGTGTTCAAAATATAAACCCTATATCTGACACATTTTTCGTAACGGCTCTGTGGTTTGTCGAACATATTGATGAAACACTGGTTGCCACAAGGACACACAAAATGTCTCCTTTCCCGTAATTCGTGGCATGCAGAAAGAATCCGTTTTCCGGTCAGATGACTCACCTTTCTTTTTCTTTTTCTTTTTTGTTTGTTAAAGGAGAGTCCGTCACACTACAAAGTGTGCTTGAAATGGCTCCCATCTGTGCCCAGGTCTGTCTCAAAGCGTAGGATACCTGTACGTATGCATGAAGCATGTCTATGGGCATGTCTGATACCGCTTTTGATATTCTTCTCTTCAGAACGTTCCCTGGTAAACTCTTTCAGATTTGGTGAACCATGTAAATCTTGCAGCCATAATCTGGAAATTATTTCTACAGCGTTTGGTAATTTCCTGTCGAGAGGGAGTAAAATGTAACAAAAGATTTTCAGTGTGTCGTAAACACAAGTTAAATAACACATTGAAACGTACTTCTAACAAAACATAGTAATAAACAGGGAATAAAAATACACACTGTTCCATGTTTAATCATTTTATTGGAGGTATGTTATAGTGTGATAGTAATTATATTTAACTTTTGTGTTCGACAGACAGGAAGGATTTTAAGTTACATTTAACTGAGTCGATAATGGAATGTATGGCTTCTTTCTCGACCGAACAAAAAAAAGCCACCTCTGTGGTGTGGTGGTTAGTGTGATTTGCTGCCACCCTCGGTGGCCCGGGTTCCGTGATTTGCTGCCACCCTCGGTGGCCCGGGTTCGATTCCCGGCTCTGCCGCGAAATTCGAAAAGTGGTACGAGGGCTGGAACGAGATCCACGCAGCATCTGGAGGTCAACTGAGTAGAGGTGCGTTCGATTCCCACCTCAGCCATCCTCGAAGTGGTTTTCCGTGGTTTCCCACTTCTCCTGCAGGCGAATGTCTGGAAGGTACCTAAGGCCACAGCCGCTTCCTTCCCTCCTAATAGCCTGTCCTTTTCCGTAACGTCATACCTCCAAAAGGCCTTGTTCGGCATAGCAAGTGAGGCCCATCTGTGCGAGGTACTGGTCCTCCTTCCCCGTTTTTTACCCGACCCAAGGTCTCACGCTCCCGGACACTGCCCTTGAGGTTGTAGAGTTGGGATCCATCGCCGAGTCCGAAGGAAAAACCGACCCTGGAGTACAAACAGATTAAGAAAGAAAGAAGAAAGGAAACAAATAAAAATAGAGGGGGTTAAGCAAGAAAATTGAACTGTAACCACCCAGTACATGACGACATATCGTAAAATATATGTGACTTAGTCAAATTTAAAGCTTTTCAGTCTGTTAAAAACACTACTTATAGCTATATAACATACCCATAAAATGAGTATTTATTTGCTTTACAGGTATGTTATTGTGTTGTAATTAGTGTATTCGATAAACTGAAAAGCTTTAAACCGAGCGAGTTGGGCGTGCAGATTGGGTCGAGCAGCTCTCAGCTTGCATTCTGGAAATAGTGGACTCGAATCCCACCGTCGGCAGCACTGAAGGTGATTTTCCTTGGTTTCCCATTTTCACACCAGGCAAATGCTGTAATTAAAGCCACAACCGCTACCTTCCCAATTCCTGCCCTTTCCTATCCTTCTGTCACCGAAAACCTTCGATGAGTTAGTGCGACGTTAAACAAGTAGCTTACATTAACTGAGCCGACACAGAAACGTATGGCTTCTTTATTAACAAAGTTAAAGCCTATCTTTATTAGGTTTGGAAGAGGACGGTTTAGTAGAGCATCGTCTTTTTCGTTTATTTTTTGCATGCCGTTATGGAAGCATTCTGTGTTAATTATATTTAATTTTTTTTGGAATGTCTGTAGTATATTATAAAGGACTAGTCCGACACCTTCCACTCAGCCTACGTGATTAGAATTGAGGATCTATCTGACGGTGAGATAGCGGCCCCGGTCTAGGAAGCCAAGAATAACGGCCGAGAGGATTCGTCGTGCTGACCAGACGACACCTCGTAATCTGCAGGCCTTCGGGTTGAGCAGCGGTCGCTTGGTAGGCCAAGGCCCTTCAAGGGCTGTAGTGCCATGGGGTTTGGTTTGGTTTTTAGTCCGACACCTTGGCTGAATGGTGAGCGATGAGGCCTGCTGTTCAGAAGTTCCCGTGTTCGATTCCCGGCTGGGTCGGATATTTTAATCGTGTACGATTAATTCTCTTGGCTTGGGGACTGCTTGTTAGTGTTTGCCCCAGTACTCCCCTCTTCAAAGTTAGACAACACAACACACTACCAACCACCAGAGAAACGTGATTGCATCCCTCCACATTGGGTTCGCGTCAGGAAGGGCACCTGGGCGTAAAAAAGTTCTAAATCCACGTGTACGACACAGTTCGCACCCGCAACCCCACAAGTTGTGCCAAAAAGTGGTAGAAAAATAACAAGAAAATTAAAAATGACTATGTATTAGTAATAATGACAATAAATGAGTACTCTCTCCCTAGCTGTTGGTCATGTGTGATTGGGCGAGAAAAGTATTTATTTTTTTTAAATTTATTCATTCATATGCGTTCAGAAATTTTTAAGTTCAGAAGCATATTTGTCTGATGACCGCAATAGACTAGTAATAATTATTATACGTATTATGATTATATTATATTATATTATATTATATTATATTATATTATATTATATTATATTATATTATATTATATTATATTATATTATATTATATTATATTATATTATATTTTTCTGACGCTCTTCCCACACCCGCGGGGTCGCGGATGTGAATTGTGCTGCACATGTACTATAAATTTGGCCCTGCTTTACGGCCCTTCCTGACGTCAACCATATGTGGAGGGATGTATTCACTACTGCGTGTTTCTGTGGTGGTTGGTAGTGAGGTGTGTTGCCTTAATATCAAGAGGATAGTGTTGGGAAAAACGCAGACACCCAGTCACCGAGCCAGAAGAATTAATCAGACGCGATTAAAATCTCCAACCCGGCCGGGAATCGAACCCGGTACCCTCTGAACCGAGGGACTCAACGTTGACCATTCAACTAAGGAGTCGGACATCAATGTTGATAATAAAATAATAGTAATAATTAACAACAAGGTACAGGACAAAAACGAGGTGATCTTCTCAGTGATAGTTCCGATACGGAAAGAGAATATGTAATTGACCACGAGTCGAAATATTAAAGAATTCAGTCCGACAAACGTTTCTATTACCTTTCAAATATAGATCAATCAAAAACACATGGCGAAAATGTAGGTAATTGAATATTGAGCACTCTTCCCATTCCAAACACTCTTGTTTATGTAAAGAAATTAAAAATCAATTTTAGAGCTTGGAATGTTTATTACACATTCCATTGTGAATGTCTGCCTAGTCACTCTTTCCATAAATGAATGAATTATCACGAGTAATTGAAAACGTGAAAGTATGCAAACTACAACATAATTTACTTTCTTTAAGCAGGTTATTCCACCAACTGATTCAACAATTAGGGATATTAATCCATTAGCAGGGTTTATGAGCTTGTAACGGCTATAATCTCGTTACATGTTTGTGATGATGTTTGGTCGCTCGGAGGACACGCCATATCAGCACGATTGAGGTGATTTCCTAGGTTAGTGGATATTAACGGATAACTCCTATAAACGATTTACCCATTCCAAGCCACCAAACTGTGTATGATCTCAAATTCAGCACTTTCATTTCCGTTTAAAACAACACCAGGCAGTCTAAAATTGTGTGGTGATTTGCATGATGTATGAAATATTTCATGTTGCAAACAGCTTGTGAAATATGTATCTAGGGTTATCAGATAGGTAAAGAGAAGAAAAAGAGGGAATTTTTTCAGTGATTCTTGGGAATTTCATTAGATGTAATATTGATGGTTGGTCTGATGGCAGCAGTATAGGCCTAAATCTATTTATATATATATAAAATAATTTGTCCTGACTGACTGACTGACTGACTGATTCATCATCGCCGAGCCAAAACTACTGAGCATAAAGAAATGAAATTTTGGGGATACATTCATATTGACATGTAGGTGCTCCCTAACAGAGGATTTTTGGATATTCCATCGCTAAGGGGGTGAAAAGGGGGATGAAGTTTTAAAATGAGAATATCTATATCTCAAAAACTAAAAAGTTTACAGACGTAAACATTGGTATTTGCAATCTCCTTTAAAAATAAAGAAACACGTATTTTTTGTTTTCGGAAAATCCCATTAAGGGGGGTGAAAAAAGGGGGACACCTGGTAGGACACCTTCTATGAGGAGACTTATATCTCAAAACTGAGGATGTTACAGACATGAAAATTGAAATTTGGAATCTCCTTCAGAAATAAAGAAACACGTATTTTTGCGTTTTTGGATAATCCGAAGAATAGGGGGTGAACAGGAGTGGAAAAGGGGAGAATTTTTTAAAAAAGATTATATGTGAAAATTATCTCAGACACGTAACATATTACAGATTTGAAAACTGGTATTTGGAATTTCCTGTAAAAGTAAAGGAATATATTTTTTCGGAAAATCCAGTTAAGGGAAACTGAAAAAGGGGCTGAAATTTTAAAATTAGCGTATTTACAGTATATCGCAGAAACTTAACATGTTGCAGACGTGAACATTGGTACTTAGAATCTCATTTAAAAGTAAGGAAACACGCATTCTTTGGTTTTCGGGGAAACCATTAACGGAGTTGGGGGTAGGTGAGAGAATGAAATATTAGTTCCATTATTTGTATGAGAATGTATATAGACACCAAAATATCTAAAGGTGTTACAAACGTGTAAACTGGTATTTGGAATCTCCTTTAAAAATAAAGAAACACGCATTTTGTGGGGAATCAACTTGGTGATGGGGGGGGGGGGATGAAAACGGAGATGAATTCCTTTCAGGAGGATACAAATATCTCAAAAACTGAAGATGTTACAGTCATGGTAATTGGTATTTGGAAGCTTTTTTAAAAAGCAGGTACTGTTTGTTTTTGGAAAATTCACTTGAATGGGGAGTGTGAAAGGAAGTAAAAAAATTGAATTCTTTTTGTGGAGAAACTTATATCTCAACACTGAAGGTTACAGACGTGGAAATTTGTATCAGAAATCTCCTTTAAAAATAATGAAACACGCATATTTTGGGTGGGGCGAGACCAACCTAACGGGCGGGGGTTGAGTGAAAAATGAGTTGACTTCTTTTCATGAGGATACTTCTATCTCAAAAACTGAAGGTGTCACAGACACGAAAATTTGTATTCGGAATTTTCTTTCAAAGTAAAGAAACACGTAATCTTTTTCTTTGGAAAATCCACTTAAGGGTGGGGTGAATTAATCGAAAAATTAGTTGAATTATTTGTATGAGGATACTTATATCTCAAGAACTAAAGACGTTACCGACGTGATAATTAGTAATTGGAATCCCCTTTAAAAATAAAGAAATACGCATTTTGAGGGGGGTGAGAAATCTACTTTGGGCGGGGGCGGTGAAAAAGACTATAATTCCTTTTTATGGGGATACATATATCTCAAAACTGATAATTGGCATTTGGAAGTTCAATTATAAATGAAGAAACAAGTATTTTCGTTTTCGGGGAGGGTGAAAGGAAGTGAAAAATTTTATTCTTTTTGTGAAGGTACGTATATCTGAAAACTTAATTTTACACACGGGAACATTTGTATTTGCAATCACCTTAAAAAATTAAGAAACACGCATTCTTAGAGTGGGCTTGGGTGTAAAAGGAGTTTAATTTTTTTTATGAGGATACATATATTTCAAAAACTGAACATGTTAAGAGGCTTGCACGTTAGTCTTTGGAATCTTCTAAGCAAAGAAACACGTGTTCTTTTGTCTTCGGAAAATCCACTTAAGGGGGGGGGGGTTGAATGAATTGAAAAATTAGTTGAATTCTTTGTGTGAGGGTACTTATATCTCACAAATTAAAAATGTTAAAGACGTGAAAATTGGTATTTGGAATCTCTTTTATAAATGAAGAAGCGCGTACTATTAGTTTAGGGGGAATCAACTTAACGGATAGGAAAGCGGGGTGAAAATGGAGTTGAATTACTTTTGTGAGTATACTTATATATAAAAACCCGAAGATGTTGCAGACGTGAACATTATTATTTGGAATCTCCCTTAAAAATGAAGAAACACGCATTTGTTTTGTTTTTTTCGGAAAATAGACGTAAGGGGTGTGGGGTTGAAAATAAGTAATTAAGAAGTTGAAATATGTTTATGAGGATAAAAAACTGAAGCTGTCACAAACGTGAAATTGGTATTTTGAATTTTCTTTCAAAACAAAAAACACGTTTTCTTCGGAAAGTCCACTTAAGGCGGAGAGGGGTGGAAAGTAGTGAATAAGAATAATAATAATAAAAAGAAGAAGTTGAATTATTCGTATGAGTATAAATTTATCTCAAAAACTCCAGGTGTTACAGACGTACAGACATGAAAACTGGTATTTGAAATCTCCTTTAAAGATAATGAAACGCGTGTTTTTTTGTTTTCGGAAAATCCAGTTCCGGAGCTGCAAAAAATTGGAAAAGCGTGTGAATTTTTAAAATTGGTATTTGGAATCTCCTTTATAAATAAAGGAACATGTATTTATTTCTTCCACTTGAGAGAAGACTGTTTCTCACATGTACAGTTCTATGCCCAATGGTCGTCTTAGCCCCAAAATGTAATACCATAAACAGGCTTTGCAAAGAATTCCTTTGGAAAATGTAACTCATTTTTGGGTGAGTTTTTATACTTTAGGGATTTTCAGATAATGTCTTAGTACAATGCCAAGGAACGATTACTTTGATCAAATTACGAAGTCCACGCGAGCGAAGCCGCTAGTAATTGCTAGTCTATATATATAAAATAGCTTGTCCTGACTGACTGACTGACTGACTGACTGACTGATTCATCATCGCCGAGCCAAAACTACTGGACATAATGAAATGAAATTTTGGGGATACATTCATATTAAGATGTGGGTGCTCGCTAAGACAGGATTTTTGGATATTCCGTCGCTAAGGAAACGTATTTCTTGGTTTTCACAAAATAAAAAATAAACAAACAGATATATTCTTGGTTTTTGGAAAATTCAAATAATGGGGGTGAAGAGGGGGTAAATTTTTAAAATTAGTGCATTTATATCTCGAAACTTTAAAAGTTTACAGATGTAAAAATTGACATTTAGAATCTTTAAAAATAAAGAGACACGTACATTTTTGTTTTCTGAAAATCCCAATAGGAGGGGGTGAAAAAGGGTGAATGAGTATACTTATATCTCAGAAAGTGAAGATATTATAGATCTGAAGATTGGTATATGGGATCTCCTTTAGAAATGAAGAAATTAATGGAGGTTAAACAGGAGCGACAAACTGGGGTGAATTTTTAGGAAGACTATGTCTATAGTGTATCTCAGAAACGTAAAAAGGTAGAGATGTAAAATTTGGTATTTGGAATATCCTGTAAACGTAAAGAAACATAGGTGATTTTTTTGTGGAAACTCCACTTAAGGGGAATTAAATATGGGTGAAATTTTAAAATGAGAATTTCTACAGTATATCTAAAAATCTTAACATGTTACAAAAGTGAAAAATCGTATTTTTTCTCTCCATTGAAAGTAAAGAAACGTGTACTTTTAGTTTCCGGAAAAACCACTTAGATGGGGGTGGGGGTAAAAGTGGCTGAAAATGGGGTTGAATTCTTTTAATTTGGATACTGATATCTCAAAAACTGAAGATGTAACAGACGTGAAAATTGGTATTTGGATCTCCTTTAAAAAAACAAGAAAATACGCGTTGGTGGGGGGGGGGGCAATTTGGGAGGCGGGAGTGAAAAGGAGTTGAATTCCTTTCATGAGGACACATATCTCAAAAACTGAAGATGTTGGAGTCGTGATAATTGGTATTTAGAAGATCCTTTACTATTAAAGAAACAAGTACTTCTTTGCCTGAAAATTCACTTAGGGGCGAGGGGGGTGAAAGGAAGTGAAAAAAAGTGAATTATTTTTATGGAGATTCTTATATCTCAAAACTGAAGGTAACAGACGTGAACATTCGTATTTGGAATATCCTTTAAACATAAAGGAACATGCTTTCTTATTTGGGAGGGGGGATGTTAAAACAACGGCGGTGGGGTGAAAAACGAGGGGAGTCCAATTTATTTCGCTGTTCACAATGTACTTATAAGGAGCGTCCGTGGCTCAGGCGGTAGCGTGCCGGCCTCTCACCGCAGGGTTCCGTGGTTCAAATCCCCTTCACTCCATGTGAGATTTGCGCTGGACAAAGCGGAGGTGGGAAGGTTTTTTCCGGGTACTCCGGTTTTCCCGGTCGTCATTCATTCAAGCAACACTCTCCAATATCATTTCTTTTCATTTGTCATTCATTAATCATTGCCCCAGGGGAGTGCGACAGGCTTCGGCAACCGGCACAATTCCTATCCTCGCCGCTAGATAGGGGCTTTATTCACTCCATTCCTGACCAGGTCGAATGACTGGAAACAGGCTGTGGATTTTCAGTGTACTTATTCTGATCATAAACCGATCATTTTTAATCTTTCCTGGGTTCGCTTTTCAAGAGCCATCTTTTCCTTTGGAGAACGTTCTTCGATTACAGTAGATTATCCTGGCATATAAAAAAAAATTTTAACACATTTGAATTAATCGATAAGAATGAGATTGACCGCGCAATTGTTCACCTCTTTAATAAAGTCAAAATGCACGGAAGTATGTCATTCGTATCGCCAGAAATCCCGCGCACTTCCCTACGCGCGACAATGGTGCTGGCCATATTGTCAGCGAAGACAATGGCAGCAGATGTAATTTACCACCAAGTAGCGGTTTTGCATCTTCCTATGGTGTCCAGAAAACCAACAATAATAATAATAATAATAATAATAATAATAATAATAATAATAATAATAATAATAATAATAATAATAATAATAATTGTACCGGGCGGTACACCTCCGCGCCACTAATTTAAAATTTGCGCCAGTTGAAACTCTCCTACTGGAGGAAGCCTGAACTTTAACTACAGTGCTAATTCTCAAGTTTTTCAGAAGATGTCACTACTTGTAAATTTTGAAGTTTCTGAACTGGGTCGTTTTCGATGTATGTTTGTTTTGCCTGTAGTAAGAAGTGCGAACATTCTCTTCCGGATGGCACTACTGAAGGACTACAATGGTGCACCCTAGTGCGAAGTGAAAGAACTGCTTTTTGGAGAAATTTGGTGTTCAAAAGTTTGTTCTTTGTTAAATTTTTTCAGTCATTGTTTAAGTTGGCAATATTAACCCTATCTTTCCCCTTGTTTTGAATTTACCAATCCCGAATTTCTCGAATTAATTTTCCACCAATAATGTGTTTCTTCTTCATCTTGTGTAGGGGTTTTCTTGGTTAGCCAATACAATTCTTGTGGGAGGGTGTTCTCATTCTTGAAACGCCTCGAACGTTCCGCGAGAGTATATAAACTGCTGATTTTCGGGTCTCCGGGCCACTTCAGTAACATCTTTCAGTGTGTAAAGTACGTAGCAGGGGGCGGGAAGCGCCTCTTTCTTCGGGCAGCAGTTCAACCACAAGGTAATGGCCTTTTAATAACTTATTTTCTTGCTAGCTCAGCAGTTTAACTCTCGGGGCAGGTCCGAAGCCTTTCCACCATGTAACTTTTCCCCTAAAATGTAAAGACGCTTAGTATCTATTCTATCTTTTAAACTACATATTGGGATAGAGAGGGCTTAACCCTCTTGAGCTCCCACTCATATTGCTTCGAGGTGAACTTATTTTCTCAACCGTTTCTTCTAGCGTAATGTAAATTGTCTTCTCATATAAGTCACCTCTTTAGTATGGGATTAGCCCTTGCATTAACGGCCTAGTGCCAAGTAGGTTTTAAACAAAATGTATTAGGAGTGCAGCTTCGCCTCCTCTCAATTTGGTATTGTCGAGGCCATGTTTCTTCACTTAATAGGCCTCAGTAGGTTGGGTATCTTTTTACCCCTGTGTCTGTGTCCTTGGAGGACAGCTTGAAAGTCTAGTTTGGTGTGGCCTTTGATAGGCTTAAACTTTGAGAGCGGATTGCTCTTTTGAAATTGGGTGCCTCGAGGAGGCTTTATTTTTGTAATTGGGAGCAAGTGCTCCTGAACATGAGTGGGGTCTTCTGCCCCTTTGTCGAATCTTGTTTTTTGGGTAAAGTTGGGCTAATTGCTCAAGAATTGTGAGTCCGGGGCTCTAAGCCCAAATCCTGTGAATACTGTAATTGTACGTTTATTACCTTGCTACTCTGTACCTGCCATTCTTGTTATTTCTTGATTTTGCTAAAGAAAATATAACCTTGTGAAATTTTATCTTAACTTTAATTTCGTATTTTGAGACCTGTTCACCCCCGCACCTTCTTTCACCTCTGCTGTTCCACAGATACCTCGGAATAATAATAATAATAATAATAATAATAATAATAATAATAATAATAATAATAATAATAATAATAATAATGTTCTTGACCGTCGTCAAAATGTGCACACCGCGCTGGAAACGGGTCCTGGCCGGGTAATGACTACGAATGCAGTCCGGCCTCGGGTTCAGTACCGCCAAGGCACCCAAGGCGACACCACGCCGGATCTCCTCAAGGATTTGATCAATATTAAAATATTTATAGGAAAATATGGCAAAAAATTACGAACTCAACTGACCGTGTGGAATACCTGGATCTAGCCCGAAAAGTATGAAATCGATTGCTGGAAAGAAAGGTTGAAAATGGGAGGAACTTTGCCGTAATCTCTCAGAAAAGGGTCAGATAGCAAATTTTGGCGGATTCTCTCAAAAACGAGTCAGATCGCGAATTTCGGCGTATTATGTATAAAGCGTTAATCATTTAATTATATATTTCAGTATAATACCGTAGCGAAGCACGGGTATCTTGCTAGTCTTAGTGTAGAATGATTAACAATGGAAGAAACAGAGATCTTAATTAAATAGCCAGCTGTAATCTCATCTTAATGGTTACATATTTTATATTCTTAACCTTAACTGTAGTCCACCTCTCGAGTGTAGTGTTTACTGTGATTATCTGCCACCTTCCGGAGGCATGGCTTCGATTATATATATATATATATATATATATATATAATATACATAAAACGTTAAGCATTCAATTATAAATTTCAGTATAATATAGTAGCGAAGCACGAGTATCCTGCTAGTCTCTCTCTCTCTCTCTCTCTCTCTCTCTCTCTATATATATATATATATATATATATAAAGTAACTTGTCCTGACTGACTGACTGACTGACTGGCAGATTTATCATCGCCGAGCCAAAACTACTGAACATAAAGAAATGAAATTTTGAGGATGCATTTATATTATAATGTACGTGCTCGCTAAGGGAGAATTTCTGGATATTCCGTCGATAAGGGGGTGAAGTGGGGGTAAACTTATGAAATGAGTGTATCTGTATCTCAAAACGTCAAATGTTTACAGATCTAAAAATTGGTATTTAGATTCTCTTCTATAAATAAAGAAACATGTGTTCGTTTATTTTTTGAAAATCCCAGTAGGAGGGGTGGAAAAGGGTGGAAAACTGGTTGAACGCCTTTAATGAGGATACTTATATCTCATAAACTGAAGGCATTACTGACCTGAAAATTTTATTTGGGATCTCCTTTAAAAATAAAGGAACACGTATTTTTTTGTTTTTGGAAAATCCAATTAATTGGGGGGGGGTGAAAAGGGGAGTGAATTTTTAAAATGAGTGTATCTATACCTCAAAACATTAAATGTTTACAGATCTAAAAATTGGTATATAGAATCTCCTTTAAAAATAAAGGAACACGTACTTTTTGTTTTCGGAAAAACCAATATGAGGGGTGAAAGGGGTGAAAAAGGGTTTGAGTGCCCTTAATCAGGATACTTATATCTCAGAAACTGAAGATATTACAGACCTGAAAATTAGTATTTGGGATCGCCTATAAAAATTAAGAAACTTTTTTTTTGGAAAATCCAATTAATGGGGGGTGAAAGCGGGAGGGGCTGATATTTTAAAATGGGTGTATCCATATCTCAAAACTTTAAATTTTTGCAGATGTCGAAATTGGTATTTAGAATCTTCTTTAAAAATAAAGAAACAAGTATTATTTGTTTTTGCCAAAAAACCAATAGGAGGGGTGATAAAGCGTGAAGAAGCTGTTAAATGTCTTTAATGAAGATACTTATACCTCAGAAACTGAAGATATTACACACCTGAAAATTGGTATTTGGGATCTCACTTAAAAGCAAAGAAACACGTATTTTTCTGTTTTCCGAAAATCCAATTAATGGGGGTTAATCGGGAACGACAAATTGGAGTGAAATTTTAGAAAGATTATAACTACAGTGTATCTCAGAAACGTAAAATATTACAGACGTAAAAATTGCTATTTGTAATCTCCTGTAAAGTAAAAGAAACATAGGTGATTTGTTTTTGGAAACTCCACTTAAGGGAAATTAAAAAGGGGGTCAAATTTTAAAATGAGAATTTGTACAGTATATTTATAAAACGTAATATGTTACAGAAGTGAAGAATGGTATTTTTTATCTCTATTAAATAAAGAAACATGTATTTTTGTTTTCGGAAACAAAACACTTGGAGGAGGGGTAAGAGTGAATGAAAAAGGGGTTGAATTCCTGTAATTAGGATACTGATATCTCAAAAACTGAAGATTTTACAGACTTGAAATTTGGTATTTGAAATCTCCTTTAAAATAAAGAAATACGTAGCTTTTGTTTTCAAAAATCCACTTAAAAAGGGGGGAGGGTAGTTGAGAAAATATTTTATATATTTGTATGAAGATACTATTATCTCCAAAACGAAAGATTTTGCAGACGTGAACATTGGTATTTGGAATCTGCTTTAAAAGTAAAGAAACACGTATTCTCCGAAAATCCAATGAAAGGCGAGGGGGGGGGGGTGAAAGAATTGAAAAATTAATAGAATTAATTGTATGTGGATCCGTACATCTAATAAAAACCAAAGATTTTGCAGACGTGAAATCTGGTATTTGTATCTGCTTTAAAAACAAAGAGATACGCGTTTTGGGGGGAAATAATCTTGGAAGGCGGGGGTGAAAAAGAGTTGAATTCCTTTTATGAGGACACATATCTCAAAATATGAAGATGGCAGAGTCGTGATAATTGGTGTTTAGAATATCCTTTACTATTAAATAAACAAGTATTTTTTTGCCGGAAAATTCACTTCGGGGCCGGGGGGGGGGAGGGAGTGGGAAAGGAAGTGAAAAATGTGAATTACTTTTATGGGGATACTCATATCTCAAAACTGAAGGTAACAGGCGTGGACTCTCCTTTAAACATAAAGTAACACGCCTCTTTATTTTTTGGGGGGGAAGGTAAATCAAATTAACCGTCGGTGGGATGAAGAAGTAGTTGAGACCAATTGATTTTACTGTTCATAATGTACTTATTATGATCATAAACCGATCAGTTTTTATCTTTCCTGGGTTCGTTTCCAAGAGCCATCTTTTCCTTTGGAAAACTTAAAATTAGATTACAGTAGATTCTCCTGGCATATGAATGAAAATTTTAACACATTTGAAATAAACGACAGGAATGATATTGACCGTGCAATTGTCCGCATCTATAATAAGGTCAATAATGCACGGAAGTATATCATTCGTATCGCCGGAAATCCTACGCACTTGAATACGCACGGCAATGGTGCTGGTCACATGGTAAGTAATGACAATGGCAGAAGATATAATGTACGTACAAGTAGCGGTCTTGCATCTTGCTGTGGGGTCCAGAACATTAATAATAATAATAATAATAATAATAATAATAATAATAATAATAATAATAATAATAATAATAATAATAATAGTAATAATAATATTAACCTAAATTCAACTAATATCACCCATCCTATTAATAATAATAATAATAATAATAATAATAATAATAATAATAATAATAATGATGATGTTCTGGACCGTCGTCAAAGTGTGCGGACCGCGCTGGAAACGGGTCCTGGCCGGATAATGACTACGAATGCAGTCCGGCCGCGGGGTGAGCCGCCAAGGCACCCAAGACGACACCACGCCGGATCTCCTCAAGGATTTGATCAATATTAACATTTTTATAGGAAAATATGGCAAAAATTTACGAACCCAACTGACCGTGTGGGATACCTGGATCTAGCCCGGGAAGTACGAAATCGATTGCTGGAAAGAAAGATTGAAAAATGGGAGGAACTTTGCTGTAATCTCTCAGAAAACTAGTCAGATCGCGAATTTCGGCGTATTATGTATAAAACGTTAAGCATTTAATTATAAATTTCAGTACAATACCGTAGCGAAGCACGGGTATCTTGCTAGTCTTAGTATACAATGATTAAGAATGGAAGAAACAGAGATCTTAATTAAATAGCCAGCTGTAATCTCATCTTATTGGTTACATATTTTATATTCTTAACCTTAACTGTAGTCCACCTCTCTAGTGTAGTATTTACTGTGATTAGCTGCCACCTTCCGGAGGCATGGGTTCGATTCCTAGCTCTGCTAATAAATTTGAAAATAGGTCCGAGGGCTGGAAACGGGATCCACTCAGCCTCGGGATTTCAAATGGGTAGAGAGCGGTTCGATTCTCTCCTCAGACATCCTCGAAGTGGTTTTCCGTCGTTTCCCACTTCTCCTCCAGGTAAATACCGGGATGGTTCCTAATTTAAGGCCACGGCCGCTTTCGTCCCTCTTCCTTGTCTATCTCTTCTAACATTCCCCTCCCCCCACAAGACCCCTGTTCAGCATAGCAGGTGAAGCCGTCCGGCGATGTACTGGTCCTAAGCCCCAGTTGCAACCCCCGACCCAAAATTCTCACGCTCCATAAAACTGACCTTGAAGTGGTAGAAGAAGAAAAATGAAATGAAATGGCGCGTGGCTTTTAGTGCCGGGAGTGTCCGAGGACATGTTCGGCTCGCCAAATAGAGGCCTTTTGATTTCACACCTGTAGGCGACCTGCGTGTTGTGATAAATATGAAGTGTTGATGAAGAAAACACATACACTCAGCACCCGTGCCAGCGAAATTAACCACTTATGGTTAAAATTCCCGACCCTGCCGAGAATCGAACCCGAGACCCCTCTGACCAATGACCACAACGCTAACTATTTAGCCATGGAGGCGAACTCCGAAGAAGAAACCAACCCTGGACGGTAAAATGACTTAGAATAGGAAGAATCGTACCTCTAGTTGCATTTTCAAGAACTTCTAATGTTTTGAAGTAGCAGTATGTCCTCCAAATAATGTTTAACAACTGGATACAATTTCGGTCTTTGAAGCTGAAGTGAATCAACAATAACTATTTTACTAATAGCCTATTTCTTTCTGATGCCCCCTATGCCTTCGTTAAACAGATGCTTTTTTTTTACTTATTTCTCAACTGGCATTGTGAGAGCAGGTACAGCATAAAAAAACTTACATACGTTCAGAAATTGAGAACAAAGTGACATTTCAGAACACTTTTCATTAGACAACACTACCCGGAACTCTTTGACACCCTTCTTTTTCTAAACATTTTTCACGTTTGGAAGTTGATAAAATAGGCATGATTCCTAACTCCTCTCTCATGCATTTATGAGCGCTTGGCTAACGTTCCTATCTTAGCTTCGCCGTATATTCCTTTAATTTTAATTGATTGGTTATTTAAGATTCTTACTGTAAGGAGAGAGTACACAATTATGATTACTCTAACCAAATTAACAAAGCAACAAAATGAACACTACTTTTCCCAAGCAAACGATATAACGCTCACGTCCAATTAATGGCCTTGGCTTTGCCAGGATGACTGTTGCGCATCCAGATGACCTGTAGATATTTGGGTTTCTCATGGTCAGCAACGCGACGTCCTCGGCCATATTGCTTGGCTTTCATGATCTGGTCTGCTGCCTCTCATATCAAACTGGTTTTGTCAGGAGCCTGTGTGATCCGTGTTCAAGCCTTCAGCTGAGGATTAAAATCCTCCAAGTAGCCAGGAACCGAACCCAGGGCTTCCGACTAAGAGTTAGGCACGCTATTCCAACACCAATGGGCCGAACTTTTCTTCAACATCCGAAGGCACATTAATGTTTGTTTTTATAGCTTAGGTTACACTAGCATGAAGTATATGCAAAATAATAACGATTAATATGTTTTCAGACTTAGACCGTCAAATGATCTGGCTCCATCAAGATGAGTGATGCCTTGCCAGGGATATACAAACAACCCCCAATGACACTACGGCCCTGTCCGACTCGTTGGCTGAATGGTCAACATACTGGCCTTCGATTCAGAGGGTCCCGGGTTGGGGATTTTAACCTTTATTGGTTAATTCCAATGGCCTGGGGGCTGGGTGTTTGTGCTTTCCCCAACATCCCTGCAACTTACACACCACACAAAACACTACCCTCCACCACAATAACACGCAGTTACCTACACATGGCAGATGCCGCCCACCCTCATCGGAGGGTCTGCCTTACAAGGGCTGCACTCGGCTAGAAATAGCCACACGAATTAATTAACTACAGCCCTGATGGGCCTTGACCTACCAAGCGACGACATCAGAGACTTGAGGGTATGCAGATTACGGGGTGTGCGAGGTCAGCGCGACGAATCCTCTCGGCTTTTATTCTAGGTCTTCTAGACCGGGGTTACTATCTTACTGTCAGAGAGCTCGGCGATTGTTCTCATGTGGGCTGACTGGACCTCAAACCAGCCCTCATGTCCAACAAATATCCGTAACCTGGCCGGGAGTCGAACCCGCTATCTCCGGGTATCAGTTAGGTTCACTACCCGTAGACCGCAGGGCCAGCAGCCAGTGTTACATTTTTAGATGGTCAGTGAGACGACTACTTAAGCCGTATTGTTTGGTTGAGTGAATTCCGTTCCCATTCCAAGACCTCATATAAATAGTTTAACGCCCCAAGAATGGAAACCGGGACGCCCAAATGAGAGACTGAGACACTACCGCTACATTAGTTGACCAGTTACCAATTTGTTACAGTTCCAGAATGCTTCAATGCTTTTAGTTTCATGTGACTATTGATATCGTGACCATAACTACGGGACTACGGGACTTCAAGTCTTAGGCGGAATCCGAAAGTACAGTACAGGATCTTGACTAAATTAATTAGACATATGTGTACAATAAATAGAAAAATGATAACTGTCTGTATATGTGCAGTCTCTAGACAGAAATAAAAGTTATAATGTTATGATAGAACATAATTAAGATGCATGCCTGTGTGTGTGTGTGTGTGTGTGTGTGTGTGTGTGTGTGTGTGTGGTGCACGCATGGATAAGAGCACTGAAACAAGTGCATTCTGTTGATATTCAGATTTCAATACAGATAAAATCTTACATTAAAATACAGAACAAGAAAAATATGTAAAGGTCGACAGTTTTAAGGCGAATGGTATGGTCAGTTTACAATCTAAAATCAAAACTCTCGAGGCTTCTTAGAAAATTTTTAATACGTGGATGCAAGGAAGTAAGCAATCAGGTTTACATGACTTTTAATGATTTAAGTATAAACCACGTAAAATCCGCAGCACAATTTTAAGTTTACAAATTTGGCATGCCTCTAGCCGCCTTGTGAGAAGCCAATGATTGATCACATTCGGTGCTCACTATGAAGCTGTTGCCCTCCTACTTCCCTTCTCTCTTACCATTGTTGTCCATTTTCATTTTATGAACGTAGAACGTATGTTGCTTGTTCATCCCTGCACAATTCGCTCGTTCTACTGTTGGCTTCTAAAATCCACTCAAGGGAACGGGATGGAAAAACTGCCTTTCCGACACCTACAGTTCTGACTTCTTTTTTAAATTTTGGCTTTCGGTCTTATCGACCATGCAGCCAGCTACAATTTTGTATCTTTCTTCTCATTAATTATTAACTGATATGATGAATTGAATGTATACATTTCAGACGCACTCAAACACCCAGCCTCCGAACCAAAGAAATTAACCAGACGAAGTTAAAATCGGGAATCAACACCCCCCCACCCGGGTTAAACGAAGGAGCCGGACGAAATTCTGACTTCGCTATATCCTTTTGCATACCCATGGCGCTCACACTACGAGTACAGTATGAACACAGACTGGAGAAATATGCAAGTGTCAGCTCCAGTGGTCTTTATAATGCCTGCGTGCCATTCGATAGACGAGTCTAATAGAATACCTTGGACGTTCATTGAATCGTAAATTGCTTATGTATAGTAAGCCGAGACTGCTCTCGGAAAGCTGCATTTCCTTTTAGTTGCTTCGGAATCATCACCACTCTCCTCTCGTTTGCCATATGGTTAATAATTCATATACCCAACACACACCTTCTGTGGAAAATGCTCTGTAGAACAGTGCAAACCGTAGTGCGTCATTTCAATTACTACCAGTCATCAGAAGATCAAAATTTTGTCTATCTTGCATTTAAGCATTCTTAAATGCAACAAACAAATTTTGATTTGGATATGCAACCTTGAGCACAATGGGCGAAAACCTCACGATCTGTAGCAATAAATCCGCTCGATCCACAAAACCCTTCCTAGTAGACAATTAACAGTGATCTTCCTAAATTATTCCAGGATTCTTCTTGAGTTTTTGTTGTTAAAAAATTCGTTGCATACAATAATATTTTAACCAAAATATTTGCATTCAGAACATTTTTTAATTTTATTTGCGCAATGTTTTCAGATTTCTGGACTACGTACCATCTTCATTACTCATCATTGAACTGAAATATACTAAGGTAATTTGGTACAGATTTATCGAATTCACTTCTAAATACCCGACCATTCATCTTTGGGAAAATGATAATCCACTGCCGGTTTCCAGTTTCAAAGGGATCAGGAATGGAATGAATGGAGCCTCCATTTAGCGACGAGGATAGGAATTGTGCCGGCTGCCGAATCCTGTCGCACTCGCCTGGAACAATGATTAACGATTGACATATGAAATGATACTGTGTGATTGTTGCTAGAATGAAATATAACAGGAGTGCCCGGAGATAAACTTGTCCCGCCTCCACTTTGCCCAGCATAAATCTCACATGGAGTGACCGGGATTTGAACCATGGAATCCAGTGGTTAGAGGCCAGTGCGCTGCCACCCGAGCTACGGAGGCACCATTTATCTTTGAATTCACTGTAATATTGTGTATAATTTCCTTGAAAATATTGCCCAGGGAAGTAATTTATATACCATCGTCTATCTAATTTATTAATGTTGAAATACAGAGATACAGTACCATTGTGGATAGCAGAAAATACCTTACTTCTACTTGGGTAAGGAGGGAGGAGTAAGCTCTTTCATATGATTTACCTCAGTGACTTCTCGGTGGTGCTAGAGACACATACACACCCTAGTGATCCCTACAGTTATAAATCATGCATTTTCCCGCGAAATTAGTTTCAGTAAACGCGAGTATAACAGCTGTTACAGCATGAAGCCCTGTTCTCTGTTTTGCCACAGATGTGTTGGACACCTTGGAATCTGGGACGGGTGGCCGTGAGATTTAAGAGCTCTGAGCTACACTGGCAACTATATCGAAGACCCTCATGTTAGGCACACTGACAAAATTGTTTTGTGTTCCTTTCTTTCTTGTATGACGGACAAGAAAAAACATACTTTTAATTTAGTTCAACTTCTGCTTCCTGGTATTTTTCCCATTTACTTGGGGTTATCACTGTTATGTGAATTAAGCCCAGTTTTACGGTCCCCTGACGACAACCTTTTGCGAAAGGATGAAGTCGTTGGTAGTGTGATGTGTTGTACATAAATGAAGAAGCGTATTAAGACGAGGAATTGTTCAGACGCCTTTAACATCCCCAGCCGGGCGAGAAATCGGAAACTAAGGTCACCACCCTGAATATTCAGCCAAGGGGCCTGACATCTACTTTCCATAATTTAAAAACATGTAGGGGGATAATCTCTACGAATATCAACATTTATTTAATTATGAAATACTAATGATCTTCTTTTGTTCAGAAAGGCTGCATTATTCCAGATACCAATTTTTGTTCTTATTTTGGTTTGATTATGTCGAATTTTGGACATCAATACTAGTATTTGTGTAAGCTGGATCTGTTATTACATTTCTGAAATGGATTACCAACGTACGTTAATTTGAATCTCTGTGATATGCGGACAAACTGAAAGGTCCAAGAGCGAATTGACTGACGGAAACCATGTGAACACAACACCCAGCGTCCTCATATCTCCTTGGATTTTCCTTTCATTCTTCTTATTTTTCTTGCTTGTGGTTTAACGCCGCAAGGATGGGAAAGGGCTAGGATTGGGAAGGTAGTGGCCATGGCCTTAATGAAGGTACATCCCCTGCATTTGCCTAGCGTGAAAATGGGAAACCTCGGAAAGCTATCTTCAGGGCTGCCGAATGTGGGATTCGAACCGACTGTCTCCCGAATGCAAGCTCACAGCTATCTGACCCTAGTCAAACTCGCTCGGTCGGATTATCTAAATTTAAAGCTTATGTGTCCGACGTCCAACTATGTACCAAAAAGGACCTGATGCAGTATTCTTCATGAAGTGTGATCAAATATACTTGCTCGTGTGTTTTAGACAGCATTCTTTCCGTAGGCAACAATGCAAATCTGTTTAAATCGAGAGGTTTGGTGCTAGAATTCCGAAAGTGTTGAATGTTTGAAGAACTTTAAAATAACCAGATGGAAAAAGCTGAAAATTTACTGCATGGGCCCTGGAAACTAACAGAGCCACCCAATTTAGAAAAGGACTCATACCTTGAATGTAACACTCTATAGTCTGAGTTCGTAAGCCATTAGGAACCCAGACCCGTGTTAATTATGCTACAGCCCCATCCTTTGCCTGTTGTGAAGAAATGAGTAATAATGGTATTTTCTTTACGTCCCACTAACTACTTTTACGGTTTTCGGAGACGCCGAGGTGCCAGAATTTAGTCCTACAGGAGTTCTTTTACGTGCCAGTAAATCTACAGACAAGAGATTGACGTCTCGTATTTGAGCATTTTCAAATACCGCCGGACTGAGCCACTCAGCCCGGCATAAAGAAATGAGAAACCTCAGGAAACCATCTTCAGGGTTGCTGACAGTGGGGTTCGAACCGACTGTCTCCCGAAAGCAAGCTGTTAGCTACGTTCCCCAAACTGCTCAGCCACTTGCACGGCTTTTTCCCAATTAACTGGGGTAGGAACTAATGATAATTGCGCCCAGTTTTACGGACTGATGCCCTTCCTGACGCAACCCTCTATGCCGGGATGTATTCACTATTGCATGTATCCTTAGTGGTTGGTAGTGTGATATGTTGTATGTACACCTACTTGAAGATATGTATCTACACTATACCAAACACCCAGCCCGCAAGCTAGATAAATTAACCAAAAACAGTTGAAATCCCCTGCCCGACCGGGAATCGAACCCGGGGCCTTAAGAACTGAGGACCACTACGCTGACCACTCAGCGAAGAAGTCGGACTGCGCAGATTAACATTCTAACTTACAGAATTTAACAATGGATGTATATATATATATATAACGTTCTATATAGTTTGTGTACTGAGGACTGTACCCTTGCCACATTATACCACAAATCTGCCGTAAATAACAACTTTTGCTGGTGTTAAGCATTCATAACTTGCAGAAACCATGGGATCAATAAAACAAGTATATTTGATTACTGAATAATATGTCCTCAAATAGGCCTGCATTCTTCATCCAACATTCTTTTCATGCTCACCTCCCTACTTGTTTTTATTAGGTAAGGGTTGAAGTTCTGGCTTCTTATTCATATGTTATCTTATTTTCAAAGTGCCCCTTTCTTAAGCCAAGAACTATATAGAACGAAGCTCTTATTACGGACAAAAATAATAGCTACGTTAACCCCTTGTGAATACTACGGTCATGTTAAAATAGGCCTAATAGCCTTAATCATGCCAGGTAAATAAATCTATTCTATTCTGTTCTGTCCTCACTTTTACTGTATCAAACAGAAGTATGGATAGTTAAGAATATATGATGCTATCGCGGACTGTTGTGCATTATATATACAGGTAAGCATTATCACATTTATCATACTAGACAGTTAAATTGGAATCGAATATGTGACATTATAAACGATAGAATCTGACGTTGCTATGACCATAATGGAATAAGCGACAACGTTTAAATTAAAGTACCGAAGGTAGAATTCTATGACGGAGGTCTGCTTAGATTTCTGGAATAACTAGAAACCGTTTTTATCAAGCAGTTCAAGTGATAGAACTTGATAAGGAGTTAAAATAGAAAGACAGAAGTTATGAAAGGATAGTAGAGGTATTAGTACAAGATGTCTTCTGGAGTGGTAACCTGCCTCTAGCCTCTGCTTAGAGACCTATTCTAAACTTGCATCCATTGAGAGACCGCGACAAAAATTTGAGTAGTAGTTCTTTGAAAATATAGGACTTCACATCAGCGAATTAATGCTGCATATCAATTTTTGCTTGGGAGACCTCTTCGGAGGAAGACGAAATGATTAGAAACAGATATAAAAACTACGAAATTTGATTCACATATTTCATTTACTCCTTACTCTACAGCGCAACGTACAGCTGCAGAATTGAATTTAACATTTAATTTTCTTGTTTCGTAATATGACAATACAATAAAGTGAAATGTCATAACACAGCAATTTCTGAGATAAACATTTGAACTAGAATTTCATTTGATAGACATCTACAGTGCAAATTTTACCATATTCTCCCTGCTCCATAACAGGATGCACATCTCAAATACGATTTTATTAATCCTAACCCGAAAGTATGCACACTTAGTCACATGGAACATAAATTGAGCTCAAAATTAAATTTAAGTAATCCAATGCGTCCTTTGTACTTGTGTTCCTGCGATCCTCATGTGCAGTCATCTGAATTTAGTGACGTATAGCCTCCGGAGGGGCGTAGTGCTAGTCCTTTGATTTGTGACAATGGGCGACCTGCGTGCCAGTGAGGATGGGGCACTACTACGATGAATTATAATGTTGAAGACAATACACACAATCAGTTCCCGGGCCAGAGGAATTAACCAATGAAGGTTAAAATCCCCTACATAGGCGGGAATCAAACCTGGGACCCATTCTACCAAAATCCAGCACACTAACAATCTAGCAACGATGCCGGACAGTCATCTAATATGCATCTTTCATCAGCAATATATGTTACCATTTTCATTGAACTCGGCTACCTTTATATTTGTGGCGACCTCCACGTTGTCACTGAAATCACTATTTTGAGGAATATTTAAACGGCCTCCACAACATTAAAATTATATTCCTACGTAGTACTACTATAACCTGAAATCGAAGCTCCGAATAAAGTTTCGAATCAAACGCAGTGTGGAGACGTGAAGTTAGGAGATTGTGCGCCATGCAGGTAATCATCTATGTAGCATTGCCCGGACGTAGTGTTAACAGTGCACTATGTCTTCTGGTATAGGCTAGAGCAATTTTGTTACTTTCATTGATCGGTCTCTGTCTTATCCTTGGCTTTGACAATATGAAAGTGACTGAGGTATGAGCGATGCTAGTAACGCAATTCGTTCTGCAGCCAGTCCCTGCTGTGAATGGTGTGAAAATGTTGCTCGAAGGGTCGGTTGATGCATGCATTTCAGTGGGCTTGGCAGACTGGTATGTAATTGTAAATTCTGGCTGGGCGAGGAAAGCAACGGGAAACTACATCGCTCCTCATTTCCCTAGTACGCCTCTTCGGTAAAGCCTAGGCGAGCTATGACAGCTGATGGCAGAGCTGTTGAAGATCCAACCAGCCTTAGGACTGAAGACTGAACATACATAACATTGGATAATCAGGCTCATTCATAAAAAAGACTAATGGAGTCAATATGTGCAAGGCACATATAAACACTTTTTCCTAGCTACTCTTCAAACTAATACCCAAATATTGCATATATTCCTACGAATTTAATAAATCCCTTCGATGCTCCTGTATGAATGTCATCCAATTTGTCAACTAAAGTTATCTTAATTCGTTGTCTTACAGTCCTTTAAACGTTTAGACCTGCCAAGGTGGCTGCTGCTGAAAATTCAAATGGCTTATAGGTAGTGGAGGGTCATCATATGATCGATATGACTATTTCCTCAGCATTTTTGCTTGGCTTTTATAAATAGGTTTACAGTATCTGATAAATGGAAGCTCTTAGTAGTGGAAGAATTAGAATACCAGGTGTTAGAATTGACGCTCAAACTGTATTTAAACTCGATGGATGAGCCATTAATCTAATACAGGACCTCTCGGGTAAGACTACGCCTACAGTACGCAGTCAGTGATGCCAGCAAGATTCTACTGCTTTCAGAACATCATTGAACATTGAAATTATTTAGCTAATAATTTAAAGACATGCATTAAGAGAAACGTTAAAGTGTGCAACATACTGACAACGCCTTTAAACCAACTATATCTTAAAATATCTTGATCTTTCAGCTCGAAGGCTGGTTGGTTCCGCAACAGTTTAACCGTCAGTGGTCACAGAGAGCTCAGGCGTCGATGAATACATTATTTTAAAGTGTTAATTTCGGCTTCGGATTCCAACGTGCTATACAGCCAGCGACCAGCAATCGTATACAATTACACAACGACAGATAAAGAAATTAAATACACTGAAAAATGAAATGATGTATGGCTTTTAGTGCCGGGAGATCCCAGGACGGATTCGGCTCGCCAGGTGCAGATCTTTTGAATTGACGCCCATTGGCGACCTGCGAGTTGTGATGAGGATGAAATGATGATGAAGACAACACATACACCCAGGCCCCTTGCCAGGGAAATTAACCAATGATGGTTAAAATTCCCGACCCTGCCGGGAATCGAACCCGGGGCCCCTGTGACCAAAGGCCAACACGATAACCATTTAGCTTTGGAGCCGGGCACACTGAAAAACACACAAAAGTAGATAATACCTTCTGATAAAGGGATGTGTTAAGGAAATGAGTGAAGTAGATTACTTTATTTTCCTCATTGATTCAGAAGGTGCTATTACATACCAGTTTGCTAAGTCCACTGAAACGCACATACGAACTACTGTAATGGGCGTCACCTTCACAGCATTCAACATAAGAACTGGCTGCCTAAGGAATGGCATTACTGGCATCGCTCATATGTCACTTTCATATTGTCAAAGTTCGGCTCCGTGCCTGATTGGTAAGCGTAGTCGCCTTCGGTTGAGAAGGCCCTGGGTTCGATTTCGACCTTAAATGATAAATTGCCCTGGCTCAGGGGCATGGTGTTTTTACTGTCCTAAACATCCCTACAACTCACACACCATACACAGCACTATTCTCCACTACAATGAAACGCAGTTCCCATACATGGCAGATGCCCCCCACCCTTGTCGGAGGGTCTTCCTTACAAGGGCTGCACCAGGCCAGCAATAGTCACACGAAGTTATTATTATATTGTCAAGCCGTGGATGTGACTGATGCAAATAAATAAAAGTAACAAACTTCCTCTTAAGCTCTTTATGTCTTTAGGATTTTTCAATCGTGATATTACCAGCGATTCGCCCCAGTGTAGCAGTGAGTTCATCAGTTGGAAAAACACACCTTTCCACCACAAGTCAGGGTGCAGTGTAAACGTGACATAATACCAGGAATGGATCTCGACTTCCAAGTATTAGGATTTTTAAATTTAAATTATATTTTATTACAATATTATTCCACGTATTTACTAAAGTAAACAAATGCCCAGAACATCGAATGTCAAAATATACCCAATTATCGGGTGTTTATCTACTGTATCTCAGATTTATTTAGTATACCTACACCGACAAGAAGCTGGAAGAAATGCGCAATGCGAGAATTGATGAGGGAACATCATATTCAATACGAAGATGAAATGTACTTCAGACTGCCCCAACTACCACTGATTTTGAGAAAATTCAGAGAGGGTTTCTGCATTTATCCGGAAATATTTCATTAACGTTGTACTGCAGACATGATTCTTAGAGCATATTAAATGTCTCGTCAATTTAAGTATGGTGAGTTTTTAGAGATTATTTTATCGAAATGATTTGCATCAATATCATATAAATCGTCGCTAATGTTTTTTTTTTATTTTTAAAGTACATGTGCACCTGCTTAATTATTCGTCATTTAATTGCCACAGGAGGCGTAATATATGGTAAAAATCGTTTCTCAAAAATAACTCTGCAGTGAAATGACGCCCGTAACTTACACGACTGGCAGTACATTGCATTTGTTTGAAACATCACCGAGGACATTTAATTTTATGGCATTTCAAAATTACCACACCGCAACGCGGGACATGCTGCTTGACGTCGTTTCATACATTATTGCCCGCAGATGTCATCCATATCAAATTTCTAACATGAAAATTCTGATTATGTTCATTATAACTGTTATTTTACGACTTATAGATTTTTAGCGCAATAATGTTCATGTTGTACCTAAGCCTCGTTTACCGATCCTATGACTACAACATTTTCAATCGATCATATCGATGGTGTACAGGCCAAATGGCGTAAGCCACAAACAATGAATTTTTCAGGAGAGAGGAGGAAACAGATTGCACCTCGCTACAGGCATTTATCTTTCTTAATTGTCGTTTATTTGAATTCTGCAATGTATCTAAGATTGTAGTGTACTAGAATATGTGGTGTGGGGTCATACAGTTCCTTGAATTTAATTCTTTAAAGTGAAATTTGAGGGTTACGCCATTGACTGGGACTGATGCCACTTCAGTGTTGGTTACAAAAATTTATTTTTTTGTTAAACAAATTGGAGTAATAATAATAATAAGAAGAAGAAGAATAACAGTGGTGAGCTATTTATTATGTGAAATAATTATCGTTCATAGTAAGAAAACTATTACAAAAAAGAAATTTTCTATCCTGATTTATTTAAATAAATTACTCTCACACAAGTAACACTCAAATTCACAACTAAACTGAATTAGCATTGGATACTAACACGTATTTGTACATTGTATGACAAAACTACTATTACTGAATTCTGTAGTTAAGTTTAGTGACAATTAAATGAGACACGCTCATCAAAACAAAGACGGACGCTGTGTTACGTCAGCTGGCTTGCGTGGACTTGTGAAATCGAGAATCTTAGTGGTCGCAACCTACTGTAAACTGTGGGGTTACGACTAATTGTTCACGCCAAGTGGCTTGCCTGACCTTGCCATGTGTGGGGTTACGCCATATACTTTCTCCGTTTTTTTTTTTTTTTTCATTGAAGGAAGATATTGAGGGTTACACCAATTTACCAGAATGTGCGTTACAGTGTTAACTACTTAGTTCATATATAACCTCAATTTGCTAATTCGGGAGGGTTACACCGATTCACCATCGAGATGTTGATAAAGCCGCCTTTCAACGTACGACTCCTGCAGTGTAACTTTTCATCGAAAAGTACAAAGAAATGTCCTACTTGTAGTGTCACGCATGACAGTATTTTAAATAGTAGCTTCGTGTCCCAATACGCTTTCCAAGGTTTCACTCGCATCAAAATTAGAATACCGAATCTTAGGTGCTCTGTTTTGACATGTATTACTTTAAAATTGGCTAATCGCACCGACACAGATAGGTCGTATGGCGACGATGAGATAGGAAGTCCTAAAAGTGGGAAGGAAGAAACCGTGGCCTTAATTAAGGTACAGTCCCAGCATTTGCCTGGTGTGAAAATGGGAAACCACGGAATACCATCTTCAGCGCTGCTCACAGTCGGGTTCGAACCCACTATCTCCCGGATGCAAGCTCACAGCTGCGCGCCCCTTACAGCACGGCCAACTCGCCCGGTTAACATGCATTACTAAACGAAATACTGCATGTATTTGAATCACACATTTTAGTGCTATGTTTATAGTGATTCCCAGATAGAGCATATGGGGTGTATGAAAAATGCCTTCCAATAACGACAGGCAGTGATAAAGTGAATCGAGAGAGTTAAAACGTCTAAATTATGTACCAATCGTGTAGCACGCAATATGCGTCCATTGTCTACGGGGCTGAACTCGGCTATCACAGCCGCATGCGAAGGGACTATCTAATCTGCAGGTACTGGAGTGACAATTGGTCATTGAGACGACATCCTCATCAATATATCTTACTTTTCACTGACTCTCATATCAACAATTCCTCGAATGTTCTCACGACACTCGGTGAACCTCGTTCTTACCTTCAGCACAGAATGAAAATACATTGGAATTAAATCTTTTAGACTGAAACCGGATCCTCTAGGCATGAGGCAGGCAAGATATGAGAAAAAATGCTCTTGAGCTTGAGCTTCATATTTAGAGAGATGCTTTACGGCAGGCGTTATTCCTGAAACTGATTTCCTAATACAAAGTCTGTCGTGGCAGTGAAACAAACAAAAAACGGAAGAAAAGTTTAAATTATATAGAGAAAATTTACTTTTATTTATGGATGTAAGAAGAAAAATATTTCTGTTTCCAAGTCAAAATATGTACTTCATGTGATCTTACTTCATATTTGTATATTAATTTCCTTTTTAAAATCCCTAGTACTAATTAATGAAACTTTTGAAATAATCTAGTAGGAAAATTATTTACAGTATTGCTAGAAAACCCTTTACTGCCACAATCATTTGAATGAAAGTACATTACTTTACATCGCAACGAAAATACAAACAATTATAACAAAATGTTGACTTCCCTATTAAACGAAAACAAAAGCTTGTTGAAATCTTCATCATTACATGGAAATATTTAACTGTAACAATACATAATTTAACCTTGTAACATAAAATATCAACGCAAGGACCGCGTTATGGATTCCTAAGGAACAGAAAGTTCACTGTGAATTTAAACCAAACCATTCACATTATCTGGGTGCAGTCTTGAACGTTCGCTAGTCAGTTCAAATTTTGCTATACCGAATGCGCGTTCACTTCGTGTATTTGTGGCTGCAACTCAAAAAAATTTCTGTGTTACGCGTGCTTGGTTGGGAAGCGTCGTTTTTCGAGCCGGAGATGTATGCAGTGTAGGTAGCCCCGACTCGGAAACAGGTCCTTCGGCTCATGTAGGCTTGTGAGCCTAGTTCGTGTTGGTAGATTAACTAGCACGTACAGTAAACGAACACCTGCAGGACAAAATTCCGGGACCTCGGCGTCTTTGAAAACTGTAAAAGTGAAGTCAATTGTACGAAAGGGCAAAAATATTAAATATTATATTTTATATAATATTAGATTATTATTATTATTATTATTATTATTATTATTATTATTATTATTATTATTATTATTATTATTATTATTATTATTCAGCCTCGTGGTATAAGGTTAGCGTGCCTGCCTTAGTCATGAGAATGGCTCGAGGTTTGCCTTGCCATTCCTCGCTTACTAAATCTGTTCGTGACATAAGAACAGCTTGAAAGCCAAGCCGAGGATCCAGCATCAAAAACAAACACATTGTAGGTTTCAGTGAGTGTCACTGGAGCGTACTTGGTTTGGTGCGATCCTGTCAGCTCGGAGGTCTGTATTCAAAACCTTCCGCAGGCGAAAATTTATTCTTCGTCTGGTGATCTCATACCAGTCTTCAGCCACGTACTGATTTAGCATCAGCGCCGCGCCAAGCCCATTTGAATTTGCCCACGAAGTGATCTAACTAACTTCAGCAGCTGATGAAATGATAACTGTGCGAGTTATCGAATTATTTCTTTCAAATTATTTATCAGTATATAATTATAATTTCGTGTGGCTATTTCTAGCCGGGTGCAGCCCTTGTAAGGCAGACCCTCCGATGAGGGTGGGCGGCATCTGCCATGTGTAGGTAACTGCGTGTTATTGTGGTGGAGGACAGTGTTATGTGTGGTGTGTGAGTTGCAGGGATGTTGGGGACAGCACTAACACCCAGCTCCCGAGCCACTGGGATTGACCAATGAAGGTTAAAATCCCCGACCCGGCCGGGAATCGAACCTGGGACCCTCTGAACCGAAGGCCAGTACGCTGACCGTTCAGCCAACGAGTCGGACAAAACTCGTGTCCTCATCCCGACGTGGTGCAGCTCTTTTCAGGCACACCCCCATTGGAGGTGAGCTGCGTGTACCATTTGAACCACATACCAGCCCTCCTGCCATTCTTAAATTTCTGGCAGTACCGGGAATCGAACCCGGGCCCCCGAGGACGGCAGCTAATAACACTAACCGTTACGGAGGCATTTATCAGTATGAAGAACCCTTTAACGCTGATATACCCGATTCACTTTCTTTCTAAACACCCTGTATTACATGCAGGAAGAGGAATGTACTCAAACTGAAATAGTTATACTACCTTCGCTTCCGGCCTGAACGGCACAGAATGTTGAGATTTGAAGGTGCTCAAATAAGTCAGCCATGTGTCGGTAGATTTACTGGCACGTAAAATAACTCCCACGGGACTTAATTCCAGCACCTTGGAGTTTCAAAAAATCGTAAAAAATGTGGTTAGTGGGACGTATAACAAATAATATGACTTCCTTTGTCTCTGAGGGCTGTCTGGCTGATGCTGTAAAGGCGTGCCTGATTTACCAGACGCCCAGGAGTTCACTCATCCTTTGCCCACTTTGTTAATTCCTGAAGGTAAGGTCGATCATGTTACCATAGAGATAACCACTTCATCGTCCGACTCTTTGGCTGAACGGTCAGCGTACTGCCTTCGGTTCAGAG
Organism: Anabrus simplex; assembly: GCF_040414725.1. Taxonomy (NCBI): domain Eukaryota; kingdom Metazoa; phylum Arthropoda; class Insecta; order Orthoptera; family Tettigoniidae; genus Anabrus; species Anabrus simplex. The sequence goes on from NC_090266.1 coordinate 1,092,340,433, forward strand.
GGTCCCGGGTTCGATTCCCGGCCGGGTCGGGGATTTTCACCTTAATTGGTTAATTCCAATGGTACGGGGGCTGGGTGTATATGTTGTATTCATCATCATTTCATCCTCATCACGACGCGCAGGTCGCCTGTGGACGTCAAATAGAAAGACCTGCACCTGGCGAGCCGAACCCGTCCTGGGATATCCCGGCACTAAAAGCCATACATTTAATTTTCACCACTTCATCGTACGCAGTGGTGAGGGTATGAAAAGTGGGTGCCTTTACGTTCCACTGATTTAGAGGCCTACACGTCCACCACTAGGTGGTTTTCCTTCGTTTCATGTTATTGTATGCCCTTTTGCACACACGTGTATGTATATAAATATTAACCTGGTACTTGGTTATTATACCGGGTCCGCTTGCTTGTATGGATGGTTAGCTTAGTCCCCTTCGATTCAGAGGGCCCCAGGTTTCATTCTCAGCTGATCTGGGGATTTTAACCAAGTCAGGTTAAGTCCTCTAGCCCGAAGACTTTATTTTTGTGTTCTTAATACACATCTTCATTTGCACACAACACACCATACTGTGAATCAGCAGAGAAGCACATAACAGTGAATACTGTATCTTAGTGGTGAGCAAACTAAGTCCCGCGAGCCAGATCCGGCCCGTCGCTTCCTTTTGCTATGCCCCACGAGCTAAGAAATACTAACAAATTTAAAAGTGGAATAATATTTCATGCAGCGCAAAAATGATATGAAACTAATGTCAGCGTTCATTAAGCTGTATTGGTACATTCCTAGATTTTTCGGTACGTATTGTTTATGTCTGTTTCCTCGCTCTAACGGCCAGCTTCGGGTTGATGATTTGCGAAAAAAGACCGTGTGTGGCGTTATGGAACTTTCCTAAGTTGTTTGGTGCATATTATCTAGGGCTGGATCCGTGCTGTAAAGGCCGACTTCAAGTTGAGAAGTTGCCGGAAATGCCGTGTGTGGCGCTCGTGTATCTTCACATTCGCAAGTTGCTTCGTGGTCTCTGCTGTGATGACTAGAGCCCGGATTATATGTAATTACATGTTCTGTTCCCATATATAAAGCTAAAAGATAAGTTAAAATGTCGGCGAATCACAATAAAGGGACCATTATTCCAGGAGTTTAAAGGTACATATTTTTACATATTTCGATGCATAATAAATATTTTGATAAATATTATATATTTTAAATATTTTAAAGAATTTTGAGCGATTTATGTTTTTAATTAAACACTTGCAAATAGTTTAGAAAGCCTGTACGTCTCTAACATCTAAACATAATTTAATAATTTGAAATGAGGTAATCTGTCAAAGAATCGCATCCCTTAGCTATATTCACGGTGCAAGTCTTGGGTGCCTCGAGCTGTGTCTATCAATCTTCCCTTGCACATACTTTGTCACATTGTTCTCCTCTCAGATTTCTTTTGTGATCCCTTCGCCAGTCTTCTGTTTAATGCCATATGTCAAAAGCGCCTTTTCTCTTTACTTTTCTTCTTCGGTTATTGCCCATGCTTCACTTCATAAAGGGCTACACTCCATACTAAAGCCTTTAGAAACATTCTTCTAATAAGCATATTTGTGTTGAGGAGATCAAATTTCTGCTCTCGTAATGAATACCTTCGGTGCTTGAGCAAGTCTAAATTACATATTTTTTGCGGGGCAATTTGAAATACGCTCCAGTGACTTCAAGTGGAGTTGAAAGTTCTTTTGCATATATACGAGTAAGAACATCCTAACAGACAGACGGCATTCGATGACCGCAGAAAATTTGGAAAAATAATTAATTTTTAATTGTGCCTCCGGATGAAAATTAGAGGTTGAATAACCTGTGGAGTTTTAACTTTTTACGGTTTTGTTTCTTTTTCTATGTACAAGAATACATCAAATAAAGCTTAAATATTAAGTTACATATTTTTTATTTATTACATATTTAACTAAATATTTTGCCAATTTTTGTTACATATTTATGTACATATTTCTCATTCTTATATTACATATAATCCGAGCTCTAGTGATATCACGCAGTTACAATTAGGCAGAGCTATCAATGCCACGCGTATCGCTGTTGTACGAAATTTTGTTCTCGTTTTAATGCCATTGCATATCCATCATATCGCTATCGGAACCGAAAATGGGAGAAAATTGGACTTCGAGTGTCATACTTTCAAGGCAGGGTGAAGTGAGAATTATTTTGTTACTGAATTAGATGGCAAAGCTGTACTAAGGGAGTACAATATACGTCGGCATTACGAGACTAAGCTTTTGTCGCAATATTCCCATTATGAAACGAAAGGAACGATCAGAAAAATTAAGAACTTTGAAATGGAGTATTTCATAACAGCGCAGTTTATTCACAAAAATGAAAATTAGTCTGCTAACTAATGCAAATTTACGGGTAGCTCATTTGCTAGTCCAGGAAGGAGAACCGTTTACTAATGGTGAGTTAATTACCCTAAATCATGTTTGATTGTAGCAGCCGATGAAATGAGTCAAGAAAAATAATTTATTTAATGCTGCCAGCCTTTCCCCCGGTCTATAACGCCAAGAATAACGGCCGAGAAGATTCGTCGTGCTTGACGATACATCTTGTAATCTGCAAGCCTTCGGGTTGAGCAGCGGTCGCTTGGTAGGCCAAGGCCCTTCGGGGCTGTGGTGACATAGGGTATGTTTGTTTATCAGCCTTTCCGCGAGAACAATTACTCGAAGAGTTGGGGACATTGGGAGAAGCATCAGTAGCCAATTGATTAACAAGGAAAATGGTTTCGAATAGTAATCATTGGCTCTTGATAAGTCAACAGACACTGCGGTTGATGCTGTTTATTCGACGAGTCAATGCTAACTTTGAATTGACTGAATAATTAGCTTCTATGAATACTCTGCGTAGAACAACTACGGGCGAAAACATTTTCAAGGAAGTTAAGAAAATGTTAGCGAAGTACAATCTGAAGAGGAATTGGCTAAAATATGTCACAACTGATGGTGGTTAAAATAGGTGTGGAACAGGCAAGGATGCAAAAGCTTAATTGGATACATTTTTAAGGCTTGTGAAAATTCCAGGTGTTGGAAGCCTATGGTTATTTGTTGTATTATTCACCAGTAGACACTTTGTTGGAAATATCAGAATCTCTCGTGTTTTTTTGAACAAGTTGTGTCAATATTGAACTTAATTCGTTCTCACCGACTGAACCATCGTCAATTCCGTGAGTTTCTGCCAGAAGTAGATGAATATCCAGATTTGCGGTACCATCCAGCAGTTCGATGGCTCAGCAATGGTAAACTTTTATTAAGATATTTCAAACTCATAGCAGGGATTGGCATTTTTCTCAATTAGAAAAACTGCCCTCAACTACTATCATCGAACTATGAATTGCTTTGAAAATTAGCTTTAGCCGCTGACAGGAATTCTTAATGAATTCATCTTGAAACTACAAGCACAGCGCAGCTAATATGTCACGTTAACACTGTATTGAAGTAATTTCAGCGACAATAGGCTTTGACTGAGTCGCAAGTCATGTCAAGCTGCTTTGTGCATTTCCCGTACTGTCAAGAATTAAAACATGCGAAATCACCATACCCACACAAATTTGCAGGCGATTTATGTTCTGAGCTCAAACAACAGTTCCAGCACCGTTTCACGGATCATGATGCAAGTGCAGAGAACATTTCCATACTTAAAAACCCATAGTCGACAGTTAATGTGATATTGGTCCACCTTTTGCCTTTAACACAACCCTGACACTGCTGGAGAGAAATTCTACCAAGTGTCAGATCGTTTCCTTCGGAATGGCATCCCATTCCTCTAGAAGAGCCATAGGCAGAAAACGCATTATTGTTTGACAGTGGGTTCTGTAACGAAGTCACCGCTCTAACTCATTCCACAGGTGTTCTATTGAGTTTAGTTCGGGACTCTGGTAGGGTCATTCCAGTTGTAGAATGTTATATCGTTATTAACCTCAAAGCACTGGATGACAGAGCCCGCTTTATTACTGAGCGTTATCATGCTGGTATAAAAAATAGTCAACACCGAACTGATCTTCCACATTGGGCAGTACGAAAGCATTGAAAATGAGCTGATATCCTTCTGCGTTTTCCAGTGCCATGTAGTCGTACATGGTGGTCGAGGCCACGCCATGAAAAATATTCTTACACAGCAATGCCTCCTTCCTATTCGCAGACAGCATTTCCCAGGATTATCCTTATCGATATTCTCCCATCAGATTGTCACAATTTATAACGTGATTCATCGCTTCAAATTACCTGTTTCGACTGTTCCAGTACCCAGTGGCGCCGCACTTTACGCTACTCCAGGCGGCGCTTTTCATTACGAGGGGAAATATTTGGTTTAAGGGCAGCTACTCGACCATGAAACCCTATCCTTCTTAATTTACGACGTACAGTTGTACGACTGTACGACGTATAGTTATGAGGCTGGGTGTACATTGCGCAGCACTTTGAAAATCGCTAGTGATTATTACTACAGACAGCCGACGATTTTCTCGAAAAACCCTGTTTGATGTTCGTTCGTACATACGGCTGACCAGATCGTGGTTGTGCTGTGGTTGTACCTTCACCTTTCCATTTAACATTACATCACTGAAAGTCGTTTCGGATACATCCGTAAGGTTAGAAAAGGCCCTTGCAGATTTCTTCCTTATGCGGCAACTAGAAATTACCACACGTTGGAAGTCAATAAGTCACGTAATCTACCCATATTACTATTACACAGTCGCACTTAACAATACAAACCTCTCTCCACTTTTTGTACCAACAACAATTTTTCTTTTACGTCACACCGACGCTGATAGGTCTTACGGCGACGAAGGGTTAGAAAAGGGCTAGGAGTGTTAAGGAAGTGACCGTAGTCTTAATGAAGGCACAGTCCCAGAATTCGTGTGGTGTGAAAATGGAACAGCACGGAAAACCACCTTCAGGGCTGCCGACAAGTGGGGTTCGAACTCAGTCTCGCAAGCTTATATCTGCGCTACCTTAAACGCACGGCTAACTTGCTCGGTCGTTTTGTATCTGTACGATGCGTCATTCGTTGTTGTTTAATACTGTATAGAGTGTCCGTATACTTTTGACCAAATATTATGCATCCCTCTATATAGGTTTAGCGCCATGAAAGGCTTTCGGTGCATGCAAGAGATAGTAGGTTCGAACCCCACTGTCGGCAGCCCCGAAGATGGTTTTCTGAGGTTTCCCATTTTCACATCAGGCAAATCCTGGGACTGTACCTTAATTAAGGCCACGGCCGCTTCCTTTCTGCTCCTAGGCATTTCCTATCCCATCGTCGCCCTAAGACCTATCTGTGTCGGTGTGACATAAAGCAAGAAAAAGGCTTTCGGATGTAAAACTAGGCTTAATCCACACAGATTGCCGACCCGCCAGGAAGAAGATACTTGGTTATTACTAGGAGGCGGATTTCTATGACCTAAAATGTATTAAATATACATACATTTATAAAACCAAACCAAACCCCATGGCACTACAGCCCTTGAAGTGCCTTGGCCTACCAAGCGACCGCTGCTTAGCCTGAAGGCCTACAGGTTACAAGGTGTCGTGTGGTCAGCACGACGAATCCTCTCGGCCGTTATTCTTGGCTTTGTAGACCGGGGCCTGTATCTCACCGTCAGATAGATCCTCAATTCTAATCACGTAGGCTGAGTGTACGTCGAACCAGTCCTCAGGTCCAGGTAAAAATCCCTGAACTGGCCGGAAATCGAACCCGGGGCCTCCGGGTAAGAGACAGGCACGCTGCCCCTATACCAAGGGGCCGGCGTATATATTTATGACCGAATATAACATAAAAATATGACCTAAAAAGTTCAAAATATGACTTAATTGATGGCATCTACATTACATACAGAAACTTTTTGTTAAGATTCGTACAGCAGCAATTAATGTAGAGTTCAAATAGCTTCAGTTCCTCGAAATTTTTAACCTATAACTCAACTATAATGCTGAATAGTTCATCAACTCACTAAGGTTACACAGCATACTCCCAGGCAAGGACGAATTTGCGGAAGACATAAACACTACAGTTACTTTCACTGTCCAATTATTAATCAGATTTTGGTTATACACAAAATTTGTGTTATTTGAATGTAGCTTTCGTACATGATCTAGTCTCCATTAGGCCTATCAGGATTGTTGCAATTTATGACCTCACGTATCTTAAGATTGTTGAATGGGAATCCTCACTTGTTGTCACTGATTATGGTCTTATAGCGAGAGAAACTTCTTTCGATACCACATGATGTAACGGGAGTGTACTGGAACTTTTTTTTTGCTAGGGGCTTTACGTCGCACCGACACAGATAGGTCTTATGGCGACGATGGGAAGGGAAAGGCCTAGGAGTTGGAAGGAAGCGGCCGTGGCCTTAATTAAGGTACAGCCCCAGCATTTGCCTGGTGTGAAAATGGGAAACCACGGAAAACCATTTTCAGGGCTGCCGATAGTGGGATTCGAACCTACTATCTCCCGGATGTTCTGGAACTTTAATAGAGTTAAGTCACCAGAGAGAATTCCTGGAAATCTGCAGGTGAAGAGTTTCCACAACAAAATGTAACTTATTCCACGCAGGTACAAAAATCCGTTGTACTTTTTCGTACATTTTCTAATTGTCTGCGTACCCCAATGCTACCGTTCCTTGCACATGCTCACACAATTTACGGAATAATATCACTTCATCCATATTATGTTTTCACCGAACTCACGAGCAAAACTTTTCACTAATTGAGACTTTCGTTTTAGGCATTTCGAAAGCAGGTACAACGGCTGAAGCTCCCTCAATAACCAAGGTAATTCAGTGTGCCGAAGGAGAAAAGGGAAGGGCGATGGAAAAAAAAAATGGCGTATGGCTTTTAGTGCCGGGAGTGTCCGAGGACATGTTCGGCTCGCCACGTGCAGGTCTTTTGATTTGACGCCCGTAGCGACCTGCGCGTCGTGATGAGGATGAAATGATGATGAAGACGACGCATACACCCACCCCCCGTGCCAGCGAAAATAACCAATGATGGTAAAAATTCCCGACCCTGCCGGGAATCGAACCGGTGACCCCTGCGACCAAAGGCCAGCACGCTCACCATTTTGCCATGAAGCCGGACAGGGTGAAGGAGAGAGATAAGAACAATGACAATTAACTGCAGAATCGCCTCAGCTTCCGTGTAAACAACAGCCCGGTTTCCAGAAATTGATGCAACGAGCAAGCAATTGCTCTTAGCTGCTATGAACATTCCATACACTACTTTTCAATGGTTCTTCATTGGAAGTATATTCCAGTCTATTCTGAAAAATAACTTCTAGAGCAGAGCCATCCAAACAGCGCTCCCCGAGCGTTAGCGCTCTGACCGCGCTCTAAGCCAGTGTTCCGGGCTCTTTGGAGGAAGGTAGTTTCAGTAGTGGTGGGAGGATCTTGGCTGGCTGAGCGAGCAGCCGATCCGTCAGTCGCTAGTCTAGTCTACAGTGATTCTATATGTATATGTCTAGTCCAATGGGCTTTGTTGACAGCGTGTAACTAAATCAGTTTCGCAGTTGTCATGACTGAACATCATACCAAAAAAAAAAAAAAAAAGAGTGGTGAAGCAGCAGTTTTTAAAGCAGAATGGAAAATTTCGTTTCTCTGTACAGCTTATAAAGGGCATGCCAAATTTCAGCGTGCCACCGAGATTTAATGTGTTTAAAAACACAATTTGGAACGGCACTACAGTGCCACCCACAGGGGTGATTACGGTGATTTGACAGACGCCAGTCGCCAATTGATGTTGGAAGAATTGAACGAAAATTTCAAGCAGCACTGTTTTGTAAGTATTATTGTTTTAATTTTTAAATGCTCGTTTACAAACGGGAATGAACAAATGGTTGAATTAAAATTCAGGAAACTCAATCGCCAGAAATAACCAGTGTTTCGCCCAGAGTGCGGCATGGGCTCACGCACCATCAATTCAAAGAGTACCGGGAGAGTTGGCCGTGCGGTTAGGGGCACGCAGCTGTGAGCTCGCAATCGGGAGATAGTGGGTTCGAAACCCACTGTTGGCAGCCCCGAAGATGGTTTTCCGTGGTTTCCCATTTTCACACCAGGCAAATGCTGGGGCTATAGCTTAATTAGTACCTTAAAGCCACGGCCGCTTTCTTCCCATTCCTGGGTCTTTCTTGTTCCATCTTCGCCATAAGACCTATCTGTGTCGGTGCAACGTAAAGCAAATAGCAAAAGAAAACAAAATTCAGAGAGTTCTGGATGACATCGAAGCGGAGTATCTGGATATCCTGTACCATGCAGAAGTAAGATGGCTGAGCAAGGCGAAGGTGCTTCATCGAGTTTTTTGCTTGCGGAATGGAATATATACCTTTTATGACATGTAAGGGGGGGCCGAAGTTCTTTTGTGTGATCCTAAGTGGGTGGCGGACTTGGCCTTTTTAAGTGACATTACTGCCCATCTAAATACTTTGAACACCTCGCTTCAGGGCAAAAAGCACAATATCTGCGATTTGGTGGGAAAAATTCAAGCGTTCAAAAGAAAATAGAGTTTGTGGGAACACCAGTTGCGTGCAAGGAACACAGGACATTTTCTATTGCTTGAAACAGTGAAATAAGTTGTCGACTTTGATGAGTACTTGCAGGTATTTCGCCAATTACAACAAGAGTTTGAAAATAGATTTTCAGAATTATCAGAACTTCAAGCGGTGTTAAATGTATTTGTTCCACCATTTTCTCTTAGTGCAGACAGTGCTCTACTGCTATTTTAATTAGAGTTGCTTGAACTGCAGTGCAATGTTCGTCTTAAATACCGCTTTCTAATGTCACGAAGTTTAGAAGAACTTTACAGCGGCTTTCCGGAAGAAGAATACCCCGTTTTGTATAAACATACTTGTAAAGTTCTGTCAATATACGGCTCAACGTACATTTGTGAGCGTTTCCTTTCGGTTCTTAAGCTTACCAAAAGTAAGCATCGTGCAACGATGAGCGATATAAACTTCCGTAGTTGTTTAAGAATAGCTGTGTCCAGAAATATTGTAGGCCTACTCAATTTGGAGAAGATTTTTTGCTCCAAAAGTAAAAGCTCGTAAAAACGACTAAGCAAAAGTCACTCAAGGTTTGTACTATCTGTTCATATTGCTAACATTTTGTTGAATTTTCGTCTCAGATGTGTTCAAATTTCAGTTTTGAACAAATCACATTACTGTATTCTTAACTTAACTCTTGATTTCGTTACCTGCATATTCCATACATCGGAGTACCCTTCGATTTGTATATGCGGTATATTTGCTATGGCAAAATAGCCCCATCAATATGATGTCAACAAACCCACAAACGCCGTCAGACGCACGAATGTACTGTACCAGGAAAAGTTGATTTTCAAGAGCATGTGGCCTTTCTGATGGGTGCCTAGTCCTTGGGAGATGGTACAGAGAGAGAGGATCGCACGGCAAAATAGTAAATATTATTTCTTTCTTTGCTTTATTCAATCTCTGGAAGGTCACCCTATTATACTGCCGAATCATAGATATTTACTAGAAAATAAATCCCAATTTCAACAATACAATATCGAAGAATCACGATGATCAAGTAAAATTCATCTGAATGTCTTTCTCAATCACTTATGTCCATCATAACTTTCATGGCATAAATTAATAATAAAGCATGTTGTAAATAAATAAGAAATTCTAAAGTCTTTTCTATTGGCACTTGCGATTTCAGATTACGCTTTCTACATAAATTAAATAAAGTAAATTTGGTAATTCCTTCTTGTAAACACATGAAACTCAAATATGAAACACTTGAAATTAAATCTGATCTTCTAGTATAAAGTTCTGAGTATTGTCCTATTTTTTGTAACTTATTGTACACGTTACGTAAATATTGTAAATTGAGAGTTCATGATACACTTCCACTATGAATGAAACACTCAACTGATATTTTAAAGTTCCAATAAATGAGAATATACGACATTACGAGAGCACAGAGTTATTTGAAAGTCTGTCTTTACTTTTAAGAGTCGTAAAGCGTTAATTTTCCAAGTTTAAAAAATACTAAGTAAGTGAGCTTTTAATGTTCTTTGTCACCAATGACACTGTTAATAAAAGTCCTGCTCAAAGTCAGTATTATATTTTTCTGAATAAAAAAGGCACTGATATCGCCTCACATACGCCTTCTTGTTGAGCTCGAACAGTTTAATACTGCTCTGCAAGCATCAATCTGGAACTCAGCTAACAGCAAACACCACGATTTTCCATAGTACCACGTCCCTGAAACCGTCCCTCGTAGTACCAAGTCCACGTTGATCTGCATCAAATCTCTGTCGATCTACGTCGTTCTCCGTCGTTCTCCGTCGATCTCCGTCGTCTCGAGTCAGGATTTCTCATGTTACTAAAAGAGTGCCTTTAACACGAGAAAGTTCAACTGACTAGGTTGAAATGTGCACCATTTGAATTTGCACTATTAGAACTGATTATCCCTGTCTCATAAATAATCACCATTCACTGGATGAGAAATTCGTCGGAGCACTGTCTATTATCGTACATTACGATAATGAGAAAATACACTTCCCTACACAGTTCATGTTGACACTTACTGCACACTGTTCGTATTGTCAAAAATAACTTTCATTCGAAGCACAGTTTATCATCATGGCTCACTTTCACAGCAAATAAATAAATAAATAAATAAATAAATAAATAAATAAATAAATAAATAAATAAATAAATAAATAGCACTCTCTCGTAACATCTCGTAATGTTCCTTCTCACTATCACAGTTCTACAAGTATTCAGGTATGAGTCCTATACTTCACAATAACACTGAATTACGAAGTTCATTATACAATCTATCCACACGGGTTGTTTCAAATAGTACAGTCTGTTTCGGCACAAATTAAAGTGTTCTAGGCTCTGATAATACTCAAAATAGTCAATGTGTTGCGACCTATACTCACGATATTCTGAGTTGAAATAGTTCAAGATCATTACAATTTAAAGTAGCCGCGCTAACTTCAAGCTTGTTATAGTTATTCACACGAAAATTGAGACATTTGTCAAGTTCAAATATTGGTGAAATGTTATAAGTCTTATGACTTTGATGTTATACACACGTTAATTTCCTAAGTTTGAATGTCTGACGAATTGCAAGTCCAACAATTTCTAAATTACTCACTGGTATTCACAGAAACTAAGTGTCAGCTTGCCGTCGAAATTATATAAGTATTACGATGTCCGGCAGTATGAATACTGAGTTCGACTCGTCGCGTGCAGCATGACATGCGAGCCAGCTGTGAAGAATGCGAACTGAATAGCTACGGTCTGGTCCGCTGCTTATATTCCGTATGATACAAGGTTGCTTGCCACGTCACTGGGGGAAGTGTTATTCCTTTCTCGCTTATATCTCTTGAATTCCGTGATGGATTTTATTGAAATTGACATATGTTTACGTTCAGAACATGAGCTACACGATGATGTATGTCTCATTTACGTATCTTTATCGGCTAAAAAGTTAGACATTTTCCTTCCAGTACATTCGAAAGACGGAGGCGCACAACATGTGGCAGTGACATCACCCGCAGGTTCAATGCTCGTGACGTGTCCAGCTCGCCACGAGGAGCTTCGTATTGCGCTCGCGCAAGATGTCGGGCATACGAACACATATTATCGCCGTCCCTTTTCCATATATTCCGGCAATTATAAAACAATGTACCGGGCTGGAACAGTGCCTGATACAGTTCGTACGTATCTAGTCAGCGCGGTCCGAACATTGTCCTTGTCTCAGGTCTCCTCGCTGCCACACTGTAGTAGTGGTAGGGGAAGGAGAGCCAGTCTGACTGCCCAGTGCTCCCCGAGCGCGGGCGCGCTCTCGGAGCGCAATGGCTTGATGGACCTGTTCTAGAGCTTACTGTGGTATTTATAACACGAAAATTACCAAAATATGTCGTTATAATGATATTTTGTTTAGAATATGCCACAACACTAACAAAAGCCTAAAATGCATGTATATGCCCAATAAAACTTCTAAAATGTTGATTATCATGCTTGGAAACGTGTTAAAAATCCAGGGCTACGCAATATAATGTTAGGGAAATAATATGACTTGACACAGAAATCCTCCCTCCCTCTCTAGTTATTTTCCAGTATAGGACAAATAATGGCTGCGTGGGGTTCAGTATAATTTTGTCCATTTGTGGGTTTGTCTGTTCCTGTATTCCGAGGAAACTGATAGGTGGATCTTCAGAAATTTATTATTTAAGTTTACAGTGAGGGCGAATGGGGTATCAGCTTTAAGTTCTTCAAAAGATTTGAGCAGGTTGCGGGGATGGATGGGTGGGTCTTAGAGGGGTCCTAAATCATAAAACTCAATGCATCTCTTTTACGGTTCGTTTGTTCGGCTCCATGGCTTAATGGTTAGCTTGCTGGCCTTTGCTCCAGAGGGTCCCAGGTTCGATTCTCGGCCGGGTGGGAGATTTTAACTTTGAACGGTTAATTCCCTTGGCTCGGAAACTGGGCATTTGTGCTGTCCCCGACATCTCTGCAACTCACACTCCACACATAACACTATCCTCCACCACAATAACACGCAGTTACCTACACATGGCAGATGCCGCCCACACTCATCGGAGGGTCTGCCTTACAAGGGCTGCACTCGACTAGAAATAACCACACGAAGTTATATTATACGGTTGGTTTTACACGAACATTGCTCATGACATCATTTATTTAAAATATTCCTTACAAACTTTGTGGTTCTACAGTATACCTGTGTCCGATATTAAAGTAAAATTAAGGGAAATATTGTAACTTATTTTTGATGATAATAATAAATAAATTCATAAATAAAAATATATAAATAAAATTACTCAAAAACTTAATAAAATTAATCAGCATAATTAACCGAAATGTCCGTAGTATGGGCGCCAGAGTTCACTAGAATGGATCCCTCGAATTTAGATAAGAGCATGATAAACTGTATATCCCAGGGCGTGTACATAATGCTGCGTACTGGTACATCTGCTGCAGGCCTTACCTAACCTCCTGAAAACGACTAATTAGGTAGGAACTGCACCTAGGTTCATCAATAACACTGATTCTAAAATAGCTAACTATATTCTGAACAAATTCCGTGCATGAGCACCTCATCAACATACAACATTATACATATAATACACACATAAAATATTGCTGGAAGACTCCATATTTACAACAACAACAACAATAATGAAAATCGTGGGAAAACGAAAGCGCGAACTAAGCCACCATTTGTCGATAGTCCGATGAACAATGTACATGTATGAAGATAAATACCCTTCACTGTCTCTATATCAATTCGACTTACCGATTCTCATAATCGGCAGTTATCACATCACACAGATGCTGTACCTTGTACTACTGTGTTCACATATTTTAACACTTGTAAAGATATATACACACGTCTGTCGATCCTCAACATAAATTATGGAAAGTCTGAGATAGCTTTCACCAACATATAATGCTAGGCCGCCACAAGTGCTACAATACTTAATGCGCAAGCACTCTCCACAATCATCCACTTTCCACGAACATAACAAGACTACGCTCCACGAACGTTTGAAGTCCAGTCCCTTGCAGCCGTGTCACTCCAGTACCGTGTATCAGCACCACTTCCTTCCCGTACAGTGCGTCAGTTGTCGTTCCTTCATACAGTGTTACTGCTTGTAGTTATCTTCCTTCTCGTTCCTTTACAATCACCTCTACAATCACCCTTACAATGTTCCTGGTTGCCGCCGTATGATCAACCTTTATAAACATCAACATCCCCCTCCTGTCAGATGAGACGTCTGGATTGGTGCTTGCCCACCAATCATGAGTGAACCTCTTGTCAAGACCAAGCCCTGAACTACTTCTTCCTCCCAAGACAATAACAAACACTCGGGAGTTTTACATGAATCACCAAATTTTCCTAATACAACAACAAGCTCATCTCATCAGGCTGGGATATATACATGACTCATGAATTTCCCGACACAAGTACATCACAACAAGCACTGGGGCAGCCATATGACTCATTCAAATTACCAGAGTTATTAAAGCAATGTTTTCCCACTCATGCAAAACAAATTACTCATACCTACATATGTGGATATCTTCCAGCTTATAAATATAAATGACAAAACATACAAATGAAATACCGATAATAATAATAATAATAATAATAATAATAATAATAATAATAATAAATCGAATACTGACAATAATATCTCTAACTTCTACATATAATTCGGGGGTGTGATATATGTACTATCACAATATCAACGACCGAAATTTAAAGGTTTAAGTACAAGAACCAATAAATGGTCACGTGGTGAGTTGTTAATGGAAATCATCCCACGAAATTTATCTGTACTTTATTAATATTAAGTAATTAATTAATGTTATTTGCTTTACGTCCCACTAACTACACTTTAACGGTTTTCGTAGACGCCGAGGTGCCGGAATTTTGTCCCGCAGGAGTTCTTTTACGTGCCTGTAAATCTACCGACACGAGGCTGACGTATTTGAGCACCTTCAAGTACCACCGGACTGAGCCAGGATCGTACCTGCCAAGTTGGGGTCAGAAGGCCAGCGCCTCAACCGTCTGAGCCACTCAGCCCGGCTTTTTAAAAAATATTAAGCCGGTATTTGGTTTTCATATTGGAAGGATGGTGTAAAATCAAACTGAGGGAGTTGGCCCTGCGGATAGGGTCGCGTACCTGTGAGCTTCGTTTCGAGAGAGATAGACGGCAGTCCCGGAAGTGGTTTTCGTGGTTTCCCAATTTTACACAGGGCAAACGCTGGGGCTGTACCTTAATGAAGACCATGGACACTACCTTCCCATTCCTATCTCTTTCCCATCTTTGCATCACCGAAAATTTTCGATGTGTTAGTGCGACATAAAACTACTAGCAATAATAATAAAACATATATACAAGAGGTCAAAGTAGAGCGACAATCATACAAAAGCGATGAAGATGCAAAGACCCACAGAGAACCAGGAAGGTTCGTGCCTCGGCATTTCAAGAACAATATTAGGGGTCAACAAAATTGTAATAAAGCACGTGCTAGGCTACAGTCCCATCAACTACGGGAAAGACAATGTCATAAACAAATTTAATTTTAACATTTTAAAGGATTCAATGAATGTGACCATGCAGAAACAAGATATCCAACTTTGGAGAGGCACAAAGCCCTAGTTTTCACTCTTCATACTCCAGAAATGCGCAACAGTTTTATTCCTCGGGCCAAGAGCTAACCACTCTGTCCGACTTAGTATCGAGGTTACGAATTTTTAATATTAAAAATGTTTCTTAGATCGCACAGAATACGGCCCCATTGTAGCAAAAACGTAAAATTGAGCTATTTCACTCTATTGTGACAAAAGTATTGAAGGTAGAGAAATTGTGAAGATGTCAAAACGCGTGTTTTGGAGAGGTCTATAAAATGGAAATAGAGAAATGGAAATCATCTCCTATCCAAATACTATTGACGAAAAACCAGTGAAGAGGGCAAAATTTATAAATGAACTTGTTACACAATTATTATCAGATGTTCATTTTAAATATTTCAATCGATAGTTTGATCATTTGCTAAACAAAATATGCGCCCGATTTTTGAATTTCGCAAGACTAAGGTCTCCATTTCTATTTGAGGGGGTCATGTATGATATGACAATAGCGTTACTAGTGGTAGAGTTAATCAACCAATGAGTTTCAGGTTTGAGTTTATGTTATTTAACAATGAATCACGTGAGTATGTCGTGCGCTATTGTGTCGCCAACACGTAAACTTCGTTTGGTTGCGAATAATAAGTAAGAAAATTGGAAGAAACTTAAGGTGGTGAAATATAGTGATGAACCAGGACGGAAGAAACTCAAATACAGCCGACAAAATATGTGTATATTTTTGTATTAGTATGGTAATAAATATTGTGTACATTGTAAGCAGTCTCATAGTTCACTTCTCCTTCATGTCCTAAACGTTCCCTTCTCCACATTTCGTGAAGGAACATTTTCAGTGTTCAGTTTCTTGTCCAAAGGACTAGATATTTGGATATTTTTTGTACAAGTTGTTTACGTCGCACCGACGCAGGTAGGTCTTATGGCGACGATGGAATAGGAAAGGGCTAGGAGTGGGAAGGAAGTGGCCATGGCCTTCATTGAGGTACAGCTCTAGCATTTGCTTGGTGTGAAAATGGGAAACCACGGAAGATCATCTTCAGCGCTGCCGACAGTGGAATTCGAACCCACTATCTCCAGAATATAAGCTCACAGCTGCGCGCTGTAATTACCATTCCTCCATTAGCTTCAATGTACTGTACGTAGGTGTCTTTGATATGGTTCCGCTCTTAATGGATTTTAATCATTGTCGTAGAACTCGCAGATTACCTCTTCCGAAATATACTTTATTAACCGTACTGTGAGGGATAAAACTGCCTAAGAGTCATAACTTAACATCCTGGTAACAGTTTGCCTGTTGTAACAGTAACCAGAACTACATCACTCGTGTGCGCTGGTGAAAGAAGACCTTGATAACAAGCCAGGATGAGCTCTTTGATTCAGTTCCGCAGAGAGACACTGTCGCCACATGGGGGGGTCACGCAGGGGATGCAGCTTCTACTTTTGTTAGAGCACTCCTTCCTCCGCTATCGAAAATCGAATTTAAGTTCCTCGCATTGAAAATCCTTTTTCCCTTTTCACCATACACCTCGTTTATGCAAGACCAAGCACGCACGGTGGAAATGAAAGGAATAACATATTCACTCATTCACAAGCTAGTCTCTTTCACAACATGTCTTTGACTGAAGGGCTGCTTTTCTGCCTTCTAGACGCTCTATAGGAAATTGAGGGTTGTGCTGAAGCTCTCTCAATCCTCTGGTGGAGTCGTAAAGGAACCAGTGTGAGTTTTATATCGTGAATTTAGTGGTTTGAAATAACTTTTAATGATTCTTTTAACGTCGCAAGTTATGGAATATTGTGTAGTTTATTCAAATTAGTCAGAACCGTTGTGTAAGGATAGTGTGCCTGCCTGTTAACCGCAAACCATGCGATCGATTATCTGCTGGTCCAGGGATTTTATTTCCGGGCTGAGGATTGGAACTATGTTCACTCAACCTCGTGAGGCCAACTGAGGAGTTACCTGGTATGAGAGGCATCAGACCGGGTCACAGAAGTTCTGTAATACTACTGAAGATGACATCATCATGACCGAGTGGCATTCCGGAATTTTAAGGTCATCCAAATGGGTAGCAGTGGTATGGGTAAGGCAAGACCCAAAAATAGGCTGCATGTGCCACGAGTTTTCAAAGTTAACCACTATCCTCTAAAGTTAATCCATGCTATTATTATTATTATTATTATTATTATTAGTTGCTTTACGTCGCACCGTCACAGACAGGTCTTATGGCGACGATGGGACAGGAAAGGGCTAAGAGTGGGAAGGAAGCGGCCGTGGCCTTAATTAAGGTACAGCCCCAGCATTTTCCTGGTGTGAAAATGGGAAAACACGGAAAACCATTTTCAGGGCTGCCGACAGTGGAGTGCGAACCTACTATCTCCCGAATACTGGATACTGGCCGCACTTAAGCGACTGCAGCTATCGAGCTCGGTATTATTATTATTAACATTATTATTATTACTAGCGAATGTACCCGTGCTTCGCTACGGTATTCTACATTGTATTCGAATATCGAAGTAAATAGTGTGCATGCAGTAAATAAGATTGTTTTAAAAGTGCATGTCTCTTAGCGTTATCCGAGAAAGAGCATGGGGAGGTCCCCGTACGTTGTTTCCAATGTAAAGTGTTTGTTATGGATTTGTGATATAACGGCAGGCTCACTTGCCTACTGCCATTCACAATCGAGTTGGGAAGTTTACATTATAATTGCAGGCCCCATTGCCTACTATGCGGACAGAATCGATTTGGGGAGTTTTCGTTAAAATGGCAGCCCCCCTTTCCTACTTCCAGACAGATTACAGTTTTTATTATAATGGCAGGCAATTGCCCTACTATCACTCGAAATTGAGTTGTGCAGTTATCATTATAATGCCAGGCCCATTTTCCTACTTCCAGCCAGCTTACTGCCAGTCACACCAAGTTGGTGAGTTTCCATCAAAATAGCAGGCCACTATGCCTAATGCCAGTCACATTTTAGATGAGGACATTTCTTTATAATGGCGGGCACCCTTGCCTACTGCCAAACACAATCGGGTAGGGGAGTTTTAAACAAAACTGCATGCTCACTTGCCTTCTGCAAGTCAAATCGAGAAGGGAACTATTCATTACAATGGTAGGCCTTCCTTACTAATGACAGTTACACAGGAGTTGGAGAAGGAACCCTTTCCTACTGCCAGTCAAGGTGTGGGGAATATTGATTACAATAGCAGACCCACCCTTTCTCGATCGCTAAAAATCGACATCAGTGAATATATATAGATCGACAGACGAAAGTATATGCGTGTTTACAATATTGAAGACCTTCATTTACAGATTAACTGCTACTAAACGTACGTCATATCGACAAAGGATTATACCATAAGACACGCCGGATTTAGTGGCCTAAATGGCTGGTCCTATGATATGTCATCTATTCTTGGGTGAGATTGAGTTAGAAACGTGGAACAGGGTAACGTTCTTGTAAGATTATCTCACATTACATTACTTTTCGGATAATTATGTGACAGCTACATACATAGCATTTGGCTCATATATGGCTACTGGGTGGGCCAATTTTCGTGAAGAGTTTGATGATTCTGTATTTCATATAAGTAATCGAAGGTATGAATTATGCATGTGAAAATTTCAAATTGACTTAACATCCATTAATAGAGAAAAATCAAACGTAAAAGGGATACAGATACGGCAAAAAGTCATAAGACCAAGGTTGTAGATCATTCCAAATTGAACGGAGATTGTGCAATCTGTTATGTGACAGGAATTTCCGAAGGTCTGCACCATCATTAAAATTGCCTGCATATTTCGATATTCTTCGGGGATAAAAAGTGAAAAATTTAATGATCTTGGATGTTTTCCGTTCGTTACAGGCTAAAACGTATAATTTTGTCAAATTTCAATTATCTTCTTTTTCTTCTGGCAGATTATGCCGCAATCTGGATGTTGGGCGAGGCGGGTAAAAAATAGGACTTTCAGGAAACTAAACGAAAAATTATGCAGATGGTCATTATTACCCCTTAAACGGAAAGCTGTACGAAAATTTCGCCAAAATAGTCAGTGTAGGGGCACACAGTCGTTACGATTGGATTTATATAGATAAGGAATCTGCTCCATGTAAAACACCTTTTTGGCTATGTCCGCTGGACTTAACCTGCAAAACTGACCTGTTGTATGTCCGGCGCTCCCTTCTCGTTCCGCCAGCCAGCTGCACGCGCGCCTGTGTATCATTCTGCTAGCTTCGACGCGCAGCCCTCAGTGCGCGTGCCTGACCATCGAGTGTACTATAAATTGGAGCTCCCGGCCTGCTCACTTGCCCACTTGCCCCGGTGTCCAGCTCCAGAATACACCCTACGTCGAGCACGGAGGCTACTCCTCTTGAAAATGTGCTTCGACCAGGTGGACTGAATTTCTGGCAGTACGAGGTTTCACCTCTGGTCACCGCTCCCTTACCTGTTTCCGCTGCCTATGTTCCGTAATTCTTTTACAAGCCATTTTCATTCCCTAACTTATGCAAGCTCCCTTAGTTTCGCTAGGTGGAATTTCTTCAATCAATTGAACTTGCTTTTTAGGAATTCAGGCACTTCAACAAACAAGGACTCTCATGAACATTTATGTTAGTGTGCCAGATAGTTCTCGACTATCAACGTGTCAATTCACAAAGACTATCTTTTCGAGATAGAAGTGTATATAAAGACTGCAAACCTGTACATATTGTATAAAGACAGACTTTTCTCAAGATTCAATATTCCTTTTTGCTTCAAAATAAATTTCAGTTATTTGTGTAAATATCATAAAGTGAAGCAATAAAAGTTGTGTTCTGTAAACTTCAACCTTGGTTACAACACAACTCTATGGCGACGAGGTAAAAAAGCGACACTACAATTCATCGGCCCCAGTCGCCAACTCTATGGCGACGAGGTAAACAAGCAACAAACTACAATTCTTCGGTCCCAGTTGCCAACTCTATAGCGACGAGGTACACACGAAACCAACACTACAATTCAACGGGCCCAGTTGTCAACTCTACGGCGACGTGCTAAACAACAACGACACTCCAACCAGTTCTGACACACAGCTTACCTTACTATTTCTTGCACGCATCTCGCAATGGCTACTGCGGAACAACTAGCTACGATCTTCCAAGCCTTACAGCAGCAACAACAACAGTTTATGCAACAACAACAGGCAGCATTAATTCAGGCTATTCAAGCTATTTCTGTCTCTACACAGCCATCAGCTATTCCTCCGTTCTCTGCTTTTGATCCAGCTAAGGAAGAATGGTCAGTTTATTTAGCCCGCTTGCAACAGCATTTCATCTGCCATTCTGTCACAGATGATCAACGCCGCCGCGCACTATTTCTTAGTTCGGTTGGCAATGCTACGTGTGAATTACTACGTAAATTAAGTCCAGAAGAACACTTATCTGAGGTACCCTTCACGCAGCTCTTGGCCCGTCTCACGGAACACTATGCCAAAGCTCCTCACATAGTGGCTGCTCGCTATAAATTTTTTCAGAACAGAAAGCAACCCCATCAGACACATACTGAATGGATAACTGAATTGCGTGGTCTAGCTAAACCCTGCCAGTTCATCTGCTCCAAGGACGGTTGTGGTTCATCCTACACTGATTCTCTCATTCGGGATATGATAATTTTACATACTCCTGAAGACAAAATACGTTTTGACGCTGTCAAGCAGAGTAACCCTTCTTTAGAAGACGTCCAGCGTATTGCTACGGTTTATGAGCTTACTACCAAGACTGCCGCAGCCATAGCTTCTCCACACGAAGTTGCACAAGTCTCGCCTCAGGCCCGCAAGTCCTCTGCTACAGTGAACCGTACGGATAAGGCGCTCTCCACCAAGCATTCTCGCCAGGTTCCCTCTCGTAATGCTGCACGGAAGCCCAATCCTAAAAGCACCTCGAAACTCCTGCCTTCCTGCCGAGGTTGTTTCAAGCATCATGAACGTCGTGACTGTCGTTTTTTCAAAGCTACTTGTCAACGATGTAATAAACTTGGACACATTCAGACTGTCTGTCAAAGTTCGCTCCGCCCTGCTAAGACTACTGCAGCGCGCCGGAAGCATATACAGCCCCGCCAAGACATGGAAGTTGATCAGATCAATCTTATTCTTCCCACAAAGGATTCTCACAAAATCATCATTCCTCTCTCATTCTCTGATAGATCTGTCGATTTTCAATTAGACACTGGATCACCTGTCTCTATTATTAACCTGACTACCTACCACGACTTAGGTTCACCTTCATGCTCTCCAGCTGACATCCAGCTCGTGACATTTAACAAGAAGAAAATTGACATCAAAGGTCAAATTAAGCTTCAGGCTAGTTATAAAGGAATTCAGAAGGCCATTCCTCTTCTCGTAGTTAACAACTACACTGCATCAAACATTATGGGCATGGATCTATTTAACTTATTTGGTTTCCAGATACATGACAACATTAACGTCGTATCTACATTGCATCCTACTTCTGACGTTACCGCTCTCCTAGCGCAGTTTCCTGAAGTCTTCGACTCTCAGCTCGGAACAGCAAAAGACTATACAGCTCACATACAGCTGAAATCCGGAGCTAAGCCTCGCTTCCTCAAAGCACGTCCAGTACCCATAGCACTTCAAGACCAGGTCACGAAAGAATTAGAAAGATGGATACAAACTGGAATTGCAGTACCCGTTACTTCTAGTCAATGGGCTACTCCACTCGTGGTAATCAAGAAACCTGATGGTAATGTTCGACTTTGTGGCGATTTTCGATCTACAGTCAACGCACAACTCGAAACCGATATCTTTCCTATTCCACGTCCAGAAGACTTATTCCGTCGTCTCTCTGGTGGACAATTCTTCTCTCGAGTTGATCTTAAAGAAGCATATCTACAGCTACTTTTAGACGAAGAATCTAAGAAATTTCTCACACTCAACACTCCTCTAGGACTGCTCCAGCTCCAGCGGCTCCCATTCGGTGTTTCATCCTCAGCGGCTATTTTTCAGCGCTATTTGGCTCAACTCACCGCCTCAATTCCCGGTTGTGCTAACTACCTGGATGATATTATTGTTACTGGAAAAGATCATCAGGAACATCTCACCAATCTCCGACTTCTTCTCCAGAAATTGAAAGACAATGGCCTACGAGCAAATCTCGCTAAATGTACCTTCTTTCAGCCTCAAGTTCACTACCTCGGACATATACTTGATAAGAATGGAATTCGTCCTAGTATGCAGAATGTCTCCGCGATAGTAAACATGCCAGCACCTCAGAACCTCAAGCAGCTTCAGTCCTTCATAGGCAAAGCGAACTATTATAATAAGTTCATTCCACGCTTCGCTACAGTGGCAGCTCCATTAAACGCTCTACGTAAAAAAGGTGTTAAGTTTCAGTGGACTCCGCAATGCCAACAGGCATGGAAAACAATCAACAACGCCTTAATTCAAGCTATACAACTCACTCATTTTCAGCCTGACAAGATCATCACGCTAGCTACTGACGCTTCAGACTATGGTGTCGGTGCAGTTCTCTCCCAGAAGGATCGTCATGGACAAGAACGCCCCATCGCCTTCGCTTCGAAAACACTTAATGACCATCAACGTCGATACTCACAGATAGAGAAAGAAGCTTTAGCCATCATCTTTGGTATTCGCCGTTTCAATGAATATCTTTATGGCAACCATTTCCTGATCATTACCGATCATAAGCCTCTCGTACACTTATTCCATCCTGGTAATAAGATCCCAGAGAATTCCCTCAGAAAGCTTCAAAGATGGTCCATGTTCCTTTCTGATTATTCCTATCAGATTGTATATCGAGCCACATCCCAGCATTGTAATGCTGATGCCCTCTCCCGCTTACCCGTTGGTCCTGATACTGCCTTCGATTCTCAAGAATCTGAATGTCTTCAGTTGGACATAGAACTTGAAGATACTGTATCCAGTTTTCCTATTGATGCTACCTGCATAGCTAAAGCTACGGATAAGGACAGTACACTTGCTACTGTACGTACTTACATCCGCAACGGTTGGCCTCTTCAGAGCACACTTCCTGCCCACCTGGCACCTTATCATCGTATGCAGCATCGTCTCACGACTCGTGCCGGAGTTGTACTACTAGAAGCAGGCACCATCTTCCGAGTGGTTATCCCACTTAGCCTCCAGAAACAAGTTCTCGAATTATTACACCAAAGCCATTGGGGTATCTCCAGAACAAAGCAACTCGCCCGTCAACACTGCTACTGGCCCGGTATTGATGCCGCCATCGAAAAGCTAATACGTCATTGTGAGCAATGTCACACGAATCAGAACGCCCCGTCTTCTGATCTTGCTTCATGGCCTCCTGCTACTACTCCATGGGAACGAGTTCACATCGATTTCGCAGGTCCTTTCCTCAATTCCATGTGGTTAATAGTCATCGATTCACTGTCCAACTTTCCATATGTCGTGGATATGCATTCGACTACTACAACCGAAGCTACCATTCGTGCTCTCCAGAAAATCTTTACTACAGAAGGTTTACCGCAAGTACTCATTTCGGACAACGGACCTCAATTTACAGCTACTGCTTTTCAGAACTTTTGTACACATAATGGCATTCGTCATATCCTAGCACCACCTTTTCACCCTCAATCTAATGGTGAAGCTGAACGCTTCGTACAAACATTTAAAAGAAGTATGAAGAAAGCTGTCTCTTCAGGCTTAACTAAAGACCAAGCCTTGCTCCAACTCTTAAACAACTACAGAACTCTACCCGGCGCTGATAATATCACTCCTGCACAGAAGCTCCATGGACGACCTCACAGAACTTTACTTTCTCTGTTACAGCCTCTTCCGACCCAGCATAAGACCTCACCAACGAAGTTCTCCCTCAACGACAAGGTCTACACCAGGACATTCAAATCCAACCCACTCTGGATACCTGGAGTCATCTGCAGATCTTTGGGTCATCGTCTCTACGAGATACAGACTACGGAGAAACGTATCTGCCGCCATCAAGATCAGATACGTCTGCGCTACCGCCCCTGTCCAGCTATTGATGCTATTTCTAAACCAGATAAATCTATTGCAGAACGAGCCTTAGATCATTTAATAACAATGGGTTCCTTTCAGGACGAGACAGCGCCACTCCGCCCAGTTCCAGCTCCGGACAATACAACAGAGACATCAGCAGCTCCGCCCCAGCATCGCAGTCGCCGCCAGCGCCGCCGCCGTTTCACGCCGTACCGGCGCATTTAGGAGGGGAGGGTGTTGTATGTCCGGCGCTCCCTTCTCGTTCCGCCAGCCAGCTGCACGCGCGCCTGTGTATCATTCTGCTAGCTTCGACGCGCAGCCCTCAGTGCGCGTGCCTGACCATCGAGTGTACTATAAATTGGAGCTCCCGGCCTGCTCACTTGCCCACTTGCCCCGGTGTCCAGCTCCAGAATACACCCTACGTCGAGCACGGAGGCTACTCCTCTTGAAAATGTGCTTCGACCAGGTGGACTGAATTTCTGGCAGTACGAGGTTTCACCTCTGGTCACCGCTCCCTTACCTGTTTCCGCTGCCTATGTTCCGTAATTCTTTTACAAGCCATTTTCATTCCCTAACTTATGCAAGCTCCCTTAGTTTCGCTAGGTGGAATTTCTTCAATCAATTGAACTTGCTTTTTAGGAATTCAGGCACTTCAACAAACAAGGACTCTCATGAACATTTATGTTAGTGTGCCAGATAGTTCTCGACTATCAACGTGTCAATTCACAAAGACTATCTTTTCGAGATAGAAGTGTATATAAAGACTGCAAACCTGTACATATTGTATAAAGACAGACTTTTCTCAAGATTCAATATTCCTTTTTGCTTCAAAATAAATTTCAGTTATTTGTGTAAATATCATAAAGTGAAGCAATAAAAGTTGTGTTCTGTAAACTTCAACCTTGGTTACAACATGACCATTCATGATATCTCCCTTATTAATCCTCCTGACGAAAAAATGCACATGAAAAAAAGGTTTAGAGGTGGAATTCCAACACGTTTGGTCGATTTCCAGTCAGGTTGGTCTTGTTCTGTATATATTGTGGAAGAATAAAGTCACCATTTCGGTTCCCTATAAACCGCCAGTCCATTCCGGAACATGAAATGTTATTTACGTTTAAAACCTAGCTACCTTTGGACAGGTGGATGCTAAATATGAATTTTGGTTCGAATGTCTTCAGTAGTTTTCAAGTTGTAAGGAATACGCTTTACACGCACCCACTCGTGAGTTAAGTCCGATGGGACTTGTACAAAGAAACGGTCCGTTAATGATATCTGCCTTATTAATACTCGTATCGAAATGATGGGCATGAGAAAAAAGGTTTAGAAATTCATTTCTACCAAGGCAGGTAGATTTAAATTAACGTTGGTTGTGTATATTTTGTGGAAGTGCAAAATCACTGTTTCGGTTTCGTATAAACCCCCAGTCAGTTCAGGGATTTAGAAACAATATTTGCCCTAAAACCTATCAAGGACAGGTGTATTCTAAATATGAGTCATGGTGGAAATACATCCAGTAGTTTGTAGCACTCGCGTACATACGGCATAATTAAGGAAGAAAATAATACAGTTAAGAAAGTTGAAAGTAATAGAAAATGGATTATAACTGAGTACAGCCGGATAACGACAAATATGTAAATGCCAAGTTAATGTATTGGAAAATCAAATGCCCCTCAATAAATTATGCTAGTGTGAGTTATGGATATAATAAAGCGGTAACAGAGGAGAAAATCAGGTCCATTGATTCCTAGGTAAACAAATAATAATAAGATGACTAATGGTGTTATTACTTAATCTATTCGAAGGCGGTTATAACATCCTACGATATTCCGCCAATATCCCGCAGATAGGCCGATTAACGCCTCTCTTGCCTTCTACCCAAGGAACAACCACGAATTTAAAAGCATGATGAGGAAAATGGCAATACGTTACTTCCCTGCTGGCATGCAGTCAGAGACGTTGCCATGGTAACCTGTAAGTTCGATGTCGGTCTGTCGGTCACTCAGTGCAGAGCATGTTACCAGCAGAAAATTGTAAATTTCTCCGTCATGTGAAGAGTAAGGTAAATTATGAACAAAACGAAAGTTGTTTATAATGAAGAGACGTTTCACGTACGGTAAACGAAGTTTACAGAAAATTAATAGTATAAGAGAAAATGGAGGAAAACCATTCTGGTTTTCCTATAAACCCCCCGTCTATTCAAAGATTTTAAAATGATATGCATATCTTAACTTTCCCCGGGATGAGTATACTCCAAATATCAAATTTGGTTGAGATCTATCGAGCCGTTTCGACGTGATGGTAGAAAAACCATTCTGGTTTTTCTATAAACCCCCGTGTATTCAAAGATTTTAAAATGATATGCATATCGAAACCTTCCCCGGGAGGAGCATACTCTAAATATGAAATTTGGTTGAGATCTATCCAGCTGTTTCGACGTGATGGTGGAGAAACCATTCTGGTTTTCCTATAAACCCCCCGTGTATTCAAAGATTTTAAAATGATATGCATATCGAAACCTTCCCCGGGAAGTGTATACTCTAAATATGAAATTTGGTTGAGATCTATCCAGCCGTTTCGACGTGATGGTGGAAGAACCATTCTGGTTTTCCTATAAACCCCCCGTGTAATCAAAGATTTTAAAATGATATGCATATCGGAACCTTCCCCGGGAGGAGTACACTCTAAATATGAAGTTTGGTTGAGATCTATCCAGCCGTTTCGACGTGATGGTGGAAAAACCATTCTGGTTTTCCTATAAACCCCCCGTGTATTCAAAGATTTTAAAATGATATGCATATCGAAACCTTCCCAGGGAGGAGTATACTCTAAATAAGAAGTTTGGTTGTGATCTATCCAGCCGTTTCGACGTGATGGTGGAAAAACCATTCTGGTTTTCCTATAAACCCCCGTGTATTCAAAGATTTTAAAATGATATGAATATCGAAACCTTCCCCGGGATGAGTATACTATAAATATGAAATTTGGTTGAGATCTATCCAGCTTTTTCGACGTGATGGTGGAAACACCATTCTGGTTTTCCTATAAACCCCCGTGTATTCAAAGATTTTAAAATGATATGCATATCGAAACCTTCCCCGGGGTGAGTATACTCTAAATATGGAATTTGGTTGAGATCTATCCAGCCGTTTCGACGTGATGGTGGAAAAACCATTCTGGTTTTCCTATAAACCCCCCGTGTATTCCAAGATTTTAAAATGATATGCATATCGAAACCTTCCCCGGGAGGAGTATACTCTAAATAAGAAGTTTGGGTGTGATCTATCCAGCCGTTTCGACGTGATGGTGGAAAAACCATTCTGGTTTTCGTATAAACCCCCTTGTATTCAAAGATTTTAAAATATGCATATCGAAACCTTCCCCGGGAGGAGTATACTCTAAATATGAAATTTGGTTGAGATCTATCCAGCCGTTTCGACGTGATGGTGGAAGAACCATACTGGTTTTCCTATAAACCCCACGTGTATTCAAAGATTTTAATATGATATGCATATCGAAGCCTTCCCAGGGAGGAGTATACTCTAAATATGAAGTTTGGTTGAGATCCATCCAGCCGTTTCGACGTGATGGTGGAAAAACCATTCTGGTTTTCCTATAAACCCCCCGTGTATTCAAAGATTTTAAAATGATATGCATATCGAAACCTTCCCCGGGATGAGTATACCCTAAATATGAAATTTGGTTGAGATCTATCGAGCTGTTTCGACGTGATGGTGGAAAAACCATTCTGGTTTTCCTATAAACCCCCCGTGTATTCAAAGATTTTAAAATGATATGCATATCGAAACCTTCCCTGGGATGAGTATACTCTAAATATGAAATTTGGTTGAGATCTATCCAGCCGTTTCGACGTGATGGTGGAAAAACCATTCTGGTTTTCCTATAAACCCCCCGTGTATTCAATGATTTTAAAATGATGTGCATTTCGAAACCTTCCCAGGGAGGAGTATACTCTAAATATGAAGTTTGGTTGAGATCTATCCGGCCGTTTCGACGTGATGGTGGAAAAACCATTCTGGTTTTCCTATAAACCCCCCGTGTATTGAAAGATTTTAAAATGATATGCATATCGAAACCTTCCCCGGGAGGAGTATACTCTAAATATGAAGTTTGGTTGAGATCTATCCAGCCGTTTCGACGTGATGGTGGAAAAACCATTCTGGTTTTCCTATAAACCCCCCGTGTATTCAATGATTTTAAAATGATATGCATATCAAAACCTTCCCCGGGATGAGTATACTCTAAATATGAAATTTGGTTGAGATCTATCCAGCCGTTTCGACGTGATGGTGGAAAAACCATTCTGGTTTTCCTATAAACCCCCCGTGTATTCAAAGATTTTAAAATGATATGCATATCGAAACCTTCCCCGGGATGAGTATGCTCTAAATATGAAATTTGGTTGAGATCTATCCAGCAGTTTCGACGTGATGGTGGAAAAACCATTCTGGTTTTCCTATAAACCCCCCCGTGTATTCAAAGATTTTAAAATGTTATGCATATCGAAACCTTCCCCGGGAGGAGTATACTCTAAATATGAAGTTTGGTTGAGATCTATCCAGCCGTTTCGACGTGATGGTGGAAAAAACATTCTGGTTTTCCTATAAACCCCCCGTGTATTCAAAGATTTTAAAATGATATGCATATCGAAACCTTCCCCGGGATGAGTATACTCTAAATATGAAGTTTGGTTGAGATCTATCCAGCCGTTTCGACGTGATGGTGGAACAGACAAACAGACAGACAAACAAACAGACACGAACAATTTTATTTTTATATTTATTATTATTATTATTATTATTATTATTATTATTATTATTATTATTATTATTATTATTAGTATTATTTCCGACGCAAACGGGCTTTCCTGGGAACAGATGTCTAACAAATAAATAACTGTGATAATGATGCCTGAGAATTTGCATGTGTGTATATATGTATTATGTATGTTTTTATTAAAATATATTTTCACGTAATAATATAATCATATAATTGTCTACGTTTAGTATCCAACCTATGATTCGTAGTTATTATAATCCTCTCCTTCATCCTGGCCTATTTCACAACTTTCATGGGGTTGGCACTGTTGTGGATTTAGCAGAGAATTACGGACGGACACCCCTTCTGGCGTCAACCCAATGTGGAGGGATGTATTCTCTATTGGTGTGTTGTTGATGTGTAAATGAAAAGATGTATACCTACTGAGATGAACACATGCACCCAGCCCTGGATAGAGATAAATTAACAGTAGGAAGTAAAAATCCCCAGGCCGGTCGGAAATCGAACCTGGGACTTGGCTTACCATTCAGCCAAGGAGCCGAACCGTTATTCTTCTTTCCATGTCACTTATTATTTATACTGTGCCTTGCACCGTTCTATTATTTCGTCAACTGCTAATGCCGTAATTTTTGGTAAGGTTTTAATTAATGAATTTTGTTCATTTTTCATGTACCTCTTATTCAAACATTAAATTCATTCATTCCACTAATTTGCCAAAATCTTCCAAGTTTGAAAGGCGCATGCAATACTTCACTTTTGTCACACAGAATTACTAATAGTAAACCAACCCACGCCAAGCTCACGAAAGCACAATGTTTTTTGTTATCCTTAAAGCCGCTACACAACGTCTACTTTTCGTTCACAATATTTGCAACTAAAGGAGAACCTTGTTCACAAGAGCATGACGGATCATTTGATGTGCAATCAATCAAAACATATAATGTTCCTGTTGTATATAAGAAGCACAATATACATATCACAACTTAAAAGTTTATTTTCTGCAATGTTTCATACAATACACAAAATAAAGGAACTTGTGTCTTGCTTCTTATTGTGACGAACACTCTAAATAATACCGCGAGTAAGTTTGCAGTGTGAACAAGACGTATTTACATTTATACAACTTTGGTCCTCTATGTACAATTAGGTCTATATTGACGATGTAGAGTGTCGCTAACATGTGAATATCTCTGATAGCTGATGGCTATCTAAGGTCTCGAAGTCTGGCTTGAACGTAATGCGAAGTTCTTTCTAGCAGAATGCTATCATTGTGTAGGCTAAGTTATAAAGAAGGCGGGAATCTTGAGGCGGTAGTTAGTCTGGAGGTGAGACCTCTCGATCAGAGTTCAGTCCGCCTATTCAGTCCACATTTTCAAGAGGGGTACCTCCGTGTCTAACTTACGGCGTAGAGCTGATCGCTGGACACAGCTGACTGCCTACAGCGGAGGAATTTATACTGGCTGGTTGACGTCACAAGTCAGCGCTCCAGCTGGACACACTCGCACATTCCATACCTGCAAGTCGGAGGACACTAAAACAGTTCCACCTCTGGACAAAATTGAGTTTGATGTAGTTTCATGGAGTATTTTTTGTGCTCTACGTGTTATCGCATTCAGATTTTATCTATCTGTATATTGTAACATTGAAATAATATCTTGAATGTGAGTGGTAAAAAAATTGTATATTGCCCACGCGTTGTGACTGAATCAGAAAGTATAACGTCCACCAATGACATATTTTCATTTTACTTTCCTTTCAAAAAATGTAATAAATGTAACCTACTGTAGGACATAATAAATTTTTACGAAGTACATTCATTGTAGTCGTTGTTGAATTCCTTCGGGCAGATATTCATTTAATACTGTTCTAAGTAGGTAATGTAAATTTGAAGTGATTGAAAGTCTAATGTGAGCTAATGATGAAAAATACAGTAAACTCATCAAAACGTATTTTGTCCAGAATGTAAACTAACTTCCTAACATCCCCAGTAAGTCATTCATCTCTTGCAACATGACATCCAATTCAGTATCTCAATATGAAACCAACTATGAAAACTCCATTATATTTTATTGAATTGAGCTATCAGTTTTTCGTTTCTCCGGAAAAATTGTAATTAATGGACTTTTCGCGTTGTGATTGGTTGCTCCTCATTTATGTTTTGACAGTGCAAAAAGCATGTGTCTCTGAATAGCAAGACGGCCTATAGAAGAAAGGAGTTATATTTTACAAAATGATCATGGTCAGAAGTTATAAAGTAATAAGCGCGGACTTACACATTGCGCCACGAGCTACGTATGAAGAACAAGCTATTGCACCGTCATGAAAAGTTCAATTCATCAAAATTAAAAGCAAGCTCCTCCGGTATGACAAACAATTCAGGACGAGTAGATGTACGATCACTCTTGAACCAAGCATATTGGGCTATCGGCTGCTGGCTCGGGTTCGATTCACAGCTGCACCACGAACATAAGACTGATTTGAGGGACAAGAATGGCGAACATTCAGCCTTAGTTAACACGACTGAGTGGAATAGTTGGTGATCATTTCCGCTCTCGACCATCCTAGAAGTGGTTTTTCATGGTTTTCTTACTTCACCTCCTCTCAAATATCCGGTTGTTAGCTTACATATAGGCCACGACTTACCCAATATTAGATGCAATTTATTACAAACAATATCACATTGCCGTAGATTATCAGCGGTGCGATAGACTACACTCACTCTGCCATTGACAAAAATGTTCCAAGTTCCTTATATGAAGCAATGATAATAATAATAATAATAATAATAATAATGGCGTGTAGCCTTCGGAGGGGCATGGCGCAGGCCTTTATATTTGACGCCTGTTAGGTGACCTGCGCACCTATGAGAATGGGGCCCTGCCTATGAAGAATTCTAATGCCGAATACGTCACACTCACGTACCCCCGAACCATCGGAATTAACCATCGAAAGTTAAAATCGTCGACGCGGCGAAGAAACGAATCCGCGACCCCTTGCATGAAGGGCATGCGCGCTAACAATTTAGCCATTATACCGGACACCTGAAGCAATAATTACATTACAGTAATGCAGTAATTGCACTGAAGGTCGGTATTAATAAATCAGCACGTAAAAAATTTAAGAGAGAAGCAGTACTGTAATACGAACGTAAAACACCAAGAACGATTCATGGTATATAATATTTTGTATAATTATGATTCAGGCCGATGCCCTAGATCTTACGCCCTTTAAAAACAATCATCATCATCATCATCATCTTCATGAACATTCGACTTTGTTTTTGCTATTTGTTTTACGTCGCACTGACACAGATAGGTCTTATGGCGACGATGGGAGAGGAAAGGCCTAGGAATGTGAAGGAAGCGGCTGTGGCCTTAATTAAAGTACAGCCCCGGCATTTGCCTAGTGTGAATACCCATGATTATAAGTCCTTTGGTTCGGGTGACGTAGCTGTCGGCTTTTAACCCCACAGCCAGCAGCCCTGAAAATGATCTTCCGTGGTTTCCCATTTTCACACCCGGAAAATGCTGGGGCTGTACATTAATTAAGGTCACGGTCGCTTCCTTCCCTTTTCTAGTCCAATCGTATCGTCGCCATAAGATCTATCTGTGCCGGGTTGAGTGGCTCAGACGGTTGAATTGCTGGCCTTCTGACCTCAACTTGGCAGGTTCGATTCTGGCTCAATACGGTGGTATTGAAGGTGTTTAAATATGTCAACCTCGTGTCGGTAGATTTACTGGCTGGTTAAAGGACTCCCGCGGGACTAAATTCCGGCACCTCAGCGTCTCCGAAAACCGTAAAAGTAGTTAGTGGCACGTAAAGCCAGTAATATTATTATTATAGACCTATCTGTGTCAGTGCGACGTAAAGCAAAATTGTAAAGAAAGTGTCCTACTTCTCTCTCATCGAGAAGCATCTTGCATTGCCCAAGCAGTTGAGAACGTGATGGTGCTCTACCACACATTGGTATCACCGTCGGAAGTCAAG
Organism: Anabrus simplex; assembly: GCF_040414725.1. Classification (NCBI taxonomy): domain Eukaryota; kingdom Metazoa; phylum Arthropoda; class Insecta; order Orthoptera; family Tettigoniidae; genus Anabrus; species Anabrus simplex. The sequence goes on from NC_090266.1 coordinate 1,092,373,402, forward strand.
CGGGAAAGTGACCAAGTGTGGCCTGGTGTGCTGATATTCACAGCCACTCCGACTGCCACCTACGTCATTTTCAAGTGTTGATATGCCTTACACTACTCAATGTTTCACCACACTACGCATCTCAGTGTTTGACCACCTTTCCGCTAGTTCCACCATCTTACAGGTGATTATTGGATGGAACGAGTGTGATGATATACTATCAAATCGCCATGACGGGAAGCATGGTGTAGTTCCTCTGGTTTCGCAGGTGATTAGAATGAAATGGGGAACAATACACGTGTGAAAGGCCGTTTTTATCTTGACATACTGAAGCAAATTGGATTCCATCTCCATTCCATCAGCATTGTGACTCTGTGTTAATTCACGGCGATTATATTTCAAACAACCTGGCTAAATGTCAGACATATGCAGATACGTTGATATCACAAATTTTCAGAAAGGCCTAACATGCACAACTTATGTAAACATGGATAAGGATCGAATTGTATTCTTTTTCTGCACCAAACTCATAGCAGAAATGCTAAACATAATGATGATTATGATGATTATGATGATAATGATGATGACTCTTGTTTCAAGAGGTCAATGTGTCCTGCTAGAATTCAGGAACCGCTAAAGAAAGTAATTATTATGTTGAAAGCTTCTGAGAACTGCTTAGTTCAGTGTAAATTTGAAAATCTTGTGCGTAGAAGTTTGTATGAACGTCAATTGGATGGAATGGATAGTGCTGGGTAACTGTGCGAGGACGAGAGTTAGAGTTGTGCCTGTTAACAGATCAGTCCAATTAGCAAGTCAGAACTGTGACGGAGTCGCTTCAATGAAGTTCAATGTATGAATTAGGAGTGAGCGACGCCACTTAGTTGTTAGAGTGTTCAACGAAACACACTTCATTTGCTGCCTTTTGAAGTAGATAGAACTTTGCTTTCTTGTTGTAAGCATTGACACGAATGCGGAAGTAGTGTTTAAGATAAATGTTATACCCCTCTGTCCACAAAATATATTGGAGGTATCCCTGTAAGGAGAGCTTAGCCTAAAGGAGTATTGCATTTTCTACTTTAAAAGGGTCGAACGTGTGTTATACAGGTTTACAAATACATTCAAATCTCCTACTCTATATATTAGGGTTCAGTTTCATATTTTACGAATTTGAAAGTGATTTTAGAAACTGAAATGAGAAAACGTTATGCTGGGTATCTGTAATTGAGAAGATAAGCGGGTTGAAATCCATCACCCGTTCTTGGTGTTCCCTTCCAGAGTTTTCCATTTCAAACTCAATCAAGTGCCAGGATGATACCTACATACTGACCATGGCCAATTCATGCCCATTCCTAAAGCCAAGTCACCTAAGAATACACATTCTAGGCCGATGACCGCAGTGTTAGGCCCCTATGAACAATCATAAATACACATTCCGTTGCAGTCTCTACAGTCAAATAGGCTATATGACTTCGGACAAAATAAATACTAGTGCTCTATAGACTGCTTCCTGTGCCAAATAACAGCAAAAACTACCAAAAAGTACCTACATTTTAAGAACTGCTATTTACTGTTTATACTGAAGAACAATATTGTGTAATGTAACATTAGTATTTCGAACTATGTTGCAAAATGGAATCATTTCAGTACACAGTCCTCGTGGATGAAATCAAGTACAGGAAGGAAAACTATTTCGGAAGAGGATTAAATGTTTCACGTAGGGGAATACGTATTATTAATTACTTCGAAAAGTCCGCATCATCTTTGAAGTATACAGTTCATCGAATGTAACACAAGACATAATCTTGATTCATGTAACTGTAATAAATTTGCACCAGTTCCTGTTCAACAATCCGAAAATGAAAACATGACCTTTCACGATCGCATCATCCCTTTTTCAGATGAATTTCTTCATATCAAACTTGACGACGTAATTATTGGGTGGGACATCCACTTGCTCGGATGACATGCTTAAATCTGTCATAGAATAGTGTCCAGAAGGTATTCAAGATAATTATCTCTCCATTAATTCCACTCATCATCAACAATTCTCGTAAGTTTCACAGATTACGTGGCGGATGAGGAAGTCCAGAAACCATCCGTTCCAGTCCATATCAGACATGTCCAGTAGGGTTAAGTCTGAGGAAGAGCCAGGTTACCCCACTCAGACGATACCAGCGTGACAAATGAATGTGTTAACAATAACGGCTCTATTATCACAGGAGTTATCGTCCATTAAGGTGAAGTCCTCTCCGAAATACTAGAAATATGGTTCCACAACTTGACCGAGCGAGTGACTGCACGGTTTGCGTCTGTGTAGTTAGACACATCCATGTGCTTACTTATGTGAATCCCCATTGGCCTACCATAAAACAACGTCGGGAGGATCATCATTGTCCTACTACTCAAGATAGCGTCGGGATGGGCTTCTCGCCGTAAAACTACGTCCTGTAAGGTTAAGCCCTCCAAGATAACGACTGTCCACATCGAGAAGGGCATCTAGAAGTAAAAATAAGGTTAGGCCCCTCCATGAGGTTAGGCTTTCTCTCTTTGGCGTCGGGAAGGGCAAGTAGCCGTTAAAGTACAGTTAGGCCTCTCAAGATAGCGACTGTGAGGTTAAGCTCGCTCTCTTATGCAAAATCCATAAATCGTCATTGCTCACCTACTATACTACTGTAAGTGTCAATGACCTCAGGTCAATAACCTCTAGTAGGGGAACAATGCAGTTTGCATTGCACTAGTAAGGCAGCTATGCAGGTTCCAATGCAAGGGCAGACCCTCCGTGGCCGGAGAACTATCTTTACCCTATCACTATAGTGGGTTCGTACCCCAATGTCGGCAACTCTGATGATAATTTTCTGTAGTTTCCCATTCCTTTCCACTCCTAGCCCCTTCCTGCCCATAATACGTATCTGTGTCGATGCTATGTAAAGTGAATTGTAAAAAAATGAAGTTTTACTAATCATTGGAAAATGTCCCTGTATGTTGGAGCATGTTGTGTATACGGTGAACTTCTTCAGTGAACCATCTCTCTGCTAAATAGACAGGCACAGTGTCCAAGGCGTACATTATTACCTAATTCCCTCCAAACGCGTTGACTACTGTCGTCTAGATTCAGACTGACATTTTTTTTTTTTTGCTAGTTGCTTTACGTCGCACCGACACAGATAGGTCTTATGGCGACGATGGGACAGAAGAGGGCTAGGAGTGGGAAGGAAGCGGCCGTGGCCTTAATTAAGGTACAGCCCCAGCATTTTCCTGGTGTGAAAATAGGAAACCACGGAAAACAATTTTTAGGGCTGCCGACAGTGGGGTTCGAACCTACTATCTCCCGAATACTGGACACTGGCCGCACTTAAGCGACTGCAGCTATCGAGCTCGGTAGACTGACATTCAGCGATTCACAAAAAACTGTATGCCAGTTCTGGGGATTCGGCATAATTTCTTGCCCATCTGTAGCAGGCAGCATGATGTCGGTTGTGAAAAGCGAGCCTCGGCATAACCGTCAACAATCTAGATTGCATTCAACATGTCCCTGGCGGTTTCAATTGACATATCCAAATACTGTAAATTCCACGCACGAGAAATTGAGTCCTGTATAACTCAGCCGGAAGTTCCTCCGAATCAGATGTCAGGGATAGCATTCATCGGCTTCAGTAGTGAAAAGTGGACTGCCTGTGTGGGCTACGTCATGTTGGCTTACACTACATGTTGTTCTGAGATGATCCCACGTGCGAACCTCATTGGATTGTTCAACCGCACCCATGAGTAATCACACTACTTACTGAGGTAATGTGATCATCTGAACACGATCAAATATTGGCATTGTCCTTCTTGTTATAATGGACTTGCATTGCACTGTTTTCACGACTTTAGCTGGGCCCGGCACCGTGGTTAAATTGTTAGTCGGGTTCAATTCCCGGTCGTGTTATGGATTTTAACTTTCATTGATTAATTCCTCTGACTCCGAAAATGGGTATTTGTGCCACCTCAGACATTATATTTCATCCTATTTATTGCCCTATCCTCACAGACGTGCACGTCTCGTATACGTATCAGCTTGATCGAACTTAACCAGTCCTCTCCGCCTTTATATTCAGATATTACTCATATGAATGATGTACCTTAACGCAGGAACACCAGTACAAAAGTCGCATTGAAAATCCACAGCCTGTTTCCAGTCATTCGACCGGGTCAGGATTGGAAAGAATGGAGCCCCATCTAGCGGCGAGGACAGGAATTGTGCCGGCTGCCGAAGCCTGTCGCACTCCCCTGGGACAATGATGAATGACAGATGAAATGAAATTATATTGGAGAGTGTTGCTGGAATGAAACATGACAGGGAATACCGGAGTACCCGGAGGAAAACCTGTCCCGCCTCCACTTTGTCCAGCACAAATCTCACATGGTGTGACCGGGATTTAAGCCACGGACGCCAGCGGTGAGAGGCCGGTGCGCTGCTGTCTGAGACACGGAGGCAAAAGTACGCATTGGATAGCTGAAATTAAAATTTGAACGCTTTATGTACATTGTATGTGGACTATAAGTGTACGTACTTATGGTTCCTTTATTTTGTTACATTAATCGAAATGCTTCCTTCCATTTGAGTTTGATGATCTAGATCAGGTTATATTTACGAACAACTGTCGCATTACCAGTACCTAAATGATCTGTCGAGGCGACCTTTCTCTATGCTTTTAGCGTCTAGTGGCAGTGTACTTTTGACTGGTGTTGAGTAGAGGTACTCTCGTAAAACGCTTGTTTCTGTATCCCACGCTGAAGAGATGGTTCTGGATGACATGGCTGCTCACACGTCGTTGTTGCTCAACGCTGAATTGACGAGTGATCTGCTTCACTGTGGCCCGTCTATCCGCTCTTACGATTCAAGCTAGCCAACGGTGAACCCTGTCATCTCGTGTCGTACACGATGACAATTGACCTTGGCGGTGGCGATTTTACCTGAATCCACGTATTCACTATGTTCTCTTTATACGGTGGTCCCTGGAAAGCCCAGCGCCCACACTACTTCAGAGATGGAATGGCTCATGCGTCTGGCGCCGACAATTTGGCCGCGATCAAATGGACTGGTGCCTCGTGTCTTACCCATCCTCTAGTCAACTGTTATGCATACCGCCCGTTCGACATCTGACGTCCTGGATGTTACATGCCATCGCCGGGTCACGCTCAGTGTCATTTCCCCACTATGGCAGGTATCTCAAATCCAACTGCCCATGAGTGCACTAGGTACGCGGCAGTCTTCTGACTACTCTTGACGGCATCGTACATAACCGTCAGCAGAGAGTAGTAATATCCACTGTTCTACAAGGCGGTTCTTTTTGTCCCTTTTGCTAATTTCCTTATTTCTGAATGATTTGCCGTCTAATCTCAATGAAACAGGAGAGAAAATGTACTCTACTCGTTAATGACATGGGCGAAATATTTAGGGTGATCAGGAATCTACCAGTCTACTCAACGTCCTCTCGAACTGGCTCCGTACTTAGAACATTAACCTCAATGCGGGGAAATGCAGCCACTTGACAATAACACCACGTACATTTCCGGTACAGAAATCATATTACATACTCTACAAGCTCATCACCGAACTTATGCAGAAGCGAGACTTATGTGCAATTCTGGATACAAAATTACAATTCATGAGCCACATACCTATATACACTGAGTGGCCAAAAGTCACGGGAAGACACTGAATGTGATGTTAAATAATGAGTTGCTCCTCCGCGAGCCCTCAAAACTGTAGCAATACTGCGAAGCATCCACTCTACAATTTGTTGGAATCTTTCTGGAGGAATCTTCATCCACGCATCTTGCACTACTACCTACTTATTGGTCTTGTGTAGTTCGTGCGGGGTTCGTGGAGCGTACACCAGCATCGACTGCATCCAATAAATGCTCGATTGGATTTAGATCGAGGAATCTTTATGGCCTTTCCATGGTCTTAACTTCACTGGAGTGCTCCTCCAACCACCTGCGTACCACCGCAGAGCGGTGACATGGCGCATTTTCATGTTGAATCATTGCATCTCCATCAGGGCACTCTAGGGCCAGAAAGGGATGCAGAAGTTCTGAAAGAATGTTCACATAACGTGCACTTGTCTGCGCTCCGTAGAGCCGGACAATGGGGCCTAATTGCGAACTTGAGAACGTCGCCCAGACCAAAACTGAGCCACCTCACCCCTTGACACAACCTTGTTGACACGCAGGATCCATAGCTTCATGGGGCATACGCCATACTGCCACGCGCCCACCAGCTCGATACAACTGGAACCGGAATTCATCGGACCATACTACACGCTGCCACTGCTCCACGATCCATTGCCGATGTTCGCGGGTCCATGCACGTCGTTGAGCTCTGTGTCGATGTGTCAGCAAAGGGACACGAGTTGGTCGTCGGATGGTGAAGCCTATGCGGTGCAGTTGCCTCCTTACAGTCCTGGTATAAATGGGTTCCTAACTACCAACATTCAACTGGATGGTGATCTGACTCACAGTACCCCGTCGAGCGCCCAGTATGGTTCTGCGTAGGTGAAATGATGTCCGTTCGGTAAACAGATTTGGTCTTCCCGTGTGGCGGTTTACGCCGGTGGTAACATTCTCCGTGCGATATTTAAGATCCACCCTCGACACTTTTGACCTTGGAAACCCGAATTTGCATATAATCTCCGCAATGCTATGACCCAAGCGCCGTGCACCGTCGGTCAACCCTCGTTCAAAGTTGGTTACACAACGACGTGTTGCCATTTTCACGACACTGGTGTCTGTGACAGACTGCTCAACTACTCCGCGGCAATCCGTAACGCTCAGGGGTCATATACGGCATATTTTATAATGGGACACCCTTTCCCGTGTCTTTAGGCCACTCAGTGTACATACATACATACATACAAACATACATACATACATACATACATACATACATACATACATACACATATACATACTGTACCAGGAAAAGTTTTTGGGTAAGGGCATGAGTAGGACCTCAGGGAGTGGAACTTGGTTTTGGAGCCGATACAGAGTAGGATAGGCTCGCAGAGCGAATAATAGACGGTAAAATTTTTTTTTTATGATAATTTATTAATTCTTCACCCTGCAATATGATTATTGGACTCAAATCTGGCATTGAAATGAAAAGTTTGAACGTAATCTTCCTGAATTCTGTTCATGAAAATTAAATGAATATCACTGATTCCAAAGTCTTTCATGTGTGAGAATATGAGGTATAAGATTTTCACCTAAAGTCTTTCTAAATATAAGCACACACTTGTAATAGCAAATTGACATGAAAAATTAAATTTCTGTTAAAATATTTCAGTTTTTCAGTTTGTAAACCTTGATGTATAGCACACTTGAAGAGCCTAAAGTCTTTCTATGAAATATGAAAATTAAATTTGAAAATTAAATTAATCACTTCTGAGAAATTATGAGAACTCTGAAATATTTGTTCACACGCGGCACTGAAGTTTCCACTGTTCAAAACCAATGAGAAAATTTTAGTCAGTTTGTTACTACTCACTTACTGAAAGAAAAGTTGCTACAAATGTCGAAGGATGGATATCTGGAATGTTCTGTGTAGAATCAGGATCGGCGATGTTCCCTTAACACACCATGTTGACGTTCTCCGATGAGGTGATGATAGCTGGAATTGGATCGTGTAGAATTGCAGCTCGTTGAGGTGATTTTACGCACACGAAAAATTCACTTGGTGCGAGTAGTTATCACTGACACTGTCATTTACTGTTGAACACAGTTTATGGCATAATTGAACTTTAAGACGTTAAATGAATAATCACAGTCCTTTCTGTATGAAATACTATATAAAGTCGTTACTGAAAACGTCCATAACAACACAGTTCACACTTAAAAAAGGCAAATCATATTCTATAATCACAGCCTTTGAACACGGTCATTAAGTCACTAAGGATTATTTTCTGATTAGCTGGTTATTATAACGTCATATTACCTCAGAAAAAGTTCTTAGTATTCACCCAGATTACTACTGTAAGTTGTATATTAATATGGCATGAACACTATGTGAGTAAAGAAACACAGTTCGATGCTCGAAAAGAAATGAGTCCTGGTAATTCTACACGTTAGGTTCTGTTCATGGTAGAAGTTCAATATCATGTGAAGTAAGCTAAGTCTACACGTAATGATATGTTCTGTGAACGTTAAATATTTGGTATTTGCACTTCAATAAATTCACTCGTATTACATTCTCAAATGTCTTTAGAATGAGACCGTAGTCGCGACGTGAGATACTAAAGACAGTGCGACGTCTTTTATAATTTTGTCGGCGTTATAACTTCGTGTTCCGGAAATGCGACGGCAAGTACTTTCACCGTGACTGCGCGGACATACTGTACGACTGTCTCGCTCAAACACACACACATCTGTGCACTCGTCCTCGTACTGCCGCTCTGCTGGTTAGCCTTGACACATATACCAGCGCTGGGAGGGGTAGTATCTCTTGGCCATGTGACCATGAGTGTAATTTCTTTTAGACTTTAAATTATTATAACTCAACAACCATGGGATGGATTAATTCGAAATTCACAGGGATTAACTTTTATGACGTCCGCTACAATTCAGCGTTTGTCCCATTGAAATTGGTTCAGGCGTTGAAAAACTTGCGAAAAGAAAATTATTTTCGAGAAATATCTCTAGGGGAGGTGAGCTTCGAGCGACAGGTGACGTCACTTGACTCCGCCTAGTGCACTCGTGGAGTCTGGCACCTACTGGAACATTCTTTACTTAGATGTTCGTACGTCGGTCGGATCTTTTTATGCTGGAATAACGTTCCTTTCGATTAATATGGACCAGGACCTAGGCTTTCCTGGTACAATACATACATACATACATACATACATACATACATACATACATACATTCGTCGCCATAAGACCTATCTGTGTCGGTGCGACGTAAAGCCACTAGCAAAAAAAATACATACATACATACATACATACATACATACATACATATACAGGGTGTATCAGAATTATACCCACAAAAGTCAGGGGTGCTTTTCGTGTTACGTTAAGGACGATGGTGTAATCGGATTGGCGGAAAAATTGAGCTTACATTGTTACCTCCGGGCGCGCTATTCAAATTGACGAACTTGCCGTACTTGCTATGACAGAGAGCCAGCCGCTGCCTGTTACTGTGCGTCAGATGTGAGAAGGTAAGTGAGGGGAGGAAAGAAGTGGGAGACAGAGGTAATGCTCGGTTCGAATGCACAAGTTTCTCCTTCGTTTCGCTTAGTCGCTTGCCAGCCCCAGTAGACAGTATACAGTTTGTTCTGCACATATTGACTACTATGCGAACCCCGTAGAAAGAGAAGATGAACTTGTATTGGGAATAGAGGTAGTTTTCCAGGTCGTTCGCGACACACCACACATCCTGAACAGAGTCCAAAAGTCACTACTACACCGTTCTAAAGTGTGCATCCAAGTAGGTGGGGGGATTATTGACCACCAAGTATAGTCAAAACATTGGGAGTATTGTTTCCTTCGTTCAGTATTTCTCTATATTTACAATGCTCTGAGTGAAGGAATACACAATCATGGGGCGGCAGCGTTGAGTCCATAGACTGCTTTGATTTGACTCTCCATGAAACCCTATCCTGTGCTAACCTTTTCATTTCTATATAACTAATACACCCTGGATTCACTCTAATCTGTTTGTCATATTCATGTATTGGTCTGCTCATACCGTTTTTACCACCTACACTTCCCTCAAGAACTAACAGAATTACTTCTGGGTGTCTCATGATGTATCTTACCATTCTGTCTCTTCTTATGGTTAAATTTCGCCAAATCGTTCCCATCTTACTAATTCGATTCAGTATGTTTTCATTGTTATTCGGTCTACCCAACTCACCTTCAGCATTCTTCTGTAACAACACATTTCGAAAGCTTATAATCTCTTTCTCTCTGAACTACTTATTGTCCATATTGCACTTCCTTACAATGATCCCTCCAGACTGAAGTCTTAAAGTACATATTTCTAATTTGTGGAAAATTTTTGAAGTGAGAAAATTTGTCTTGTTAATAAAAGCCTTCATTTCTTTTACAGGTATGTCTCTTATCTCCTCCTTACTTTTGTCACAGTCACATATTCTATTCCCTAAGTATCAATATTAATTTACTTTCTCTATGACCTCATTTACTATTTATTATTTCCTGCATCATCTGAGTTCGTTCGACTGCACTCCATCACTTTTGTTTCGGAATGATTTATTTTCATATTGTGCTCCTTCTCCTGGACTGTGTCCATACCAGTCAGCAATTTATGTAGATCTCCTTCCGTCTCACATAAAATAACAATATTATCGGCAAATCTTAAAGTTTTGATTTCTTCTCCTTGGATTGTGATACATTTTTCAAATTAATTTTCGATTTCCTTTATTGTCAGTTCTATATAAACATTGAAAATGAGATGGGATAATTGCAGCCTTGTCCCACGCCTTTCGTGATTGCTGCTTCTTTCTCATAGCCCTGGATTCTTACCACTGCAGACTGACTTTTATGAAGATTGTAGGTAATCCTTCTTTCTCGGTATCTAATCACTATTACCTTCAGGATTTCAAATAGTTTGGAATAATGAACGTAATCGAAAGCTGTTTCTAGATCTACGAATGCCATGTTCGTGGGCTTGTCCTTCTTAATTCAGGATTGCTTCGCGTGTTCGTACATTTCTTCTGAATCCAGGCGGATCTTGTTACAATTGTTTCAAACTCTTTTTACTTTCTTATGTGAATAATACGTGTAAAAATATCACAAGTGTGACATACTAAACTAATGGTCCGATTGTTTTCACACTGGTCAGCACCTGCTTTCATGGGAACAGGTAAAACAACATTATTTTTAATATCTGATGGAAATTCCCCTGTATCATACATCTTGCACAGTAAATTGAATAACCTTGCCATGCCGGTTTCTCCTAAGGCAGTCGTTAATTCTGACTGTATGTCATCATTGCCAGGTGCCTTGTTTCTTTGTAAGTCTCTTAAAGCCTTCTTGAATTCTGGTCTCGAAATTGGGTCTCCCATTTCATCAGCATCAACAGCCTGTTCTAGTTCTCGAAACTTACCATCTACTTATTTTCCTTGATACAAGTAGTGTTGAGTATGTTCCAGCCATTAAACTGCATCGTCTTTTTTCCATACAAGTGGCTGTCCATTTGAGGTTTTAATATCCATACACGTAGTTTTCCTTTCTCAAAAGGATTTCTTGATTTTCCTACATGCAGAATCTACATTTCCTAAAACTATACGACATCCAACGTCCTTGCACTTCGGCCATTCTTACTTAGCAGTCCTGTATTTTCCATCTACTTCTTCCTCTAGCCTCCTATATTTTTTCTGTCCTCCTCATTTTTTGAATTCTTGTACTTTCACCGTTCTTCAGTCTGGACTAGTATTTCGAGAGTTATCCGCTGATCTTTTCTTTCTTCCTAAACTTTCTTCATCAGCTCTGCTGATCTTATTCTTCAAGACTGCCACTTTTCATTTATTGTATTTCTTTCAGCCTTTGAATTTTGTCCTCACGCAACATTAACTTGAAACAATCCCTCAGACTCTTTTCCTTCAACTTGTCTTGCATTACTTTATTTCTTCCATTTCAGGTGGCATTTCATGATCCACAAATTGTGGTCGAAGTCCACGTATGCTCCTGGGAAAGTCTTGCAATCCAGCACTTGGTTTCTGAATCTCTGCCTAAGCATAACGATGTCTATTTGATAACTTTCAGACTCTCGAGGTATTGTCCACGTATGTAGCAGTCATTTGTGGTATTTGAATCAAGCATTAGCAATGACTAAATTGTGATTGGTGCAGAATTCTACCAGCCGACTTCCTCTTTCATTCCTTTGTGCCAGTCCAAATCCTTGTACTTTGCCCGCTTGCTACATTTTAGACTCCCGTCACAATTATACTCTCAATTACCTTTACAAACCGTATATCCTTTCGATTTCCTTATCGTTCATTGAAATAGTAGGTATACATACCAGCACTATTGTGGTGGGCACTGGCTTAGTGACTGCCATTACAGCAATAATTCCTTCACTATCCCGGTCATATTAGTTTTACCGCTGTCCTGTTTTCTTACTCAGAGTTAAACCGATTCCTGCATTTCACCTGTATGATTTTGTGTTGCTAATTCTGTAGTCGCCTGACCAACAACCCCCCTCTTCATTTAATACCAATTACCGTGTAGTTCCCACACAGAGATCCGAATGGGGGACTGTTCTACCACCGGAATATTTCGCCCATGAGGAAACCACCCTCAGTACAACATTAATTCATACGGAGAGAGTAACTTGTCCTCTCAGTTACCAACGGCTGTATATTCCTGTCAAATTCAGTTGTGTATCAATATCAACATAGCTATACCATGCTAAGAATTATTAGATGGCCTTTGCAGTCATATCATCCCGGCTGCTGCCCTTTAAGTCCTGGGAGGATGCTACATCCCGTTCGATGAACCATTCATTAGTCTTATCTATCGACACATACCCATTCGATATGGTTGCACCTACGGCTCATCTACCTGCTCCGTCAGCACGCACAAGCCTCCCCTCCGCGATAAAGTCACATTGTTCACAGAGGTGGCGTCTACAAGAACACTTATAAATAGAAAGAACTGTAGCCATCGATTCAGACTTATTGCCGTATAAGGCAGACCGTCGAAAATCTACAAGAATATTCATACTATTATATAGCAAAATTTAACTTTTTTCACTCGATATAATTACGGACTGAAAAAGTTTTACTGACGTAAATAATCCACCCTTTGGATATAACACAAGAGGACTCTCCATTACATATTCCCCTATGGATCGGGCGTAGAGTAAGTGGCGAATAAAAGGTTTTCTTCCAAGTGGCTTCAACTTGAAAGCGTGGGTTGGTGAAAATGATTCGCCTGTTTGGGCTTGGTATTGCATCCATGTACTTGTGCCAGGTTCTTCACATTCATCTTCCCTACCTGACCTCACTTGGTGGACTCTTGCTCCCTTCCGACCCAAACGATTTATTAGATTTGCGAGCCATAATAAGTCTTCTTTTTTTTACGCCCTCGTTCTTCCCTTTCTCTTGCCTAATACATTCATTCATTGAAGGATGGAACCTCTTCTCTTTTTCCCTCCAAATTATGATTGTAAGTGGTATTGTTATCTAGTTTTACAACCAATTTCAGTCATGAATGATCTGCATTTAGGGCGGTCGCCCAGGTGGCAGAATCCCTATCAATTGTTTACCTCATATTTACATTTATTTATAATTCTTTACCTAGCTTTTTATTAAGTGTTTTCAACGAACTTGGAAATGTATCGAACATTTCCTTTGATAATTTATTCCAATCCCTTAACCCTCGCACTATAAATTAATATTTGCCCCGATCTGACCTCTTGGATTCCAACTTCATCTTCATATTATATTTCCTCCTTTTAAAAGCTCAACTCAATGTTATTTTTCCACTTATGTCATTCCACGCGAAATCACCACTGAGAGCTCGAAACATACCACATAGTCGAGCATTTAGTCTCCTTACTCCCAAGTCTTCCCAGATCAAAGTTTGCAACATTTTAGTAACACTACTCCTTTTTCGGAAATCACCCAGAACAAATCGTGCTGTTTGCCTTTGATTTTTTTTCAGTTCTCGTATCAAGTAATCCTCGTGAGGGTCCCATAAACTGGAGCCATACTCCAACTGCGGTCTTACCAGAGACTTATATGCCCTCTCCTTTACATCCTTACTACAATCCCTAAATAAAACCGCAATCACCTCCATTACTATGCATTAAAGGCGTCCGAAGGAGCACAGTGTATATCTTGACTGAGATGAGAACTAGTATTAGTTGATGTGCCCATGAATACGTTTCATTGGTTTATTTCCCTGACCCTCCGTACAATAGATCAAAGTGTATCTCTGGCGTCACTGATAACCACATGTTAACTTTTTCCAGGTACAATATGTTCTCTGCTGGTGGTTTCAGCCATACAAACTAACCTAATAAAACATCACAGTATTCTTTTCACACAGCACAATTACCTTGTTACTTAATGGTACATAGATATGATATTTCACATATATTTATACAACGCACAACGTCAAGGCAAACGCTCTTGAACACGGTTTGTGTTAATTCCATCAGATGAATGAAAACAAAACGTTGTGTTCCGTAATGGGCCAAGAGCTTACCGCTCCACAGACGAGAGTTCATTAATCACCCTTCTGTCTCGCTTGCATAAGGTGTGATATAGTTCATTTGCTGTTTTGCTCATGCAGTTGATACATTCTAAACGGTGAGAAGCAACAGTTTTACACACCGTATCACAATCAGATGTCAAGAAACTCGAATATAGAATGTTCACATGAGAATATTCTAACCGAGCTCGATAGCTGCAGTCGCTTAAATGCGGCCAGTATCCAGTATTCGGGAGATAGTAGGTTCGAACCCCACTGTCGGCAGCCCTGAAAATGGTTTTCCGTGGTTTCCCATTTTCACATCAGGCAAATGCTGGGGCTGTACCTTAATTAAGGCCACGCCGCTTCCTTCCCACTCCTAGCCCTTTCCTGTCCCATCGTCGCCATAAGACGTATCTATGTCGGTGCGACGTAAAGCAACTAGCAGAGAATATTCTACGTAGGTATACGTAATTATTCATTTCAGAAAACATCTATGCAATGGCTCTGATCAAAACAGTGGCCACCTTCGTGGGAAGCCAGTGGCTCTGTCATAAAACTTCACGTCCCCACTGAATTATGTATATATATGCCGGGTTGAGTGGCTCAGATGATTGAGGCGTTCGGCTCCTGACCCCAACGTGGTAAGTTCAATTCTGCCTCAGTCTGATGGTACTTGAAGGTGATCGAATACTTCAGCCTCGCGTCAGTTGATTTACTGGCACGTAAAAGAACTCCTGGGGGCTAAATTCCGGCACCCCGGTGTCTGCGAAAACCGTAATAAATAGTTAGTGGACTAAAAGTCAATAACATTATTATTATTAGTATTATTTATAAATGATATAAGAATTCGGTCGCATTCGAATATCTTTTTTTTTTTGCTAGTGGCTTTACGTCGCACCGACACAGGTCTTATGGCGACGATGGGATGGGAAAGGCTAGGAACTCGCTCGGTTATTAGAACATCGAGTATTATAGAGAAGTCATTATAAATGAATAGAAGATGGGGACCACTCTACCACCTCGTAGTTTTTATAACCTAAGTCCAACATGTGTAAAACGTCAATGACTTTAAGTGACTCTTTACTTCTAATACAGTTTTATGTTATTGGTAGAGGCATGATCTTTTCGCATTAACTATAAACGCGACAAAAAATATTTTGAAGCGATTTTGCGATATCTGTACGAATTATGTGTTTCTGCTTAAGAAAATATGGATATTATGTTCGCGAATTAAAGCGAATTAAAGCGATAAGGACATTTTAAAGCGAAATTTAATTATTTCGCGATAAGCGCGATATTACAGCGAAATCTGTAGTGAATAACGAACTTGACATTTTGTTCCAAGATTATGTATGGAAAGAAAAGGAAGAGCGAAAAAAGACTCATCAATAGGAAAGAAAGATGTTATCATTAATGTTCTGGAAAATCTCTTTAAGACATTTCATCAAAGAAAAGGGGTTGGCTCCAGGTTTCTTGCCAAACGAAATGTTTGGTATGCTGTTCTTGTCGTGGCTGATAATCCTACCCCAACCTGTCTCCTCACGGCATTGTGCAATCCTGGAATCCCTAATGACGTCTACAAGCAGCACCATTGACTGGTGTATTTCGGCTTCGTGCTCAGGTAAAATTAAGAACGTGATCAGTGATCGCAGACAGTAGTGCAGATGGGTCGCCCGACAAGTGATACGGTGCACAGCAGAGCTGAACAGTTTGCGAATGAAGATTTATACGTTTCGGAAAGCAATATTTTAATGTGTAAATTTTGTAATGTTCGTATCGAGTGGGAGAAAGAAGATACTGTCTCAAATCATTTTTTAAAAAATAAGGAAAATTCAGAACGTAAATTTAGCACTCCAACAATGAAACAGCAAGCAACAATAGAGCACTCATTAGATATGCTAAAAAGAGCTAAGAGAGAAAAAAAAGAATTTATTCACGAAACAATAGCGATGCCACTCAAAGCCTACATCTCGCTGGAGAAGGTAGATGAACCTGCAGTCCGGAAGTGGCTTCAAATGTATGTACTATGTATGCACAGTCTATCAATTAAACCTCCACAATTAACGATCAGTGATAGTAATTAAACCTTTAATGATTCATTTTAAAAGTTCAATAAAGCGAATTTAAAGCGATACGGCAATATCTATTTGGCGAACTAACGCGAAAATTAGTATCCTTCTCGAGAAATCGTTCAAAATTTAATGCGAAAAAATCATGCCTCTAGTTATTGGTAATGCCGCTTTTAAAACGACATTTTAAACGTATCTCCGGGCAGGCGATATGCCCAGGTTCATGTGCACACTTTGACATTCATGTTTTAGGGAGCGAGGTACTTACTAGCACAGAAATGGCAAATTATACAAATGATGACATTTGAATGACTATCCTACATTCATTATTATTCACGAAATCACGTTCATTGTTCAGAAATCCTAATAATGACAATTGAAAATTCATGTCTAAATATTTTTTCAGCAAGAACTGATTTGCCCTTCACTGAAAATTTGCATGAGTAATTTCCTATAATGATCTGAAGGTTTATATTATTATTATTATTATTATTATTATTATTATTATTATTATTATTATTATTATTATCATAGCAATTGGGAGATAACCCGGTGGAAATTCTCACTATAATTGAAACATAAATTATGTAAAAAAAATTCAACGTAAACAACTCCAACAAACAATTCTACGAAGACCAAATATTACAAGTAATTATATTGAAACAATAACATTCACAATGAAAATAAAAGGATAAAAAGGCAGTAGGTTAAAATAAGTTGTAGGTTGTTGTTTGGATCATCAGTCCATAGAGTGGTTTGATGCAGCTCTTCATGCCACCGAATCCTGTTCTAGCCTGTACATTTCTACGTAACTACTAACATCCTACAGCTTCCCTAATCTGTTTGTCATACTCAAACCTTGGTCTACTACTGCCGTTTGTACCACCTAAAGTTCCGATAGAAACTAACTGAACAAGTCCTGGGTATCTTAGGATTAATCCTATCATTCTCTCTCTTCTTCTGGTCAAATTTCACCAAATCGTTCTCCTTTCACCAATTCGATTCAGTATCTCACCTTCAGCATTCTTCTGTAACACCACATTTCAAAAGCTTATATTCTCTTTATTTCTGAGCTGGTTATTGTCCACGTTTAACTTCCATACAGTGCCATTCTCCAGACAAAAGTCTTCATAAACGCCTTTCTAATTCCTATATCAATGATCGAAATGAGCAAATTTCTTTTCTTAAGAAAGGTCTTCCTTGCCTGTGCTAGTCTTTGTTATGTCCTCCATACTTCGACCATCACTAGTTATGCTACTACCAAAATAACAATATTCAGCTACTTTTACATCTACACCTATTATAGTTTTTCCTTCTTTAAGTTAATCTCCATCATAACCTAATTGATGTCGGTAGATTCGAAAATTCAAGTAATTAGTTTGATTTCTTCAATATGAATGAGTTATCAGCATTTCCGGAGTTTCAATCCAATGAAAATTCGATGTGGAGTTTTCGAATAACTTACAAGACTCATCAGCATATATACAATAATTTCCCAGAAATATAATAACATACGGCAGTAACAGTGAATTCATGTATTCGGGAGAAAATTCTGAAAGATGCGCAATTCGTGATGTTTGGAAAGTTGTTTGTTCATGCGGCCAAGTCTAATAGGTACCTCAAAACGCAGCATAAAAACTAGAATAAAATAAAATGAATGGCACTGTTAACTATATCAGCCTTAAAAATCAAATGTAGCCGAACACACGTGGGACACAAACCACGTAATACAGTTCTGACATGAACTTTTACTGACCAGAGAAGCCGTAACATTTTACAAACGCCCATTCAATGTCAATAAGAAGGGAGAGGAAAACCATCCCGATAATGTTTGTAACTCGATTCTCCCTAACTTACTGGGCACACCAGCTATCACAAAACCTCCGAAGTTTCACTCATTATCTCCACCATGTTCCGACAACAAGCCTAAGTTAGGCCTGGAACTAGCGTGAACACGTCTGATCAATCTATGTAACTACACTCACATTCTCCAGAACACCTTGAAAGACTGGAGATAGGAAGTTCATATTCACAGAACGTATGCAGTAGTATGTTCTGAAGAAATGTTTAGCATTAGAACCTGTCGGCCTTCAGGTTCGAGGTCCACATCGATATCTCGGCGCACCACCACCGACTGGTAAATTGTGCCTGTGGCTCTCGTCATTATAAACCGAAGGTAATGGATGGGTGTGACCTGAGCAGACGTGTAGGATCCCTCGCAGACATATGCGAGAACTGTACCGTCAAATGAGTGAGCTAATAATGATAATTTCGTGTTGCTATTTCTAGCCGAGTACAGCACTTGAAAGGCAGACCCTCCGATGAGAGTGGGCAGCATTTGCCATGTGTAGGTAAATGCGTGTTAATGTGGTGGAGGATAGTGTTATGTGTGGTGTGTGAGTTGCAGGGATGTTGGGGACAGTACAAACACCCAGTCCCCGGACTATTGGAATTAACCAATGATGATTAAAATCCCCGACCCGGCCAGGAATCGAACCCGGGACACTCTGAACCGAAGACCAGTAAGCTGATCATTCAGCCAACGAGTCGGACATGAGTGAGCTTGAAAGAGGGCGCATTATTGGCTTGAGAGAATGTGATGCATCCATCCGGGAAATTGCTGCTCGTGTGGGACGAAGTGTGTCGGCAGGGCAACGGGTGTGTACAGAATTGTTCATTGAAGGCCGTAGAACACGACGAGATTTGTCTGACCGCAACACCCAGACCACCCCCTGAGAAGATCGACACCTTATCCGAATGGCATTGCAGGACAGATCTGCGTCCTCCTCGGTCCGACACAACAGTGGAGTGACAGTCCGTCGTCGTTTATTACGGTCTGGGTTACCGGCGCGTCGTCCACATCTCCGCCTACCTTTGACTAATGTGCATAAACATGCTAGGCTGCAATGGTGTATGGAACGACATGACTGGGGACAGGAATGGCAGCAGGTAGAGTTTCGGGACGATTTCAGATTCTGTTTGTTTGAAAATGATGGCCGCATTTTGGTTCGCCGCACACAGGGGCAGAGACATCACATCGACTGCATTCGCGCATGACATACAGTGCCAACTCTAGACCGTATGGTGTGGGGTGCTATTGGGTACAACCTCAAATCACATTTGGTGCGTGTCCAGGGCATTCTGACCAGTTTCACCTACGTGAATGACATCCTGCGACCTATAGCCGTACCCTTTGTGCACTAATCCCCAGACGACCGGGCGAGTTGGCCGTGCAGGTAGGAGCGTGTGGTTGTGAGCTTGCATCAAGGAGATAGTGGGTTCGAACCCCACTGTCGGCAGCCGTGAAGATAGTTTTCCGTGGTTTTCCATTTTCACACCAGGCAAATGCTGGGGCTGTACATTAATTAAGGCCACGGCCGCTTCCTTCCAACTCCAAGGTCTTTCCTATACTATCGTCGCCATAAGACCTATCTGAGTCGGTGCGAAGTAAAGCCACTAGCAAAAAAAGAAAACCCCGGACGCCATATTTCAGCACGACAATGCGCAACCACATGTTGCTGCACGAACACGTGCTTTCTTGTTGTCACAAGATGTCAGACTATTGCCCTGGCCCGCCCGATCACCGGACTTGTCGCCAATCGAAAATGTGTGGGGTATGGTGGAACGACGGGTGCGGCGCTGTGACCCATGCCAACCACCAAAGATTAACTGTGGAACCAGATGAATGCAGCTTGGATGCCTATACTCCAGGAGGCCATTCGCGCCTTATACGCGTCGATGCCATCACGCACGGTACAAATTATCACCGGGCGAATTGGCCGAGCGCGTAGAGGCGCGCGGCTGTGAGCTTGCGTCTGGGAGATCGTGGGTTCGAATCCCACTGTCGGCAGCCCTGAAGATGGTTTTCCGTGGTTTCCCATATTCACACCAGGCAAATGCTGGGGTTGTACCTTAATTAAGGTCACGGCCGCTTCCTTCCAAGTCCTAGGCCTTTCCTATCTCATCGTCGCCATAAGACCTATCTGTGTCGGTACGACGTAAAGCCCGTAGCAAAAAAATATCCGTGCCCATGGGTGACGCCGTGCGTACTACGCAACACGACGCATGCTCAACCTAGGTGACTGAAATGCTAAGCTTTTCTGCAGAACATACTGATGAACATGTCCTGTGAATATGAACATCCTATCTCTAGTCTTTCAAGGTGTTCTGTTTTTTATGAACATCGGTGTACATACGGAAAAGCAATGGACATTTCAAACTGCATTTCTTCTAAAATTTTCTTCCGAAATTGATAAATTGATTTCTACTACTACCTACCGTTCCTTGGAGCGACTGGATCACGTACTCCGTGGATCCCGGATACACTTTCTTTGAAACATCAGTAATCATTTAAAAGTCCACATAATCTAACAACTCAAAAGCGCGCTCAAGAGGTCACATCCACACTACTGTCAATCTGTCTCGATGTGGAACTTTCAGTTGAATGTGTTCATCCTTCAACCAACCGATCCTACCCATTCCATTCTTCTAACTTTTAACTCCATTGTAAAATATTTGTGGTCTTGTGTAAGCATTTCAACTCGTGCTTCTTTCATGTAAGTATATTATTGAATTACACTTGTTTTGAAATATTTATTCTACGTTCAATGTTTTTCCCTAAGTCGGGGTGGATTATATTTTCTCAACCACTGTTCATAATCAAAAACCGTACAATACAAGTGTCTGCTCTGTGATCAACGTCTTTCTTATACAAGTTAGTAGAAGTCATGGGAAAGCAAAGGGATATGTCTGAGCAATAGTGGTTATGGCCTTAAATAAGGAACAGCCTCGACTATTGTCTGACATAGAATGGTAATCCCAGGAATTGCCTACGGCGGGGTTTCAACCCACCATCTCGCGAATCCCACTTTGTACCCGTACCGCTCGTCCAACTTCTTAAACATTACAATAGTATGGATTTAATATTGATATTATGATATATTGTGTCATCATCACTTTCATAATTTTACATGAATATCTTGTCTCTAACTTATTGGGAAAAGGGAGGGGAAATCGATTATCTGAATATCACAGCTATCTGAGACAAACCTCTGTCTGAGAAAGGTAGTAAGGAGGTATTGACTCCATAACATACATCTATCTGAGCGGAGATTGTATATAAACTGTATAAAATACCAATAAAGAATGGAAAGAGCTAACGATTTTCTTCGACAATATGAAGATTCCGGAAAACTGTAAATATGACTACATTTACGGAACAAGAAATCTCATGAAGAGGTATCTGATATAAGATGTCACCTCACGCTTGAACATCGTCAGTCGATGTGAGTTGTAGCCTTGATGTTCTAATGCGATGCCAAAATGATGGACATGCCTTCATCATACCCTGTGTGAAAGAGGATCATGTTTCGTTCATTACGGAATTCATGACAACGTCGATGGAATGGAAGCACCCAAGTTCTCCCGCGAGAATGGTTCTAGATGTCGCTATCCGTAGGGCAAGATGCTTGTGGCTGACTTCTGGAACGCAGGAAGTATTCTCTTCATTGGCTTCCCTGAACGAGGATATAGGTTAACGCTGTCCGGTACTGTCAAGCATAGGGGTGATCGAAGTAGTAATTGTTCGAAAAAAGCACCTTGGCGTAGTCTTAGCTGGTGTCATCCTGATCGACGGAAAACTCCGCTCCTACTAGGGAGAAGAAACACAGGCCCAACTTACAAATTTTGGCGCATAGACGTGATTTGGTACCGATTCATTTTCACATTTATTTCAGCAATGAAGAACAAGCTACAAGGTCGACATTTTCAAAACAGGCAAGATGGCAAAACTTAGGAGTCAAGATATTGTGGCGGAAAAGTCCCATAGCGGCGCCTACCCGCGAGAAAAGTCACCAGACAGAGAGCTGGGAAAGAGTTGACGAAGAGAGCAGGCAGGAAAATGGAAAGATATTTCCTGCAATAAAAAAATAACGCACAGCAAGCGGATCTATATAATATATACACAGTAAACAAAGGAGAACCCAAATTGGTACAGTTATAAATAGTAAGATGATGCGCACCATCTATAGGTATGTATGTATATGCAATTATAAGCAAATATTGATGCTGGCGGCATATATATTCCCTTACATCACACAGTACACTACATGGGAAAGCTACTGTTGACAAAACGAATTGCACCAAAATAAAATACAGTTTAATAGCTCTTTAAAATAATGAGCCAGGAAACAAAAACAAGAAAGGCGGGTGCGAACTGCAAATCTTTTCAGTTGTCTCACATAGACACGTTTTACGTTGTATAAGTCGGTCTGAGACTGAAGCAAAGCTGTTACAGGGGAAGACGTAGTGATAAGCATATAAGGACCGATCCAACGTGGACACAATTTAGCAGATATATTATCGGCAGCTGAACTCTTGGGATGATTCCTTAAAAGGACCATATCAGAAAATTTTAAATTACATGGCTGTCGGCAACGATCATAGACCTCTTTGACGAGTAACTTGAGTCTCTTTTAGATACCGAGGAGCGTGTTCACACAGGTGTGTAGTGTTAATAGTAGGGGGGTAATATAAACGGTCCTGAAGATTCCACTTTATGGTACGAGGACTTTGCAATTCTCTACTCAAGAATAACGTAGCAGGAGTCACCTGAGTGGAATAATTAATTGTTGCATTAATGAGGATAGATGTGGATCCCACCCATTTTAGTGATTACTGTCAATAATAGAAAGTTGAACTTTCATGTTGCGATGGTATCTCTCGATATTGTTAGAATGAGGATGGTAAGTAGTGATATAAACGTGGTTGATATCCAAAAGAAGACAACTGTCAAAGAAGGGTTCAGAGGAAAAACTGAGACATTATCACACACTAAATGAACTGGTACACCGGTAATAACAAAAATGTCTTCGTTTATAAGATTGATGATGATGATGATGGAAAAAACATTCTTGAGCGGACGAAGAATAAAAAAATTGGAAAATCCATCTAAAAGGGTGAAGATATAGCAATGACCTTTGTAAGGTATAACAAATCGATCTATTATGTCAATGAAAAGAAATATTGAGTGGGGTTGATGGGTATAGTACTAAAAAAGTAAGGCCAAAAGGAAGACAATTACGTGGTTTAATTTTCTGACATTATTCGCAACCAAGTACAAACTCCTGAATAGATTCACGCATTTGAGGCCAGAAAAAAGGAGAGGAAATTAATGCCACTGTTTTAGCTACACCAAGATACGCAACAACAGGAGAACTGTCGTAGTAAGATAGCAGATAGAACGGGTTTACCCTTCAACTCCTTTGCCCCCTTCTCATTCCACTTTTCAGGTTAATGCTGTTTACTCTTTGATTGATTTTCCTCTTGCATTTGAATCTTTGCAAAATCACCAATCTCAAGACGAATTTTTCAAAAAGCTAAGCAACAATATAAATGATGCTAAGAAATCATGGTCCCTTTAGCTTTCTTAACAGTTTATTGGTTTATCAAAATATGTGATAGTGGGGTGGAGGCGGGGTATTAAATGTGCGAGAAAGAACAACCACTACTGAATGTTCTTGTCCGGAGATAAACTTCAAAGAAAATTTCAATCTGGAAAGTCACCGGCAAGTACCTTCAATTTCCGGAGTTTCGAACCCCACTGTCGGCAGCCCTGAAGATGGTTTTCCGTGGTTTCCCATTTTCACACCGGGCAAATGCTGGGGCTGTACCTTAAGGCCACGGCCGCTTCCTTCCCACTCCCAGCCCTTCCCTGTCCCATCGTCGCCATAAGACCTATCTGTGTCGGTGCGACGTAAAGCAACTAGCAATTTCCGGAGCATTGTTAAAAATCCTAGAAAGACCTTGTTTTTTGCTCTTGACTAGAAATAATTTATGCTCCAAGAATTTAGAAAAATATTCAGTAGTATTTAGGAGGGCTAAGGCTTCATGCACAAAGATGGAATAATTGCATTCGGTAGAGTGTAATAGTCGACTAAAGTAAGTTATGGGTAACACACTATCGTTGATCACTTGGTGGAGGACTCCAGCTACACCGACATCAGAAACATCAATATAAACGTCAAACTTTTCGGAAAAATCCGGAAATTGATGTATTGGGGCAGAAGTAGGGCATGATTTTAATGTAAAAAATACTCGATTCCGCCTGAAGTCCACAGAAATCTGACTTTATTCCTTTAAATCTAGTTTAGTGGCACGGTTATCTGTAAAATGAAACCATGCCAAGGAAGGCACGGAGTTGTATGAGATTCTTAGGGTAAGGGAGTTTGACAATTAATCGCTGAAATTCGATTAGGACCCACATAGATGTCGTGTTCAGAAATTACGTGTCCCAAACACTTACAGAACTATGCGCAAGGGAAAACTTGGACGCACTAACGGTGAGACCATCTTGACGGAGAAAATGCTGCTCCTAAATGCTGAGGGTGAGAGTCGAAATACACAGTATAAATTAACAATTCACCAATGTAAGGAAAAATCTACTATACTTATACTTGATATCAGGAAATACAGAATCAACCATACTATGCATAATCTCGGGCCCGAGATTAAGGCCTAAATGTGCCTTGCTGAACTGATAAAGGCCACATGGGATGATTAATGCAGTCAGTTTACTAGTTTAAGCATCTAAAAGTGTCTGATAATAAGTCGAATTTAAGTCTAGAATATGAAAGTGTTTGGCATTGTGAAAATAGTGAAATGCAGTTTGAACTTTAGGTATAGGATATGAATCATAAATATTCTTAAATTTATTTTCGGTAATCGATAACAAGGAGAGAGGAACCATCGGGCTTATTAACCAAAACTACTGGTGAGGCATGATTAGAAGAAGAAGAAAAGAAAGAAAGAAAGAAAGAAAGAAAGAAAGAAAGAAAGAAAGAAAGAAAGATGGTACAGTTGAGAAGCATTTTGTCTATATTTTTATTAAAAAGAGACATTCGTGGGTGGGTTTATGTAATAGGGGGCAAAACGTACAGGAGTTGCAGCAACAAGATCAATGAGGACTTGATAATTCTTAGCAGTTCCCAAGGTACCATTTATTACGTCAGAATATCTAGATGTTACAGAAATAAGTTATGTTGTTTATCTTGGTTGATAGTAGCATAGCATATACCAAGGACTGGACTTCATGATCTTGTATGGTGTATTCAGAAGGATTCAGAAGGATTAATTAATGAAATATTAATGGCAGAATCAAATATGAATGAAACAGTCAAAGTGGCACAATTATATATCAGCTTACTGTGCTGAAAAGGAATCATAGCCTAGTATAACAGGAATGGTGAAATCTTCAACTACGTAGAAACAATAGAACCAAGATAATTTGTCAATTTTAATGGGTAATTCAACCTGTCCATAAATATTGAGGAAATGCTGAAAAACATAATTACATTTATTTACTATGTTGACAAAGAAATATGAGGTTATAATTAAGAAATATTGTAGAAAAATCTGAAACTAATGAGAGAAACAGAAGCTCCAGAATGCAAAAGAGCAATGGAGGAAATATTAGAACTGTACGCCAAAACATACGAATTGTGGGTAGTGGTTGTTGAGGGAGAGCGGGAGTTTACTGAAATTGGAGTATGGCAATCACGAGCGAAATGTCCAATGCCTTGGAAATGATAACAAGTAAGAGAGGATGTCTTATACTGAATAGTACCAGTGGTGTCAACAGATACGGCAGAAGGCATGCGAGCTGAGGTAGGTGGGAGAGTAAATTTATTAGTGCAGTATAGGAAAGGATGATAATTATCTAAATTATCGAATTGAGCTCGTTTTGAGGGGAAATGGTGTCTGTCAAATGATGGGAGGTGGATGCAGCATAAAATCGAACAATTGATTCGATTTCTGAGGGAGGTATGAATTTCCGAGAACTTCAGCAAATATTGATTCGTCAGGTCACTGGTACGGGCCAATGAACTGTTGAATTAAATGATGTGGTAAGACCTATCTGTGTCGGTGCGACGTAAAGCCCCTAACAAAAAAACTTAAATGATGTGGAATTTCATGGGGAAGAAAGTTACAGTGAAGCGCGCAAAGAAACTGAGCGGAACTGTACATATAATTTTGTCAAAAATTGCTAAGAAGTGCCGTGGTTTTTGGATAGAAAAGGGACAATAGTTGTTGAAATGGAGCAAGTTGCATTTTCAGGAATTTGTGAACGAGCTGTTGTTACATGGTGTCTCAAGGTGTTCTGTGGTTTTTAATGGATCTCAGTCTGAATGTTGATGATGATTATTAATTATTATTATTATTATTATTATTATTATTATTATTATTATTTATTATTATTATTATTATTGTACTGGGTGGTAGGCCTACACCTCTACCCCGCACATTCAAATTTTCCGCCTTAAAGTACTCCTCTACTGGAGAAACACTGAACTTTAAACTGGACCTACTTAAACTTTTGCTCTGAAGATGGCACTGTGTGAATTTCGACTTGTTTTCGTTTTCTATTTATCAAGAAGTTTGGACATTCTCTCATAGAGGGCACTGTCAAAAAAACTATGATCATGCACCCTGGTGCGAAGTGAAGGAACTTTATTTGAAGAAATTTTGTACTCATAAATTTTTTCTTTACTAAATTTCGTTCTTTCATTTGTCGGTTGGCAATATTAATCTTTTCTTTCCGCCAGTTTTGAAGTTAGCCAATCAATTATTTCTGTAATTAATTTTCAGTCAATACCGTATGTCTTCTTCGATTTTGTGTGTAACTGTGTACTGTAGCCAATAAAAGCCTGTGGGTGTGTCTTAATTATTTTTGAAAGGTCTCGAAACGTGCCCGAGGGTATAAAAACTGCTGATTTTCATGTCTCTCGGCCACTTGTTTAACATCTGATCCTGTGTATGGAAGTGTAGCAGGAGGCGGGAGTTGCCTCGTTTATCAGGCAGTAGCTCTTCAGCAAGGTAATGGCCACTTAATATCTTTATTTCTTTCTAGCTCAGCAGTTTAATCCGCGAGGAAGGTCCGAAACCTTTACCATGTAACCTATCTCTATAAATATGTAAATTTCTTCCAGTTTATGTAAAACTTAAGTAAATTTGTAACTGTCAATCGGGGATAGAGAGTGCTTTACCTTCTCGAGCTCCCGTTCATTTTGATTTGAGGTGACTACGTTTTGGTAACGGAATTTCTTTTCTTCCGTAATGTTCATATTTCTTTCTTATACGGGTCACCTCCATAGTTTGGGAATAGCCCCTGTTTCATCGGCCTAGTGCCTTTTAGGTTTTAAGAAGTTTCATGTAGGAGTGCAAATTCACGCCTCCATTCCTTTTGTATGCCGGGCCATTTACTTAACCTGTTCCTTTTCTGCTAAGGCCCAGTAGGTTGGGTGCACGATACCCCCGTTTAATTTTGTAAGTTGTGCCTTCATGGCAAGTAATTGTAAAATTTGATGTTGCCTTGAATAGGCTTGATTAACTGAGAGCCTTAGCTCTTTTCAAAATTAGATTACTGAGTGCCTTTTGAAGGCTTGATATTGTGAGTTGGGAGCAAGTGCTCCAGGAATTAGGGCATTTCTGCCCTTTGAACAAATTTGTGCCTTGGTAAAGTTGAGCTAGTAGCTCAAGGATTGTAAAACTTGGGGCTTGAAGCCCAGATTGTTAAATTCTCTCTAAATTTTAGATGTTCTTGTTTTGGTCAAAGCCTTGTCATTTTACCTTACGTTTCATTGTTATAAAATTTCCTAAAGTTGAATTTAGAAAAAAGGAAATATAACCTTCAGTTTAAGTTTTAAATTTTTCTTTTCTTGGCATTTGTAGTTAGACCCATTCACTCCTGTACCTTCTTTCACCTCTGCTGTTCCACAGAAACCTCGGAACAATTATTATTATTATTATTATTATTATTATTATTATTATTATTATTATTATTATTATTATTATTATTATTATTATTATTATTATTATTTGAAAATTGAACCTGAGGATCCACTTTTTAAGAGCCTCTCCCAGATAAGTGCCACATCCTACACATTAATGCCACACAAGGAATATTTCCTTATACCCTTCCCTCCTCGACCCTCTATGTTATCACAGCTATGAGCAAGCATTCTGCGTACACCTGCTCTTACCCCGAAAGAATAGCCATTTCCCTACACATTGTCAGAACAGTTGCGAAATGTCCCTCATTTCCATGTCCGGCTCCATGGCTAAATGGTTAGCGTGCTGGCCGTTGGTCACAGGGGTCCCGGGATTGATTCCCGGCGGGGTCGGGAATTTTAACCTTAATTGGTTAATTTCGCTGGCACGGGGGCTGGGTGTATATGTCGTCTTCATCATCATTTCCTCCTCATCACGACGCGCAGATCGCCTATGGGTGTCAAATCAAAAGACCTATATCTGGCGAGCCGAACTTGTCATCGGACACTCCCGGCATAAAAGCCATACACCATTTCATTTAATTTCCTCATTTCCATGATAGAACTGAAGTCCTTATAGTTGCGAGCCGATCACCTTTCCTGATTAGTGACACTTGTGGAGGGGCAGTGTTGACCGCAGTGTCTCCCATGTGAGCACTGTAGGCAAAGGATCCGTGAAGTCCTAGCCTTCATATCAAAATCAAATCAAAATCTCTTTATTTGCAAATGAGGTGTCTACCTCTGTGGCAAATCGTACACTAAAATACATTATTGTCAAGCACTAAATTTTAAATTAACAAGAGAAGAATTTTTTTTTCTGGAATAAATTTTTTTCTATTAAACAAACAGATCATCCTTAATAAATTTATATTGTTTACAAAATTCTACTTATAATATCTCCTATACTTACAAACATAGTCAACTCATATACCGTATGTGGAATTACTTCAAATAATACTATGCAACTGGTATAAGATTAAAATTTACAGTGCATTTATTTACTTTTTTTTAACCCATTTTGGAACCTAAGTAGCATAACAACCTGCTGCGTCTTAACCAGAGCCCCGTTTTGCCACCACTTTTCAGAGTTCCTGAAGGGCCTTCACTGCTACCGTAGCGGTCCCAGGGCCCTCGAAGTCCCCACTGTGCTTCACCCCTACAGGCAGTCCCCTACTTTGGCTGTCCAAACTCCATGGACCAGGTGATGGAATTAAATTTTTTTTAACACACATTTTTTATTTACAATAGCCTGCACTGGTCGAATGCCCTCTAACATTTCATTTATTTTCCCTGTTGCTGTTTATTCTCTTCTTGAATACCTGCACAGATTTTGGAAAAGGGTCAAACACTACCCCTGGTAAACTGTTCCACTCATTCACGCCCTTCCCAATGAATGAAAATTTACCCCAGTCTCTTCTGCTAAAATTCCTTCTAATTTTATACTTGTGGTCAGTTCTGCCAATATAATTATTTTCCAACTGAAGCCTCTCACGGATTTCTCCCCATGCTTCTTCTCCTTTATAGGCTATATATAATCCTATAAGTCCAGTTTTCTCCCTTCTCTTACTTAAAGTTTCCCACCCAAGTTCCTCTAACATTTCTGATACACTACTGTTTCTCCTGAAATCCCCTGTTACAAATCATGCTGCTTTCCTCTGCACACTATCTATTTCTTTTATTAGGTATTCTTGGTGAGGATCCCAAACACTGTTTGCATATTCCAATAATGGATGAACCATACTTAAGTAACTTTTTTCCTTTAATTCTTTGTTGCATCCTTTAAGTAGCCTCATTATGACATGTAACGATCTGTATGCGTTCCCAACAATGTCATCAACATGGCCCTTCCAGTGCAAATTACTTTCAAATCTCACACCTAAGTATTTGCACTTGCATCTTTTGGGATAACTACCTCATCCAAAGTATATTCAAATTCAGTTTTAAAGCTCCTGTTTGTAAATGATGTAACAGGTTGATTTGCCTATTAACCTTCATATTATTTTCTTCAACCCACTGTTGGATACTTTCAAGGTCCCTTTGTAATTCTGAACTATCCTCAATGTTATTTATTTCCCTATAAACAATTATATCATCTTCATACAATCTTATTTTTGATGTTATATTGTTCCCTAAATCATTTGGATATATTAAGAAAAGTAACGGACCGATTATACTACCATGTGCGATTCCCTTCCAAACTTTCTCTTCCTGTGATATATTATTTCCTACTTTGACTTTCTGAACCCTTGAATTTAGAAATGTTCTTATCCAACGTATAACCCTTACGTCCAATCCTATTCCCTCCAATTTCTTTAATAATATTCCATGTTCCACTCTATCTAAGGCTTTGGAAATATCTATTGCTATGCAATCTAACTGGCCTCCTGAATCCAACTGATCTGATATGGCCTGCTGAAGTCCCACCAGTTGTGCCTCGCAAGAAGATTTCTTTCTAAATCCATACTGGCTCCTCATGAACCAATTTTTATCATCACATATCCCTCTGATGTACTTTGCTATTAAACTCTCCAGTATTTTACAAACTATACTGGTCAGGCTGATTGGTCTGTAGTTCTCTGGTTTCCTTTTATCGCCCTTTTCTTTATAAATTGGTATTATTATAGATTCCTTCCATTCTTTTGGTATTACACTCTTATTTATGACATAGTCAAAGAGAAATTTTAAATAAGGCACTATGTACCACTCCATAGTCTTTAATACCTCCCCAGTAATTTGATCACTTCCTGCTACTTTTCCTTGCTGAAGCAGTTGTATTTCTCTGAAAATATCTTCATTTGTGAATGAGAAACTTTTTGTTTCCCTATGTGTCTCTCCCTCTCTATCTTCTGTTACTGTTTCCAACTCCTGACAATCTTCTACTGAATCTCTGAATTCCCTACTAAATAGATTTGCTTTCTCAGTATCTGTTGAATATTTTCACACCCTTCTCCCACCATTGTAGGAATTTGGATTCCTTTTCCTTTTTGATTCCTAATATATTAATACAGCTTTTTCCATTTCCCTTTATGGTCATTACCTTCTTGAAGTATGCCATTCATACATTTCTCTTATGCTTCCTTTTTCACTCTACTCAGTTCCCTCATTAGCTGTTTTCTAGTTTCTCTATTCTCCCTACCCTCTTTGATTTTCCTGTTTACTATTCTACATTTTCTTTTTAATTTCCTTATTTCCCTTGTATAATAAACAGGGTCTGAGGTTATTTTACCCTTCTTAACAGGTACAAATCTCTTCTCTCCTTCCCAAATGATTCCTTTAAATTTAGCCCAAAGTGTATCCACATTACTCCCTTCACTTATCCAACAACTGAATTGTGATTTAAGATAAGTCCCAAATTCGTCAACTTTAGTTTTTCTGTATAATTTCTTGTCTTGTGTGACCCTCTTATTAAGCATTTTTGGTACAAGTCCTACATCCATTATTACAGCCTTATGGTCACCTATTCCTTCAATTACCTTATTTTTATCAACAATTTCCCATGGTTTAACCAAGAATACATCTAGCAAATTGTTGAGACGAGTCGGTTCTTGTACTACTTGTGTAAATCCTCCCTCCCAAATTAACTTATTTGCCAGTTTCTGTTCATGGGCTTCACTTGCAGCTCCATTCCATTCAACTTCAGGCAAGTTTAGATCTCCCCAATTATTACCATATCATTATTATTGTTCTTATGAGTATAATCTATTATTTTCTCAAATATTTCCATGTCTCTTTCCTCTCTTCCAGGCCTGTATGTTCCTATAATTACCACCTCCTTCATATTATCACAAACTAATTTTATCCCTAATATTTCATCCCTTTCATCGGTAAACCATTCATGTGAACAATAAGTTTCCTTCACCAGAACAAACACCCCCCCACCCTTTTTATCTCCTCGGTCTCTACGATAGACTGTATACCCTTCTGGAAATACTTCTCTATTACCCACCCCTTCTCTCAACCATGATTCTACTCCTATCACCACATCAGTCTCATAAGATTCCATCAATGTACTGAATTTTATTTGTTTATTTACTACACTCTGACAGTTTACCAAGAGCAATCTCAGACCCCCTTCCTCCCTAAAACTTGACTGTTGTAATTGGGTAACATTTGACTCATGAGTTTAGAACGTCCCTGGAACCCAGATCTTTGTACATAGATCTTGATTTAAGGATATGGGTTTTCTGGCAAGTTTCCCTGTATATGCCAATTTATTGGTATGGGTTTCCTTAAGTGCATGTTAGTTTGCAAATCTCTGTTGATAATTGTAGCAATTTGTCTACAGAGAGTTGCTTTTCCATTACCATTCAGATGTAACCCATGCCTAGTGAACATTTGCCTGCCAAGATCTAAAGTATCTACTACATATACATTTCTAAAACTCTTACTTAATCTCTTGATTTTTATATTTACATCATGTACAGCTTTGTTCGCACACGAGTCTTCTATAAGGTCATATCTGGGTGGCACATTAACTACAATTACTTTTGCGTCAGGTAGTTTGGAAATCTTACCTCTGAGAGTCGTAATTAGTTCCTCACCTTCATTTGCAGCAATGTCATTTGTACCACTCACAATTACCACATAATTGTCCTTCTCTAACACAGGATCACAACTTGAAAGGACGTCTTCAGTTTTGGCACCTGGTTTGATTAGTCCTAAAA
The DNA here is from genome assembly GCF_040414725.1 of Anabrus simplex. Classification (NCBI taxonomy): domain Eukaryota; kingdom Metazoa; phylum Arthropoda; class Insecta; order Orthoptera; family Tettigoniidae; genus Anabrus; species Anabrus simplex. The sequence continues at coordinate 1,092,406,143 of NC_090266.1, forward strand.
CCTCAGTTTCTGGATTATGCAGCTCATCCTTTATGCCTTCTGCCATACCCCGCCCTTGACTGTCTGCGTAGAGATGATTTTTTGGCGATCTTGACTTCCGGTTGGTTTTCCTCTTCTGTAGGTTACCTCCACTGGATTTAAAATTATTCGGAGAACTTGATGTGTCTTCTTCTGGAACTTGTTGCAATGACTGAGATCTATTTTGGCACTGCAAAGAGTTTTTTCCCGGTTTTAAGTTGTACGTAGTTTCTCCCATATGTTTAACATTAGGCCTAAAATGGCTACGCGTCACTTCCGTCCACGGCGATCTTTCTTCTCCACTGTCTCCTTTATCTTCCAGTTTCTTTATTCTGTCCTTGACGCTTTCCCTTTCAAGTTTCAGAGCACATAAGTCTTCTTCTTGTAGCACTCCTAAAATCTTAAGCATAGATTCGTAAGTCTCTCTTTCTTGTTCTACTTCACTATCAGTTTGTTTACACTCGGGACACAGCCACACACTTTCTTCAATATCAGACCTATTTACAATATTTGCACAAAGAAAATGGTACCATTCATCACACTTACGACACAGAATCCCATTTTTAACTACTCTTCTGCATTTGCCACATTTTTCACTGCATCTTACACCATTATCCACCACGGATATCACAGACTCACACACAGTAGTCGCCATCAACATAACACCTGCCGTGATTGGACAGGAAGAGGTGATAGACGTAAGGAAACTTCCTTGCTTTCTTCAGTGTGAAACCATTCAACCCAGAAGCACTCTTACCTGTATTCAACTAACACAACGGAAGTAATTTATCAATTGACATAAGTGAATGAAGTTGATAATTAAATATTTAAGGGTTGGGGGATATGCTCCCTGTTAAAAAATTTAACAGGATTAGTTCAATAACCTGTTCGTCTGATAACATATTATCGGGCAGAAACATTGTAATTGTAACTGTTGCGTCAAATACCACCCATCTCTACACACCATTCACTTATCCCTTGGATAAATGAACCGACTAATTTCACCTTCCCTTACCTTTTCATGCAATAATTATTGTTCGCAAATGTTTATCTTCCAGTTAATATGCTGCTGAGTTAACCAGGAGCGAACAGTCGTCGTAATAATGGTGATGGAAAGTGACCTGTCCTAAGTTAAATTAATGCATGTAGCAATGGAGTTTCTCTGCTTGTACATGCAAGTGATGGAGATGTTATAATTGCCTTAAAAATTCATGAATCACAGAACTATTGGACTAACTAAATGAAACAAATACACTACACAAAACTTGGCTGAAATGTAATATCCTGAGAGTTTCATCACTTTATATTTCCCGTGAGAGACAAGCGCAGGCGGCGGGATATGGAGACGTGTTAGTTTAAACCAGCCCATGCAATGCATAAATCTTGCTCGCTTCGGGGCCGTAAGTTCCGCTTGTCTGGAAATATTGAGCCCATTTAGAGGACTGGCCTCGGTTTGGCTTGGCTTGGCTTCGCATGGTGTGGCGCATCCAAGGTGTTGCAAAGCTTCTCGTCTCACTGTGGAATGATTTATAGCACAATTCCATGCAGGTCCCAAGGTTCTAGACATCTGGCAGCTCAAAACAGTTTGTACCGCAAAACTTCGTAACAAGGCACTAAATGCCAATTAGCGTACAGCACACTTCGCAGTACCAGCCGGATTCAGAAATCTTATTAAGGCAGGCATCCATACTGCACTTCTCTTAAGTTTTTAAGAAATGGACTCTTCCAAGCCGGAGGTATTGAAGTGAAAATTAATTAGTGGGGAACATTAATTTGATTTCTTACTTGTAATTATGATTAGTCTCAGCTGAAACAATACAGAATAAGACTTTAAAAGCAAGAATGCTCCACATAGGATCTCCTGATGTTCGTATAGAAATATCACAATGTAACCTGGGTAACACTCGCATTTAGCCATTTGCACACATTTCAGGCATTGAGCAAGGAGCGTACTCTCATAACATTAACTAATTTTAATGGCACCGGGCGAGTTGGCCGTGCGCGTAGAGGCGCGCGGCTGTGAGCTTGCATCCGGGAGATAGTAGGTTCGAATCCCACTATCGGCAGCCCTGAAAATGGTTTTCCGTGGTTTCCCATTTTCACACCAGGCAAATGCGGGGGCTGTACCTTAATTAAGGCCACGGCCGCTTCCTTCCAACTCCTAGGCCTTTCCTATCCCATCGTCGCCATAAGACCTATCTGTGTCGGTGCGACGTAAAGCCCCTAGCAAAAAATAATAGTAATAATAATAATAATAATAATAATAATAATAATAATAATAGCCTAAGGAGTCGCCAAGTTGTTAATATGCCTTTGCTGGCGAGATGCAGTGCTTACAGAGCACTAAGTGGTACGGGCTAGAATACGTTTGTTAATTTCATTGACCTGTTTCAGTCTCATACTTAGCTTTCACAATATGAAAGTGACCGAGATTTAAGCGATGCTAGTAATACCATTACTTAAAAAGCCAGTTAGTGTTATGAATGGTATGAAAATATCGCTCGTAGGGTCGGTTGGCGCCTGCATTTCAGTGGGCTTACGGACTGATATGCAATAGAAAATTCTGGCCCGGTGAGGAGATAAACGGAAACTACCTCACTCCTTTATTTCCGTAGTATGACTATTCAATGATACCTAGGATATTTATGACACCTGTTGGTGGAGCTGTGGAGGATCAAACCAGACTTTGGACTGAATACCCATCATACGTACAAATCTATTAACACGAGGCTGACGTATCGGAGACACCGGCCCCGCGGTGTAGGGGTGGCGTGTCTGCCTCTCACCCGAAGTGCCCGGGTTCAATTTCCGGCCAAGTCAGTGATTTTTACCTAGATCTGAGGGCTGGTTCGAGGTCCACTCAGGCTACGTGATTACAATTGAGGAGTTATCAGACGGTGAGATGGCGACCCCGGTCTAGAAAGCCAAGAATAACGCCCGAGAGTATTCGTCGCGCTGAAAACACGGCACCTAGTAATATGCACGCCTACGGGCTTAGCAGCGTTCGCTTGGTAGGCCATGGCCCTGACAGGTTAATGAACTCTGAAGGACAGTGCTCAACAGTCTCACCTACTCAGCCTAGCAGGGTGCTTGTATTCTGGAGTAACGGAGTAAATTTTACGAAGGAGGAGTTAAATAATCTTTCATTTTATATAGAACTAGCAATTACCCACGGCTTCGCTCGCGTGGATTTCGTAATTTGATCAAAGTATCCTCGGCATTGTACTAAGACATTATCTGAAAATCCATAAAGTATAAAAATTCACCCAAAAATTTAGTTTAGTTTACCCCAGAAATTCTTCGTTAACCATGTTTGTGGTATTACCTTTCGGGGCTAAGACGTCCATGCGACATAGAACTGTACAAGAAAGAAAGTCTTCTCTGAAGTCGAAAAAATAAGTACATGTTTCTTTATTTTTAAAGGAGATTCAAAATACCTATTCCCACATCTGTAACATCTTCAGTTTTTGAGATATATATAAGTATCCCCATAAAAGTATTCAACCCCTTGATCAGTCCTTCCCCCACCCCCACCCCTATCTAAGTGTATTTTCTGAAAACAAAAATGCATGTTCCTTTATTTTTAAAGGAGATTCCAAATACCAATTTTCACGTCTGTAAAATCTCCACTCTTTAAGATATAAGTGTTCTCATAAAATAAATTAAACTATTTTTCACTCCTTTCACCCCCGTTAAGTGCCTTCTCCGAAAACAAAACGGTACATGTTCCTGTATTTTAAAAGGACTTTTCAAATACCAAATTTCTTGTCTCTAACATGTTAGTTTTTCACATATATATATATACCGGTACCCATTTTAAAAATTCACCCGCTTTTCCAACACTCTTCAGCCCCTTAATTGGATTCTCCGAAGAAAAAACGCGTTTCATTATTTTTAAACGAAATTTCAGATACCAGTTTTGATGTCTGTACGTCTGTAAAACTTTCAGGTTTTTTTAGATAAATGTACACCCATAAAAACAATTCAGCTTCTTCTTCTTCTTCTTCTTCTTCTTCTTCTTCTTCTTCTTCTTAACTTCTTTCTGACCCTCTCCCGCCTTGAGTGGACTTTCTGAAAACAAAAAATGCACGTTCCTTTATTTTGAAAGGAAATTCAAAATACCAACTTTCAAGTCTGTAACAGCTTCACTTTTTCAAGATAAAGTGTCCTCATAAACATATTTCTGCTCCTTATTTAATTATTTTGAACCCCACACCCTTACTTCAATTTTCCGAAAAAAACAAATGCTTGTTTCTTTATTTTTAAATGATATAACAAATAGTAATTTTCACGTCTGCAACATCTTCGGTTTTTGAGATATAAGTATCCTCATGCAAAGTATTCGACTAATTTTTCAATTAATTCACCCACCGTTCAGTCTTCGAGATATAGATACACTCATTTTAAAACTTCAACACCCTTATCCAAGGAATATCCAAAAATCCTCCCTTAGCAAGCACCTACATTGTAATATGGATGTATTCCCAAAATTTTATTCCTTAATGTCCACCAGTTTTGGCTTGGCATTGATGAATCTGTCAACACGGTCAGTCAGTCAGTCAGTCAGTCAGTCAGTCAGTCAGTCAGTCAGTCAGTCAGTCAGGACAAGTTATTTTATATATATAGATCACTAAGATATGGGGGACTGAATACAGCAGATCGTGGGGTATTCACATTCCGTGTTCAAGACCAAGGGGTCATTTCCTAGCTTAATTAAATTAGATTTAATATTGCTTCAGGGATAATTCGGGGCATTCTGATGTACCGTAAGTTTGGTAGAAGCTAAAGTGATATCAAATAATCTCTTGTTTCTCTTTTGCTATTTCTTTCACATTACACCGACACGGTGACGACATGATAGGAAAGGACTGTGAAGGAAGCGACCGTGGCCTTAATTGAGATACAACGCAGTACTTGCTGGTATAAAAATGGGCTGCTTTATTGCCTTTACGTCCCACCAACTACATTTTTACGGTTTTCGGAGACGCCGTTGTGCCTGAATTTAGTCCCGCAGGAATGATTTTATATGCCCATAAATCTACCGACACTAGGCTGACGTATTTCAGCACTTTCAAATAATACCGGACTGAGCAAGGATCGAACCTGCCAAGTTGGGGTCAGAAGGTCAGCATCTCAACAGTAACCTGTTTCAAACCAGTTTCTCCTGTACATTCAGCTAGGAGCCTGAGGGATCCTAAATCCCTCTCAGGATATCTTTCTTCCTTTCTTAATCTCTTTACACTCCAGGGTAGGTTTTACCCTTGGACACAGTCAGGGATTCCACCTCTACCGCCTCACGGGCAGTGTCCTGGAGCGTGAATCTTTGACTCAGGGGATACAACTGGGAAGGAAGGTACCTCGCCCAGGCGGCCTCACCTGCTATAATGAACGGGGGCCTTTTGGAGGAGATAGAAAGATTGGAAGGGATAGATAAGGAAGAGGGAAGGAAGCGGCCATAGCCATAAGTTAGGTATCATCCCGGCATTTGTCCACAGGAAAAGTGGGAAACCACGGAAAACCACATCGACGATGGCTGAGGTGGGAATCGAACGCTCCTCTACTCAGCTGGTCTCCCGAGGCTGAGTGAACTCCGTTCCAGCCCTCGTACCACTTCTAAAATTTCGTGTCAGGGTCGGGAATCGAATCGGTGCCTACGGGGGTTGCAGCTAATCACGCTAACCACTACACCACAGAGGCGGACTCCTCTCACGATGTGGAGAATATATTCCCGAGTTTAGTGTGAGCAACACGGTTTCGTGGTGTCCCAAACTTATTTATTTATTTTTATTTATTAATAACTTTCTGTACATGGCGGGGTTCAGGCTATGAAGCCTGCTAATATGCCAAACCATATAATTATACACCTGCATTGTAATTAAAATTGAAAGTAAATTTATTATAATTTATGCTCGACGATGCCGAAATATAAATATTATATGCCAGAAAACTGAATCTTAATGAGGCTCATTTTAGTTAATGTTTCATTTAGACACAGGTTCTCCAGCAATCAGAGTTCAGATTTTCATTATGATACAGATTTTCTACCAATCAGGGTTGAGATTTTCATTATGATACAACTGTTTGACCAGTTAGGTAAGGATAGCATCGCACCTGCGCTCAACGCACTAGCTGCGCACTTGTTTCCAAAATCAAACATGTTGGACACACATATCAACATCAATGAACCATCAAAATAGAAATAGTTTTATTTAATTCGCACCAACGCAGATAGGTCTTATGGCGGCGATGGAATAGGAAAGGGCTTGGAATGTTAAGGGAGCGACCGTGGCAATAATTAAGGTTCAGCCCCAATACATGTATGGTGTGAAAATGGAAAACCACGGAACGGGTTGCCGACAGTGAGGTTCGAACTCGTTATCTCCCGAACGACAGTTTACAGCTACGTGGCCTAAACCACGCAGACACTTGCTCGTCGAAGGAATTGAAAGAGCCGTTAAGTAAATATTCATACATCATGAATAAAAATATTGTTGGAAATAGCCTATATATTTGAAGAATGTTTTGGGAGAGATTTTTCCTTCCTTATACTCAATGTAGGCAAGTAAGAATTAAAATGAACAGTTTTTTAAGCGAGCACTGATTTACATGACTGACGATCTCCTTGGGGACGTGCCACTGCGAAGTTCGTGCTAACCAGTTGGACTTCAAAAACGTTCAGTTCTGGCCTGTGGCTTCATTAAATTAGCTTGGTTATGGTGTTGCATGTACCATGCGAAGCAGAATCGCTCACTGGGGATACATGTTATTGTAGCCAATAGCCTGCCATAGTGCCACATAAACATTGACTCGAAGTGATGTACCAGCTACTGCTGCGGCACAGCGGGTCAGTTTATGGACGCAACATTCAGAAGATACAGACTCGGTTTCTCGTGGTGACAAGCAGAAAATCATTCCGTTAGTGTGGTAGTGATCATTTCTCAGTATTCTCCCTGCAACTCGAGAAATGTATAAACATGTATTCAGAACTACAGAAGTCGGACAGAAAGTTGACTAAGGAAGCACTAAGCGAGGTGTTCAGTCAATTTTTTCGGGGGTGGGGGAATGCTATTGCAATTTTAAAAAACTCATAGATTGTTCTATTGAAATAAACTGATTTTGGTGACATCTCCATTCGTTTTCACGTTGTGGGCTTACGAAACTGATAGTGTAAGGTGGGCGTGGCATACAAATAAATACTCCAGCAGTACAGGTGCAGTACATGATTTACTTTAACCCTTATTTCTTAACATTTATATTTTTTCTCACAAAGGTGCATTTTTCATATCAGTATCAGTACCGTTAATATAATAGTTTTGGTACGAATTCTTCAATAGTTGCAGATTAACTTGAACATTAAAAAATATTAATAAGGTGACTTTTTCTAATTAAAAATATGAAATATTTTTCAATACTCGACTGAAATTACATTATTTCATAATAATATTTGAGAAGCAAAATATTTTATCAGATCAAATTACACTTAAGAAAATGGAAATTGCATCAACATGAAGGCATTGGTCGTTTGTGTTGATTTTCAAGATATGGAACGATGTCATGTAGGTATATACACGATCAAAGTTTCAGACCCATTGGATTGTTGCTACAAGTCTCCCCACGTGATTGGTCGCGGAGAAATCAACTCCAGTATACGGTGTAACGTAGTTGACTTGCAGTCTGTGCAGTGAAGTGTCAAACATGCCTCGATGACAGAGAAGAGCACGCTATCAACAACTGTCGCCGTTTGAGAGGGCTCGGAAAATTGGGTTGTGTGAGGCTAGATTATCACTAAGGACTGTCGCTGCACGTGTTGGCCGACAGGCACCTACGGTACAACGTGTATGACAGCAGTTGTCAAATGAAGGCACCCACACTCGTAGACCTGGCACAGGCCCAGCGCGACGGACGACTGTGAGAGAGGATCGCCGCATCATTCGGATGGCCCGGATGGAACCCTATGCAACAGCAGCACAAATTCGAGCAGCTGTGGCACCCCACGTTACACAACGAACGATTGGTAAATCGCCTTACGAGCTTACGAGCCCGTGTCCCTGCAGAAGGTGTTCCATTGACTCCAAAACAGCGACGTGTAGGGCTGGCCTGGTGTCAAGAAAGATCGACGTGGGTCAACGAATGGCAAAGTGTCGTATTTAGTGATGAATCGCGCTTCTGTCTTGGCCTCAGTGATCGCCGGAATCGTGTGCGCCGACGTACCAAGGAGAGGGGCCGCCCAGATCTTACTGTCGAGAGGCACACTGGGCCAACACCAAGCATTATGGTCTGGTGAGCTATTGGCTTTAATGTGAAATCACAATTAATGCTTGTTGAGGGCACTATGACTGCTCGACAGTACGTTGATAGGGTACTCAATCCAGTGGTTGTCCCTATGATGGCGAACATTGCTAATGGGATGTTCCAGCAGGACAATGCCCGGGTTCACACTGCACGCATCTCCAGAGAAGCTCTCCACGACATCTCAACCTTAGAATGGCCCGCCAGATCACCGGACCTCAGTCCTATTGAGCATATGTGGGACATGATGGGTCGACAACTGGCTAACCGTCCTCAGCCACCCAGAACTCTGGAACAACTGACCCGTGCAATGCAGCAAGCATGGGCCACAATTCCTCAGGAAGCGATTCAGGGCCTTATTGACTCCATGCCTCGACGAATTCATCAATGCATTGCAGCTCGTGATGGGCACATCCTGTATTGATTGTTGTCTAAACTTGCGGTCATAGGGACCTGAAAGTGTAACCATCGAATCACAACCGAACACTCGTCCTGCATGTTTAATTGCAGCAATGTAGCACCACTCCTTCTGGGTGTTGCAATTTCCATTTTCTTCAGTGAACTTCGCACGCACACACACACACACACACACACACTCTCACACTGAGAATATAGCAAGGTAAAATTTAGATCAGTACCATAGGTGGTTTCCGAGATGATGATGATGATGATGATGATGATGATGATGATGATGATGATGATGATGCCGGGCTGAGTGGCTCAGACGGTTAAGGCGTTGGCCTTCTAACCCCAACTTGGCAGGTTCGATCCTGGCTCAGTCCGGTGGTATTTGAAGGTGCTCAAATACGACAGCCCCGTGTCGGTAGATTTACTGGCACGTAAAAGAACTCCTGCGGGACTAAATTCCGGCACCTCGGCGTCTCCGAAGACCTTAAAAGGTAGTTAGTGGGACGTAAAGCAAATAACATTACTATATGATGATGATGATGATGATGATGATGATGATGATGATGTATTGAATCGAGCGAGGTATGGTGCTGGTCTTTCAAGTTGACATCCATATGCGACCTGCACGTTTGTAAGGACGAGGCCCCACCTGGGGTGATTTCTAATGTATAAGACGGTGCACACATCTCGTCCCCGAGCAAGCGGAATTAACTAATGAATGTTAACATCCCAAACTGACCAGGAATCGAACAAAGACCCCTTGGACCAAAGGCCAGCATGCTAAGCAATCAGCCACGGAGCCGGACTGTTTCTGAAAAAATGTACAATAATTAATTTTTGCAACATCACTGGAAAAAATGTTGAAGAGGGAAATGTTCAGTATACTGTATAAATTTGTAGATTTAAATAGTAATAATTTCTCCATGGTATACAGTACATGGTATGCATGTGAATCAATTGAATGATTCCAGAGTTATTGTTTCGTCCGAAGATGGTGGTTAGCACTCACTTAACCTAGTATTGCGGATTGTCACTTGGCAGAGTAAAATATTTTCTCAGAACAAGGTATATGCGTAACTCTAAAAGTCGTTTATACCAAAATATCCAAGCTATTTACTAAGCGAGTGTGTTAACCGTCTGTCTACAGATGGTTCGATCCTCAGTAGTCGGTTTAACACGCCCAGTACTCTCCTAAGCTTTATGTATGTGACATATTTTACTATGACCACATAAACTCCATTTAGCCGCGTAGCTAAGATATGACACCATATGTTTCGTGTCTTATGCGTCCTTCATAATATATTCAACGGATGCATATTCTCAATTTCACCACCTGCCACGTAACTAAATTATCAGAATATGATGACAAGATTTGGTATGTTCTCAATCGATTACCAACAATCAGTGCACCCTCCCCACAAATTTCACACTTTTGGAACACTCTCCAGTTCCTTGACTGAATGGTCAACGTAACAGCCTTGGATTCAGAGGGTCCCGGGCTCAATTCCCCTCTGGGTCGGGGTTTCAATCACGTTTGATTAATTCTTCTTGTTCGGGGATTGGGTGTTTGTGTTTGCCCCAACAATCTCCTCTATCAACCACCAGAGAAACACGCAATAGTGAGTACATCCCTTCGAATCGGGTTAGTGTCAGGAAGGGCGTTCGGCAGTAAAACAGGGCCAGTTCCATCTATGTGACTCAGTTCACACCCGCGACCCGCAAAGGTGTGGGAAAATCGGTAGGAGGAAAAGAAGAGAAAAAGGTATGACCCACTATCCATTTTTGCTGAGTGTTGACATGCCGAGGTTTTGTCCCCCATGAGTTCCTCAACGTGCCGGTATATTTACCATCATCATACGCACATTTATATTTGTGTGAGTTTTCTTAAGTCCAAATTCATTCTTATAATGCATGCATGTTCATAAAAAAACAGAACACCTTGAAAGACTAGAGATAGGAAGTTCATATTCACAGGACATTTTCACTAGTATGCTCTGCAGAAACGATTAGCATTACAGTCACCTAGCTTCAGCATGTGTCCTGTTGCCTAGTAGGCACTGTGTCCTCCCTAGGCACTGATAACTTGTACCATGCGTGATGGCATCGACGCGCATAAGGCGCGAATGGCGTCCTGGAGCATAGCCAGAAGAATTAATCAGACGCGATTAAAACTTCGACCCGGAGGGGAATTGAACCCGGGACCCTCTGAACCAAGGGCCTCGACGCTGACCATTCAGTCGAGAGTCGGACATAATTTTTCTTCTTCGTCTTCTCCTTCTTCTGCTTATTATTATTATTATTATTATTATTATTATTATTATTATTATTATTATTACAATATAGATTTTTACCAATAACATAAATATTTATTTAGTGTTTTTGCTTAGTAATTCATATTTCTAAATTAATTTAGGTGAAAGAGGCAATAAAATAGTGAAAACCGGGCGAGTTGGCCGTGCGCGTAGAGGCGCGCGGCTGTGAGTTTGCATCCGGGAGATAGTAGGTTCGAATCCCACTATCGGCAGCCCTGAAAATGGTTTTCCGTGGTTTCCCATTTTCACACCAGGCAAATGCTGGGGCTGTACCTTAATTAAGGCCACGGCCGCTTCCTTCCAACTCCTAGGCGTTTCCTATCCCATCGTCGCCATATGACCTATCTGTGTCGGTGCGACGTAAAGCCCCTAGCAAAAAAAAAATTGTGAAAAATATGCAATACAAAATAAATATAATCAAATAAACCATTAATGGTTGCAAAGATATAGTAATATCCCTTAAACACGACAAAGTGCCGACTTTTTTTTTTTAAATGATATTTGCTCGTGGCGTAAACCTCTGTAGATCCTTTGCCATTACTTTCACCATATGATAGGAACCTATTTGTAAGTGTAATTTCGGAAATGTAGAGTGTTGAATGTGAGGAAAGGAACGTTAAGGCCGACAAAAACACCCAGTCTCCGGACCAGGGATATTAATCATTTACAATTAAAAACCCGAAACCCGGACGGAAATCGAACCCGGGGCCGCCGGGTGACAGGCGGACACGTTGCCCCCTACACCGAGTGGCCGGACAAGTGCCGACTCACTCTTACTCTGTCGCAGAAATTCGCCAAACGTATTCGGTTTGGAACTTCCAAAAATGTAATTTCTAACTTGGCCAAACAAAATCAGTTTGAAAGAGACCAGGTTACATTAATGGTTAGTCACATACTCTTTCAGGGCTAGACTCGGTTGAAGGATAGGTTCAAATCTGATCGTCGACCAAACTCATTTATTTATTATTATTATTATTATTATTATTATTATTATTATTATTATTATTATTATTATTATTATTATTATTATTATTATTATTGTAAATTCACTTTATTTTAACGAATGTTGATGTAACAGTCTAGGAAATGGCTGGAGGAAATTCAACCGTGCTGAGCGTGTTGACTGAGTGTTGTGAATTGTGTAGCTGTAAGCTTGCATTCATAAGGTAGTGGGTTAGAACCCCACCGTCAGCAGCAGTAAAGATTTTACTTTTCCCATTTTCGCATGAAGCAAATGCTGAGTATGTACCTTAATTAAGGCCATGGACACTTCCATCCCATTCTAGCCCTCTTCTATCCCATCGCCATCGAAAACCTACAGTAGCTTATACAAATCCAAACACTAGCAAGGAATGCAATTCATCTGCATTTCAGCGCCAATTTGTACTTCAGAAAATATGAAGGAAGCAAATTTGGAGAGCTACTTTATTTGGTGAATATTTGTTCATTAACCACAAAATCTATATACACTGACTGACAGAGCAAATGCAACACCAAGAAGGAGTGGTCAGAACTTTATGCCAATTGCAGGGTAGACTGACGTCACTGAGGTATGCTCATGATGTGAAATGCGCCGCTGTGCTGCGCACGTAGCGAACGACAAATGGGATACGGCGTTGGCGAATGGCCCACTTCGTACCGTGATTTCTCAGCCGACAGTCATTGTAGAACGTGTTGTCGTGTGCCACAGGACACGTGTATAGCTAAGAATGCCAGGCCGCCGTCAACGGAGGCATTTCCAGCAGACAGACGACTTTACGAGGGGTATGGTGATCGGGCTGAGAAGGGCAGGTTGGTCGCTTCGTCAAATCGCAGCCGATACCCATAGGGATGTGTCCACGGTGCAGCGCCTGTGGCGAAGATGGTTGGCGCAGGGACATGTGGCACGTGCGAGGGGTCCAGGCGCAGCCCGAGTGACGTCAGCACGCGAGGATCGGTGCATCCGCCGCCAAGCGGTGGCAGCCCCGCACGCCACGTCAACCGCCATTCTTCAGCATGTGCAAGACACCCTGGCTGTTCCAATATCGACCAGAACAATTTCCCGTCGATTGGTTGAAGGAGGCCTGCACTCCCGGCGTCCGCTCAGAAGACTACCATTGACTCCACAGCATAGACGTGCACGCCTGGCATGGTGCCGGGCTAGAGCGACTTGGATGAGGGAATGGCGGAACGTCGTGTTCTCCGATGAGTCACGCTTCTGTTCTGTCAGTGATAGTCACCGCAGACGAGTGTGGCGTCGGCGTGGAGAAAGGTCAAATCCGGCAGTAACTGTGGAGCGCCCTACCGCTAGACAACGCGGCATCATGGTTTGGGGCGCTATTGCGTATGATTCCACGTCACCTCTAGTGCGTATTCAAGGCACGTTAAATGCCCACCGCTACGTGCAGCATGTGCTGCGGCCGGTGTCACTCCCGAACCTTCAGGGGCTGCCCAATGCTCTGTTTCAGCAGGATAATGCCCGCCCACATACTGCTCGCATCTCCCAACAGGCTCTACGAGGTGTACAGATGCTTCCGTGGCCAGCGTACTCTCCGGATCTCTCACCAATCGAACACGTGTGGGATCTCATTGGACGCCGTTTGCAAACTCTGCCCCAGCCTCGTACGGACGACCAACTGTGGCAAATGGTTGACAGAGAATGGAGAACCATCCCTTAGGACACCATCCGCTCTCTTATTGACTCTGTACCTCGACGTGTTTCTGCGTGCATCGCCGCTCGCGGTGGTCCTACATCCTACTGAGTCGATGCCGTGCGCATTGTGTAACCTGCATATCGGTTTGAAATAAACATCAATTATTCGTCCGTGCCGTCTCTGTTTTTCCCCAACTTTCATCCCTTTCGAACCACTCCTTCTTGGTGTTGCATTTGCTCTGTCAGTCAGTGTATTAACACGAAGTGTTCCGTGGACCTCCATTATAAGCAGAGGTGATGAAGCGTGTGGGGTGAATGGCTGGACAGTGCACAAATTAGAGTACAAGTTACCTTAATAAAATTCGACAAAAGTTATTTCATTCCCTCCTGGTTAATTTATAATAATTCAACAACAAACAACACCCAAAGAAGGAGCATAGGTGCTAGCGAGCTTATAGCTTCAAATAGGTAAAATATTCAAGGAATGAACTCCCATTTTTCTCTACCATACTAGGTGAGCATATTAGCTCTTACCGGTATAATCAGCAGAGTACGAATTTGTGTTACAAATAGGGTATCCACAATTCAAAGGAAATGTAACCACCCGGTGACACATACCACCAAGTATGCCCAAGGTCGGCAATATAAATTTATATAGAAAATATCCTAGTGTCACAGATGTATTCACGTCAAGATTATCGTCAACAGAGAGTACATGCAGAGGCATATGACCCATGCTACACGGCCACGAAAAAGAGAAAAGAAAACATTTATTAAAGGCCGGAATCCAACAATCGAATGGAGGGGGGAAACAAGCTCTCCAGAAAATCGAAAGAAGAAAAACCCTAGCGGGCTTAAGACCAGAACGAATGGGGTCTAATCCCATGCTACCAGGTGACTAAACGGGGAAACATTTAAGGGCAAGAACAAAATTTAAGTTTAGAAGATAAGTTTTAGTCACCCACTTCGAGTATAAGAGGAGGATTCCGAAGGTAATCACTCATGCCCCTTACATTTAATTAAATTCCCAGTAGGGAATAAAATTTAAATCCGAAGACTGTGCAGAAAGCCCTGCATTACTAGAAAAGGTAAGGGCTAACTAGTACATGCTAAATGAAGAACCACTGAAGTTTCTTTCCCCACACTTCATTCGCAGGAACAATCACTTATTTTATTCTATTCTCCCGTACCTTGTTAGTTCGAACCTCCTCAGGCCGTGGCCTTCGCCTCCTTAACTCCCGAGGGAGCCTCTCTCAATCCTCCTTCATGATGAACACACTACCACACTAGCCAGGTAAGACTCCTCCTGTAAAGGGAGAATGGGAAGAACATCTAGATTTTTACAATCCAAGGATATGATTGGATAGCCGCAAATTACAAAACAGGTCCATAATAATTGGTGAATAATTTAATTTTCTATCTTATGATAGGCTGGTCGAATTAAAGGAGGCGTCGGAGATATTATTGACAAGTTTGGAAATACAAAATAACTCATAAGGGTAACGACACAATTACCAACTTCAACATTCAAACTTTCTCACAAATTATTTTTGGGTTTTTCCCTCCAGAGTTAATTCCAAAATATATGTAAGATCCATCCAACCATCGAAGGAAAAACGTTTACGACATTTCAAAAGTTCTTAAGTTCTGTCAATGATGGCCAAAATTCAAAATATTTTAGTCTGTATTTCATGTCAGGTTTCGTAATTGAATTGTGAATTTACGTGTTATAAGATTTTTAAACAACACCGCAGAAATGACCAAATTAATATATTTTGTAACCACTCGGTACGGCTACATTTCCAGCAACCATATTGCATATCCCAGTTTTAGGCAAACAACACCGCATAAATGACCAAAACAGTACATTTTGGAACCACTCAGTATGGCTACATTTCCAGAAACCATATTTTACAGGGTGAAGCGAAATTCGCGCACTCGGGCGTCGCAGCGCGATTCCTCACATGCCAGCAATAAAAAAAAGTCTCTCACAAAAGTTCGTCCTGCGAGTATATCCGGGAGAAAAAGGTGGATGAAGTGTGCCAATCTGGCAACACTGTAACCACATGTAGGGTAACTACTGTACCTCTGTCATCACCTTGAAGTCATGCTGTACAGTTGGTGCAGTGTATAGGGTTTGGGGATAGCATGCAGGAGGTCGAGGGGTCGATCCTGGGTTGAGGCGTATGTTTTTTATTTCGTAAATGTAGTCCAGGTGTTATGCTATCTGGCATATTAATCGTCAACAGCGATTGCAGCGGGTCCGCTAGAAACCTTTTGCACTTACATACTACGATCCTAGAAATGGACCAACATTCGTTTTCATTGGTCAGCTTTGAAAGACGCCTTTCCACTACGCGGGCGTGAATTTATTCGCACCACTTCATGCGTTACGTGTTCAGCGTTACTAAATTTTGTAAATATAGGATACATGTGACCTATGAAACGGTGTCTTACTGTTTTACAGTATGTAATATCCGATGGAAATTAGCAAATAAAAAAAGCGCCTCAACCCAGGATCGAACCCTCGACCTCCTGCATGCTAATCCAAAACTCTATCGACTGCACCAAATGTACAGCACGACTATTACGTGCTGACAGGGGTAGTTACCCTGCATATGGTTACAGTGTTGCCAGATTGCCACTCTTCAACGTTCTTTTTCTGCTGGATGTATTAGCAGGACAATCTTTTGTGAGAGATATTTTTATTGCTGGCATGTGAGGAGTCGCGCCGTGACGCCCGAATGCGCGAATTTTGCTTCACCGTGTATAACGCAATACACATGTTTCAGTTACTCAAGATTACTGCTACTAGTTCAATTTTAATGACATGTGGGCTCCAGTGGGGACTGATGTAAATCTTTCAAGTTGATGTCTGTAGTCGACCTGCTTGTCTGTGAAAATGGGGTTCTGTGACGAATTATAATGCTGAAGATGGCACACACACTCATTCCCCGAGCTGTCGGAATTAGCTAATGAAAGGTAAAATCCCTGACTCGGCCGGGAATCGAACCCGAGACCCCTTGGACCAAAGGCCAGCAGGCTAACCATTTAATTATGGAGCCACTTCTGCTGGTAATATACTGTAGTTACAAGCGCCTACAGTAGGGCTACTCGTACACTATACCAATATGCTGTATAGCATACAAAGTCAGACGGAAATAGCGGTGGCGAACACCATCATAATTATGATACATTATGATACACCCCTTGCACATGTTGATGTAATTCTGCAAGATTTCTAGGTGATTTGAAATCACTTTACGCCATCACGTTTCGTGCCCCATGCACGTTCGGTGGGAAAGAGACCTGGCGAATTTGGCGTTCAGGGAACCTTTCTGAACATCTTACACTCCGTATGTAGGAGGTCTTCAACATGGTGAAAAGTCAGTAATGAAATGTACGAGTGTATTGTACCAGGCGAACAAATGGCTTCAAATCTCCAAGCCTGTATATACCGCGCACGAACTCGACAGATAGTGTGAAAAACTGCTTCATAAGCGTGTGAATGATGATGTATTCTCCTCTTTCAGGTTCACTTGTGTAACTTACAGTAATGCAACAAATTCATTAGATTAAATAACTTTTCCTCCTAAAAGATATCCTTTCAAATCGGTTACTATTACAATGTTACTTACTAAATGAGGGGTGACATTTAAAAAAAAAGTTATGTTTAGTTTTGATGAAGTAATTCAATTAATTTTATAGAAGAGTAATATGCTATATTCAGTTAGTGTAGGTGATTGTACAGTTGTCGTAGTGCTGGTCACTTGAAACAAATCACTGCTATAAAATTTGTCACAATTGAATGTCTTACGAGGTCTTTCGACTTCAAGAAATGTAAATGTAAAAATTTCATGAATTTCTCGCAGAACTTTGATTTTGCCCCTATCAAAAATTTCTGGGTATGCATTTTTATTCTATGTCCTTCGACACAGAATTGGACAATAGGAATGTAAGCTTAACTTAACCCACAATATCAGTTTCTAGTCCATAAAAATGTTGACGAATTTCTGTTCACGAACGGTGAGTTAGTTGCTAGGTTTGTACCATACAAACCAATTTTTATATATTTAGTTAGTAGTTACCGTTTAGTCGTCTCATTCCCTGATACATGCTCACATCCTTATTGGAATGTTCTTATAATTGGTTCAGCTATTTAATGGCCTGTGAGGACATAAAGAACTGCTGGTTTGTATCAATTCCAGGTATGTTCAGTGGAATTAGACTTTGCTAAGAAAAAGATATTGGCTACGTCAACACAATGGACGTGAGAGTTTCCATTTTTTATTAATTACTTCTTGAAATGCGAGGGAAATAAGTAGGACATGGCGATTTGAACGAATAAATGTTGAGTTGGGCACAGATAACAGTTTGTCAAATTCTGCTTTGCCCAGAAATGCATTAACCTGAATTCATGGGTTAACATCTCGAGAAGAGTTGGCTTGAATTTCGCGATTAATTTATTTCATTATTCGTCATTGTCCACAGATTATTTCATACTCCTTTCAGAAAGATACTAGGATTGTACTTTAACTGAAGTTGCATCACAGCTCTACACAGCGCCACGAAATCAAAATAACATATCCATACGTAATTTACTATAAAATAAATTTCCCGGTAGGATTATGTCTATGTATGTGCGGACTAATCTCAAGATGACCTACCAGATTTTGATGTGAATTTCACCACTGCGTAAAACGCTCACCGTGAAAGGTTTGGGGTGTTGGGCACATTAATTTACGACGAAAGGGAACGAGCAGAGTTGATTTTACTGAAGGGAATTATTATGACGTTGAAAGAATATAAAAAAGGAAACAAATACACTTGACTGGTGACTTTTAGATGTAACTACATAAATTGTGATTTTTGTGAGAATGGCGTATTCTATGTTGGTAGTAAATTACAATTAAATAGCGAAGTGAGATGAATAATGACATTGAATCTTCTGCTGAAGGATACGTTTCCCATTCATCTTTTGAATACGAAGATGGCCATAAGCACAGAAAGTTAAATTGTTAAAAATTAACATTATTTTAATATTTTAAACATAAGACACCAGGATGGCAATATTCTTTGCTCAATATTGCTCTATTCATATTACCGCTTCAGTAGTATATATTAAAGATTTCCAGTTTTCATTTCTTGAAATATTGCCACTGTGAAACTTTCAAATACACCTTTGTTGCCGCAAGCCTTAACTGCAACCAGGTGAGCGTACCAGGGTGTAGTTCTCTTCCCACGAGAGTTCAAATGATACATAATAATAACAGCTAAAATTATATGCAAATCTCTCAGCTCCATTTTCCTTTGTGGGGTACGTTTTAAATGTAACTACATTGTATAATGAAATGGTTCTCTTATCAGAGGAGGCACTGTGTTATCAGTAACGACGATTACTGTTTGTGATTCTATCCCATGAGAAATGAGAGCTGTGGCCTGTACCCTGTGTTCTGAATTATTACCATTAAACAATGCTTTGTATTCAGGATAATCTTCATTACACAAATTATTCATGTTGAACAAAATCCTTTTAACAGTAATGACAGCGGTATGTTTTCAGACAGAAAACTCTTTCTGTCGACAGTTTATAAATAGTGGCACCACTGTATGCCACTCCCATAAGTTACCATGTGTCCGTCCAATTTTTAGATCTGTTCTCCTATACTCGTTTTCTTAAATTATGGTTCGTACGTGATATACTGTTAAATTCTGACAATCCAATTTTGAACATGATATCTGAATTGAATTTTATGCTCAGGAACTTAAGTGTTGAACATAATTTATATACAATTAATGTACTTTAAAGTAATTTCTTACGATCCCCGAGTGCTGAGTAGGATTTATAAAAACATTCTTGAACATTTCGTGCATTCATCCTATCCGGTTACAGTTACTGCACTTGACTGCATAGTGTAGCTTACACTGACACCTACCGGGCGAGTTTGCCATGCAGTTAGGGTCGCGCAGCTGTGAGCTTGCATCCGGGACATAGTGAGTTTGAACCCCACTGTTGGCAGCCCTGAAGATGAGTTTCCGTGGTTTCCCATCTTAATTAAGGCCACGGTCGCTTCCTTATCACTACTAGCCCTTTCCTACGCCATGTCTGTAAGACATGTCTGTGTCGGTGCGATGTAAAACAATTTTTTTAAAAAATGACATCTTGTCCAAACGAGGGTTGATTTTGTGCCGTCATTGTGGAATTACAGTTAACCTTGAATGTGTAAACTGGCATGATTCTCTTCTAAAAATAGATACTGGTGGCAGGTAAATCGTCTGTGATCTCTACCACTTGCTTCAGATACACACCCGTCAGGAAATTGGATGGACTAAAGAAACGGGAGCTGCGTAGTAGTTGTTTTCCAGTCCCAACTCCCAATGTGTTGGCAACCTCTCGGTTTTACCTGTGCAGCGGGACGGCCTACTCTAACAAAAGGCGAAAGCTTCAGGTTCATATTTGAAGTAAACGATTAAAACATTCTGCACAAGGGAAGAGGTGTTTGTTGATATTCTGACTTCACTCACGAAGAGCAATAGTAAGCATTTCCGTTTCCCATTGCATGTTGTTTGTTATTTAACGGGGACAGAGGCTTTATTGTAACAATGCCATAGTGAATATGCAGTTAGTGCATGGAAAAGTAGAAGAAATTGGTTTCTTTTTGTGTGACTACATGTGTGACATAATTTACAGAGCATTTTCTGAAAACGATGATTATTTGGGAAGGGTAATGCAGCAAGTGACACTGTCACACTCCTCATATCGTCGAAGGTGAAAGAGAGCGTGGGACGTGTGAAAACAGGAGGGTAGTTATTTTGAACTTATTTTATAAAAATAAATGTTTATTTATATTTTTATTCATTCCATTTTAAGCTTTCACCTTTACAGTCCGCTAGACTTTCCCGCTACACATGTTTAAGGAGAGGTAGTGGAATGTTACCGCCATTTTTTCCGATGCTGCTGCGCAGGTGGCCTGGGGAAATGCTTCCTTAGTTCTCGAGTGGCGGGTTAGAGTGCGCGGTCAGACTGCACAGCGAGCATGGTTAGTGTAAGAGTGCGGAATGAATGTTTACTTTATTTATTTATTTAATGTTTTGCATGTGGTGAGGTCAGGACTCTCTTACACTTAACCACATTCTTGATTATAGGTTAGATTAAATAATATTGAATTAAATAGTAGGTGCGGATTATGGTTGTGATGATGATAGTGCATAAGAGGTTTTAACATTCAGCATGTAGCTACAAAACAGGAAATATGGTAACATTCAGACTCCAAAACATAATTCTCTAAGTAACTAGTATAATGTCTGATACTAACTGTATTAAAAATAAGTAACTAATGACATAACAAGTGGCGACTCTGTGCGTGTAAGTTGTTTGTCAACGCCCAAATAAAATCGAACTGAAAATAATATTTACTTTCTTTACCGTTCGTTGTTCCACTCCATATACTGTAGCTACTATCACCGCCATCCAGAACACTCTGCTAGTCTACCAACCCTCCAAGGCTCCACTCCCTGGAATCGCCCATGTGCCCCTACGCTCTCAACACGCTTATCTCATGCTTGCTAAACCTGGCCAAGGCGTTGTTTCGGTTTTCAGCGTTTTGTGTTGATTTTTATTTCCAAGCTCCGCGCGAGAGTATTATTGCTTATGCAATCAAGTCGGAGGTTTGAATATTTTAATATGGGTAGAGAAGCCACAGTAAAACAAATATTAAACACTTTTTTTCATGCCCAGGCATTTTCATGACTGCCGACGGTGGTATGTTAATTTTCTGTACTTTAGTTTTGCTTTATTATTACAATAAACCCTAAACACAAATTTAAAATGGTGAAGTGAATTAAATGGCCAAAGTACGTATTTTACCTTTGAAAGAAAATCGGAATTCTCTAGAGACTTTCTCTTTTATCTCCATGTTTTTTCTGTTACATTCATTCATTTCGTGATCTGAATAATCCGGTAAAGGAAATGTGAGGGGGGGGGATAATAGGTGCAAAAATTGATAATTTTATCTATAACAACGCCTGAACTTGTGGCCCATGAAACGCCACTGAACATAACATGCACCATTCGTAACACACTTATGGTCCTCATGAATTATTGCGTCGTATTACAATTCTGTAGTAACACGTCATTCATAATCACATTTGCCCATGCATTCATTGAAAGCTGGCTACGCACTTAGGAGGAATTCCCGGCAAGGTCGTCTATAGAGGCAAATATAGTGCAGTTCGTAACACTCAGTTGAAGATAATTCAATAGCCTCGCACCAGAATGGAGAAATAAACGATTGTACACGTCTGTACTTTTCATAGGTACAGTAAGCGAGCAGTTGGATCGGTTGTGATGCTGATGAGAGGAGAGGTAGCTAAGATCTCAGAAAATATACTGCGGTATTGCTTCATTCTAAGGTTGGAAAAGGGGTGTACGAATTTGCGAGCGGAATTCCCGTTGAGCGCAAGTTATTAGCGTTGTTAGTGTTGCATGCCTACAGTTGTTGAACGATATTTCTGTTAGCTATCGGTATGGTGACGTATATTATTGGAAAGCGGATATTTATTTTTAAGGCATTTCTCCTAAAGAAGAAAAAGTATGACAGAACCGTTTGCAAATTTAAGTGTGTGAAATTATTATTTGTCGGATATTTTAAAGGAAAAAAGCGTATAAGGACAATCCACTGACTTGAAACCCTGGAGAATGAAATCAGATGTCTGATACGCGAACTTTCAGATGTGGGGGTACATAGACTGTTTCGGAAATTTTTAAACTGATGCAACGTTTATATCGAGAACGATGGACACCATTTTCAACATATGCTTTGATGAAAGGTAAGATCTATATTAGCTTTAGATTTCATTCATTATAAACTGTTGAATGCCGGGCTGAGTGGCTCAGACCGTTGAGGCGCTGCCATTCTGAATCCAGCTTGGCAGTTTAGATCGATTCTGCCTCTGTACGGTGGTATTTAAAGGTGCTCTAATACGCCAGCCTTGTGTCGATAGATCAATTTATACATAAAACAACTCCTGCGGGACAAAATTTCGGCACTACGTTGTCTTCGAAAACCGTCAAAAAGTAGTTAGCGAGACGTAAAACATTATAATTATTATTAACTCTTAACTAATAAGTTAGGTCTACCGTAATGAGCTACCCACCCATGCTGCTAGCCTACCGGTGAGTCTAGAAATGGATTGCGGGATATCTGCTACCCGACGTCCTACGAATAGTGCGGTAATTTTTCACTGCCTATCTCTGGAGAACAGATAGGTTGCCAACACATTGGGTTTTTGGACAGTAAATCTACAACTCAGAAGCGCCGTTACGTTAGGCTCTCCTCCTAACTTAGCTGTATGTATATGAAGCACTCGGTAAACACTTCCACTTAAATGATTCTTCCTCTTCTATGATCCCCTATTAGAGGAGAGATGATGTAGAATACAGTACATTAGGTTGTTAACGAAATCATTATTGATTTTATTTCGATATTTAGGACTATTATGTCATCGCTTCTGAAGTTTTTACAGAGAGGCAGATTAGTGAACTTGTTAGGTTGGAGGAGACAGTACACAGAGTGTTTGCATTAGTGTGCTGTATCAGAACGGCAGCAGAGATGCATATATTCAATCAATCAGTCATTCAACATTGATCTGCATTTAGGTCAATAGTTCAGGTGGCCGATTCCTTATCTGTTGTTTTCCTGGTGTTTTCTTAAATGATTTCAAAGAATTTGGAAATTTAATGAAGATCTCCTTTGGTAAATTATTCCAATCCCTAACTCCTCTTCCTGTAAACGAATATTTGCACCAATTTCTTCTCTTGAATTCCAACTTTATCTTCATATTGTGATATTTTCTACTTTTAAAAACACCGCTCAAAATTATTCGACTACTAATGTCATTCCAAACCATCTCTCCCATACAAGCTCAGAACATACCACTTACTCGAGCAGCTCGTCTCCTTTCTCCCAAGTCTTCCCAGCCCAAACGTTGCAACATTTTCGTAACGCTGCTCTTTTGTCGGAAATCACCCAGAAAGAAATCGAGCTACTTTTGTCTTTTTAAATTTTTTTCTAGTTCTCGAATCAAGTAATCCTCTTGAGGGTCTCATACACTAGAACCATGGTCTATTTGGGGTCTTACCAGAGACATATATGCCCTCTTCTTTACATCCTTACTACAACTCCTAAATACCCTTATAATAATGTGCAGATGTCTGTACCTTTTATCCAAAGTCCCATTTATGTGATTGTCCCAAAGAAGGTCTTATGAAGATGTTATATCAGACGGTGACGGATGGACTGGTTGATGTAAGCGGTGAAATGAAATGTCGTATGGCTTTTAGTGCCGGGATATCCCAGGACGGGTTCGGCTCGCCAGATGCAGGTCTTTCTATTTGACACCTGTAGGTGACCTGCGCGTCGTGATGAGGATGAAATGATGATGAAGACAACACATACACCCAGCCCCCGTGCCATTGGAATTAACCAATTAAGGTTAAAATCCCCGACCCGGCCGGGAATCGAACCCGGGATCCTCGAACCGAAGGCCAGTACGCTGACCGTTCAGCCAACGAGTCGAATATGTAAGCGGTGATAGAACACCACTTAATTCATACAGAGCAACATTCCTGAGCAGAAATCATTCCTTCAAAGAGTCAGTTGATAGGCACAGTATTGGAGGCCTTCCTGTCATTTTCACTGGCTCTAAATAAAACAGATTAGGCTTTCGAGGCCGACGTCACGATGAATATAGAAGAAACCTTCCAGGCTTGTAGACCGTGGTCCAATTAGCTAAGATATTTATATTCATCTAAACAATGAGCTTACGTGAATGAAGATACTACGGTGCTGCTTGTGAATGTCGTGCAGAAAGTAGTCAGACTCGGAGATAATATAGAGTTGACCGGGCGAGTTGGCCGTGCGCGTAGAGGCGCGCGGCTGTGAGCTTGCATCCGGGAGATAGTAGGTTCGAATCCCATTATCGGCAGCCCTGAAAATTGTTTTCCGTGGTTTCCCATTTTCACACCAGGCAAATGCTGGGGCTGTACCCTAATTACGGCCACGGCCGCTTCTTTCCAACTCCTAGGCCATTCCTATCCCATCGTCGCCATAAGACCTATCTGTGTCGGTGCGACGTAGAAACCCTAGCAAAATATAGATATATATAGAGTTGTAATGCGAGATGTTGGAGATAAATCTGTTATCCATTCAGACGATGTTACTCCGGCTTTCATTCACACAGAAGACAACGTGTAGCGTTTGCATGTCGTAACGGGAACATTCTTCACGAATGGAATTTTAAATAATTGGTGGTAAACACCTCATCTTTGAATGTTAACGAGAATTTTAAACATAATAAGCTCGAGTGCTACATGCTGGAGACAGATTGGCAGACGTCCACGAACAACACGGTAGCTTACACTTTTGGGTGATGTAACAGGAAACGATAATTAATGAGATCACATCAGACACAAAAGAAGCTGGACCACTGTATGCCCGTGATCGTTCTTAGTGAATCGAACTCGGGGCTCCTTAAACGATAGCCAGCACGCTGACCATTTGACCAATGAGCTGGATCACGGAATGTACATGATACAAACAATTATTTACCATGTTCAGTTTTCTATTGTGTAGTCTAATAGAGGGAAATAACTGCAGGAAATATTCTTTGTTATAAATACATCTAATTTTTACCCATTCTTCGCACGGGAATTTTTAGTGGATTACATGCTTCCTTCAGGAATTTATGCGATAAACATGGCTCTATTCACGCGTTTAACGCGACATGTTGAAATGATATTATCCTACTAAAACGCGTTGCAGTAACGTGAAATATGATGAAGCTGAACGAAGTCGAGAGAGAATGAGACTGATTTCCAAATTTTGTTGTACGCTACAGTTCCTGGTCCGAAGTTGTGCGAAATTTTCTGTGGTTCTCAGGTTGCATGTTTTATTTCTAATTACTGGCATGACGCTCTGACGTAGATGATGATGCCTCCCTTAATATCTGCCTTATCGACAAGGTGTAAAAGCAAAGCAAATAAAGTCATCTCCGTACAGGCCATGAAGGCCCTTGGAGGGGTGGAAGGTAAAAGCTTCCACTATCCGTAACCTCGGCACTTCATAGGGTAGAGTGGTTAGCTCTACACCCGGCCGCCTTTGCCCCCAGGAATTAACCTGGTACTCATTTTTGGTGTAGGCTGAGTGAACCTCAGGGCCATGTGCAACTACGGAAGTGCAAATCTCATTTCTTAAATTTTACGACTTCCAGACGGGGATTCGAACCCACGTCCTTCCGGGCGAATCGAACACGCCTTGGCGAGGCAGCCCCTATCGAAAAGGTGTACGAGGTCATATTAGTTATTGAATTATGTAATTTGCATTTTGTTGTTAAACCACAAGAGCGAAATTTCAGCCAGGGAAAAGTACATTATCACAAAATCATTTAAGCTCTTTAGGAATATCCGTCTTCTTCTTCTTCTTCTTCTTCTTCTCCTTAATCTGTTTACCCCCCACGGTCGGTTTTTCCCTCGGACTCAGCGAGGGATCCCACCTCTACCGCCTCAAGGGCAGTGTCCTGGAGCTTCAGACTTTAGGTCGGGTATACAACTGGGGAGAATGAAGAGTACCTCGCCCAGGGGGCCTCATCTGCTATGCTGAACAGGGGTCTTGCTGGGGGATGGGAAGATTGGAAGGGATAGATAAGGAAGCGGCCGTGGCCTTAAGTTAGGTACCATCGTGGCATTTGCCTGGAGAAGTGGCATACTACGGGAAACCACTTTCAAGATTGCTGAGGTGGGAATCGAAACACCTCTTCATCTGACCTCCCGAGGCTCCCCATTCCAGCCCTCGTACCACTTTTCAAATTTCGTGGCAGAGCCGGGAATCGAACCCGGGCCTCCGAGGGGGGGGAGGGGAGTGGCAGCTAATCACACTAACCACTACACCACAGATAGGAATTTTCAATCGTGTAATTACCAGCGTTTCGCCCCAATGTAGCATCGCGCTCGTCAGTTGTACTGCTACACTTTTCCAAGACGCTGGCGGTTAATGCGCCGTTGAGACACCACTACAAGCCTCCTGTGTAAGACAATGCAGAACTTAAACACAGTTTCAGCTACACAGCTCTATTTTAGGTACTCTAAAAACATTGCATAATTTTAAAGAAAATATTCCTTTCCTTATTCTAAGAGCAGGTATTGAAAATGAAATACTGAGCACATTCAAACCTTTTTCTTCTGATATATTATATATGTTTCTTAACGTGTTTTGCTTGTAAATCGGAGAATAATATCAAGGTCTTTTTCGTTATGTTGGCGCTCGCGCCACGGTGCACGGTCAACATGGCCTACGCCTTTGACCCGCCTTGTATACACCAATCAAGTCATTGTTTACACTCTGTGGTGGGTTTGCCTGCAGGACAGATACTCTACGACGATGGAAAGTCTACTGTTCTCTTGTGTCGAGATTTATTTAATTGTTGACTTTTCATATTGTGAAGAAATTTTAAAATGGAATAAAATGATTACGAGGGAATCGTTGGAACGATTGTAAATAATCCATCCATTTCGCTCTCACCTCCTTGTTAATTGCCATCTGTTAGCTAGAGGGCGTAACGCTAACGTAAATTGTATAATTTAATAGATTAAGGTTCGGGAGACGGAGCTATAATAGGCCACGTTGGTGTAGACTCTCAAGCTTCCGATAAGGAGAAACCGCATCAGGGAAGGAGGGGCATGACAAAGGGGCTGCCAAGTCACACAGACAGAATGTCCTCCTCACACCCTCTCTCCGACTCTCACGTAAAGTGGAACATGAAATCTGCGATAGCGGCTCTTGATAGGCCACTAGATTGATAGTGACTTGACACGAGCCGCTTCTCAGCGCCTCATCTCCCACCAGATTAGCGACGAGTTGGGTGCCATGAGTGGGGTGGATAATCAGAAGAATCTTCAAATCCAGTAACAAATAATAATGATAATAATGTGCGCCTCGGTGGTGTAATGGTTAATGTAATTAGCTGCCACCCCGGATTCGATTCATGGCTCTGCCATGAAATCTGAAAAGTGGTACGATGCCTGGAATGGCGTCCACTCAGGCTCGGGAGGTCAACTGAGTAGAGGGATGTTCGATTCCCTTCATCAGCAATCCTTGAAGTGGTTTTCCGTGGTTTCCCACTTATCTTACAGGCAAATGCCGGGATGGTACCTAACTTAAGGCCACGGCCGCTTCGTTCCCTCTTCCTTGTCTATCCCTTCCAATATTCCCATCCTCCCACAACGCCCCTGTTCACCATAGCTGGTGAGGCCTCTTGGGCGAGGTACTGGTCTTACTTCCCAGTTGATTTCCCCGACACAGTCTCACAATCCAGGACACTGCCTTGAGGTGGTGGGGTTGGGATCCCTCACTGAGTCTGAGGGAAAACCAAACCTGGACAGTAAACAGATTAAGAAAGAATAAATAATAATAATAATAATAATAATAATAATAATACACCGGTTTTCCCTGTCTTCATTAATTCCAGCAACACTCTCGAATATAATTTCATGTCATCTGTCAGTCAGAGGAGTGCGACAGGCTTCGACAGCCGGTACAATTCCTATCATCGCCGCTGGATGGGGACTTCATTCATTCCATTCCTGGCCCGGTCGAATGACTGGAAACAAACTGCGGTTTTTCATTTTCAATACAGCCTTCATGACTAACGACACATGAGCATCAAAATACCTTTTATCCATCTACAAGGTCGAATGAAACGCAATGGCGTATGGCTTTTAGTGCCGGGAGTGTCGGAGGGCAAGTTCGGCTCGCCAGATACAGGTCTTTGATTTGACGCCCGTAGGCGAAACGCGCGTCGTTATGAGGATGAAACTAAGATGAAGACGAGATATACACCCGGTTCCCGTGCCAGCGGAATTAGCCAGTATTATGGTTAAAATTCTCGACCATGCGGGGATCGAACCCGGGAACCTGTGACCAAAGGATAGCACGCTTTCCATAGCCACTGAGCCGGACAAGTAGGTCAAAAAGTTAAAGCGTTAAAATATTTAGGACAGTGATTCCGTCGTTGTTGTTGTTTGAGACATCAGTCCATAGACTGGTTTGATGCAGCTTTCCATGCCACCCTATCCTGTGCTAACCTTTTCATTTCTACGTAACTATTGCATCCTACATCTGCTCTAATCTGCTTGTCATATTCATACCTTGGTCTACCCCTACCGTTCTTACCACCTACACTTCCTTCAAAAACCAACTGAACAAGTCCTGGGTGTCTTAAGATGTGTCCTATCATTCTATCTCTTCTTCTCGTCAAATTTAGCCAAATCGATCTCCTCTCACCAATTCGATTCAGTATCTCTTCATTCGTGATTCGATCTATCCATCTCACCTTCAGCATTCTTCTGTAACACCACGTTTCAAAAGCTTCTATTCTCTTTCTTTCTGAGCTAGTTATCGTCCATGTTTCACTTCCATACAATGCCACGCTCCACAATAAAGTCTTCAAAAACATCTTTCTAATTCCGATATCAATGTTTGAAGTGAGCAAATTTCTTTTCTTAAGAAAGCTCTTCCTTGCTTGTGCTAGTCTGCATTTTATGTCCTCCTTACTTCTGCCATCGTTAGTTATTTTACTACCCAAATAACAATATTCATCTACTTCCTTTAAGACTTCATTTCCTAATCTAATATTTCCTGCATCACCTGCCTTCGTTCGACTGCACTCCATTACCTTTGTTTTGGACTTATTTATTTTCATCTTGTACTCCTTACTCAAGACTTCTTCCATACCATTCAGCAACTTCTCGAGATCTTCTGCAGTCTCAGATAAAATAACAATATCATCGGCAAATCTCAAGGTTTTGATTTTCTCTCCTTGGACTGTGATTCCCTTTCCAAATTTCTCTTTGATTTCCTTTACTGCCTGTTCTATGTAAACATTGAAAAGGAGAGGGGACAAACTGCAGCCTTGCCTTACTCCTTTCTGGATTGCTGCTTCTTTTCCAAAGGCCTCGATTCTTATCCCTGCAGACGGATTTTTGTACAGATTGTAGATAATTCTTCGTTCTCGGTATCTGATCCATATCGTCTTCAGAATCATAAATAGCTTGGTCCAATCAACATTATCGAATGCCTTTTCTAGATCTACGAATGCCATGTACGTGGGCTTGTCCTTCTTGATTCGATCCTCTAAGATCAGACGTAAAGTCAGGATTGCTTCACGTGTTCCTACATTTCTTCTGAAGCCAAATTGATCTTTTCCCAACTCAGCTTCAACTTGTTTTTCCATTCTTCTGTAAATAATACGTGTTAACATTTTGCAGGCATGAGATACTAAACTATTGGTGCGGTAGTTTTCACACCTGTCAGCACCGGCTTTCTTGGGAATAGGTATAACAACATTCCTCCGAAAATCGGATGGGACTTCTCCTGTCTCATACATCTTGCACACTAAATGAAATAACCTTGCCATGTTGGTTTCTCCTAAGGCAGTCAGTAATTCAGAGGGAATGTCATCAATTCCAGGTGCCTTTTCCTATTGAGGTCACTCACAGCTCTGTCAAACTCTGACCTCAAAATTGGGTCTCCCATTTCATCAGCATTAACAGCCTCTTCATGTTCCAGAACCAAATTATCTACATCTTTACCTTCATACAACTGTTGGATATGCTCCTGCCATCTTTCTGCTTTGTCTTCTTTCCCTAGAAGTGGCTTTCCATCTGAGCTCTTAATATTCATACACCTAGATTTCCTTTCTCCAAAGGTTTCCTTGATTTTCCTGTATGCAGCATCTACCTTTCCCAGGACCATACAGCCTTCAACATCCTTGCACTTCTCCTTCAGCCATTCTACCTTAGCTACCTTGCACTTTCCATCCACTTCATTTTTAATCGCCTGTATTCTTTTCTGCCCTCTTCAATCCTAGCATTCTTGTATTTTCGTCGTTCATCAATCAGGTCTACTATCTCCTGAGTTATCCACTGATCCTTAGATGATCTTTTCTTCCTTGCTAACATCTCTTCAGCAGCCCTACTGACTTCATTTTTCATGACTCTCCACTCTTCCTCTATAGTGTTTCCTTCAGCCTTTTCATTTAGTCCTTGTGCAACATGTTCCTTGAAGCAATCCCTCACACTCTTTTCTTTCAACTTGTCTAGATCCCATTTTTTTGCATTCTTTCTTTTCTTCAATTTCTTCAACTTCAGATGGCATTTCATGACCAACAAGTTGTGGTCATAGTCCACGTCTGCTCCTGGGAAAGTTTTGCAATCCAACACCTGGTTTCTGAATCTCTGCCTAATCATAATGAAGTCTATTTGATACCTTCCAGTGTCTCCAGGTCTCGTCCACGTATACAGCCGTCGTTTGTGGCGTTTGAACCAAGTATTGGCAAGCACTAAATTATGATCAGTGCAGAATTCAACCAGCCGACTTCCTCTTTCGTTCCTTTGTCCCAATCCAAATTCTCCTACTGTACTACCTTCTCTTCCTTGGCCTACCACTGCATTCCAGTCTCCCATCACAATTAGATTCTCATCACCTTTTACATATTGTATTAAATCTTCTATCTCTTCATATATTCTTTCGATTTCTTCATCATCCCCTGAACTAGTAGGCATATAGACCTGCACTATTGTGGTGGGCATTGGTTTGGTGTCTACCTTGATGACAATAATTCTTTCACTATGCTGGTCGTAGTAGCTTACCCGCTGCCCTATTTTCTTATTCATTATTAAACCAACTCCTGCATTTCCCCTGTTTGATTTTGTGTTGATAATTCGGTAGTCGCCTGACCAAAAATCTTGTTCTTCCTGCCAACGTACTTCACTTATACCAACTACATCTAACTTCAGCCTAACCATCTCCCTTTTCAGATTCTCTAACCTACCACAACGATTCAAACTTCTAACATTCCACGCTCCGACTCGCAGAATGTCAGTATCCATCTTCCTGATGATCGCCCCCTCTCGTGTAGTCCCCACCCGGAGATCCGAATGGGTTACTAGTTTACCTCCGGAATAGTTTACCCGGGAGGAAGCCATCATCAGTACATCATTCATACAGAGAGAGCTGCATGTCCTCGGGAGTTAGTTACGGCTGTGGTTTCCCGTTGCTTTCAGCCGTGTAGCAGTATCAACACAGCTAAGCCATGTTGAGTATTATTACAAGGCCGTATCAGTCAATCATCTAGACTGCCGCCCTTGCAACTACCGAAAGGCTGCTACCCCCCTTTCGATGAACCATTCGTTAGTCTGGTCTCTCAACAGATACCCATCCGATATGGTTGCATCTGCGGCTCGGCTATCTGCATCATTGGGACACGCAAGCCTCCCCACCGCGGCAAGGTCACATGGCCGTCAGGATCTCAAAAATGGCTAAGCAATGGAAGAATTTTTTTTTTTTTGCTAGGGGCTTTACGTCGCACCGACACAGATAGGTCTTATGGCGACGATGGGATAGGAAAGGACTAGGAGTTGGAAGGAAGCGGCCGTGGCCTTAATTAAGGTACAGCCCCAGCATTTGCCTGGTGTGAAAATGGGAAACTACGGAAAACCATTTTCAGGGCTGCCGATAGTGGGATTCGAACCTACTATCTCCCGGATGCACGCTCACAGCCGCGCGCCTCTACGCGCACGGCCAACTCGCCCGGTAATGGAAGAATAGTCAGGGAAATAGATATAGCCTACAATCTATTCATGGAAGTTAACCTAAACAATTCCATGTCATTCGATGCAAGTCTGAGACACTTTACCACAATAATGAAACCTGATGTTCTTTATGCGACAAAAGCCCTAACGACACATGAAGCGAAACTGTTACAGAAACTAGAGGTCAAGGAAAGAATCATCTCCAGGATTATCTACAGAGAATGGTACCACTGATGCAATGAGGAACTATTTATTTGATACCATTATGAAAAAATGCCACAGTCATATGGATACCAAGAAGGGTTCAAATTATCAGTACTGACCATCAAAATCCATTTTCAACATCCCTGAAATATTAATAAAATGCAAAAAAGCTTTCTAAAACGCGACACAACATAACCCAAAAAGTGAGTTTTAGACAGGACTGGGACGAAAGACGAAAGAAACGGAAGAAGCTAAGCGGTAAAAAACCCAAGAACGAAAGAGACATGGGCCACAAGAATCAATCAGTCAATCAGTCATCTGCATTTAGGGCAGTAGCTCAGGTGCCAAGTGCCTTATCTGTTGGTTTCCCTGGCCTTTTCATAACTGTTTGCAAAGAAATTGGAAATTTATTGAACATTCCCCTTGGTCAGTTATTTCAATACCTTACTCCTCTTCTTATAAAATAATGTGTTCCAATTTCTCCTCTTGACTTCCAAGTTTACCTTCATATTGTGTTCATTCCTACTTTTAAGAGGGCACTCAAACTTATTCGTCTAATAATGTCATTCCACGTCATCTCTCCACAGACAGCTCGAAACATACCACATTTTCGAACAGCTCGTCTCCTTTCTCCGAAGTCTCCCCAGTCCAAATTTTGCAACTCCAAGCGAGTTGGCCGTTTGGTTAGAGGCGCTCGGCTGTGAGCTTGCGTTCGGAAGATAGTGGTTTTGAACCCCACCACACCTGAAGACGGTTTTCCGTGGTTTCCCATTTTCACACCAGGTAAATGATGGGTAAAGGCACGGCCGCTTCCTTCCAACTCCTACCCCATCCTCGCCATAAGACCCAGCTGTGTCGGTGCGATGTAAAGCAACTTGCAAAAAAATAAACCAGTAACTTTACAAGATTTTCGTAACGGTACTCCTTTGTCGGAAATTACCCAGAACAAATCGAGCTCCATACACGGGAACCATACTCTATTTGGGTTCTTACCAGAAACTTGGATGCCCCCTCCTTTACATACTTACTGCAACCCCTAAATACCATCATAACCATGTGCAGAGATCAGTATCTTTTATTTAAAATCCCATTTATGTGATTACCCCAATGAAGGTCATTACTCGTATTAACACCTACGTACTTACAAGTCTCTCCCTAGGGTGTTTTCACCCCCATTAACGCAGTATTTAAAACTGAGAGGACTTCTCTTTGTGAAAGTTACAACCTGACATTTAAACCCGTTTATCATAGAACCATTGCCTACTGCCCACCTCACAACATTACCGAGGTCATTTTGGAGTTGATCACAGTCTTGTAACCGATTCCACTTCTTCACTCTTATCATTTAAATAATTTATAAGAAAGCATAAAGGTTCAATAATACTGCCTTGAGGAATTCCCCTCTTAATTATTCCAGTCAGATAAAACTTCGCCCACTATAATTCCCTGAGTTCTATTTTCTAGAAATATAGCCACCCATTCCGTCACTTGTTTTCCCCTTGTCCAATTGTACTCATTTTTTCCAGCAGTCTCCCATGATCCACCCTATCAAATGCTTTATACAGGTCAATCACGACACAGTCCATTTGAGGTTCTGAATCCAAGATATTTGCTATAACATGCTGGAAGCCTACAAGATGAGCTTCAGTGGAATAACCTTTCCAAGCCCGAACTGCCTTCTATCGAACCCGTTATTAATTTCGCAAGGATGTCTAATATAATCAGAAAGAATGCTTTTCCAAAACTTACATGCAATGCTTGTCAAACTGACCGGTCTGTAATTTTCAGCTTTATGTCTATCACCCTTTCCTTTATTCACAGGGACTACTATAGCAACTCTCCATTCATTAAGTATAGTTCCTTCATGCAAACAATAATCAAATAAGTACTTCAGGTGTACTATATCCCAACCCATTGTATGTTTATATCCCCTGAAATCCTATCAATTCCAGCTGCTTTCCTAGTTTTCAAAATTTCTATCTTATTATAAATGTCGTTATTATCATCGTACTTCTTTATTAATAGTCACCTCTTCTCTCTGGACATTATCCTTGTAACGAACAATCTATACATATTGCTGACTGAATATTTCTGCCTTTTGAAGATCCTCGCATAAACACTCCCCTTCTTCATTAGTGATTCCTGGAATGTCCTTCTTGGAACCTGCCTTGAAGTAGCTATACAGTACATACCCTTCCATTTTTCACCAAAATTTATATTACTGCCAATTATTATTGCCATCATGTTTTCCTTAGCTGACTTCCTTTCCAGTTTCAATTTCCCAGTGTGTTCCTTCAATTTCTCCTTTTTTCCACAGCTATCGCTGTCTCTCTTTCTTTCCAGTCTGCACCTTCATCTTAGTCTCTTTACTTCTCTGGTATAATATAGTGGGCTTTTACCACTCCTTACTTCCTTTAAAGGTACAAACCTGTTTTCAAATTTCTCAGAAATTTCTTTAAACCCATCCCAGTGTCCGTTTACATTTTTATTTACCATTTTCCAACGATCATAGTTACTTTTTAAAACCCTGAGTTTTATCAGCCATACCTTACATTTAAGACCTTTCTTTCTATCATATTTATTTTAACTACTACAAAACTAGCTTGGTGATCACTAATACCATCTATTACTTCGGTTTCTCTGTAGAGCTCGTCTGGTTTCACCAGCACCACGTCCAGAATATTCTTCCTTATACTTGGTTCCATCGCTTTCTGAATTAGCTCTACTTCCCATAATAACTTATTTGCCATTTGTTGATCATGCTTCCCGTCATTCGCATTACCTTCGCAATTGGTACTTGGTAAATTGAGATCACCCGCTACAGCCACATTCCTTTCGGTATCGTTTCCCACATAGCTGGAGAAAACTCTCAAGAAACCAAAACAGCCTCATAAACTTAAGCTACAAATCAATTTAATCAACTTTCGTAGTCCACAGTTGGCTCAACGGAAAATAATAAAAATAAGAAGAGAAGAAGAAGAAGAAGTTATTGGATTTCATTCTTATAGTTTGTGTGGATCATTTACTGAAATGTATAAAATGGTATGAACAGATTCAGCTACGTGTTAACTTAGTAAGTAGTTTGACCTATGGTGACGATTCTTGGTCTTGATGACAGACTGTGTTTAATGCTGCGATCTAATATCTTTGAGTTTGGGAAAATAGATGCAGCGAGTATGATATCAAAGTCAGTCTTTTAGTGAATAAAGGAACTTCAAATCAGAGAAATGCTAAGTGAATGTAATCCCAGATGAGTATTAGGAAACTGGATCACAGAGCTTGATAGCTACGGTCGCTTAAGTGCGGCCAGTATCCAGTATTTGGGAGATAGTAGGTTCGAACCACAATATCGGCAGCCTTGAAGATGGTTTTCCGTGGTTTTCCGTTTTCACACCACGCAAATGCTGGATCTGTACCTTATTTAAGGCAACGGCCACTCCCTTCCACTCCTAGCCCTCTCCTGTCCCGTCGTCACTATAAGACCTGTCTGTGTCGGTGCGACGTAAACCACCTTGTATAAAAAAAGGAAATAAGAGACTGGAGCAGATGTATCATTTCAAGTTCACTGAATGTGTATTCTCCCACGATGGATGTACACTATAATGGGTGAAATTGTATTAATATGTAAAACAGCTAATTCAGTGAGGTCGCAGTTTCGATCAACGGTATTCTGCAAGAAAGGAGTGGGCTCTCAGATAAAATTGCCATTACATAGATCTGTTTTCAGACGAACTTTTCTGAACGAATGAAAAAGCTCATTGGACTCAGGATGTCTTCATAATTTGGAAGTACCGGACAAGAATATAGTGAGAATGGTTTCCTACTTGGTTAAACGTCGCACTAACACATCCATGGTTTTGGTGACGGAAAAATAGGAAACTGTTAGAATTTGGAAGGTAGTGGACTTGGCCTTATTTGAGGACATTTCCCGAAGATGGGCACATGGCCTATTTGCCCTTTTTCTGGTAATCATTTTAGAAGAACTACCATGTTCCAAAGAGTAAGCCCACCAAATTTTGTTACGATATTACAGCTCTAACCTCTGTGAGAACAGTACGAATAAAAATTGACACACTTGGTATTGACAACTCCTTGACATAATATTTACAGCAGTTGTTTTGATTGGGTTGTGATATTGTTGTGCAGTATGTAAATGAAATGGTGTATGGCTTTTAGTGCCGGGAGTGTCCGAGGACATGTTCGGCTCGCCAGGTGCAGGTCTTTCGATTTGACACCCATAGGTGACCTGCGCGTCGTGATGAGGATGAAATGATGATGAAGACGACACATACACCCAGCCCCAGTGCCAGTGAAAATAACCAATGATGGTTAAAATTCCCGACCCTGCCGGGAATCGAACCCGGGACCCCTGTGACCAAAGGCCAGCACGCTAAACATTTAGCTATGCAGTATGTGTTGGTTCATTACTTTTATCCGGGTGTGTGAATAGTACTGACAGTCATGTAACAAAGCAATCATCCTAAGAAGAGACGTAAAATACGTAGCCATTATCATTCAAAACGTGAAATTCCTAAATGAAGAAAGTGTAGTGGAAAAAATTCTACTCTTACCTCTGGCACTGAGGTTAGGCTAAGGAATTTTGTTTACTTATCAAATGTTGCAAAGAGAACTGTTTTAGTAATTTTTATTTAGCATATCAGTTGGGCAACTTAAGTCTCTTCCAGATGCATATAGGAAAGTTCAAAGGAGGAAGGATTTGAAAGACCATTTCATATCAAAGGCAAAGACTGACACTCCCTTTTAGTACTAGAATTGGACTATTCTCAGAACTATCCAGTTCCTAAAATAAATGTGAATAGCCAGTTTTATAAACGTTTGCTATGTCTGTATGGATTTAACATTCACGTTTTGAGTGATAACTCTTCATATTTTTATTGTTTCATGGAGACCAAATCGAAAAAGAACTCAAAATCAGTAACGTAATTCTTGTTTAATTGTCTGAAAAACACTTAACAGAAATATCCTGGTGTTAAAAATGTTGTACTGTTATCGGACGCAGCTGGTAAACAGAATTCATGAAATTTTAATCACACATTTGTATCCAGTTCGTTGCCACTCATTTTGTCGGTGTGAGAGGAAGTTTAGAATTGTACGCTCAAAAATTTCAAAAAAAAAAAAAAGAAAGGAAACTATTGGGATATCAAAGGTGTGGTGTGAGAAGTTTTGATAAGTACTTGGATGAAGGAAGTGGTGATTAGATCGAATGAATGATCATTGAAAACAACCGTTTTTAATGGACTTGGCCTACGTTGAGATTTAAATTTAACATTTTCATTCAGGTTCAGGCTTAAATATTTTTTAAAAGAATTATTTTGTAATGTACTATCCTGTCTTTTTGATTACTTATCTTCTCATTCACAGGAAATAGCAAACCCATGGTTTCAGAAAAAAAGGGCATAGGCCGTAAAGCACAACTTTTTAATGTAATTTATTTACACATTTTATCCTAACGTTGTATTAACATACAATGATGCCTTAATATTTATTACAAATTTTTTTCTGAAAGACCATTACATCCATTATTTCACTTAGTTTGTGCAACATCCTAAGCTAATAGGATAGTTTTAAAATCATATTAATGGTCGGCGGGAGTGGCCTGCAGTTCATGCGACTCAGAGTTCGATTCTAGACACGGCCGGGTATTTTAACTGCGAATGGTTAATTCATCTAACTGGGGGACTGGATGTTTGTTTGTTTGTTTGTTTGTTTGTGCACACATCTACTTTTTCTTTTTTTAAGAATTTGCTTTAAGTCGCACCGATACAGAGAGTTTTCATGGCCATATCTGTTCTTATGCACTCAACACTCTGCACTACCTACCAGCACAGAAACACGCAAACTGAGCGAGTGGCCGCGTGGTTTGGGGCACGTAGCTGTCAACTTGCATTCGGAAAATAGTGAGTTTGAATCCCACTGCCGGCAGCCCTGAAGATGGTTTTCCGTCGTTTCCCATTTTTATACCAGACACGCCTGGTCCCTTCCCGCTCCTAGCCCTTCCCTATCATATCGTCCCCATACGAATTATGAGTGTCGATGCGACGTAAATTTTAAAAAAAGAAACACGTAAGAGTTAATTTTTGTCTCCACATAGGGTTGATATCTGTAAGGGCAACTGGTCATAAAAGTAGGCTAAATTTACACAAAATGCCGGCCTAAGGAAATCGGAAGGAATGCCAGGTAATATAGGGCCTTTTATTATTATTATTATTATTATTATTATTATTATTATTATTATTATTATTATTATTATTATTATTATTATTATTATTATTGTCCGACTCATTGGCTGAATGATCAGCGTTGAGTCCTTCGGTTCAGAGGGTCCTGTGATCGATTCCCGGCCGGGTCAGTGATTTTAATCGCGTCTGATCAATCCTTGTGACCCAGGGACTGGGTTGTTTGTGTTTGTCGCAACATTTCACTCTCCATGTTCAGACAACACACAACACTACCAACCACTACAGAAACACGCAATATTAATTACATCCCTTCATATAGGGTTGGCATCAGGAAGGTCATCCGACATTAAAACAGGGCCTAATCTACATGTGCGACAGAGTTCGCATCTGCGACCCCACAGATGTGTGAAAGCGGTAGAACGAGATTATTATTATTATTATTATTATTATTATTATTATTATTATTATTATTATTATTATTATTATTATTATTATTATTATAGTCCAGCTTCTCGGTTCAATGGTCATCACAAGAGCCTCCTGTTTAGAGCAACCAGGGTTCGACTCCCGGCCGGGTAAAGGATTTTAGCCGCGTATGGTTAATTCCTCTGATTGGAGGACTGGGTGTTTGTCTCAATACACTCCTCTTCAAATACGGACAACATACCATGTTACCAACCACTATAGAAACACGCAATAGTAATTAAGTTCCCTCTCATAGGATTGGGAGTCAGGAAGGGCATCCGGCCGCAAACCAGGGTCAACGCCACATGGGCAATACAGTTCACACCCGTGCCCCACCAGGGTGGGGTAGAAGTGACAGTAGAAATAATAATAATAATAATAATAATAATAATAATAATAATAATAATAATAATAATAATAATAATAATAATAATAATAATAATAATAATAATAATAATTGTACCGGGAGGTACACCTCAACGCCGCGCATTCAAAATTAGCGCCTAAAGGAACTCCTCTATCAATCAACAGTGAAACTAATAACACAACAAGTTGGAACTTTAATCAGAAGATGTCTCCACTGAAATATTAATTTTGTTATTGTGCAGTTTCTTAAACTGACTGAACTTCTCCTTGTTTTGTTTTGATATACATCAAGAAGTTTGGACGTTCTTCCACAGATAACACTACCAAAAAGAAACTATGATCATGCACCCTGGTGCAAGGTGTAAGAACTTATAACTTAAAGAAGTTTTGTTTTCCTAGGATTTCCATAACTGATCTATGTTCATTTATTCTAGGGTTGGCAACCCTCCTTTTTTTCTTTCCGCCAGATTTGAATCTGGCCAATCAAAAATTTCTGTAATTAATTTTCAACCTATCACAAGCTTCTTGTTCGATTCTGATCGTAACTTTGAGATTAACCAATTAAACTGAGAGAGTGCGGCCCCTCTGCATCACCAATAACGATCGTACTCTCAAGTCTCCAACAACATTTCTCTGTCGCCGAGGTTTTACTGTTTCAGTGCCCCCTGAGCCGTTCGCCGCCGTACTGCAACACCTGGTGAGAAAACAGAAGTGGGGTAAGGGCTCACTCCACTCCCGTGAAGACTCCTTGTGAACGTCGCGCCGGAGTCCATCTCCCGGCAAAGGCTGAAGTGCAGTGACCCTACCGCCAACTCATCTGGGGAATGTACATATACTTCTAATCTGCGGCGACCATCACCACGACTACCCCTCTCATAGTAGTGGGAGAGGTGTATCTCAGGTTACTTGAGGGGTCCGGGCGACCTCAACTGGGTATCGGCAGCGGCGGCAGGACTTGCCGTCAAATCTATCAACATGTATTCAACTGCTACAACAACAAGGACAATCTAAATCTGCATTTAATAATTTTTTCAACAAATTAACTTCCGAAAAAGACTTAGATATATTCTTCAACTGGAAATGTTTTCTTAAAATTCTTCTGCGTCACCCCAAGGAAGAACATTGGGGGGGGGGGGAGGTCTGCACCGGGAGGTGCATCTCAACGCCGCGCATTCAAAATTAGCGCCTAAAGGAACTCCTCTATCAATCAAAAGTAAAACTAATAACACAACAAGTTGAAACTTTAATCAGAAGATGTCTCCACTGAAATATTAAGTAATTTTGTTATTGTGCAGTTTCCTAAACTGACTGAATTTCTCCTTGTTTTGTTTTGATATACATCAAAAAGTTTGGACATTTTTCCACAGGTGACACTACCAAAAAACTATGATAATGCACCCTGATACAAGGTGTAAGAACTTATAACTTAAAGAAGTTTTTTGTTCCTAGGTTTTCCATAACTGATCTATGTTCAAATATTCTTGGGTTGGCAACCCTCCTTTATTCTTTCCGCCTGTTTTGAATCTGGACAATCAAAAATTTCTGTAATTAATTTTCAACCTATCACAGGCTTAATGTTCGATTCTGAGTGTAACTTTGAGATTTACCAATTAAATTGAGAGGGTGTGGCTGGTTTAGTCTTGAATGATCTCGAACCTTCCCTGAGGGTTTATAAACTGCGGTTTTTTACGTTTCTTGGCCAATTGATCGTCGTCTATCTGAGTGTGTGTGTTTAAGGAGGAGGCGGGCGGTCTCTTTCGTCGGCAGCAGAACATCTATAAGGTAATGGCCACATAAATTACATCTTTCTTCTGGTAGCTACCTCCGCAGCTTAATCCGAGGGGAAATGTCCGAATCTTTAGTTATGTAACCTACTTTTCTAAAATGCAACTTTCTTCCGGCTAATGTAAAAAATTTCACAAAATCTTTAACTGTAAACCGGGGATAGAGAGTGATGTACCCTCTCGAGCTCCCCTTCATCTTGGTTTGAGGTGACTACGTCTTTTAACTGTTTTCCTTCCTTTCCGTGATGCATTAATTGAATCTTTATTCGTGTCACTTCAGTAGCTTGGGATTAGCCCCTGTATCTCTGGGCCAAGAGCCCCGTTAGGATTTTATTCTTCATTATCTACTAGTGCAAGTGTACGCCTCCATTCATTCTGTGTTCGAGCCGTTTTCTTTAAACCTGTTCTTTTTCGTAAAGGCCCTGTAGGTTGGTTACAAGATACTCCTGTATTAAACCCTGTTATTCGTAATTCTGAGAGTGTAAATTTTGAGGTAATATTGCCTTGAGCGGGCTGTAAGAAATGGAGAGCCGGTTTGCTCTTTTCAAAGTTTGCAATTGTGAAGGGTGCCTCTGGAAGGCTTGACATTTGTAATTGAGGGAGCAAGTGCTCTTGAATTAGGGGATTTCTGCCCTTAACTAAAGGATTTCTTATTTTAATTGAAGTTCGGTAAACTGAATCCGGTATCTCTGACATTGTAAAATAGGGGCTTGAAGCCCAAAATTGTTAAAGTTCTGAATCTTGGATTTTCCTAGTCTTGTGTCAAGATTGCTTTGTACCTGATTATATTGTTATGTTCACTCAGTGAAAAATATTTTTAAGTTTGTTTTTGGAAAATAAATATAACCTTTTAAAGTTTTAACTCAACTTTGATATTGTAGATAGACCCATTCATCCCAGCACCTTCTTTAAACTCTTTCTGCTCCACGGGTATACCCATAACAATAATAAGAATAATAACAATATTATTAATAATAATAATCATAATAATAATAATAATAATAATGTCCGACTCTTTGGCTGAATGAACAGCGTTTACACGTTTTGTTCAGTGTGTCCCGTAATCTATTCCCGGCTGGATCGGGGATTTTAATCGTGTCGGATTAATTTTTCTGGCTTGGGGACTGGGTATTTGTGTTCGTACCAACACTTTCCTCTTCATATCCAGACAAAATACTACACTACTAACCACCACAAAAAGCACGGATATATAGTGTTGGCGTCAGGTAGGGCATCCGGCCGTAAAACAGGACCGAATCCTCATATGCGACGAAGTTTGCACCCGCGACCCCACAGGTGTGAGAAAAGCGTTTGAAGAATAATAAAAAGGATATAATAATAATAATAATAATAATAATAATAATAATAATAATAATAATTCTGTTAAAAATTATGTTTGGATGTACACAGTTTTTATATTCCTTGGCTGGGAATATTTCTATAACCATTAAAATATAGTCGGTTAACCTTTCGATTTTCCCGTCTTGTGGTGTTGTAACGGAGGAAATATACTGGAAGTTGCAACATGAAATATTTTATGCAATATGTTGTTTTGTACGTGAATGGCTGTATTCCTTTAAGGAAGTTCGCCCCCGCAAGAATCTTCATTGTATAAGGCGCGGTGCAATTTGAGTTCATCGGTGTGGAAATACTCTGCTATTGATTGAGCAGGGGTCTGGAGACCTAACGACCTGTAAGCTT
The DNA here is from genome assembly GCF_040414725.1 of Anabrus simplex. NCBI lineage: Eukaryota > Metazoa > Arthropoda > Insecta > Orthoptera > Tettigoniidae > Anabrus > Anabrus simplex. The sequence goes on from NC_090266.1 coordinate 1,092,449,168, forward strand.
TAGGGAGCGGAACCGCTACATAATTGACGGATACTGTTCAGCGTTCTGAAGGTAGCCGGCGTTCTTTACCAGTTTTCCAAGCACAAAGTGGATTAGTAGCGGAGAACTGGAGAGTTTCCTCAAAGTTGGCTCAATTTCCTTGTAGCTTTATTGTCGGTGCTTACGGCACCGAAAGGGATGAGGTAACAGTATGCGTTGCTCAAGACAGTCGTAATGATGTTTCAAAGTTAGTATAAAGACAATGGACATTGAACAGTGTAAATGATGTTATTGCTTACATTTGTGGATTGGATAAACATCTGCCATAAAATACGCTTAGTGTGCCTGGATTTTACTGTAATTAATTTGTTAATGTTATTTTCTTTTTTACGTTCCACTACGTACTTCTTTGGCGGTTATAGGAGACGCCGAGGTGCTGGAATTTAGTGCCGCAGGAGTTCCTATATGTAACAGTGAAGTACCGACACGAAGCTCCCGTATTTAGGCACCTTTAAATACCACTGGACTGGGCCAGGATCGAACCTGTCATATGAGGATCAGAAGGCCAGTGCCTCAACCGTCTGAGCCACTCATTCCGGCGTAATTAATTTGGTACCAGAATTCAAGAGGAAGGATATACTAGAATAAGATAAAATTAGAGCACTTGTCAACAATTAGCGTTGCGAAAAATATCGTGAAGGAAACGTATTCATTTTTACTTTTTTTGCTAATTGCTTTACGTCGCACCGACATAGATAGGTCTTATGGCGAGGATGGGACAGGGAAGGGCTAGGAGTTTAAAGGAAGCGGTCGTGGCCTTAATTAAGGTACAGCCCCAGCATTTGCCTGGTGTGAAAATGGGAAACCGCGGAAAACCATTTTCAGGGCTGCCGACAGTGGGGTTCGAACCTACTATCTTCCGAATACTGGAGACTGGCCGCACTTAAGCGACTGCAGCTATCGATCTCGGTGGAAACGTATTCAAAATAGTCGTAGTCTACCCTAGGAATAAACTCCGATCGCTTAACAGAGAAGCTGACGATTTAGCACTTGAATCCCAATATCGACAGTCATATAAATCATTTCTCGCTGAATCACATTTAAAAAATATGTAACGTGGATGAATATTATTTTTATGGGGAGAAGAGGAGAGAGAGCAGATCTTCAAGGAACAGCCATGGAACAATGCGTGCCATTCGGTTACAGCCTCATAAACATGTTTCAAATGTAAATACTTAATATTCTATATTAGACTATAAATAAGGTGTTTATATTTTTGTACCATCGATTCACTTTCCTTCCTAGATCTCTACCTGTCAGGATAAAAGTTAAGAGAAATGCCATGGTGTGCGTTGACTTTTATCTACTTTTCACCGGGCGAGTTGGCCATGCGGTTAGAGGCGCGCGGCTGTGAGCTTGCATCCGGGAGATAGTGGGTTCGAATCCCAATGTCGGCAGCCCTGAAATGGTTTCCAGTGGTTTCCCATTTTCACACTAGGCAAATGCTGGGGCTGTACCTTAATTAAAGCCACGACCGCTTCCTTCCAACTCCTAGGTCTTTCCTATCCCATCGTCGCCGTAAGACCTACCTGTGTCGGGGCGACATAAAGCCACTAGCAACATAAAATCTACTGTTCTGCCAGAGTTTACGTGGAAGGATGCCTTAGAGTATTACAACACTTGTTAGCAGTTAGTTCAGTGAATAAAAATCGTGAAGGAATATTCAATGTAGTCTTCCATCCCAGAAATCCCTTTATTTGCAAGCGGAAAGCTCTGTAAAGGCATTTCTGGCGTCCCCAAATTATCAAATTTTCTTCTTCAATGAAATGACTCCATGGAACAGAATAAGAAATTTCAAGAAAATGCAGCATCCGGACGGTATCCTCCTGATTGTGGTAACAAATCGGTTCCATCCACAGTACAGTACTTCCTGGATTTTCTATTGAATTAACCTTCCTCGAACCGGAGAAAGTCTTGCTGTAATAATGCGCACCTTTTATTGATTGAATCTTAGTAACGTCACCTTCAAACTCAATAAACTTTAGCTATCTATCTATCCATGAAAGTCGTCATTCCGCACCCTGAAGGCGTGGGGCGGGCCACCTAGAGGGTTACGCCCTCTCTGTGGCCAAGAGATGCGGGCCAGTTGAAGAGGAAGTGAAGGTTTGAGAAGAGGGGTTAAAGATGTGAAGTAAGAAGGAGATGGGGGGGATTGTTTCGGCCTATGGGCGAATTGCCTTATTACATGAAGGGGTTTACAATAGTAAGTACATGAAAGATGAAAATCCACAGCCTGTTTCCAGTCATTTGACCGGGTCAGGAATGGAATGAATGAAGCTCCATCTAGCGGCGAGGATAGGAATTGTGCCGGCTGCCGAGGCCTGTCGCACTCCTCTGGGGCAATGATTAATGAATGAAAGATGAAATGAAATGATATTTGAGAATGTTGCTGGAATGAAATATGACATTGGAATCCGGAGTACCCGGAGAAAAACCTGTCCCGCCTCCGCTTTGTCCAGCACAAATCTCACATGGATTGACCGGGATTTGAACCACGGAACCCAGCGGTGAGAGGCCAGCGCGCTGCCGCCTGAGCCACGGAGGCTACAGTAAATACATATAAACAGAAAATTTTACAACAGTGGTATTTCTTGACCAACCTAACTTTTTTTGGACATGTTGTTAAACATAAAACACTATTTGCGTTTCCTTCATACCTTTGTTTTCATAGTGACACGATAAGATACACTGACTGACAGTGACAATGCAACACCAAGGAGGAGTGGTTCGAAAGGGATGAAAGTTGGGGAGAAAACAGAGACGGCACGGATGAATAATTGATGTTTATTTCAAACCGATATGCAGGTTACACAATGCGCACGGCATCGACTCAGTAGGATGTAGGACCACCGCGAGCGGCGATGCACGCAGAAACACGTCGAGGTACAGAGTCAATAAGAGTGCGGATGGTGTCCTGAGGGATGGTTCTCCATTCTCTGTCAACCATTTGCCACAGTTGGTCGTCCGTACGAGGCTGGGGCAGAGTTAGCAAACGGCGTCCAATGAGATCCCACACGTGTTTGATTGGTGAGAGATCCGGAGAGTACGCTGGCCACGGAAGCATCTGTACACCTCGTAGAGCCTGTTGGGAGATGCGAGCAGTGTGTGGGCGGGCATTATCCTGCTGAAACAGAGCATTGGGCAGCCCCTGAAGGTACGGGAGTGCCACCGGCCGCAGCACATGCTGCACGTAGCGGTGGGCAATTAACGTGCCTTGAATACGCACTAGAGGTGACGTGGAATCATACGCAATAGCGCCCCAAACCATGATGCCGCGTTGTCTAGCGGTAGGGCGCTCCACAGTTACTGCCGGATTTGACCTTTCTCCACGCCGACGCCACACTCGTCTGCGGTGACTATCACTGACAGAACAGAAGCGTGACTCATCGGAGAACACGACGTTCCGCCATTCCCTCATCCAAGTCGCTCTAGCCCGGCACCATGCCAGGCGTGCACGTCTATGCTGTGGAGTCAATGGTAGTCTTCTGCGCGGACGCCGGGAGTGCAGGCCTCCTTCAACCAATCGACGGGAAATTGTTCTGGTCGATATTGGAACAGCCAGGGTGTCTTGCACATGCTGAAGAATGGCGGTTGACGTGGCGTGCGGGGCTGCCACCGCTTGGCGGCGGATACGCCGATCCTCGCGTGCTGACGTCACTCGGGCTGCGCCTGGACCCCTCGCACGTGCCACATGTCCCTGGCGCCAACCATCTTCGCCACAGGCGCTGCACCGTGGACACATCCCTATGGGTATCGGCTGCGATTTGACGAAGTGACCAACCTGCCCTTCTCAGCCCGATCACCATACCCCTCGTAAAGTCGTCTGACTGCTGGAAATGCCTCCGTAGACGGCGGCCTGGCATTCTTAGCTATACACGTGTCCTGTGGCACACGACAACACGTTCTACAATGACTGTCGGCTGAGAAATCACGGTACGAAGTGGGCCATTCGCCAACGCCGTGTCCCATTTATCGTTCGCTACGTGCGCAGCACAGCGGCGCATTTCACATCATGAGCATACCTCAGTGACGTCAGTCTACCCTGCAATTGGCATAAAGTTCTGACCACTCCTTCTTGGTGTTGCATTTGCTCTGTCAGTCAGTGTATATACTGTTACAGGGGTGACATTATTATGTACGATGGAAATCGAGGTTTGGATACACATAATGTATTCAGCATTTGATTTTTTCTGGAGTTGCTAGCTTTTATATCAGTGGAGTCACATAGTTATATTATTGCAAATTTCTCAGATTAATACAAGTGACACTTCGCCTAAGTTGACCAGTACGTAATTGAGTATCGAAGAGCAGTGTGAAGGTAGACTGAACGTACATTGCTATAATATTTGAACACGACAATGGCATGTAACCTAAAATGAAATTGTTCCCTGTTGGTAGGAGTTATGTATCCAAGGTACAGATTGTGTCACAGTAGTTGAGCTAACTTGGGTGACTTCCACGCTAGGTGGGTACGGAAGTTAGGAAAGGGTGTTCCGTTCAGATATAGAGGTCGTCATCCTAGAGTGGGAGTGGGGCTGAGTGGGCAGGATAGTAAAGAAGCCGGCTATTACGGGGAACTAAACCAAGGTCTCGAGCGGGGTGAAGGTGAAGTGTGTGTTCAGACCTGAGTGGGAGGTTTGGTAATGCAAGTTTAAAGTTTGATTGGCAGCTGCCTGGAGTTTTTCGAGGACGAAAGAATGTTGAAAGGGGGTGGATATTGAGTAGGGATTTGGTAAGGAAGCGCATTAGGTCCTCAATGGTAGGTGATGGAAAGAGAGAGCAGTTGGGGCCAGTGGGGGAATCTATCGTACGGATGGGGGCTACGAGATCCGGCGGGAGGGGATGGGCGGGCCTTATATTTGCGAGTATATGTGAGGTGAGTGTCCGCGCAGGTATGACATTTGGGGGGATGTTGAAGATGAGGGCATTTGGAGATGTGATGATATTGGGAACAGTGAGCGCAGGCTAGTTGTTCAGTAGTGCATCGCGCCGTGGGGTGCTGATTTTAAGCGAGACATCTGTCACAATGGATGGGCTGAAGGTTTTAGAGGATTCAACCCTATGATGACGCCAAAAAATGGAAATTCCACTGGCGATGGGGTGATCTATGTAATCGACAATGGGCACAAGGATGCGGACCATGAAGGTGGGCCAAGAGGAATTAAAGATGCGAAAGGCCTTCCGAATTGGAACGCCTTCCACATGAAGCTCATTGAGAATATCGTCATCGGAGATGGCCGTGTCCACCCCAAGGATCACGCAGCTGTCTAAATTTTGGCGGGGGCGGGGGGTGGGGCGGTAGTTTAAAGGCTGGGATAGGGAGGGGTTGAAAAGGTACTGATGGTCCTAAGTGAGCTGCACCTATCGTTTGAGTGAGTCTCTGAGCGGCGGCTTCTCCGTTGAATTTGATGAGCATCCCTGTAGAAGTAGGTCGTATGTCAGCAATCTCTTCACGTCTCCTGTTGAAGCGGAGTAAGGTTTTGAATATGTAGGCTGGGGAACGGATATATGAGGTGGGATTGAACAGGAGAAACATATGAGTGCCAGTAGGGGTCGGCTGAAGGGAGCGGAGGTTGGTGATGGGTCGGCGAGTTCTGGAGGTGGGGAGGTCGGATGGGTCAGGTTGGTCCTGGAGAAATAATCTATTTTCACTGTTCACAGAAGTTGGTAGCACCCCGGTCATGGGGTCTGAAGGTAGTGATGATGAACCCACAGCACGACGGCGGGGGGCTGGTTCCCCTTCAGCAGAGAGTAGTGATGCTGTTCGTTTACACGGTGTTCGAGCGTCGTCCCACAGGTAGGAACTGGGCCTGATAGTTTGGAGCAGCGGGTGAAGACAAGATAGCCGTGTGATATGCAATGGTAGCTAGCTCTGCAGCTGATTGGACGGCGCCTGAAGTGGTGGTAGTCAGTGTGGTGGTTACGGTGGGGTACATGATGTTGCTAAAAGTTCACTGCACTGTACCGCTGAGTTTGCCCCGTAACTAAAGATGGTATTCAGCTGGAGGAAATGAGTACTTGTCTGTCGGTATGAAAGTCCGGAGAAACACTGTAAAGCGCCGAACCACCACTTGATACCACTGCAGGAGGTCAAAGTCCAGCGGTGAAACCCCATGAATACCACTCCGTGCACCTATCACGAACACATCTTCAAACATCTATTAAATGCCGTGTCGGATTTCGGTGTATGGGTTTCGTCGGACTGTGCGACGGAGGATGTTGTGGAAACTTGAGCCAGTTCCTCACAGAGAGACGCAGCGTCAAATGCAGAACTATTAGGAATAATATGCGGTATACCATGCACTCAAAACTCCAATAAATACAAAAGATACGCAACTACTGACGACGTTCTTTCCCACGAGGAATCTACGGCCATATCTTCTCTGGAATGCACAAAATGGGGCACTTTTATGCCGTATGTCACAGCACGTTTCTGCAACTGGACACTTACGGTATACTGTCCTTCAGAATTATTTTGCACTTACCAGTCCATCGCTGGGTCTGGACTGCAATCATTTTCTTGTGATCGTTGTTTGAGTACGGTGCAAGGAACTTCACTTTCTGTAACTGAATTTGTCATGTACTTGATTTATCCTTTTATTTGACTTTTCTTATCTAATTAACGGTTATTAGAATAGTCACATTTACTGTATACAATTTTGTAAATGTCGCAGTAACATCTGTAGGAATAGCATGCGATCTTAAAGAAATGCACGGAGAGTGTGGGCTGTGCGGTTAGGGGCGTGCAGCTGTGAGCTTGCATTCGGGAGAGAGTGAGATCGAACACCGCTATTGGCAGCCCTGAGTAGGGTTTTCCGTGCTTTCCCATTTTCACACCAGGCAAATGCTGGGGTTGTACCTCAGTTAAGGCCACGGCCGCTTCCTTCCCACTCCCAGCGCTTTCCCGTCCCATCGTCGCCATAAGACCTATCTGTGTCGGTGCGAGGTAAAGCGAATTGTAAAAGGAATAGGAAAACGCAGCAACATGGCTTGGTGGAATTTGATGAAGCTTGGTATTTAATTTAAGTGTAACAGCGATTCTAATCTGAGCTGCTCTCTCTGTGACTCTTCTTGAAGGAAAAGGGCGTTGAGAGGAAGGTCTGGACAAGAAGAGAAGAAAGTCATCTTTAATATCTCCTTTATTATTTGTCTCCTTGAAATAGTATGTATTACTGAGGCAATATCAAACAATATATCCCATCATCTATCTCCTGTACATTTTTCTCATACGACAAATTGCGATACGACGTGACTTAGTGCCGGAGGAGATGCGCTGGGAATGGAATGGAGGAGTGGGTGTTGACAGACGCGCCTTCCTCTGACTTCCTGCCTCAGTCACATCGATCTTCTGATATTCGACTTAGTCGCATACGTATGGAAGCCGTGCTGAACGATCGAATATTTTACTTTGTTAGTAGTTCGACGTTAAGTACAGGTGAATTGAATGAGAACAGCATTCATTCATTCGTTCATTCATTCATCATTCATTCATAAAACTCTCTTCTCAGTTGGTGGGAGAGAGGATATGGAATCCAGTCCCTTCATTCTCGCATGCAGCCGTTCATCAATTCATTAACCTATTTAGGCCGTCGGTATTTCTTTTATCCACAATTAAAATATCATCAAGCACGAAATTTTCTCTCCGCAGTTCTGGTTATCCGCGACTTGGAGAGACGGGGCAGTGAAGACAATTTCATGCAGTCATCCATTCTTCAATTCAGTCATAAGATATTCTGTTTTTGGTAGGATAATCCAAAAGACTTGTGACTCAAAAGTAAGCATTAAATAGGCTAAGGAAAGGGAAGGTACAGTACATGTTGTCCTAGACTATATAGTATTGTTAACGTATAGGACAAAATTGTACTTATTGTAGTAATAATCAAATAATTACAAGAGGGAAATGTAATGCATTCATCAAAATGAATTGCAATAAACGGGTGTTCTCTCCCCAGTTACAGGCGATCTGGAACTAGGGGATATGAGTATTCTATTTTATTCTTGTTCTGCTATTTATTCGGGGCGTCAACCTAAGAAGATCCTTTGCCCCTACTTTGCACCTTAGGATGTGAACCTACGTGTATTTTGAAATAGCGGAAGTGTAAAGTGTTGAATGTGAGGAAGGGAACATTAAGGACCACACAAACACCCAGTCCCCAGGCCAGGGATATTAATCATTTTGCAATTTAAAACCCTGACCCAGCCGGGAATCGAACCCGGGGCCGCCAAGTGACGGGCGGACGCGTTGCCCCCTACACCACGGGGCCGGACATTCTATTTTATTCTAGTAGTTCTATTTTATTCTAGTAGTTCAACGTCGCACTGACATATCTAAAGATTTCGGCGATGCAAGGATGGGGATGAGCCCCAGCATTTGATCAGTGTAAAGAGGGGAGAAACGCGTAACATCTTCACGGATGCACGTGGTGGGTTTCGAAACCGACAACTCCTAAATGTAAGATCACAGCCGCGTGACCCGAACCGCGTAACTATCTAAGTCCCTCGAAACGATCATATCTCTACAACGTGCTGATTTATTGTAACGTATGTCTATTCTTTAGTCCCATTACTTCATCACAGGGTTGGGGATGAGGTGAGGTGAATTTATATGCCATGTTTTTACGGCCGGATGCACTTTCTGACGCGAACCTCAGTTGATGAGCTAATGAAGACGAAATGAATAATAATGAATTAAATTGGGTAAGGAGGACGAATAAACAGCACGGAAAAATGGGAATCCGCAGAAAACTATTCGCCAAACAGCCGACGTTGGAATTAGACCCCAAGCATCTCCAGAATGCAAAGCACGGCCCATAACCGTAACGCACGTTAACACGCTACGCGGCCACTCTGCTTGGCAGCGTGGTGATTTACTTTTTTACAATCTGCTTAACGTCGCGCCGACACAGATATGTCTTATGACGACGATGGGATGGGAAAGGGCTAGGAGTGGGAAGGATGCGGCCGTGGTCATAATTACGGCACAGCCACACGATTTGCCACTGAACACCATTTTCAGGGCTGCCGACAGTGGGGTTTGAACCCACTATCTCCCGGAAGCGCGGTGATTTAACATGCGTTCTTCAAGAGTAGTTACACAGTGCATCTGATCGTCTTAAACTGTTCACCTCATCGATGAGTTCGCATTTGATTTAAATATAAGGTCTCTTTGTGATCAGTGTCGTGTCTTCTGGCTCTACGGCTGAATGGTAAGCGTCTTGATCTTAGGTCATTGGGGCAATGGGTTAGATTCCCGGCTGGGTCGAACGATTTTAATCTTAAAATGGTTAATTCCCTTGGATTGGGAACTGCAAAACACACACACACACACACACACACACACACACACACACACACACACACACACACACGCACACACACACTCACTCACTCACTCACTCACTCACTCACTCACTCACTATACACGATACTATCTTCCACAACATTAAGGGGATTGTCTGGAGATAAACGGATATTTTTACCTAATGCATGAATTATCACGAAACTATGTGGGAATGTCACGTAAATAAAAGTAGGAATATCACGAAAATGTATTTCGTATACAACTATTAGTTTTAAAAAAATGCATTGGAATTTTTATTATTTTTAATCCAAATTTTGTTCCATGTTTCAAATGGCGGTCACTCTATGTGAGATTTGTGCTGGACAAAGCGGAGGTAGGACAGGGTTTCCTCCAGTCTTCCCTGACATCTTTAATTCCAGCAACACTCTCTAATATCATTTCATTTCACCTGTCAGTCAGTAATCATTGCCCCAGAGGCATGCGACAGGCTTCGGCAGCCGGCACAATTCCTACCCTCGCCGCTAGATGGGGGCTTCATTCATTCATTTAATTCCAGACTCGGTCAAATGACTGAAAACAAGCTGTGGTATTTTCAATCGGATTTTTTCATGAGATTTAATTGAGATGTTAATGAAAATTTGGTGTTAGGTAGATAATACTTCTTTAAAAAGTACTGTGTATCAATGTTTTCTGTACACAATTTATATAAGGAAACATATTGCACTAAAGTTTGTGTAATTTTATGTTCAAAAATGTTTGGATTTATAGATCCCTACTATTTGAAACTCTCGTCAGAGGGTTTGCCTTACAATGGCTACACCGGGCTAGATATAGCCACACGACATTGTTAGTGCAGTGACTAGTTCTTCACTTGCTACTCATGTTGCAATTGGAACGGTTGCTTTGACTATTTTAGGAACTCAAATATAACTACGTTGTGAAAATGTAACTCCTGTATCGTGTTCATTATTTTCCAATTCAGAGGCAAACTTCCATCGTTGTTGTCCATTTCCCGCATGGGAAATTGATATTATATTTCCAGCGATATCAAGAACATCGCGCTTTACCGATTTCGAAGTGGGATGAGTTTATTACACCATGGAGGAATCCCATGAACAATGAATCGAAATCCAGCCAAGGTATATGGTCTTACAAAGATTTCTGACTACCTGCTTTTGATAGAAAAGTGAGTATATTGTGATCAGCGTTATGGATCGTACCTTGTTTGATATCAGTTGCCGATGACCTAGATGCTAGGCCCCTTTAAACAATAACAATATCAGTTAACCTTTTCGAATGATGAATCTGCCCATATGCCTTGCGTGAGTATCATTCTTACCTCTCCCATCCAGTCTTAAATTCGTAGGAGGAGCAGAAATCGAACTCGTGAAGTAGTCTTCAATGCTAATCATACAAACAGAGAGATAATCTACTGGAATAATATCCCCAGCAAAATTAGGTGGAAACTATGAATCCTAATTCTGTTTCCGTCGGTTGCTTACTTCAGGGAGGATCTTCAAATGAACATAAAAATGCACGAACTTATTTTTAAGACTTATTCTACTTTGTTGATTGGGCAGCCACCACCACAGGTGTTTGGTAAAACAGCAACATGGTTCCATTCCCTATACATGAACACCATTATGACCAAAAGTGAGATTAAATAAGCCAAGCACGAAATCATTACATCAAGCAGTTAGGGGGAAAAAATGAGATTTTAAACCGATCTGCCCGTAAAAATGATTACCCCGGAACCGAACATGGTGGTCTATGACTTGATTGTCAAACCGTAGACCGTTCTAAACACTTTTAACTACCGTATAAATAGCAGCAAACGAGATTTCTTTCAAAGATCTGTGTTGTACGTTCGGAATCGTTAACGGAAAGAGGACTACTAGGCCTATATATCAGACTAGCAAGATACCCGTGCTTCGCTACGGTATTATACTGAAATTTCTAATTGAATGCTTATTGTTTTATATGTAATCCACCGAAATTCGCGATCTGACTCGTTTTCTGAGAGAATCCGCCAAAATTCGTGATCTGACTCGTTTTCTGATAGATTGCGGCAAGTTTCCTCCCATTTTTCAATCTTTTTTCCAGCAATCGTTTTCGTACTTCCCGGGGTAGGTTCAGGTATTCCACCCGGTCAGTTGGGTCCCTAAATCTCTGCCATCTTTTCCTATTAGCATTTTTAATATGGATCAAATCCTTCAGGAGATCCGGCGTGGGGTCGTTTTGGGTGCCTTGGCGGTACTGAACCCGCGGCCGGACTGCATTCTTAGTCATTACCCGTCCAGGACCCGTTTCGAGCGCGGTCCGCACATTTGACGACGGTCCAGACCATAATAATAATAATAATAATAATAATAATAATAATAATAATAATAATAATAATAATAATAATAATAATAATAATAATAAATATTATATATATATATATATATATATATATATTATATATATATTATTATATAAATATATTATAATAATAAATATTATTATTATTATTATTATTATTATTATTATTATTATTATTATTATTATTATTATTATTATTATTATTGTTACGGACTTATCCGTGGTAGTTAGAGGTGAAAGAAGGTGCCGGAATGAATAGATCTCAACTTACGAAATTAAAGTTAATTTAAAATTTAACAAAGGTTTTATTTTCTTTTCAAGATCAAGAAATAACAAGTATGACAGGTACTCAGTAGCATATCAACAAATTAAGAATGTACAATTACAATTTGTTAATGGTTTTGGGCTTCGAGCCCCCAGACACACAATCCTTGAGCAATGAGCCCAACTTTACTTATGTATAAGGTTCAACCAAGGGGCAGAAAACCCCAATCATACCAAGGAGCACTAGCTCCCAATTACCCAGAAAAGCCTCCTCGAGGCACACAGAAAATCTATTTTTAAGAAAGAGCAAACCTGCTCTCAAAGTTCAAGCTCATCAAAGGCCAAACCAAACTCCACCATCAAGCTGCCCTCCAGGCACACAAGAACAGGGGTAATAATACCCAATCTACTGAGGCCTATTAAGTAAAGAAACAGGTCAATTACATGGCCCAAAATTCTGAGTTGAATGGAGGCGTAACTTGCACTCCTAATACACCTTTTTAAAACCTATTTGGCTCTTAGGCCGCTTATGCAAGGGCTAATCCCATACTACGGAGGTGACACGATAGGAAAATTAATTACATTATGAAGCAAAGAAAAACAGTTATGAAAACGTAGTCACCTCAAAAATAATATGAGAGGGAGCTCGAGAGGGTTAGGCACTCTCTATCCCGATTTGTAGTTAAAGAGACGGAATTTATACCAAGTGTCTTTTACATTTTAAAGGAAGTTTACATGATAAAAGTTTCGAACCTGCCCCGAGGGTTAAACTGCTGAGCTAGCAAGCAAAGAAGTAATTAAAAGGCCATTACCTGATGGATGAACTGCCGCCAGAAGAAAGAGGCGCTTCCCGCCCCCTGCTATATAATCACACAAGGAAAGATGTTACTGAAGTGGCCCGGAGACAAGAAAATCAGCAGTTTATATACCCTCGCGGAAAATTCGAGACGTTTCATGAATGAGAACCCACCCCCCCCTCAATTTTATTGGCTAGGATCAAGCAACATATCCATATCGGAGAAGACATACGTAATTGGTCAAAAATTAATTAGAGAAATTCGGGATTGGCTAAATTCAAAACAAGCGGAAGGAGAAGGGTTATACTGCCAACCCAAAAAATGACTGAAAGAAATTTAACAAAGAACAAACTTATGAACACAAAATTTCTAAAAAAAAAAAAAAAAAAAAAAAAAAAACCAGTTCCTTCACTTCGCACCAGGGTGCACAATTGTAATTCTTCAGTAGTGCCATCTAGAAGAGAATGTTCACACTTCTCAATACAGAGAAAACAAATATAAATCGAAAAAGACACAGTTCAGAACTCCACAAAATTTTCAATAGCGACATCATCTGAGAAACTTTAGAATGAACATGGTTGTTAAAGTTCAGGCTTCCTCCAGTAGAGGAGTTTCAACTGGCGCAATGTTTGAATTAGCGGTGCAGAGGTGTACCGCCCGGTACAATTATTATTATTATTATTATTATTATTATTATTATTATTATTATTATTATTATTATTATTATTATTATGTGTTCTGGCTCCCACAGTAAGATGAAAGACCGCTACTTGGCGGTAAATTACATCGGCTGCCTTGTTATTGTTGACATTGTGACCAGCACCATTGTCGCGCGCATGCTAGTGTGCGGGATTTCTGGCGATACGAATGACATACTTCCGTGCATTAGTGACCTTATTATAGAGGTGAACAATATGACGGTCAATCTCATTCCTATCGTTTACTTCAAATGTGTTTAAATTTTTACTTATATGCCAGTAAAATCTACTGTAATCTAAGAACGTTCTCCGAAGGAAAAGATGGCTGTTGAAAAAGGAACCCGCGAAAGATTAAAAATGATCGGTTTATGATCAGAATAAGTACAACGAAAATCTACAGCCTGTTTCCAGTCATTCGACAGGGTCAGGAATGGAGTGAATAAAGCCCCATCTAGCGGCGACAATAGGAATTGTGCCGGCTGCCGAAGCACTCCTCTGGTGCAATGATCGATGAATGACAAATGAAACGAAATATTGGACAGTGTTGCTAGAATGAATGATGACAAGGAAAACCGGAGTGTCTGGAGAAAAACCTGTCCCGCTTCCGTTTTGTCCAGCACGAATGTCACATGCAGTGACCGGGATTTGAACCACGCAACCCAGCTGTGAGAGGCCGGTGCGCTGCCGCCTGAGCAACGGAGGCTTCTTATAAGTACATTATGAACAGTTAAATCAATTGGTCTCACCTCATTTTACACATCACCTCCGCTAGGTTTATTTACACCCCCCCCCAAAAAAAAGAAGGCGTGTTTCTTTATGTTTAAAGGAGATTCCAAACACCAATGTTCACGTCTATTACCTTCAGTTTTGATATATAAGTATCTCCATAAAATAATTCACTTTTTTGCTTTCGTTCACACACTTGCCCCCAAGTGAATTTTCCGGCAAAAAATGCTTGTTTCTTTAATAATAAGGATCTTCTAAATACCAATTACGACGACTCTAACTTCTTCAGTTTTTGATTTATGTGTCCTCATGAAATGAATTCAACTCCTTTTCAGTCCCTCCCCCCGAGATGGTTTCCCCCAAAAACGCGTTCTTTTTGTTTTTACAGGAGACCCAAATACCAATTTTCACGTCTGCAGCAACTCTAGTTTTTATTAGATGTATGTATTCTCATACAATTAAGTCAATTAATTTTTTATTCTTTCACCCCCCCCCCCCTTTATTGGATTTTCCGAGAATACGTGTTTCTTTACTTTTAAAGCAGATTCCAAATATCCAATTTTACGTCTGTAACATCTTCATTTTGGAGATATCAGTAGCCTAATTAAAAGAATTCAACACCATTTTCAGTCACTTTTTCACCCCCCCCCCCCTTTTCCACCCAAGTGGTATTTCCGAAAATTAAAAATACACGTTTCTTTATATTTAAGAGATAAAAAGATACCATTCTTCACTTCTGAAACATGTTAAGTTTTTGGAGATGTACTGTAGAAGTTCTCATTTTAAAATTTCACCCATTTTTTGTTCCCCTTAAGTGGAGTTTGCAAAAACAAATCACCTATGTTTCTTTACATTTACAGGAGATTCCAAATACCCACTTTTTACGTCTGTAACATTTTACGTTTCTCAGATATTCTGTAGATATAGTCCTTCAAATAATTCACCCCGATATGTCACTCCTGTTTAACCGCCATTAATTGGATTTTCCAAAAGCAAAAAATTACGCGTTTCTTTATTTTTAGAAGAGATCCCATATACAAATTTCCAGTTCTGTAATATCTTCAGTTTCTGAGATACATGTATCCTCATTAAAGGCATTCAACCCATTATTCACCCCTTTACACCCCTCCTATTGGGATTTACAGAAAACCAAAAGTACGTGTTCCTTTATTTTTAAAGGAGATTCGAAATACCAATTTTAACATCCGTAAACTTTTAAAGTTTTACGATGTAGACACACTCATTTTAAAATTTCACCCACCCCCCATTTTCACCCCGATTACTTGGATTTTCTAAAAACGGAAAAAACTGTTACTTTATTTTAAAGTATATCCCAAATACCAATTTTAAGGTCTGTAATATCTTCTGGTTCTGAACTATAAATAGCCTCATTAAAGGCATTCAACCTCTTTTTAACCCTCCCTTCCTATTGGGATTTTCCGAAAACAAAAATACGTGTTTCTTTATTTTTAAATGAGATTCTAAATACCAGTTTTTACATCTATAGACTTTGAAAGTTTTGAGATATAGATACACTCATTTTAGAAATTCACCCCCTTTTAACCCCCCCATTAATTGGATTTTCTAAAATCAAAAGAAATACGTGTTTCTTTACTTTTAAAGGAGATCCCAAATACCATTTTTCAGGTCTGTAATATCTTCAGGTTCTGAAAAATAAGTAGCCTCATTAAATGCATTCAACCACTATTTCACCCTTTTCCACCCTTCCCATTGGGATTTTCCGAAAATAAAAAACCGTGTTTCTTTATTTTTAAAGGAGATTCGAAATACCAATTTTTACATCCGTAAACTGTTAAGGTTTTAAGATGTAGACACACTCATTTTAAAATCTCACCCCCCCCCCCATTTTCACCCCGATTATTTGGATTTTCCAAAAACGGAAAAAACTGTTACTTTATTTTAAAGTATATCCCAAATACCAATTTTCAGGTCTGTAATATCTTCTGGTTCTGAACTATAAATAGCCTCATTAAAGGCATTCAACCTCTTTTCAACCCTCCCTTCCTATTGGGATTTTCCGAAAACAAAAATACGCGTTTCTTTATTTTTAAATGAGATTCTAATTACCAGTTTTTACATCTATAAACTTTAGAAGTTTTGAGATATACACTCATTTTAAAAATTCACCCCCTTTTCACCCCCCTAATTGGATTTTCCAAAAACAAAATATAAGTGTTTCTTTATTTTTGAAGAAGATCCCAAACACCAATTTTTAGGTCTGTAATATCTTCAGTTTCTGAGATATAAGTATCCTCATTAAAGGCATTCACCGAGCTAGAAAGCTGCAGTCGCTTAAGTGCGGCCAGTATCCAGTAATCGGGAGATAGTGGGTTCGAGCTCCACTGTCGGCAGCCCTCAAGATGGTTTTCCGTGGTTTCCCATTTTCGCACCAGGCAAATGCCGGGGCTGTCCTTAATTAAGGCCACGGCCGCTTCCTTCCACTTCCTAGGCCTTTCCTCTCCCATCGTCGCCATGACACATATCTGTGTCGGTGCGACGTAGAACACAATAGCATTAAAGTCATTCAAACCATTTTTCACCCCTTTTCACCCCTCCTATTGGGATTTTCCGAAAACAAAAAAATACATGTTTCTTTATTTTAATGAAAATTGTGAATGCCAATTTTTACATCCGTAAACTTTAAACGTTTTAAGATTTAAATGCACTCATTTAAAAAATTCACCCCATTTCGCCCTCCCATTAATTGGATTTTCCAAAAACAAAAAGTACGAGTTTCTTTATTTTTAAAAGAGATCAAAACTACCAATTTTCAGGTCTGTAATATCTTCAGTTTCTGAGATAAGTACCGGTATCCTGTTTAAAGGCATTCAACACCTTTTTCACCCTTTTTCACCCCTCCTATTGGGATTTTCTGAAAACAAAAAATACGTGTTCCCTTATTTTTAAGGAAGATTCTAAATACCAATTTCTACATCTGTAAACTTGTAAAGTGTTCAGATATAGATACACTCATTTTAAAATTTCACCCCCTTTTCACCCCCTTAGAAACGGAATATCCAAAAATCCTCTCTTAGTGAGCACTTACATGTTAATATGAATGTATCTCCAAAATTTTATTTCTTTATGTCCAGTAGTTCTGGCTCGGCGATTATGAATCAGTCTGTCAGTCAGTCAGTCAGTCAGGACAAGTTATTTTATATATATAGATTTAATTCAATTTTATGAAGGCGTTCAACATTTGATGGAAAAGAATGAGATTTTCTTTTTCTTTCTTGTCTCAAAATTCTCTTAAGTGGATTTTTTAATTTTCAAAATGTTAATTTCAGGTTAAGTTATAAGTCGAAATTCCTCGGATCACCTTTACAGGAGTTTGTGTTTTAATCCTTGAATATTGTTTCATTTTATATGCTAAGTGACAGAGTATAAGAAATAAAAGGGTGACTGATCTAGAAAATACCCAGTTTAATATCTTGCCTTGTGCATTACAATAATACTATTTTTATTAATAATAATAATAATAATAATAATAATACTGTAATAATAATCGTATTGTCCCCGTGAAAATTGGCGATTTTACGAATACTTTAACAAGTGGAAAGCAAAGATTTTATTGTCTGCTTGAAGCCGCAACACATCACTTGGGAACTTGTGGCGAGCCGTGAACGAGTTTTTTTTTGTCGTTCAGAGGGGTGCGATACGTCACCGGCAAGACTGTGTCAAGGTTATAGCTAACCACGTGACTGCCTTCGCACGCGCGACTCAGCCTGTTTCTAGAATAGTCTGCGCAAATTAAAGGTGATCATCAGCCAATTACCGTACTCGCTGAAGGACACGCCTTCCTGGGCTAATTAGATATAAAAGGCCTTGCTTCGAGTGAATCGTTCTCTTAATGCTTAATGCTCTTCTCTTTACGCTCTTCTTAATGCTTGTTCGCTGCGTGAGACATCACCGGACCACGTGGAAGGAGAAATTTCAAGACAAGTCGACGCCCGTTCTACCAGAATTTAGTCTGATAATTAGTGAATTCTGTGGAATAAAAACGTCTAGGAGCCAAGTTAAGTGTGACAGTGTAGACGAGCTGTTTATATTCTGCGTGTGCTTGTACAAAATACTCAATTTTGTTATCTCAGTTACAGCTTGTGACCAGCAATCAACGAAGACGTCTTGGAATTGAAGATCTCAAGATGAAGAATTCCGCAACTACCAACATCATTTCATCGAGGAACATCCATCGCAGAGCCTCCATGGAGCTGTAAAAATGTAAGGCGTCTCTGGTAATTGGAAGAAGACTGGCCGGAGTATGCTGAAATAATTGACTGTCGACGGGAATCGAACTCTACAAAAACTTGAGTACCTTTTTAATTTAATTTATCTGTCCTATCTTTTGTACAACTAGAGGTCTTTCTTCTTAAGTCGTAGATCTATCAGTTTGCTGTAGTTAGAAATATTTCATTTTCCTACTTCTTAAGGTGTCATGGTAGACTAGGTACGTGTGAATGAGATTTTGAAATCTATTAGAGTAGACATGTAGGTTGTCTTTGACTGACTTCCCATGCTTAAGGAGCTTAAGTTTAATAATCACTGACCACACGATAAATCTACTTTATTTGTAATATTGAAAGTTACCGGACGGAAAACTTGCGTGTACATTTTGAGTGAATAGGGTCGAACCTAGTGTCTTTTAAAATCACTTGCTGTTTTTTATGATGAAGTCATCTAATTTTACGACATTCCAGGAGAATCAGTAGATGTAATAATCACTTAAATAATAATAATATTGATTAAAGATCGGGTAAAACAGAAGTAAACGCTCGTGAGCCATAAAACTATTGTAGAGTTCCTAAATGTGAGATAGAATGTGCTCTGTTCATGAAGGGTCTGGAATATGGCCTATCCTGAGGGATATTTGTTGCATAATTGTGTAAATGATGAATTAGTGGTGATATTGATTTATTCTTGTGTATTTGGAGCGCAAGATAGATTATAATTAGTGGAGCACGTGTTTGTGAATGTATTTCACAGGTAGGAAGTAAAAATAATGCGAGTAAGGCTCACGCTTGCGGTAAATTCAACCTGTAGCCCACATGATGGTAGTGCTTATGGATTTTACTAGAATCTTCCATTATAATCTCATGAATTAGATGAACTTGCGCTGATATGTGAAATGTATTTCTACCAAGTGATACTCATGACTTCGATCACTAGCCACCATTAATGTAAGAGAATTTCTGTGCACGAATTATTTTTGCGAGACATTACGCGTCCCGACCATCGATAAAAATCATAACTAAAATTGCCAAGTCAGGATTCGTTGTAAATAGTGTATATAAAACGTGTTTCCCTAGTGTGAATGTATGTGTAAATGTGTATATTTCTCTTGTGCCATGTTTATTTCATTTAATTTTGATCTGGTTGCGCACTCGCCGTGACGCGGATCACATTCATCGTTGTGTGTTGCCTTAAGAAATAATTTCATGCCCTTAAGGGAAAGTTTAATTAAATTAAGTCAAGGAAGACTAGGAAGGAATTTAATTTTATTTGCGAGATTTAAAAGGAAAGATCATCTCGTTACTTTGTAAAGGCACTCGATTTGTAACAAAATTTATTTAACTAGCTCACACGTTGGTAATGTAAATTTCTAAAAATCTGAAATACTTTAAAATTAATTTGAATAGAAATGAAATGCAAAGATTAGAGGTAGAAACTTTGTCAGCCGCATGATTGCTTTAAAACATTGTAAAAATAAGTCATTAATAATTAATCAAAAATCATTACTCTGAAATATTAATGATGAACATTAGATAAATGATGCGGTGGAGAATTAGTAAGAACGCGATCGTGTTACAATGAAACAGGTTAATTGAATGATAATAATAATAATAATAATCGAGATAATAATTAATTGATTTAAGAATTTTGGAAACAGTTTTTCTTTGCTACTGAAGTTCACGTTAGTGTCATTAACCATTATTAAATATTGTAAATGACTAATTCAGTTGTGTACATCGTAAAGACCACGTGTTGAGGCAACTTTAAATTGGTGAAACTTTGAACACATGTTTATTTAGTTCTTTCAGTCAAATGTTTGGTTTAAAAAGGCAAGTGGCCTAATTACTTCTTTGGTTTCATTTACAGCACAGTAGAGCTGGAGATGTGAACACAAGTCACTCTAAATCGAGGAAGAAACCCGATATTATGAAAGCTCTGTTATGTAAAAAGGAAATATTAGCAAGAATATTTTGTTGTTTAATTGCTTATGTGAATAAATGTCAGAGTGTTGTTTTAATATTTCTTTTTATCCTGCTTGGTCATCAATCCTTACAACCCTTAAATGCCTCTAGAAAGTGATAGCCAACGATCGAACGGTCCACCTTGGGACTCATCGCTCGATGGCTGGGCTTAGCTCGGGAAAAATGGGGGCATTTAAGATGGCTTAATCCAAGCGTGGGGCTCGAGATTGGCTTATCCAAGCTCGAAAATGATCTTGTGCTGTCCAGTGTTTATGACATTGACAAGATCAGATGACCAATTAAATTAGGCTGACTCTGACACATTTATTCGCCCAAATTCTTGTGGCTAACATAAGCACATGTTAAATGTAACTTGTATGAATATTGTTAAAAACAAATTCTTGCTGGTAATTAGAAATTTGAATTTGCTGCGATGATAATTAATTAAAGTTAGATTCATAATTGCGACCGATATTGGTGAAAATTTGGAACTTTCATGATATCGACAAATCGGTGCCTTCACAAATTTGATAGAGTTCGATTCCCAATATTTCAGTAGCCCGGTTAGAATCCTTCCAATACCAGAATAGCCATTTAATGAATAATTGTAACTATGGAGGACTTAAGGCAGATGTTGTTGGCAATGGAGGAGAGGATCAATGCTAACTTAGAACAAAAACTTAATGAAAATCAGGCTCACCTAGAGGAAAAACTTAGCGGAAATCAGACTAACTTAGAGAAAGGACTCTTTGAACTCAATAATAGTCAAGCTAACTTAGAGAAAGGACTCTTTGAACTCAATCATAGTCAAGCTAACTTAGAGAAAAACCTAGAGAAAAAATTTAGTGACACTCAGGTACACTTAGAAAAAGGACTTAGTGATCTCAGTGACGCACAAATAAACCTCGAAAAATCTCTCGGGGAAGCTATTGAAGAAAAGTTGACGGACATTAAAAACCAAACTGAGGAAGGTTTAGGAAAAATATGTTCGGACATTAAACTTTTTAACGGCAAGCTAGCCTCAATGCAGAGCGAGCTCGTAATAGTCAAAAATGATTTCGCTACTATGAAAAAGGAGGTAAACGAAAACATTGCCAAGTCTATGGCGGGCATGTCCAATGAATTCAGTGAACGACTGGCAAACGTTCAACAGGACATATTAACTGGAATCGACAAATACAAGGGCGAAGTTGAACAATCATTCCTGAATATTGAGGAAAAGATTGACACAAATTCAGAGGACCTTAAGGTTACGAAAACGGCTTGGGCGAAGAAATTCATTGGATTAAACGAGAAGCTACAACAAGTCGAAAAGGGCATTCTCGACAAAATCGAGACATCCCAAGTCGATACCTCGGAACGGATGGATTATATCCACGAGTCGCTTGAGGATAGTTGGGGCGAAATAAAAACCATTAAAACCACCCTGATGAATGCCATACATAAGGTCACGACTGAGTCAAAAACTGAAACCGAAGGGATTCGAAAGGAGTACACGGATGGAATTAAGGAGCTTGTACATGAAATGCATCTCCTGAAAATCCAGAACGAGAACACTAGCAAGGTCACCAACTCATTGCTAGAAAAGCAGGCATTACTGGAGCAACGTGTAACCGGCACGGGTCTGACGTCAACTCCACTTGCAACTGCAGGGACAGGCGCTGCGAATACAATCGACATTTCTTCAGAGCCGACAGTAAATGCGTCTCAAATGAATACAACCGGCCAGACGCAAATAGTAAATATAATTCGTCTTCACGAAGACCAACCCAAGAAATTCAATAACGTTAGAGGAAACGTGACTCCGAAAGGCTTTATTCGGGAACTGCAGGATTACTTTCGCGATGCGAAAATTCCACCAGAAAGGCAGCTAAGAGTCACCGAAAAATTCCTGGAAGACTCAGTTCATACCTGGTTTGTCGCATTTCGATTTCCGTTTGACGATTTCGAAAGTTTCAAGAAAGCATTCCTGGAGAAGTACTGGAATAGCGACGTCCAATACAACCTTAGGACGGAGTTATACGCCAGGAAATATGCATCATCTACGCCCACGAGATATGCGGACTTCCTATCCAGCCAATTAAGAAAATTAAGGGAACTAGACTCACCGCCATCAGAACCTGAGTTGGTTAAGTTGATCACCCGACAGTTACCACCAGATGTGCAGAGGATCATGATAGCCTCAAATACGCAATCTGCAATTCAGGCTGAGGCGTTGTTAAGACAATTAGACATGACGTCCAAAGAACCAGTTCGTCAGGGACGAAACTCGGAACCTCAGATCCATCAGGTAACAACGAATAAGGAGGAAGAATCGAAATCAGTCAACCAAGGGAGAACGTGGAAACGTAACCCTGGAGGGCAAGATTCACCTCATGATCGATCGCCCGTACGCAGAAATAGACCCATTAGAAACTGGGAATATTCCAGACGTAACGAGAGGAAGCGTCCATACTCAGATTACCGAAGGAGCTGGAACCGAAACCAGGACTTCCGCCACTCAAGAGGAAGGAGAGACTGGCGAGAAGAAGAAAAGGAAAAATATTTAAAAGACCTTCAAAACTCGACGCAGGAAAACGAACGATGGCGAAGAGCAATCCAAACCCAGGATACCAACCCTGATATCGTGGGAGCGGAAAGCCTTCAATACCAAGAGGCCAAGGCTCGGGGAAGCCAACATAACAACTCGAGTCAGGAGCACAGCCAAGGTGCCATTAAGAAAAGACCTCATCTTCAATGAGAAGAGATAGAACGAATCCTGAAGGCAAGATCAGCAAACTTCAAGAAGGAAGTGCGATACAGGTCGACGCGTGGACTCTATCGAACACCTACACCACTAGCTGACACCGTGTAACCGTCTGTTAAAAGGGAAAAAATAAGTTACTGAAGATAGAAATAAAACTTGAGGAACACCCTGTATGGAGAGACTAGGCTACTGGATGCCAGGAGCGGAACGAGGAACTCTGAGTCTCACACCTATCGCGAGCTCAACTAAGTTACTACCAGGTGATTCAACAACCAATTTTCCGGAACAATAGTAATGGACACTGTTATGTAATAATTTCATCTACAAATGAAATTATATTCCAACCAAGGGAGAGATGTCCCCGTGAAAATTGGCGATTTTACGAATACTTTAACAAGTGGAAAGCAAAGATTTTATTGTCTGCTTGAAGCCGCAACACATCACTTGGGAACTTGTGGCGAGCCGTGAACGAGTTTTTTTTTGTCGTTCAGAGGGGTGCGATACGTCACCGGCAAGACTGTGTCAAGGTTATAGCTAACCACGTGACTGCCTTCGCACGCGCGACTCAGCCTGTTTCTAGAATAGTCTGCGCAAATTAAAGGTGATCATCAGCCAATTACCGTACTCGCTGAAGGACACGCCTTCCTGGGCTAATTAGATATAAAAGGCCTTGCTTCGAGTGAATCGTTCTCTTAATGCTTAATGCTCTTCTCTTTACGCTCTTCTTAATGCTTGTTCGCTGCGTGAGACATCACCGGACCACGTGGAAGGAGAAATTTCAAGACAAGTCGACGCCCGTTCTACCAGAATTTAGTCTGATAATTAGTGAATTCTGTGGAATAAAAACGTCTAGGAGCCAAGTTAAGTGTGACAGTGTAGACGAGCTGTTTATATTCTGCGTGTGCTTGTACAAAATACTCAATTTTGTTATCTCAGTTACAGCTTGTGACCAGCAATCAACGAAGACGTCTTGGAATTGAAGATCTCAAGATGAAGAATTCCGCAACTACCAACATCATTTCATCGAGGAACATCCATCGCAGAGCCTCCATGGAGCTGTAAAAATGTAAGGCGTCTCTGGTAATTGGAAGAAGACTGGCCGGAGTATGCTGAAATAATTGACTGTCGACGGGAATCGAACTCTACAAAAACTTGAGTACCTTTTTAATTTAATTTATCTGTCCTATCTTTTGTACAACTAGAGGTCTTTCTTCTTAAGTCGTAGATCTATCAGTTTGCTGTAGTTAGAAATATTTCATTTTCCTACTTCTTAAGGTGTCATGGTAGACTAGGTACGTGTGAATGAGATTTTGAAATCTATTAGAGTAGACATGTAGGTTGTCTTTGACTGACTTCCCATGCTTAAGGAGCTTAAGTTTAATAATCACTGACCACACGATAAATCTACTTTATTTGTAATATTGAAAGTTACCGGACGGAAAACTTGCGTGTACATTTTGAGTGAATAGGGTCGAACCTAGTGTCTTTTAAAATCACTTGCTGTTTTTTATGATGAAGTCATCTAATTTTACGACATTCCAGGAGAATCAGTAGATGTAATAATCACTTAAATAATAATAATATTGATTAAAGATCGGGTAAAACAGAAGTAAACGCTCGTGAGCCATAAAACTATTGTAGAGTTCCTAAATGTGAGATAGAATGTGCTCTGTTCATGAAGGGTCTGGAATATGGCCTATCCTGAGGGATATTTGTTGCATAATTGTGTAAATGATGAATTAGTGGTGATATTGATTTATTCTTGTGTATTTGGAGCGCAAGATAGATTATAATTAGTGGAGCACGTGTTTGTGAATGTATTTCACAGGTAGGAAGTAAAAATAATGCGAGTAAGGCTCACGCTTGCGGTAAATTCAACCTGTAGCCCACATGATGGTAGTGCTTATGGATTTTACTAGAATCTTCCATTATAATCTCATGAATTAGATGAACTTGCGCTGATATGTGAAATGTATTTCTACCAAGTGATACTCATGACTTCGATCACTAGCCACCATTAATGTAAGAGAATTTCTGTGCACGAATTATTTTTGCGAGACATTACGCGTCCCGACCATCGATAAAAATCATAACTAAAATTGCCAAGTCAGGATTCGTTGTAAATAGTGTATATAAAACGTGTTTCCCTAGTGTGAATGTATGTGTAAATGTGTATATTTCTCTTGTGCCATGTTTATTTCATTTAATTTTGATCTGGTTGCGCACTCGCCGTGACGCGGATCACATTCATCGTTGTGTGTTGCCTTAAGAAATAATTTCATGCCCTTAAGGGAAAGTTTAATTAAATTAAGTCAAGGAAGACTAGGAAGGAATTTAATTTTATTTGCGAGATTTAAAAGGAAAGATCATCTCGTTACTTTGTAAAGGCACTCGATTTGTAACAAAATTTATTTAACTAGCTCACACGTTGGTAATGTAAATTTCTAAAAATCTGAAATACTTTAAAATTAATTTGAATAGAAATGAAATGCAAAGATTAGAGGTAGAAACTTTGTCAGCCGCATGATTGCTTTAAAACATTGTAAAAATAAGTCATTAATAATTAATCAAAAATCATTACTCTGAAATATTAATGATGAACATTAGATAAATGATGCGGTGGAGAATTAGTAAGAACGCGATCGTGTTACAATGAAACAGGTTAATTGAATGATAATAATAATAATAATAATCGAGATAATAATTAATTGATTTAAGAATTTTGGAAACAGTTTTTCTTTGCTACTGAAGTTCACGTTAGTGTCATTAACCATTATTAAATATTGTAAATGACTAATTCAGTTGTGTACATCGTAAAGACCACGTGTTGAGGCAACTTTAAATTGGTGAAACTTTGAACACATGTTTATTTAGTTCTTTCAGTCAAATGTTTGGTTTAAAAAGGCAAGTGGCCTAATTACTTCTTTGGTTTCATTTACAGCACAGTAGAGCTGGAGATGTGAACACAAGTCACTCTAAATCGAGGAAGAAACCCGATATTATGAAAGCTCTGTTATGTAAAAAGGAAATATTAGCAAGAATATTTTGTTGTTTAATTGCTTATGTGAATAAATGTCAGAGTGTTGTTTTAATATTTCTTTTTATCCTGCTTGGTCATCAATCCTTACAACCCTTAAATGCCTCTAGAAAGTGATAGCCAACGATCGAACGGTCCACCTTGGGACTCATCGCTCGATGGCTGGGCTTAGCTCGGGAAAAATGGGGGCAGTATGGCATCATCTACTGTGTGTAACCATTTTTGTTTGACGCAATTTCGGCTGTGTGATAGTACATTCCACCTTTCCCTTTTATTGCTTCTGATGAAAAACTGAAAATCTATTCGACGACTTATTGCTTATTGAAAAAATTATCAGGATAAACACCAACTGTAGCACCAGGGAGTTTTTACCAGCCAGTATTCTACGACATCGAGTGGTGAATGGACACTTTCATCCTTTCATTAAGTCCAGCTACCACGTCCAGGTTGGAGGCCGTTGTCTTGGAATCACTCTAACTCGGATACCTTAAATTTCGAGTCCCTAATTAATGATCTACAGCACTCAGCCTGAGACAGATAAGGTATAAAGTACTTTGCTGGATAAATATTCATCAGTAGTAAAAATGAAGGACAACTCTCTTCCTCAAATTCACCAGTTTTTGGACATTTAATCATATCGATTATTTACGTTGACACCAATATTAATGGATGCACATAAGTGGTTAAATACGTAAACCACCATGATCTATCACCTCTGCATTGATCTCTGTTCTGTTCCATTTTCACATCAAACCAGAGCAGGGTCATCACCATGTCCCTTTACTGACATTAGACGGGAACTCTGATCAGTCAGAGTATCCCAACATGAGTTGTATGATGGCAGGGATGGTGTAAATCTGGTCAAACATCGAGCTGCGTAGAGTCATCTGACTTGTATGTCAAAAAGACTTTTCAACACCCAAAAAGATGATAGCAGACAACCTCAGTTACTACAAACGGGTATCGTACTGAGCCCATAATTCTACCTTGCTAAAAATTTCAACTCTAAAGTGAAGTGCATCCATATTTTTAACGCAAGCTCATCTCGCGTTCTGTGGCGTGACAACTCACACCGGGAAGCCGCCCATTAAGTCGAACAAGGTCGGAACATTTCGGAAGACCTCGGGTAATTAACAATGAAATTCTGGATAATAACCCTCATTGCGAGAGATTTCGGCACTGTCATTAACAAAGAAACTCGTAATCAAGAATTTTGGGAAGTATCTGATGAAGCTAAGGTCCACGGGGTGGAAATGTATTAAATTAGGCTTGGAGAGAAGTTGGCATATATCTTGACCGAGATGAACTCACGTGTCAAGGACATGCAAGCAAAATGCGCGGGAAACATCGTGCACAAAATTAATTACGCCCGGTAAAGAAACAGGAGAAATCAGAATACAACATAATCACGAATGGAAAAATTGGTGGAATCTCTGGGGTGAGTCTCGAAGAAATCGGTTCAGTGGTCATCAAATGGAATGATTGCACAACAATAGATAACGCCAAGCATAGCGTCCCTTCTACATGCATAAATACTCCCTCCTCGACCAAGATCGTCAGTCATCATTCCGTGGTCCAAGAGTATAAGTTTGCGTCAGGCGACATTAAGAAGAAAGCTTAAACTGGGAAAAATAGACTTGTAGAATCTCTAAAGCCAGTTGGATACCTGAACTTCTTATAGAAAGACAGCGGATTCATAGACAGTTCTTACGAATTACTGCGGACGAGGTTATTTATGGCAATCGGTAAGGCAGGGCTTCTGGCGGAGATAAGTTTGTGTCTCACGGTCAGTCTCACCTGTAAAACATCTGGATAAGATGGAGTTGGAAGATTTCGCATACTGTAATAGTTGATTTCTCGACGCGAAGCGTTTCGGTTTAACTGTTGTATAAGGGTACACAATAAAAATTTGGTCGAGTTTTAGATGTAAAAACGATTTTAAGTTGTGTTGCTTCAAGCCGAGTGCAGAATCTGTGTATTTATAAGGCAGTGCTTTAAGCGAAGAATGTGTCCTGCAATTATATTTTCTTTTCATTTTTTCGTTATTCACATTATTTATGTGAGGCATTGATCTACCGATCACGTATTGTTTGGTTTAATGGGACAAGTGCAGGTAGACAGATTTATAATTTTATTCGTAGTTATAGAAAATTGGAAAAATTTTCTTTTTTAATATTGCGGACTTGTATTTAACAAATTTAACGACGTAATCGTTTAATAACCTGAAAGTTGGTTTAGTAAGAACATTTTCAAGCGATTTATTGCTTTTCTTTAACTTCTTGTTTGGCATTTGTTCTAAATGTATTATGATGTAATGTTTCCATGCATTTCGCAATTTTGTTCCTTCAGAACGATGTAACGTAAGATCTCGTCGGATCAATTGTTGTTGGTTCCTTCTGAACATCTGTTTGGGGTGATGCGTGTTTCAGCATCGGGATTCCTCAGTAACTTAAGGGTGTCATGAGATGACAATACATGGTGGAATTTTATTTCTGAATGTCACAATTGCTGTTAATCTGTAATGAACACCATGCTTTCAAGTAATATTTCGCAACCTATCCAAAGCAACTGATGGTCGGTTTGATTCGATTAAGGATCCATTCAGGGGGTGTTTCAATATCCGTTTAGGGTAGTCGACTGGTGGATAACCTTAATTAAATGGAAATCTGGAATTCTACTTGTTGAAGGTCAGATTTTCCACGGGTCGTGTCGATTAACTCTGTTGTCGTTTGGATAAATGGTGCCCGATTTTCAGGTTCCATTTTCGTTTTCTGGTTTTTGCTGTCCACGAATGTTACACTACGTTTTCATTCTTTGAATGACAATAATAATTAATTTCAGTAAAACTTTACCACTCACGTTATGCATTGTGACTGCGTTGAAACATGTGAAAATTTTAAGTGACCTTTCTTACATGTTTAATCAATAAATTATCGTGATTTACATTGAATAAATTATAGTAAGCACATTTTAGCTTCTCATTTGAAGTAGTTATGCTCTCCTCTGAACAGTATCGTTTGGTCAATGAAGTGACAGAACAAAAAAAAGCACGCAACGACCCCAAGATCCAAGAGTACTGTATTGCTCTTCTGAAGCAGCCGAGGCAGACGACCAAAAATGGAACGGTGAGTTCAAGGGTTTAGTACTATTGAAAGATTACTTCAGACCGAGCTCGATAGCTGAAGTCGCTTAAGTGAGGCCAGTGTCCAGTATTCGGGAGATAGTAGGTTCGAACCCCACTGTCGGCAGCCCTGAAAATGGTTTTCCATGGTTTCCCATTTTCACACCAGGCAAATGCTGGGGCTGTACCTTAATTAAGGCCACTGCCGCTTCCTTCCCACTCCTAGCCCTTCCCTGTCCCATCGTCGCCATAAGACCTATCTGTGTCGGTGCGACGTAAAGCAAGTAGCAAAAAAAAGGTTACTTCAGATTTAGCGAGTCCCCCTCATTTGATCTGACATCCGCAAATATCCTTCATTTTGGACCATTGAAGAAGTAACTAGGTAGAAAACCACTGCGAGCGATCACGAAGTTCAGCGAGGAATCATGCTCCGTTGTCATGCGCTTTATACTAATTTTTTGTATGCCGAGATGGATTTCATAGTATAACGTTAAAACTAATGCATATATAGGTGTGAAGACTATGTGTAAGGTTAATATGGCTAATTCTCTACCATCATTATAAGCACATGTGGGATTTGAGAAAATGAATGCAATAAGAAATATTGTTACCTTACTTATTGAATCAACCTCGTTTGAAATACGAGACATATGTCTTAGAATAGGCTATGTGGTAAGGTGATATTCTTTAATTTAATTGCAAAGGAGGCGAATTAAATTTAATAAGTGTATTTTATATAAATCACTATGGTCTGTGATTGAGCTGTCACCTTCTAAAAATAAAAATAGCATTCCATGCGAGGAAAATTTGGGATATAGCACACTGTACCTCGTGCCATTCTTTATACATACATGTTAACACGATGAAACATGGGAATCTGTGAGTATATCGGGCGTGAAAACTCAGCCTCTCACCGAGGTGGTCACAATTCAAATCCATGAGCAATTCTTTAAATGAAATGTCCGGTCGCTGTGGTTCGAATTCCATATAAACCAATAACGATATCATTTGTACAATGGACTCTGAGGTATAGAAGGTTTTCTTGCAATTTCACGTGCTGTTATCCTGAAACTAGGAGTTTTCACTTGAAATTACCTTTAAATGTCACCAACGTTAGCCGGTATCAAGCACGTTATCTGGAAAATAGAAAGCTAATGACTAACTGCACCTCTAACGTAGTGTCTATGCAAAGCTGTAAGATAGTCTAACTTTAATCAAAAGACGCTAATCTCGATAGTGGCTTCGTGAATGGTAAGTAGTGTGTTATTTCAGGGTTTCAGGACTAATAATTGAGGAAATTGGAAATTAGGAGGTTTTCCTTAGATGGCTGTACTTTATTACAATACATGGAAAACTGCGCCTAGAGCTATGTTTTTCCATACCTGTATACTTTTTTCAGATATTTCATGCTTACTAAAATCCCATAACCCTAATTATGTAAAAAAATAAATTTCTTATCCTCTTACGAAATATTGCCATCAATCTTACTCTTCCTCCGATAAGTCTACATTCTCGGGTTTGCTTCAACATGCTCCAAGACAAGACTACAAAACGAATTGATTCAATTACAAACCACAGTAACTTATCTAGAATTCCATAAATACAAATGTATCGGTTTCCTTTGTAGCCAAAATCGGGGGCATCATCTTGCTGCTTACGTCTCAAATCATGAAGATTTTAAAATAAATATATTGCCTGAGTTACTTACTTTTATTGTTTCTCATTTACCTTCTGTTACCAGAGAACGTTTTCCAGTACTCAACGAATGATCAACTGACAAGTTTACGGTGCTCATTTACTATCTTTTCTGCATACAATGCATTCAGATATTTGAAATATTACGTATTATTGCAGTACAGTGGACAAATTTACCGCATCATCGAATTATTACGTCTTAGCTTCTGTCAATGTCACCTGTGTTATCATAATTGATACCAGATGGAGTTGTTGAATCTGGAGCTGTACCCTAAAGTAATTCACAGACGCTGTGGTGACCGGAGCAGTTCATATATCTGTCATACTATCTTTAGTTCGCTTTTCGTTTATTTCTAAGTGAAGACGAGACTCAGAACTCCTAAGGAAATACTTCTTTCTACTTCAGAACAGGGACTGGTGACAAAAATAATTACCAACAACGAATTTTCATGTAACCTGAAGCTGTCGTTTGCTTACCCCTAGAGAATTTCAAAGCTGTAGGATATAAACCACCCATTCTTAAGATCTATAAAATCATAATTTATCAAATCTATTCACCAAAAGCTGTGACGGCATTTCCATTTGAATATTTCTTTTCGGTTGATTTAAATATAGACCTTCGTATTTCTTTTATTATACGCTGTAGATAAATGTCTGCGTGATGTAATATGGAGATAAGTGTTGACGCTGTTCATGCATACAAAGTGGCTATAGACAGAAGGGGAAACAATATTTTGAATATCCGTACATATCACTACAATTTAATCTAGGAACAATTGAGGTATGTTCCACAGATATATTAAGATACATTAACATGAACTGGCGCCACCATCGTACACTCCATCAAATGAATAGAATAACCATTTCGACTGTAATTCTATATGGCAAGTGTTTGTGACCATCAATCAGTCATGAGAACAGAATATAATTTATTCTACATATAATTAAAGATATACATGAATGATTACATTTCCAGACTAACACACATGACGAAATCTGTATGTTAAGGAACCTCCACGAGCTGCAATGAGAGCTGCTATACATCGTGCCATTGAATCATATAGGATGCATTCCTGGAGAATTCCAAAGTAAATAATTGCCTTATTGACAGTTATTTTCTATCAGGTTGTTATTATGAGAGTCCCCTGTTCATTGTTGCTGGCTGGTGGTGGATTTTCACGGTCTCGTTGCCGACCCACCATATTCCGTACAAGTTCAAGTTTCTGGCCACAGAAGCAGCTGTATCCGCTGTGCTTCGAAGAAATCATGTTCCTAGCAACACATGCTCAGCCCTTGTCTTGCTGCAATATAGCCTTAGGAGTACGCCGAATGAAGGGTACGACTTCTATCTCTAAAACTTCCCTGATGTACCAGCGTCAGTATGTAGCAGTCGAGATCGTGAACGATACCCTATGGCACACGACTCCATCACTCATAACGTTAGACCAGCATGACGCTGGACATTGTATGTTAGGTGACACGACTCACAGTGATATCGTTTCACTGCTTATATGATCATCGTTGTAGCCGAGGTTAAGGTGGGAATATCTGGAAATACGGCGCGTTGCCAGTCTGCACGCTGCTGTGTTTGTTCAAAAGTCCGTGGTAGAATTAGATGTCGATGGTCAAAGGTCAAGGGAATTGACCGCGAAGGAGTACGTCCAGCCAGTCTTCTTCAAAGCAGATGTTGTCGAACATTGGAAATAAACAATGCCACATTCTTTCCAATGCTCCAGAGTTGTGCCAACACTTGTGATGAAATTGTACGATCCATCGTTACCATGCAGATGATATGTCATTCATCCCGGTGTGTTCTTACAGTTCGTGATCCAGTGCCAGATTTTCGATCCGTGCGGTCCTCTTCGACAATCTATGTCCAGATTCGCATCACTCTTGTTATATTATGTTTCATACGAGCAACAAGTTCGTGGTACGAAAATCCACCTTCACGCCTTTCAACTTGTTGTTTATCTATACTTCAAACATTAGAAAGATGAGGCTTAATAATTCATAGATAGAGATTTACATCCTGTTGATTGCGATATTCTTATTGCATGGCATCTGAAAAGCCGTCCATTCATACACCGAATATGAGAGTCCAGGGGCACTGCAGATTCCACGAATGCAAAATCACACCGCAATTCTAAACACTTCCTAGTCATACCCTGATTTGCATGTGTTCCAACCTTCCCTCTTTGTGTTGCAGTTTTCTTAAATACAAGACTATATACAGAATTGAAGTTTCGCTTAGCTAGGGCTTAATAGAATTAGATATTATAATTAGAGAACCGCCTGTTAAAATTTGCGGAGTTATATATTTTGCCGCGGAACGGCAAAATTCTCAGAATATTCTCACGTATTTTGCTTCGTGTGTATCGACTCCAGTTAAGAGATAATAACGAAGAAAATAAAAGCTGTAGAGAAAGATGTTTGAGTTTTTAGAAAATCGGCGTAGAATAATTCCAAAGCTTTCCTGTGTTGAACACAAAGTATTGGCAAATTGTTTCATTTCTCCACTTGTACCATATTATATAAGGAGGGATTTATTTACGGTATGTTCCTCTATCGTTTAGCACATCTTAAAGCCAATTAAAAATAGATTCCTCTAAACGAGTTGGCTACGCGATCTTCGTCGTGTAGCTCCTTGCTGGCATTTGGTAGATAGTGGGTTCAAAGCCCACTGTCGGCAGACCTGAAGATGGTTTATCTGTGGTTTCCCATTTAAAAACTTGGAAAATGTCAGGCTGTATCTTTAAGGCTACGGTCACTTCTTTGCTAGTTCTATCCCATCTTCACCATATGAGCTGCAGTGTTGGTGTGACGTAAAACAAGTAGCAAAAAGAAATCCGAAAGGACAGGCATGATAATTCATGGCTATCAACTGAACGTACGACGATAGATGCACCTAATCCTCCGACCTTAGTGATGTGGTCACTTATTGTTGTCCCTTCGTTGCCAAGTGTACGGTTGCAATCACAAATAAGGTCGGCCATATTTGCTGGATCTAAAATCTGACAACTCGAATTATTGGCTCCCAGCACGTAAATAAACTCCCGCGAGACAAAATATAGACACCTTGGCAACTCTTAAGACGTGAAGAAATGGAAAGAGCGTTAAGGGAACAAGGGTTAACAAATGTTAACATTACTACCTAATCCTTAATATGAGTTTAAAATGTCAGCTATGAATTTAGGCCACTGTTCATCAAATGCAGAGCACCTAGCAGATGGTATGCTATGACATTAATTTCAACACTTCACTTTAATGCGTCTATGCGTATCAACGACAACGACAACAAAAACAGCAACAATCAAAATTGATCTCAGTAGTATAATAGGACAGTTCTGCCGCCACCTCCTCCTCCGGCTCTCGGGAGAGGCCTCCGCTTCCCGCCGGAAATTTGAATTTTGGCGGGAGATTTGAAATTTGGCGCGATATTTGAATTTGTAAACAAAGCCACGTGTTTTTTGACAGCCACGTGCTTTTTGACAGACAACAACGCATCGCTAACCTCACTGCTGCCATCTTGACGGGCCTAAATCTCAGTGGTACCAACTTAAACTAACAAGCGCGAGATTTGAATTTGTAAACAAATTCACGTGGTTTTGGACAGCCACGTGCTTTTTGACAGACAACAACGTATCGCAAACCTCAGTGCTGCCATCTTGACGGGCCTAAACCTCAGTGCTACCACCTTAACCTCACTAGCGCGAGATTTGAATTTGTAAACAAATCCACGTGCTTTTTGACAGCTGTCATCCGCCATCTTTAAACTACAGAGCACCGTGCTGCCCTCTTTATCGCAGTAGCTGCAAATTCGTCACCTGTCATCCGCAGTGCTGCTATCTTAACGGGCCTAGACCTCAGTGCTATCAACGTAACCTCACTAGCGCGAGATTTGAATCGGTAAACAAAGCCACGTGCTTTTTGACAGCTGTCATCCGCCATCTTTAATCAAGAGAGAGCCGTGCTACACTCTATGTGGTGGCGACAAATTCGAAGTGTTTTACAAACTCGCGTGCTTTTTCCATCCGCCATCTTTAATCCAGAGGGGACCGTGCTGCCCTCTTTGTGGCGGTGGCAAATTCCACGTGCTCCTGTTTGGAAACAAACTCACGTGCTTTTTGACAGCTGTCATCCGCCATCTTTAATCAAGAGAGCGCCGTGCTGCCATCTTTAGCTAGAAAGCTTTGAAATGTGGTGGCGGTACATTCTACATGCTTTACAAAGCCACGTGCTTTTTGTCATCCGCCATCTTTAATCTTGAGAGCACCTTGCTGCCCTCTTGCGTCAGCTGTAATCCGCCATCTTTAAACTACAGAGCACTATGCTGCCCTCATGCGGGCAATTTCGTTAGCTATCATCCGCCATCTTTAATCTAGAGAGCACCGTGCTGCCCTCTTTGTGGTGGTGGCGAATTCCACGTGCTTTACAAACCCACGTGCTTTTTTGACAGCTGTCATCCACCACCTTTAATCTACAGAGCGCCGCGCTGCACTCTGTGGTGGCGGACAATTTGAAATGCTGCCAAGAGAGCATCGTGTTGGCATCTTTATTCTTTGACATGTGGTGGCGGAAAATTCCATATCCGCCATCTGAGAGCACCGTGCTGCACTCTTGATCGTAGTAGTGGACAATTTTAAAATAAGCGATTAAGAATATATAATCGAACACTGTACTCGATACAACATATGATCAGAACATCGATTTGTTCTAAGAGAAAACAAGAGAACAGTTTTGAACGGTTTGCGTATGATAGCGATTGTTATAACCTCCTTTTCCAGCTCTGTTAAGGCATAGCTTTATCGAACACACAACGCGATCTTACACATAAGACAGCAAGCATATCGCGTACCTACAAGTTTAGACTTGAACACATACTACTGTTTATAGTTCGACGTTGTTGAACACTGCATTGCATGACTAGAATCGAGGACTGTTTAGGAAGAAAAAAATATCTTCTCAACATACTTACTAAGCTGCTCTTCCTCCTCTATCAAGGTACATCTCTATCTAACGTGCATCGCAAAAGCAAGAGTGTTGCAAGTTTAGACTTGAACACATACTAGAGTTCGATGTTGCTGATACTGCTCTTCTCAACATGAGATAGACGATAACATACTTACGAATTTGCTCATCACCTTCTTTCTTGACATACTTACTCTTCTTCCTTGAGTGATATACTATTGAACAAAACTCTATCTTGCTAATAAGGAGCGGGAGGAATGTAATACCTAACCTAAAATAAAAGAATATGTCAATTCTACATTATTTATTTACATCTTGTATGTACAAGTTTTATCTCGAATCATTTTACCGCAGTGATGTTTGCGTACTCCTCCTATTCTCGACATAATTCTTGAATGTACAAGTTTAAACTTGCCGTACTACGCTCTCAGCGTATCTCTCCCTATCTTTATACAATATGTACAGTGAATTGTGATGTAAGATAGTTTAAAGTATATATTACAAAGTGCACACCTCTAGCATAATGTATTTTTACACACACCTGCTTTATGTAAAGTAGTACCTATCAATACTACTATGCCCCCAGGCTAGAGTGTTGGTAGAATTTGGAATGACAAACCGTTTGCAATCATCATTATTAAGGGCTACCTAACTAATTAAATGAGTGTACAACTGGTGGTGCTTGCTTCTAATGACAGACATTTGCTTATGCAAAATAGGTGGATTACTTTTAATGCGATTGTTATAGTTTTCAAAACTTAGCTGATTCTGAACGACATTCTTTTTAACCCCATTCAATCTCTTTATGTGTAGTTCATTTAAGAGTTTTATGCAATATGACTTGGATTTAGTACGTACAAATGAATCG
Source organism: Anabrus simplex (assembly GCF_040414725.1). Classification (NCBI taxonomy): domain Eukaryota; kingdom Metazoa; phylum Arthropoda; class Insecta; order Orthoptera; family Tettigoniidae; genus Anabrus; species Anabrus simplex. The sequence continues at coordinate 1,092,486,001 of NC_090266.1, forward strand.
ATAATATTTCCAGCACATTCATCTTTCATTTTACCTAGAACCTTTTTGTTCACTAGCGGTAGATGATATTGATTATTTGCAGGATAGTTACTAGTATCAAACCTACCCAAGACTGGCTTTATATCATTGTAATAGTCATCAGTTTTGATTTGATAAATAAACGAATCGGTATCTGTGTAGAGCAATTGCGCATTATGCGCGTATTTCATCATATAATCGTAATGGAATTCATACATGAGTGTTTTAGCCAATTCAAGTATTGCAAAGCCGACGTAGGCAGGTTTGTCGTACTTAACCCTAACACGATTCATCTGTATAATAACTAAATTCTCATGTATGATGGTACAGCTGTGGAAATTTGGTTTACTTATTAAATAGTTAGCACCATACCTTTTCTTAATATTTTCCCAATTTGTAATCAAATTTACATCAACGCGTTTGTCAACATTTTCCATAGTCTTACCAAACACACTGTTATTCATGAGCTTGTAGAAATCTTTCTCAAACTCGTTAACTGCATTTGTTCTTAAATTATTTTTCAGATTGATATATGGCTTTAGCCACGGTGACTGATTAAATTCTGAATTTTGGATAACTTCAAATCATGCTGCAAACACTGTTTTAAATTTCGGTAATGAATGATACACTTAGATTTATCACACAAATTAGCAATTAGCATTTTCGTCGTTGATGCGATGTACGGGGGCTTCATATATTCAGGGCAGAACGGTAAGTCATTATGAGAAGTGTGTAACTCTTTAGGATACTGTAAGTCAACTTCGAGGAAATAGCCTTTATCAGCTTCATCGCCTAGGGCGTGCAGCTGTAAAGCATCAATTTCGCACTGCGTTAGCCAGCGGAAACCACTCACCGGTAGATGCTGACTCATCGCCCACCCATACTGATTATTAGCATCGAGATAAACAATATACTGAGATTCCTGACTAGAATCGAAACTCGGCATGTACTTATTATTTGCCTTGGAATACCGCCCACTGCACTGACTTAGACCGCCTCGAATAGACGATTTTATAAAGTGCACCATATCAATATCAGTTAGCAGTTCCAAATTCACCTGCGTGTATTTTAACATGAAATCCCAACTTAACCCAGGCGCTGTAAAATACTGACATGGGTCAAGGCTGTAGGTTTTCTTGCAAACTCAGCGAAAATTTTTGAAAACATCAGCTAACAAATGTACATCCGTCGTTAAATATAAGTCGGAGTATTCACCTAGCGTTTGAATGTGGAACTGCTCCCAGATATGTTGTGCATGTAAATAGTCATCACTAATATCCGCTGAATTCAGCGAGCTGTAAAATGATTGTTTCGATGGTAAAGCACGTTCTTCGAGGCGTTCTAAGCAGTCAAGATATTCATAACAAAAAACACCCTTACGCCGAAGTAAATTAAACTGCGCTTCTTCAGGAAAAACGCGTCGAATTTCCGTAAATTGTTCTGGCTGTAAATGACTAGAAAGTTTATCGAGGCTACTCGCCATAAAGCGAAACGGGTCAAGGAATCTCAGTTTTATAGAATGCTCCTCATCTACTTTTACAGACTTTGCAAATGCAATGTACCGCTCTTTATTCTGAGGAATTATATCTACTTTTTCATCTGAAGCTCCAAATTGTGAAATGATGAAATGTGAGTCGTAACCAGATAAGTTATGAAAAATTACAGGGATAAATTTTGGAACTCTGTACTTGAGATTACAGCTATTATGAGCGGCACATCTGTAGAAACCAGTTAAATGATCATGATCAAAAAGTTTAGGGTCATTTTCGGAAAATTCCCCATCACAAATGCCACATTTTGTGGCACGTTCATGATCATTTATCTGAATTTCGGTGAGTGGCTTCATAGGAATATTACTATTTAGAATAAGACCAAGACGTGTTGCATCACTTTCAAGTTTTTCTAAAAATACCTTAGCAGCATCAGGTCCTCGATACAGCTCTAACTTGTTAAGCGTACTATCATAACTACACTTGATGTAATACGCGAAGCTATACGGGACACGCATGTGCATAGTATTAGTGAAAGAGTTGTTAGGATTAGGTAAGCATGTGCTGCATGGCTTGAGGATGGCTTCAAAGTCTGCATAAATCACGAAAGGTACCCACATCTGCTTGTCATAATTTGTAAATTTTAAAACATCATTGCCCGTAGTAGTTATCTCTGTACGTACATGATTGCAGTCATTCTTGGAATGGTTCGTTAACTGATCTTCAGTTTTAAATACTGCAAGCATCCATCACATAGCCACATTTTACCATCATGTTTTGACAACTGACTACCAGCAAGTCTACTCAGATTTTTAATCCAGCAAAAGTGGCTATTCTCACTGTTTTCGATATAGAGTAAGTTAACATGTTTACTCTTCTTATGACATGTATAATACAGAGGACCTACTACAGAATTTTTCCCTACACCATACACATTAATGCTAATGTTATTTAGTTCTTCAAAGGGCTTAATATCCTTTAACTGCATAGGAAATTCTATACTATCGAAATTTAGTTGCGTTGAATAGTATAGATACGATGACGTTCTATTCGCTACATTCGATTTCACAGGATTTAAAGCTGACATCACCGCCCATGCAAAACATGCTTCGTCATTGTTTTGGATGTTTACAACAGCTTTTCTTTGCTGAATCCATGTCGGCAGCTCGATGTACGATGAACCTCGCATAGGATTGTACTTATTGATGTTAACTTCTAGATACATTATTTCAACTAAAGCCCACCCTGATTCCTTTTCCTGAAATTCCTCACTCTTAGTTGAAATAATGTTCTAGACATCCCTAAATACATCACCAAAATTAGTCGACTGACTTATGACGAAATTTTTCGTATTAAATGATTTAATGTCCGTTAATTCCGATTCATGCGTGCTTTTAATGTACAAGGCGCAAAGTTCGAAATTAACTTTAAATAGATCATGATTGGACAAAGTTTTAGCAAGAAGCTGTTGTACATCCGGTTGAATGCAATTTAAAAAATGTTCACTACTCTGAAACTTTTGACTAGCACGAATTCTGCAACTAGAAATCCTACTTTTAAAAGCTCTATTAATTTCCTCGATGTTTGTGTTACTACCACTTCTACAGGCATTATTTTTATGCGCATTACTCCGTAAGTGACCCTGAAAATGTGAAGATGGTACATCAGTGTTACAGTGCTCGCAGTGAATAGTTTGAAGTTCATGATTTTTTCTAGGTTTTTTACTACTAGTACTTTCTACAGCTACATCCGTTTTTTTACGCTTTTCTCCTATTACCTGAGGGTTATAGTTGCGAGTAGATACCTGATGCGCTTCTACTAAGTGAGCCTCGTATCGCTTTACGTTAGCGAAATACACACCACAAACTTTACATAAAGCAGATGTTATGCTAGGTTGTTTTGATTTCATATCGCGCATGATGTTATCTCGCCTTGTAAACGTTACATTGCATTCCTCACAGCAGGGGAACATCTGAAAAGACAACAACCAATAGAGATTAGGCGAAAGTTGCTATGTTCGAAAGAAAACAAGTTTCAACCTATAGAGGTCAGTCGCAAAGAACAAACGAAAATTTAATTAATAACGGTCAACCAGCATGAGGATTGAAGAAAACAACTATGTATCAATAGAGATTAGACTAAAATTACGATGTTCAGAAGAAACCAAGTTTCAACCTATGGAAGTCAGGCATTGCTGAAAGTGTGAAATTATAAGATTAACCTCTTCTACAGCATGTGGACTAAAGAGAACAACTATTTATGATTAGACTAAAGTTACGATGTTCGGAAGAAACCAAGTTTCAACCTATAGAGGTCGCACATTGCTGTGAGTTTAAAATTATAAGATTAACCTCTTCTATGGCATGCAGAATAAAGAAAATAACTATTTACCAATAGACTAAAGTTACGATGTTCGGATGAAACCAAGTTTCAACGTATAGAGGTCGGACATTGCTGTGAGTTTGAAATTATAAGATTAACCTCTTCTATAGCATGAGGATTGAAGAGAACAACTATTTATCAATAGACTAAAGTTGCTATGTTCGGAAGGAACCAAGTTTGAACCTTTAGAGGTCAGACATCAAGTTTCAACCTATAGAGGTTAGACATTGCTGTAAGTTTGAAATTATAAGATTAACCTTTCTATGGCATGCAGATTAAAGAAAATAACTATTTATTTATAGACTAAAGTTATGATGTTCGGAAGAAACCAAGTTTGAACCTGTACAGGTCAGACATTGCTCTGAGTTTGAAATTATAAGATTAAAATCTTCTATAGCATGTGGATTAAAGCGAACAACTATTTATCATTAGACTAAAGTTACGATGTTCGGAAGAAACCAAGTTTCAACCTATAGAGGTCAGACATTGCTGTAAGTTTGAAATTATAAGATTAACATCTTCTATAGCATGCGGATAGAAGAGGGTAACTATTTACCAATAGACTAAAGTTACGATGTTCGGTAGAAACCAAGTTTCAACCTATTGAGGTCAGACATGGCTGTAAGTTTGAAATTATAAGATTAACCTCTTCTACAGCATGTGGATTGAAGAGAATAACTATTTATCAATAGACTAAAGATATGATGTTTGGAAGAAACCGAGTTTCAACGTATAGAGGTCGGACATTGCTGTGAGTTTGAAATGATAAGATTAACCTCTTCTATAGCATGAGGATTGAAGAGAACAACTATTTATCAATAGAGATTAGCTTAAAGTTACGGTGTTCGGAAGAAACCAAGTTTCAACCTATAGAGGTCAGACATACCTTAAAATCTTCGCGCTGCAAACTGTTACTCGGATATATAAAATGCGTACTTTCAAGTCTGTAACTCGAACGATAATATTCTAGTTGTACCTAAAAATGAAAGGAAAATATATATATAAATGTGGATGTTTATTACCTAGCGTAGAAGTTGCTTTGCAAACACTAACCAACAGTTCAGGCTTACTTTAAGTTGAAGGCTGAAGAATAATATTCACAGCAGAGAGTACTTAGACGGGATGTGCACGTAATAAACACACACAAAGAACTGTGAACGCTTCACGCAGACTGCAGCGAGTAAATATGCTGCTTGTTCCCAAGCGGATATCAGAGTCGCTGACATCTGCAGTACAGTTGGAACTAAATGTTTATGCAACAAGAGCTCTCCTGAGTGCCTTACGCTGAGTTCTGCAGGCTGATGTATTTAAGCACTAAGCCGGGATCGAACCTGCTGTCGATGCCGAGGTGCTAGAATTTAGGAGTTCTGCAGCGGATCGAACCTAGGAAAGTTAGCGCGCTATCCTCGACCTCTGAACTAAAACGGGAGGGTACTATGCTAAGCAAAAAGCCGATATCCGACGTATTCCTTGCCTGTAAGTACAGTGCTAAGATTACATCTACGGCATCCCCTACCTGTACTTAGCGGGGTGCTGAGCTAAGCCTACATCTACGGTATTCCTTACCTGTAGGTACTGAGCTAAGATCACATCTACGGTATCCCCTGCCTGTAAGGGTGCTCAGCAAAGCCGACATCTACGGTATTCCTTGCCTGTAGGTACCGAGCTAAGACTGCATCTACGGTATCCCCTACCTGTACTTAGCAGGGTGCTGAGCTAAGATCACATCTACGGTATCCCCTACCTGTACTTTGCAGGGGTGCTGAGCTAAGCCTACATCTACGGTATTCCTTACCTGTACGTACTGTGCTAAGATCACATCTACGGTATCCCCTACCTGTACTTAGCAGGGGTGCTGAGCCAAGCCTACACCTACGGTATTCCTTACCTGTAGGTACTGTGCTAAGATCACATCTACGGTATCCCCTACCTGTACTTAGCAGGGGTGCTGAGCTAAGCCTACATCTACGGTATTCCTTACCTGTAGGTACTGAGCTAAGATCACATCTACGATATCCCCTGCCTGTAAGGGTGCTCAGCTAAGCAAAAAGCCAACATCTACAGTATTCCTTGCCTGTAGGTACGGAGCTAAGACTGCATCTACGGTATTCCCTACCTGTAAGTCGACAAAGAGAGTACTAGGCTAAGAAGCGATTTTCAAAGGCGCTAGGCTGAGAAGTAATCCTCAGGAGCACTAAGCTAAGCCTACATCCACAGTACCCCCTACCTGTTAGCAACAACACGAAACGCTGAGGTACCGAAATATACAAGTTCTACAAGCATACGTATTTGTACTACGATTAAACGGGAAGGTTTGAGCTCAGCTCTACAAGCTGCTAATAATTTTAATGCGAACTGTACGCGTGCAGTGGACTTCGTACTCCGCTGAGGCAAACACATTCCAGGTAGGAGCTCGCTAGCCGGATGCAGCTTGCGCGCGCGCGCGCGCGTGTGTGTCTGTAGGCATGCTTCAAAAACACATCCCAGATATTTTTTCTCGTTCTAGAGTCTGCTTATTCTAAATCCGGTGCTAGCACATAGCTACTCGTAAGGCATAACACCTGAAATTCACTGGGAAGCAGCTAGCTGGTGCTCTCCTCCTGTTTTTACAACCGGTTTCCCCTTCCTAACATGAGATTTTAAATTGTAAGAACCTATTATACGGCCGGATGCCCTTCCTGACGCAAGAATCTGTTTTTACTGCTAGAAATTTAAATCAAAGTTTCTTGAACTATTGTTTTACCGCTAGATTCCCCTCCTAGCGCTGAAAGACCAGGATTTAGCTAGTTAACATTCCTGATGTAACAACAAGCATGTTAGGTGCAAGTTATGCTAAGCAAACAATCGCTATCTTACGCAAGCTATTCAAAACCGTAGCCTTGTTTTCTCTTAGAACAAATCGATGTTCTGATCATATGTTGTATCGAGTACAGTGTTCGATTATATATTCTTAATCGCTTCTTTTTAAATTGTCCGCTACTACGATCAAGAGCGCAGCACGGTGCTCTCAGATGGCGGATGTGGAATTTTCCGCCACCACATGTCAAAGAATAAAGATGCCAACACGATGCTCTCTTGGCAGCTTTTCAAATTGTCCGCCACCACAGAGTGCAGCGCGGCGCTCTGTAGATTAAAGGTGGTGGATGACAGCTGTCAAAAAAGCACGTGGGTTTGTAAAGCACGTGGAATTCGCCACCACCACAAAGAGGGCAGCACGGTGCTCTCTAGATTAAAGATGGCGGATGATAGCTAACGAAATTGCCCGCATGAGGGCAGCATAGTGCTCTGTAGTTTAAAGATGGCGGATGACAGCTGACGCAAGAGGGCAGCAAAGTGCTCTCTAGATTAAAGATGGCGGATGACAAAAAGCACGTGGCTTTGTAAAGCATGTAGAATTTACCGCCACCACATTTCAAAGCTTTCTAGCTAAAGATGGCAGCACGGCGCTCTCTTGATTGAATATGGCGGATGACAGCTGTCAGAAAAAAAGCATGTGAGTTTGTTTCCAAACAAGAGCACGTGGAATTTGCCACCGCCACAAAGAGGGCAGCACGGTCCTCTCTGGATTAAAGATGGCGGATGGCAAAAGCACGTGAGTTTGTAAAGCACTTCGAATTTGCCGCCACCACATAGAGTGCAGCACGGCGCTCTCATGATTAAAGATGGCGGATGACAACTGTCAAAAAAGCACGTGGCTTTGTTTACCGATTCAAATCTCGCGCTAGTGAGGTTAAGTTGGTAGCACTGAGGTTTAGGCCCGTTAAGATAGCAGCACTGCGGATGACAGGTGACGAATTTGCAGGTACTGCGGTAAAGAGGGCAGCACGGTGCTCTGTAGTTTAAAGATGGCGGATGACAGCTGTCAAAAAGCACGTGGATTTGTTTACAAATTCAAATCTCGCGCTAGTGAGGTTAAGTTGGTAGCACTGAGGTTTAGGCCCGTCAAGATGGCAGCACTGAGGTTTGCGATACGTTGTTGTCTGTCAAAAAGCACGTGGCTGTCCACAAACACGTGGATTTGTTTACAAATTCAAATCTCGCGCTTGTGAGGTTAAGTTGGTACCACTGAAGTTTAGGCTCGTCAAGATGGCAGCAGTGAGGTTAGGGATGCGTTGTTGTCTATGACAGCTGTCAAAAAGCACGTGGCTTTGTTTACAAATTCAAATCTCGCGTCAAAATTCAAATTTTCCGCCAAAATTCATATTTCCCGCCAAAATTCAAATTTCCCGCGGGAGGCGGAGGCCTCTCCCGAGAGCCGGAGGAGGAGGTGGCGGCAGAACTGTCCTATTATACTACTGATCTCCATTTTGAGTAGTCGCCCAGGTGGCAGAGTCCCTATCTGATTTCCATAGCCTTTTCTTAAATGATTGCCAAAAATTTGAAAATTTATTGAAGATCTCCCTTGGTAAAGTATTCCAATACTTAACTCCCCTACCTATAAACGAATATTTCCAACTTTATCTTCATATCGTGATTTTCCCACTTTAAAAAAATACAACTCAAATTTACTCGTCTACGAATGTCATTCCACATCATATATACACTGACAGCTCCGAACAAACCACTCAGTCGAGCAGCTCGTCTCCTTTCTCCGAAGTCTTTCGAACCCAAACTTTGCAACTTTGGTCGAAAATCACCCAGAACACATCAAGCTGCTTTCATTGGATTTTTTCCAGTTCTCGAATCAAGTAATCCTGGTAGACTAGCCTCATAAGACAATACAACGCCGCAGACCTGTCACCGCTCGATGCGGGTCGCATGGCTCAGTGGTGAGGTAAGTTGATGGTCCGGGCAGTGAAAATTGCACATGTTTCGGTGAAAGAACGGTACAGACTCGTTACCTACTTTGACAGAATACGCTTTATCCGGATGACGGACAGCAATGAGTCCTACAGATATGTTGGCCAGGAAGTAGGGCACAGTGTGTCATTCGTTGCCAGAACCTTCAGAAAATTGTACGGATAACGCGATAACACGCAAAAGGGAGGCTTGGTCGTCGAAGGAAAACCACACACAGCATATATCATTATCTATGGGAATGGCTTTGACCAATCGGGCAGTAGCACCAAGCACAGTTTAGACATACACATTCTCCGAAGTCAACTGTTACAGCACCACGTCATTGATTACAGTCTAGACTGCATGAGCATTGATTTCTCCACAATCACTGAAACCATATTAAGCTGCTGCGGTGCGACAAAAATGTGAGTGATTTGTAGAATTTCACACCTTATTCATTACGTACAAATCGCACTTTTGTTTAGATGAAAATGGTGATGAGATCTATGTCCATACAGACAGGTGTCGGACAGAGTGTATATACATCAGTATAATTCAGCAACTGTTAGTGTTCACGTCTGTGGTGCTATCAGTTATCACTTTAGATCGCCTGTCGTGCGAATAAGCAGGACTCTATAGAGCCTTATGTACGTTAACAACACTCTGCGACTAGTCGTCCTTCCATCTCTTTAAGAAATACCTGGGACCATATTTCAGCAGAACATCAGATCGCATTCTGTAGCTCCAACGTGTGTCTTCTGCGGGGAAAAAAATATACTAATATTGTCATGGCCTGCAAAGTGGCCCGAGTTAACTCCCGATTTATCTAAGACACACTCAAACGACAGGTACGATCATCCACCAAGTGTTCGGCTCCATGGCTAAATAGTTAGCGTGCTGGTCTTTGGTCACAGGGGTCCAGGTTCGATTCCCGACAGGGTCGGGATTTTTAACCATAATTGGTTAATTCCGCTGGCACGGGGGATGGGTGTATGTGTCGTGTTCATCATCATGTCATCCTCATCACGACACGCAGGTCGCCTACGAGAGTCAATTCAAAACACCTGCACCTGAAGAGCCGAACTTGTCTTCGGACACCCCCGGCACTAAAAGCCATACGCCATTTCATTTCATCCACCAGGTAATCCTGTTGAACTTCGGATGCTGCTGGTTGCTATATGATTCAACACCATGCGGTCAGGGGTGCACAACTGTGAACTTGCATTCGGGATATAGTGGGTTCCGTGGTTTCCGATTTCCACACCTGCTGTACCTTAATTAAGACCACGACTGCTTCATTCCCACTCCTAGTCTTTTCCTATCCCATCGTCGCCATAAGATCTATCTGTGTCGGTGCTACATAAAGCAACTTGTAAAATAAAAATAAAAAGCATTCGAATATTACTTAGTTCAATGCTTCGACATGATCGGTAGGTAGTAAATACCAAATACGGCGTCAAATTTACGATAATGTGGAAATAGGGGCGTAGGGCACTAAAAGTATAGTTATTTATTCCGTATTGCACGCGCTCTTTGAAATGAAATGTCATGATGCAACATATTTTGAGTTCTCTGATTTTATTGAACAGAAGTGTATGATATAAGTGGAGAACAATAAAATATTGGGGGAGAATCATGGAGAATAAGAACTGTGTCGTTCCCTTTTCAAAAACAAGCAAACGTAAAATTTGAAGTTTCACTTCATTTTTAGCCTTGTGGCACAATAAATTCACATTTCTATATCATCAACCGTCTTAATGAAGAAGTATACTTCTCTTATTATCACAAGGCCGCACCCAGAATAGCCTGTGTTAATAATCAATTTAAGATAGTTTTCAGGAATTGACCGATGTAAGTATCAAAGTTATGTTGATACTATTTTAATGATGATAATGTTAGTGATTTCACGTCGCACTTACTACCTTTACTGTTTTCAGAAACAATGAGGAGCCAGAATGTTTCCCTGATGGAGTCCTTTTACGTGTCAGTAGGTATATGGACATGCAGCTGGCGTTTTCCAGCATTTTCAAATATCACCAGACAAAGGGAACGCACCTGCTAGTTTGCCTGAGGTACTGTACCATATGAACCACTCAATTTCCCGATACTCAAACATCTATCAACTACCGAGCAAGTGGATGTGCGGTTTTGGGTCACGTACGTATGAGCTTGTATTCGGAGGGTTCGACCCCACTGTCGGCAGCCCTGAAGATTGTTTTCCGTAGTTTCCAATTTCATAACAGGCTGTACCTTAATAAATAAATAAATAAATAAATAAATAAATAAATAAATAAAAAATAAATAAATAAATAAATAATGTTATTTGTTTTACGTCCCACTAACTACTCTTTTACGGTTTTCGGAGACGCCGAGGTGCCGGAATTTAGTCCCGCAGGAGTTCTTTTACGCGCCAGTAAATCTACCGACTCGAGGCTGACGTATTTGAGCACCTTCAAATACCACCGGACTGAGCCAGGATCGAACCTGCCAAGTTGGGGTCAGAAGGCCAGCGCCTTAACCGTCTGAGCCACTCAGCCCGGCTGTACCTTAATTAAGGCCGAGGCCGCTTCCTACCCACTCCTAACCCTTTCTTATCTCATCGTCACCGTAAGACCTATCTATGTCGGTGCAACGTAAAGCAACTTGTAAACAACAGGATTGTCTATCAACTATGAAGTAAAGCCTATTGGTACAGTGAAGACTGGAACTCACCAATAACTTAGGATGGTTTTTAATTATTGTATATTCCAAGCGCACAAATTTCATCAAAATCTCTCGTAGCATAGGCTGCTTGGTAATGTGCGTCCCTCCTGTTCTCCAGGTTGCAGTTTTGAAGCCTGGCGCAGTCGGATGGTATTTACCAGTGCTTAAATTCAGGAACTGCCTACTGTCATTTCTTGATGGATACAGTACTTTTGCATCTACCTCTTGGCACAGACCAGAGTAAAGTGTAGCCTTCCACCGAAGTCCCAGTCAGCATCCATTGCTGTGACAATATGGAAGCTGCTGGGGTATGGGTAGTGCTGAGTAATGACATTCATCTGAGTGTTATGAAAGGTGCTGCTCACAGGGTCAGTCGTGCTGCAATATTACTTTCTGACCCAGTGAGGAAAGCAATTGCAAACTACCTCACTCCTCATCTTGCCTAGTACGCCTCATTTTGGTGCTGCCATTGGTTTTTGGGGTTTCCTTATAACCGCATAACCTTTGGTGGTGCTAATTGAGGATCCAACCAGCCTCTGGGCTGTTGACCTAACAGACAGACAAATTCAGGAAATTGTCAGTAGACTTACTGGCTCATTAAATAACCCATTTCAGGACAAAATTCTGCATTATGCTATTTCTTGAAATGTACTTAAATGGAATAGGGGTTGGAAACCTTTTATTGCGGGAAAGGGGAGTAGTACAGCCGCATGCAAAGGTGTATGATATGTTGTGTTTGGAATATGAACCCTGAGTTTGACGTAAGGTAACGTAACCCGCTTTAGTATAGACATAATAGAATACACCCACGGTACCCCCTGCATGTGATAAGAGGCAACTAAAAGGGGTGACCAACAGATGGTAACATTAAAACCATGAGAGTACTAGTGAGTAGTACCATTACGTGCGGAGTAGGGTCGAAGATACACTACGGATCTGGGCGTTTTTTGTGATAATGGTCATCGTGTGTATTCCACCGGTCGGTTCCACTGTGTTTAGAAAATGTCTGGGTTGCCTAAGAGTTGTACAACATTATGAGAAACACCATGGGTCTACGTTGCCAGTGATTGGTACCATTATGTGAGAAAAAACGCGGGTTTGGCTGACGCCTGTGATTAGTACCACTATGTGATGAAAACCATGGGTCTGTGTTACCTGATATTGATACCATTATGTGAGCAAAGCCATGGATTTATGTTGTCTGTAGGCGTTATCATATTGTGTGGTACACCGTGGGTCTACATTGCCTATGCCCAGTACCATTATGTGAGCAACACCATGAGTGTACGTGGCTTGTGATTAGTTCCACTAAGCGAGGAACACCATAATTCTGCTTTACCAGGATTAGTACTGTTATGAGGGGCCGGTGACCTGGATTTTGGACCCCTTTAGATGATAAGCATCATCCCAGTAATTAAGGCGTGGTGAACTGGATCCATCGATTGTTTTTGTTTCACGATTATTTTTCATCATCATACGTTTTAGAGTTAGTGGATATATTTTGAGGTTTTAATTTTCATTTCAGTCGCCTGTAACCATTAATGACCAATAACCAAGCTGTTAGGCCCATTTAAACAACAAACATCATCATCATCATCATCATCATCATCATCAGTTTATACATAGTAAAGGCATACTTATGACGGTTGCTCTCCACACCATGATTCAAACTTTTGACCTCAGAACAAGGCAGATTCCCTATCTCATGTAAATTTGCAGACATGGGCACAAAGGTCTGTTCGGTATGTACTGTATTTATACTCTAAGCCATTTAAAACTATGTATACACTTTCATACTGCCTGTTTGGTGTACTTCCTTGTTATTTTCCTTCTTGGAGAACGTGGATTACCCGAACACAAACATAATCTCGTGAACCTCTCTATATTATCTAAGCCACACGTGCAGCATGGGGAACACCGTTTATGCTGGCGTATTAATATTGTATGTTTGCCTCTAGAGAGAGAATTTATTCTTTTAATGCCTCTGTATGCTCTAGTTTTAAATCTAGGTCACAGTTGTGCTGTCCAATAACACTCCGTTCAGATTAGTGCAGGGCTTGTTTAACCATCACATTGTGTAATCACCTTCTGCCCTTCATGGTATGCTTCTTCTCACAGTGAATGTATTCCTTTTACTTTCTGCTTTACATCACTTCATCCTGGAATTCATGGTTAGCTGAGAGAAAATTCATCCTTATGAAATTATTCGTTCCAATTAACTGAGAAATGAGAAGCGACAAGTATGTTGCTGCTATGACAGTTTTCAAGTCACTATCGTGTAAACTAGTTGTCTCGAATACTCTGCTTGAATTCTTGAGCTTTACGTAACACGAATGAAATGAAAAGTAGATAAAAATCCTACTCTTGGTCATCTTAGAATTGGTTTCCGTAGTCTTCTACGCAAATTACTCATGAATACAAAGATGGCACTCAAGGCTGGTTCTCTCTCAGTTTATTGCAAATACTTTCATAACAAAAGCCACATACACACAGATTTTCAGACAGACCCTACACTTACTGGTGTGGCCCAAGCCCTCTGTATGAAGCAATGAAATATTGAAAACGATCATATTTCTGCATCATTTTACTCGAGTATGGAATTGTGAATTCCTTATTACCATTTTATCTTCCTTACGAGGGAGTTAGCACAAGTTGCGATTTTGATTTCAGTCTAGTTTTGGATTATGTCAAAGGAATTGACGTGTCGAACACAAATTCACAAAACGCATGTGTCATGTTTTATTACGTTGTAAGTTACAACCAATCGATATTTCATTCACAAGCGACCATGCCTAACATCCGTTTGTACACTGTAACCATGTCGACACGATCTCATTTAGAATATATGCATACTATGGTCGACTTAAAACATTCTTGGTCACCTGAGTGACATATATGAGCACCAGTACTGTTTAAAAGACCTAGCTTTTCCACACAAGAACTGGTTCAAGTTGCCTCGAGTTCCGGCCTATCATGAAATAAATCATTGTGCAATACTTTTAGAGACTACTTATTTGTACACCGAGGAAAAGTTTCTTCTGGTTGACTTTCTTGTGTCTTACAACGACAGAACTCATGTAGATGCCATCTGATCTACAATGACGATCATTCTTCCAGGATGCACACAGTACCTTCAGCTGCTTGGTATGCTACATTTTCGGTAGTTCAAGGCGGTGCCGTAACGGAATGACGATCACGTTATCTTACACATGATTTACTTCACACCACCAAAGATGGATTCCATTTCATTGCTGATTAATGTAATAATCATGATCAATTCTGTTCTTTTATTTCCATATAATTCGTTAGATATTCCGGAACTCTATCTGGACATAATTACCTCACCGTCAAAGCTGATATATTTCAGGCACGACCCGAGTGGACGTCTTACGTTGAAAAGCAGAGTAATCGGGTCTTTATCGGATTATGTACATTTTGGATATGCACAGCCTCATAATATTTTAACCAAGAGCCAACAACAGCCTTGTTTTTAAAATCTGTGAATCAACATGAACAGGCGTGCACATTAATGGTGTCCCGACATAAACAATCAATACTGCCCCACTCCAGTACCTAGAAGGAGGGGAAGGGAGTGAACGGATAGTGGTGAAGGCACAGTGTGTGTATTCCGTGGCGGCCTACATTTCGTTATACTGTAACACTGTTAGATGGCTCCTATCTTACTACAAGTGAATCGAGGTCGTATTATTTGCATGTGGGAGGCTCGCATGGTCCCCCAAGCAATAGCTGAAGCAATACCATGCAGTCTTAAGGCAGTTTGGAGGTGGGTAGGAATAAGGCAAGAACGAGGTGAAGAAAGATTTGACCGAGGAGTTGGCCGTGCGGTTAGGGGCGCGCGGCTGTGGGCTTGCATCCGGGAGAGAGTGGGTTCGATTCCCATTGTCGGCAGACCTGAAGATGGTTTTCCGTGGTTTCCCATTTTCAAACCAGGAAAATGCCGGGGCTGTATCTTAATTAAGGCCACGACCACGTCCTTCCAACTCCCTGGCCTTTCCTATCCCATTGTCGCCATAAGACCTATCTATGTCGGTGCGACGTAAAGCCACCAGCCAAAAAAAAAAGATTGGTAGATCATAGGACACATAACAAGGCTCCTAGAAGAACTACTATCCGGAAGATAGTGGGTTCGAATCCCACTGTCGGCAGCCCTGAAGGTGGTTTCCCGTTGTTTCCCATTTTCACACCAGGCAAATGCAGGGGCTGTATTTTAATTAATGCCACGGCCGCTTCCTTCCAGTCTTAGGCCTTCCCTATCCTATCGTCGCCATAAGACCTATCTGTGTCGGTGCGACGGAAAAGCAAATAGCAAGAAAATACTGTACTTCAATACATCCGCCGCTGTGCCCATTTCAATCACAACAAAGTCTTGTAGCGGGCTGTCTACATGTAGCAATGCGTGCGTTAAGCGAGGAGGTGGGTCAGTGTGGTCTTCAACACTATCCCTTCACTCCCTCCTCTCCTTACCAGTACTGGAGTGAAGCAGTGTTGATTGTTTACAACGGGACACCATTAATGTGCGCGCGTGTACCTGTTTGTAAAGCTCGATGTAACTGACGACGGCATGTTATGAGTGCATATTTGTAATCTACTGTATACATCACCCCTGTTCTCATATAACGCAAGTTCATGTCAATCACTGTTGTAACTTGCACTAACACCCTCGTTAGCAGGCATCACTAGATCGTATTCCGAGTAAGCTGCTGTGTAGAACAGGCCATTAGCGATCAGGTTGATAATTGCGATTACACTCTGAGTACAATACAAAAATCAATCATTTCTGCACAGGACCATCGAGGAGTGGGATGTAAAGACTTCCACTATTCATAATCTTGGCACTAAGTTGGGTGGAGCATTCAGCTTAATATCCGACCACCGTTGCCCGTAGTAATCTTTTTAGTACTTGTTTCTAGTGTAGTCTGAGTAAAACGCACGCCCATATTCTGCACCTGATGTGGAAGTATAGCTTCTAGTAATTTGAATTGCTGACAGAAAATCGAACCTATATCCTTTTGGGTGAACCGAGTACGCCTATACTCTATCGGTTATGCAGCTTATGGAGTTACGTATAGCAGCAACTTTAGTACCATAGGCTTGCTATGGTTTGTCCGACAAATGGTATGAGGTGGAAGAAGCCTTCGTTATGTGCATGTTTGCATTCGGGAAAAATTGTGTTTGAACCTCACCATCAGCAGCCGCGAGGATAGCTTTCTGTGGTTTCCCATTTTCAAATCATACAAATTGATGCCACAGCTATTTTCTTTCTTGTTCTACGTGTAGTTCTTCCTTATCGTATCAGCTTCGAAGCATGTACGAGTCAGTGATACGCTGAATCTGTAGCAAATATTGAATATTCAATTATGTGTCCAGTGCTGTGTTTAACGTCCTTCAAATTTTATGTGCTTTAGAAACATGAAAATTGCCCTAAAACGGATACTTACGAACCAATGAATGAGTCTGTCGTAAGCGAACCATCGTAGGTACCAATCGAAAATGCCAAGATTCGATCCTAAGACCCTGAATATAGAAGCCATATCCACGCGGTCGATGAACTCAAATGTGAACAATGATCAAAGACATACGTATTTTTCTGAGCCATGCGAGGGATCTATAAAACGTCCGTAGTTGCTTGAGATTTTTTAAGTTAATTTACTCCAGGACAATAATAAATTGAGGTTGAGAAGCACCAGTATATGGGCAAGCCATCTAGCTCTGGACGCAGCAGGGGAAGGCGGTCACAAAGTTTAGCGTGCAGTGCAATCAAGTGACTGTAAGCCAGAGAGCTTCAGTTTCTTTAACCGCCCACACTGTGGACTGGAACGAACAGCCCTTCAGGCAAGCAAGCAGTTTACCAAGAGGAACACAAGCCAAGAGACATTAGAGGCATTTAATAATGTAAAGGAAACCGTATCAACTTTGTGCGGTCCTCTAAAATTCCTTGAAATATTGTTCATCTGAGAAAAAAGTACATTTCCTTCACAGTCCAGAGAAGTGCACGGGTTTAGCCCTGCAATAATCAATTCCATTTTATTTTAGAATGTTCCTACCTGCAGATCAGACCATGTCAGCTGCTTTATCAGCCCACCCTGTGAATTTGAACGAACTGCTCTTCAGAAAAAGTTCTTTCCTTACAGCCTGCCACGAATACCACAGACCAGTTAAGAGTTACAAGTATTTAATAATATAAAAGGAGACAGGGTACACCAAAATTCCTTTTAAAACGTGTTGTTCTTCTCAGAAAAAAATATTGTCCCCTTTAATTCACAGGAGTGAGTAAGACTTGGTTCCTTGATAGCCATTTAAATATTATTTTAGTAGCGTTGTTTCGTTGGTACAAAGATTGTGATGTTGATACTTTTCTATTACGTAGAGTATGTCTGCTCACTGTAGTTTCGTTACTGATAACATTATCTAATTAAGCAAAATTCAGTAAAAATTAATTACTAATAGGATATGGCATAAATATGTTTTCTTACTTGTTCAGTATACACTGCCTGACACATGTTTGAAGCACCCAGAAGGGGAGGAGGAAATGAATTGAAACTTCGCGCGTTGAGAGGGTATATGGTCTTATTTCAGTTATTAAAAAAGTGAGTCAAATTTACAAAGATCTTGGCAGTACGAGCTCACTTATCAGTATGACGTTGCACCACCTTTGGCCTCGATGCATGCACTGATTCTATTTGGAAGGGTGTCTTAAAGCCGTTGTATTCCTTCCTGAGGCATGCTGACGTATAAGTGTTGTAACTGGTCCTCGATATTCTGGATACTTGGCACTGGGACGGAGTTGACGTCCGAGCTGGCCCCACCCATGTTCTATTGGGGTAAGATCTGGGGATCTTGCTGGCCAAGAGAGTACGTCAACATCTGTCAGACTGTTTATAGAGATACGTGTCGTGTGTGAACGAGCATTGTCCTCTTGAAAAATTGCACCACGATTCTGTCGTACGAGAGGAAACACATGAGGACGCACGATGACCGTGAAGTACCGTTGTGCCGTCAGAGTTTCGTCGATCACTATCGACCGTGGCCTGAAGTCATACCCGATGGCTTCCCACACCATGACGCCAGGAGTAATAACGCTGTGCGTCTCTAAAACATTGAAACAATTAGATTTCTCCACAAATCGCCGCCATAGTCGCAGAGGATGTTCATCCGGGGTAGTGCAGAACCGTAAATCGTCGCTGAACACAATGCGACGCCATTCATCAGCAGACCATGCTTCCCCGTCATGGCACCACACCAAACGCAGCCGTTCGTGTTGTGGTGTTAACGGCAGCCTACGCACGGGACGGTAATTATCAAGTTTGGCTGCTACTAGTCACTGACCAATGGTGCGGGATGACACAGAATGTTGCAGGGTGTCCATCACTTCTCGGATGGCAGGCGAAGATGTGAAGCGATTACGATATGCTTGGTGCACAAACACAGCGATCCTCCCTTGTGGTGGTCAGATGTGGTCGACCGGAAACTTCACGACGATCATGCTGCCTTCACCTTGCCATCTAGTCCAATATCGGGCCTCTGTCACTTCGGAATACCTCGCAAATGTGGATATTGCACGATTTGACCAGTCGGCCAAATGAAGACCAGCAATGAGGCCATTTTCAAACTCAGTGAGGTACTGATAACGCTGCCTCACACGAGTACGCGCCATCTCCGTGTCCTTCAGAGCGATCACTCAATAGCTGACGCTGTTCACGCTGCTTATGTACCCTACCAGGCCTGTTAACAACACTAAACAGGAACAACACTAATGCACTGTGGTGGTCGTTCTACCTGTCATAGAGAATTGCAGCTCTAATAATTTACATACCCGTCGATGGTGTGTACAGTACGTGTACGATGTTAGATTGACATCCGACCATTTCTTCTGGGTGCTTTAATTTTCTGTCAGGCAGTGTATTTGTATACTGTATACCACCTAATTTGACACTAAATGTCAAAAATAGACAATTTATGTATCTATCTATCCACTGAATTTTCGGGTAATAGTAGTTAAATGTAATAATTTTGGTATACAAAAGTCTAACTCCATGGCTAATTGGTTAGCGTGCTGAATTTTAGTCCAAAGAATCCCGAGTCTGTTCTTCGACCGGGTCGGGAATTTTAACTTTATTTGGTTTATTAGTCTGGCCGTCTACTAGGGAAAGACCTGCAACAAGGCCTCTCCGGAAGCCATACGCCATTATTATGATGATGATTGTTATTATAGTTATTATTACTAAACATAATTGTTAATAAAGTAACATGCCCCTTGTTTGCCTGTATGTCCATTAAATTGCTATATATCTCACGTTACTGTACATTGTTCTAATAGGATTGTTCTTACGGATAATATTAATTAATGCACTGATTAGAATTTAAAACAAGTACTCTTCGTACTCGAAGATGCTCTGTTTTCCTGCGACACAGAGATCCATTTCTGGTTCTGTTCTTTTCTGTCAACGTTTTTATGTTGTTCGTTAAATTTTCTCTGTATGTACTCTGCACTGCCTTCTGTAATTGAAGATAAGCTCTGTAACAGGCAATTTTAAATATAGAATTACTTAATAAATACATTATTACTTCGTTCACCTCCGTGATTAAATGGTCATCGTAACGTAGTGGCCTTCGATTGGCCCTAGCTTCGTTTCCCGGCTTGATCGTGGAATTCATCTGCATATTGTCAATTCCTCCTGTTCGGTGACTGGATACTTGCGTCTATCTTAATACACTCCTTTCAACATTATACAGCACAGCACACCACCAATCCCACGAAATAATTCACGAAATAGAAAAAATTCACCCATTAACATAGGGTTGGCGTCAGGAAGGCCACCCCGCCATGATACTAGGCCAAATTCACACGAAGTACCAACCCCCAAAAATGGGAAAAGTCAAAAAGGAAAGGAACGAGGGAGAAGAAGAACATTATTATTATTATTATTATTATTATTATTATTATTATTATTATTATTATTATTATTATTATTATTATTATTATTATAGTATTTTGCGTGGCTATTTTAGCCCGAGTGCGGCCTTTCTTAGGCAGACCTTCCGTGAAGGGAGGATGGCGTCAGCCGTGTGGAGTACTGCGTGTAATTGTGTAAAAAAAATGAAAAAACATGTGACACTACAGCCCTGATGAGCCCTGGTCTACGACGCGATCACTGTTCGACCTGAAGGCCTGTATATTACGAGGTGAACCGTGATCAGCCTGATGAATCCTCTCTACCGTTATTATTCGCTTTCTAGACCGGGGCCTATATTTTACCACGTGGTAACTCCTCAAATGTTCTTACGTGGGCTGAATGGACCTCTAAATAGCTCTCATATCCAGACGCAAAATACGTACATGTTGGAGAACCAAATCTGAAAGAGGCCGGGTGGAATCCAGTGCCCGAGCCATTGGAATTAAATACAGTGTCGGGGTGGGGTGTTGTAATATATATCGCACAGCTCGACTGGGAATCGAACTCCTCAAACTCCCGTGGAACGAAGGCTAGTGCCGTACCACTCAGATAAGGCGGCGTATGATGATGATGATGATAATAATAATAATAATAATAATAATACTTGTGTGTGTGTGTGTGTGTGTGTGTGTGTGTGTGTGTGTGTGTGTGTGTGTGTGTGTAATATCCCTTCAAAAGCTATTGATTTTAAGACACACCAAGTTGACAGAAGTATTTTTCCCAAGAGTTATTTAGGGTGTCGGAAAACGACGACATTGAGTTGTCACATTTAAACAACCTTAAATATCACAAACTTCTGAAGGGATCCATCCCCCAACTAGAGAGCATAAGGACAACGAGTATCAGTCTGTGCTACTGACAATGAGAATGAGTTCGTTAGTTCGTGCGAGCATTATCCATGCTAGCTTTATATTTGTTCCCTGCAACTTAGGCCGAAGATATTCCAAACCTACTCTTCTTTCACGTTCGTATTCCAAAGTCGGCTTGAAATAGAACGATATTCGGATGATTTTGTCTGGGAAATCACTTGGTTCTTCCGAAGCGCTATTGATGGGGGCTTCGAAATCACTGCGTTAGCTTCCTTGCAGCCAAATTCCATTTCTCTCGTGGGGAAATCTACGTTCTGAATACTTGAATTGGTGAACCCACAGGCGTAAACAAAAATGTCATCAGAAAGAACCTGGAAGAAATTATGCGCAGATCTATGGCAAAATCAAAGCTTCTACACATAGAAGCTGACACACGTTCCTCAGAAACGCAAGACATCTTACAGTGCCTGAAAATACCTATCTGAAGAATTGGATATAAAAAAGTAACATATTTATCCTTTTCTCTGACTTAACAAGTGGGTAATATTACGATGACAACTCCCTTAATTGATTTTCTTAAATAACCCTACAGCTAGTAACAAACGGGCTATAGGTAATAGCTTTTCCTTGAGAACACTTCTTACATAACCTAGGTGGACTTCATAGTTCCGCTAATACCGGGATTCTCTCCTTGTACTCTGACGATACTGGCTCATAAAATCAAAGTTCGCTCTCAACGGCACTCACCTGACAGGCGCTACACGGCCATCGTAAATAACTCCACTAGCTTAAAGCTGGGTTCACACGGTGCGAGTGGACTCCCATGATGTGTGCGCACGTTTGGCCCGCCACTCGCATCGTGTGAACAGTTCATGCGAGTCCAGTTGCCTGAGTTTGAGAGAAGCGAGTCAACTCGGACCGTGCCCTACTTTCTACAAGCGAGTAGCAAATTCAAGATGGCGGAAAGCTTGAAGACGGTGCTAGGAAGGAAGTGGAGCGATACGCAGACAATAATTCTTGTACAATTGTGCGAATCTGAAGAAGTGTTGTGGAATGCTAGGTTTCCCAGTTATAAAATAAAAGATGCCGGGGATTCAGCGTTGCTACGGATTGCTGAAAAATGAATATTCCTGGGGTAGGCGTCGAAGAAATCAACAAAAACTAAAAACATTCGTAGCACGTACAGAGAACTACTATTAAAAATTAAGAAATCCAAGAAGTCAGGCACATCACCCGAAGAAATTTATTCACCGACAATGTAATGGTTTAACATCGCTGATAGATTCCTGAATGGAGTAATGAATACGAGAAGCAATTTCACCAACTTGGTAAGAGTGTGATATTAATTAATTAATTTATTTATTTATTTACTGGTATTTATTTATTACTCCGTTGTCGTCTACCATTTATTAAAGGGACAAAGAATATAATACCTACATTGTAAACCATTCAGTATTACCGGGCTGAGTGAATGTTTAACAATGTATTATATTCTTCGACACTTAATAATTGATCCATACGAACACACTATGATGCATTCTTTCAGTGCATCATAGATTGGATCCAACACAGCCGACACAAACGTGGATATTGTAGTCTTTGGAACTCGATATAAAGATTCCAAAGATCTGAGACAGTCACAAGTCGCCAAGTACCGCAGTGTAACCTGGAGTTTCAGACGGGCAGTTGAAGCCGCTCTCATATTTGTGTTGCATTTCTGTATTTGTACTTTAATCATCTGTAGAAGTTGATCGAACTGGATAGCTGTGAGTCGTAAGTGATTTTTAAATGTGTTTTCATCCCCCTCTAGAACTTCACGTAAAAATGTGTCGACGCACCTAATGCACTACGTCATGCAATCCACTCTCGCGCTCACATTACATTTTCCTTTCTATTTATTTTTCCAACAAAATTTACTAATTCGACAATTAACATATCAGCAACAGCTTACGAGGTCCGCCATCTTAATTCAGACGCGAGTACAACGTCGTGTGAACACCCATTACATGCGAGTAGCTGGCCAGAAGATGCGCATGCATCATGCTAGTCCACTCGCTCCGAGTCCACTCGCACCGTGTGAACCCAGCTTAAACAATCGCAATCCAGCTTCAGAGTACCAGTACTGCCCAGTAATAATCTCATAAATCCATAACTCATTCTGTAACTTATATCACCGTATTCACATTATACACGGAGTATACAGTATGTGTCTCTGTTATTCGTACAGGCTTCAATTTCTTATCAAGTCTCGTATATTCACATTAACGATTGAAAAAATGAAATAAAACGTACATTACGGGTAAAAACATGGCATGTCAATGACAATTCGTTAGTGGAAACCATACTTATTTACATACAGACAAGAAGATGTTATATTAATGTGCCGGCATTGACAAACGGGTGTATCAGTTGTATTCGTACACATGGACAGGTTGATACCCACCGTTTGGTTGCGATGCACGGAGCCTCAGTGACGGCATACGACTGGTCAAGTGCAATAGTCTCCTTCCAAGTCTATCTGTGGTGGACATCGGTAGGAGTGCAGATTTAAGTACGGAGCTCAACAACACTATACTTAAACTGGCACTTAAATGACTTTCATTACGAAAGATTGAACAGCGGTCAATAGAACACATTCTACGGTGTAATATGTGGTTGATACGTTTAAATACAAAGGCACTATTAGGAATACGCCAAGGAAACACAAAAGACAGCGTTTAACTGAAAGGAAAGAACGGCTTGTTGTTCGGCTTATAAAGTCAGATTCCAAATTAAGTGCACCAGTATTGAGGCAACTCACGGAGGAACGAAATGGAAAGACGATCAGCAACTCCACCATCCGTCGGATCCTGTATCGGCATGGGTAGTATGGACGAATCCCTCGGAAAAGGCCATACGTAAGTATGAAAAACAGACGACTTATACTGATATTCGCTAAGGAGCATATAAATAAGGAGAAAAAATTCTGAAATGATGTTGTCTGGTCTGATGAGACAAAAATAAACTTTTTTGGGTCAGATAACATCTACAGAATATGGAGAAAAATTGGTAAGGACAATGATGTGACGAATACACTCCCAGCTGTAAAATACGGTGGTGGGTCTGTAATGCTTTAGGGCTGGATGTCAGCCAGAGGTGTGCGTAACATACATTTCATCGACGGAATAATGAACAAGGAGGGCTATAATGCAATCCCGTGGGAAAACGCGAAGCAGAGTGCCGAAAATATGGGGATGCCACCTGTTTATATATTCCAGCATAATAATGAACCAAAACACACTGCTGATATTAAAAAGACATGGTTGATCTGGAGCATTCCTAAGCAGCTTAGAACACCTTCCCAGTCTCCGGATTAAAATCCCATCGAACATCTTTCGGCTACGTTGAAGAGGAATCTCCGTAGGCAACGTATGCGTATGAAGGAGGAACTTAAAAGTGTGATTCTTCAGGAATGGCAGAAAATCAGCCCCGACATGTGCAAGAAATTAGTGCATTCTACGCGGCGACGATGTCAGGCAATTAAAAAGTCTTGGAGACATTCCACTAGATACTAACATGTTTCAGGAACCCTTCATTTTTTTTGTTTATTTCAAGTGTTCAGTTTGCTTGTACGAATAGGAATGATACAAGATTATGGGCGCGCTTTTCTTTATTAGAAGCTGTATGTTTGGTTAACATGATTGCAGGCAGATGCAGTAGATATATGTTTCCTGAAAGCTTTGTTGAATGTACTGTATGTTGAGTGAATAAAATACTTTTCAGTTTATTATTTTGTAGCAGTGCGTTGAAGTACTAAAGCAAACAGCCTGTACGAATAGAAAAGGTACATACTGTAATTTAGGACTTCGCGCTTCTGGTCGTAAGCCGTGGGAATCTCCAAGCCAGCGCCATATCACTTGTGTCAAGTTGGCCTGACAAGAAGTGTTGACGGCTGACGCAGCAGATACTTGACTCTCTCCCTCAGTTCGCTAGTGACCATTGGACATGTTTAGGTCTGTTACAGAATAAGGTTATTATCACAATGGTCGAGTACACAACAGCACAGCGAGTACTTTTGGTCGAGTGGTCGTATTTGCACGAGAATAAGAAACCAAGTTAAAAGGTGCCTTCGAAAATTCCGTAGACAGTTTCCCGGTTTGACAGTACCATCAAAACGGTACGTGCAACAACTCGTTCACACCTGTCGTAGTACTGGTTCAGGAACTAATAAGAAAAAAAAACAGGGAATGAGAACAGTTCTCGCACAGGATAGTTTAGAAGATATACGGCCAAGAATGCAAGTCAGTCCACATACATCGCTTCCGAAAGTAGCTCAGGAAACTGGTATTTCACGTTCTTCAGCACGTAGTGCAACAAAATGATTACATTTACGTTCTTACTGGTCTTATTCAGTTCGTAATATACCACCTACAGATTTCATTGCAAGAATGCGATTTTGCAATTGGTTAATGAGTAGTGTCCACGACATTTTTTATAAATTTATTTATTTATTTATTTATTTTATTTTATTTATTTTCCTTAGCATATATATAACTCTTGAGTTCAATTCCGTTTAGTTATTTTTTACCTAGCTCGATAGCTGCAGTCGCTTAAGTGCGGCCAGTATCCAGTATTCGGGAGATAGTAGGTTCGAACCCCACTGTCGGCAGCCCTGAAGATGGTTTTCCGTGGTTTCCCATTTTCACACCAGGCAAATGCTGGGGCTGTACCTTAACTAAGCCCACGGCCTCTTCCTTCCCACTCCTAGGCCTTTCTTATCCCATCATCGCCATGAGACCTATCTGTGTCGGTGCGACGTAAAGCAAATAGCAAACAAAAGCGTTTAGTTTTTATAGTTACAAACACGCCGCTTCTTTCAGACGATTACGTCTGCTCGCCACTGTGGTCACTGCATACCTTGTCTCAGCTTCCCTGTGCTCCTATTCCTCGGTAGTCCACTACGAAGTCTTAAATTATACTCCCTGTATAATCAGGTTATTATCCTCTCAAGTCTTTAGTTGCACTCTCACTGGAATCTAGAAACTACAAATTGATGTCGGTTATACTCAACCCCGTACATTGACTAAGAAAGGGGATATGACTAGGGTGAAGCAGCTATGAAAGACATACTAGCTAATAATCATATGTTCGATTCCTTGGGGTGGTGGTCACATCTTCACACTCAAATGATCTTCGAAAGACACGTATGTATAACACACACATGCACTAAGCTACGCAGTTACCTTACTGCACGGAGTGTCTACCTATGATTACTGTTCCTGGATTCAAAACTCAGTAAGCCTTCACAGTCCCATAAACACAAATGACACATTTTAACTAGCCAATTAAATATACAGAGAACATTCCTCTAAAAATTTCGTGGTGGCTAATTTGCATGGTGCAAAATACTAGGTTCCCAAATTAAGGCACTCGTAAAGCTCACCTCTAAATCTACAAAACTTGATCCCACTAAAGTCCTATAATGAAGGGATGTGCTCATAAACAGCCCATATAACACTGCTGTATTTGAATGAGACATAATTATACATAGTGGGTACTCTTCCGATCTCCCTTGGTGGTGAACTTGGGGCTCGGCAAGGACCCAATATAGATGCTTTAGCAACGCATCGTGGTGCTGAAGACGACTGATGACTTCACTCTCCCAAGTTGTTGTTGAGGTTTCCGTTGTCCAAACGTTCTCTTCCTTCCTCGTACTAATGGGTGTGGAAGAACTACAGAAGAGGGCAATCACACACGAAAGATGGTTCCCCAATGTTGCACATTGAATTCCCGCACAATCAAAATATAGTGTTGGATACGACGGAGGAATCATTGCCTCTCCCTGTCATTCAATGAGCTTATACCTTGTAATGTCAGTTCAACATTCAACATATGAACCGAGTGGCTACGCGGTTTGGCCCACGTAGTTGTCAGCTTGCATTCGGAAGATAGTGTGTTTGAACGCCATTGTTGGCAGCCCTGAAGATGGTTTTCCGTGCTCTCCCATTTCCAACAACACAAATGCTGGGCTGTATCTTAATCCAGGCCATGGTTGATACCTTGCCACTCCTAGTCCTTTCCTGACCCCTCGTCTCTGTAAGGTATCTCTGTAAGGAGCGACGTAAAGCAAATTGTATAAATGCATCCGGGAGATAGTAGGTTCGAATCCCACTATCGGCAGCCCTGAAGATGGTTTTCCGTGGTTTCCCATTTTCACACCAGGAAAATGCTGGGGCTGTACCTTAATTAAGGCCACGGCCGCTTCCTTCCAACTCCTAGGCCTTTCCTATCCCATCGTCGCCATAAGACCTATCTGTGTCGGTGCGACGTAAAGACCCTAGAAAAAAAATGTATAAAATAAATAACACATGGGCCTTGACCTGCCCTATAAAAATTACTAATTAAGTGGGATTGTTTGAACTGCGACATGCATCTAAAATTCACGTATAAAAGTCTACGAATGATTATTTTCACTTCCGAGAGCGGCAAGCAATCCACTCCCTCAATATTGATAGAGTCTGCTGCCAATTACGAAGTCTATCTACGTGACACGAAAGACGTTTAAGCCCGGGTGGGCTTCATTATAAGCAAATCTGAAAACATGGTGACGTGAATTAAACTCACAGCACATTCATAAATGTCGCTCCGTTGTTAACGGTCGTAATATTCTGGCAAGTCTCACAGCTTATGCACTCTTCTTGATGGGACTTTACGAGACAGGCGTGCTTAAATCCGATCGCTGGTCCCTAAGATAATGATTTCTTTAACTAGCGTCAGGCACGGCAGACGACTGAGCTATGGGACTTCCCGAAATACAATTACTCTTCCTTTATATCTGGTGACCTGCCTATCTCGGCGTTTTCCAACCGTCGCGTTAGTCTTACTAGAACAAATAATTATCACTTATTATGGTATCCGTATTCATAATCAATTTAGCGCTCAAATGTATGTACATTTATTCCAGGAATTATCCTTGTTCTCAAAGATGTAAATTCCCAGATTAACCCTCACGATGGCAGTCCTGAGCAGGTCCCGGCATGTTGGCATAAAAGAAATCCCCTGCTAAGTTTCCTGCTGGGGGCAGATCGTTTGAAATGTTTAAAGGTTCTCCTTTCTCTGTCATCTGGTATTGCTAGCTCTCTCTTTCGCCTCGGCCTCCTTGCAGACCCTTGTTCCAAAGCCCTAAACATCAATTGAATGAGCAACAAGGTCTTCGGCTCGAAACTAAGTATTGCCTATATGATGCATGACTGAAGTCAGTTCTGGGTCCTGGGATCAATACCGGTAGTGTACAGTAGGTACATCTGGTGGCATATATCACGAACTTGTCATAAATTGATAGTATTATCGTAGCCACCAATTTGTGATCTGAAATCGCTCTAGATATCATTCAGCTTACTCCCCACCAGTAATCGTAGAGACGGTTACATAGTGCCTAATATACTAATCAAATAATTACTTTGAGAGTTCTTAGGACCCAGTCCCGTTTCTTGTGGATTGCTGTAATTGCTGTTTTCCCTCTGTCAAAATACGTCTTATCCTAGTCTATTTGATCCTATAAAGTAATTATATTTATTACTGGCCATTATAATTGACAAACTAAATTTCACCATTTTTAATGATTTATGATACTGTTGTTTGTTTACAACCATTTCCTCGGCCATTGTGGTGTTTCAATTTTCTACCTCGTTCATTTAGCCTGTAACCAGAAGCCTTAATAGAGTAATATTCTAGTATACTGAGTAGATTTTCAAATAATGTTTTCCATCCGACTAAAATGGTTTCATCTGACTTACCTAAAACCTGACTCACTTATCTTCTCCTCCCTATTCTTCCAGGAAGGTCTCCCGTTTGTTTAATTGAACATATTCTGGATACACCGCAAGTCTCACGATTTTCTGTTGTACTGTATAGTTATATTTTAATTCCATTCCATTCCATGCCTTCCTTCCTTCCTTCCTTCCTTCCTTCCTTCCTTCCTTCCTTCCTTCCTTCCAAGCAACACTCCCCAGATGCAGAATTTTTTGTTTGTAAACCCTTCGTTTCAGATTTGCTTGATGTCATGACTATCCTTTTACTGGGATGCACGCTTCTCCCATTTTTATATTCTACTATTCCGAACTATAAGAATTCCATGTGGCTCAGGAGGCAGCGAGCCGGCTTCTCACCGTTGGATACCGCGGTTCAAATCCCGGTCACTCCATGTGAGATTTGTGCTGGACAAAGCGGAGGCAGGACGAGTTTTTCTCCGGGTACTCCGGTTTTCCTCGTCATCTTTCATTCCAGCAACACTGTCCAATATCATTTCATTTCATTAATCATTCATTAATCATTGCCCCAGAGGAGTGCGACAGGCTTCGGAAGCCGGCACGTTTCCTATCCTCGCCGCTAGATTGGGGGCTTCATTCATTCCATTCCTGACCCGGTCTAGTGACTGGAAACAGGCTATGGATTTTCATTCCGAACTATACCCCTATTACTTCTATACTACATTTCTGTATTCCTCTAATTCTATTTCTGCATCCAAGAACATGTTATTTTTGTGTTCTGGGAATTTTCCAGCGATCATGTCCAGGTATATTTGTCTTATTTCCTTATCGTAAAGAATTTCCGTCCATATCGTCCGCAGACTATCTCCATGTTCTTCATAGTAACTTAACCGCAGATAAATTAGTGATCAGTGTCATAAAAAAGCCCTTCAATTACTGCACAACCGAGTGAGTTGGCCGTCCGGTTTGGGTCGTGAATCTGTGAGTTTGCATTTGGGAGATACTAAGATAGAATTCCACTTTCGGCAACTGCTAATTTCCCGTGGTTTCTCGCTTTTATACAAGGCAAATGCTGGGGCTGTATATTGATTAAGGCCACGGCTGTACTCTCCCAATCCTAGATATTTACCACCTCTCCATTGCTGAAAACGTGACGTTAAACAATCAGCAAAAGGACAGTTATTGCACACACCTAGAAAATAACTTTTATTGTCTGCGAAAAACCGGGTGAAATACTTACGAACGAAAGATTGAAGACATATGGGGGCCTTTAGGTCAAACACGCAAGATGCTTTCTGATGCATGAACATTCTTGTGTGACAGATCCACTGAACTTCTTCCGTACAAAATTCCATCACCCCTCAGGACTTCAGTCAGATTAAGGGATGTTAAGTGCAAATTATAATTACTATGCAATGTTTATAGAAATTTTCAAACTACTTAAAAATGTTGTAACTCTGTCACATGAATTTAGTACTTTTTTATAATGATCATAGCACCTTATAAATGCCTGACACAGGAACTTTGCTTAAAAGGTGCAGCATTATATTCTGCACCGATTTCTGATAAATGGCGCTTAAATGACATTGAGTTCATGTGCGTGTTCATCGCGTGATATGAGGACATCAATCATCACCACTAGCGAGCGACACCACGCATTATTTCTTCATGCAAGATGAAACCACCCATTTACCTACTCACATTTTATGGAGGTAACTGAATAAAATATGGTAACAAGAAATTAATCCATTTATGCCCTGTTCTGGCTCCAGACGTTTACTTCCTCTGTCTAGCTGGAACTAATTTTGTAACGCTATGTTGACAAGGGACTTCAATATCAAAAATCTGTGACATTTGGTTAGCTGGTATCCGAAAGTACTTCGTCCGTACAAAACTCCATCACACCTCAGGACTTCAAACAGATTAAGGGATGTTATGTTGTAACTGTTCGACCCATCATCAAGACACTTGGGGAGATGAAAGTTATTATCTTGGGACGCATGATTATCAAATAAACTATTTGTGGCTTGCCCGCAAATTGCCACGCAAATAGAAACAATTAACATTCCATGGTTTCCCATTTCTATATGTAATGTTTGGGCGCCAGGGTTACAGTTGTAAACAAAACTGTAAACCAAAATTTATATTTACTAGCATAGAGACTTATACTTAAATCACAGGGGTAGGATTTTAAATAATTAACCATTAAGTATCGCTTAAGAAAGAAAATTAACGCAATATAAAATACAAATGAATTTATTATACAAAAAAATAAGATGAATCGGAAAAGTTTCCTTAAAGCGTGGAGGAATTTAGAATTTACTTTACTGAATATACTAATTGCTTGCTTTATCTAATTGAAGCTCACCAATTGCAGCTTCCGTTGAAGTCATCTGGTTTCCGTGGTTACTCGTTCTCTTCTTCTCGATGTAGAATTTGCTCCATGGACATTCTTCCTTCTCTGATAAGGTACGGGCTATCTGGACTAGCACTGCCTAATTGCCTAGTCTTTAAATTAGACATTGGCCCTATACTTGTAAAAACTGATCAACGTTGATCGTATGAGGAGAAAATTCAGAGATATGAATTTTTCCATATTAGTAGAAATCTCAATCCAACTGAGCTATACTATTTATATGCAAGCCTCGCGCGCGGGTCGCTGTTTACTGCCTTCGCCAAACCCATGAGTCACGCAAAATCCCAACTTTAAGAATAACTTTCCGTATACACAAATATGAGATGAAATGAAAACAACTATGTCTCAACATATTGACCGTATTTACAACATAATGAATTACTATCCTACATAATATAATAATTTAAATAATATACAATATGATTCCAAAAGGCCTTGATTACAAATGATTGACGTTGAATAAATATGTTATTACGAATAATTGCCGATGGCGGATAAACTTGATATCAAATGATATCGCGTAAAATGATATTATATTAAATTAGTAGGGCTGGAGAAGCCTGGACGGTTACAATGTGCATACTATTATTATTATTATTATTATTATTATTATTATTATTATTATTATTACATGAAAATGATAAGTCTATAATGTAGCAACTAATTAGAAGATTTTAGGACACATTCTTCCCTGATATTCACAATATTTTTTGCTCGTAATTCTACAGAACTATACGTACTAGATCAGTTGCTAGGACGATTATATTACTGTATGTAATACTTTACGTAGTTGTTGCGATTTCCTTATATATTACCAAGTACACATCATATTCAAATCTGCAAGTACTGTAGTCAGCGCAGGGGTTCCACCATTA
This sequence comes from Anabrus simplex, assembly GCF_040414725.1. Taxonomy (NCBI): domain Eukaryota; kingdom Metazoa; phylum Arthropoda; class Insecta; order Orthoptera; family Tettigoniidae; genus Anabrus; species Anabrus simplex. Next base: position 1,092,518,196 of record NC_090266.1, read on the forward strand.
CTGCTGTCCAACCGGTGGTTGATATTATTCTGGACTACTGGTTACCAGCGGCTTCGCTCGCGTGGATTTCGTAACTTGATGAAAGTAATCGTTTCTTGCTACTGTACTAACACATTATTTGAAAATCCCTACAGTATAAAAACTCACCGAAAATTGAGTTTCATTTACCCCAGAAACTCTTTGTAAACCACGTTTGTGGTATTGCCTTTTGGGACTAAGGTGACCATGCGACATAGAACTTTACATGTGAGAAACAGTCTCCTCTCAAGGCGAATAAATAAATAAATAAATAAATAAATAAATAAATAAATAAATTAATACACTGACTGACAGAGCAAATGCAACACCAAGGAGGAGTGGTTCGAAAGGGATGAAAGTTGGGGAAAAAACAGAGTCGGCACGGAAGAATAATTGATGTTTATTTCAAACCGATATGCAGGTTACACAATGCGCACGGCATCGACTCAGTAGGATGTAGGACCACCGCGAGCGGCGATGCACGCAGAAACACGTCGAGGTACAGAGTCAATAAGAGTGCGGATGGTGTTTTGAGGGATGGTTCTTCATTCTCTGTCAACCATTTGCCACAGTTGGTCGTCCGTACGAGGCTGGGGCAGAGTTTGCAAACGGCGTCCAATGAGATCCCACACGTGTTCGATTGGTGAGAGATCCGGAGAGTACGCTGGACACGGAAGCATCTGTACACCTCGTAGAGCCTGTTGGGAGATGCGAGCAGTGTGTGGGCGGGCATTATCCTGCTGAAACAGAGCATTGGGCAGCCCCTGAAGGTACGGGAGTGCCACCGGCCGCAGCACATGCTGCACGTAGCGGTGGGCATTTAACGTGCCTTGAATACGCACTAGAGGTGACGTGGAATCATACGCAATAGTGCCCCAAACCATGATGCCGCGTTGTCTAGCAGTAGGGCGCTCCACAGTTACTGCCGGATTTGACCTTTCTCCACGCCGACGCCACACTCGTCTGCGGTGACTATCACTGACAGAACAGAAGCGTGACTCATCGGAGAACACGACGTTCCGCCATTCCTTCATCCAAGTCGCTCTAGCCCGGCACCATGCCAGGCGTGCACGTCTATGCTGTGGAGTCAATGGTAGTCTTCTGAGCGGACGCCGGGAGTGCAGGCCTCCTTCAACAAATCGACGGGAAATTGTTCTGGTCGATATTGGAACAGCCAGGGTGTCTTGCACATGCTGAAGAAAGGCGGTTGACGTGGCGTGCGGGGCTGCCACCGCTTGGCGGCGGATGCGCCGATCCTCGCGTGCTGACGTCACTCGGGCTGCGCCTGGACCCCTCGCACGTGTCACATGTCCCTGCGCCAACCATCTTCGCCACAGGCGCTGCACCGTGGACACATCCCTATGGGTATCGGCTGCGATTTGACGAAGCGACCAACCTGCCCTTCTCAGCCCGATCACCATACCCCTCGTAAAGTCGTCTGTCTGCTGGAAATGCCTCCGTTGACGGCGGCCTGGCATTCCTAGCTATACACGTGTCCTGTGGCACACGACAACACGTTCTACAATGACTGTCGGCTGAGAAATCACGGTACGAAGTGGGCCATTCGCCAACGCCGTGTCCCATTTATCGTTCGCTACGTGCGCAGCACAGCGGCGCATTTCACATCATGAGCATACCTCAGTGACGTCAGTCTACCCTGCAATTGGCATAAAGTTCTGACCACTCCTTCTTGGTGTTGCATTTGCTCTGTCAGTCATTGTAAATAAATAAATAAATCGTTTCCCTCTTTTATACGCAAAGGTCGGACCACAGGCTTCTAAATTCCTATAACTCTAACTTCTAATTACTCGGCTATCTTGCCGCGAACTTGAATTTTGGTTCATCACCATATTTTTTACTGGGCTATGTGATGGTGTAGTCAGAAATTTGACATCAAGTTTCATTTATGAGATAGTGACATAGAACTTATAGAAGGTTCTATTGTGACGTCATATGCCCTTGGCAACCTCAGAGCAGCAAGCAGCCGCATGACTCGCCGTCATATCCGTTGCCTGTGCATAGTTCCAAATCACCTAAACGGGTGTTAGCTTGCGTTGTCTCAGAAATACTTTGGGCGGAGAATGTCGGCACGGCATTCCCGTTTCAATATGTTTCTTTATTTTAAAAAAAGTTTAAACATACAGATTTTCACGTCCGTAACATGTTACGTTTCTGAGATATACTTCAGATGTAGTCTTTTAAAAACTTCACCCCGTTTGTCACTCTTGTTCACCCCCATTAATTTGAATTTCCAAAAACAAAAACATACGTATTTCTTTATTTGTAAAGGAAATACGAAATACCAATTTTCATTTCTGTAACATCTTCCGTTTTTGAGATATGTAAGTATCCTCATAAAAGGTATTGAATCGCATTTTCACCTTTTCTCACCCCCCTGAATTGGTATTACGTGTTTATTTACTTTTAAAGGAGATTCCGATTACCAATTTCTACGTCTGAAAACTTTTAATTTTTTGAGATATACTCACTTAAACAATTCACCCCCCCCCCTTGTCACCTCTTGGCAAGTCGATGCTGAATCAGTCAGTCAGTCAGTTAGGACATGTTATTTTATATATAGAGATTATACAGATTTCCAATTGTCCCACGAGGATGAGTACAGCTTGTTTCAGACTCTCATACCTGATATTGAGCCCAAGGTTTCTTGTCCATAATTGAGCAGTACTAACCACTGTACGAGGGAGATGCTGGGGGAACACCCCATTTAATAGCGTGCAAAAATAGGAACATAATTCACTGACCGGAAAGCTGAATCGTCTCCTTCACCATAGCGTTTTCCCGCTGGTGCAGGATCCGCTGTTCTAACCTTGGCTGACCATTTTGCACGATCTTGGGCATCATGTGGTCTTATGTTCAAAGTCTCCGCATCAGCATTTAACGTGTATTGCCAGCGCTGTTTTCGATGTCCACATAGACGTTTCCTATTAATTTCAGAGGAGTGGATGAAATTGGTACTGTTCCACGTTCAACTCGCAGGACGTGACCGTACAATTGGGGAAATTTTTCTCCGTGCCTTCTCAGTGATGGGTGCAATGCCCATTTTCTGGCGAACGGTGTCGTTTTGGATATGATGCAGAAGTGTGATATCCATCGACCAACGGAGCATACGCATTTCCATGGTGTATAATTGGCGCTCCGTAGCTTTTCCTGCTGGACGTACTATCATTGGGGATATATTGGACTCCAGGTGTAGTGGCATTCTTCTGTCACAGAGTACGCCTGTGACTTTCCTCCACTTCATCCCTGCTCCCTTTATCCTACTTCGCACTTCATCACCTATCCCACCATCAGTCCGTAGGCGAAGTCCTAGATACCTGAAGCTTACGGCATTCGCTAAGTTCTCCCCATCAAATTGGATGTAGCCGTTGCTAGGGATGGTCTCCAGATATTCGGTCTTCATTTTGTTCAGTCTAAGACCTTATTGAGAGAGGCAACTCTCCCAATCTTCAAATTGACGCTGCAATCCTCTTCTGGTGGTATCAGCAAGTGTGGCATAATCTGCATATAGGAGTGTCCAAGCGACACCCCTTTGCAGATACCGCGTGACTGTGTCCATGACGAGGACAAATAGCAATAGGGACAGTGCGGAACCTTGGTGTACGCCGACTTTCATTGGCAAGCTCTCCGAGATGCCGAAAACAACGTACACGACTTGTGGTGTTGATGTATAGCATCTTGATCAAACTGATAAACATTTCTGGTTCACCATTGTCACGAACTGCATACCAGATCACACAATGTGGAACACGGTCAAAAACCTTTTCAAGATCAAGGAAGGCAATATACATTGGCTGTTTTTACTCTCGGTGCTTTTCTATTAGCATTCTGGCAGAGAAGATAGCATCGGATTGTCCAGTGACCTAGAAGAATTAGTACTGGTTGTTATTAATGCTAATGATGACACGCAGGCATCGATCAACCGGAAAAATGAACGTTTTTTTATTTCTATGCTACACTGTGTGTATGCTTATTTTGTCCCCATACCGATGACTGGCTTGATCCCCAACAGCTTCATCATTAGGGGTCATATAAGTCGAGGCATCAGTGGAAGGAAATGAGGGGTGAGATGGAGTTCTGTTGATAACCCCACCGATACAGAAGGTGTCATAACATTCACTCTGCGTAGATTACTTACATTCACACACCAACCGACCCTAAGAGCGAATAATTCAGGTCATTCATCACAAAAACTGGCTACCCAAGGAAAACTATTCCAGGCCCTACACACCTCAACCAGCCAAAGATAAGACTGAGACAGATTTATGGAGTATGCATCTGTACCTGAAGATATAAGTGTGCCATCAACACCGAATCTCACCCGAGATACATCTGAGCTTACCATATGTTCTAAAAATAATTTTGTACGAGTATACAAAAGCGTACTCTTAAAAATTACAACAATGCATGGAACGTGTGTAACATTAGAGCGGTATACGTAGATACCATTCAAAAGCAGAACTTGAATGGAAATTACTAAGCGATGAACATCATTGCTGGTGATATTGAGGTGGACTCGTAGAGAGTAAAGTAATACAATTGGTAGAATATTTAGGAATCAGAAAGGAGGATGGAGTAATAAGTTTGGCGTAGGAGTTCAGCAACTGTTACAACAGCGTTCCAGCGTTTCATAAGTTAAAATATGCTGATATCCATCTTACTTTTTTCCTGTTCAAAAACGATTTTAATATATCGTACTTAAAACTATAAAAATGAAAACTTTCTTCAATGTATATAAGATTATACGAGTTCATTTTAGTAATTTGAGGCTATCAATTTATTTTTAGAGTGAGCGTTCGATACCGGGTGGATCCCTCCTGATCCCTTATTCGCTTGTTTTAGAAATCTGGCCTTCGATATCGGTACGATACAGTACTTAGTTACAAATCTTCAACCAGGAATGAAGCATATATTTCTAGGAGTACACGTAGCAGGATTACAAGTAGTCGGTTCTTTCCCATTTAGCTCTAACCGTCTTAAACATCCTTAAAATTCACCTCGGAACCTGCAAAGCATTGTACGGTGGAGCATGAAATCATGCTATAGATTCCATAGACACCGTCAAACCAGGTTCGCCCATAAAATCCACCGTACATCAAGAACCATGTTGAAAATACGGGTGAACGAAGAAATGTCGACATTAAACACATTAGGATGTACAATCGGCCATAAACCACCGGCCAGAACGAAAATGAACCTGAGTGGCCCCAGCGACTCCAGAAATTGCTAGGAAAAGCTGTAGGAAGGTTTGTCGACCCCAAGAAACTGGACCTTAATTAATTATGACCACTCTGTGCGCTCTCTCTCTCTCTCGGTGTGTGTGTGTGTGTGTGTGTGTGTGTGTGTGTGTGTGTGTGTGTGTCGTTATCAACATTAGAATTTCATCACACCTAGGGCTTCAACTCACAGATATTGTCTATAGGCGTCAACTCAAAAGACCTGCACCAGACCTTTCCGGAGGCCACACGTTATTATTATTATTATTATTATTATTATTATTATTATTATTATTATTATTATTAAATCATACAGGGCTTATATTGGAAATAAACAGGGCAACATCATCTTCTAAGTGATCAATAATAAATGGTAATGTAAACATAATTTAAACTTAAGTTTATTAGGGTTATTAAAAGAAGTTTAATGAATTTGTCTAATTTCAATGATTTTGCGCACTCCGACAAGTTTAGTGGGTAGCAAATGAACGAGCAAACATCTAATTCATCATGTTTCCTCAAATACCTAATAAGCAGGTATGTTAATAAATATAACGTTATTATGAAGTTAATTGTTTTTTGTTTTGGGATTCCTTTTTTGGTTCAACTTCATTACAGTTCTGTTACACTGGCATCCTAGCTGCAGATGAGAGAAACACAATTCATGCTACAATTAAAATATATACTCTAAAATAAATGGTTTAGATTGTTTCAAGAGGCCAATGTCGTATTAAATGAATTGAGAAAGTTTTAGATTAATCTGTGCATATAATGAAACTGTTCGTCGAAGCGATATTTGTACGTTGATTTGTTTCACGGTAACTCGGAAACGGCTGGAGTTATTTGAATGCAGTTTGACATACTTTTAAATATATTCTTCTTCTTGCTATTTGCTTTACGTCGCACCGACACAGATATGTCTTATGGCGACGATGGGACAGGAAATGCCTACGAATGGGAAGGAAGCGTCCGTGGCCTTAATTAAGGTACAGTCCAAGCATTTGCCTGGTGTGAAAATGGGAAACCACGGAAAAACCATCTTCAGGGCTGCCGACAGTGGGGCTCGAACCCACGATCTCCCGATTACTGGATACTGCCCGCACTTAAGCGACTACAGCTATCGAGCTCGGTTATATATGTTCTTAAATATCACTCTATGTACTATGAATATTACTCAAATCAGGTGTATTTAATAAAGAAAATGTACAGCAAAGTGACAAAGCACGCTAGACCTTGACGCTTAAACATTATCTCTCTTATTTTTTGCTCTACGTCGCTCAGACACAAATTGGTCTTATGACAACTATGGGATAAGAAAGGGCTTGGAGTGGGAAGGACGAGGCCATGGTCTTAATTAGGGTACAGTACAAGCATTTGCCTGGTATGAAAAGGGGAAACCACGGAAAACCATCTTGAGGGCTGCCGACAGTGGGGTTCGAACCCACTATCTCCCAAATGCAAGCTAACAGCTGCGCGCCCTTTCCGCACGACCAACTTTCCCGATCGTGAAAATTCTGGTATTGCCTTACGTTTGTAGATAGAGCAAAGATCGGTACTGACTAAATCTTAATTCTAGAGCACGGAACCGTGCCAATTGTGTTTTGTCTTACATAATGTTTTCAGAACCTCCTTTAACATTGCTGTTCCCATGAACCCCGTGATGCCCTGTCTCTTACTGATTTGTAGTCAATTTTGGGACACAAACCCTAACATATAAATAAATGTGTGTTCTAAGTGTGAAGGGAAGGTGGACGGGTAAAGTAAACGCGAACCAGAGTGGTTGAGACATACTGCCTTGCAAATTTCATCGTTCAGTTATCTTTACCTCGTTGGATGCTACGAAGGAAGGGTAAGTTTAGACTGCCAATCAGGGCAAATTTCTAGAATCGGATAAGTGGATGGACTTGGGTAGAACAGACTCATTGTAACATTCCATTACCTACATAAATCACTGTTTCTAAATCGTCAACATTCCGTTTGCTCGGCTGTGCAATAGATCGCTCACAGTGGGTAAATTAACGGTTTCCGTTTTTACTCTTTACTGAACTATAAATGTTTTGCATCATTTTTGAGAAAAACCTGGGACACTTCACGAAAATGACCAACTCCGGTAGGCGAGGAATATTGATAAGGATGGAAAGGGTTTTGTACGGAAAGAATGTAGAATGCAAAGTTTTCGAGATATCGCCTCCCAACACCAAGTACTCGTAAGTAAGTCAACCAACAACGATCAGGCGGACTGATGGGTGTATTTTTTTGCTAGGAGCTTTACGTCGCACCGACACAGATAGGTTTTATGGCGACGATGGGATAGGAAAGGTCTAGGAGTTGGAAGGAAGCGGCCGTGGCCTTAATTAAGGTACATCCCCAGCATTTGCCTGGTGTGAAAATGGGAAACCACGGAAAACCATTTTCAGGGCTGCCGATAGTGGGATTCGAACCTACTATCTCCCGGATGCAAGCTCACAGCCGCGCGCCTCTACGCGCACGGCCAACTCGCCCGGTGATGGGTGTATTTGTGATCCAAATGTTCGAAAGCAGGACACAGAGCTCAGACTCACTCAGAGACTTAGCTTTACTTTGGTGACTCTTATAAACAATGCCTGAAGATACGCGAACGAAGCGCTGATTAGTAACTAGTAAACGTAATCAATCATAAGACTCTGTGAAATTCAGGTTAGAACTCTGTTGTCAAATGCACTGTGGAACATTTCCTTCATTAACTCTGCTATGATAATATACTTACTAATTATCGCGATGTAATATGTAATGTTTCTGACTATAAATGTGTAATGAGATATTGCTTAAAGCATTTGGGAACCGGGCGAGTTGGCCGTGCGGTTAGGAGCGCGCAGCTGTGAGCTCGCCGGGAGATAGTGCGTTCGAATCCCACTGTCGGCAGCACTGAAGATGGTTTTCCGTGGTTTCCCATTTTCACACCAGGCAAATAATGGGGCTGTACCTTAATTAAGACCACGGCCGTTTCCTTCGCATTCCTAAGCCGTTCCTCTCCCATCGTCGCCATAAGAGCTATCTGTGTCAGTGCGACGTAAAGCAAAGAGCAAAACAAAACAAAAAAAAAAGCATTTGCTAAAGTAGTAAAGGTGAAGAAATATGAAAGGGAAGAATGCCAGTTTAAATTCTTCGTTTTCTTTTCATTTCCAGAGTTTGAACGAGAACATTTTTGAATTGGTGGACGGACTCCTTTTATTTCAAATTCTCATTACGTGGCTTAGTTACATTTCTAGATCTGTTACGAATTGAGCTTTAAACGGTTGTAACTAGCTTTTCATATTATAGTAGAGAAGGCACGTAGGTAAAATCATATTGGCTGATGCATTTTAAAATTGGAGACTGATATAAACAAAACACACAAACTACGGTTGTTTCTGTTCCCAACTCAAACACCAAAGATATACACTATGTCGACGCAAGTTATCTAAGAATGCTTGTCCTACACACAGTACATTGGGCTGTTAGCCAAAATGTCCTGTTCTCTTACACGAAACAACAAAATCTGAAAAGAACCAACCGAGATGAAAGAGCTGGGTTTCGAACCTAAATCCTTCTTCCTCGAGACTGATGCATTAACGGGTTGAGTTCTTTCATCTTGGAACGCTGTATTAGAAGCTTTCCTCTTAAGTTAAGTTCTACATTTCAAAACTGTAGTTACTTGCTAGTTTTGGCCGACAGAAAATACACCGGTTATCATCAAGTGGTTCCATAGCAGTCCAGACGTTGCCTGGGAGATGTCTCCAAAGACACCAATTTCAGTACTAACGAGCTGATTGTATCTGTCTTGTGTGATAGCTTGGCTGTCCTAGCAGATCCCATATTCTGCTTTAAACTGAAGGGGAAACTCCTGGGATTCATAAAGGAGAAAATTCTAAGTATGTAGCGAAATAGAAAGTAGAAAAGAAACAGATATTGCTGACAAAGAGTGGTTGTTTTGAGTTCGTGGATTCACTGAAGAAAAATTGACGAATTTTTGGAAATATAATGCAATTGATCGAGGGTATCACCAGTCATGTAAATTAAAGGGGATGCGATAACCAATTACACAATTCCTTGCTGCCTGTAGGTAACACCTAAAAAAATAACAAACAAGCCATCAAGACAAAAAAAAACAGGCGTTGCTAATCGAGGTCTTGAAATGGACAAAAGGAATGGAAACAACTGTTCGAAGAACGTTTCATGGGGAAAATGAGAAAAGAGTGTGATTAAGACTTCTTATTTTAATGTGTTTGTTGCTGTCATTCCAGCAACGGGAGACATTACAAAGAATGAGATCGAGAATGCTAATGGAGGAGAATGTCACTCGAAAGCTGGAAATAAAGTGTTTCAGAAATAAAGTCAACGGTCACCTTCTTGAAACTCAATATGAACTTCTACAACTGTGTCACCCCTGTAATTTTCGTGCTCACTAACTGATAGTTAAACCTGTCAAAGTCCACGAACCTACTACGCTGGCGTAGCAGGGGGAGAGGTGATATTCCCACGTGGTGCGTCCCAGGTGGGGGTTAGGGGGGTCCTAACCCGCTTGCCGGCGGACTTGAGGGAAATAAAATACCTCTCGCGGACCAAACACACACCCCCTGTGGGTGGGGGAGGCAGACGAAGAATATACCCACGGTATCCCCTGCCTGTCGTGAGAGGCGACTAAAAGGGGCGACCAAGGGATGATTGTATTAGAACCATGAAACTACTTTTGATTCGTACCATCACGCGGGGAACACCATGGATCGCCTTTACTTGCGAGTAATACCACTCTGTTAGGTACTGAATAGTTTTGTGATTCGTAGCACTCAAGCGGGGTTCAGTGTGGGTTTCCAGTACCCGTGAGTCGTACCCATGTGAGCAACACCTGTGAGTTGTACCACTATATGAGCGACACCGCGGGTCTGCGTCGCCATTGATTAGTACCCACTACTGTATGTGAGGAACACCACGGGAATGCCGGCGCCCATGATCAGTACACCTAGGTGAGGAACCTCATAGGTTTGCGTTGGCTATGAGTGGCGCCATTGTGTGAAAAACACCATAGGTATGCGTTACCTTTACGACGTACAATATTTGTGAGTAGTACTTAATGTTTGGAACACCGTGAGTTCACGCTACCTTTGATTAGTACCGCAGCTTGGGAAATACCATGGTTCTCCTTTACTAGCGATAAGTGCCATTATGCGGGATCGTTGACGTAGATATTGGCCCATTCACACAAGCATCAACGATTCAGGATTGGGCTTTGGGAGCATTCCCTTGGTCAGTAATATTGTTTCTGGGAATGTTAGGCTTTGCGCGTCTTATACACTGATTGTTTTAAATTCATATTCATCGATTCATCCCTCATCATCACGTTTTGAATTCGGGTCAGTGGATGAATTTTGTACTTTTAAATTGTAATTCCATTTCGTCTCATTTCGTACCATAGGGTCCGATGACCTAGATGTTAGGCCCCTCTAAACAACAAGCAGCATCGTCATCAAACCTGTCAAAGTAATTGATTGTCGCTTCTGAGCAGCCACTCTCTGCTCAAACATTAACCTCGAGAATACTCAAATGAAGTTCCATGGATGATTGTGGATGATTACACTCTGAAGAAACATCTGTTCTTATTTCTGCGTGCTTCGGGCCGTGTAACATTTAGCTTGCATTCAGCATGTGCTGGCTTTGCAACTCATCATCGGCAGTCCTCAACATGGTCTTCCGTAGTTTCAACTATCCTGGATAAAGACCAGCAGGCCTTTGTTAACAGCAAGTGACAATGTTACTGGAGTGGCACAACATGTTTGTTCATACCGCATCAGTAAGTGGCACTTGTCTGTCTCATTCTCTGTCGGATTTCTTTGCTGAATTGTTAGCGTAGTGACCTTTGCTTCACAGGTCTTGCGTTTGATTCTTGCTTAGATCGGTGATTTTAATTAGGTATGGTTGATTCCTATAGCTCGGGGTCTACGCATTTGCGTTCATCTTAATATACATCTTCATTTACGTACAACACATCGCACTAACAACCACCACATAAACACGCAATAGCGAATGCCGTATATCCCTTCAGATAGAGTTGCATCAAGAAGGGCATCCGGGCGTAAAACTGGGTCGAATTCACACAATGTTCTGTCTCCTAGAGATTGAGATAAAGTAAGGAAAATAGTGATTTGTCTCATTCTTCAATAGTAGTGACTAGCAGATGTACCCGTGCTTCGCTACGGGATTCTCAGAAAGACTGTCCTCGTGGTTTTCGTAACTGAAGTCAACTTAGGCCATTACAAAAACTTCAGTAGGAATGTAGTGATTAAAAGTAATGTCATCATACAGAATACTCGATCAAATGAAAAACCGCAGATTTTCTCGCTTTAACGAACAGTACTACGGTGCCGATCTAACAGTCCGTAGTTCCAGAGCTGGAATGACCAGGCCGCAGACAGCCGGGAACACTCCTCTGCCATTGTTCAGTTAAATATGCACACTGCTCATTCCAGTCGCCAACGGCCGCAGCCGTGTTGAAACACCGGATCCCGTGAGATCTCCGAAGTTAACCAACATTGGGTGTGCTCAAGATTTGGATGGGTAACCACGCGCTGTTGGTGGGGGTAAGGGAATGGAGGAGCGGAAAGGAACTGACCACCCTACCGTAAGTAAACTCCGGCTCAGGCACACCTCTGCGGAAGTCCGGAACTGCCTTCGGGCAGAATACACCCTTACATTTCATTCCAATCAGTGGCTCAGGGTAGGGATTGAATAGCTCGAATACTATGATGAACCAGTTTCTTATGTACCAGTAGTATCAGAAAAATTATGAACCAGGGGAATGGCATCCGAAGTAGAAAGTTATCTAACTCAGCAGTTACTTCCCGTCAATATTCAGGCAGGCTGTTATACTCGGTACGACCAGGCGAATTGACCGTGTGGTTAGCGATGTGCAGCTGTGAGTGCATCCTGGAGGTAGCGGGTTCGAAATCCACTGTCGACAGCCCTTAAGATGGTTTTCCGTGGTCTCCTATTTTCATGCCAGGTAAATGCTGGGGCTGTACCGTAATTAAGGCCAGGGCCGCTTCCTTTCCACTCCTAGCCCTTTCGTATTCCATCATCACCATAATACCTATCTGTGTCGGTGCGACGTAAAGCAAATTAAAAGAACTCGGCATGCAGCAGTAATCCCATCTATCGGAGATGAGTTGCAGCAGGGACACAAAGCACATCCTAACAAACAATGGTCAGTGTATTGTTATTGTTGATCAATGTTATGAGTTATGAGCTTTCTGTATTGTAGGTCTTCACATTTAGTTTTCCTTCGACTCTGTGATATCAGGGCGTCTTACAAAATTATTTATAGCGTAGACTGTAGTTCCTTATTCTCCGACTTTGCATACCGATTTTCGTTAAATTCTGTTTACCAATTTTCTCGTGACTCGGCGCTGGTATGGACTTAGCAACAAAAATAAAAATTCATGAATATCTCTCTTATCATAGCCGGTACGATAAAAATGTATAAGACACAAATGATCGGAAATTTAATACTACATAATTTAGTTATGTAGTAATTGTCGATAGGACCACTAATACCACAAATATTTGAGAATTAAATTTTAGGCCTTCCCCTAAACTACCATTTTACTCAGCGTGAATAAAATTATTTATGACCTAGATTATATCAACATATTCCTCGACTTTGCATGCCTATTTTCATTAAGATAGGACCATTAATAACATAAATATTTGAGAATTTAATTTTAGTCCTTCCCCTAAACTGCCATTTTTCATCAGCGTGAATAAGATTATTTATATGCTAGATCGTAGCGACTTATTCTCGGACTTTACATACCGATTTTTATTAAGATAGGACCACTAATGACATAAATATTTGAGAATGAAATTTTAGGCCTACCATTTCTCTCCCCGTGAATAAGATTACTTATGGCCTAGATTGTAGCGACTTATTACCGGACTTTACGTACCAATTTTCATTAAATTCTCTTCAGCTGTTTTCTCGTGATGCGTGTACATACATATAGACAGACAGATAGACAGACAGACAGAAATTACGGAAAATTAAAACGTGCATTTCCTTGTTATTATGGACACGACCGATACAAAAATACCATCCTTTTTGTATTCTGAGCAATGTACAGACAAAACTCTTATTGTATATATTTGGATGTAGCAGCATACGGACCTTTGCATGTCTTCTGCACATAGAGTAAGCGTTACTATACTTTAGGGTCATTGAGAAGCTTATAAACGGAGTTCTCAACAGTTGCTGCTTGTAGGCCTAGTCCATCGTACCCGTTTAGATTTCTTGTTGAAAATAGCATGATCACACTAAAGAAACTTAGCAACCACGGATATTCGGAACTTGGTAGATGACGGTTTTATGTGCCGCTGGTTAACAAGGATAGTGCGTGAGTAGTACTATAACCTATCTGTGTCTGTGCGACGTAAAGCAAGTTGTAAAAAAAAAGTAATACTGGAGAAGGATTCATGGTATTGAGGCACCCTGTTCTACTGGTGGGGGCATTATTCATTAAAACAATTTAACGGTAGAAAACTGCACTTCCGTCGTCAGACAACGAGAGAGATATTCAGCCAGTATTTTATGTCATGATAATAGAAAGACCGCTGTAAAGTGCACTTGGGCTAGGATTGGCCAGTGTAGTCATAACTCACTCTTACATGAAACGATAATTGGAAATTGGTGTTCGAGATATAGCACTGAGTAGAGTGAGGTATTAGCTGCTTTCCTTTACTACTCTGCTACGCGCTCCATATTAATGGCTGTATTCAGAATATCTACCAGCCAACGGAGTTTATAGGTGCTCTTACCGACATCGAAACCTGGATAAATACACCGGTACTTTAAAATGCTGCACACGCAACTTTAATGAAAATTTATTGCACTACCTGCAGGGCAATGAAAATCTCTTCTCGATTTCATCAAGACTTAAGTCATAAAATACTTACGTAAAGGGAAAATATTACATTTTTAAACAGCTCTAAGATTGATGGCATTAAAACTCGTGCTTAAATTTATGCTGTAGACTGTAGTGTGCTATTTCACCACATGCGGTACATGAACTGCAGGTCAACAATGAGAATTTCCAGTATTATATGTTAAACTATAGTAATAAAGAACATTTACAGGTCCTCGAATTATTTCTCGTAAACGGACTTAAAGCGGAGCAGTGTTCCTCATATAATTTATCTGATATGACTTGTGTCACCATTACTTGAAGTTCTCAGTGTTTCTGTTTCTATTCGACAACTGTAACTACGACATTTATTTCCATCATCTCCTTCTTATTTCTTTAGCAATAACTACATTTATATGATATTCACTTCATGGAATGCACCGTAAACTCGGGCAATCTATGCAGCACGCTTAAATGAGTGTTTGAATTAATAGAACGTTCATCTTCACCTCAACATAAAGTATATAACATTGCTCTGCCAGTATATAATGCTTAGAAACTGCCATATTTATTTATTTATTTATTTATTTATTTATTTATTTATTTATTTATTTATTTATTTATTTATTTATTTATTTATTTATTTATTTATTTATTTATTGCACACTACAGGACTTAGTGTTCCAATTACATTGGCAACTACGTCATTTATACTACAGTTAACATGGTGGTACTTATATATCTAAACTATATTCTACAATTTTATCTAATATCCTATAATGTTAATATAAAATATCGAAGTATTTTTCTAAAAGCTAAAGAATCTTATATTAATACGTTGGAACAACACACGACAAAGTAAAATGACTAAATAAAAGAACCAATACACGTACATGCATAATATTATAAAACTTCGCCTTAGAATTCCCCCTTTTTTAGGACTTCATAAAATTGCGTGATGAAGTTCCGTTACAAACTCGCGCATTGGCAGACTGAAGTCAAGGCCATTATATTTCTGAATGGCACTACTGAAGGTAATACAGAGCCTGTTCACCGACGAGTTATCATGGGCACACGTCCTGGTTTTTTCATGAAAAGGTGTTATGTTATTTCTGGAATTGAAGCGAGGTACATGGAAATTTAAGAGAGACAGTAATTCTGGATTATCAATAGTATAGTGTACAATTTAAAAACAAATTTTACTGCATCCTTCTGTCTGCAAACTTCTGAACTCTCCACTCCGAAATTTAAAAGGATATCACTACAGGCTCCGTGCGTATAGCAATGTGCTGCTGCGGGTGGAAATTACGAGAACTACTTAGGGCCACCTTCATCAACAGCTGGATTATGTGTGATGTTTACATACGTATATTCAATCATTTTACTGTGGCCCTCTATCGCTGAATCCCTTTCTATGTTTTGTCTAAAGCCATTATTAGAATCTAAGACCACATTCCCTATGTGTTGATCCGGTCATGTTTGTGATGTAGATAGCAGCCGTGATGGATCACATCGGCGTGAAGAGTAGAACATTGTGTCCCTGTACATTCTCTATCCCAAGTTTTGTTTTGTTTTTTGACACAGCATATGATACCTACGTATGTTTTTACCTAATTTCTTATCTCCCCTTCCTTTACAATGAATATATATTATTTCATAGTTTGGGCTTTACTCGATAAAACGACTAGTAGCTGGGTATAACGTGAAAGCGGAACCAAATAAATATATTAAGAAGGAGAATAACTAGAAATAGGAGAAGAATCATTTTACAATGCTGACTTCAGATGATTTTTTCTTAATGTCATAACGTTCAGGCAGATCTATATGCTTGTTGTTGGCTGCATTAATAGATATTGTGATACAAAGGTTTTATTTACGACATCATGAAATGCATTTGAAAAGACGGTGGAACATAGCAGTAAATCGCAAGAAGTAATTAGAGATTTATACATTTTAATTAATACAAAATAACTCCTTACAACATGCATTTTAACCATTTTACAAATAGGTTAACTATTAGAAACAAATTATTATAGCAATGTTATATTTGCAAAGCAAGCTGCAGTAGACTATCATTTTCAGAGCGCACATGTCATAATAGATACACATTGTATTGTATTGCCACAGTCTTAATTATAGCCAGTACAATAATAATTCTTCTTCTTCTTTTCCTGCCGCTTTTCCCACACCTGTGGGGTCGCGGGTGCGAACTGTGTCGCACATGTGGATTTGGCCCTGTTTTACGGCCGGATGCCCTTCCTGACGCCAACCCTCTATGGAGGGATGTAAGCACTATTTCGTGTTTCTGTGGTGGTTGGTAGTGTAGTATGTTGTCTGAAGAGGATGAGGAGAGTGTTGGGGCGGACATATACACCCAGTCCCCGAGCCAGAAGAATTAATCAGAAGCGATTAAAATCCCCGACCCGGCCGGGAATCGAACCCGAGACCCTCTGAACCGAAGGCCAGGACGCTGACCATTCAACCAACGAGTCAGACAGCCAGTACAATAATAATAATAATAATAATAATAATAATAATAATAATAATAAAATGAAATGGCGTATGGCTTTTAGTGCCGGGAGTGTCCGAAGACAAGTTCGGCTCGCCTGGTGCAGGTCTTTCTATTCGACACCCGTAGGTGACCTGCGCGTCGTGATGAGGATGAAATGATGATGAAGACAGCACATACACCCAGCCCCCGTGCCATTGGAATTAACCAATTAAGGTTAAAATCCCCGACCCGGCCGGGAATCGAACCCGGGACCCTCTGAACCGAAGGCCAGTACGCTGACCGTTCAGCCAACGAGTCGGATATAATATTAATAATAATAATATATCGTACGTACTACAGACCAAAGTGTGAAATTTTATAGTATTCCGTTACAACCTATCGAAGTGGATTTGGAAAGGCCCTAGACAAATATAATTACACAAATAGGCCTCCATTATGCAACATCAATAGCTCACAGAAATACAGTATTTTAAATCCGTAAATTCTTGTCCTTGTCCCGAGGTGATGCATTTCTTTTCAAGCATACCCCGAATGGAAATGAGCTGCATGCACCGTGTTAACTACACACCAACCCTCATACCAATCTTAACTTTCTGGCAGTGTCAGGATTCAAGTCCGGGCTCCCGAGGAAGACATTTAGTAGAGCCAATCGTTATATCACATAGATGGACTTGATCATATTATAAATACAGACACACAATATAAATAATCGCTTACTGACAACTTTAAGCGATTCTGAACTTTTCTCCTCGTGCATAATTTTTGATTGTGTACATGCGCTTTCAATATCAGGAATCCCAATAGGTCCAACATCAAGCTTGAGCCTTTTTATCAGAAAAAAAATTCCTTTTCTCTCTTCCCCCTGTTCCCTACGTTTGAGACGCAATGTAGAGACCATTCACACGGTCGATCAGTACGCAAGGTGGCATGTTCTGAGCAAAATGCATAAAGAACAGCTTAAATACATTTCAATACATACAATACATTACATTTCATGGAAACAGTTATTCGCCTTCATGAAATAATGATTGTTACCAAGGCCTTCCTTAGAAAACTTGGTTATGTTTAAAATTAATTAAAATTAAAATTAAAAATTAATCGCCTTTCTAGCAGCATTAACCTACGTTAACATAATATCGTATTAGAAATAGACAAAGGATATTTTTCTATAGACAGCCTTGTTGAATGTGTATATGAACACTAATCTCGTTATCACCACTACTAATACATAAATTACCACGTTGCCTCTATCGTAAAACGGTAGGATATCTAGTGAACCAATGTTTCTTTCTGATCTCATTTGCAGTTATTGCTCTGTTACTATTTCCTGCGAACTGTTTTTCCTTGTAAATGTATTACATGACCACTTTATGCAAGTTTGTAATAATATTTCCAGTTGTTGTTGTTGCATAAATCACTCTGAAATCCCACTATTATTGTTATTTAATCGGCCATGGCATCACGCGGTGAGACGACAGCGGATATGTGCGCGGTGAAACGCAATAACTTACAATGTTCGCCACTCGCAGCGCAGCTGTGCATTTCTCCCATCAGCGCACGGAACCTATAGGGTATAATGCGGGAATAGCAGCCAGTTTTTTATTGTAGGTATTTTTAGAATCTGTTTTGCAATTTATCAATCTGATAGACATATGATTGACACCTAGGGCTCCAAGAAATGCTGGCATATTCTAATTTTGGTCTTACTATGGCATGGAAGAGATAAATGCAAGTTTGTGTGTTCTTGAAGAGTTTTATATTCCTTTATCTATCCTATGTAACCTATTTATATCATAGTGCCTTATATGACTCAGCCATCACATTCAGTACGTGCGAATTGAATGTAAGCTCGTGGTCGAATAAAACCCCGAGATCTTTCATCTCGCAAACCGATCGTTAATCAGTCACCTAGCTTGTAAGTGTAGTGGAGGAAAGTTATCCTTCCGGTGAACGACATCGATACACATTTTTCTACATTTAAGTACAGTTTATTTTCAGTCGTCCACTCCAATACACTTCTCAAGTCTAGCTGAAACTGTTTACAGTCGTTTATGTTTTCAATGGCTTTGGATACTTTGAAATCGTCCGCGTATAGCAGACAGCTGGAATATTTAACTTGTTCAGGCAAGTCATTGATGAATGCGAGAAAAACTAAAGGGCCTAAATTTGACCCCTGAATTATTCCTGAATTTAAGGGGTATTCCTATCACCACGATAGGAACTGAAAAGACGTAACAGTTGTTTTGAGAAACCGAACAGATTTATCTTACTCAGTAGGGCATCGTGATTTATTTTATCGAATGCTTTTGCAAAATCTCTAAACACTACGTCCATTTGTCCACCCGTGTCAAGTTCAGTGGACACTCGCTGAGTGAAGTTAACCAAGTTTGTGACTGTAGAACGTCGTGAAAGGACACCATGTCGATAACATTACATGAATTCGAAAACTTTTGCTATCGCGAATAATATAGGAACAGGCCGGTAGTTGTTTATTAATGTGAGATCCCCTTATTTAAGTATGGGACACACTCATGATAACTTCCAGACGGATTGAAATATGGATGTTTTAATAATCAAATTATAAATAAATAGAAGTGGTTGCTTATGAACATCTGAACAACCTTTTATCACATACCTGGTCTGGTTCTGTAGATGATTTAGGTTTCAGCTTTTTAAGTACTACTTCAACATTTTCTAAAGCGGAGTTTTTAATATGCAACGTATCGTTAGTGAAGGATATAGCGGTAGGTATGCGATATTGTGTCTTATGCGGGGAATATACAGATTGGAAGTAGTCCGCAAAACCTTCTACAACTTCAAACTTAATATCTAGTACGTTATTTTCATATTTATAAGTACATACCATATTTATAAGTTCATACCTTGTTCCACCGTCTCAATGTATATTTTGTGTGCGGACTTAATTTCTGATTTAATTTGAGCTCTCAGCATTTTATATTGATTAACATAATGTTCCGCAATGTAATTCCGCTCTGTGTAATATTATTTTTACCGGGCGAGTTGGTCGTGCGCGTAGAGGCGCGCGGCTGTGAGCATGCATCCGGGAGATAGTAGGTTCGAATCCAACTATCGGCAGCCCTGAAGATGGTTTTCCGTGGTTTCCCATTTTCACACCAGGCAAATGCTGGGGCTGTACCTTAATTAAGGCCACGGCCGCTTCCTTCCAACTCCTAGGCCTTTCCTATCCCATCGTCGCCATAAGACCTATCTGTGTCGGTGCGACGTAAAGCCTCTAGCAAAATATGATTTTTCTTTCAGTTTTCGAATTATGCTATCTGTAAACCAAATGAGGTATGTTTTGCCGTTACCTGTTTTTCTCGTGGGAACCGATTCGTTTATCGCTGAATAAAGGTTCCCGTAAAAACAGCCTACTGCAGAATCAACTTCAGTGCATTCATAGCGAGAGTTCCAATTCGTGTCTCTAAACCTCATGAATAGTTGTTCGTAGTTCGCTTTTTTAAAATTATATGAGTAGTGTTAGGTCCAGCCCGATGCATTGTAATTCGCAGTTCTTTTTCTAGGGCCGGCTGGTGTACACACTCTGGCAGTAGCGGGTCTGTGCTCTTTGTATATTCAATACTTGAAATATTTTGATTAGTCATTACTAAGTCTAATGCTTTTCCGTTACAGTTTGGAACTAAATTACATAAGAACAGATTGTGAAGATTAATAAAATTTCTTAATTGCTGACTTTGCGTTTTCGAGCTTAAATCGCTGGTCATGTTACTAATAATTGATGGTTTGTTGAAATCGCCGACATTGACGACATTATTGTTGTGTAGCTCGTCATGAGATTCTAGCCATCCAAATATTTTACTGTAGACAGCTGATTTTGAGGAAACCGGGTGACTTGGCCGTGCGGTTAGGGCCGCGCAGCTGTGAGCTTGCATCCGGGAGATAGTGGGTTCGATTCCCACTGTCGGCAGCCCTGAAGATAGTTTTCCGTGGTTTTCCATTTCATACCAGGCAAATGCTGGAGCTGTACCTTAATTAAGGCTAAGGCCGCTTACTTCCCAATCCTAGGCCTTTCCTACCCCTCGTCGCCATAAGACCTATCTGTGTCGGTGCAACGTAAATCCAATTGTAAAAAAAAGGTTTTGAGGAAGGTGGTACATACATATTACCGATATACCATACCTTTCCTTGAATGACAACTTTCAGTAAGATCCACTCAAAACTATTTGTGACCTGCTCGGCCTTGAGCACAGTTAGATCTAGTTCTCTCCTGACAGCAGTGAGCACACCCCCGCCCCTCCTAGTGCTACGGTCAGCCCTGTACACTCTGTACTGCTCACTACAGACCTCACTATCGAACACAGTAGAGTACAGCCAAGTCTCTGTTATGGCCACGAAGTGATTGATGTTCTGACTCAGTTCATCAAGTTTTGTTTTCAACCCGCGCACATTTTGATAATGAATATAAAGCGTGGTGTCGTCCATTAATTTACAGCTTATTTAGGAAATCCTGGTTGTTAATAACAACTACTTTGGAACCCTAAGTTTTTCGCATTTTAATGACTCAGTTTCTTACCCATATGTACGCGTAGTCCTTTTCTCTGCGGATGACTCGGGCCTGGGCTCGCAGTTTCCTTTTCTGCGGTAACAGACTCTCGTTGATGTTGATGTAGATGACAATGTCGCCTGGAAGACCTGCGTGCCTGGTGGAGAGGTTTCTCTTCACTCGCCGTCGTTACAAGAAAAGATCTTTGTCCATCCGCCTTACCAGCTTCACTGTAATTCCGCTGTGTTGATGGTGCGGAGCTTTCGGGGGGCGATGACACGCGTCCACTATCTCTTCTTTCACCACTACTGTACAGTATGTACAGAGCCCGTCTAATCTTATTAACTGTATCCAGTACAGTTTCGTTTTGGATATCAGGAACCTCCTGGATTTCAGTTGTGTTCCTTCTTGAGTACATTTCCCCGTCATTCACTCGGCGCTCTAGGAATTTTATTTTTACCCTTAAATTGCAGTTTTCCTGAGTCAGGTTTTCTATGTGATCAACACACTTCTCGAGGCCAGTTTGTTGTTTCGAGATAAGCTGGGCCGTATCGTTCAATGTCTTATGACACAGTTCGAGTGAGTTCCCTAAATCAGTCTCTCTTAACTTCAGGTTTTCCTTCATTTGCCGAATTTCTTCGGTTAGTTCTTTTAGAAGAGAAAATATAGTACCTAATGATGGAATAGTGTTCCCCATTGATTTCCCCTTACTGTTGTAGTGTAATACAACTTTCATAAGACAACACACATACCGAGCTCGATAGCTGCAGTCGCTTAAGTGCGCCCAGTATCCAGTATTCGGGAGATAATAGGTTCGAACCCCACTATCGGCAGCTCTGAAAATGGTTTTCCGTGGTTTCCCATTTTCACACCAGGAAAATGCTGGGGCTGTACCTTAATTAAGGCCATGGCCGCTTCCTTCCCACTCCTAGCCCTTTCCTGTCCCATCGTCGCAATAAGACCTATCTGTGTCGGTGCGACGTAAAGCAACTAGCAACAACAACAACAACAACAAGACAACATACTAAATGTATTCAGGTTGTTCACACATTTCTTGGGATACCACTTTTTGCACTGAGCACGCTTTACCTTGACGGCTCTTCCCAGCTCCATTCCACATTGCTCGCAAGCGCCCATTCTGCTATGTTTACAACAAGCTCCGGAAATAATACTTTTTTTTTTTTTTTTGCTAGGGGCTTTACGTCGCACCGACACAGATAGGTCTTATGGCGACGATTGGATAGGAAAGGCCTAGGAGTTGGAAGGAAGCGGCCGTGGCCTTAATTAAGGTACAGCCCCAGCATTTGCCTGGTGTGAAAATGGGAAACCACGGAAAACCATCTTCAGGGCTGCCGATAGTGGGATTCGAACTTACTATCTCCCGGATGCAAGCTAACAGCCGCGCGCCTCTACGCGCACGGCCAACTCGCCCGGTAATAATACTATTTCGGGATTCCCGATGAGTAAATTAGTGATTTTCTTTAATAACTTCACAATAGATACTGTATCACACACTTCAATACGTCGAGAGTGTACACTGAAAATCCCGCTGGTAATCACTTCAAATTACACACTTTTGAGGAGCTAGTTTTGCGCGTGGAACTCACTCAGACGCCATATAAAGAGGTCAATACGTGAATTGATTTATCAACGTTAAAATTTTGCCAAATATTTCGTTGCGTCAGAATTGGCTCTTGTATTTGAGAATGTGGTAACTTCGCATCGGATGTGTGGGACTCTTGCTGCAGTAGGAAGACTACAACTGGCGTGCTGTTAGCTCAGCGGTAAAGCACTGTTACATTTCGTTTGTCTCACGGTCGTATGGTTTACAATGCACGTCCTTCAAATGTGTAACTTCTTTAATAGTTCACAATCGTTCATTTACTTCTTATTTGTTGCTAATTTTCGTTCACATTATGTTTCTTCCTTCTCTCCCTCTCTACACAAATTCACTGTACCTGGTGGTGAAGTAGTAACGTTGTCTTCTGCTGTAGCGAGTAGCACGCTGTACTGGCCTGTTCATCCGTCAAGCAGTGTGGTGTACAACTGAGATGAATATACAGGTACGTATCTCACAATTGGAGAGTGTCCATGTAACGTTAACATGGTTGCACGTATGAATGCGGAACGCTATCCACGTCGGCATGGTCCAGAGTAAAATTATTTTTACTCCACCATCGCCGTCCTGTAGGAATGAGAGTTGTTAGAACCTCATAGGCATGGTAATGGGCGAAATCGCCAGGGAATAAACAACGTTTTCATCGTGTACTGTCTGGTCTCCCTAGACCAGGGCCTCTCAGGGTGCATGCGCCTGTTGCATGCACTGTGCACGGGGCAAAAGACGACTTCTCTTGGTTGACCAGAGTTCAGACCCCCACCCCTCGATTTGGAGCAATAGCGCTGTCTCTCTCTTTCGCCACGCCTGTCTCGCTCGCTCCCCCTGTATCCCCCTTCCTCACATGCTCCTTAGCGCTCCAAATCCGAGCTGAGTTGAGCCGAGCTGAGCCGAGTAGCCCAGAGACGAAGCGTTGGTCTGAGCCGAGCCGAGCGGGACCGATGCACTGTGCACAGGAACGCTGCACCGCTGTTTGCACGTGTGAGATTTTGGGCGTTTGAGAGGCCCTGCCCTAGAGCATCTGTCTGTCACGTATCGTATCGAACAGGATTGGCTCGTTCGATTGTGTATCAAATACTTCAGGAGGAAACTCTACAGCATTTCAATTTCACAAGGGTGCAAACATTCTCTAGGATCGTCTGAAGGTAAAATACTGTATTTGGACTTTACATCGC
Organism: Anabrus simplex; assembly: GCF_040414725.1. Taxonomy (NCBI): domain Eukaryota; kingdom Metazoa; phylum Arthropoda; class Insecta; order Orthoptera; family Tettigoniidae; genus Anabrus; species Anabrus simplex. The sequence continues at coordinate 1,092,542,181 of NC_090266.1, forward strand.
CATCACCAGGCCTCTGGAGTGTAGTGATGGGATATAAGATTCTATTACTGAATTGATTCATTTGATTCCGCTCACGTTACTGAATCGATACAATGATCCGATTCACGACACATTAGATTCACCGTTCCTATTGTGTCTGTGTAGTGTGTACTGACAAGACAGCAGTTCCTTGATAACATTCAATGCTTGCTTTGCCATCCGGCCTTCATTCTATGAACTGCTTTTCTATGCGACATCTAGCTTTTAGATTCAGCTTTCTCCTGCAACCACCTCTTCGAATCAAGTTTTGATGTTACAAAGCCTTTCTCCCACAGTGACAACTCCATTAAATAAGTATATAGAATTAGATGAAAAATTAGCTGTACACAGAATCATCATCAATGATCTGCATTTAGAACTGTCGCCCAGGTGGAATATTCCCTATCAGTTGTTTGCCTTGTCTTTTTTTAAATGATTTCAAACAACTTGGAAGTTTCATTGTACTCACGGTTATTACATAATAAAAATAAATAAGTAAAAAAATGAAATACAGGAAAAAATAGGTAGGCCTACTTGTGCAGTACTCGCCATGCTTATGATATCACAGCACAAGATATACGTAGTTAATAATAATACAAATTAATAATAATAATAATAATAATAATAATAATCGACATAACTCAAATTTTCTGCACATACTTGTGATTTTTCACAGTTCTCAGAAAGTAACAACTCCACTAAATGTAGAGAATTAGATGTAAAAAGATCTGTGATTAAAATAAGTAGCCTACATATTAACAAAAAACAAATTTTAAAAATGAAATGCAAGTAAAATTTCCTCTCCTGTCCATCAGTACTTACTTACTAAGTTACAGTACAAAAATTGCGAACCGGTTATTATTAATACTAATAATAATTATAATCGACCCTAATAACTGACATAACTCAAATTTTGTACACTAACTTATTGTTTTCCATAGTACTCTGAAAGTCTCAACTCTATTGTATACCCAGAAATAAATGTAAAAAAAATACCTGTGTACACAGTAAGTATCCTACATATTAAATATAAATCAATTAAGTTGCTTTACGTCGCACCGACTCTGGTAGGTTTTCTGGCGGCGGCGGAATAGGAAAGGGCTAGGAGTGGGAAGGAGGTGGCTGTGGCCTTAATAAAGGCTCAGCTGCACCATTTGCCTGGTGTCAAAATGGGAAACATGGAAAACCATCTTAACGGCAGCCGACGGTAGGATACGAATCCACCATCTCCCGAATGCAAGCTCATAGCTATGCGATTTTAACCGCACGGCCAACTCGCTCGGTCATCTTTGCAAAGTTTTATTTTTCTATCAGCGGAGGATACTTTAAATCGTCATACTTTGTATGGGCTACACGAGATCTACAGTAGCCCACTGGTTTTCTGATTAAACTTTTTTAATTTATGCTGTTGCATCAGCTGGCTCACTTACTCACTGTCCACGTACACCACTGGTATCGTGCTTCCATTTTTGAAGTATTGTGCATTCATGCGACATATAAACTGAGAGAATACCGAGCAGTCCTTCTCAACATAAAACAAACAATTTCGAGTGATCATGGCATGTCTCATAGTCATAGGGTAGGCTAGAGAGTTGAGTTGAATTATTTGTCGAATGTTATAGAAATACTGATTCATTAAACTAATAAATAGAATAACCCAATGGCCTATCTACTTACAAGCTAGGTACTTTGGAGTTATGAATTTACTACCTTTCTAAGACTGCAAATAAATCCATCTGTTATTGAAACCTCCCTGCTGTTCAAATTATTTATCAGTATGACCAACACACTAACGCCCACATGCGCGGTTCACGGTGTTTCCGATCACCCTGTATATCACTAGAGAAAGAACTTGTATCTGTTGTAGTTGATACCAATATGCAAACTTCAAATTTGTAAAGAGAGAACGATAATAAAAGAATCAATCAAACTATAATTTGTAGGAAACAATAACTTCCATATTAGTACTTTTAAGGTGTTCGAATTGTAAACCACGTGTGCTTTAGACAAATTCAATGTGATAGCATGTTACTATAGAGCAGCATACCAATTAGTCTTCCCGCCGTTGCAAAAGAACCACACTTCCAATGAGATGTTGCCAGATGTGCAAATTTAACACCCTATTTTGAAGCATTGAAACACTTCGCAATTATTTTTTCCGAGATAAACGTTCTTAGAATACCCTACAAATTCTTTCTTCCTTTCTTTTTTTTTGCTATTTGCTGTACGTCGCACCGACACAGATATGTCTTATGGCGACGATGGGATAGGGAAGGCCTAGGAAGTGGAAGGAAGCGGCAGTGGCCTTACTTAAGGTACAGCCCCGGCATTTGCCTGGTGTGAAAATGGGAAACTACGGAAAACCATCTTTGGGGCTGCCGACAGTGGGGTTCGAACCCTCTATCTCCCGATTACTGGATACTGGCAGCACTTAAGCGACTGCAGCTATCGAGCTCGGTCCCTACGAATTCACGCACTGGTCTTTCTTTATGGCAGTTTTCGGACACTCGATTAATGGGTGGCCTAGAAGCAGTTCTTGCTTTTGTTCCTACAACTGAGCTATGCTGGTAAATAAAACTCGGTAGTCATCGCCATGTGTTTCGTCGTCTGAAAGTCTGTCCGCATCTATTAGACTTGTGACAAAAGTTGGGGACTACTATTTTAATAATTTTATTCTTGTTACATTCAGTGAATATTAATTAGAAATGAATAAACCGAGCAATTTGGCCGCGCGGTCATGGTCGCGCAGCTATGAGCTTGCATTGGGATATAGTGGGTTCGAACCCTACTTTCGGCAGTTCTTAAGACGGTTTTCCGTTGTTCCCTATTTTCACTCCAGGAAAATGCCGGGACTGTACCTGAATTAAGGCCACGACCGCTTCCTTCCCCACTCCTAGCCTTTTCCCAGCCCATCGTCACCATAACACCTATCTGTATCGGTGCGATGTGAACAAAAAGAGGAAAAGAAAGGAATTAATAATAATGATACCAAGTATGTTAACTTGGCATTCAAGTGGGCTTACATGTGTGAGAAGTACATACTGTAAATGTACTAGTATGCTAAAGAAGTGTTTCCTGAACTAGATTTTCGCACTCTGTCTTTCAAAACCCAAGTAACAACTGATAATAGTGCATTAGGCATGTAAATTAGAAAGGAAATAACAAGAGCGTTTGTAGCATAATAGTATAACCATGAGTTGGAAGGACGCAGCTAACGTTTGAAAAGGATTGGCCATGTAGTGGGAAGGCATCGTGCACATCTCCATAGAAGGAAGGATTTAGATTCTAGTACCTATAATATGCGTCAATTCAAGTTATCCTTGCTAAGAAACGACCGATCTTTGAGAATCAGTCCCCAAAAAATTATGTTTAATGACCATACAAGCTTCTAAATCTTCTAAAGCTTATCCTGAATATTATGTATGCATATGAGCTCCAGAATTAGTTTATAAATGTTGACATAAACACGCTACAGCAGTTTAATGACAAGCAAAGCAAAGCAAAGCAAAGCAAAGCAAAGTCACCTCCCTACAGGCCATGAAGGCCCTTGGAGGAGTGGAAGGTAAAGGCTTCCACCCTTGTTAACCGCGGCACGTGATGGGGTTGAGTGGTTAGCTCTACGCCCGGCCGCCTTTGCCCCCAGGAATTAACCTGGTACTCATTTTTGGTGTAGGCTGAGTGAACCTCAGGGCCATATTAACCTCCGGAAGTGGAAATCTCGTTTCGTAAATTTTACGACTTCCTGACGGGGATTCGAACCCACGTCCTTCCGGGCGAACCGAGCACGCCTTTACGGCCTCGGCCAGGCAGCTCCTTTAATGACTACCACTCAGAATATATGTTGATAAATTAAACTTCTGGTATTTTAAAATCCTAATTTAGTTGTGAATAACAATAAATGACTAGAAATGGAACATAGTTTCATGTTTTATATCTCCATAACAGAGAAGCACATTATTCAATATTATAATATGGCATCGTGCAGGGATGGCCTGGTAATGCAGTCGGCTACAATTGTCTCTCACGCCAGGGAATCAACGGCTGAAACTGAGATCGATTCCCCACTAACCAGTAGTGCCATTTATGAGTTTAAAGTGGAACTACTTCGATGTCAGCATCTGTCAGCTGAGATTCAGCATCGCTCTAGTTACGCTCCTGCGTTTATGTATGGTTTAACGGAGCTTGGATTTATGTAAAGAATCTGTGTATTTACACTGAACTGACAGGCGCTGGAGCATGAATAAAATTTACTGTGGACTGTCAAAAATTGTTAAACATAGTCAATGTCGATGCATGATATATAAAATTAAAAGCAAAATGATTCATTCAGGAGTAATAACAGTTTACTGGGAATGTAATGGACTTACGAAAGATAACCATTCACCACATTAAGAAATGGAGGATCTGATGCTAGAATGAACTACCTACATATCTAACATATGTCATGATCATATTTAAAATACGTTCTGAAAAATGATAACTATAATTTAAAAAATTTTCATTATTCGTGTGTAATCATTATTTTGTTCTTGTTATCTTTAAGTCTGTCTTCTCTAAATCTACGAAACATAAATAACCGGGCGAGTTGGCCGTGCGCGTAGAGGCGCGCGGCTGTGAGCTTGCATCCGGGAGATAGTAGGTTCGAATCCCACTATCGGCAGCCCTGAAAATGGTGTTCCGTGATTTCCCATTTTCACACCAGGCAAATGCTGGGGCTGTACCTTAATTAAGGCCACGGCCGTTTCCTTCCAACTCCTAGGCCTTTCCTATCCCATCGTCGCCATAAGACCTATCTGTGTCGGCGCGACGTAAAGCCCCTAGCAAAAAAAAACAAAAAAAAACATAAATATAACTGTATTCCTCTCGTCGATTAGTTTTCAAACTGTTTTACGTTGCACTGACACAGATATGTTTTGTGGTGTCGATGGATAGGAAACGGCTAGAAATTGGAAGGACTCGAACGTGGCCGTAATTAACCTCCTGAGGCCTGGCGTCCTTTTAAAGGGACTCTGTTTAAAAATGGAATATCATGTAAAAGAAATATTTTAAAAATAAAATAAATAAAAATTGACCTTTTGTTGGTGCTATGTTTTTTTTTGGGAATTCATGTACCTTGGTGTGATATGCTTGTCACTTCACTGTCTCCAACCAAGACACCGTTAAACAAGTATACACTTTTATGACATTTGACGAAAAGAGAAATGTTCTGGGCCTCAGGATGTTAAGGTACAGCGCCAGAATTTGCCTGGTGTGGACATGGGAAACGACAAAAAACCATGTTCAGGGCTGCCAACAGTTGGGTTCGAACCCACTATCTCACGAATTCAAGCTGACAGCTACGTAACCAAAACCACACAGCCACTCGCTCTGTGTGTAGAAGTTTTTAATTACCTGGTGCACACTGAACATTTGGTCCTGACGGCCACTCTGTGATCTGAAACCACACTTGTTTTCATCCAACTTACTCTCCACCACTGATCACACTCTACCTTCCAAAATGCCAGTGAGCACCTTGCCTAGTATACTGATCAATGAGACACCTCGATAATTGTTGCAATCATTCCTGTTCCCTTGTTTGTAGATAGGTGAAAAATTACTGCTTTCAACAAATCATATGGTACCCTGGCAACGCGTCGGCCTCTCAACGCTGGGTTCCGTGGTTCAAATCCCGGTCACTCAATGTGAGATTTGTGCTGGACAAAACAGAGGCGGGACAGGTTTTTCTCCGGGTACTCCGGTTGTCCCTGTCATCTTTCATTCCAACATCACTCTCCAGTATCATTTAACTTCATCTGTCAGTCATTAATCATTGCCCCAGAGGAGTGAAACAGGCTTCGGCAGCCGGCTCAATTCCTGTCCTCGCCGCAACATGGGGCTTAATTTATTCCATCCCAGACCCGGTCATTGACTGGAAAACAGATTGTAGGTTTTCACATTTAAAATGTATTTCAGTAAATTAATTGTTTAAATATGTAAGCCGTTAAAGAAATGTATGGGATTCTAACACGCATACGTTAATGTATTATTTTAAATTCATTCGAGGTTCAGTCCGTGAGCTGTGCTGTATTTTAGTGGTGGAGTACAACTTCGAATCGCGCGCCGGCTCATTTGGCAACCACGGCGAGTGTGACGAGACAATGACGTCACTTCCGCTTTAGTCTGCTCAAAAGGTGGTCCGGAGAATAACATTCCATGTTCTAATCTCGATGAAGTCATTTCATCCCTGTATTCCCAGTATATTTAACCATTTCAGGCTAATGTCAGACTATTATTTGTTTCGCTCTGTTCCTTTAATCTACGAACACTTCACTGAATCAGTCCTTGTTTGTAGCCATTTCTGATAAGTGTTCTTTTATTTTTTACGTTTACAAGCTGCTCTCACTTCATCATTCCACCACGAACCTACTACACTGGCCGAGCAAGGGGAGAGGTGATACTTCCACGCGACGCGACGCGTCCCAGGTGGTGGATAGGGAGTCCTAACGGGCTTGCCGGTGTACTTCAGCGAAATAAAATAGCTCTCGCAAACCAAACACAAAACTCCCTATGGGTGGGGGACGCAGACGAAGAATACACCTACGGTATACCCTGCCTGTCGTAAGAGGCGAATAAAAGGGGCCCCAAGGGATGATCGAATTAGAACCGTGAGACTACTTTTAATTCGTAGGTTACCATCACGCGGGGAACACCATGGGTCGCCTTTAATTGCGAGTAGTACCACTATGTTAGGTACATAATAGGTTTGTGATTATTAGCAACAGTGTGTGAATCAGGATGAGTTTTACTGTGCCCGCGATTAGTACCATTATGTAAGAAACACCACGGGTCTGGGCGTTGCTTGTAATAAGTACAACTATATGAGAGCCACCGTGGGTCTGCGTTGCCTTTGGTTAGTACCCACTATGTGAGGAACAGCACGGGATAGTACGAGTCCCTGTGATTAGTACACTTAGGTGAGGAACACCATAGGTCTGCGTTGCCTATAAGAGGCGCTGCAATGTGAGAGACACCATAGGTCAGCGCTATATGTGCGTATTATGTTACCTGCGAGTATTACCATAATGTGTGGAATACCGCGAGTCTACGCTACTTTTGATTAGTACCGCAGCATGACAAAATCCATGGCTCTACTGTACTAGCGTAAGTACCATTATGAGGGGCCGATGACGTGGATTTTGGTCTCCTTTAGGCAACAAGCATCATTTATTCAGTATTTTGCTTTAGAAGCAGTCCGTTGGTCAGTAATACCCTGGTTTCTGGGAATATGGGGCATTGCGGATATGATCCGCTGCTTTACAGTCATATTCATCCATTCATTCTTCGTCATTACATTTTGAATTCTGGTCAGTGGATGATTTTGGACTTTTAAATTTTCATTAAATTGTGTCTCATTTCGTACCATCTGGGGCCGATGACCTAGATGTTAGACCCTTTTAAACAACGATCATCATCATCATCATCATAATTCCTACAAGATGCTCTCTTTTTCTCATCTTTACACACAATTGCTGTTCCTGCTACAGCATCCCATGTATGCTACCCATTCTCCTTCTATATCCTGAACCTTCTTAGTGTCTATTGTTTGGAACTTCGCACTAATCGTATCCATGTACTTCTGTCTAATTTTCTCGTCTTGGAGGTTTTCTACCCTTATTCTTCTGCAGACAGATATCACTTTCTCTATCCTAGGCCAAGAGGTACTTAGTTCACAAGAGATGTGACAGTGCTCTGTACCAGCGAAAAATCCCCCGAATATCCAGCACATTCCTAACAGATTTCCTGAATTCAGTGTCGGCACGGATATAGTTTGTTATGAATCTTGTGCCCTCCCATAGGTGGCGGTGAATGGCTTTAGGCTTGAAGAATGTATCCGCAACTGCAAACCCCATACTAGCGCAAAAGTTCATAAACGCTTCCCATTCCTATTATCTTCCATATCTTCTCTATATCTTCTCCCCATTTACCCATCACCGTTTCTTATCCTTCAGTTCCATTTCCAATTCTCGCATTAAAATAGCCCGTTACCGCTATCCTATTCTTGCCGTTGACACTGACCACGATAGCTCTCAGTGCTTCATAAAACTTGTCGAAAAGAAAATTACTATGAAGGAGCCCTCAAAGTGGCACGCAAGTAGGTATAGGAACAGGACTCGGTAGTATAACGAAAACATTCAAATATTGTACCACACCAAGCACTTAATGCAGAGTAACAAACACTTAGAGGGTGCACTACGTACGATGTTGGACCCCCCGTAGCGCGGGGCAGGTAGTGATACAGCCGTTCATGAAGGCATATGATCGTTTGTTGTTCTGCTGTGGAATGTGGAGGAACATGTACGCCCCCTAGTTGCAATTCCGCCCAAGCAATTAGAATTAAACACAAACAGGACATATGTCAGCCTGTAAAGGTTCTGTGTTAGAACCGTTGTTGAATTTGCACGATTTGTACGTAGTGACCATCTTTTTTCAAATGGGCCGATGACCTTCGATGTTAGGCCCCTTAGAACAACAAGCAAGCTTTTTTCAAATGAGTTTTTATTAATTGCTATCGGTTTTCCGTTATCTACAAACCGTGTCTCGAGACTAAAGGAGTAAAATAAATCGTTCATCGTGGTTGGAAATAAAATCCCAGTAATGCTTCACAGGAAAAGGTGTAATGTCTGTAAGGTCAACAAAATTACTTGCCAAACCCCCTGTCAGATATATACATCTCCAGCTTTTAAGAACATTTCTTATTGTCTAAGGAGCCTGGTAAATCGACAACCAAAGTAGCCGTTTTGGTAGTTTGGTTTGATTGGTGTGCCCGTCACAGTCTCGTGCACGTGAAAATCATGCGGTGAAATGATTAAATACCGGGCTGAGTGACTCAGACGGTTGAGGCGCTCTCCTTCTGACCCCAACTTGGCAGATTCAATCTTGCTTCAGTCCGGTGGTATTTGAACGTGCTCAAATATGTCAGCCTCATGTCGGTATATTTACTGGCACGTAAAAGAACTCCTATGGGACAAAATTCCGTCATCTCGGCGTCTCCAAAAACCATGAAAGTAGTTAGAGGGACGTAAAGCCAATAAAATCATTAAATGATTAAATTGTAAGGAGGATAGTGCACTGTTTCGCACCTTTTCACCGCAGTTTCCACGGTCATACCAATTGCATAAGAACAAGTTTCCTGCAACCAGCTTGCTTCCTGAATCATTACACCATAAAGCCTATTCTTGGCAACAACGTGAGTGTTTCATATTAACGTTCCACTTTGGTAAAATAACCATACTGAGTGAATTCTACGAGAAAAGTTTTCTGCGTTTCCAAAAATACGAAATTACGATCTTCTCCGTGAAGATGGTGATCTGGACCTTCTTACAGGGTGCAATGGTAATGTACAGTACTTATTTTATGCCACGTTGATTTCGGGCGTTCCTTCCAGCCAGTTAAAGAATCCAGACCCAATAGTAAAGCAATGATTGGTCTTGGCCTACGAAGCGACCGCTGATGATTCCGAATTCCTGCATGTTCCGGGATGATGCGTGGTCAGCACGACGATCCCTCTTCACCATTATTCTAGAATTTATAGACTGTAGCCACTATCTCACAGTTCGATAGCTCGTCAGTAGTTCTCATGTAGGCTGAGCGGATGTCGAACCAGCCCTCAGATGCAGGTAAAAATCTCCGAGCTTGCCGAAAATTTAAACCCGCGGTTTCCGGTTAAGTGGCAGGATCGGTACTTCTTGACTGCGGGGCTGGCTTTCAACAGGTTAAAAAGAAATTGTTCATTGATGTATGGAGGTGTTGAATAACAATTTATATTTGGCTTAAGATATCTGGTCCGACAGATCAATGTGTGGTCATACACTGCTTCATTTTCGCATAATATTAGTCAAATATCCCAGGAATCAAGTTTTCCGGTTGTGCTCATGAATACAATTCGCAGTTCGTGGCTGAGTTAGTTGTAGGGGAACGTGCATTACATAATTCCTCTGAGAACTGCAAAGACTGCATAGATTCCACGTTATAAATTCCTTAGATGTGCACGAATACCCCGAAACATGAACTATTTTGGCTGTGTTATGCAATGAACACATACTGGAGGAGTAATGTGACGTTTTCTGTTTTCATTCTGCAACTTTTAATTCCAGTGCATTGAATCAAATGTCAGTACTTATAAACAGAGTCAGAAATGAGAATGAACGAGTGAGTGAAATTGAAAGATAGCGATTAACTCAAAAATATAGAAAATATTACCATGTATTATTACATTGAATATAAAGGGAACATTTTCTGGTTTATATTCCATTGATATCTGAAGTCGTCAACAGAAAATTCTTTATTCACTTGAATAATATTGGACCCTACGGTATCTCAGCTAATTGAGCTATTGAAAGCCAATCGCGTGTTTAATTAGTCTGTAAATGATGTAATGTGTTGTTTAGAATAAAGGGGCTCATGTTTTGTAAACCTGTGCCTAGCTGCAGTTAATTAGCGTGCCATGCATGCAGTGTGAAGAAGATATCAGCCTGTGAGCCTTTCAACATTGATATTGAAATTTGAAGCCTCTCTCAGATAAAAAAAATGAACGTTATATTACGTGATGCAAAAGAATATATCGTCATATAGTACTGTTCCAATTGCAAACGAATCACTTATCATCAGTTTTAAAAATAAGAGATTTCCATACTTAGGAATGACTATGGGAATGGGATTACCTATTAATACTTTCATGTCACCTACTGTATGTATTCTAGTGTATTAATTTTCTCTGCAAATTTATTTGTAAGATACAAAAATGCATGAATGAAATTTTGAAGGGATTAAAGTTATTGTCTTAATGAATGTAAGTGTTCTTCCATTACACTGGAAACAAACATAACAATTAAATATGTTCTTTTTCGTTTTCAGGTAGGGTGTAACTGTCTCACATATTCCAAATGGCAATCGTCTTCACGACTTCTGGATTCTACGGAGGTAACAGTTCTCTACGATTCGCTGAATGTAGAGAATGACCACAAAAATGATGCGTTGCATACTATTATCTCTCTTAACCACCTATTGTTTAGCAAAGAATTGATTTCGGTTTAAAAATTTCGGTATTTTGTACTGTAGATTTAAAGTTTTACTTACTGTGCTTCTCTTGAATTCGTATGCTGAGAGATGTTTAGATTCATAATGAGTACGAAAACAGTTTTCAATTTAATATTTGTGTGTTTGAATATATCTAAAATATGTACCAAGTCAACATATACAAAAGTGTTGAGTTTAGAAGGCAAACCGTCAAGCTTGTTTACAGAAATCAAAATTCGTAAGTTTTATTTCGAAATTTGAAAGTTATTTTTGTTTCCTTGGAAGGTTTGTAGCGGGGGGATGATGTAAAAATTCCAGCTTGGTAGCTTAAAGAGCAAAGAGATGTTAAATTCATGTTGCATATGTGCTACATCATAGATAGATTCACACTGACGTGCTACTACAAACAACAAATGCATAAACAAGTGTTCTCACCCCTTCCTTTTCGCTTATTCTCCGCAAATTATTTGCATACATGCTGTGTGATCATTAACTGATGAAAAAGTAGATGTACCCATGTTTCAGACTATATTACTTGTTTCAGTTTCTCTCATTTTAGGGTGAAAGATAAACACCAAAGTAATTGCTCCAGGCGATAATGTTCTTGTTGGGAAACTTCACATCTTGTGCATGACAAACCGAAAATATACAAATGCATATCGGCTGCATTCAATAAACTTGCATCAGTTTCTTTTTGTATCTGCTTGGGCTAGTGATCAGTTTGAACTTGAGTGTTCAAAATATGAATGTTAGAGAGGCAAAATGAATTTCAGCATAGTTACATAGACCATAATGAAACAAATAAAACTGCTTATGTTTTACCTGCACACAGTAAGCGGATCACCCGGAAGCTTACATTAGGCCATGTCCTAATGGGAAAGCGTTGCTACGCGGTGCTAAGCTGAGCTGAGCGAGGCCGAGCTGCGCACAATCCCTGTGTGCCCAAATGCAGGGTGCCTCATATAAACTCAACCGAACCCACGGTGTTTGTACTCTGCGATAAGGCCTCAGCCAAACTTACGTTGCGCGCGTCCGCCCTGCTTTAAGCGTATATACAATCTTATACGAAACCTTATCTTATAAAATATGCTGGAAATGTCATCCTTCCTGGGTTATATGCAAGACGTGTGTTGATATTTGAAAATAGTGTGGTCAAACGTTTTACTTGCCTGATGATGAAAGGAGTTGCGCACATTGTTGAGTGTACTGTGATATTACATAATATTTTATGTGATTTAGAAGGTTTAAATGAAGGTATTTTGACTGATGCGGAACGATTTGTGGTAAATGAATCGTCACGTAACTTTAACATGTGAGTGAACAATGCCAGCACAAGGTCTGCAAGTGCTATGAGGCATCCCTTCTGTGTTTACTTCAACAGTCCTTCCGGATACATGAGATCATGAAAGGCACATTTCATAAATAGTAAGTACAACAGTAACGAAGCGATGGGACTGTACTTCAAATATATTTTCTAAAATTAACCGTAATTCGAAAAAGCAATGTTATTTTAGGCAATAAATATGTATACTGAAAGTACATTTGCACTTAATTGAGGCGATTTCCTCCCAAGTCTTATCCACCATTCTCGAATTCACATAATTCCCATGTCTCTTCTCCCACAAACAGTCTTTAGCGTGGACGAGAGAAACAGACTCCTCTGTATTAATTTCCATCGTACGCGAAGTTAAGCGAAGTAGTATCAAAATCAAACAGGCTTGCTATGCTCGCTGTCCTGTCCTGTGCTGTGCTGTGCTGTGCGGTGCTGTGCTAAGCGGCGCGATGGCGCAACGCGTCAGTCAATTAGGACAGCCGCATTTGAAATAATGTGTTGCTTCCATGAGCGATAAAGTGCTTCTTAGCACCGCGTGTAAACGCTTCCAATTAGGACATAGCCTTATTGAGACCAACTATTTTGCTGCTCTCGTAAGGGACGCTGTATCACAACAGCGTTCTTCAAATAGTCGTTGCCGGGACAAAACCTCCTATGTGATAATATGTTTGGAGATATAGTGACCCGCAGCACATACATTATGAAGAGCGAGAATGCCTTGAAAACCTGCACACAATATTGCACCTTAGATGACAGATCCTTACAGGCCAAAGTTCTAAGCTTAAATATTTCACATATGAGGTTTTGTCCCGGCAGCGACGAAATGCCGGGTGTACTGAATCCCTGCGAGAGTAGGGGAGTTACGTGTTTCCAGCGAAAGAAGTGCAGCTTTGAACTGACGGGCGTCGCTTATGCTTGATTATTTCACCTAGTTAACAGCTGTTCGGTTAGGAATATCGCTCTGAGCTTTCCGGGTCTCACAAACTATTATTATGGGGAGATTGCATGTAGTAACAGTGCTTGGACGATGAAAGTGTATTTAAACCACGAGTACTCAGTGAAATAAAGGAACTGTCTCAGGCAATTATCAGTTACTTCAGTGAAGCTGCGTCTTCTGTTATATACACTTCAGGTTCTTGATACATGAAAATTAATATCTACTTCATTTGAACATCGAACACCAGAAGCCATCGCAAAAATCCCTACCGCTTGCCAGGTATAACGAAGCACTGGTTGATATTTGAATGAACACATGATATACAGTACAGTAAATAAGAGTGCATTTTGATAACGAAAATTCTGTCGTGAAGATTTCGTTACGATGAAGTGTAGTCAACAAATTTAATTTTCGTTTTACAGGTGATTTATATTATTATTTTGTTCATATAAGATGCATTTTCCTATAGGAACTTAGCTGAGATAACTTATAAATGTAATGTATGTCTTACATTTTACTAAAAGGCGCTTTTAAGTTGTTTAATTACTGGGAGGAGTTCGAAGTTTCTCTTTCAGTAACTCGTGACGGAAATAGTTCCAAAATAAACTACTTCACTGGTGTTACTTTCACCTCAGTACACGCACTGTTACAAAGTTTCACAAAATTCAGAAGCGGAAATCTCGGGGTTTCCTTAGGATTCTCTATGGTAAGATCGGCTACACACGTGCAGTCTTCCATATGTTTCTCCGATGTATTGCTGTTTATATCCTATGTTTATTACCCGTTGTATGAGTCCTTTCCTGCAGGATTTGAGCGAACTAACAGTTGTGTATGGAGCTGTAGGTTGGATCACGATGCGCAGTGAAGTCTACACATGTGTATCATTGTGCCACTAGCACTAAGCTGGGTTGCGTATTGGATGCGGTGTTCCTACTCCGTGTCAGATAGCTTAAAAACATCATAGGACATTAAACAGAATATGACATATTGCATTGCATTTGGCATGCAGATGACCCTGAAGAAATCGCACGAAGTGTTCAGACATCAGAACAGGAATTTAACGTGTAATGTATTACATTCTTGTGAAGAGAAGAAGAGGAGAGGTCTCGTAATTCATTTCCAGAAAGCTCTGAAGGGCACTGCTAAATATATCGGTAGAAGTGGAAGAACCGTGTGTAATATTGCTAGACAGTACGAAAAAGCCGCAGATGGTGGAACTGTGATTCGAACCCTAGGTAAAAGTCGATAGATCTTGACGTCCCACCTGGCTTCATTCTAGGCCTTGACAATGCACCGTATCATACCATCCGGGAAAACAAACCTCCCACACGTACTGCACGTGAAGACATTTTAGTGTCGTGCTGGAAAGACAACAAAATGGCTACGACTGACGAAATGACCCAGAGTGAGTTGGTAGAACTTGCAAAAGCAAAAAAACCGAAACCTGTGTACACGGTAGACAGGATTTTGAAAGTCACTGGGTTTACTGTTCAGAGATTACATCATTACCCCCGTAAACTAAATCCAATTGAACTCATTTGCAACTTACTGAAACAAAAAATTACCGCAAACAGTGTCTCCCCTCTCACTATCGGCTTTGAAAGAATGATCACGCCTCTGCATGCAAGAAGGAACAAAACCAGATCTTCCTATCCCATTAAACTACTCAATCTCTGTAATGGAATTATTAATCGTGGCTACGAAGATAGTTGAGCAGAGAGCACATCCAATCTCACGCCAGTTTTCTCCATTCGTCTCTTGGAGATGGAACTTAAATCCTCCCCAAACTCCAGACCGTCACTGCTTGTCTCTACTTATCCTACACCCAACAGACGCTTGTCCCGTAATGCAGGGCTGTCAGCGCCTCGACCTAACTTATCTTGCAGCTCGAGCGTGGAACCACTTCCTGAAATTTCGTGCGGTAATACATCTTGTCTTTGTAATTGACCTTGCTGGGCCAGCTAAAGTAAGTTTCCACTCATTCTGCATGTGACTCAATAGTTCTTTGTATGTTCGCCCCGTCTTTTCAACAATACATAGTTATAGTTTATCTTTACACGTTTAACATTTTTATAACTAGGCCTATGCAAATAAACATAAAAGGTCCGGTCTATTCAATCTCAGTTAAAAGAAGATTGATACACTGTTTGTTAACGTAGCGTAAACATTTTAGCAGCATGTTAACTTTCTTGCTTTCATCCAAACATTTCCTCGGAACCGTTAGCTAACACGGTGTTAACTCTCACTAGATTCACGATCAGTGAGAATTTAGAAGGCAGTGGCAGAACTATACAGTTCTTGAGCGCGCATTGGTGCGCTTTTTTTTAAATACAGCTGTAAGCCAAGGCGCGTGGGGTCAATATTTATTCGAAATGTTTTCTTGACCTTGAATACCATGTTGCTCTACAGACCAATATTTAAAAAAACCGAGAAGAGAATGCGTTGTTCAAATTTCTCTTATTTTTGGAAATTTACCGGGCGAGTGTGCCGTGCTGTTAGGAGCACGCAGCTGTGAGCTTGCATCCGGGTTCGAACCCGTCTGTCGGCAACCCAGAAGGTGGTTTTCGTGGTTTTCCAATTTCATACCAGGCAAATTCCTGGGGCTGTACCTTAATTAAGGCCACGGCCGCTTCCTTCCCCCTCCCAGCCCTTCCCTATCCCATCGTCGCCATAAGACTTATCTGTGTCGGTGGGACGTAAAGAATATAGCTATTTCGGAAATTATTTCCAAGTAGCCTATGTACCAAGTGTTCTTCCTAGTACTTTTTGAATAAGAGTATCGCACTGCCGATTTTACAGACCGCCCAGCAAGCATAACCCAGATATGTGTTAAGTTTCATAACATTAATACACACATGAGTCAAATGAAGGTCTAAATACTGCAAAACTGCTTATTTAAATGATAAACCTTCATCATTGTCAGCTTAATTGCATCAATTATATCCGAGTTCAAATGTTCAGGTTAACTATCACATAGTATCGTGCGCGAGCAGTGTCCGAAGTAGCATGCGGAATTGCGCAGGGCACTCTACAGCAACCGAGGGGTAAGTCCCGATATTACATGATGATGAACGAGCAGCAGACGACGAGGAGTTCAGAATACCCTACTCTTATGTCCTGTTCATGATAATACTAAATAGTTCAATTTTTCAATTAATGCTTACCTCTCTGGTATTATTGTTAATGCTCTGAGGGGATTTTTTTTTTTTGCTATTTGCTTTACGTCGCACCGACACATATGTCTTACGGCGACGATGGGATAGCAAAGGCCTAGGAAGTGGAAGGAAGCGACCGTGGCCTTAATTAAGGTACAGCCCCGGCATTTGCCTGGTGTGAAAATGGGAAACCACGGAAAACCATCTTCAGGGCTGCCGACAGTGGGGCTCGAACCCACGATCTCCCGATTACTGGATACTGGCCGCAATTAAGCGACTGCGGCTATCGAGCTCGGTCTGAGGGGAATAAAATGAAATTTGATCATATTCATTTTTACGTAGTATATCCCGCCTGGCTGCTAATTTCTACCACCGGATGATGAAAATTTCTGGGGATAACACCGAATTACCTGTTATAGAAAGTAATGAAACTAACGGATGCGTACTCTAAGCTAAAAGTGACGCTTGTCAGAAAATTAGTAGTGAATTCAATCTACATACTGATGTTAGTCAACGTACGATCAAACAACTGAAACAACTGTATGAAAATCATTTCTTCCGTTTGTAACTCTTTCTAGAAATATTCCAAATATTCAAGATACAGAAGTTCTGTTTCTAATGCAATTGCCATATTTTGAGTTAACAGAGAATGTAACTGCTTGAACCTGGGCAGTTAAATTAACTGAGAGTTTAACAGATGTTAGCCAATGTTGATTAAATGGTAATTTGGTTAAGTTCACTGTTAAATTTTAACAGGCAGTCATATGTTAACTGAGGTTGAATAAACCGGGCGAAACACTTCGAAATCATAAGGGGCAGATAACGCATTATTTCGTACTAACATCTTTAACAGATTCGCAATATTGACCCGAAGATCTTAAGTACATCTTACTCCAGCAAGTCAGAAATGGCCATTTCATTCCTCAGTGAATAAATACATCACCACACTAACCTAGGCTCAACCCCATTACGACTAAAAT
Organism: Anabrus simplex; assembly: GCF_040414725.1. Taxonomy (NCBI): domain Eukaryota; kingdom Metazoa; phylum Arthropoda; class Insecta; order Orthoptera; family Tettigoniidae; genus Anabrus; species Anabrus simplex. The sequence goes on from NC_090266.1 coordinate 1,092,559,659, forward strand.
ATTTACAATACTGCGCCTAAAAGAACAGCTATTTACCGCGTGAAGGGTTGAAAAATGCTGTTTCTTTTATTCTCCTTCCATAGTTCCATAATATAGGTTGTAATTAAGTTTACGGCATGGTATTTACTTTTAACGTTGAAAGCATTTCTTAGAAGAAAAAACTACGAAAACTACGAAAAAAGTAAAATTAAGCAATTCCCTCAATTGTGGCAAATGCTGAACGGCTGAAAGGCCCGGAAATGTTTCAAATTGCATTTGATAGCTCTATCAAACTAAGAAAAAGCAAATTTCGAAAAAAAAACTTTCGGCCTAAATGCAGTTCCGGTAAAACAGCCTAAAATCGCTTGTTTCCTTACTGGTTTTCTTTCTGACTAAAATCCTACCCAAATTCACTTATTTACACACTTCTTTTTCTAATGTATTCCTTGTTTCAGTACCCTCAGGTGTTTTCCGATTTTTGATGTCCACACCGAATATATTTATTAGGGATTACGTGAAACTCTGCACTGATTCACATTAATGCTCGCAGTGGTACTTCAGTGAAACAATGCATTGGCTCACATTATCGCTCTTAATGGTAGAGAAAGGCAAACTACTAATCTAGTCTGTCGGATCACGATGACTAAAGAAAGGATTGTAATTTTCAGGAATAAATAAATAAATAATATATTCTCATAATTTATTATATTTTATTTACGTAGAATTCGTAGCTCATATCCCTAGGATGTTTTCAACATTGAGTTGCTAGAACTATGGATTTTTTACAAGATGATGAGAGAAGTATCTCTTTTCACATGATATGCGAAACTGCAGTTATGTAGAATATAATAATTATTTAAGACACGTACAATTTTTAATCCATTGACGAAGTATCACCAGATGGTTGGTCTTTTCGGGGAGTGTGAATTTATTTGGTGTGTTTCACAAGGGCAGGCATTCACGACATTCCGCAAGCTTGTCTATAAGGTTTAAGTATCCCTAAAAAGTTCAAAATATTATTCAATTAAAGATGTTCATTAGCAGGTGTTATTGTTAATTATAGAATTGAAATACAGGATTAATTCGATATCAAATGAAAGTACCCCCGTAAGGAGCCATCGATAGGCGTTTTCAGTGTGGGTTCAGTGTGTTCCCTTTCAACTAGTGGCATGCACGTTCTGAATCTATTATGTATTATATCATTATTCCTCGTCAAGTACGGATTCAGTTACGATATATGGTTTGTAGATTTTGGTAATGTAGCAGTGTACATTTACACTGCACAGCCCTACCTACTTAATGAATCGTTTTGCGCCGCAGGCCTAGAAGCCGTAACACGATTGCATGTAGAGTAGTTGCGTAGTGTACCCAGGAATTTTAAATGTCAGGTAGGACAAATTGAGGATAGAATCCATTAGCTCCTCCGTTCTCTGTACGTTGTAAGATTTAATAAGAAGTACATTTTCATGGAATAAATTTCGTATTACCATTTAATGTGAACAATTTCCTACTTAACTTTCTTTCCTCAAACTCAAGTGTGTACAACCCCTTTTAAAACCCTTCGGAACACCACTGCTTTTACTGTATATGTTCTTATTTTGACATTCAACTACCCAGTGCAGAAACTGTGCTTGTGGTATATACTGTATAACATTATAAGTTATGTTAATGGTCAGCTTTAAGACATGATGTGAAATTAATTTCTTCTGAACCACATGCTTTGATGAAATTATTACAGCTGGTGATGTTTAACCGTGAACATAGAACTCGCAAGGGAACAAAGGAACATTTAGTTGAAGTATATTAACAAGGTAAAGAAAATTCATTAGCTAGGCAATTAAATCTCCAAAACCTTGGAAAACAAATCAGGTGTGTAGGAAATAGGGAACCTGATGCTGCCTGCACTATTACATGGTGTGCATCCCAGTTAAAAATACTTACTATGGATCTGATAAAACCGTACTTTCTCTGTTTTATTATTATTATTATTATTATTATTATTATTATTATTATTATTATTATTATTATTATTATTTCTTGACCTTCCCTACAAATTCGTAAACGTAAATAAAAAAATTGATGTAACGGAAAACAATGGCATTGCATTTGGCTGGATTTCCCATAGAAATTTTCACACAACTTGTCATCAAGTGACTGACATAAAAAAGCAAACTATGCGTCAGTACAAACACTATACACATCAATATCGAGAAAAGCTCGAATCAGTTAACATTGTAATACATGCATGACTTAAATTACTACCCCACACTTACGATAAACTATGTACAACAATATACTACTGAATCTGATCCATCATTTACATTACCAAATTTTAAGTCCGTCCGTTCATCCTAAATTTAGAATTGACCCAGGAAGCGATCCATTTGTTATACGAAGTAACCAAGTCAAAATACTGTTTCCTTCCTAATCGCGGTAATATTCCCAAATAATTTACAGATTAGTACTCATCTCTTGGTCGATATTCTTGGTCGGTTGATTACGAATGAGAGGCCCATTCGGCCATCATCCGTCTACTCCTCCATGGTGGCTGATTCCATTTCATAATTACATTTTACATTACGGCGTTCCGCCATTATAACACAGATTTGATATTTTAACACTTACACATTGAGATTTTATTTTAACACATGATCACACTGAGATACCTAAGACCCAAAATTTTATTTACACTAATTATTCTTCGTCCTTTCCCGCACAAAGGACTGGGACACAAACGACGTAGTGTCGAATAAATCGCCCGGCGCGTTTCACGAGTCCCGATACGGCACGTCCGAAATAGTATCAAGCCGCACTGTTGATTTTTTCATGTTCCCGGAGGTCCGCATTGCTCATCTCACCGTCCAATGGTACAGGCTTAATTACAGACTACTAACATTCTTCACTATAACTTCTACTGACTGTTCGTCACACTGCTTACTATTTCTGCTCTCACCATTAATTTCAAAGAAGACAGTTTATAACTCTCTGACTACTACACATCTGCCTGAATTCATAATATATGAATAGTCAGCTCGGATCGTAACAAGATCTAGCTGGATCTAAAATTCACTCGAACGCGGGTGACTGGGACGCAACTACCTGAATCGGAATGACACGTCACTTCACCGAGATCAGAATACGATTAAGAGTGTGGTTTGTCCCTTTCACTCATATTTATGGATGGAGGGCCTTACTGCTGGATTAACTGACGTCATGCCTTGGAGATAGGGGTGGTTTTCTCAAGTCGGCATTGGCAGTCCGAATAGAAGGTTATAATTGACACCAAGTCAATCCCCTCGTTTGGAACATACACCTGGTTTAATATGATATCCTAACGTTCTCAGATCTCAGTGATATTAGCAGTTATCCCTCTTCAATATTTCGCGAGTTAAGCAGCATCTCTCATAGCGTAGTCACCTTCCGGCCAATAGCGATCGAGATGCCCCAGTTCCAGGAATTTCATTTTTCAATTTATTAAATTTACAACTGGTTCTTTTATGCAAGACATCTGGAAAATTCGTTAATTTAATTCATATATATTTTATTAATTATTACTTTCGGAAATAACTTATATTTCAATTCATATTTTCAAGATGGTATTCCTGGCTGGCCAAATGAATTTTGTGATTGGGCTAGAGCGAGCGGTTTATTTGAATACTCCTCCGTGACAACTTAACACACATTCGCTCTGAGGCGCTGGTCTTTCCAATCTCCAGTTTCCGAGAATTCGTGATGTAGTGAAAATTTCTGCCTGACAGAAATACATCTTCGCAGCGCTAATGTTGTAACATATGCCATTGTTTCCGGCACTCCATTCTCTTCCTTTACGAGGCATATTGGGGACATCCAAATCTTCTATTCGGTAAACTAATGGGCTCCCTACTGGGAGAGAGAACTCTGGCCAATGTGACAGAATAATCCTTACGGCTCCAATCCGTCGCGCAGCCGGCTCGTCTACGTCCACACTACCTTGGGTCCGAATATTGTTAACCGATTCTTCCCATTTCAATATGCGTAACATATTCTACTTCGGATATCAAATCATGATTAAATTATGGGTTATATCACCCGGGTACAAAAGATTGCAATTACTCTGGGAGTTGTTTTGAATGGGATTATTCTCCATTAAGTATGGGAAAATGCTGTGTTAATCCAAAAAATTTTGCCTGGCTGAGTGGCTCAGACGATTGAGGCACTGGCCTTCTGACCCCAGCTTAGCAGGTTCGATCCTGGCTCAAGCCGTTGGTACTTGAAAGAGCTAAAATACGTCACTTTCGTGTCATTAAATTTACTGGCACGTAAAATAACACTTGCGGGACTAAATTCCGGCACCTCAGTGTCTCTGAAAACCGTAAAAGTAGGTCGAGGGACGTAAAGCTATTAACATTATTATTAATCCATAATTGCAGGTCGCGTGGCACCTCGTATCAAAATCCTGAGCTTAAGGAATTAATAATGATAATGATATAATAACATGGGTACAGTTACTGTGTGCAGTCATTTTGATTTTATGCCATTTAGGCTGCGTGCGTGTTACATTCGGCGTTCCGCTTTACTCTCTCTACCAGATGGCGGAGAAACGGAGCGGGCGAAGTATGACCAAGATTTTATTAATCTTGTCGAGTAAATACCAAATGTGCCTCCAGAGATATTGTAAATACCAAATGTGACGCCAGAGATATTGTAAATACCAAGCGTGTCGCCAGAAATATTGAAAATACCAAATGTGCCCCACCAGAGATATTGTAAATGCCAAGTGTGTCGCCAGAGATATTGTAAATATCAAGTGTGTCGCCAGGGATATTGTAAATACGAAATGTGCTACCAGATATATTTTAAATACCAAATGTGCCGCCAGAGATATTGTAAATACCAAATGTGCCAGCAGAAATATTGTAAATACCAAATGTGTCGCCAGAGATGTTTTTCATGTCAGTATCGTACGACTTGGAGTGCCCGAATGGAGTTCGCTCCTCTCTTCAAAAAATCGACTGTCTTTGTCGGATTTAAACCCACCCTTTACCATTGAACCAAAACGGAGCCGCTTAAGAAATTGGCAAATGCACTATCACACATCCTAGAATATCAGAGGTAAAGTAGCCTACAGTATCTACATTTTCACTTACGGAAGACTGTTCATTCAAGATGTCTGTTTTCAGTCCGAAGGCCGGTTAGATAATCAAATAGCACCATCAAAGTTAATGTAGTTATAGAGACACAAAAAATCCGTTAGTGGTGCAATAATGAGGCTTACGAAACCTGATGAGGTGGTTTGCTATTGCTTTCCTCAATGTGCCAGAAATTAAAGTTTCCGAAATCCGTAAAAGAGTAGTTAGTGGGATGTAAAGAAGAAATTACAGTTGCAACACGAGCTCTCTGTGAAAAGTCCCTTTTGTAACCTCTGGATGCACTAGTCGTGTTCCGAATGTCATTACTCAGCTGCACCCTACACCTCAGCAGCTTCCATCCTATCACAGCCATAACTGAGAATGAGATTTCCTGGAAACTACCTATTTCGCCTACGTATGCAAGGAGAGAGACGCAAAAATACTCTGTCTATCAAAAAGTAACAACAGAATAGACCCAAGATACCGTAACCCCAAATGAAATCCTACAACCTGTTTTCCAATCTTTGACAGGGTCAGGGATGTAATGAATGAACCATATATAGGCTATTAGTACAATGGTGATTTATTAATGACTGATAGATGTTACGAAATGAGAATGGAGAGTGTTGCTGGAATGAAGGATGACAAGGAAAACCGGAGTACCCGGAGAAAAACCTGTCCCGCCTCCCCTTTTTCCAGCACAAATCTCGCATGGAGTGACCGGGATTTGAACCACGGTATCCAGCGGTGAGAGGCCGACACGCTGCCGTCTGAGCCACAGAGGCCCCCACCGTAACCTTAAATATGAATGTAAATGAAGAAGCCCACAAACAAGAATAACATATAAACAGGTGCAATTCCTTCTACAGCGGATATACCTCAATTAATTCGTTGTCGATACGGAGAGAAAAATACATGCGAAGAGTTCGCCGGAAAAACATCTAACCCAAAAACATATAATTTCTGAGAAGAAGTATTTTAATGTTTTAATTACTATTGCTTCGGTTTCGGTATTTAATTACTTGGTATTAACACTATTGTTAGGCATACTTTCATGGATGACGACAATGGTGGTACCACTTTAAAAAAATAAGGTATTAATAAAGATACCGTAAATGTGGTAGAACTGCAAGATATTCTAAGGGAAAAAAGGGGTAAAATCCAAATTCACACCAGTGAAAATCACAACTATACTTCATAGAAAGCACATTCGAGAGTAGGAAAGTTACAGTAAGTTTCTATTATTACACCGAGCAACATTATTTAATGTTACCTAATCGATAGTGATAGGCCAACTACGAACTCCATACAATGGATAATCTCTCGAAGTGGGAACTGTTTATTGCAGTTTCAACGATGGGGCAAATATTCTCAAGGAATTGCATACTTATATAAAAATGTGTACACCGATCAGCGAAATTTTGAGGGTTAACCGATTTATCCACTGAATACGAAATTTCAAACCGCAGTGGATCAGTGGGTAGGGTTGTCGTACACTTCTTGTATTGAGAATGTTTTAGTACTAAATAGAAACCAGTATATGACTCAGAAATATAATTTACTTTTATCTTTGAGGATTAACCGGATCTTCCTTTTGACTCGTCATTTGTATTGTGAGAAGCTTTCTAAAACTACGTATGAGCCATCCAGCGTTCTGTTAATTAGGAGACTGAAGTCCAGGAGAATGGTAAATATAAGCTAATTACATAGTCTGGTCATCGAACTTCAAAAATGCCCTCCAGAATAGTAAACCTAACTTCATTATGCAGGTTCCCTGAACGGACAGTAAACATTCAGTGTTGGTGTACATTTTAGCGAAGTGTTGCCGTGACTTAAAAAGGTAATAAGCTAGCATGTTCATGTGTTCGCGTTCTCAAAGCTTTCGTGTAGAAACTCTTTCTGCTTGTACCGCCTTCCCTCGTGTTTGCTCTCTAATCAAGCTTTTCCGTTTTTGTTCCACTTCCTCACAAACACTTATTTACTTGTGCGCTTTCGTGTTTTCTGTCTATGTGTATATATTTACATTTTATACGGAGTGATGTCATGCATAAACGATCATTTCGCAAGGTTCATTGATAATTCATCCGATTGCTTACCGAATACGTTATCAACTGTTTGTCTTGTAGCGTCTCAGCAGTTTACCCGCAAGTGCATATTCGATTCTAGTCTTGTACTGGAATCTTTAAACTATAATAAATAACTTTAAGTTAGTGGCTACAATAACCACTAACTACTTTTACGAATTCAGCAAACGCTGAGGTGCTGGAAGTTCGTTGGCTGGAGTTATTTTGCGTCTCAGTAAACTTACCTTGTAATACCATCGTGCTTCGCCGGGACTGAACATGCCAACTTGAGTTCAGAAAGCCAGCACTCTACACCCTGAACTGCGGATTTTAGTCCCACTAAATTATTCTCCGTATGTGGCTAATGCAGCTTGGTACAGATTTTGTAGGACAGAACTCTCCCGCGGTGAAGGGGGAAGGAAGGAAACTCCCAGCTTTCGGGCTAAAGAAATTAATCAAATATCGATATGACTCGGCCGAAAATTGAACCCAGAAAATTAACTGTTGAAGCCCAGATCACTGAGTATTCAGCCATGGATGTTAGGCCTTGAGTGGAATTCACCCAATCTCGTGAAATCAACGACTGAACTGAGTGATACGTTAGCCCAGTCAAGTCAGACAAGCAATATAGCAGCAGAGTCGTCGTTTTGACCATGAGACACTCTAATATCTGAAAGACACATGGATAGGTTCATGGACCACGAATTAACTATGAATAAGTGATTATAGTTGTTTGAACCCCTTTGTTGACGGCCCACAATACTGTTTTCCGTGGTTTCCCTTTTTCTCACCTTGGAAATGCTTGGGCTTTACCTCAGTAAAAGACACGCCCTTTGATTTCCCAGTCCTAGACGTTTCCCTTACCATCGTTGCTGAAAACTTGTACGAGTTTGTGCGACATTAAAATAATGAATCTGTTTCTAACGACAATAGGACTAACAATTTTAATAGGTAAGATATATATCTTTATTTATTTGGGAAACCAAAACAGCGAGAAGCCGAATTACAGAGTTCCGCAATGAAATACATATTTACAATAGAGTAGCACAAGGCAAGCATAAAGAAAAGTGGAAGAACAATGACGAAAAAACATCTAATGATAAAAATAGAGGAAAAAATTAAAAACTAATAAAATTAGAGACACAACATATAAAAACATAAAATAAAGGCTAAAGAAACAACGAGAAAAATTGTTGAACGAAAAACGAAGAGAAGAACTTATAGCTAGGCACAGTAAGATAAATACAGATATAACACTTAAGTAATTGTATAGTACAGTAAAAAATAAATAAATATTATATTATGTACAAAAGAGAGGACAGCAATGAGAAGAGAAAAAAGGAATATGAACAAAATGAACTAGGTTAAGTTAAGGAGGAATAGATTAAAGGAGGCATACGAAGAAAAAACGTCCAAGTTCCTGTCAGAAGATAGAGTTAAGGAGGGTTGGTATATATATATATATATATATATATGTATATTAACAGATCATGTCGTAGGCTATTTGAAGAATCCGGTTTCTTGCAATGAGCATCGTCATTTTGCGACACTTTGGCCCCTGCCGTAGTGACACAGTCGAATATTCTACATGTTCGTATTTCTTCCATTAATTTCCTCATTTCTTCAACAGATGTCATGAAAGTGTAAGTCTTGTCGTTGTCGATGTGGACAACAGCCGTGAGTTCAGTTTCATTCATATTTACAACCTCTTTGGGTGCAATTTCACACAAATAATTGAGTGCAGTTTTCCGACGATCTATTTGAGCGCCATTTCTGTAGTATCTGTAAACAACCCTTCACGGGCTCTGCTTTGCCATTCTATTCTATTACGTTTCATTTCGTAGTTTTCCGTTCGGTGCGAATTATTTACTTATATATATATATATATTGTTATTTGATTTATTATATACGCTACACATTTAGTACAGTGCGTGTACCTAAATATGGAATATTCACTTCATTACAAAAAATAAAGTAATGAAGTAGTGAGAAATTTGTTGGGAGATGAAATTGACGCATGCGACTTCCATGTTCATTAGAATGAACTGACATATTCAGTCCGATTTGGGAAGCTTATCAGCTATTTCTTCGCATCAAATATCGGAAAGTGAAACTGGTGACGGATCTCCCATAAAGTAACCTATCATTACAACGTGGTCTAAATGTACCCCTCCAAATGATTGCATGCCAATACATTGTGGCTACTCCAACCACTACTCTTATACCTTCATCTCTTCCACATAATATAAATAACATTTGTTTGAGCGCCAGTTGCATTTTTTAAGAAAAACAACAAAATTCGGTAGAGCATACCTCTTATATCAATTATCTCAAGGCGTGAGGTGATAAACTCACATATCTGGCAATATACAGGGATATGGATCAGGAAAATATTAAATTACTGTTGCATTTCCACAATTGAGGATTATACATGGAACTGGAATCACTTATTATAATTAAAATAAAACTGAGTTTATGACTATAATTTACGTCACAATGAACAATCATTGACGTCTTTTAATTTAACAAAAAAAATATATCGTGAGATTTGCGGTACTAATAAAAGGAAAATTTAATCTAAACAAAAAAAAAACTATTGGCATGAACTTGAAGTGAGAGGTGATATCGCCGCTGATTACATTCTTCTTCATGTTATGAATGCATAACATGTCTGATGCTTTAATTACCTGATGTCTGCCTATACCGCTGTTGAACTTGAAATTCTTGGGAAAACCTCTGAGCTGAAGTCGGGAGCCGTCTGCTGTTATCTTCTTATATAACAAGGAGTTGGCCTACATACCATGTACGCGTGTAGGGAGCTTCAATGTAATTACGTCCACTCAATATATAATAAGAAATTTGAAAATATTATTGAAACATCTTGTGAAGTCCATCCTCACAAGAAGATGATTTTTCTTTATCAGCATAGTACCCGTCTCTGCTTGGATACAACCACCACTTGTAGACCTCCTCGATGATTACAAGACCTCTTGAAAACACAACTCTTAGCTCTGACCATCACACTAAGACCACTTATTCCATTTGATACCTCTGACTGTTTCATATGATCTGCACAATATGATCTGAACGATATGATCTGAATAATATGAACTGAATACCTCTCCCCACCGTTGCATCGTCTTATATATAACCTCGCGATGACGACTCATCTCCCTACTCACTGTTCATCCCTTCCACTTCAACATACAGTAGCTGGCGAATACTGACACTTGGTCGCAATCACGTGCCCACGCAGTGATGTCATCAGTCATGTGTCGTCTAAGCGTACACAAGCGGATTGAGAATGACTATGCTGAATGCGTCACCGGGAATTCTACTTGCACACAACATTCTTAGTTAAACATAGCCTCGATTGCAAAATACTATGCCAGCTCATCTAGCCAGAGTTACAAGCCACAGCATGACAATATGAAACCAACAAATCTCACTTACTACAATACAGAATAATTACAAATAAATTTCACTTAACCTATGATTAAATACAATAATATACGTGATACCTAATTATTACAGTCTAAATGATGAGAAACAGAATATATAAAATTTAATGAATCGGGTTAATAATAATAATAATAATAATAATAATAATAATAATAATAATAATAATAATAATAATAATAATAATAATAATAATAAATACTGAATTGAATCTGTAACCCTGTTGTACGGTTACAGAACGCCTCCCTCATGAAATAATCGATTAATTGAATCGATTGATTCATGAAATATATACATAATCACCTGAAATCGAGTACACCAATATATACATGTATAAAAATGTCCTTTACAAATTGGGTACATAGTATCATCCATCTGGATGTTCGTTGTTTCACATATAAAACATTGATCAATTATCATTTTCAGTTTGATTAAACAGTATTATTTACATACAGAGATTACATTTCTTTCTCACTTCTGTCGTTTCAAACGTTCATTTAGTGTCCAAAAGTAATTCTCGAAAACATTTCATTATATACACTTTCTCCAAGCACTGGAGTTTATTGCACTGCCGTGCTCACTTAATATCACAACACACGCTAATTTCACTGAGGTCATGTTCGCAATGCCAGCTTCATAAAACATGGTGAATTAACATAATAATGAAAATTAATCAACAAACTCACATGATATATTTCTTAAGATTTCTTATATTGTATGTGCCTACGATATTTCCTTCCTTGTCTTCTAATGAATAAGCACATTTCCCAATCCGTTTCACTACGGTGAAGTATCCCTGATATAACAAGAAAAACTTAGAAAATTGACCAGCTTCTGCTGATGACGGGAGTGGCACTCTCAGTAAAACCTTGTCACCAAGTTCAAATTCATCCAAAGTAGTCTTACAAAAATTATCATGCACAATCTTACCGTGTTATCCTCCTTAGGTATAATAACAAGAGGATTCAAATTAGGACTACATGATGGTTCAATTATATTATAATCTAGCATAATGTCAATCTGCTCTTCAACAGCGCTAGCGTATTTTAACGGAATGGGATATTTCGGTCCTACAAAAGTTGAGTTATCAAGAACCTTAAATTTGTGTTCGTAAAGATGTGTTCTACCAGGCCGGTCACTAAAAACATCACTCTGTGATATCAATAATTCACACAATTCGTCCCTCTGACTCTCCGCTAAATTACATTTCTCCACTGTCTCATACAATTCATCTCTAGAATCTCTCTGTATAGACACATGGCAGACATCAATATTTTTCCTAATATTAGGAATTTCACAAGGCCCTTCCGTACTAGAACACACTTTATTCGCACTAATTTCTGACAAAACATCATATGGTAAACTGACTTCCCTGCTACTCTTTCCCCAAATAAGATTGACATTACACAGATCAAAATTTAATTTAGCCTTGTGACACGTTAACCAGTCAGTACCTAAAATAACGGCATAAACTAAATTAGGCACAACTAAGCATGGTTGGAAAATACATTCTCCACTTATGTTAATGGGGACAGCTATTTGTTTATTCACTCTTTGAGACTTGTTTCCCACAGCTGTTACAATGAACGTATTCCTCACTGGAATTTCCGCTACCTCATACTTCTCTCTCAAAACTTCCTTATACAGCTTGGACTTTACACATGACTTCTCACTACCAGAGTCCAACAAAATCTTAACTTTTCTGCCCCATATCAGCAGTTCAATCGTCGGTGTAACAGTAACACTACTTAAATTATCCTCATTACATAATATAAGATCACTTAACAAATCTTGCCTTATATCTAAATTTAAATTACACTTATAAAATTTATTGTCTACGATTAAGTCGTCACTTAAAACATTTGAATTATTGCTACCTAGGTCACAATCATGTTCACTTACAACTATAGGCTGGTCGACATTGACATACTTATCTACCTTATACGTGAACTCACCATTTACGGACTGTCTAAGTGACCTGTTTATACAGTCCGTTGCGCGTTTAAAGTACTTGGTTCGGTTACGACTTGTTGGTTACACACCTCAGTCGGCCTCCCCTGTTGCCTATTTCCTCTAGCGTCATTATTATTATTATTATTATGGCCTGTATTCTCCCGCCTCCCAGCTTCTGGTTGATTACCATAATCACGCCTCCCAGTACTGAAATTTTCCGAACTATTTTGATAATTTCTCTCCCTGTGGAAATTATTATTAGGTCTCTCCTGATATTCTCTTCTGTAGTTACGATTATTCATAGGCCTGTCCTGATTATTAGATTGGTTACCCCTTCCTTCTACATTCCTATTTAGTGTCCTACTATTATTCAAGCTACTACCTAAAGCATCAAAACTTTCCAACAAAATCTCCATTTCCTTAATAGTCTCCACTTTTTGCATACAAACAGCTTCTCTTATTCTATCGGGATAGTGCTTAGCCATAAGTCTAACTATATCAGCCTCAGGTCCAATACATTCTAAATTTCTCCACACCAAAACATGAGCCAAAATGTATTCAGTCATTCTAACACCCTCGTTAGAATTATACCTGCCAAACATTACTCTCTCTCTCTCACTCTCTACTCTGAACACCTTCACTCCAAAATTTAGCCATGAATTTCTCCTTAAATTTAGTTAGACTAGACATCGAGCTTTTATATACTTGAAACCAAGACTTAGTCTCTCCTACGAAAGCATTAGATAAGATCTCCAATACAGTTTCCCAGCTAATAATATTGTCTCTTAATTGAACAGCAAATTTCTTCTCTACTACTCTCATAAATTCCATCGGGTTGGACTCTTTCCCAGAAAACTTAGGTAAATCATGATCTCTATTGATTAAACTATTATTTACAATTATCTCACGTACATTCTTACTATCACGCACTTCTTTCTGGAGTACTCTCTGGCAACTCAGAAATTTTTCTTCCATTGTTTCCTCAGCCTTTTCTTGAATTTTTCTTAATTCCTCCTGCAACTTTTCTTCCGATTCTCTCACCTTCTGTGATAATGATTTTTGTTCACTCTCTAGATCACCTACTTCTCCAAGTTTTCTTTCCACATGTTCTACCCTACTAATACATTTCCTAGTTTCTTGCCCCACTGTATTGGTTATCTTTTCAAACCTTTCTTTTACTAACTCATTGATTTCTCCTTTATTAGACTCGATCTTGGCACCTAATTCATCAATCTGTTTGATGCATGTCTCACTAATTTGCTCTATTTCCGTATGGAGATTGCTCCGACCCAATTCCATCTCAGCTCTGATGTCACTACACTCCCTATTTACCTTACTTTCTAAATTATTAATTTGCTTACTTATTTCTAACACCTTATGATCTATCTTATTACTAACATCATCAATCTTCTTATTAATACTATTTATGACATTACTCTGAGCTTCAATTTTCCCACTCATAATATTATTCTGAGATTCAATTTTCTCACTCATAATATTATTCTGAGATTCAATTTTCTCACTCATAATATTATTCCGAGATTCAATTTTCTCACTCATAATATTATTCTGAGATTCAATTTTCTCACTAATGGCCGCTTCAATTTTCTTACTCATAATAATATTCTGAGATTCAATTTTCTCACTAATGGCATTATTCTGCTCAGTCATTTTGGACATCAGCAAATTAAATAAACCCAGGTCAATCACCCCTTTACTTTGATCTTGCGTGACAGCGTTTTCCTCACTTTCTACTATTTTCTGACTTTCAGCATCACCAACTTCCTATTTATGTTACCACCTTGGATTTCCTTGGACACAATAACCTCAGCCACATCACCTGACTGCATATTGCTATCCTTGTCCATCTTCGGTTTCCTACTAATTTTTCGCGATCTCAAAGCTATTTCCCCTTGCACTTCCTCTGACATTACCCCTTAAATACAAACTTCAACAAAATGACCTTCCTAACATTACTCGGTGAATTTAACATGTGCGTACTCATTAAAAGAACTGATCCATGTATATTGCCATTCAGAAACACTTTTTCTGAACCTTTCGAGTCCCACGTTGCTGGCGACACGTTGTGGCTACTCCAACCACTACTCTTATACCTTCATCTCTTCCACATAATATAAATAACATTTGTTTGAGCGCCAGTTGCTTTTTTTAAGAAAAACAACAAAATTCGGTAGAGCATACCTCTTATATCAATTATCTCAAGGCGTGAGGTGATAAACTCACATATCTGGCAATATACAGGGATATGGATCAGGAAAATATTAAATTACTGTTGCATTTCCACAATTGAGGATTATACATGGAACTGGAATCACTTATTATAATTAAAATAAAACTGAGTTTATGACTATAATTTACGTCACAATGAACAATCATTGACGTCTTTTAATTTAACAAAAAAAATATATCGTGAGATTTGCGGTACTAATAAAAGGAAAATTTAATCTAAACAAAAAAAACTATTGGCATGAACTTGAAGTGAGAGGTGATATCGCCGCTGATTACATTCTTCTTCATGTTATGAATGCATAACATGTCTGATGCTTTAATTACCTGATGTCTGCCTATACCGCTGTTGAACTTGAAATTCTTGGGAAAACCTCTGAGCTGAAGTCGGGAGCCGTCTGCTGTTATCTTCTTATATAACAAGGAGTTGGCCTACATACCATGTACGCGTGTAGGGAGCTTCAATGTAATTACGTCCACTCAATATATAATAAGAAATTTGAAAATATTATTGAAACATCTTGTGAAGTCCATCCTCACAAGAAGATGATGATTTTTCTTTATCAGCATAGTACCCGTCTCTGCTCGGATACAACCACCACTTGTAGACCTCCTCGATGATTACAAGACCTCTTGAAAACACAACTCTTAGCTCTGACCATCACACTAAGACCACTTATTCCATTTGATACCTCTGACTGTTTCATATGATCTGCACAATATGATCTGAACGATATGATCTGAATAATATGAACTGAATACCTCTCCCCACCGTTGCATCGACTTATATATAACCTCGCGATGACGACTCATCTCCCTACTCACTGTTCATCCCTTCCACTTCAACATACAGTAGCTGGCGAATACTGACACTTGGTCGCAATCACGTGCCCACGCAGTGATGTCATCAGTCATGTGTCGTCTAAGCGTACACAAGCGGATTGAGAATGACTATGCTGAATGCGTCACCGGGAATTCTACTTGCACACAACATTCTTAGTTAAACATAGCCTCGATTGCAAAATACTATGCCAGCTCATCTAGCCAGAGTTACAAGCCACAGCATGACAATATGAAACCAACAAATCTCACTTACTACAATACAGAATAATTACAAATAAATTTCACTTAACCTATGATTAAATACAATAATATACGTGATACCTAATTATTACAGTACCGAGCTCGATAGCTGCAGTCGCTTAAGTGCGGCCAGTATCCAGTATTCGGGAGATAGTAGGTTCGAACCCCACTGTCGGCAGCCCTGAAAATGGTTTTCCGTGGTTTCCCATTTTCACACCAGGCAAATGCTGGGGCTGTACCTTAATTAAGGCCACGGACGCTTCCTTCCCACTCCCAGCCCTTCCCTGTCCCATCGTCGCCATAAAACCTATCTGTGTCGGCGCGACGTAAAGCAACAAGCAACAATTATTACAGTCTAAATGATGAGAAACAGAATATATAAAATCTAATGAATCGGGTTAATAATAATAATAATAATAATAATAATAATAATAATAATAATAATAATAATAATAATAATAATAATAAATACTGAATGGAATCTGTAACCCTGTTGTACGGTTACAACATTTCCCCTAATATTTTCAAGAATATACCTCCCAGGGTGATGAAACTTTTACTAGTGCATTGCAGATACATTATTGGCAATCTGTTTATCTCAGTTTTTTGTGACATGTTCCAGTTTCATATAAATATGATCTAAAATTTTGTTATTATTTTGAATTTAGGGATTACACTCCTTGAATAGACTGTATACTTTTTTAGTCAAAACATTTATGCAATTTCGTGTCATCACGACAATCCTCAATGTATTAGCTCTATGTACATATATAAAACATTGTAGATTTATTTCATATCTTGCGGATATTTTTTGTTTTATTTAGACAAGTAGAAGTTGCCAAATATGGCTGCCACCACAAGAATTAACATTGTCAGTTCTAGGGCTAATTAGCCTGATATTTTTAGGTTTATTGTAATGATCCCATACATAATTAGGCTAATTATAATATATACAATTGCTTGCTCAATTACCCTGTTTAATTCAAGCTCATCAATAAAAAATGGTACAATAGTATACCAAAATATACATGTTTCTATTTTGATTATATTTTTAACAGTTAGGCCTACCAATAATCATTTATTTCCACATGGCGAACTCTTGTGACACATCAGTGAAGGCAGTTGATTTGCCTTCTTTCACACACACTTTTGTTTTTAACACTGAACTCTTACTGCTGCTATGTCCCTGACTACTAAACTTGGATTCATCCACTACAGCTTCAAGAATAGGTATGTTTTTCTGCGACGTCTTTAATGATTTAGACGCCAGAAAAATATAAGTCACATCCAGAAAAAATCATGTTTTATTAATGCGCACTTTGTTCTTATGTGGTAAAAATTATTTTCCACCTTAAGAATGTTCCCAGTTAAATTTGGATAGTCTAAAGGCCCACGGTCTACCTTCGTACTTTCTAATAAAATAAAGACTCCAACTGCAACGTGTCTCAGTTTCTTCTCAGTAGTTTCAATCACTTCTTCTGCTGCTCTGTTATGATTTTCATGTGCATTTTGACGCTATTTTACTGTTTCCTTCCACGTCACGAGAATCACAGCGATAATCTTCAGAGTTTTAGGCAACGCTTTGGCAACAAGATATATGAATATTCATAGCATATAGAGAGCGCGATACAAATGTTGATTCTTTTAAATTGCGTGAACAAATTGAACAAATTCCTTTCCCCAAGTTTGCATCTTGATTTTCTTCTTCCTTTGATGTTCATTCTTACACTCTCTAAATTGCTCCAAATCACCTTCGGTGGTAAATTTGTCTAATATTGTTCGTGAAACATTCGTCGAGCCTAATCCTAACTTTGGTTCTGTTCCCGAAAGTGCAGTCTGCGGATTTCGTCCTATGACTTTTGTGTTTTAAGGATTTTTTTTTCTTTCTGCCAATGAATAAAACGGTGCGCTACTAGCCGGTGAGTACTTCTAATGTCATCCATCCATGCGCGTAATATAGTGAGTTCCTCTGCTCGGTTGGCCGGCAGGCGCGCCCAGCTTATCTGCCTCCCGATAACTCATTACTCCCCGCTCCGCAGTATAGCAACAAAGACTCGTACCTTATGACAGGAGATGTTGGAATTGTTCTCCCCCAACATCCTCAGATTTCTGGCATCGTCTTAGGAAACTCCGATTCACACGCATAAGTTCGTCTTCAGTAATTGCACTTACTTTATCCTCGTTAAGTACATGTTGATTAACACTTCGCTTCTTATCGAGTAAAGAACTAGTTCAACTCATTTGTTTAGGAGTTTCCACACGGTCTCTAAATGGAGTGCGTACACCTGGAAACTGTGTTACAAATCACCAAATGACTTCCCTGCAAGACTCTGTTTTAACATATTTATCCTGTACAAATACGCCCTCCTCTAACGTGTACATATGTGGAGGCATTATGAGAATTATACCTCGAAGTAACACTTCATAACTCTAGAAGAGTGGGAGCGACATATCGACACTTTATACACGTTCTGAACACGGACCTGAACAGCGAAGTGTGGGCATTTGCATGCTGTCGCTGCGCTGTGTAACGGGATATTGGTGAAAGAACGGAAGTAGAAGGCAAAGTATTTTAAAAAACAATGGGTGCTGGGTCAGCAATTTCCCACGAGGTCATCGACCCCTAATAGTGTACCTGTAGCGGTGTTGACCCTTAGTAGTGTGCCTATGTAGGTTCTTACCCGGGCTCAATGACCTCTCGGTGAGGTTGAGACTCGGAATAACGTCATAACCTTGCGAACAAGAGCAAGCATAACCCCACAGACTCCATTGGAGGGGGCTAATTGGTCAAGGAATGATCTGGGGTGCTTTTGACCCATACGTGAGGTTATAACGTTATACCCATCCGTACGAGGGCGATGCTAACCTCACTGGCCAGGCTGGAGTGTTTTTGACCGCTAGCAAAGTTTATAACGCCATACCCTTACGTACGAGGGCAATACTAACCTCATGGGTCACCTTGGAGGAGCCGAATCGGACGGGTGCCCCTTGGAGGAGCCGAGTCGGGAGGTCACGGACATATATTCCGGTGGCAATGGTCACTTACAGTAATGTAATAAAAAGTAAAGTTAACATAATTACCTAATAATAACAACAACAAACAAACAGCAAGAGTACAAGAAGCAAATATATGGAAAGGAAATATTACAAGAATTACAACTAGTTTAATTTTCTAAATCCAGCATCATCATATACAAATTCACGCACAACTTAAGTATTTCCAGTGCTTAACACTACGAATTACAATACTATAGATTGAACATACTACTAGCCTAACACTACAGGTGATAATAAAGTCAAGTTAGAAGTATACTACCCAACAACTACATCAACTCGAGTAAAAAAGCAACATACATTATCAAGGAAAAAGAATTACAATAAATACTACTAGTTTAATATTCTAAATCGAGCATCATGTACAGTTTCATACACAACTGAATTTTTCCTATACTTAACACTATGGCTTACAAAACTATAGGTTCAGCTTACTACTAACTTAACGTTACAAGTTATAATAAAGTTAGGTTAAACATAATTACCCAACAACAACAAAAAGAGTACAACAAGTAATTCCATGGAAAGCAAATATTACAAGAAATACTACTAATTTAATTTTCTAAATCCAGCATCATCATACACAAAATTCACACACAACTTAAGTATTTCCAGTACTTAACACTACGGCCTACAATACTATAGGTTGAGCTTACTACTAGCTTAACACTACAATTGATAAATAAAGTAAATTTTAAATATAACTTCCTAACAACAACAACAACAACAACAACAACAACAACAACAACAACAACAACAACTGAAGTACAACAACAACAACTGAAGTACAACAAGCAATTACACGGAAAAAATATAACAAGAAATACTACTAGTTTAACATTCTACATCCAGCATTATCGTATACAATTTCACACACAATTTAAGTATTTCCAGTGTTTTACACTACGGCTTACAGTACTATAGGTTGAGCTTATTACTAGCTTAACATTACAATGTTAATAAAGTAATGTTAAAACATAATTACCTACAAGAACAACAACAGTACAACAAGCAAATACCTGGAAAGAAAATACTACAAGAAATACTACTAGTTTAAGCTTAAAGTTCTAAATCCATCATATACAAGTTCACACAAAACTTAAGTATTTCCCAGTGTTTAACACGACAGCTTATAATACTATAGGTTGAACTTACCACTAGCTTAACATTACAAGTCATAATAAAGTAAATTTAAAACATTCGTAATTACACAACAACAACTACTACTACTACTACTACTACTACTACTACTACATGAGTACAATAAGAAATTCCCTGGAAAGAGAATACAACAAGAAAGAACTCCTAGTTTCACAATCTAAACTGTGCAGAAAATCACAAATTCAGTGTCCGTAATTTAAAACATTTACTTTTCATTTTACACTAGCACTAATGGTCTTCTTAAATGACTTGATACCGAAAGGGAATCTATCAAAGACTGCTGCAGGTACTGTACTCCAATCTCCTATGGTCCTGTTAACGAAGGAAAATTTTCCCACGTCCGTATGCTGGTTTCTGGCCCTAATTTCATGCTTATGATCATTTCTCGATAAGTATGTGGGAGATTCCAACCTATTCGTAATACTACTCCAGGCAGCCTTTCCCATATAGCTCTTATAAAAACCACACAGGCGAGCTCTAGTTGTTCTAGATTCAAAACTTTTCCAATTAATGGTATTCCGCCTACTCCCGGTTACGAAACGCATCCCTCGTCCTTAAATTTTTCTAGGTAATTTATTAAACCTACACTGTATGGACCCAGCACGCAGATCAATATTCAAGAATCGGTCTTACCAAGCGTTTATAAGCTTTACTTTTGACACCAGTATTAGCTTTCTTGAGATTCCGCATAATAAAATGTAATGATCTCCAGGATTTCTTAACTACATTTTCCACTTGCTCTGACCAGATTAAGTCTTTTCTAATAGTAACACCTCAGTTCATTCAACTATCAACTTCAACAACACTTTCTCCTCCAATTTCGTAATCGCTCTTTCCTGTCATTTAC
The DNA here is from genome assembly GCF_040414725.1 of Anabrus simplex. NCBI lineage: Eukaryota > Metazoa > Arthropoda > Insecta > Orthoptera > Tettigoniidae > Anabrus > Anabrus simplex. The sequence continues at coordinate 1,092,580,613 of NC_090266.1, forward strand.
TTTTTAATGAAACACATTTCTTTGCTTTTTCCTCTGTGGATTTTCATTCGATTTTCACGCGCCCATTTTTCAATCGTATCTAAATCCTCCTGAAGCAATAGTTCGTCCTCCTCTGTCTTTATCTCCCGTTATATGACGCAACCATCGGCAAAGAGGCGTACTTCCGATTTTATCGAATCAGGCATATCACTAATGAATAAGATGAAGAGAATTGGCCTAATAACGCTACCCTGAGCCACACCAGACGTAACACTTACTGGAGAAGATATCGTTTCTCCCATGCGCACCCTCTGATTTATTCCATTGAGGAGTTCTCGTATCCATTTCACAACTCTTATGTCAATGCTCGTACGCGCTAACTTGTTAAGGAGGATGTCATGTGGCACAATATCGAATGCCTTAGCAAAATCAATTACTATTGCGTCAATTCTTGACCCACTGTCGAGCTTATCCGTTATATCATGGCATGCGGAACAGAGCTGACTTTCGCAGGAGAAGCCTTCCCTAAATCCATGCTGCCCAATAAATATCATTGCAGAAGAGTCCCATATTAACCTCAAATAATCTACTATTAATTGCTCCATTTGTTTGCATACTATTAATGTCAAACTTACCGGTCAGTGGTTATTCAAGTAGCTTTTATCACCCCCTTTTTAAATAGGAATTACAATGTCCGACTTCCAATCTTCTGGAAACTTCCTATTGTTCAGTGATATATTAAACATTCTTATTAAATATAGTAGGATCGCTTCAACCCCGAGTTTAAGTGCCTCTCCTGAAATAGAATCTGGGTTCAATGGGTTCAATGACCTCTCGGTGATGTTGAGAAGCGGAATAACGTCATTACCTTGGGTATGAGCTCGGTAAAATGACAAATAGTTCTCCATCCTTCGGATAGGTGTCGCATTCATGTATGTATGACGGATGACATAGGCATTAATTTTAAATTTGTGTATGTATGTGTTTAGAAGCAAGGGGATAATGTGCGGTCGAGATCGAAAAGAACAAGAGATGACTAAGTGAGGTTGGATAGGAGCGTGGTAAGGGACGAACAACGGTTGTGATGAAAAGAGTATTGGAAGTTCTTCAGCCTTCGTTTTAATAAAACCAAGCTCGATAGCTGCAGTCGCTTCTGTGCGGCCAGTATCCAGTATTCGGGAGATAGTAGTTTCGAACCCCACTGTCAGCAGCCCTGAAGATGGTTTTCCGTGGTTTTCCATTTTCACACCAGACAAATGCTGGGGCTGTAGTACCTTAATTAAGGCCACGGCCGCTTCCTTCACACTCCTAGCCCTTCCCTGTCCCAGCGTCGCCATAAAACCTATCTGGGTCGGTGCGACGTAAAAGCAACTAGCATTTTAATAAAAATAAAAGAGCGACGGCTACGAAAAGAATTGATAGGTGTTAGGAGGCAAAGGGAATTACGATGAGTATGTGCTAATGCTACAGTCAGGCAGTTATTCAGTAGACGATATTCATGACTACGTTGAAAGTACGTTAACTGAAGTGTTTAGTGATGGGAGTTTTAGTAATAATAATTACAAATTCTCAATTACTGTGAGCAACATTTAATATATAAGTGTTATTGAGTCTTCATTCAATATTGACTTCAAATCACAACCTGAATCGATTCGATCATTGCTTGGATTTTCACCAAGAGAGTCCATACCGAACATACGTTAATGAGAGTCTGATGAACCTATAACACTCTTTATGATCTTCATGTAAACATCACTTGTGATATTATTAGAGGCTTGTATAGTAATCAACAAATTTCGCACGTCCTGCACGACTTTATTATTACTGAGGAAAGTGGTTATACTATCCGTGAGAAACCGTCAATAGTTCTTAATCATCCTGTGTCTGTAAAACACATTAGTAACATCACTCTTAGGCTTGTGAATAAACATAATCAGATCATTAATTTAGATCGACAAACGTACGTAGCTTACAAACATCATATTACACCAGTATGAAAAATCTATAAAACACAGTGTACATTCAGGAGACATACTATATGCTTGCGAAGACTCAACGAGTTAACAGGTGACCATAAGCAATTTGTCCTAGTTTTAGGTTATACGCTACTACAACAAATTGAATAAATGCTAGACATTATGAACACAGTGGAAACTCATGAAGCTGTAGTACGAAAAGAGCTTAATTCTTATCAACCTTTTACGTTTGGACTCAATAACAGTGCTGAAATTCACTTTATCATTAATGATCAAGATGTATACACCCTACCACATGAAAGCTACCCCTATATTGAAGGACAACTAGATACGGCAGATGGAAGAGGACCAAACACATCTCAACTAAACAACCATAGACTAGCTTTTCTCTTCTCTGAAGCGCGTTTTGAAGTAAATATTGTGGAAATAGATAGATCGAAGGATGTTGGTATTACAAGTGCAATGAAACTCTACCCTTCTTAAATGATGAAGAAAGTAATATTCACGGATGGTAGGATGGTGTCCGAAGTCTAATGACAACTGGATGATAAATCAGGACGGTACTTTTTCTGGTATGTTACCATTAAAATATATTCTCAGCGTTGCTGATGATTTTAGACGTATTATAATCAACGCAAAACAAGAGCTAATTCTAATCCGTGATCGAGGTGATTACAATTCTCTTAAAGCAGCAGTATCACCAGTGGACTCGAAAATTACTCTTCATCGTATATTGTGGACATTCCACATATAACATTATCTGATCTAGAAAAGTTCGTTTGCTCAATATTGTCGAAAATGATACACCATTACCTATACGTTTTCTAAGTTGGGAGCTGTGTGAGTATCCTGTGCTACCACCTATAAACAATCATAGCTGGGCTGTTAACGTCACGTTTTACTGAAAATCCTTTGTATATTATTTCTGGATTTCAAACCCATCGTAAATTCAACCATGAAAAATATATCTCCCAGTTTGATCACTGTAAATTAATAAATATTATACTATATCTCAAAGGAATTACGTATCCCTACGAAAACACGGACATTAATTTTGAAAAAAAAAGTGTTGCTCTATGAGATGTTTTGTAAATTCCAATCATCGTATTATCAGAAAGAAAATCGTCTGCTGTTTTCGCCTCAGGAATTTAAAAATAAAGCACCGATTGTAGTTATAGACTGCTCTTAACATGAAGAATCTATACAAGAATCTCCTGTCGATATTTCGCTTAGAATTTGAAACATCTGAAAATATTCCTGCTAACACAACAGCCTATTGTCTTATTCATATCAGTGATGTCACTTAACATAAATTAACGAATGTTGCTACAAGACTAAAAATAAGGATAGTCCTTTATCATGATCATTACTGTGTGCTTCTACGGCGTACATTATCGAACGGAAAGATTAAAAAGATTGCACGGTTACAGACAATCGTATTGATAACAAACAAAACTGTGAATGTGCATTCTGTTCGCCTACCAGCGAAACTAACACGCTAGGGGAAGGTCGGGAGGTATCGGACGGCGGCTGGTATCGGACAATTCACAGATGTCTTTGTTAGCAGCATGTGGCAGAACCTGTTTAGCTACTCACAGGTCCACCTGCATGTTTGAAGGGTGGGTACATCCTATTCAGTCGAAAGGCAGGGTCATTTATGAGTGGTGGTGTATTTTTGTCCTTTGTGCGATTTTCGGCCGGCACGGATTTATTTTTACCCAGAAGTATCAGCAACAAGGACAAGTTGCATTGAACTTTAAGTACATTAGCAGAAGCAGTATTCCTTACTCTGTAATATCATGTGTTTAGAATCAGTTTCTTTTCGAACGTTCTCGTTCAGTTCCAGTTGTTTCTTAAGGGAGTTCGGGCGGTATCGGACACGAAACTGGCGTGCGGTATCGGACACATATCCTGTGTTTTAGGTAAGCATGGGCAAGATGCGAGGATAATGGGAAGAAAGCAAAATAATATTAGCCGTGAATAGTGTCAGGAACAATAGAATCAGTATTAGAGAGGCCAGTCAATGTTCCTCTGTTCCACAAAAGCACGTTAGATGATAGAATTAAAGTTCTTGAAGCTGGTAAAGAGATTCCAATAAAAGCGTGTACGGTGAACAATGAGACTTTTCAGAGAACATTCTCATATCAAGTCCCCGACAGTCAGCTCATGCCACTCATCAAAACAGAATTTTTAAAACTCGTGTATCAATTTGCTGAGGAATTGAGAGCTGAACATAGGTTTAATAGAACTAAAACGATGGCAGCAAGGACCCTTTTAATGATTTTATGAACAGGCATTAAGACCTCCGTCTGACGACGGCTGAGTCTATCAGCTTGCAGTGAGCAGTAGGCTTCAACAAGGAGCAAGTGGACATATTTTTGATAAATTAAATGATCTTATGACTAAATATTTGTTTAGTCCATCAAGAATCCTCATCGCTAATGAGCGTAATATGTGCAGAATGGCTAAACGTTAATTTGTTTTATTTTGAATGTGAAGAAAATAAATTTTTGTTAAAAAAGATTGACCGTCCGATACCACCCTCCATTTTTCAAACCTACGAAAGTGTAATGACCTCCTTAATTTGTTAATATTGTCCGTGTTTTTAATTGTGATTAAATATATTATAGTGAGTACGTTGATACAAGAATATAGATGCTTACAAAGGTGCATTACATGAATTTTTTCCTATTCCATAAACAAATTATGGCAGAAAAGTTAAACTGTCCGATACCTCCCGACTTTCCCCTACATCTTATTTACCTCACTCAAGTAAGTGAGGCTATTAGGATGTTCTATAAACGTAGAACACTATATCAGATGCCGAAATATCTGATTCAGTGTTTACCACCAAGATTTTTATCTACGTACGCTGCTCCTTTCGTAGATGCTTTGTGGGACATCCTACCTCTCCACAGTAAGATGCCCATCGAAGTTGCTTCATTCAAACGCTGTCGACGACATTACAAGCATCGAGGTGAAAATCACATCTATTGGGATGGACCTAGTCAGAAGATTGTAAACTGCAGACAGTGTATGCATGATATTTTCCCCTTCTATACATTACATGATAATTATCCTGAAAGGAATTAAACACATGGATGACATCAATGTAAGAACTGCATCAACTTATTTGCGAAGCATAACATGCGTAGTGTATTTTGAAAACTTGATTTCATAAACAATAAATATTTTGTTTATTTTTATTGTTGGAATCATGCTACCTCTTCACAGTAATATGTTAAGGAATACAAAAACCATGCCGGCAGCATAACAAATACTTCAGTATATCCGGTAATAGTTTGTTTAATTTTGTAAATAATTACACAATAAATATTTCATTAAATTAAAAATATTATACTTATTGCATTCCCTTTGCCTCCTCACACCTATCAATTCTTTACGTAGTCGTCGCCCTTTTATTTTTATTAAAATGAAGGCTGAAGAACTTCTAACACTCTTTTTATCACAACCGTTGTTCGTCTCTTACCACGCTATTATCAACCTCCCTTAGTCATCTCTTGTTCTTTCCGATGTCGACCGCACATTATCTCCTTGTTTCTAAACACATACATACAAACATGTAAAAGTAATGCCTATGTCATCCGTCTTGCATACATGCATGCGGCACCTATCCAAAGGATGGAGAAATGCTTGTCATTTCTTTAGATAGATAGCGCACCCGCAAACCTACTTTTCCCACGCCTAACGGAGTGCGTGAGTAATCCGTTTGACAGTAAATTGCAAACTCGCCGTCAGAGTGTACCTCATCATGATGTAAATGCGCACATGCGCATTATCTATTCCCCCCGTTATGTCTCTAGCGGGATATAATAGTAATTAGTTTACAGTAACCCTGGAAGTCCTGACGAGAGAGCACTGTTATGTCTCTAGAGGGCTCTGATAGTCTTTTGATTACAGTAACTCACAATGTCGCCGCGAGAGCGCACTGATATGTCACTAGTGGGATCCGATATTCATTTTTCACGCTGTAACATCGCAGCTCTGTCAGGAGAAAGACTGCGCGTTCGGTTATGCGAAGATAATCATGCATTTTTAAATTGTCTGCGCTTATTACGTCACATATCCTTCATGACTGTAAGGGGGAAACGACAAAGTGCCTGTATGAGTTTTAGGTTACCGCTTGTGGCCAAGGTTAGGTTAACACACGTGTTAATCACACCTACAAGTCGCCTCACTAGTTCGTCCCCTCCAAGGGGAACCCGTCTAAAGTTAGGTTAGCGTTCCTCGTAGTGAGTTTAGCTTAACACGTCATAACCTCAACTACCAATCACCTAACCGATTGGACTCCTCCAAGGGGAGACTGTCTGTGAGGTTAGGTTAGTATTCGTGCGCAAGGTTAGGTTAACACTTTATAATGACGTCTTAACCTCATCTACAGGTCAATTAACCGATTTGTGGCACCTCCATGTGCGCCTGATCGATTAGGCTTCTCCAAAGGGGTCCGTGACCTTACCATCTCGGCTCCTCCATGGGGTCCGTCCGATTCGGCTCCTCCAAAGTGGCCCGTGAGGTTAGCATTGACCTCGTACGTACATGTATGACGGCATAACCTCACCTAGCGGTCAAAATACTCCAGGTTGGCCAGTGAACTTAGCATTGTCCTCGCATGTATGGACGTCACGTCATAACCTTACCTACGAGTCAAAAGCACCCCAGATCATTCCCTGTCCAATTGGGCCGCTCCAATGGAGTCTGCGGTGTTAGGCTTGCTCTCGTACGCAAGGTTATGACGTTATTCCGCGTCTCGACCTCACCGAGAGTTCATTGAACCAGGGTAAGAACCTACATAGGCACACTACAAGGGGTCAACACCCCCATTGGTACACCACTAGGTGTCAGTGACCCCATGGAAAAATGCTGACTCAGCACCCATTTATAGAACATATTTTGCCCTTCTACCAACGGGAGGCAGGCAACCTAGGCGCGCCTGCCGCTCAACCTTTGAAAGATACTCACCCTATATTTTCAATACCTTGGTTGCACCGCTCATTGATCCCCTGTGAGTATGATGTTGTAGTCTTCCGTGTACTTTCTTGCAGTCACAGCACGTAGCTCAAACTTCCTTGATCACGCTACCTGTATATTCTCGCTCGATGTCGCTCTGCAAAATTAAGTTCACCAAAGTCTAAAAGTCCCTTCACAACTTCAGCAGCGCACTTCTATTTTGATTTTTACTTTTTCAAAGAGAGAAGAGGACAATATTTTGGTAGTTCAATCAACATTTGAATTCTTCATAGGAAGTTGTTTGATAATCGACCAAATCAAATTGATGTCGAAGATCAATTCCTATGTAATGATGTTTCGTACAACAATGCTATGGTGTTCAGATTTGATAGTATTACACCCCCTACAACGTAATGAAAATTTTCAGCTGCTAGTCTGGGAACGTAAAATTTATTTTTCAACGCAAAGAGCAGTTTATCGCTTCCACCATATCTAGTAGCGCCGTGATATTGAAAAATCGTGTCAAATATTGGACATTATAACTCTAACAGGATCCTCATTACTTCTACTTCTTTTTGTCTCCATCTTGTCATACTTTATAGTTAATCCGTATTGCCGATTAGTCTTTTTTGGGAGGGGGCAGGATTATTTTAATCTAAAATTTCACGGATGACTTCTTCCACGGTTGCATTAGTCCACGGAATTTTAAACGTCATTATTGTTTGTGCAGCTCTTTCTAGGCACAGCCCCTAATGTAGGTGAGCTGCATGTACAATTTTGAACATATTTCAGTCCTCCTGCGATTCTTAAATCTCCAGAATAGAGCCCGGGCCTCCGAGGACGGCAGCTAACAGCGCTAACCGTTACACTACGGAGGTGGACACTGTTGTTACTGTATTCTTTCATTTTCTCATCAGACTGAGTGAAATGGCCGTGCGGTTAGAGGCACGCATCTATGAGTTTGCATTCGGAGGATAGTGGGTTCGAACCCCACTGTAGGCAGCCCTGAAGGTGATTTTCCGTAGTTACCCATATTCGCACCAGGCACATGAGGCTGTACCTTAATTATGGCCACGTCCACTTCCTTCCCACTCCTAGCACTTTTCTATCCCATTGTCGCCATAAGACCTATTTGTGTCGGTGCGACATAAAGGCAATTGTTAAGAAAAAGGAAAGGAAGTAATCTGTGGGTTTTAACTGTTACGCTAGGCAAGGGTTAGTTAAGATTGCTTACACCTCAGCCATTCTCTTTAGGACCAGAGCTCAAGAAAGCGCGGAATATTATTCTTTAGATGGCCATCCAAAGTCGTTGTGATCTTGAATGTAAACCTAGTTTCACAACGGAGCTTGTAATGCTTGATTAAATTATTAAAGTTGGTACAGACAGTAAGGATGTTATTCTTGCTTTAATTATCATTTGATTTATCAGTTCAGAAATTGTTTTGATACAGTTATCCAATACTCCACGAAAGTACTGCAGCCTAAATCTACAATAACCACTTGTTGGCCATCCTCTAACGTACTTACGGTCCAAAGTTACCCCCAAACTAACTGACAAGTACAGGATCAAATCAGTCTCCTCTCGCCAACTCGCTGCAGTTTTCCTTCACTTTCGATCACGCGACCTATCTTACATTCGGTATTTAAAAACCTACCGTCTCCTTCAACCACTTTTGTAATTAAAGATATAATGCCACAGCCATATGCAAGTTTAGAGGCATTAATGAAAATAACGTTATTTGTTTAACGTCCTTTCAATTGCTACACATTGTAAAAGACATCGGAGTGTAGGCATTTGTCCGTCAAATGTTTCTCATTAACACGTAGTTGCCGCATTTAAACATCCTGCAATAAACCCTACCTCAGCTGGAATAGACCGATTATCTCCGTAACAGGAGTAACTGACAGCACCACTGAGTTCATCATATCTACAGACATATTCTGTTAGTAAACATGTCTGTTTTAAAAATTAGCACATTTCTAATGATAATAATAAATCTGAACTGAGTGGCTCAGATGGTAGAGCTCTGACTTTTTAAACCCAAGTTGGTGGGGTAGATTCTGGCTCAGTTGAGTGATACTTGAAGGTAATAAAATACGCAAGCGTCGTCATGTACTGGCACGTAGACGATTTGCAATGGGCCAACGTTGAGACGCGCTGATTCCAAGAACATTAAAATGGTTATAGGGAAGTTAAGCTAATAGCATTATTATTATTATTATTATTATTATTATTATTATTATTATTATTATTATTATTATTATTTCCATACACGTAGGGTTAGTGTACAAGGAAGGGTAACCAGCCGTAAAGTAGGACCAAATCTATATGTGCTACATAGCTCACATATCAAACCCCATAAGGGTGTACTAAGAAGAAGAAGAAGAAGAAGAAGAAGAAGAAGAAGAAGAAGAAGTTGGTGACAGACTCCATGAACGTTCAAATCCAGTATTGTGATATATGATATGATATGATATGATATGATATGATATGATATGATATGATACTGTTCAGTTCGATGAAATTTTGATCGTTACCGCTAGAAATAAAGAGAGAAGTACAGTAGAAACTCCACGGCAGTGATCAGCTCTATGAGTGATCTCGTGAATTACACATTGGAACATTATACTACACTATTTACCAAGCGAGACAGTTAAGCAGCGAAATCTGTCCGCATTGTTAACTCGTTCATACTCTGCCATGCATGATGCCTTTTGATGGACTAATTGAAGCCACATGGATTGCTCCATTGTGCACTGGAGATATCGACGTCCTGTTGTTCTCGGTTATTGTTTCATGGCCTGTCTTTCTGCTATCCCTCGCGTTTGCTGCTTTCACGTCACACATTGCGTCTGTCTCTTTTCCTCGCACGCAGATACGACTCTTCTCCTGTTCTCCAGCAGACTAGCCGACTAATCGTCACATCAGATTATTCTCTCTATTCACTGAGAATGCCAATGGAGCACGTATCAAAGTCCACATTCAGCTCTAAACAGGGCGACGTAATTGAAATTGGAATTGCAAAATAACCGCTCCACATGTTCATAAAATTGTGACATTATGAAGAAATACGAGTTAAAAAACTTTCATTGTTGTGTTAGTTTGTATTCCAACACAGTATGGAAAGGGGAGACATTACATGCCCTTACATAACGAAATTCATTTTTAAAGTACTAGATTCATTTCACCTTTCAATATCTTATGTTAACTAAGAAACAACCACCTTGTTGCTCGGCCTGCCAAGATCACTGCTGCCCAGCCAGATGTGTTGCAGATATTGGAGTGCCATATGACCAATATGATGAGTTCCTCGGCGATATTACTTGGGTTCATTGACTCATGTATGTGGTAGCTTCTCAGATCAGTTCATAACTCCTCTCCGGCACTTAGTACAGGATTTAAATATTTGAAGAAGCCAGAAATCGAGCCTAAGGTGCCGGAATGAGTAGCTCAGACGGTTGAGGTGCTGGCCTTCTGACCGCAGCTTGGCAGGTTCTATCCTGGCTCAGTCCGGTAGTATTTGAAAGTGCTCAAATACGTCAGCCTCGTGTCGGTAGATTTACTGCCACGTAAAGGAATTCTTGCGGGACTAAATTCCGGCACCTCTGCGTAACCGTAAACGTAGTTAGTGGGACGTAAAGCCAATAACATTAATTATTAATTGAACCTTGGGACACACAGGTAGGAAGTACATACGCTCTACTGTGGGGGCGGGACTCTAACGTTAAAGAATCCAAATACCATAACTGCTAAAATATATTTGTAATGTTTTGGTGATCCACTGTAGGAGCTTGTAACATACTTATCATCCTGAATAATTACGATGGTAAGAAACTATCGCCTCCCAACCCTGTTCTGGAGTACGAATCAGAGAAAAGCTGGAATGAAAACCATATTCACCGTAGTTATTGACTGCGCTAGGATTTAGAACACACATCTGCTAAACATGTGGCTTCCCAAATGCCCAGGTCTGAAGGTGGTGTGTAAAACGTTATAGTATATCTACCGTGCAATCACCAATCACTGAGCTAGTTGGTTACACGGTATGGATCATTAAGTTTTAGCTTTCATCTGGAAGTTCGCCGCTTTGAATGCCACCGTCGGCAATTCTGAAGATGTACTTTCTCATTATTTCTAGTCTTGGAAATACTTTCTAAACTTTACCTGCTCAAGAACACAATTGGTTAAGTAGTCACGGTTTTAATCTGAAATTAGGGAATCGATTCCCGGCGTCTCTTAGAACCGAATGTAGTTGAAAGGACGTCCAACTTACGGCACTGAAAATATTTATTTCTAAACATTAGTAAGAAAACAATGGTTTAGTAATAGTTACATACAATAGAGCTAGTGATTAACGATTCATTAGAAGTAACTATTAAATAACCAGTTTCATTACGTAAAATATTTCGTTAAATTACGATGACGCTTAATTCAGAATAAATCAGTATAAAAGATAGCTAAAATATTAAGCACTATGGAGGTATTGAAAAACTAAGTACAAAAGTAATTGATCAATATAAATTTAATAGTCATCTTGACCAAAAGTTGAAATGTTTACAAGGTGACTCCGTAGAAGGAAACAAGGTAAGGAATGGAAAAAAAGCAGACGTAGTTTAATTGCCAAAAGCCAACAATTATGGCATTTACAGGAAGGGGAACGATTAGATTTACGTGTCATTTTCTTTTAAGTTTATATCTAAAAGAATATTGACTTTCATTGTACATTGTTAGAAAATTTGTTCTTCATAATCGTGGAGTGTAGGTGCAGTGGGAGAGGACTATGAATGGCGATTTCTGAGTTCCACCTTTTAGTGTAAGATCACACTTTTTCTAAGATTACATTCACGTCGTGAACATTATCATATGTTTAGAATTTCCCATACCCAAATGAGAAAAATTCAAATGATAAGTTTTTCGATATATATTCAAATGCCCAACACTTGATTACTCGGACAAAGGACACAACATTTTAAATGCGTGTATGAAAACGTAAAAACATAACATTCATGGGACTTTTAGTTATATGATGGAATATGAAATCCTTTGACATTACATTAGTATTAAACAGCTCTGGCATTCATTTTGAAAAACAGATGGGCATATCACATTTGCCAATTTTCTAGTTATACCCTTCTTCCAAAAAATCCGTTCACTATTCCTTCTAGTTATAAATATATATGTGACTTAAAGACCAATAATATTTCTGTATTATAACTATCAATTTCCGCAGGTAGACTCGCGATGAAGTCAGACTTAATAATTAGATTTGTGTTGTTGGTAACAACAGTGAACCGTCCAATCTTAACTTACCTAATCACCTTCCCTGTCATAATTCATCCCCCCACTCGGCCTCTACATCAGTTAAAATGTCCAAGGCATTAGCAAGGAAACATTAATTTTCCAAAACCTGTAAATGAAATAGATTATTATTGCAAGTTGTTTTACGTCGCACCGACACAGATAGGTCTTATGGCGACGATAGGAGAGGAAAGGGCAAGGAGTTGGAAGGAAGCGGACGTGGCCTTAATTAAGATACAGCCTGGTGGGAAAATGGGAACCCACGGAAAACCATCTTTAGGGCTTGCGATAGTGGGGTTGGAACCCACTATCTCCCGAATACTGGCTATTGGCCGCACTTAAGCGACTGCAGCTATCGAGCTCGGTATGAAATAGATTAGACAGTGTATTCTTTTTTAAGGGGAGGCTGTACCTTTATAATGGACAAAATATCAATTTTCTACTGAACATTCCTTGGAGTGTGTTTTATTAGATCAAGAAGTTTCCTAATGAAATTGAAGTCGTTAAAGTATTAAAAAATACACTTGTATTTACGGTAGCACTACTTGCCACACCCGTGTTTTTACGACTGAAAGGTAGCAGGTGCACGAGTTAATTTCGTTTGCATTTGCCAATGAATATTTTCAAAAACGAAAGTTCGATTTACGTTACATTTTCTCGTAATTTTCAAGTGGAGCATTACTTTATAACTCGTATATGATGTGGCTTACCATAATGGGATATTTAAACAATTTGTAGTGAATACAATTATAAGCTCTTAACACTGAAATATTGATCATTACTGCCTACTGGCCAGGGGTACGTATTGTAAAATCAAGGTCTGAAATATCTTTGAGGTTGGCGCAGGAAGTGCTCTTAAAGCCTGTGGTAACTGGGTGTGGAGGGCCCATGGAATGTAACCTGTTGTTGGTAAGCGTGGATGTTGATCGAATGGAAGAGTGCCTTTGGATATGCGGCTGCTTTACTGTCAGTTATGAAAAGAAAAAGGCGTCAGTGGTATATCGTCGTTGCGCCTCGAAATACTGCTGTGTGACAATATTGTCGGGAGAAATACTGACCCTCAGCACATGTATCACTTAGGACGAAAATTCGTTGGCACCGTTCATGCAAAACTGAACCTTACGGGTCAGAGCCATTCTGGTCATAGTTCTAAACTGAAATATTATCATATAGAGGACTAGCAAGATACCCGTGCTTCGCTACGGTATTATACTGAAATTTATAATTGAATGCTAATAGTTTTAGATATATAATCCGCCGAAATTCGCGATCTGACTCGTTTTCTGCGAGAATCCGCCAAAATTCGCGATCTGACTCGTTTTCTAATAGATTACGGTATGTTTCCTCACATTTTTCAATCTTTCTTTCCAGCAATCGATTTCGTACTTCCCGGGCTAGGTCCAGATATTCCACCCCGTCAGTTGGGTCCCTAAATCTTTGCCATCTTTTCCTATAAGCGTTTTTAATATGGATCAAATCCTTCAGGAGATCCGGCGTGGTGTCGTCTTAGGTGCCTTGGCGGTACTGAACCCGCGGCCGGACTGCATTCTTAGTCATTACCCGTCCAGGACCATTTTCCAGGGGGGTCCGCACATTTGACAACGGTCCAGAACATTATTATTATTATTATTATTATTATTATTATTATTATTATTATTATTATTATTAAAAGATGTTCTGAACCCCACAGCAAGCTGCAAGATCGCTACTTGGCGGTAAATTACATCTGCTGCCAGTGTCATTGTTACAATGTGACCAGCACCATCGTCGCGCGTAGGCAAGTGTGCGGGATTTCTGGCGATACCAATGACATACTTCCGTGCATTGTTGACCTTATTATAGAGGTGAACAATTTGACGGTCCATCTCATTCCTATCGTTTATTTCAAATGTGTTTAAATTTTTATTTACATGCCAGGAGGATCTACTGTAAACTAAGAAAGTTCTCCGAAGGAAAAGATGGCTGTTGAAAACCAGCCCAGGAAAGATTAAAAATGATCGGTTTATGATCAGAATAAGTACATCGAAACTATATGGCCTGTTTCCAGTCATTCGACAGGGTCAGGAATGGAATGAATAAAGCCCCATCTAGCAGCGACAATAGGAATTGTGCCGGTTGCCGAAGCACACCTCTGGGGCAATGATCGTTGAATGACAAATGAAATGAAATATTGGACAGTGTTGCTGGAATGAATGATGAGAGAGAAAATCGAAGTATCCGGAGAAAAACCTGTCCCGCCTCCGTTTTGTCCAGCACGAATGTCACATGGAGTGACCGGGATTTGAACCACGGAACCCAGCTGCGAGAGGCCGGCGCGCTGCCGCCTGAGCAACGGAGGCTCCTTAAGTACATTATGAACAGTAAAATCAATTGATCTCACCTCCTTTTACACCCCACCGCCGTTAAGTTTATTTACACCCCCCCCCCCCCAAAAAATAGAAGACGTGTTTCTTTATGTTTAAAAGATATTCCAAACACCAATGTTCACATCTGTTACATTCAGTTTTGAGATATAAGTATCCCCATAAAAATAATTCACTTTATTTTCACTTTCTTTTACAGTCCCCTCCCCCCACCCCGTAAGTGAATTTTCCGGCAAAATATACTTGTTTCCTTAATAGTAAAGGATCTTCTAAATAGTAATTATCACGACTCTAACTTCTTCAGTTTTTGATTTATGTGTCTTCATGAAGGGAATTCAACTCCTTTTCACTCCCGCCCCCCAAACGCGTTTTTCTTTGTTTAAGGAGATTCAAATACCAATTTTCACGTCCGTAACAACTTTAGTTTCTATTAGATATATGTATTCTCATACAATTAATTCAATTAATTTTTCAATTCTTTCACCCCCCCCCACCCCCCCTTCATTGGATTTTCCGAGAATACGTGTTTCTTTACTTTTAAAGCAGATTCCAAAGCAGATTTCACGTCTGTAATATCTTCATTTTTGAGATATCAGTAGCCTAATTAAAAGAATTCAACACCATTTTCAGTCACTTTTACCCCCCCCCCCTTCCACCCAAGTGGTATTTCCGAAAGCTGAAAATACACGTTTCTTTATTTTTAATAGAGATAAAAATACCATTTTTCACTTCTGTAACATGTTAAGTTTTTGAGATATACTGTAGAAATTCGCTTTTTAAAATTTCATCCCTTTTTATTTCCCCTTACGTGGAGTTTCCGAAAACAAATCACCTATCTTTCTTTACATTTACAGGAGATTCCAAATACCCACTTTTTACGTCTATAACATTTTACGTTTCTCAGATATTCTGTAGATATAGTCTTTCAAAAAATTCACCCCAGTTTGTCACTCCTGTTTAACCCCCATTAATTGGATTTTCCAAAAACAAAAAATACGGGTTTCCTTATTTTTAAAGGAGCTCCCATATACAAATTTTCAGTTCCGTAATGTTTTCAGTTTCTGAGATATATGTATCCTCATTAAAGGCATTCATCCCATTATTCACCCATTTACACCCCTCCTATTGGGATTTAAAGAAAGCAAAAAATACGTGTTCTTGTATTTTTAAAGAAGATTCTAAATACCATTTTTTTACATCTGTAAACTTTTAAAGTTTTAAGATGTAGACACACTCATTTTAAAAATTCACCTCCCTTTTCACCCTCCATTATTTGGATTTTCCAAAATCAAAAAAATACCTGTTTCTTTATTTTTAAAGTAAATCCCAAATACCAATTTTCAGGTCTGTAATATCTTCAGGTTCTGAAATATAAGTAGCCTCATTAAAGGCATTCAACCGCTTTTTCACCCTTTTCCACCCTTCCAATTGGGATTGTCCGAAAACAAAAAAATACGAGTTTCTTTATTTTTAAAGGAGATTCTAAATGTCAATTTTTACATCTTTAAACTTTAAAAGTTTTGAGATATAGATGCACCCATTTTAAAAATTCACCCCTTTTCACCCTCCCATTAATTGGATTTCCCCCAAACAAAAAATACTTGTTTCTTTATTTTTAAAAGAGATCAAAAGTACCAATTTTCATGTCTGTAATATTTTCAGTTTCTGAGATATAAGTACCGGTATCCCGATTAAAGGCATTCAACCCCTTTTTCACCCTTTTGTGCCCCTCCTATTGGGATTGTCTCAAAACAAAAAAATACGTGTTTCCTTATTTTTTAAGAAGATTCTAAATACCAATTTTCACATCTGTAAACTTTTAAAGTTTTGAGATATAGACACACTCATTTTGAAACTTCACCCCCCTTTTCACCCCCTTAGCGACGGAATATCCAAAAATCCTCTCTTAGCAAGCACCTACATCTTAATATGAATATATCTCCAAAATTTCATTTCTTTATGCCCAGTAGTTTTGGCTCGGCGATGATGAATCAGTCAGTCAGTCAGTCAGTCAGTCAGTCAGGACAAGCTACTTTATATATATAGATTTTATAGGCGCAACGACTATATGCTCCTTTAGCACGGCAGGAGATCGAGCTCGATAGCTGCAGTCGCTTAAGTGCGGCCAGTATCCAGTATTCGGGAGATAGTAGATTCGAACCCCACTGTCGGCAGCCCTGAAGATGGTTTTCCGTGGTTTCCCATTTTCACACCAGGCAAATGCTGCGGCTGTACCTTAATTAAGGCCATGGCCGCTTCCTTCTCACTCCTAGCCTTTTCCTGTCCCGTCGTCGCCATAAGACATATCTGTGTCGGTGCGACGTAAAGCAACTAGCACCAAAAAAAAGCAGGCTGGATTTCAATTTTCTAGCAAACCGCTAGAGTTCTTGAAAAACAGCTAGATTTATGAAGAAAATGGATATGGATGTCTTGTTGAAAATTGAATAATAAGTGCGCTTGATGAGCTCTATCCTTTAATAGGACTAACGTTTCAAGCATTTCTCCTAGATACGCTATTTCTGACATACTTTACTGTTTTGAACTACTTATTCCTCTGATAAGGGAATGCCTGGCCGAGGCGGTAAAGGCGTGCTCGGTACGCCCGGAAGGACGTGGGTTCGAATCCTCGTCAGGAAGTCGTAAAATTTAAGAAACGAGATTTCCACTTTCGGAGGTGCATATGGCCCTGAGGTTCACTCAGCCTACATCAAAAATGAGTACCAGGTTAATTCCTGGGGGCAAAGGCGGCCGGGGGTAGAGCTAACCCCTCTACCCCATCACGTGCCGAGGTTAACAATGGTGGAAGCCTTTACCTTCCACTCCTCCAAGGGCCTTCGTGGCCTGTACGGAGGTGACTTTGCTTTCTTTTACTCATCTGATAAGCTAGCATAAGTATACATAGCCTCAAATAATGTGGACGAAATAACCTTTCTAATGGTAAAATCGTTACTAAAATCAGTTGGGTGGCTCTCGAGATTACCTTCCACATACGAGCAACCTCATGAACTTTTCCTCTTTGTAGTATTAGTGTCGAGTTCAGGTTCAGAGAGATTCCATTTGCATGCGCAAATGTATACGAAGCTGTTGAAGCAGGTTGTCTCTAGACCATGGAACAACTGAAACCTATCATGTGACTTTCAATTTATATTGCTATTTTCTATTCGCCTATTAATATGACACAAATTTATGAAGGTGAAGATAACAGATGTAGATCCGAGAATGGATGTATGCGTATTCATTCATCGATTATGGTGGTATAATATCCTTATTTTCAGTGAGCCACCTGTTGCTGAATCTCTGGCTACCGAACGATTCCCACCGCAGGGAATCAATTGTTCGCGAAACACGTCCCTTAAATACAATAAACGACACAGAAATAACAGTTCTATTTTCCTCTAAGGAACAGGGTTTCCCATTGGGAAATATGGTATACGTTTTACTCTTCGCAGTTGAAATATCGTTTGAAAAAAAAATACACTGTACTTCTTTTAATGTTCTACAGATTTATTACTATAATCGCTTCGTCCCACTAAATCTGTTACGTATGAGCTTTCCATCTCAATTCTCTGCCTTTAAAACTCAGTCGACGAACATCAGGATTCACCAAGCACAATAGGAATGAATCATTTCTTCAAGGATCACTGTCTGATCTTATAATGTTAACTTCCTATACTATTTCTCCAAAATGACAAGTAATATCATTTGAACCAACCCGGTATTTGTGAACATATGTATATTCCTGAATCGGAAAAATGGAGGAGGATTGTATCTACATTATTGCTGTTTGTGAGTAATGTTGTGAATATTTTAAAATAATTGCACCTATGGTAGATGGTAATGAATAAGCTGTGACCTACACGGAATGCGATCTTTGGTGCGACAGTTATTTGACTCCGGCAAGTTTGAGATTCATTTTTAAGACAACTGTTGTATGCGTTAACCTCAATGAAGAACAGCTTTGTTTAGAGTGTACATTACCGTGTTGGTCGAGGTCACTAGCCGGTGATGGACATTAAGAAATTTGCCGTGAATTATAATGACTTGTTCTAGAAATTAGGAGAATGTATTGCACATAAATCAGGTAATTCATAACTCTGTTACTTACTTCATCGTTCACTCAGCGGACAATCTTAAAACCTCTGGCGGGTATGGTGTTGTAAAAGGTATAAGAAGAAATGTCTATTCTCTTTAATATTCAACACCACCGGGCGAGTTGGCCGTGCGTAGATGGTTTTCCGTGGTTTCCCATTTTCACACCAGGCAAATGCTGGGGCTGTACCTTAATTAAGGCCACGGCGCTTCCTTCCCACTCCTAGCCCTTCCCTGTCCCATCGTCGCCATAAGACCTATCTGTGTCGGTGCGACGTAAAGCAGCTAGAAAAAATATTAATACCAGTGAGGCTGAATTCCATGATCCAGCGAATTCCTTTGTTATGCTTTCCTTCATATTAGAGTATAATTGCTTTTCAGCTGAAGTATTTACTTACAGGTGTATCAGCCATTTGGAATAATAAATGTAAAAATGTTGAATTTGTTGCCTCCATGCCCAATCTGTTCTTTTTCAGCAACTATTTACAAAACTGTATGAGGGTTTATTTTTGTATTTACTTTTTACGCGGTGTCCGGTTCATCAGGTCTTATCCGGTAGGCAGCGAATCTCAAAGAATTGCTTAAATTAGACAATAACATTGAAATTATTAGTGACGAGGAGCAATGGAATATTATTTCTTCTTTTCATAATGAATGGCAAGGGAAATCCGTGTAATTTGGACCTGCGTGTAATTTTGACCGATAACATTTTTTGGTATTTGCAAATTGGCTCACATTATGTCTGAGTCAAGGTCAGCAAGACAGCCGAGGGTTGATTTCTTCGTAGAATTTGTTCTGCTAATGGAGTTCAGGTTGAAGGAGAAAGGGGAAACAGTCTTCATACTCACAGTCCTTGTAAGCTTATACGGTGACAAGTACGAGTAAGTGTTCTATGAAGTAGTTATTTCAGCCAGGAAGGTGTTTAGATTTTATCAGTCACGAGCGAGACATCGGGAAGTGCGGACGTGTGAATGAGCTGAGGTGCGCAATATGGGAATAACGATACAGCAATACAGGCTAAGAATTGGAAGATGGCATGGTGCAAGGCAGTGTTGGAAGGAAGGTGGAGTTGAGAGAGGAAGAGAAATTAGTGGTTATAAAGGACTGTTGGAGATTATGTTGTGTGCGACGGTTATTGCGACGCTGCTGGTGGTAGGAGGTATAGAAAAAAATCCGGGTCCAAACCAGGGACCGTTCGGCTGGGAGGAGCTTGAAGAGATCAAGAGAGTGGTGAAGGAAGCAAGCAAAGGAGAAGAAATTAAGGAAATGATGCAGGAACACCAGGCAACCCAAATGAAGGAGATGAAGGACTTAAAAAAGTTTTATAAAAGAAGAAATTGGAGGTGTAAATGACAAGTTAGCGGAGATAGAAGATGAGGTAGGGAGCTTGAAAAAGAAGGTGGTGGTACTGGAAGAGGAATTAACAGCAATGAAGAGAGAAGCGAGGTTAGTGAGGAACGAATCAGCAAGAAAAAATGTGTTTGTGTATGGTGTACCTGAGGAAGGAACAGAATCAAAAGTGGAATTAGTATTGGAAGTGGTGGACATAGTTTCGAACAAAATGAAGATAAACTTTTCTGAAGTTGATATAGATGATATATATAGAGTGGGAAGGAACAAGGGACATAGGCCGGTGAAGTTAAGATTAATATCAACCCTGATGGCTGATATACTTCTGAGGAATGCTGGAAATTTGAAAGGATCGAACATTTATTTGAAGGCTGAGATAGAGAAAGAAGACAGGATGCGGTCGGATGTTTATAAGCGGCATATGTGGCGTGCTAGAGCGCAGGGATTGCGAGTCAAGATAGTGGGGAGGTGTCTGGTTACTTCAGGCAGAAATTGGTCGCGATCGTGGACACAGGAGGAACTGCTGAGGATGGAAAAATGTGAGGAGGAAATGAGTTGCAGAAATCGAGAGCAGGGCGACATCAGTACGGAGAAGGAAGAGAGAAGAGGGGACTGCGGTGTCAGCGGGCAGGTAGCGAAGACAGCAGAGTCCTTGGTGAGTCAGAACAGCCCAGGAAGGAGTGAATCAACAAGTAAGACACTAGACCGAAGTGAAGTGGATACAGGTAGTGAAGAGGTGACGGGAAGGGAAAGGAGTCAGGGTAGTGACTCAACCTCCCCGAATAGGAATAATGCAGAAATAAACCTGGAGAGAAAGCAGGCGTTAAATAAGGCGAGATCCTTAAGTTTAAAAGATCTATGGGGTGGGAAAAAAGGCTCTGGCACGGAAAAGGGGAAGGATGGGGGTGAGAAGAGAGAGGGATGGGGTGGAGCCAAAAGGAAGAATCACGAGAAGTAAGGGGGGAGGTGGTGAAATGCAGAAGTATAGGGAGGGAGGGGGAGGAAATAAATAACTAGATATGGTGATAGGGATGCTGAATATTGAGGGGTTGAGGGGGAAGTTAGGGAATAAGGAAATTGTGGATTTAGTGAAAGATTTTGAGATTATTGCTCTAGTAGAGACGTGGTTAGGGAAGGGGGTTGAAATTACATGGGACGGTTATAGAGTAGTTAACGTGTTAAGGAAAAAAATAGGGAAGAGGGGCCGAAACCCAGGGGGCATAGTAGTTTTAATAAGAAATGAGATAGCTGAATGGGTGGAGACGTTACAGACTAGGGTAGAAGGGGTAGTGTGGTTGAGAGTAAAAATGGGGAAGGGGGCAGCGGAAGCAATTTGTCTGGCACTGCTTTATAACCATCCGAGCGATTCAGTGTATGCAAATAAACATTTTTTTGACGAACTGATTGAAGAAATAAACACAATTAAAGGAATGTATGTAGAAGATGGGATGATTTTATTGGGGGATTGGAATGCGAGAGTGAGCAATAGAGTACCGGTATACGGGAAAGAAGTAAAAGTAGACGGGGTACTGCAAAGGAAGAGTAAGGATAATGTTGTAAATAGTTATGGAGAAAGGTTATTAGAGTTATGTGCTCTAGAACATTTATTTATTTTAAATGGGTGGATGAAGGGGGATAGTGTGGGAGATTTGACGTATATTACAACAAATGGAGGCAGTGTGGTGGACATAGGAATAAGCTCAGAGATAGCGTTAAGGGGAATAATAAGTTTTGAGGTGTTAGAATATGGGTTGACAGAACATATGCCTATCAAAATAAAATTGAGAACGATGGTCGCTGATGAGAAGGGAAAGATGGAGGAAAGTAAGGAGAGGTATAGGAATGGAGGATGGAAGTATGTATGGGATGATAATACTAAAGAGAAATTAAGACGGCATTTGAAAGAGGAGGGAGATATATTAAGGGTAGGAATTGAAAGGGCGGTAGAAGGGAATGATATGGACAACGTGCTAAAATTAATTGAACTCCCTGTGTGGAGGGTGGGGAAGAAAGTGAGGAGAAGGGTAGAGGGAAAAAATAAGAAAATGAATGGATGGTTTGATGAAGACTGTAGGAGAAAACGTGAGGTTGTAATGAGAGCCCTAGCGGAGTTTAGGAAGGAAGGTGTGCAAGAAAAAAGGAAGGAATATTGTAAATTGAGAAGGGAATATAAGGAGGTATTGGATGAGAAGAAAAGAGGATGGAAGGAGGTGGAAGCTGAAAAAATAAATATTTATTGTAGAGAGAAGAAATTTGAGAGGATTTGGGAGTCAATAAACAAGATTAGAAGAACGAAACCGGAGGGGAAGGGGGATAAAATAGGAGAAAACGAGTGGGTTAGGCATTTTAAAAGGCTTTTAGAAGGGGAGAGGAAATTGGGTAGAGAAATAGACAAGTCACAAATTGGAAGGGAACTGGAAGTAGGCATTACAATATTGGATGGGGAGATAACAAGGCAGGAGGTAATTACAGTATTAAACAATGCTAGATCCAAGGCTGCAGGAGGTGTGAATGGTATTTCCAATAGTGTATGGAAAGAGGTAGGGGCAAATGAACCGATGTTGAGAGGGATTGTGAAATTCTTTAATAGGTTGCTGGAAACGGGGAAATTTCCCAGAGAATGGAGGAAGGGGGTATTATGCCCTATTTATAAAAATAAAGGAGCTAGTAGTGATCCAAACAACTATAGAGGAATTACACTCCTAGACTCGCTGTCAAAGGTGTACACAGGGGTTTTGGCGAATAAGATAACAAATTGGGCGGAACAGTACGGTAGGATATCTGAGTTCCAAACTGGATTTAGGAAAGGATGTAATACAGTTGATAATGTTTGGATTCTGGACACTTTGATTACAAAGTATGTGAGGATAGCAGGGCGTAAATTATTTATAGCAGCGATTGACTTAGAAAAGGCCTTTGATACGGTCAGTAGGGAGGCGCTATTTTTGAGATTAGGGGAGGTTGGAATGTCGAAAAAAATGAGGGTGGCAATTGAAACTATTTATGAGGAAGTGTTTGTGATGATTAAATTGCAGGATGGAAGGTTGAGTAAGTGTTTTGAATCGAAAAGCGGGGTGAGACAGGGATGTAAGCTATCCCCGATATTATTTATATTATTTATAAATAATATTTTAGAGGGTCATGGTGGAGACGCATGGCAATGCCCTTGGGTAGGGAAAATGGAGGTTCCGGGGTTGCTATTCGCGGATGACCTATTGATTTTGGCTTTGACGGCAAATGGGTTGCAAAAAGGGTTGGACAAGGTAGTTGAATATACTAGGAAATGGTCTCTCAGAGTAAATGTAAGAAAGACTCAGATAATGGTGTGTAGGAAAAGGGGTGGGAAAAAGAATAAGGAAGTCTGGAGGCTGGAGCAGGAAGAAATTAAACCAGGGAGAAAAATTGAGTACCTAGGTGTAATAATTAGTAAGAATGCTTCTTGGAAAAATCAGTGTAAGAAGGCAAAACTTAAAGGAAGAGGAGCGCTTGCGGTAGTAGGAGTATTAGAAAATAAATTTCCAGGCGTTAAATACAAAATTCAGAAAACGGTATTTAAATCACTGGTAATGTGCAAAATGCTATTTGGGGTTGAAGTATGGGGAATGGAGGAAGACAGGAGTGAACTAAACCAGGTGGTGGCGAAATTTAGCAAGATCATGATGGACCTACCGAATTGTACAGCCAATGCCGGGGCCAGATTAGTCTGTAAAGAATCAATAGAGGTTGAAATAGCTAAGAGGGTGTTCAAGTACTGGATTAGATTGGAGGAAGGGAAGGGTGGGGCGTTAGTACAAGAAACGTTTAATTTTCAGAAAGGTATGACGAATGAAGGTTACTGGGTGAATAAGTGCAAAAAATGGTTACAAAAGATTGGATTGGGGGTATATGGAGAGGTCTGGGGGGATGGTAGGAATAAATGGGTATGGGAAAGGATAAAGGGAAGACTACTAGATATTGAAAGACAAAGCTTAATAGGGGAATGTAGAGAGAGAGTCTCTTTATCAGTATTAAATAAATTGATGGAAGTAATAAACCCGAAAACGGAGTTTGAGGGTAGAAGGGATAAGAGAGGTTTGTATTGGTGGGTATTGAGTCTTCCGAGGAATAGGGGGTGGGTAGGTAGTGAGAATAGGGATAGATGTGTGTTATGTGGAGAGAAGTGGGAGGACCTGCATATTTTTAATCAATGGCGACCTTTGGCGGAGATAAAGATCAAACAACTAAGTAAGAAGGAGCTTCATATGGTAGGGAAAAGCTATAAGATAACATCTTGGTTATGTAGAGAGTGGGAGAAAGGAACGAATATAGCGAAATTCTTAAATGTGGCCAGAGGTATATTTATAAAGAAATTGAGGGAGTAACAGGGGTTGTGCAGATAATGTGGTTCGTGCTGAGGGAGAAAGGGGGAAGGCATTCTGCTCAGAGGAATGGATATCCGCCCTGAGCAAATGCGGGAAGGGTATCATGGTAATCATGATATCAGAAGAGGGGGCTGTAGTGTTAGGGGAAAGGGGGAGAACACCTTGCCCTGTGGAAAGGTGATCCGCCTGGGGCAAAGGGAAAGCCTGAGAAAATTAGGTAAGCGTTGAGAAAAGGGGAGGTTGAGTAGGTTTGAGGGTAGTGTAAAGCTTAGGTGGAAGTAAAAAAAAAAGCGAGTTGACTGAGTGATCTAATGGACTTGGAATGGAGTACTGTCTGTTGGTGTGAATGAGGAGTGAAAAAAATGGATTGTTTAAGTTTATCTGTGTGAGGAGGGAGTATATAGAAGGTATATGTGATAGAATTGTGATAGATTAAGTGGGAATGTAGTTAAGGAGAAAATGTTGGCAGTATGGAAATTATGAAAGTAGGTCATATGAAAAAAATTTTAAAAAATTTAAATGGTGTAGATGCCTTGATGAGGGGTGTAAAATTGAGGGATTCTTGATGTTTATGTATTAAGTTTAATAGGATGGAAGAAATGGGATCTAACAGTTTGATGTAATTGAGGTGTTGTAGACTGAGAAGTCGGAGTGAACTAATGGATTTGGAATGGAAACTGTTTGTTTGTGTGTAAGTGAAATGTTAAAAAAAAACACAAGTCAAACTGTTTTTAGTGCGATATAAAATGATTGTTAGTTGATGTTTAAGTCTGAAGCTTAATAAGATGAGTCGGTTTGATATATGAAGTGTGGTGCGGTAGGTGGAGAAGACTGAGTGAACTAATGGACTTCGAATGAAAAAAGTTTGTCTGTGTAAAAAAAAAGTGTTTATTGTTTTAGGTGCGTTGATGAGGGATTTTAAATGGTTGTTAGCTGATGTTTAAGTCTTCAGTTTTATAAGGTGAGATGTAGATAGCGGGAGTAGTGCGTGAGAGGTGAGGGTGACGTATCAAGTGAAGAGGGAGGGGTGGGGGACTTGACCCCACTCCAAAGAAGTTAGACTTGAGCATGTCTGCACGGAAATGAAAAGGATAGGGAAGGTAGTGTGCTGACAATGGACAAGAGTATGTGTGACGTACATAGCGGAAGTGTGTTGCAGGCCACCTGTTGGGTCTGGTTTCAGCCAGGGTGGCTTGTAACACATGATAAGGAAAGGAACACAGTGTTTGTCAGCGAGGGTCGGTGAGATACGATACCAGTTCTCACGTGGCAAGG
Source organism: Anabrus simplex (assembly GCF_040414725.1). Lineage (NCBI taxonomy): Eukaryota > Metazoa > Arthropoda > Insecta > Orthoptera > Tettigoniidae > Anabrus > Anabrus simplex. The sequence continues at coordinate 1,092,606,273 of NC_090266.1, forward strand.
CTGGTGGCTGCTGTAGACGGGTTGGTGGGCGTGTGTTCCATGCCAGGGCTGTTGCAGCGACCAGTCTAATTAATTTTTTTAAATTATTTTTTAGGTGGTAGTCAGGGGTTGGGCTTTGGGTAGTTAGTAGTGCGGTATCGTCCTGCATGTGTGCTGGCTATCCGCGTACGTGTGGGATGATACTGAGTAGATGTAGAAGTAGTAAATGTAGTTAAGTAGTTTTAAGAGAGATGTAGTTGCTATTATTGCTTGTTTTCCTGTGTTTCGTTCTGTCTGTCTTTATTGCCTGTAAGCCGATGGTGTACACTAGGGTGGGCAATAAAAATATGTATGTATGTTTAGATTTTATAAGTCCTGACGACATATCTAGGTAAGTCTTAACATCGTTTCATTCATAATTTTTAAATACTTTGCGTATTAGATTCCTCTTCTGCTGCTCCTTTATCTCTTTACCCTCCAGGGTCGGTTCTTCCCTCGGAATCAGCGAGTGATCCCACCTCTACCGTCTCAAGGTCAGTGTCCTGGAGCTTCAGACTCTGGGTCGGGGGATACAACTTGGGAGGATGACCAGTACCTCGCCCAGGTGGCCTCACCTGCCATGCTGAAGAGGGGCCTTGCGGGGGATGGGAAGATTGGAAGGGATAGACAAGGAAGAAGGAAGGAAGTGGCCGTGGCCTTAACTTAGGTACCATCCCGGCATTTTCCTGGAGAAGTGGGAAACCACGGAAAACTTCACGGATGGATGAGGTGGGAATCGAACCCACCTCCACTCAGTTTTTTAGTATTTTAGTATATTTTAGTTTTTTATTAAATCTTTACATATCGTGTAATGTGGATTTCCCGAGAATGAGTAATTTGGACCGTTGAAACAATTGTAATAATTACGTTCCTTCGTAGTTTTACTGGTGATTCTAAAACAGAACTTGTTTTATAATTTGAGGCCGGCGCCGTGGTGCAGAGGTAGCGTACCTTCCTCTTACCCTAAGGCTCCGGGTTCGATTCCCGGGCTGGTCAGCGATTTTTACCTGGGTTTGAGAGCTGGTTCGAAGTCCGCTCAGCCTACTTGATTACAATAGAGGAGCTATCCGAAGGTGTTGTATGTGACAAGTATTATGATGACTATTGGATTCAGTTGCAAAAAATGGTCCATGAAAACTGCGCTAAAATTCAGAATGCATTGTTTTATTATGGTCCTACATGCCAAAGTGACGACCACAAGTCATAATAGTGTCGTATTCTATTACTTAATATTTCATACCTATTCATTAAATAACTTGTGTTTATATTTACCAGTCCAAATTATACGAACTCCTAGTCCAAGTTGCACGCTATCGTCCAGATTACACGATAACAAATTTTTGATTACATTTGATTTTTGAGCAAATTTTAAAGATAATATTAACATTTATTTTCACCAAATCATTTGATACTGATTATCGTGTATACAATTTGAGAAATTTTCATTACGATCAATAGAGTTATGGACGTTTAATGTTAAGTGATCCAAACTACACGTACCTTCCCTACTGCTGAAACTGGTGATGAAACAATGATATTCTTAGCAAGTGTTAATTAAAATTGTACAAAGGAAGGTTTTAATCTCTTTGAGCGAATGTGTACCTGAAAATGACATTTCACTTTTTTAAATAACACAAATGAGGGGAATGTAAGCGGTGTAATAAGTCAACAAGTACACAACACATAGAGAAGCAATGTGTGAGCAAGGTGTCGGGTGATAACAAATCTAATTTTGTCAACTTCCTTTTCATGTTAACGTTTTATTATTTAGTATTATGTAAGAAATACCTAGGAGTGAAATTGAAAACATCATTACAATGAAATGAAATGGCGTATGGCTTTTAGTGTCGGGAGTGTCCGAGGACAAGTTCCGCTCACCAGGTGCAGGTCTTTCGAATTGACGGCCGTAGGCGACCTGCGCGCCGTGATGAGGATGAAATGATGATGAAGACGACACATACACCCAGCCCCAGTGCCAGCGAAATTAACCAATTATGGTTAAAATTCCTGACCCTGCCGGGTATAGAACCCGGGACCCCTGTGACACCATTACACTAAAAATACAGAATTCTGATAGTATGTATGTACAAAGTTAACTTAGTGCCAACGAAATGTGTTGTAACATTGATTTATTTTTGTATAGTATGACCATTCCCTGCTGTCATTTCTTCGTGGATGCAGTACTTTTTGCATCCTTCTCTTCGCACGGGCCAAAGCAAAGTGTAACTTCCACTGAAGTCCCGGTCTTATCCATGGTTGTTACTATATGGAAGCTGCTGGGGTACAAGTGGTGCTGAGTAATGTCATTCTGAGCGTAATGAAAGGTTTTGCTCAAGAGTTAATTGTGCTGCATAAACTCTTTCTGGTACAGTGAGGAAAGCAATGGCAAATTACCTCACTCCTCATCTTGCCTAGACCACCCGTTATGGCGACGATGGGACAGGAAAGGCCTTGGAATGGCAAGGAAGAGGCTGTCGCGTTAATTAAGGTACAGCCCCACCATTTGCCTGTTGTGAAAATGGGAAACCACGGAAAACTACCCTCAGGGCTGCCGAGAGTAGGATCCGAAACCCACCATCTCCCGGATGGCAGCTCACAGCTGCGTGGCCCTAACCGCCTAGCCGCACAGCCAACTCGCCCAGTTGCAGACAGTGTAACTGCTCCTTTCAGGAATTTTTGCGCAGTTCGTGAACTGTACAGCCTTGTTACCCAGTTCACGAAACGAACAAAGGCTCATAGCTTTTCTACTCAACTCATGTAATGAGCATCATCTGTATATATATATATAAAATAACTGACCTACTGACTGACTGACTGACTGATTCATCATCGCTGAGCCAGAACTACTGGACATAATGAAATGAAATTTTGAGGATACATTTACATTACAATGTTGGTGCTCATTAAGGGAGGAATTTTGGATATTCCATCGCTAAGGGTGTGAAAAGTGGTGGGGGGTTTAAATTTTTAAAATGAGCGTATCAATATCTCAAAATTTTAAAAGTTTACAGATGTAAAATGATATTTAGAATCTCCTTTAAAATTAAAGAGAGACGTATTCCTTTGTTTTCCGGAAATCCCAATGGGAGGGGTGAAAAAGGGTGAAAAAGGGGTTGAATGCCTTAAATGAGGATACTTATATCTCAAAAACTGAAGATTTTACAGACCTGAAAATTGGTATTTGGGATCTCCTTTAAAAATAAACACGTATTTTTTGTTTTTGGAAAATCCACTTAATGGGGGTTAAACAGGGGTGACAAATTGGGAAGAGTTTTTGGAAAGGCTATATCTACAGTATACGTCAGAAACGTAAAATGTTACGGACGTAAAAATTGGTATTTGGAATCTCCTCTAAAAGTAAAGAAACATAGATGATTTCTGTTTCGAAACTCCACTTAAGGCGAACTAAAAGGGGGATGAAATTTTAAAATGAGCATTTCTACAGTATATCTCAAAAAAAGTTAACGTGTTAGAGAAGTGGAAAATGGTATTTATTATCTCTATTAGAAAGAAACAAACATGTATTTGTTGTTTTCGGTAAAACCAGTTGGAGGGGGGGCAGAAAAGTGGCTGAAAATGGGGTTGAATTATTTTAATTAGGATACTGATATCAAAAAGCTGAAGATGTTACAGACGTGAAATTTAGTATTTGGGATATCCTTTAAAAATAAAGATATACGCATTTCTTTGTTTTGGGAAATCCACTTGAGGGGAGGATTGAACAATTAGTTGTATTAATTGTATGAAGATACTATTATCTAAAAAACGAAAGATGTTGCAGACGTGAAAATTTGTATTTTGAAACTGCTTTAAAAGTAAAGGAACACGTATTCTCGGAAAATCCAATGAAGGGGGGGGGGGGATGAAAGAATTGAAAAATTAATTGAATTAATTGTATGAGGATACCTACATCTAATAAAAACTAAAGTTGTTACGGTGGTGAAAATTGGTATTCGGAACTTTAGAAACAAAGGAAAACGCGTTTGTTGGGGGGAATCATCTTGGGGGTGAGGGTGAAAAGGAGTTGAATTCCTTTTATGAGGACACATATTCCAAAAACTGAAGATGTTACAGTCGTGATAATTGGTATTTATATCCTTTACCATTCAAGAAACAAGTATATTTTGCCGGAGAATTCACTTAAGTCCGGGGGGGGGGGTGAAAAGAAGTGAAAAAAGTTAATTATTTTATGGGGATACTTACATCTGAAAACTAATGGCAACAGACGTGAACACTGGTATTTGGAATCTCCTTTAAACATAAAGAATCACGCCTTCTTTTTTTTGCGGGGGAGGGGGGTGGGGGTGGGCGTGGGGGTGGGGGGAGGGTAAGTCAACGGCGGTGGGGTGGAAAAAGAGTTGAGACCAATAATTTTACTGTTCAGAATGTAATTATTCTGATCATAAAGCGACCAGTTTTAATCTTTCCTGGGCCGGGCTAAGTGGCTCAGACGGTTAAGGCGCTGGCCTTCTAACCCCAACTTGGCAGGTTCGATCCTGGCTCAGTCAGGTGGTATTTGAAGGTGCTCAAATACGACAGCCTCGTGTCGGTAGATTTACTGGCACGTAAAAGAACTCCTGCGGGACTAAATTCTGGCACCTCGGCATCTCAGAAGACCGTAAAAGTAGTTAGTGGGACGTAAAGCAAATAACATTATTGATGATGATGATGATGATGCTTGTTGTTTTAAGGGGCCTAACATCGAAGGTCATCGGCCCCAAATAACATTATTATTATTATTATTATTATTATTATTATTATTATTATTATTATTAATCTTTCCTGGGTTCGTTTTCAAGAGCCATATTTTCCTTTAGAGAATTTAAAGTTAGATTACAGTAGATTCTCCTGGCATATAAATACAAATTAAAACACATTTAAAATAAACGATAGGAATTGTATTGACCGTGCAATTTTTCACCTCTATAATAAGGTCGATAATACACGGAAGTACATCATTCGTATCGCCAGAAATCCCGTGTCCTTACCTACGCGCGGCAATGGTGCTGGTCACATTGTCAGCAAAGACAACTCTAGCAGATGTAATTTACCGCCAAGTAGCGGTCTTAATAATAATAACAATAATAATAATAATAATAATAATAATAATAATAATAACCTAAATTAAATAATATCACCCACCATAACAATAATAATAATAATAATAATAATAATAATAATAATAATAATAATAATAATAATAATAATAATAATGAGGATGATGATGTTCTAGACCGTCGTCAAAATGTGCGGACCGCGCTGGAAATGGGTCCTGGCCGGGTAATGACTGCGAATCCAGTCAGGCAACGGGATCAGCACCGTCAAGGTACCCAAGACGACACCACGCCGGATCTCCTCAAGGATTTGATCCATATTAAAATGCTTATAGGAAAGATGGCAAAGATTTAGGGACCCAAATGGCGGAGTGGAGTACCTGTACCTAGCCCGGGAAGTAGGAAATCAATTGCTGGAAAGAAAGATTGAAAAATGGGAGGAACGTTGCCGTAATCTCTCAGAAAACGAGTCAGATCACGAATTTTGGCGGATTCTCTCAAAAAAACGAATCAGGTCGCGAATGTTGGCGGATCATATATAAAACGTTAAGCATTCAATCATATATTTCAGTATAATACCGTAGCGAAGCACGGCTATCTTGCTAGTTGCAACATAAAAAACTGGAGCCAATGACTCCTACAAGTAACGTCATGTAATCTATCCTCCGTTTTCGAATACCCATCACTAGTGATGAAAATAATTTCGAATGGAACAAAGAAATGTATTTGCATTCATTTTAAGTTAACCTTCATTTAACGGTTATCACTTGTATGCAAAAGCAGCTCACACGGACATGTCTAACCAGTATCCACTTGACCAGCAGAACAAGGAACGTGTATAGATGCTGAGGTGTGGTAATGGGAACAGTTTTATAGCGTCCAATTAAAACGTTCACTCATCTCGTATACGCAGAGAAACACGATTTCATTTGTTGGTCGTTGAGGAGTACGGCATAACTGCCTTTGATGTTGTGCGATACACACATTAGCAGAAATGGAGCGTGCAAGTATAGGATGCAAATACCGATATGTTAAGGAGCATAAATAAGTTACACGCTGTCTCAAAATGTTTCACTGGAAAGAGACTTTGCCTGGTTGTCCATCCGAAAATAATACAATTAACCAAGAAAGCGACATGTTTTGTATATATTTACAACTTGCTTTACGGCGCACGGACACAGATATGTCTTTTGGCGATGATGGGAAAAGAGAGGGAAGGAAACGGCCATGGCATTAATTAAGGTGCAGCCCAAGCATTTTCCTGGTGTGAAAATAGGAAACAACGGAGAACCATTTTCAGGGCTGCCGACAGTGGGATTAAAACCCACCATTCCCGAATGCAATTTCGTAGCTGATAGACTCTAAACCACACGATACACTCGCTCGGTACATGTTGTATAGATAAGGGATTCAGTGGAGGAGGAACCTACGAAAACTCATGTTCTCCAGTAGATTTTCTTCATCCTAGTTAGTGTGCTCAGTCGGTCCATTTCGACCTTCTAGTTCCCATCCTCACGTCGTGTATCTCCCTACAACTTTTCTGTTTTGATTTTATGAAGAAATGTAGGAAGACGTGGAGCAATCCTGACTTTATGTTGGATCTTAGAAGATCGAATTAAGGAAGTAAAACCCACGTACATGGAATTTGTAGTTCTAGAAGAGGCATTCGATAATGTTGATTGGACCAAGCTATTTCAGGTTGTGAATGTGATCGAGATTACATACTGAGAAATAATAATTATGTATAATCTGTACAAAAGAATCAGTCTGCAGAGATAAGAATCGTGGACTATTGAAAAGAAGCAGCAATCCAGAAACAGTGAGGCAAGGCTGCAGTTTGTACCATCTCCTTTCCAGTTTTTATATAGAGCAGATGGTAAAGGAAATCAAAGAGGAATTTTGAAAGGCAATCACAATATAAGGAGAGAAAATCAAAACTCCGAGATTTGCTGATGATATTGTTTCTTATCTTAGTCTGCAGAAGATCTAGAGAAATTGCTGAATGGTATGGACACAATCTTGGAGAAGAAGTACTAGATGAAAGTAAATACATCCAAAACAAAAATAACGGAGTGCAGTCGAAGTCAGGTGATGCAGGAAATATTAAGTTAGGAAATAAAGTCTTAAATGAAGTAGATGAATATTGTTACTTGAGTAGTAAAATAACTAATGATGGCAGAAGTAAGGAAGACATAAAGTTCATACTAGCGCAAGAAAAGAGGGGCTTTCTGATGGGGGGAGATCCAGCTTAACACGGGAGAAAATAGGTCAATATTTATTCGATTATTATATATGCTACAAACGTTGATGACAAATGATGCACATTTTCCAGTATTGGCATGCTTCCTAGCAATCAGAAGCAACTTCAATAATGTTAAACGTCGCCATAAGACCTATCTGTCTCGGTACGACGTAAAGCCCCTAGCAAAAAAAAATGTTAAAATTCTAATTATAACAATTTTAAATAAAATGTTGAAAATTTCGCGCCTTATCACGGTTTCCTTCATAACTCTCTTACTGTTTAACGGATAATTATGAATTTTTCAGTATTTCCCTCCCGCAGTGTTGTACTACAGTCTGTACCTCATTCAGATCAATAGGATTTATATTAGATTTTATGTAACATATTTAATTACAAAAATATTAATATTTTCAGGTACTCGGAATAAAAACCCGACAAAAATATCTAAATCATAGTCTTTGTTAGTGATTGAGGTTCATTTTGTAGGTGGAGGTTTGATACACGCTTTAAAAATGAAAAGTACGAAAATTCTTATAAACTTGGATTTTATAAGGGATACAGTGATATATGGTAAAATAGGCGGGAAATTTATAACATTTTATTTTAAAATATTATAATTATTATAATTTTGATATTATTGAAGTTGCTTCTGGTTAACAGGAAGCATGCCAATACTGGAATATGTGCATCAAATGTCAACAACAATTGTAGCATATTTAACAATCGAATGCATATTAACCTTATTTTTTCCTTTGTTAAGCTGGGTCTTCCCCCTTAAGAAAACAAATTTGCTCACTTCGAACATTGATATAATGAATAGAAAGATGTTTTTTAAGACTTTCGTCTGGAGCGTAGCATTGCATGGAAGTGAAACATAGATGATAACTAGCTCAGATAGAAAGAGAATAGAAGCTTTTGAACTATGATTTCACAGAAAAATGCTGAATGTTAGATGGCAGATCGAATCACGAATTAAGATATATTGAATCGAATTCGTGAGAGAAGAACGATTTGGCAAAATTTGACCAGAGGAAGAGACAGAATGATAGGATGCATCTTAAGAAACACAGGAAGTGTAGGCGGTCAGAACGGCAGGGGTAGTCTAAGGTACGAATGTGACAAACACATTAGAGTAGATGTAGTAGTTACGTAGAAATGAAAAGTTGAGGAAAGATAGGGTGGCATGGAGGGCTGCTTCAAACCAGTCTATGGACTGATGTCCCAAACAGGAACAACCATCAATATGTTTATACCCACGAAGGCTCATTCTTGTGTATAACTTTATTTGAGTGATCCTCAGCAGAGTAACATAGTTCTAAACAGCAACACAAACACCGAAGCCTCGATTTACTATGTCAGCCATATCTCCTGTACCGAGTGAGTTGGGCGTGTGGTTATCTATATTTACATTAAATAAACTTAAGTAAAATAAAATAACTAAATCAAACAGAAACAAAGCACGAAATAAGTATAAATTTCGAGGCATTTCCCTTGTTACCTATCGACAAAACTACGCAAAATATGATGTGTGAACCCCTGATAATCAGGATGTAGATCCGAAAATTGACATTTTACCATCCCTGAAATTAAAGTTTCACACGTTAAAAATGCCTGATCTAGGAAGAAACTCATAAGATCCGGAAGTCATGAATGTATTTTCCTATGTAGGCCTACCTGTAGTAAAGAGCTGAAGAGATGTATTATTTGTATGCATACTGGGTTGTTTGCATCCAAGTGGAAAATATGAAAGTAAATCTAATAAGCCATGCTGGAGACGGATCAGTTTTAGGTAATATTATATAATTGTTGCAATCGTCCCTGCTATTGCGGAGTTCTTTGAACAAATCGTGGTAAATGATTCGCGGGTACAGAAATTAGACTACTGTTGATTTTCCTTAAGTAAGTCTGTTGAAACTATACTTTTCTTAATGTTGAAATCGTATACCGACACACTTCAGCATACAGTACAGTATTCCATAAATAACTCGCGGCATGGTTTTGTGGCCAGACGATGTACTCTGATGAACATAGTGGATTTCTCTCATATAATATCAACAGTTATGGACGATGGGGCTCAAATAGATGTAATATACCATATACTTATTAATATAAGTTTAAGGCATTCGACAAAGTGGTAAATGATTCGCGGGTACAGAAATTAGACTACTGTTAATTTTCCTTAAGTAAGTCTGTTGAAACTATACTTTGTTAATGTTGAAATCGGTTGTAATTCGCTTCCAATACAAGATATGGCACATTCACGTACTACACCCAATCAGGTGCTCCCGAAATTTATATCATCGGTTCATGTTGTGTATGTAACTGCTCACCAGTCTCTCACTGGTTATAAATAGTTCTGATATTCTGTTGTTTACCGATGATGTAAACATTTATAAAGTAATTCATTCAGAATAGAACTGTAGACAGCTACTCGGAGGCACAGAGAGTGTATTGAAAAGTAGGCGTTCAAATCATCTGTGATAGAACATTAATAAATGCTCTGTTAACACATGAATCAGCGATGAGGCTAAAGCCAACTTTGAAAAACAGATTTCAAGCCCGTACCTTTGTTTATTCGGCTTTATCATAGATTAAAGTGTAACTTTTGATTCAATTAACTTTCTATTCACACATGCGCAATTTTGTTACTGTTGCGTATGACATATCAGCTTTTATCTGGAGATATCCCCAAGGCGTCTCCCTAACTCGAGCAGAATGCTGATGATGATGCTTGTTGTTTAAAAGGGGCCCAACATCTAGGTCTTCGGCCCCTAACTCATTTGTAAGGAGCAGGTCGGAATATGCTATTGTCATTTGGAATCCTTAGTGCTCGAAATACATTGTAGCTATTGAAATGATAAGTTATAGAAATTTCTGCTGTACAAAATTGGAACAATTGGCCGGATATTGACAACTATCTCAATATATTGAAAACAGTTGGTTGTATGACTTTTACCAGTGGGCAAGCGCATTTTTTATTTAAGGAATATTTAATAATTACGTTAATAGTCCATTTGTATTCAACAATGCATTTTACATGTTTCTCTCTCTCCTCACCGCGACTGAATTTTCTCCAATGACAGGGCATTATAAACGCTAAACTTCGTAAATCCCTTAAAATGCGTAGGGTATATAGATATACGTTTATTATTCTGTACATTATCATATCTTAAATTATATTGCAAGCTCATAACATAAATGATGGATATGAATTCCAAAAGACCGCTCAGATATATACTGAAGGAAAGTTAAGTGCACATAATCATTACCATCATTAACAACAGCAGAAGTAGTAGCGTAGTCAACATGTTGTGTAAACAATTCTTCATTCGCTGTGGAATTTCATTAATTTAGAAAGTATTTCTGGTATTCATGAGGACAGCCGAAACTTATCGTACTAGAATACGGTTGCTCAGACAGTCTAGAACTCAATTTCGTTGTTGTCTCCGCTCCAAGCGGAGCACTATTCATCCACCATTGTCCCCATAATACCGTGGTTTCGTTGGCATTTCATTATTCCACTGAATTTCTACGAATTATGAATAAAAAGGTAATCAGAATAATAATTAGGATGACTGATCATACAATGCTGTAGCGATGAATTTACTCAAGCTTTTGCATCCAGATAAAATGTTCAAATTGCCTTGACTCCTTTTCTTTCTAACATTGTTAAGGTGATTAAGGTGGGTGATATATTCGTACTTATAATGTCAATTCTTGGAAGTTGTAGAGACCTTCACTGCTTTGGGCCCTAAAGAATGGCAGTCGAAGATTAATTAAAACAATAGCTTTCGGCCAGATGTGGACCATACAGCCAGATTCATCATTACAGGATCTGAAAAGCAAATTACGCTCAAGACGGGTATAAATAACAATTAAAACACTTAATAATATATCTATTAGTGAAATTAGCTGCCCTTGTTTGGTAACAATATGCCAATTACACAAATTATTTGTCGTCCGTTTGGTCATTAATTTAAATGATGGACGCTAACAATGTTTCTTTGGTTTTTAAAAGAAAACAAAGTATGGCGGAGTAGCCTATATTGTCGTTTGTAGCTAGTAATGTGCGTACGTTTCTTGAGAGCGGTTCTTAAAGTTCTATTAGATTCTTGATTAAAGCTTAGTGCTCTTTCTTTTATCCGAGGTATTAATCCCATAGTTCTACATTGCAGAAGAGACGCCGCACGGCCTGTGTATGGCCAGCTACAAGAGGGGAAAACGTACATCCATTTTTTGTAAATATCTAGCCTGAAGTTCCTTGCTATACTCATAGCAGCAGGTGACCCGAATCGTCGAGCAAGAATAGAGCACTTCGGATGACCTCGGGAAATTAAGAATACAATTTTCGCTAATAACTCTTGTAGGGATAGATTTTGGCAATGTCATAAGCGGGGAAGTAATTAATTAAGAATTTTGGAATCATTTGATGAAGCTCACTTCACAGGAAGAAATATATTTAATTATGCTCAGAGGGAAATTCGCCTGTCTATCGGCAGAGTGCGAATGGCACGAGGCGAGTTTGTCGAGTCAGAATACGCGGGTAAGTCACCCACGGAATTAATTAATTATGCTCTTCAAAGAAGCAGGAGAAATCAGTAAACAACACCATTGGTATCAGGAAAAGGGGCGGAATCTCTGACGTGAGTTTCATAAAAATCTGTCCTACGGTTAGAAAAATGTTATGATTGCCCAATAGCAGAGGACGCGTTGTCACGTGTCCCTAGATTTCGTATAAATACCACCTCCGGCCACGATAGAAGCACTCTGCATTCATTGGTACGAGAGGGTGAACCTGTGACAGTTGACACCAAGAGGAGAACTTACAAAAATTTAAAGTGTTAGAAGATAGACTCGGAAATCTCCAAAGCCAGAAATTTTATAATTTTATAAGTTATTGAGAAGGAATGCAGACAACTTTGATATTAAAACATTTTATTTACGACTTTCATCCTGGTAGATGGCAATATAATAGTGGCTATTTGTAGGATTCATAAACTTCTGCGAGAGAAGCAGCGAAGTCCCAGATAGCTCTCTTAAATTATTATTAACACGGTTCTTTTGACAATCTTTCAGAGAGAAAAGTTGGTTTCTTGTTAGGGATAGTATCATTTTCCAGCGGCTACATTTTGAAAACACCTGGCGAGGGGTAGGAACTTTCTACAATTTCCATCAGTTGACTGGTTGAGAACGGAGTGGTGTAGTCCGTTTTGTGTTATGTGCATAATAAAATCTGTTATTATGTTACTTCAGGCTCAAGAGAATGAATTTGTGTTGCATCAATACAAGTGAATGTTCAGTGTAATATTGATAAGTTAGTATTTCATTGGGGAGATAGTAGGTTCGAACCCCACTGTCGGCAGACCTGAAAACGGTTTTCCGTGATTTCCCATTTCAACACCAGACAAATGCTGGGGCTGTACCTTAATTAAAGCCACGGCCGCTTCCTACCCACTCCTAACCCTTTCCTGTCCTATCGTCGCCATAAGACGTATCTGTGTCGGCGCGAAATAAAGCAACTAGCAAAAAAAGTATTTCATTGAAAGATGCCACCTGTCATCATGAGGCATTAAGTCTGAAGTTGTTGGCTTGATAAATGCAGCGAAAAAGACGCCACATCAATCAGCACAATTACAGGTCTGTCTAATTCAAATATATCTTTGTAGTTAGAAATGCTTGTCCTCATAAATTAGTTTGTAAATCATGTCACCGCGCTATATATATGGCGTGTGTAGAATTAAGAGTGTTGCTATAATGATTTTTCGTCATGTCCGCAGAAAGTACCAGGAAACACTGTAGCCGGGACGCGTGAAAAAGTGTGTTGATTTTCTTAAAATGTGAAATTAGATATTACAGCAAAACTCAGTTGAATATGTTCACGCCGGTAGAAGTTGCATTAATGATGATAATAATTTCGTGTGGCTAATTCTTGCCGAGTGCAGCCCTTGTAAGACAGACCCTCCGATGAGGGTAGGTGGCATCTGCCATGTGTAGGTAACTGCGTGTTATTGTTGTGGAGGATAGTGTTATATGTGGTGTGTGAGTTGTAGGGATGTTGGGGACAGCACAAACACTTAGCCCCCGGGTCATTGGAATTAACCAATGCAGGTTAAAATTCCCGACCCGGTCGGGAATCGAACTCGGGACCCTCTGAACCGAAGGCCAGTACGCTGACCATTCAGCCAACGAGTCGAACGTAATAATGATAAAGTAAAGATAACAATTATAAGAGTGATACAGTCAATTAATAATAATAAGAAGAAGAATAGCAACAACAATATTCGCATTAGGAGTAATTTTTTTTGCTAGTTGCTTTACGTCGCACAGACACAGATAGGTCTTATGGAGACTATGGGACAGGGAAGGGCTAGGAGTGGGAAGGAAGCGGCTGTGGCCTTAATTAAGGTACAGCCCCAGCATTTGCCTGGTGTGAAAATGGGAAACCACGGAAAACCATTTTCAGGGCTGTCGACAATGGGGTTCGAACCTACTATCTCCCGAATACTTGAGGAGTAAATTGAAATGATAATCATGCATACAGCAGTTGCGGAGCGACCTTTACAGTTTCATATCGAAATCCAGTGAAGTGAGATAATGTTGGCATTTGGCAGTTTATCGGAGAAATAGAATCACGGCATGATATTTTGCTCCTGGGGTCTGGGAAAATTTAGAGAAGCTACTTTGAGATCATTAAGAAGTTGTTTGATTATGGGATAACTTCACTAACAATTTAATCAAGCAAGAAGAAAGGGATCGAATTGAGGAATGAAATATTTATGAGGATAATTAGGAAGAAAGTTTGTGGCAGGGTAAGCCCTGTATTTTGTGAGTGGGAATTTCTAAGCAGGATGCCGAAGATAAAAGGCCCTGTAGTTTGATGCAGATGATTTTTTGTGACAGGGTATATATGTTTATGTGTAGTATTTGCTAGACAGGCTGTATTAAGAGAAGTGACATCCTGTAGCGATCCTGAATTATGTTAAACAGAGCGATTGGAAAAGTAAGGCTTGTCAAGTCCAAATGACTGCGTTGTGACGCATATTTTAAGTACAAGTGATATACTCCTATGCCTCCGTGGCTCAGACGGCAGCGCGTCGGCCTCTTACCGCTGGATACCGTGGTTCAAATCCCGGTCGCTCCATGTGAGATTTGTGCTGGACAAAGCGGAGAAGGGACATATTTTTCTCCGGGTACTCCGGTTTTCCCTGTCATCTTTCATTACAGCAACACTCTCCATACTCATTTCATAGCATCTATCAGTCATCAATAAATCACATTAGGAGTGGTGACCCCATCGTACTAATAGCCTATATCTGCATCATTCATTCCATACCTGACCCGGTCAATGACTGGTAAACAGGTTGTAGGTTTTCATTGATATTCTCCTATGATTATTTTTTTTACTTAAGACTGTAGATAACATCAGTTAAGTCAAGTTGACGGTTCCATTTGATACCAGCGAAATGAATTTTGTTATAAACGACCTCTTACACACGATCGAGGTAATACTTGGTTATTGGAAATTGAATTTTGAATTTTATTCTGTATCTTTACGAGGCGAAAAACATCGCGAATTGGAAATATTGCGGGTGAGATAATGAGTTCATCAGATTGAGAGTTTACCCTGCGTATGTTGATGAAATTTACTTCACTGAAAAGTTTAAAATGACACACGCTTGGAATGTTGATATTGCAGGTTATTTGGAGCCGCACGCTCTAGGCTATGTCGCGAATATCGTGGTTGTTGTGATTGTTGTTTTCAGTAATATCGTGTAATATCAGACGAGATTTGTGTTTACTTTTATTTAGCGAACTTCACTGTGTTTAAATTTTAATGAGTGATAGATTGAGTTATTCAAATCCGTTATTTAATTCTGATTTCACATTTTATCTTAGGAAATGGACATAGTTATTAGTATTCCAGATTCGATGTAATTTCTGTAGCGGATTTTACTTCGCGTGTTTGAATTTCAGTGAGAATTAGATTTAAATAAGCGGACATTGTTTTAAATTTTCGATTTCTCCCGACAGTAACAGTGATGTGCAGATACCATAATGTTGGCTCAACGATAGGTTCGGGATGCCGCGTGTACATGATAACTGTTAGAGGTGTGTAGGCACGGTAGCGTTGGCTCAACGATAGGATCAGAACTCCGTTTGTAGATAGCCAAGTCATAGGTTAGACATCTTCACACCGAGCTCGATAGCTGCAGTCGCTTAAATGCGGCCAGTATCCAGTATTCGGGAGATAGTAGGTTCGAACCCCACTGTCGGCAGCCCTGAAAATGGTTTTCCGTGGTTTCCCATTTTCACACCAGGCAAATGCTGGGGCTGTACCTTAATTAAGGCCACGGCTGCTTCCTTCCCACTCCTAGCCCTTTCCTGTTCCATCGTCGCCGTAAGACCTATCTGTGTCGGTGCGACGTAAAACAACTAGCAAGAAGAAGACATCTTCATAAATCGACTTGAAAGATGATAGTGACTGTAGTAGTGGATGCAGGCATGGACGACATTAGCAGGTATTATTTAGCTCACGCTTTGACATAACCTTGACTAGCTTGAAAGTGCTTCCACAATATAATTGCATCAGTTAAGGCTTAAATGTAAGGGTTGTCTCACGTGGAAACCTGGCTAATGAAGAGTTGACCCTGCTACTTCGCCGCGTGCATCCAAGCTCGATTACCTTTCATTTTCTATTTTACATTGTTTCTTCTTCTATTTCGAGATTTATTGTTCGGTTGTACGGTATGTTACGATAGAGCAGTGTGTTGAAACTTAGTTCTTTGTTTTGTAATCATGAATTTTACACTACTAATGCGGTTTCGATTCGTCAGCTGTTATAATATTCTATACATTGTACGTTGTTCATGTTGGTCTACCGAACATTTGTAGTTTAGTTTAAGGGGACAAGTTAAGATAGACAGATTTTTAATTTTAGTTGTAGTTATGCAGAATTGGAAACATTTCATGAGTTTTTTAATGTTGTGGACTTGTAATTTATCTAATTTCATGACGTAACTGTTTCATAACCTGAAAGTTGGTTTAGTAAGAAGACTTTTCGAGCGATTTATCACTTTTATTTAGCTTCAGTGCTTGGCGTTTCTTCTAAACATATACTGAGTAAATGTTCCCCTGCATTTCGCAGTTTTGTTCCTTCAAAGCGATGTAACGTAAGATCTCGGATCAAGTGTTATTGGCTCATTCTGAACATCGGTTTGGGGTGATTTATATTTCGGTATCGGGATGTATCTATAACTTAACTGTCGCACGAGATGACAACACATGGTGTAATTTTATTTCAGATCTTGATAATTGCTATTAACTTGTAACAAACACCATGCTTCAAATAATATTTCGTAACCTACCCAGAACAAATGATAGTTAATTTGGTTCGATTAAGGATCCATTGGGGGATTGTTCCGGTATCCGAGGGAATATTCGACTGGTGGATAACCTTAATTAAATGTAAATCTAGAATTCTATTTCTTGAAGGTCAGATTTTCCATGGATCATGTGTTTTAACTATCAGTTATCGTTTCGGTCAATGTTGCCCGTTTTTCAGGTTTACTGTTCCTTTTCCTGGTTTGGTTGATGATGCTTGTTGTTTTAAGGGGACTAACATCGAAGGTCATCGGTCCCTTCCTGGTTTGGCTGTCCACAAATCTTACATTTAGTTTCCAAACTTGGGAAGACACTATTGTAAATAATTTCGAGGCACTTTCGCCGTTCACGTTATGCAATGTGAATGATTTATAACATGTTGTGATAAATATAGGTTTTATTTATTATTCTGAAAATATGATTGTCGTGATTTCGTTCAATAAGTTTTATTAAGAGCATTTTCGATCCTCATTTGAAGTAATTATATTCTCCGCTGAACCATGTCGATCGGCCAATGAAGTGACTGTAAAGAATCCTACACTGCCCCTAAAACTAAGAATCAATATTGTTCTACCGGAGCAGCCGAGGCAGACGACCGACGATGGAATGGTAGATTCAAGGGTTCAGTATGAAACCTTGTTAGTGTGGAACATTATTCAGTTGATTATTTGGCGAGTTTTTCTACAAATCGTTCATTGTGACCGATTTCACTGTGGAAAGGGGCACATGTATGCTTGAAACGAAAGCAATGTAGTTGTAGGTTGATAAACTTTCTAATGATGTCTACACTAAGATAATGTTATAAATATGTAGTTTGTTAAAAAACCTGTTGAATTTCTCTGTTAGAAATTTATATTTATATAAAACTAGCGAATGTACCCGTGCTTCGCTACGGTATTCTACATTGTATTCGAATATCGAAGTAAATAGTGTACATGCAGTAAATAAGATTGTTTTAAAATTACATGTCTCTTAGCGTTATCCGAGGAAGAGCATGGGGAGGTCCCCGTACGTTGTTTCCAATGTAAAGTGTTTGTTATGGATTTGTGATATAACGGCAGGCTCACTTGCCTACTGCCATTCACAATCGAGTTGGGAAGTTTACATTATAATTGCAAGCCCCATTGCCTACTATGCGGACAGAATCGATTTGGGGAGTTTTCGTTAAAATGGCAGCCCCCCTTTCCTACTTCCAGACAGATTACAGTTTTTATTATAATGGCAGGCAATTACCCTAGTATCACTCGAAATTGAGTTGTGCAGTTATGATTATAATGCCAGGCCCATTTTCCTACTTCCAGCCAGCTTACTGCCAGTCACACCAAGTTGGTGAGTTTCCATCAAAATAGCAGGCCACTCTGCCTAATGCCAGTCACATTTTAGATGAGGACATTTCTTTATAATGGCGGGTACCCTTGCCTACTGCCAAACACAATCGGGTAGGGGAGTTTTAAACAAAACTGCATGCTCACTTGCCTTCTGCAAGTCAAATCGAGAAGTGAACTATTCATTACAATTGTAGACCTTCCTTACTAATGACAGTTACACAGGAGTTGGAGAAGGAACCCTTTCATACTGCCAGTCAAAGTCGGTGTGGGGAGTACTGATTACAATAGCAGACCCACCCTTTCTCGATCGCTACAAATCGACATCAGTGAATATATATAGATCGACATAAGATAGTATATGCGTGTTTACAATATCGAAGACCTTCATTTACAGATTAACTGCTACTAAACGTACGTCATATCGACAAAGGATTATACCATAAGACACGCCGGATTTAGTGGCCTAAAAGGCTGGTCCTATGATATGTCATCTATTCTTGGGTCAGATTGAGTTAGAAACGTGGAACAGGGTAACGTTCTTGTAAGATTATCTCACATTACATTAATTTTCGGATAATTATGTGACAGCTACATACATAGCATTTGGCTCATATACGGCTACCGGGTGGGCCAATTTTCGTGAAGAGTTTGTTGATTCTGTATTTCATATAAGAAATCGAAGGTATGAATTATGCATGTGAAAATTCCAAATTGACTTAACATCCATTAATAGAGAAAAATCAAACGTAAAAGGGATACAGATACGGCAAAAAGTCATAAGACCAAGGTTGTAGATCTTTCCAAATTGAACGGAGATTGTGCAATCGGTTATGTGATAGGAATTTCCGAAGGTCTGCACCATCATTAAAATTGCCTGCATATTTCGATATTCTTCGGGGATAAAAAGTGAAAAATTTAATGATCTTGGATGTTTCCCGTTCGTTACAGGCTAAAACGTATAATTTTGTCAAATTTCAATTATCTTCTTTTTCTTCTGGCAGATTATGTCGCAACCTGGATTTTGGGCGAGGCGGTTAAAAATTAGGACTTTCAGGAAACTAAACCAAAAATTATGCAGATGGTCATTATTACCCCTTAAACGCAAAGCTGTACGAAAATTTCGCCAAAATAGTCAGTGTAGAGGCACACAGTCGTTACGATTTGATTTATATAGATAAGGAATCTGCTCCATGTAAAACACCTTTTTGGCTATGTCCGCTGGACTTAACCTGCAAAACTGACCATTCATGATATCTCCCTTATTAATCCTCCTGACGAAAAAATGCACATGAAAAAAAGGTTTAGAGGTGGAATTCCATCACGTTTGGTCGATTTCCAGTCAGGTTGGTCTTGTTCTGTATATACTGTGGAAGAGTAAAATCACCATTTCGGTTCCCTATAAACCGCCAGTCCATTCCGGAACATGAAATGTTATTTACGTTTAAAACCTACCTTTGGACAGGTGGATGCTAAATATGAATTTTGGTTCGAATGTCTTCAGTAGTTTTCAAGTTGTAAGGAATATGCTTTACACGCACCCGCTCGTGAGTTAAGTCCGATGGGACTTGTACAAAAAAACGGTCCGTTAATGATATCTCCCTTATTAATCCTCGTATCGAAATGATGCACATGAGAAAAAAGGTTTAGAAATTAATTTCTACCAAGGCAGGTAGATTTAAATTAACGTTGGTTGTGTATATTTTGTGGAAGTGCAGAATCACTGTTTCGGTTTCGTATAACCCCCCAGTCAGTTCAGGGATTTAGAAACAATATTTGCCCTAAAACCTATCAAGGACAGGTGTATTCTAAATATGAGTATTGGTGGAAATACATCCAGTAGTTTGTAGCACTCGCGTACATACGGCGTAATTAAGGAAGAATATAATACAGTTAAGAAAGTTGAAAGTAATAGAAAATGGATTATAACTGAGGACAGCCGGATAACGACAAATATGTAAATGCCAAGTTAATGTATTGGAAAATCAAATGCCCATCAATAAATTATGCTAGTGTGAGTTATGGATATAATAAAGCGGTAACAGAGGAGAAATTTAGGTCCATTGATTCCTAGGTAAACAAATAATAAGAAGATGACTAATGGTATTATTACTTAACCTATTCGAAGGCGGTTATAACATCCAACGATATTCCGCCAATATCCCGCAGAGAGGCCGATTGACGCCTCTCTTGCCTTCTACCTAAGGAACAACCACGAATTTAAAAGCATGATGAGGAAAATGGCAATACGTTACTTCCCTGCTGGCATGCAGTCAGAGACGTTGCCATGGTAACCTGTAGGTTCGTTGTCGGTCTGTCGGTCACTCAATGCAGAGCATGGTACCAGCAGAAAATTGTAAATTTCTCCGTCATGTAAAGAGTAAGGTAAATTATGAACATAACGAAAGTTGTTTATAATGAAGTGACGTTTCACGTACGGTAAACGAAGCTTACAGAAAATCAATAGTATAAGAGAAAATGGAGGAAAACCATTCTGGTTTTCCTATAAACCCCCCGTCTATTGAAAGATTTTAAAATG
Source organism: Anabrus simplex (assembly GCF_040414725.1). Classification (NCBI taxonomy): domain Eukaryota; kingdom Metazoa; phylum Arthropoda; class Insecta; order Orthoptera; family Tettigoniidae; genus Anabrus; species Anabrus simplex. The sequence goes on from NC_090266.1 coordinate 1,092,626,832, forward strand.
ATATTCATATTGAAACCTTCCCCGGGATGAGTATACTCGAAATATGAAGTTTAGTTGAGATCTATCGAGCGGTTTCGACGTGATGGTGGAAAAACCATTCTGGTTTTCCTATAAACCCCCGTCTATTCAAAGATTTTAAAATGACATGCATATCGAAACCTTCCCCGGGATGAGTATACTCCAAATATGAAGTTTGGTTGAGATCTATCCAGCCGTTTCGACGTGATGGTGGAAAAACCATTCTGGTTTTCCTATAAACCCCCGTCTATTCAAAGATTTTAAAATGACATGCATATCGAAACCTTCCCCGGGATGAGTATACTCCAAATATGAAGTTTGGTTGAGATCTATCCAGCCGTTTCGACGTGATAGTGGAAAAACCATTCTGGTTTTCCTATAAACACCCGTCTATTCAAAGATTTTAAAACGATATGCATATCGAAACCTTCCCCGGGATGAGTATACTCTAAATATGAAATTTGGTTGAGATCTATCCAGCCGTTTCGACGTGATGGTGGAAAAACCATTCTGGTTTTCCTATAAACACCCCGTGTATTCCAAGATTCTAAAATGATATGCATATCGAAACCTTCCCCGGGAGGAGTATACTCTAAATATAAAGTTTGGTTGAGATGTACCCAGCCGTTTCGAGGTGATGGTGGAAGAACCATTCTGGTTTTCCTATAAACCCCCCGTGTATTCAAAGATTTTAAAATGATATGCATATCGAAACCTTCCCCGGGAGGAGTATACTCTAAATATGAATTTTGGTTGAGATGTATCCAGCCGTTTCGACGTGATGGTGGAAAAACCATTCTGGTTTTCCTATAAACCCCCCGTGTATTCAAAGATTTTAAAATGATATGCATATCGAAACCTTCCCCGGGAGGAGTATACTGTAAATATGAAGTTTGGTTGAGATCTATCGAGCCGTTTCGACGTGATGCTGGAAAAACCATTCTTGTTTTCCTATAAACCCCGGTGTATTCAAAGATTCTAAAATTATATTCATATCGAAACCTTCCCCGGGAGGAGTATACTCTAAATATGAAGTTTGGTTGAGATCTATCCAGCCGTTTCGACGTGATGGTGGAAAAACCATTCTGGTTTTCCTATAAACCCCCGTGTATTCAAAGATTTTAAAATGATATGCATATCGAAACCTTTCCTGGGAGGAGTATACTCTAAATATGAAGTTTGGTTGAGATGTATCCAGCCGTTTCGACGTGATGGTGGAAAAACCATTCTGGTTTTCCTATAAACCCCCCGTGTCTTCAAAGATTTTAAAATGATATGCATATCGAAACCTTCCCCGGGAGGAGTATACTCTAAATATGAAGTTTGGTTGAGATCTATCCAGCCGTTTCGACGTGATGGTGGAAAAAACCATTCTGGTTTTCCTATAAACCCCCCGTGTATTCAACGATTTTAAAATGATATGCATATGGAAACCTTCCCCGGGATGACTATACTCTAAATATGAAATTTGGTTGTGATCTATCCAGCCGTTTCGACGTGATGGTGGAAAAACCATTCTGGTTTTCCTATAAACCTCCCGTGTATTCAAAGATTTTAAAATGATATGCATATCGAAACCTTTCCCCGGGAGGAGTATACTCTAAATATGAAGTTTGGTTGAGATCTATCCAGCCGTTTCGACGTGATGCTGGAAAACCATTCTCCGTATATTCAAAGATTTTAAAATGATATGCATATCGAAACCTTTCCCGGGAGGAGTGTACTCTAAATATGAAGTTTGGTTGAGATCTATCCAGCCGTTTCGACGTGATGGTGGAACAAACAGACAAACAAACAGACACGAACAATTTTATTTATATAGATAACTTGTTCTGACTGACTGACTGACTGACTGACGGATTCATCATCGCTGAGCCAAAACTACTGGACACAAAGATATGAAATTTTGGGGATACATTTATATTATGGTGTAGGTGCTCACTAAGGGAGTATTTTTTTTATATTCCGTCCCTAAGGGGGTGAAAAGGGAGTTCATTTTTAAAATGAGGATATCTATACCTCTAAAACTTAAGAGTTTACAGAATTAAAAATTGGTATTTGGAATCATCTTTAAAAATAACGAAACACGTATTTTTTGTTTTCGGGAAGTCGCATTAAGGGTGGTGGAGAAAGGGGGAAAAGGGGTTGAACGCCTTTTATGAGGAGACTTATATCTCAAAAACTGAATATGTTACAGACATGAAAATTGGTATTTGGAATCTCCTTTGAAAACAAAGAAAAATGTATGTTTGTGTTTTTGGATAATCCGACGAATAGGGGGGGGGTAGCAGGAGTGTAAAACGGGGTGAATTTTTAAAAAGACTATGTCCGCAAATTATCTCAGACACGTAACATATTACAGATTTGAAAATTGCTAATTGGAATTTCCTGTAAAAGTAAAGAATCATAAATACTTCTTTTGGGAAAATCCACTCAAAGGGAACTGAAAAAGTGCGGTGAAGTTTTAAAATTAACATATCTACAGTATATCTACAAAACTTAACATGTTGCAGACGTGAAAATTGGTATTTGGAATCTCTTTAAAAATAAGGAAATACGTATTCTTCGGTTTTCGGAAAAACACACTTAACGGGTTGGGGGTAAAGATTTGAAAAATTAGGTGGTTTATTTGTATGCGAATGTATAGTTATATATACCAATAAATCGAAAAATGTTACAAACATGAAAAATGGTATTTTGAATATCCTTTAAAAATAAAGACACCCGCATTGGAAGGGGAATAAACGTGGTAGGGGGGTGGAAACGGAGATGAATTCCTTTTACGAGGATACATATATCTGAAGATGTTACAATCGTGATAATTGGTATCTGGAAAGTTTTTTAAAGAAACGGGTACCTACTGTGTATTTCTGAAAATTTCACTTGAGTGGGGAGTGTGAAATTAAGTAAAAAAAAATTAATTCCTTTCTGGAGAATTATCTCAAAACTGAAGGTTAAAGACGTGTAAATTAGTATTTGGAATCTCCTTTAAAAATAAAGAAACACGGATTTTGGGGGGAATCAACTTGGGGCGGGGGCGGTTAAAAAGGAGTTTAAATCCTTTTTTATGAGGATACATATGTCTCAAAACTGAAGATATTACAGTCGTGATAATTGGCACTTCGGAGATCCTTTATAAATTAAGAAACAAGTATTTTTGATTTTCGGAAAATTCACTTAAGTGGGAGGGTGAAAGGAAGTGAAAAATTTAATTCTTTTTATGGACAAACTTATATCTCAAAAACTTACGGTTACCTACGTGAAAATTTGTATTCGTAATCTCCTTTAAAAATAAAGAACCGGGCATTTTTGAGGAGGATCAACTTAACGGGGAGGAGTGAAAACGAGTAGTTTTCTAATTATGAGGATACTTATGTCTCAAGAACTGAAGATGTTAGAGGCATGAACATTTGTAATTGGAATTTCATTTCATAGTAAATAAACACGTAACGTTTTGTCTTTGGTAAATACACTTAAGGGGGCTGATTTAATTGAAAAATTGTTGAATTCTTTGCATGAGGATACATATATATCTCAAAAACTAAAGATGTTAAAGATGTAAAAATTGGTATTTGGAATCTCCTTTATAAATAAAGAAACACACACTTTTGGGGAAAGGGTTTCAACGGGTAGTAATGGGGGAGGTGAAAAAGGAGTTGAATTACGTTTATGAGGATACTTATATCTCAAAAATCAAGATGTTACAGACGTGAAAATTAGTATTCGGAATCTCCTTTAAAAGTAAAGAAACACGCATTTGTTTTTTCGGAAAATCGACGTAAGGGGTGTGGGGTTCAAATTAATTAAATAAGCTTTTACAGACGTGAAAGTTGGTATTTTGACCTTCCTTTCAAAATAAAGAAACACGAATTTTTTTGCAAAGTCCACTTAACGCGGGAGAGGGGTGGAAAGAAGTGAAGATGAAGAAGTTAAATTACTTTTATGAGTATACATTTATCTCATAAAAAGGTATTACTGACGTACAGGCATGAAAACTGGTATTTTGGATCTCTTTTAAAAATAATGAAACACGTATCCTTTTGTTTTCGTAAAGTAAAATTAAGGGGTTGAATGGAATTAAAAAAGCGGGTGAATTTTTAAAGTGATTACCTGTATTTTATATTACATGTCAAAACTTAACACGTTAGAGACAAGAAACTTCGTATTTGAAAACTCCTTTAAAAATACAGTAACATGTACCTTCTTGTTTTCGGATAAGTCACTTAACGAGGGGTGAAAACAAGTGAAAATTAGTTGAATTATTTTTGATGACGATACTTATATCATAAAATTGAAGATGTTGCAGCCGTGAAAATTGGTATTTGGGATCTTTTTGAAAATAAAGAAACATGTATTTTTGTTTTCGGAAAACAATTAAATGGGGGTGGGGGTGGGGAAGGATTGAACCAGGGGTTGAGTTCCTTTTATGGGGATACTTATGTATATCTCGGAAACTGCAGTTGTAACATATGTGGGAATAGATATTTGGAATCTCCTTTAAAAATAAAGAAACCTGTTTTAGTTTTTCGGACATGAGAGAAGACTGTTTCTCACATGTACAGATCTATATGTCGCATGGTCGTCTTAGCCCCAACAGGTAATACCACAAACAAGGTTTACAAAGAGTTTCTGGGGTAAATGAAACTCAATTTTTGGGTGAGGTCTTACACATTAAGAATTTTCAGATAATGTCTTAGTACAGTGCCGAGGAGCGATTACTTTGATCAAATTACGAAATCCACGCGAGTGAAGTCGCGGGTAATTGCTAGTCTATATATATAAAATAACATGTCCTGACTGACTGACTGACTGACTGACTGACTGATTAATCATCGCCGAGCTAAAACTACTGGACATAAAGAAATGAAATTTTGAGGATACATTTGTATTGCATTGTAGGTGCTCGCTAAGAGAGGATTTTTGGATATTCCGTCGCTAAGGGGGTGAGAAAGGGGTGAATTTTAAAATGAGTGTATCTATATATCAAAACTTTAAAAGATTACAGATGTAAAAATGGGTATTTAAAATCTCCTTTAAAAATAAAGAAACACGTATTTTTTGTTTTCGGAAAATCCCAACAGAAGGGGTGAAAAAGTTTGAAAAAGGGATTGAATGCCTTTAATGAGGATACATATATCTCAGAAACTGAAGATATTACAGATCTCAAAATTGGTATTTGGGAACTCCTTTAAAAATAAAGAGACAAGTTTTTTTTTGTTTTCGAAAAATCCCAATAGGAGGCGTGAAACCGGGTGAATGCCTTTAATGAGGATACTTATATCTAGGAAACTGAAGATATTGCAGACTTTAAAGTTGGTATTTGGGATTTTCTTTAAAAATAAAGAATCACGTATTATTTTTCTTTTGGAAAATCCAAATAATGGGAGTTAAACGCGAGTGACAAATTGGGGTGAATTTTTAGAAAGACTATATCTACAGTATATCTCAGAAATGTAAAATGTTAGAGACGTAAAAATTGCCATTTGGAATTTCCTGTAAAAGTAAAAAAAATATAAGTGATTTGTTTTTGGAAACTCCACTTAAGGGGAACTAAAAAAGGGGTGAATTTTAAAATGTGCATTTCTACAGTATATCTCAAAAACATAACATGTTACAGAAGTGAAAAATGGTATGTTTATCTCTATTAAAATAGAGAAACACGTATTTTTTTGCTTTCGGCAAAACCACTTGGGTGAGGGTGGGGGGGTAAAAGTGACTGAAAATGGGGTTGTATTCTTTTAATTAGGATAGTAATATCTCAAAAACTGAAGATGTTTCAGACGTGAAATTTGGTATTTGGAATCTTCTTCAAAAATAAGGAAAAACGTATTTTTTTTGTTTTCGGAAATCCACTTAAAGTGGGGAATTGAAAATCAAGTTGAATTATTTGTATGAAGATACCATTAACTCAAAAACGGAAGATATTGCAGACCTGAAAATTGGTATTTGGAATCTCCTTTAAAGTAAAAAAACACGTATTCTCAGAAAACCAGTGAAGGGGGGATGAAAGAATTGAAAAATTAATTGAATTAATTGTATGAGGATAATTACATCTAATAAAAACTAAAGTTGTTATGGACATTGGTACATTGGTATCTTGAATCTCCTTAAAACATAAAGAAACACGCCTTATATTTTTTTGCGGATGGGTGTGGGGTAAATCAACTTAACGGCGGTGGGGTGCAAAAAGGAGATGAGACCATTAGTATTACTGTTCGTAATATAATTATTCTAATCATAAACCGATCACTTTTTTATCTTTCCTGGGTTCGTTGTCAAGAGCCATACTTTCCTTTGGAGAATTTAAAGTTAGATTACAGTAGATTCTCCTGGCATAAAAATAAAATTTTTAACACATTTAAAATAAACGACAGGAAAAATATTGACCCTGCTATTGTTCTCCTCTATATTAAGGTCAATAATGCACGGAAGTATATCTTTCGTATCGCCAGAAATCCCGCGCACTTGCCTACGAGCGACTATGGTACTGATCACATTGTCAGCAATCACAATGACAGCAGATGTAATTTACCGCCAAGTAGCGGTCTTGCATCTTGCTGTGGGGTCCAGAACATCAATAATAATCATAATCTGGATCGTCGTCAAAATATGCGGACCGCGCTGGAAACGAGTCCTGGCCGGGTAAGGACAACAAATGCAGTCCAGTCACGGGTTCAGTACCGCCAAGGCACCCAAGACGACACCACACCGGATTTCCTCATGGATTTGATCCGTATTAAAAATGCTTATAGCGAAATTTGCCAAAGATTTAGGGACCCAACTGACCTACTTGAATACCTGGACATAGCCCGGGAAGTACGAAATCGGTTGCTGGAATGAAAGATTGAAAAATGTGTGGAACTTTGCCGCAATCTGTCAGAAAACGAGTCAGATCGCGAATTTTGGCGGATTCTCTCAGAAAACGAGTCAGATTGCGAATTTCCGCGGTTTATATATAAAACGTTGAGAGCCTCCGTGGCTCAGACGACAGCGCGTCGGCCTCTCACCGCTGGATATCGTGGTTCAAATCCCGGTCACTCCATGTGAGATTAGTGCTGGACAAAGCGGAGACGGGACAGGTTTTTCTCCGGGTACTCCGGTTTTCCCTGTCATCTTTCATTCCAGCAACACTCTCTATTCTCATTTCATAGCATCTATCAGTCAATACTATATCACTTTGGGAGTGGCGACCCCATCGTACTAACAGCCGGTTAGTACCCGGTCAATGTTTGGAAAACAGGTTGTAGGTTTCCATTTTCATATATATAAAACGTTAAGCATTCAACTATAAATTTCAGTATAATACCGTAGCGAAGCACGGGTATCTTACTAGTATATATATAAAATAACATGTGCTGACTGACAGACTGACTGACTGACTGACTGATTCATCATCGCCGAGCCAAAACTACTAGACATAAAGAAATTATTTTTTGGAATTACATTTATATTAGGGTGTAGGTGCTCACTGAGGGAGGATGTTTGGATATGCCGGCGCTGAGGGGGTGAAAAGACGGGTGAATTTTTAAATTGAGGATATCTATATCTCAAAAACTTAAAAGTTTACAAACGTAAAAATTGGTATTTTAATCTACTTTAAAAATAAAGAAACGAGTGTTCTTGTGTTTTTAAAAAAATCCCATTCTGGGGAGTGAAAAATGGGGGAAAATCTGTTGAACAACTTTTATGAGGAGACATATATATCAAAAACTGAAGATGTTACAAGACATAAAAATTGGTATTTGTAATCTCCTTTGAAAATAAAGAAACGCGTATTTTTGAGTTTTTGGATAATCCGATGAATAGGGGGTGAACAGTTGTGATAAACGTGGCAAATTTAAAAAAAAGACTATCTTCAAATCTCAGACAGGTAATATATTACAGATTTGAAAACTGGTATTTGGAATTTCCTATAAAAGTAAAGAAACATAAGTATTCTTTTCGGAAAATCCGCTTAAGAGGAACTGAATAAGGGGGTGAATATTTAAAATTAGCATATCTACAGTATTTCTCAAAAACTTGACGTGTGACAGACGTCAAAATTGGTATTTGGAATCTCCTTTAAAATTGAGGAAATACGTATTCCTTTATTTTCGGAAAAACCCTTAACGCGGGGGGTTAAAGAATTTAAAAATTAGTTGAATTATTTGTATGATTACATATACTAAAATCTAAAGATGTTACAAACGTGAAAACTGGCATTTGGAATCTCCATTAAAAATTAAGAAACACGTATTTTTTTTGGGGGGGGAATCAACTTGGTAGGGGGGATAAAACGGAGATGAAGTCCTCTTTTACGAGGATACATATATCCCCAAAACTGAAGAGGTTACGGTTGTGGTAATTCGTATTTGGAAGCTCTTTTACAGAAACTGTTACTGTTTAATTTTGGAAAATTCAATTAAGTTGGGAATGTTTTAATTTCGTGTGGCTCTTTCTAGCCGAGTGCAGCCCTTGTAAGGCAGACCCTCCGATGAGGGTGGGCGGCATCTGCCATTTGTAGGTAACTGCGTGTTAGTGTGGTGGAGGATAGTGTTATGTGCAGTGTGTGAGTTGCAGGGATGTTGGGGGACAGCACAAATACCCAGCCCCCGGGCCATTGGAATTAACCAATGAAGGTTAAAATCCCCGACCCAGCCGGGAATCGAACTCGGGACCCTCTGAACCGAAGGCCAGTACGCTGACCATTTCGCCAACGAGTCGGACAGTTGGGAGTGTGAAAGGAAGTGAAAAAAAATTATCTGGAGAAACTTAAATCTCACAACAGAAGGATACAGACATGGAAATTGGTATTTGGAATCTCCTTGAAAAATAAGGAAGCACGATATTTTGTGGGTGGGGTTAAACTAACTTAACGGTCGCTGGTGGAGTGAAAAAGGAGTTGATTCTTTTCAGGATACTTATATATCAAAAACTGAAGATGTTACAGACATGAAAATTTGTAAATGGAATTTTATTTCAAAGTAAATAAACACATAATATATTATCCTTGGAAAATCCACTTAAGGAGGTACGATTTAATTGAAAAATTAGTTAAATTCTTTGTATGAGGATACTTATATCTCAAAAACTAAAGATGTAATACACGTGAAAATTTCTATTTGGAATCTCCTTTAAAAATAAAGGAACACGCACTTTTAGGGAGGGACGGGGCAATCAGGTTAACGGGTATGAGGGGGGGGGAGGTGAGAAAGAAGTTCAATTACGTTTACGAAGATACTTATACCTCAAAAAATTAAGATGTTACAGACGTGAAAACTAGTTCTTGTAATCTCCTTTAAAAATAAAGGAACACGCATTTATTTCTTCGGAATATCGACGTAAGGTGTGTGGGGTTGAAAATAAGTAAATAAGGCGATGAAATATGTTTATGAGGATAATTTATCTTAAAAACTGAAGTTGTTACAGACGTGAAAGTTAGTATTTTGAATTTCCTTTCAAAATAAAGAAACACGTATTTTTTGTTTTTGCAAAGTCCACTTAAGACTGGAGAGGGGTGGAGACAAAGTGAAGAAGAAGTAGATGTGGAATTATTTTATGAGTATACATTTATCTAAAAAACTGAAGGTGTTACAGACGTACAGCCATGAAAACTGGTATTTGGAATCTCCTTTAAAAATAATGAAACATGTATTTTTTTGTTTTCGTAAAATCCAGTTAAGGGGCTGAAAGGAATTGGAAAAATGGGTGAATTTTTAAAATGGGTACCGGCGTATCTCCATTATATGTCAGAAACTTAACATGTTAAGTACAAGAAACATGGTACTTAGAAAGTCCTTTAAAAATAAAGGAACATGTACCTTTTTGTTTCGGAGAAGGCAGTTAACGGGGGGTGAAAAGAAGTGAAAAATAGTTGAATTATTTTTATGAGGATACCTATATCTTAAAAACTGAAGATGTTACAGACGTAAAAATTGGTATTTGGAATCTTCCTTTAAAAATAAAGAAACATGTATTTATTTTTTCGACTTGAGAGAAGACTGTTTCTCACATGTACAGTTCTATGTCGCATGATCGTCTTTGCCCCAAAAGGTAATACCACAAATATGGTTTGCAAAGAATTTCTGGGATAAATAAAATTCAATACTTGGTGTGTAAATGGGAAACCACGGAAAGCCATCTTCAGGGCTGCTGACAGTGGGATTCAAACCCACTATCTTCCTGGTGCAAGCTCACAGCCGCGCGCCTCTAACCGCACAGCCAACTCGCCCGGTGGGTGAGTCTCTTTCTTTAGGAATTTTCCGATAATGTATTATTACATTGCCAAGAAACGATTACTTGGTGAAATTACGAAATCCACGCGAGCGAAGCCGCGGGTAATTGCTGGTATAATATATATGCGCCAAATTCCAGAGAGCCTACAGCGTCAGGCTCTTGCGATTAGGAGGACTGCTCTTGGGTGCTAGAGGGACCATCCCCAGGAATGTTTTTGAATGTCGGCAAACGTACACACTGGGCAGAAATATTCAAGGTAAAATTGTTACCACGATTATGAAATTCTCAGTGGCCATAATGCGGAACTATTTGTATGGAAAACATTTAATTTCTTTCTGACAGAAAATAATGTTCATAATCTTCAATACATTGATATTTCCTTTCGATACGAACAATTCAATTTTTTTTTTCAAAGAACGTGTGAGCTATTCTGAATTCTTTGGCAAACACGTATTGGTGTCAGAATGAATAATAAATAATAATAACTTATCAATAAATTCACAATAAGCATTTAGCTATATTTGCATGAATATTAAGGTAAAACAGCCTGTTAATTATATTTTGGAATAGTATAACTAGTTTTGTTGTTTATAATGGACTTAACATGTACAACCTGATACTTAACATCATACATCATTCCCTATAAATGCCATAGGAAGCTGCAGTATAAATGTTGCGTTTCACACCTAAAGAGATGATGACTAGGAAAGGGCGGGATGAAATTCCCAAATGGGCAGAAATCAAGCTCATTTCCGGGACGTGTATAGTGTTACATTTTATTCAGTAGCTGACAGGATGTAACAAGGAACAGTGATTATGGTGGAGTTTCCTCATCTTGTACGAGTTAGGTTACAGGTGGTGAGCTAATTAAGTGACTTTGCAGAGGGAATAAGGATATGAAACGTGCTCGTTAGTGCTCAGACAAAACGATAACATGGTCTGTTGGTTTCTCCTGACATGGCTAGGTAGCTGTAGCTCTTGTCTGCTTTCCTTCCCTGTGCCGAGTTGGAAGTGGTCGAGCGAGTGATATTTTTATGCATACCCGGCCTAGGACTAGAACTCGACTAGAAGATTCTGGATAGACCTTATAGCTTTGTCACTAATGGAGAACGCGAATAAGTCAAAAGGTACTGCCCAAACCATTGTGGAACACCTATACTCTCAGTAACGGAACCTTTGTACAGAACATTCATAACTTATTCAAAATCTCCGTTTTACATATCAGAAAACGTATTAATTTATACTATGAACAACGTCCAACAAACTTATCAAAATGGTAACTCACACTGTCTGTTAGATCAACGATCTTTCCGCATTGTTTTTCCTAATAATAAATATTCAGGTATGAGAATTCATAATTTTATTATGAAACAGGAAATAATTTGGGGCCTTATCCCATGGAGAATGATGGTAATATATTTCCTACATATAAATCTGTTAGATATTTACAGAAGTGCATCGTCCGTCTGCATGGCTAAGTGGTTAGCGTGCTGGCCTTTCGTCACAGGGGTCTCGGGTTCGATTCCCGGCAGACTCAGGAATTTTAAGCATCATTGGTTAGTTTCGCTAGCACGAGGATTGGATGTATGTGTTGTCTTCATTATCACGAAGTGCAGACCGAACATGTCCTCGACCACTCCCGGCACTAAAAGCCATAGGCAATTACAGCAGTGCATCAGGTTAATGAAGAGTGAAACATGACTTTTAACTGTGTATGTACCGAACCCTATCCATGACAAACTGTTCATGCTGTACGCTGGATGGACAGACAGGTGTACTGAGTTAAATATGTTTCTAGCTTAATTTTCTGACTGGAGACAACAATGCCGTGGAGTGATACACCTTTGGCACAGTGCCATGTTGCAATATCAGGCACGAATATAACATGCAAAGTGGCCTAATATGGCAACGCGCCATTATGTCGAAATTGTGACAGTCTTCCCCATATCAATGAGGAAGAATTGTCACAATTTTATATCAATTCATTGATCAATTTCTAAATTTATATCGATCAACTACATATCAGTAAGCATTAAATAAAAATAGGCCTATTCTCAAAATAGAAGAAGAGAGAAAAATCGGAAAATTTTGAGCACTTTTCTACCAGTCCTGCGTCTGCAAACAACGTGTAGTAGAACATGAGGAAGGCATAAAAGACCCTGTGTGGAAATTTCCCGTGCTAGAGGCTAGAATGCTGAATTATTGGATTTCAACAAACTCTGAGTGACGATCTTTACATGTATCTGTATATATATATTTGTATGTATGTATGTATGTATGTATGTATGTATGTATGTATGTATAGAGACCGTCAAAGCTCAGTGTAGAATCGCGAGGATCCCCATAGGGTGGACCCTAGCCCAACGTGAATACATTAAGTAAATGTCAGGGCATTAAAGTGGAAACCTTTCAAAGGCCAAAAAATAAAAAATATACATACAAATAAAATGCAAGTACAATTAATTAAATGAATTTATGCCGAAATATGATAATAATAAATGAATTAAAACCATGATGCATTACAAAATAAATTCCAGATTGGTAGTTTCCTTTAACATCTCAAACACTTGAAATTAATTTTAAATCATTAATTTTCTTAATTTACACTCATTTCTTTCTTCAGCCTTCTCCAATAAATTAAATTAAGTCTTGAATAACATTCTCAACGAAACGTGAAAATATTAAAATATTACTCTTAATGACTTCTGTACTATAATTCATGTCCTCAAATTAATTAACTAAAACATTATTCTCATGAAATTATCAATTATAATTAACTCAGACCTGGCTGAAATCCTCCCAGAAAAATTACACCTTAAATTATTTATTAACGTGGTAATTTGAAGTTACTTTGAAGAAAGGCCCGGTTTTCAAACTTCACAACGACCTGCCTGCCCGCTCTCGATCTGGTCAGACGTGTTTGCTTGCGCCCTATAGTCTTATATGAGTTGAAGTTAAATCGGACTGCTCGCCAGTAAACTAGTGTCTTATTTAACTTGTGCTTTAGTGCTCATGTGTATTTGTGTTTACTACCATTCGTGTGCATTACTATCTCCAGTAATCATTATATTAATTAGCAATAAAGAACCAGTTTCCCGATACAGGCCAGTTAATACACTGTTCAATTAACCCAATTTATGACACTAACCGCAACCAAACAGTACATCAAGGTCAACAGCTGCTATCATCATCATCGATTTCAACTCAAGATTTCTCGAAGCATCTACCACAGCAACATTACTGTCCAGAACAATTACAGTGACAGTCAGAATTTTTCGGACAGAATAACCTATACATATAATATCCCTGTTATTAAAGAAAGAACAGGTAATAAAATTCGAAACTACTGAACTCTGAATTTAATGCACTTCGTAGGTACTGTAATTATCCTTGCGATTTGTAGATGAGTTTACAAAGTAATAATACCTTTTACTTATTTGAGATACGAAAATTTGCTGGTCAATATTTTTCGGACAGGAGATGTTCTGCTACTCGACGCATGCTGTGCGTGCAGATCCCAGTCAGTGCCTTCCTCATGCACAAAGTAGACGCAACGATTCATGAGTGAAGTGGGACGCAGAGGAAAGAACAGTACATTTGATCAAAGGCATTTGGTAATATTACATCATGAAAGGTGAAAACATGTCGACAAATCGCAGATTTGCTGAACATGAAGAAAAGTACTGATAACGATATTATCTGCCGATACAAATTTCAAGACGTAATTGAAAATTTGCCACAGACAGGTCGCCCGAGGGTCTTTACTAGGAGAGAAGAGAGGGCAGTATTAGGAAAAGTGAAAAGAAATCCACGTCCTACTACAACCACTATTGCTGCTGCAGTTGAGAACGAGTTTGGAAAGATGATCAGCGCAAGTACAATCCCGAGAGTGTTATATAAAGGTGATTACGACGGGCGAACTGCAAGAAGGAAGCCCTATATCAACAAAATAAATAGGAACATGCGACAACGATTTGCTAAGGAGCATCTTAGCAAAGATATGAAATGGTGGAAGACTGTGATTTTCTGCGATGAATCGAAATTCAACGTTTCTGGCTCAGATGGGCGCATCATACTTTGGAGACAGCCCAATAAAGAGTTTGAAGAAAGAAATATGAAGGCAACGGTAGAACATGGAAGGGGACATGTTATGGTGTGGGGCTGTATGTCAGCTCAAGAGTATGTGAGCTAATTCTTATAGATGGAAACATGGGCCACCGCCGGTATCTTCTGATTTTAAAAAACAACCTGAAGGAAAGTGCAGAAAATATGGGAGTTGGGGACTGTTTTAAATCTTATCAGGACAACGACGCGAAACATACGGCCTATAATGTACGGTTATGGTTGTTGTACAACTGTCCTAAAGTTGTGAATCCTCCCCCACAAAGTCCTGACATTAACCCATAGAGAATTTATGGGATATACTGGAAAAAACATCTGGAAACTTCCCATAAATTCCAAAGCTGGTGTGATGAGACGACTGCAAGAGGCGTAGGAAAAATTGTCCCATTCTGCTACAAGAAAACTCGTGGAGAGCATGCCGAGACGCCTGACTGAAATGCTTCGCAGGAAGGGATGAATCACGAAGTATTAATATTCTTACATGAACTTCATATTTCATAATTTTGTTGTACTTGCGCATTTTTATCCGAATATTTATGAACAGGCAATTTTGTATTATTGTAATTACATTCATATGTTTCAAATTTTTGTGTATGATGAAATGAAGTGCATGTTTATTTTTGGTATCTGTACCGTATGTGTAACTGTTCATTCTGAAGTAAGCAAAATTAAACTATATATGTTTGTTATTAACCTTTTATTTTATTTTAAAGGAACTCTGCCTGTCGGAAAAATCACTACAGTCACTGTACGTCAAACTACCGAAATCTGTCATTCCACCGCCAACGTGCACACTACTTCAGGTTCTCAGACTGTAAGTAAGCAAATAGTCCAGCCACCTAGATTTAATTACGCTCCTCGTGATAGGGTGACTGATAATATACAACAGTGTAATGAAGACATGGGCACTACTGTCAAATAGGACTATCAGCTCATCAACCTACTCTTTCCCCGACTAATGATCGAAACGGCATCTCCACAGAGTAGCACTCGTTATGTTCTCAATGTTCCTACCCACAGTCTCTTCCAACCACTTAGTGATCTTAACAACATAGATAATCCACGTCACGATCAAGTAACTCCATCAGTTACCGAAAAGATCCCACCAGTCTGCTTACGCGAAGTGAATAATCATCAACTACTATTTCAAGACATACAAAAAATTGATCAATCCGACTTCCATACACAATTACCTGGCAAGCTTGTAAAAGTGTTCACTACCACAACAACAGGTTTTCGAGGGCTGACTGCGTATTTCGAGTCAATTCACCAGCAATAGTACATTCATAGAAACCCTCAAGATAAAAAGTTTTCAGTAATAATACGAAATGTACCATATTCGCTCAGTGATCAAGATATTTTTGTTGAATTACAAGAGCTCAGATTTCCAGTTAACAAGGTCACTCGCATTTAAAATAAAGATAAGCAGCCCACCCCACTCTGCGCACTTGAACTCCCTGACACTAATGAAGGAAATGCAATACTTAACCTCACGATGTTGTCTCATAGTATAGTTAAAGTTGAATTACGCCATCATAGCACTCAATGTACACGTTGACAAGCTTATAGGCACACTAAGAATTATTGCACCGGGCAAGCTGCCCGTTCGGTTAGGGGCGCGCAGCTGTGAGCTTGCATCCGTGACATAGTGGGTTCGAGTCCCTCTGTCGGCAACCCTGAAGATGGTGTTCCGTGCTTTCCCATTTCCACGCCAGAAAAATGCTGGGGCTGTGCCTTAATTAAGGGCATGACCCTTTCCTCCCCACTCCAAGGCCTTTCCTATCCCACCTTCGCCATATGATCTATCTGTGTCGGTGCGACGTAAAACAAATTGTAATAAAATGGAATAATTGTGAGTTATTTCCACAATCTGTTCGCTGCATCAGTTCTCATCATTACTCCCAATGCACAGGTCCCAAATCGGTTCCACTACAATCTGTCAAGTGTCAGCAACATCACGCCGCCAATTTTTAAGGATGCCCTCACTATTTAATACTTAAAGAACGCACACTTAACAGGCATTGACCAACATCGACACCCTGGCGAGTCTTGTATACCCAACAACAACAACAACAACAACAACAACAACAACAACAACAACAACAACAGCAGCAGCAACAGCAACAGCAGCAACAACAACAACAACAACAACAACAGTAACGGCTACCAAGACATGCTCACTCGCAGCAACGAGCTACGGGGGACGTTCCACCACCCCATAATAATGTACATTCTCCATCTCTCACGTCCACTCCCAAACAACACGCGCCACTCTGTAGTGCTAACAACTACGTTGCAGCCATGAGATCCTCACCTCCCTCTCAACGACAGCCTCAACAAGAAACAATGACCGCACCTCCTAACCAATATCGTTCCAGTGACTTCTTCTCTCAGCTTCTCACTCTCTTAAAATCAGTTATATATTTTCTTATCTCTCACAAATCCACGTATTTATCCTCTACTGCCTGTCGTCTACGCTTCACGGAGTGGGAACTCCGCAGCGCCTTGGCGCTTCAAGGACACGTCTCCTGGACCAGACAATGTCCATAAGCAGATGTGGAAACACCTTAGTGAGGGTAGTCTATTACTACGTGTGTTCAAACGGATCTGGATAGAGGGTGAATTTCCGTCTCACAGGCGAGACGGCATAGTCATTCCTGTCCTCAAGCCTGACACAAATCCTAAATATGCAGGAAGTTACAGACCTATTTGTTTCATTAACTGTTTGTGTAAGCTATTTGAGAGGATGGTAAATCGCTGACTTGTATGGTGTATGGAGAAACAAGGACTTTTGTCCGAGTACCACTGTGGTTTCCGAGACGCTCGTTCGACCACTGGCCACTTAGTACTCCTAGAGAGTTCTATCTAGGATGAATTTCTCCGCAAACAGAATTTCGTGGCTGTCTTATTTCACTTAGAAAAGGCCTATGACACAACATGGCGATATGGTATCCTTTCAGTCCTGCATCAATGGAGATTCCGAGGTAACTTGCCGGTATTTATTGCGAATTTTTGTCCTTCCGTCTATTCCGTGTCCGAATAGGGAGGGCATATTCGCAATACCACATTCAAGAAAATGGAGTCCCTCAGTGATCGGTTATTAATGTCACATTGTTCGCGATTGCCATAAACGGTATTGTCACTGCTGCTGGTCCAGCAGTAATACCGTCGCTAAATGTGGACGATTTTGCTCTGCATTTTAGCTGGCACAATATGGCAGTCGCAGAGCGACAATTAACAGCAAGCTCTTAGGAGAGTGGAACGGTGGACTTTAGAACATGGCTTTCGGTTTTCAACCACAGAGACCTCTGTTGCGCACTTTTGCTAGTTGCTTTACGTCACACCGACACAGATAGGTCTTATGGCGACGATGGGACAGGAAAGGGCTAGGAGTGGGAAGGAAGCGGCCGTGACCTTAATTAAGGTACAGCCCCAGCATTTATCTGGTGTGAAAATGGGAAACCACGGGAAACCATTTTCAGGGCTGCCGACAGTGGGGTTCGAACCTACTATCTCCCGAATACTGGGTACTGACCGCACTTAAGCGACTGCAGCTATCGAGCTCGGTGTGCACTTTTGCCGGAAGCGCACTCTTCACTCGCATCCTGAGCTTTATTTAGGAAATGTCCCTCTTCCCGTAGTTGACACAGATTTCTTGGACTCCTTTTCGATAGCAAATTATCGGGGGAGCCACATGTGCGGCAATTTAAAATGCAATGTACTAAAAAAATTAAATATTTTGAAGTATCCTTGGGGCTGACCACACGGTGCTCCTACGATTTTACAGGGCACATATTTTATCCAGGTTAGACTACAGCAGTGCAGCATATGGCTCAGGAAGACCAAACGTCTTTGCGAAACTGAATAGCTTCAACCACAGCGGGGTTATGTTGGCAACGGGAGCTTTTCGTACAAGCCCCATTGCTAGCCTGCTCGCTGAATCTGGTCTGCCACTTTTACACCTCAGGCGCCTGCAAATGCTTCCGTCATATGCTGCAAATTTACGACAAATTCCACTCCACCCAAGCTATCCTTGCGTATTTCACAACCGTCGGCTGTACGCTGCTTCTCCTCGAGCAACGCGGCCGTTTGGAATACGCTTGGGTAGCAGTCACAGAATGTTTGATGTACCTTTGGTTCCCTGCCTTGTCAGACAACCAAGTTGGGTACCTCCGTGGGTAGTACGACGACCTGAAATAATCCTGGATCTGTACACTGGCCCTAAGAAATCACGGGCCCTTCGATTAATCGAAGGCTCTTCCTGTCCATTGTTGGCCGGTATACAGGTTCAGTCGTCGTTAACACGGTTGGCTCGAGGGCAGAAAGGAAAGTTGGCTGTGCGTTCGTTGTCAATAATGTTTGGTTTCTTTTTGCTCTCTCGGATACCTGTAGTGTGTTCAGAGCAGAGCTCTATGCTGTCTGTGAAGATCTGCGTTACGCACTATCCAATGAGCACCGACACTTCCTGCTGTGTACTGGCTCCTTGAGCTCGCTACAGTCTATTGATACCTGTTTTCCTCGGCACCCTCTGGTGCAGCGGATCCGCTACATGGGTTTAGAGGGAAACGAGTTAGCATATAAGGATGCCAAGGAATCAGTTACATTGCCCCCGTTGCCTTTCAAGGTTTCAGCAAGTGATATTCGCTCTCAGCTGAGACATTTTGTTATGTCCTATTGGGTGATGGAGTTGCAGGCCACTCCACTTCCAAATAAGCTGAGAGCGATAAAAGGTACAACGAAGGTATGGAGGACTTCCCCTCGGACTTCTCAGAGGGAATCAGTGGTATTATGTCGTCTTCGGATCTGCCACGGTATAATAACGCACTATTAGCTGAAAGGAGAACCCCATCCGGTGTGTACTTGCGGCGATCATCTTACCGTGGTACACATCCTTACGGAGTGCGTGGACCTGGTCGATCTGCGCCGTATTCTAAAACTCCCGAGTGCCATCTCCCTCATCCTGCGAGATGACGAGCAATCAGCAGACTTCGTCATCCGTTTTATGAGGGATAGTGATCTTGTTACCGTGTGTAATGATGTTCTTTCTATTAGTGTATATCTGTTTACTGCGCTATTATCCCATTGACTCTAATTTAGTTCGTGTTTTTACCGAGCTCGATAGCTGCAGTCGCTTAAGTGCGGCCAGTATCCAGTAATCGGGAGATAGTGGGTTCGAGTCCCACTGTCGGCAGCCTTGAAGATGGTTTTCCGTGGTTTCCCATTTTCACACCAGGCAAATGCCGGGGCTGTACCTTAATTAAGGCCACGGCCACTTCCTTCCAACTCCTAGGGCTTTCCTATCGTCGCCATAAGACCTATCTGTGTCAGTGCGTTGTAAAGCAAATAGCAAAAGAATGTTCGTGTTTGCCTACTTTAATGTGTTGTTTTAACTTCTAACTTGAATGATATATATCTGTACTTCCAGTCAAAGTGTTATTCCATTGTCACCTGCATTTTCTACAATTTCATTAGAAAATAAGGCATTGCGAATTAGATCCACTGATTGTTATAATCACATAATCATTTTTCATAACCATTTATTTTAAATTCTCGTCAGTTTTTACAATTTTAATTATCATTTCGTTTTGTTCCATTCGTACCATTAGGGGCCGATGGCCTAGCTGTTACGCCCGTTTAAACAACAAGCGTCATCATCATCATCGCCTACTATTCAACGTGGAGGAAGGTAACTTACAGATAGCTCATCAATTAACACTTGTAAGCTGGAATGCAAACGGTATTCGTCAAAAGCGCTCACTATTTATTGCTTTCCTTGCAAGGCATAATGTTTACGTTGCTTGTGTTATTGAAACTCAGTATCTTCCAAATGAAGATTTTAAAATTCCTGGTTACCTGATTGACCGTACGGACAGAACAGTACTAGTTGCCTCAGGTGGAGTTGCCACCTTGGTAAGGAAGAGAATTGCTCACTGTAGTATTTATTTATTAGCCTTGCTCGATATGGAAACAGTGGGGATTAAACTAAAATACCACGACTCAGTGACCTTTTGCTGATATGTGATATAAATCCACCCAAATATAAATTAAATGATGAGCATATTGAACTTCTTCTCACAAGTTGATAATTAACCTTATTACTTGGATTTCTTAATGCTAAACATATATCATAGGGCTG
This sequence comes from Anabrus simplex, assembly GCF_040414725.1. Lineage (NCBI taxonomy): Eukaryota > Metazoa > Arthropoda > Insecta > Orthoptera > Tettigoniidae > Anabrus > Anabrus simplex. The sequence continues at coordinate 1,092,647,323 of NC_090266.1, forward strand.
CCGAACCACAAACCCAAATGCATGTCGTCTTCTTGACGCAAGTAGATTCTATGGTATATGAATCTTAGCACCACCAAAACCTATGTATTATTCATTTAATCCTCGAGTACAACCAGATATACTCGACACTGGGCTGGAAAAGACTTAAAATTTCACATCCATATGCAACCTCGGGATGAACTAAGCTCATTGGTCACATTTCGCGCGATCCCATACATCTCAGTCAAAAATTCACGATTGATCACTGGTAGTATGGATTGGCATAAATTTCAAACACCAGTAGGTATCTCACTGACTCAGCCTTATAAAGTGAAAAGCTGTGAATGTATTGACAACGCCGTTCAGAATTTCACGGACACCATAATAACCTGCGTGAAATCTTCAATGTTGCAACAACCCTAAGCCATCACCAACCTCCAGTTATCTTCCACAAAATATATTGCGCCCGGTAAAAGAGAAGCATGGAATTCGACATCTTTGGCAAAACAGAACGCCGTCCCTGGCAACATAGCAGGTTAAATGCCCTAATACGTAGGGTCAGAACGGAACTGGACCAATATCGAATTTATTTATACCAACGATATTTAGCAAACATTCACCCAGATGACCACACACTCTGGACAGCAAATAAACGAATTCTCTGAGAACCAACAACCATACTACATCTGAAAAGTAACGTTCACATATACAGAGATGATGTCGACAAGTGCAATATTCTTGCAGCATATTGTGAGTCCACATTTTCTCCGAATGAAACAGGACCTGAAAAGTCTACTTAACTAGTAGAAGACACTCTCCTAGTAGAGAACAATAAACCTACTTCACGCACCCGAAAACACTTCACCTCATCGCGAGAAATTCGAATACATATCATTCGCCGGTCAAACAAAAAGACACCTGGCCATGACTTAATACCAAATATCATCCTTCAACATCTCACTAAGAAAGCTATCGCTTACCTGCTGCTCTGTATTGGGGTTATTCGTTTCCAAGTGTAAATTCGCCGAAATCATCGTTTTCCACAAACCTGGAAAACCTACTAGCCTCCCTTCAAGCTACAGACCAAACGGTCTCGTTCCCGCCTTATTCAAACTCTTCAAGAAGCTTCTCTACCTTGGAATGTCTGCTTACATCCTCAAGAATAACATACTGCCAACTTTCCAGGTTGGATTTCGATCTATACACTCAACGGTTCACCAGATTATACGTGTCCCTGAATCCATAATCAAAGGCTATGAACATTAACAATATACAGCGGCTTTATTCCTGGATACAGCACAAGCGTTCGACACCGTGTAGCATGAAGGCTTGCTGTTAAATTGACATCGAATTTTCCTCCCGTATTACCTAATCACCATAGTCAAGAGCTTCCTCACACCGAAAGTTTGTTGCGCGAATCGGTGGCAAACATCCACTCCGAAGAAAACAACTACAGGAGTACCACAAGGATCCATTCTAGCACCACTTCTGTTTAATATCTTTGAGTGGTATCCCTGATCTTACACCTTCATGCTCAAGAATGTACGCCGATAATATAGTTCTTTTCACCTCCCATTCTGATCTTCACGAAGCCATCTCCAGCCGACAAACTTCTCTCATTCACTTTTCTCAGTGGTTTCAGAAATGGCGAATATCCTTGAATCCTACAAAGACAGAGGCGAAAATATCTGCACTCAGACCGTACACCGCTCCACCGTCTCTTATTCTCTAGAATAACAGACTAACATGACTACCTAGTGACACCGCAGTCAAATATCTTGGTGTCCTCTTAGACACACGCTTGACCAGGAATGCTCATATTAAACGACTAAAAACATTGGCATACGCTCGTTTACATAAATTATATCCTATTATAAATAAGAAAACATTGCTTGGAATTGAATGCTCATTATTTGTTTAGATATCAATTCTCCGAAAAATAATCACATATGCTGCTCTATTTTGGGTTGGAGCTTCCAGCAATCAACTCAACAAACTGCATTTTTTCGAGTAGAGTACTCCACATTATCAGTAACGCCCCCTGATATCTGCGCAACAAGCAACTCCACAACGAAATGTGAATTCTAACTCTCCGACAATAATAAGAACGATAACCCGAAAATTCTTCATCCGAATTGATGCAGTCGCAGGCGCTGTGCACTACAACATCGGGGTCAAGTCACGTCGGCCAACCCACTTAAAACGAAGATTACCACAAGATCTGCTTCTCAGTAACTCACTGACACATAGGATTCAAATTAAACCTATCAATACATTATTCAAATTATGAACTAGTAACTCTATCCTGCGTGATCCCACGTTCTGCTTTCTTCTCAGTGTTCAATGAGTTAGAGAAGCCAACATGGCAAACCTCAGACTAATTAATCTCGAGTGTTTGTCAGTATCAATTACTTCTGTTCTTTTTCCTTTTTTAATGTGTGTGTGTGTGTGTGTGTGTGGGGGTGATTATTAAATATTCTCTACACACTGATCTGTATAGCACAAATATTGATCGATCAATAAATAAATTTTAAAAAAGCTTCACATCGCTCCTGATCTGTAAGAAATTGCTCGCAATTTAACTTTACACTCCCGACCTAGAAAGCCAAGGAAAACGGCCGGGAGCATTCGTCGTGCCGACCACATGACACCTCGTATTCTGCAGGCCTTCATGCTGAGCATAGGTCGCTTGGCAGGCCATGGCCCTTCGGGGCTGTTGCGTCAAGGGGGGAAGGGACAGGTGTTTTCACTTTAAACTGTTCTTTTAATTTATTTACAGTCTTTCATTCTTGAACGTTCCTTAACTTTCGAAAGTATGTGACGTTCTTGCCACAATACAGTAAATTATTTCCAAAATTATGACATTCACCAATACAAGAAGAAATATAACAATCCCCATATCGGATAAAATGATTGGTTCAACACTGGAATACAAACCCAATTGCGACAGAACTCAAAATCCACAAAAATTCACTGCGGAAAATGGCAATGGGAATAAATAAATGCACAATAAATACAACGAGGCATACAAGAAATATACCAGGCATGGCAAAATATCACACCACAAATATCAAACACACGTAGCACACGTTATGTACGTGTTTTTAACGTGAATTATTTATCTGTATTATTATTATTATTATTATTATTATTATTATTATTATTATTATTATTATTTAATATTATTATTATTATTATTTAATATTATTATTATTGTACCGGGCGGTACACCTCCACGCCGCGAATTCAAATATTGCGCCAGTTGAAACCCCTCTACAGGAGGAAGCCTGAACTTTAACAAACTGTATTAACTCAATGGTTTCTCGGAAGATGTCACTACTGTAAATTTGGTAATTTGGAAGTGTTCTGAACTGTGTCTATTTTGATTTGTGTTTGTTTGCTCCGTATCAAGAAGTTTGAACATTCTCTAACAGATGTCGCTACCCAAAACTATGGTAACACACTCTGGTGCAATGGAATGAACTTTCTTGAAGAAATATTGTTTTCCTAAGTTTTACTTTTACTAAATTTTATTCTGTGGTTTTTGGGTTGGAAATACAAATCCTTTCCTTCCGGCAGTTTTGAAATTAGCCAATCATAAATTTCTGTAATTAATTTCCCACCAATAAGGTGTTTCTTCATCGTCTTGTGTATTAGTTTTTGCTGGTAGCCAATAAAAGTTTGTGGGCGGGTTGTTATCATTCATGAAAGGTCTCGAATGTTCCACGAGGGTATATAAACTGCTGATTTTCTTGTCTCGGGGCCACTTCAGTAACATCTTTCTCAGTGTGTGAATATATAGCAGGGGGCGGGAAGCGCGTCTTTCTTCAAGCAGCAGTTCATCTACAAGGTAATGGCCAGTTAACATCTTCATTTCGTGCTAGCTCAGCAGTTTAACTCTCGGGGAGGGTTCGAAACCTTTAGCATGTAACCTACCTTTTTAAAATGTAAATTCTTTTCTGTCTATAAATTACCAATCTGTAAAGCGGGGATAGAGTGTGCTTCACCCTCTCGAACTCCCCTTCATTTTTGAAAAAGGAGGTGACTACTTTTTCATAACCGTTCTTCTCTTCTTTAATATAGTAAGCTTTCTCATACGTGTCACCTTCCTAGATTGGGACTAGCCCCTGTATTATCGGCCTAGCGCCACATAGGTTTTTTGACACAAACGTTGTGTTGGAGTGCAAGTCATCGCCTCCATTCTATTTTGCACTATGGGCCAGTAACTTAACTCGATGTTTGTTTTCCTCATGTAAAGGCCCTGTAGGTTGGGTATCTAATACCCCTGTTTCTTGGTGTGCCTTGAGGGCAGTCTGAAGTGAAGATTTGTTGTAGCCTTCGATAGGCTTGTAAAATTGAGAGCGAGTTTGCTCTTTTTCTTAACATTGTAATTAGGAGCAAGTGCTCCTCTTACTTAGGGGTTTTCGGCCCTTTAGCAATTGTGGTGGTGAGCTGAGAGCTCAGAAATTAGTCTTGGGGCTCGAAGCCCAAATCTTGTAACAATTGTAATTTCTTTACTTGTTTTCCTGCTACTTGGTACCTGTTACTCTGTTGTTGTTATCTGTTGATTTTGAAAAGAAAATATAACCTTTGTTAAAGTTTTAAATTAACTTTAATTTTGTAGTTGAGACCTATTCCAGCTCGCACCTTCTTTCACCTCTGCAAAACCACAAAACTCCGTAACAATTATTATTATTATTGTTAAGACGAAACCGTGGTATATTGTATCTAAAATCTTAAAATTGAAATCAACCCAAGTTTTAAATCCTTGATTGGATGAAAGCAGGTCGCTTGTTAGGTCTAACTTGATCGCCAAATCGAAACAATGCTCACAAGTATAAAATTCTATGGCAACAATAAGTTAGCAAGACGACTCGAGTAAGTGCGAATAAAATTCATCTCATCTAACATAGCATCTTATAATAGCATCAATTAAATTGAGCGTATCGTTGAAACTACTATAAATTTATTGCGATACTTTATCATGTAGGAATCATCATGCCTAGAAATGCTCAAAAAATTGAACGATCATATAATAAATCTTGCTACGATGACGTAACTACGTATTCCAATATTAATCAATATTCAACACAGCACCCAACTAAGAACACAACTGAGCATCTCCAAAAATATCATTTAAGATTAACGCTGAACACTAAATAATTATTACCGCATTAATGGTTGATACTGGACTTCATCTATTATTATTATAATAATTACTTTTTTAGTTGCTTTACGTCGCATAAACACAGATAGGTCTTATGGCAACGATGGGATAGGAAAGGGCTAGGAGTGGTATGGAAGCGGCCTTGACCTTATTTAAAGTACAGCCCCAGCATTTTCCTGGTGTGAAAATGGGAAACAACGTAAACCCACTATCTCCCGAATGCAATATGACAGATACGTGCCCCATGCCACGCGGCCAGAAAATAGTTAAATAAGCCACTAACCTTACTCCTCACTCTACTGTAAGAGAACTTAAAGCAATATCAAGAAATGTGCAGAAAAAACCTTTTGAAGCAAACTTTAGTAGGCCCTACATAGTTCAGCTCTCTTGGTCTACGTTTGGAATATTGAAATTATATTTATCACAATGAAAGGTTTCTTTGAAAATTTTGTTATCAACATTTTCATTCACCCCTCTTCAACACTGAACGCTCGTAAGACTTACTATCATGGCAACGGAAACACTTTGTACTCAGTGGGATTGTTTCCATATTTCGATAGTCCTCTAATCCAGGCCATGTCAAGGTCACGAGCTGACTGACAGCTCTGCGCTTGAGAAACATATGCTACGAGCGCTAGACCAGGACGTTATCAGATAGCGCAAACCTAGAGGGGTGTGCATTACACTTTCACAACTACTGTACTCCGTACAATATACAGTACGCGTACATTCTTTCATATAAGGACATACATAATTAAATGTGTTCAACACGGCGTTTGTATAAATTGCGCGAAATAACATGCTTTGTAATCACCGTGTGCGAAGAAAATAAAGTTACATTAAAGGTTGCCATATGCAATGAAGTACAAAATACTGTAAAATGCATTGATTTTTAGGCGCTTAACATGCTCAACTCTCCTGTGAACAATTGTGAAACAGAATAATACTGAATACTACGCCACTACTATATCGTTCTGAAGGAAAACGTCACCGCATGCTTTTATATACTTAAACAAAAGTGAGAAGACTATGATAAAAGTTGCACCTCTTCAAGCAACGCATGGTGATACAGAAGTACATAAATACAAACACTCAATAACACATTACTTTATCAGTCCTTATGCCACAGTTGAATGTTACTTGTGGACCAATGCAGAAAACTGAACCCTGTCATCGATAGGCGTTTACAGCCCTGAGTCAGCAACGTGGGGAAGTACAAACCGACTGTTGGGAAGGAACTTGCGCTCTCGCGCATAAATATTTCTAGCACGGGCACTGATCATTTGGTGGGCAATCTTTGACACCCGTGGTCTAATCCTTTAGTTGAAATGGTACCGATACTACAATTGAATTTAGACAACATATTCCCAATTTTAAGCCCAGCTGATGCATGCGCTATTAGATGGCGACGATAAAAATGCCATCTCTGAATATTCCTCTCGAGCGAGTAAAGCTGCATTATAACAAATGTCTCCCTTGACCAAGATAAAAATCAAGGATGGCAGTAAAATTAATATATGTTCCTCCCTCAGTATTCACGTTTGAATCATTATAATTTCTTGAAATTTACCTTTTTATTGCAATTTATTGTCCTTCTGCTTTCGAACGCTTCTTGGAAAGGTTTTATAGACATTAATCCAGAATTCGCTTTGTCCGACTCGTTGGCTGAATGGTCAGCGTACTGGTCATCGGTCCCAGGTTCGATTCCCGGCCGGGTCGGGAATTTAATCGCCTCTGGTTAATTCTTCTGGCTCGGGGACTGGGTGTTTGTATTTGTCCAGAAACTTCCCTATTCACATTCAGACAGCATGTCAAACTACCAACCACCACTGAAACACGCAATAGTGATTACATCCCTCCATATGGGGTTGGCGTCAGGAAGGGCATCCGACCGTAAACAGGGACAAATTTACGAGTGCAACACAGTTCTCAGCCTCTTCCCCACAGGTGTGGGAAAAGTGAAAGAAGAATAATAATCCAGAATTCGCTTTGGCTCTATCTTAACCGATTTTGAATTCATGAAATTTGTGAAGAATGAGCTACAATTCCATGGATTTTTTGATGATACAGACCACTATCTGAATTCTGATCTGCAGTGAACAGAGTAGCTCTAGGCCTAGGATCGAGGAACTGAAAACAGTCTGCAGACGAATAAGGGAGAAAGTATCCAGGGCAAAGAAATTGAGCAGAAGTACATGAATATGATTAATGATAAGTTCCAAACAACATACAGTAAGCAGGTTGAGATACAGGAAGAGAAAGGGTGGCGTACGGGGATGCTCTAGTTGAAACTGCAAAGGAATGCCTAGGGATAACTGCGTGTAATGATGGGAAAAGGCAAATGTCTTGAGGGAATAATGAAGTGGAGGTAGCTTATAAACGTAAAAGGACTGACGAGGACAGGGAATTCTACGTAGATGAAAGAAACGGAGCGAAACAAATAATTTTTGCATCCAAGGAGAAGTCGTGGGAAGATTTCTGTAATAACCTGGAAAGGCTTGGTCAAGCAGCAGGAAAACCTTCCTGGACAGAATCTTAGAAATGGAGAGAATAAAGGAAGTTAGCACTAGAACGCCCGATAGAGTCATTTTGAATCCTCAGCCTATTTCTAAGTTTGCTGTAACTCTTAATTTTCCGAATTTTAAAAAATCTGTTTCTTGACTTTCCATCGTTTTTGAAGAGTTTAATTACATAACCTTCTATTTTAATCTTAATTAAAAATTACGCCTGTACTTTATGAATTTACTTTAAACGCCCAAATGGAGTCATTTTGACTCCTAGAGTTTTATGCTTACAAGCAATATATTTTGTCATGTTACTTCTTCTTACATAAGATGTCAATAATTGTATAGGATGCAACACATGAACAACCGAGTTTCATTATTGTTTTGGGTGACGTGATAGCATTTTTTTCAACAATGTGTCGGGAGAATTTGAAAGTAAGAACCGCGCAGTCCAGTCTAGTCCCCTTCGTGAACCATATCTGCTAAGTGCAAGTGGGACTACCAGTGACTGGTGACCAGTGTACCACCGAGCGTGTAACGACTTGCCAAGTTCATTCCAAAATTATGAATTGGGTTAGTCTGTTTCGAAAAGACCTCTCATTTCAATAATATTGCGCGAACGAAAATTGGAATCAAAGGAAATAGTTGGCTTATTGAATGATATTTATGAGTATACACTGACTGACAGAGCAAATGCAACACCAAGAAGGAGTGGTTCGAAAGGGATGAATGTTGGGGAAAAAACAGAGACGGCACGGATGAATAATTGATGTTTATTTCAAACCGATATGCAGGTTACACAATGCGCACGGCATCGACTCAGTAGGATGTAGGACCACCGCGAGCGGCGATGCACGCAGAAACACGTCGAGGTACAGAGTCAATAAGAGTGCGGATGGTGTCCTGAGGGATGGTTCTCCATTCTCTGTCAACCATTTGCCACAGTTCGTCGTCCGTACGAGGCTGGGGCAGAGTTTGCAAACGGCGTCCAATGAGATCCCACACGTGTTCGATTGGTGAGAGATCCGGAGAGTACGCTGGCCACGGTAGCATCTGTACACCTCGTAGAGCCTGTTGGGAGATGCGAGCAGTGTGTGGGCGGGCATTATCCTGCTGAAACAGAGCATTGGGCAGCCCCTGAATGTACGGGAGTGTCACCAGCCGCAGCACATGCTGCATGTAGCGGTGGGCATTTAACGTGCCTTGAATACGCACTAGAGGTGACGTGGAATCATACGCAATAGCGCCCCAAACCAAAATGCCGCGTTGTCTAGCGGTAGGGCGCTCCACAGTTACTGCCGGATTTGACCTTTCTCCACGCCGACGCCACACTCGTCTGCGGTGACTATCACTGACAGAACAGAAGCGTGACTCATCGGAGAACACGACGTTCCGCCATTCCCTCATCCAAGTCGCTCTAGCCCGGCACCATGCCAGGCGTGCACGTCTATGCTGTGGAGTCAATGGTAGTCTTCTGAGCGGACGCCGGGAGTGCAGGCCTCCTTCAACCAATCGACGGGAAATTGTTCTGGTCGATATTGGAACAGCCAGGGTGTCTTGCACATGCTGAAGAATGGCGGTTGACGTGGCGTGCGGGGCTGCCACCGCTTGGCGGCGGATGCGCCGATCCTCGCGTGCTGACGTCACTCGGGCTGCGCCTGGACCCCTCGCACGTGCCACATGTCCCTGCGCCAACCATCTTCGCCACAGGCGCTGCACCGTGGACACATCCCTATGGGTATCGGCTGCGATTTGACGAAGCGACCAACCTGCCCTTCTCAGCCCGATCACCATACCCCTCGTAAAGTCGTCTGTCTGCTGGAAATGCCTCCGTTGACGGCGGCCTGGCATTCTTAGCTATACACGTGTCCTGTGGCACAGGACAACACGTTCTACAATGACTGTCGGCTGAGAAATCGCGGTACGAAGTGGGCCATTCGCCAACGCCGTGTCCCATTTATCGTTCGCTACGTGCGCAGCACAGCGGCACATTTCACATCATGAGCATACCTCAGTGACGTCAGTCTACCCTGCAATTGGCATAAAGTTCTGACCACTCCTTCTTGGTGTTGCATTTCCTCTGTCAGTCAGTGTATATACGAATGTGAGAGTAGCTACCGTGACTCGGACGACGGCTTCGTTTTACTGCAAATTCAGATATCAAGTTCGACAGACATTGATGGTTAACATGAAACAGTTTTTCTAGATAGAGGTACCGACATACTCTGTAAGTATCCTCGTAATATATTTGCTCTTGTATAACTAATGTATACGAACACTGACAAGGTTTTTTTATAGTAAACATGATGTGTTGCAGCAACTTCTTCCCAAGACTATGGGTGGAGTCAACAGGAGAGAAAACGCTCAAGGTTCGCAAGGGGATCTGCTTCTCGGGGGCTGTTTACCGTACTGCAAATGCTGATGCTTTACGATGACGCCGTGGTGGAGGAGAAGATGAGAATCGGGTTTTGGTGGCCAGCGATGGTACAGAGTGGAATCCTATGAAGCCTGCAGAGTACGTGAAAGGACATCGAGCTCAAAAGAATGTGCTGAGAGAAATACAGGGTCCTACTGGATATGTCAAACGATCAGTACTGACCGGCAGCCCAGCAAGTGCCTGAAGGCTGATGATTGACAATTCTATTATAAAACATATAATCAAGTGCAAAGTTGAAGAAGCGAAAAGGCAGTTTGAAGGCACTAATTTTTCTTTTACTGCTGAGGAATTAGACGCTTTTATAGCGATGATGTATGCTAGAAGTGTCGCCGAAAAGAATAGCCTGGATCTTCGCACCTTGTGGGAGGAAGGTTGGGATGTGCCCTTATGCAAGATAGATTAATCAAAGAATATGTTTTGTTAAATTTTACGTTTCGTACGATTTGATGAAAAATTCACCCGCTCTCTGCGACTGCAAACTGATAAATTTGCCCTATGCTCGGCTGTGTGGAACAAATTCATTGAGAACTCAATTGCTTGCTATCGACCTGGGCCATTTATCACAGTTGACGAGCAACTCTTTCCCAGTAAAACTAGGTGCCCATTTACTCAGTTCATTGCGACTAAACCTGAAAAATATGGCCAATAATATTGGCTTTCTGTAGATAAAGAAAGTAAATATGTGGCAAATGGTTTCCCATATGTTGGCAGGGATGACTTTCGTCCTGGTGATGAACGTGTGCCATAGCATGTTGTTATTAAGCTAATGGGTCCATATTTGAACAAATGTCGTAATGTTACTATTGACAATTACTTTACATCTGTAAGGCTTGCCAAGAAGCTGAAAGAGAGAGGCAGTAGCCTCAAGGGCACAGTAAACCAAAGTAAGACGGGAAATTGCAGCTGAAGTCAAAACGATGAAAAATTAACTGTACTCAACAAAAGTCTAAAAGGAGGATGATATGACCCTAATTGTGTATCAAGGTAAGCGGGAGAAGAATGTGGTGCTTCTGAGCACACTCCACCCAGACGTAGACATCTCTGAAAATGTAAAGAAAACAAGTTCAACAGTGGAGTGTCATAACGGAACAAAGTATGGTGTTGATATAGTTGACCCGTAAATATTCTACCAGAACAGGGACAAAGCGGTGGCCTCTTCACTCTTTTCAGAAAACCCTAAGATCTAGCTGCAATAAATGCGTGTATCATTTACAAGGAAATAACATCAGAGAGAATAACAAGATCACTATATCTTCGGAAGTTAGCCAAAGAGTTTGCATGCGCTAACATAATCAGCCGAATAAGTGTCCCAAGAAAACAACCTGATGGTGAGATATTGACTAAGTACTGTCAAATCAAAGGCAGCTGAAATAAAAGTAGAAAAGTAGAAAAATGTCCCTCATGCAATAAAGCTGCCTGTGGTTCCTGCACTTGCTGCTGTACTAGAAAGTGCAACATTATTGAAAAGAGAGGTCTTTTCGAAACAAACTAACTAACTCAATTCATAACTTGGGACTGAACTTGGCAGTTCATTACACGCTCGGTTGTACACTGGTTTCCAGTCACTGATAGTCCCGCTTGCACGTAGCAGATATGATTCTGGTTTTGTATTGAACTGCTCAGATTTCATTCCTTTCAACAATGAAAATTAAAATGTGTAACAATGCTTACGAGTAGTTTTCGTTCCGCAGAAACTCGCAAACATTATTCATATTTTAACATTTACTGTATAAATATAATATGCAATATCTTTAAAAAAATATATTTTCATTGTGTGTTTGTTTGCACTATTTCTCCCAATTTTCCCGTAATTGTTACAACTTGGAAACTGTGTCCAATGAATTTCCAAGATCCGAGACCAACATGTAAAACAGAAAAAGCAAACAATCGCATTCATATAATATGAAGTGGCTTAAAATCAACCATGGAATCTAAATTACTCCCGTTGGACGTTAGAGGAAGGTTTTAAACCCCGGACGTTCTAGTGTTAATAGTGTTCTGGGTAAATATGGTGACGTTGCGAACAACCGAGCTCCAATGGACGACAGTGAAATTACGCTTGAGCAAGTTGGAAGGATGGTAAATAAATTATTTTGGCATAAAACAGCAGGAATAGGTAAATTAAGACCAGAAATGGTGAAATGTTTTAGGAAGGCAGAGATGAAACAGCTTCGTAAAGTAATTACTTTAGCATGGAATGTTAATAAAGTACCTTGTGATTGGATGAAAGCAGTAAGTGCACTTATAGGGAACAGGGAAGTTTGCAACAACTATCGTTTATTTCAGTATGCCATGCATGGATCAATGTTTGAAAGTAAGTTGGATGAAAACCAGTGTGGTTTCAGACCACAGAAGGAATGTCTTGACCAGATTTTCAGTATGCCTACGGTAAATGAAAAATGCTACGAGAGGAATAGACAGTTATGTTTGTGTTACGTCATGTTATGATCTAGAGAAGGCATATGACTGAGTTCCGAGGGAAAAGATGTACACCGAACTGGGGGACCATGGGATTAAGCGTAGATTATTAAAATCAATCAAATACATTTACGTTGACAGTTGGGCTGCAGTGATAATTGATTGTAGAGTGATTTCTTTGTTGAAGATACAAACATTGGTTTGACAAGGCTGTAGTCTTTCACCTTTGTTGTTCATATCATCTACTGAAGTATACTGAAATAAAAGTGGCAGGGACGGATTGTGTTAGGTGGAAAGTTAATAAGCAGTTTATCCTATGCCGACTATTTGATCTGAATAGCAGATTGAGCTGAAAGCCTGTAGTCTAATAGGTGCAGTGAGTATAATATGAAAATTAGACTCTCCAAGACTAAAGTGATTTTAGTAGTTGTGAATATAAAGCTGAAACTGGTAGATCATTTCAAGTATTTAGGATGGTAATATAGTAAGTGAGAATGAATCAAGGTGCTGCAATGCTAATACACTGAGCTCGCGGTGGGACTTTTTTTTGCCAATTGCTTCACGTCGCACCGACATAGATTACGCCTTATGGCGACGAAGGGGCGAGGAAAGTCCTAGGAGTGGGAAGGAAGCGGCCGTGGCTTTAATTAAGGTACATCCCCAGCATTTGCCTGGTGTGAAAATGGGAAACCATGGAAAACCATCTTCAGGGCTGTCGACAATTGGGTTCGAACCCACTATCTCGCGGATGCAAGCTCACATCTGCGCGACACTAACCGCACGACCAACTCGCCCGGTACGCAGTGGGAATAACCAGTATTATGTACGAAAGAAGTCGTCTCCCAGACGAAAGTAAATGTTCCAGCTTTGCTTTACTGGGATAAAAGTTGGGTGGTCTCAGGATATCTGTTAGAAGAAACAGACATGAAAGTATCGAGAATGATCGCTGGTACAAACAGTTGGGAATAATGGCAGGGGTTACTCTGGATGTGGATATAAAGGGTAAGTTAGGAATGAACTGAATTGAAGAAGGTATACACATAAACCGGCTTCAATGGCGGATCATATGAGGCGAGTGAAGTGAATAGTTTACATAGGTGAATAATTGTCTCGAGAGTGGAGGATAAAAGAAGTAGAGAGCAACCAAGGCGACGATGGTTATGCGCAGTTTCTAATGATTTAAGGATAACAGGTGTAGAACTAAACGAGGCTACGGAGGTACTTTGTAGTTACAAATAGAGAATTGTGGCGGAATTTCGTAAATTCACGGAGCTTTGCAGAGTATACGCTCAAAGGCATAGCTGTCTATAATGATGTATGTACGAATGTATGTATGTATGTATGTATGTATGTATGTATGTATGTATGTATGTATGTATGTATGTATGTATGTATGTATGTATGTATGTATGCATGTGCGTACTCAGTGGCGGAGTGATGTTCACGCAGCCTCGTGAGAAAATCCGAGGAGCTATCTGGTACAAGAAACAGCGGTCTCAGTCAAGAATTTCGGAAAGCTAGCAACGTCACACTCCAATATCTGCAGCCATCTGGCGGGACACTTTCCCTTTCGTCTTGGTAGAAGAATAACTGTTTTTGTTTGTTTTATATTTACTGTACGTCACACCGACACAGATGTCTTATGGTGACGTTGGGGTAGGAAAGTTCTAAGACTTGGAAGGAAGCGACCATCTGAAAGTGAAAAACCACGCAAATCCATCTTCAGGGCTGCAAACGGTGGTGTTCGAACCCACTATCTCCCGATTGCAGGCTGATAGCTACCTGACCCAACCCGCACAGCCACTTACTCGGTACTGGTGTGTTTGTTTTTGTTCCCATTCATACAGAATTTCTCTCGTTCTGCTTTACTACTGGTAGATAGACTGTAAATTTTCGAAAGTTGTTTATACGCCACATTCTGTATTCAATCAAAAACATGTAAATAATAGATATTATCCATATGATATACCGTGGAATGAAATGGCGTATGGCTTTTACGGGATTGTCCAAGGACATGTTCGGCTCGCCAAGTGCAGGTCTTTCGATTTGACCCCCGTAGGCGACCTGCGCGTCGTGATGAGTATGATATGATGATGAAGACGACACGTACACCCAGCCCCCGTGCAAGAGAAATTAGCCAATGGTGGTTAAAATCCACGACCCTGCCGGGAATTGAACCCGGGACTCCTGTGACCAAAGGCCAGCACGCTAACCAGTTTGCCATGGAGCCGGACATATACCAAATAATAGAGATTTTAAATGACAACACTTTGTATACTGTTTAAGCTCCTGTAAATCGATCTGAATGCACATACTTAGCATCGGCTTCAGAGATGTAGTTTATCTTAGCTATGGTCACGGTACTGATAAACACGTAAAAGTATAAGCTTGCTTTTGCTTTGGATTTAGTCTGCGTATGAACTGCAGGTAAAAGACAAGAAGTGTCGAGGAAAATAAACTAGCCAACCCATCTGTCATTAACTCAAAACGATTAAGAATAATTCAGACTATTTGTTGTAATGTGAATATACACTGAAGTGGACTTTATATTGCTAGGCCTTCGTTAAAATCACAAACCATTATACTTGCTGAATCAAATTCTTTCCTTAAACTTCCACAAATATGTCTATCTTCATTGAAAAAGCAGGCGCCCAGCATGCTTCTGCCTTGAACCCTCGACCTGTGCATAGAAAATGGAGCCGAGCAGCCCTCAATCGATCTTCTATTTTTATCGCTTCATCAGTCATTTGGTTCCGTTGCCTTGGGACATGCCTGAGAGCGCTCTAGCCTCGCTGCTCTAATATGTTAGCGTAACTTTCCTACTCGGAAGCAATATTAGAATCCCTGGGTGGGGGGAGGAGGTTGCGGAGGGAATAACAGATACTTGAGCAGCTTAGCTCGAGGCACAATGGGAAAGCACTTCCATTCGTCTACGGAATTCAGTATTTACACCATGATTGTATCTCTTTCCTCCAGCGCTTCACACATTATGAATTTAGGATGATTTTAGAAGATCTCACCTCTTCTATCACTCCAGATAGTACGAAAGGTGTGGGAGAGTATGAAGTGACTGTTTGCTTTTGTAAATCTTTACGGCGTTTTGAAACTAAAAGTCAGTATCAAGCCTATTAAAATGCGTAAGTTTTCGGAGACCACTTTGTCGCAAAGAAGTATGAAGAAGGATACGTTGTAATATACGAATATCCCTGTGTGCGTACGTGAGAACCAGTGAACCACTGTTGAATTCCGCTATTCGGCGCAATTTTACGAGATCTACCTCTTTAGCCACACGTCTTATGATTCATTTTGTATGCAATGTATGCACTTATGAAATGAAATGTCGTATGGCTCGCCAGGTGCAGGTCTTTCAATTTGACGCCCGTAGGTGACCTGAAATGATGATGAAGACAACACACACACCCAGCCCCCGTGCCATTGAAATTAACCAATTAAGGTTAAAATCCCCGACCCGGCCGGGAATCGAACCCGGGACCCTCTGAACCGAAGGCCAGTACGCTGACCGTTCAGCCAACGAGTCGGACTATGCATTTATGTATAAATTGAAGAATTCACTTACAACGTATATAGAGCAAATCAAGAGATTTCATTCTTCTTGTATTTTTAAATGTTACGAATTAGTTATTCTTTTGATATATATAGAGGGTCAGATTTTAGTTCTAAATCAATCCTTCTCTTTACACTTGTTTATTTTAGTGTATGATAACCAGGAAATGTGCGTGAAAATTAATTAGAGATAACAGTAGCATAGAACTAGCTGCAGGTTTTGTTCGGTTCAGTTCCATTTATGTATTATGGTGGAGACTAAGTCGGAAAATAATTTCTAGGATAGAAGAACAGAAGATCAATTGAGAGATACTTCATTTTCTATGCACAGGTCGAGGGTTCAAGGATATACATGTGTGGGATTCGGACCAGTATTCTACTTTCTCCCATGAGACTGAATTTATTGCATGCCAAACGAGAATTGAATTCAGGCCCATTAGGAGGGATGTAGCCTATAGACTACAAAGGTGGATGGTATAATTCTGATATTTTATAACCTAAAATAGAAAACCTGTAATATCTTTAATTCCACAATGTAATGTAATAAATTAGGATTAATAAACTGTATGCTAGCCACATAAAAAGAGGCTTGACGCCCCTGGGTGCCCTGAGCGTTTGTGAGGATGAAAACCTACCTAGGATGAAATCTAATGTTGAATGCATCGCGAATTCCCAGTTCCCGAGTCAGATTAAGAAACAAATGAAGGTTAGAAACCCAGACACGGCTGGTAATAGAACCCAGGATTCCTTGGACCAGACTAACCAGTCAACTACGTAAGATACTAAAATTCGTGTCCTCCATCTCACAGTACCGGAAATCGAACTCAGGTATTCAATGGCAGCTAATGGCGCTAACCGTTACTCTGCACAGGTGGACACTTGATGTAAAAGAATCATAGACTGAAGAAGTCTTAGAATCAGTTACAAACACAGGATTTTTCACGTACAAATGACCGAGCGAGTTGGATGCGCAGTTAGGGTCGCGAAGCTCTGAGCTTACATTCGGGAGATAATGGGTTCGAACTCCACTGTCGGCAGCCCTAAAGATGAATTTCCGTGGTTTCCCCATTTTCACACCAGGCAAATGCCCGGATTGTACCTTCATTAAGACCACGGTCGTTTCCTTCCCACGCCTAGCCGTTTCCTATACCATCGTCGCTATATGACTTATCTGTGTCGGTACAACGTAATGTGAATAATAATAATAATAATAATAATAATAATAATAATAATAATAATAATAATAATAATAATAATAATAATAATAATAATTCACGTACAGAGTCTTGTAGACCGAACGCTTCAGGGCATTACGATCTAAAATGAATATGTATGTGTAGGATGTTATGAAATTCCGTTCAGTAATGATAAGCCGTGATGGGGTGAAGACAATTGAAATGACAACAGGAAGCAAATAAACTAAGTCTCAATTTTTAAAATACATAATACAGTTTCGCAAAGATGTATAAACTGTATTTTCCGAATTTATCTCTGTGATCACCAGCTTGGTCTCCATTGTATTCCTATTTCCGAAGGACAATAGCAGTGTAGGAAGTGTCGTATTGTGTTCGTGCGAAATTCGTCCTCACGTTTTCGACAGACGTTTAATGATCGATAAATTCGAAAACATGGGTTTCACAACGTGACTGCAGTATACTGTAAGACGTCGTGCTAACTCCTTTCATTATACTGTTATGTTACTTAGGCAGCAGGCCTAATCTAAAACGGTATATGCCGCAGTTGAATATGGATAAACCGAGCAGGTGTCTGCGTGGTTAGTGTCACGTAGCTATCATCTTGCATTCTGGAGATATTGAGTGCGAACCCCACTGTCGGCAGCCCTGAAGATGGTTTTCCACGGTTTCCCATGTTCACACCAGGCAAACGCTGTGGCTGTACCTTAATTTCAAGGTAACGGACACTTCCTTCCCACGTCTAACCCTTTCCTATCCCATCGTCACCATAAGGCCTCTCTGTGTAGGTGCGACGTAAAGCCAATTGTAAAATAATAACAATTATGGATAAGAATTGCGAGGTAAATTTTTGGTTCTTATCCTCAATTTAAATGTCCTGATCCTCTCTATTACAGCCCATGATTATTGAACGGTACGTTTTGTACACACTGTATATGTATAAGGCTTGCCCAAATGAAACTGAGACTTTAGTACCAGCATCGTTATTCGAATTAAGAGAACATTGTGCTTGCGTCAGTGGATGACTACGTATGTCAGGAACCATTCTGGTGTCGTTGGAATTTGTTAGTGTGCTGTTTGTACGCGACGAAGCGAAATAATTAGGTACTGATTTACTATTATTTCGTCAAAAATTACCCAGCGTCGGTTATTGAATTTATGGTGGCAGGCGGTGTTGGCAATTTCATAATCGACAAATAAGGATGTTCCAAAACGAGGTCTTACTCAGTGGACGGCCTGGCGAGAGAATAAAACCAAGAGCAACGGTCAAGGGATGCCGGTTCGTAAGCAATGATGAGTCCAAGTCACCGTTGAAGAATAGTTCCGCCGTCAAGCACGGACATCGTTCACTTCAGGTATCCGTCATCACATGGACCGCTGGGACAATGCTTGAGCAAACAGGGTGACTATGTTTACAATTTTCTTTACATTCCACCAAAACACACAGGTCTTATTGCGGCGATGGGATAGGAAAGGGGTAGGAGTGAGAAGAAAGTAGCCGTGGCCTTAATTTGGGTACAGCCCAAGCATTTGCCTGGTGTGAAAAGAGGAAACAACGACAAACCATCTTCAGGGCTGCCGACAATTGGGTTCTAACCCACCATCTCCCGAATGCAGGCTCACAGCTGCGCGTCCCTAATCGTACGGCCAACTCGCTCGGTATGTGATTATATTTGGACAGATATATCACGCACTCACCACTATTTACTTCCTGTATGTTCACGTGTTCCAAACAATAAAGTCGGGCTGATTGGTTCACATGGTTAAGGCGCTGGTTTTCTGAGCCCATGTTGGCAGGTTCGATCGTGGCTCAGTCCCGTGGAATTTGAAGGTACTCAAATACGTTAGTCCCGTGTCGGTAGATTTACCGGCACGTAAAAGAAAGCCACGGGACAAAATTCCGACGCCTCGGCGTCTTCAAAAACCGTAAACTATTTAGCGGGGCGTAACACTAATAACATTTTTATTATCCAAACACTAAATCATTACAGACAGTAACAGAAATCTTTGTCATTTGGTCAACTCTTTTTCGTACGTATTCGTATATCACAGGTGTTCCGACCCCATGTAACTGGTGAAAAACCAGGATAGAGGGAAACTACGCGTATTATGGGCACATTGTAATGTAAAAGTGAAGTTTTTGGGAGAAAAACTTGCGATAGTACTGCATGAAATATAACTGAAGATATTTCGTCAGCGGCTAATTAGCGTTCACGACAGTTAGTATTTTGAACCACGCAGTTTAACTTTTAATCAAGGAATCGTATTACAGGTATAGTATTATATGTATGCATTGAACCCTTTCTGGCCTGGGGTACAATGCAACCAGGTAAGGTAAAGCCAAGTATATCCTTGACAACAGATGTGGCAAACCCCAATGCATGTGCAGGATTCGAACGCACACTTATTGGCACTTCTTATCTTGATTACTGGCATTCCCAGTGGTGGTTTATTTGAGTCTAGAATCTTATACCTAGCTCATGGGTTTAAGGGAAGCGAGGAATATTCAGGAAGCTCTATGATGTGGCAAATGAAATTCTCGTAGAATGGGCAAACTAACATTTACTGACATTGGTGACAAATAAATGGCATAGAAAGAAATATAACATTAATTCATACTCGTTGGCTGAATGGTCAGCGTACTGGCCTTCGATTCACAGGGTCCTGGATTCGATTCCCGGCTAGATCGGGGAATTTAACCTCCATTGGTTAATTCCAATGGTTCGGGGGCTGGGTGTTTGTGCTGACCCGAACATTCCTGCAACTAACACACCACATATAACACTATCCTTTACCACAATAATACGCAGTTACACATGGCAGATGCCGCCCACACTCATTGGAGGGTCTGCCTTACAAGGGCTGCACCCGGCTAGAAATAGCCACACGAAATTATATTGTTAACTCATACATGTGTTTATATAGGTCATTAGGACCATATTCCGGAGTACTTGACCCTCCGAATAAAATCACTCGAATTACGAGATGATTTCGAATTAGTTTCAGAGAAGTACATCCCCATTAATAATCTAGTAAAATATCGTAATTACGAATGTGTCAGCGAACTCTATACTACATTCCCATCGACACTGGCAACAAAGTTATACATAAACAAGAATAATAATTGAAGGTATTTGAGTGGTTAATGCCCACCTACTATTTACACCAAAAACAAAATAAAAATGTAAAATTATACACTTCAATAGAACGAGGCAATCCTTGGACCCTGAAAAATTTGAACCCAGAATCATTACTTGAGCGAGGCCAGAAATTGCTCATAATAAACAAAAACACGCTTATCACCAAAACAATAAACAACAAATTAATGAAAGCCTTGGTCACTAGTTCATGTTACTGATACGGCACAGTATAATATGATTTCTGCTTTCCAATAGGAGTATATCAGCGTTGTCAAAAACTACCATTGGTGAATTTCAATCTCCTTTTGCCACGAGCCTTCGTGTCCCGCAAAGTGAACGTCAGAGCGCTCGCCACGCCAGTTTTAAGACGACGGCGACTGGACGTTGACACTGTGTGAATATTGGCTTCATGTTTTGATTTTAAACACGAACGGGAACATGATTTGCGTTTTATTATTGTTCTAATAATAATAATAATAATAATAATAATAATAATAATAATAATAATAATAATAATAATAATAATAATAATAATAATAATAATAATAATAATGTAAGCCATACCCTCTGTTTTCGCGACATTACAACGCAAAAATAAATGTTATTACTTCTATTTTATAATTACTATTTTTATTAAAATACAACTTAAGCTTAAACATATCAGATAATAGCTTTCGCCCTGTATCTCTTTGTACTATGACTGCACTTATTGAATAAAGGCGTTTCAACGAGAGTAAAATTTTACATTTGTGCATAGCCTTGTGCTCGCTGAACCTACTCTATTGTTTGTGCCATCTGCCCTGAAGGTTCTCGCTTGCACTCTATGCATTCTGGTGCATTTGAGCTTGCCATAGCTGCTGTACATGATGTACATAGAACATCAACCTGCTCCAACACGTCCGAAGAACGTAATAGTACTTCAACGGACCGTGGAACCTTCAACTATTGGATGTACCGTTTGTTCACTCTTTCATATTTAAAGTGGGACATTCCTATATAGGGAAGCCTCCGTGGCTCAGACGGCAGCGCGTCGGCCTCTCACCGCTGGATACTGTGGTTCAAATCCCGGTCACTCCACGTGAGACTTGTGCTGGACAAAGCGGAGGCGGGACAGGTTTTTCTCCGGGTACTGCGGTTTTCCCTGTCATCTTTCATTCCAGAAACACTCTCCATTCTCATTTCATAGCATCTATCAGTCATTAATAAAAATCACTTTGGGAGTGGCGACCCCATCGTACTAACAGCCTATATATGATTCATTCATTTCATTCCTGACCCGGTCAATGACTGGAAAACCGGTTGTAGGTTTTCATTTTCATTCCTATATAGCTTCTGTGGCAACAATTTTTTAACTTCTTCACTAGAAAATAAATCCGTGGCATTATTCAAATTGAATTCTCTATCCCAGTTTTCTGCGTATTACATATCCATGTCAAATGCATACGAAATTTGAGTACGACAACATACAACACATATGTCTCTGATCTATATCGTATCATGTCAGATTATGTCAAATCTATTCACATTTTACAGCTGAATGCCACTTTACTAATTAGATATGAATTTGTAACTGAGCCTCAGTTAAACTCCGGTTAAAATTCGAACATTGAATGTCGGATATGCGAATAATAATTCAGTTAAAAGTCACTGGCTGTAAGAGTATTTTCCTCTGATCAAGTTACCGTAATACAATTAGTTTATCTCGGATCTTTTTATTGAAATGTGTGAATATTTTGCGGAAACTCCTCATCTGCAGGCCGTAACTGACAGGCAGTTCCTACTTCTCCAGTCACCCGCAGATATTACTTCAACTCACCTTATGTTCAACGTCATCGCTCAGTAGATAAGCCTACTTAGTAACCTCCGTCTTATTCAACGAAAATATACATGAATACATGTAGAGTACGTCGAAATAATTAGACAAACGTACTGAATGAAGTACAGCACTTAAGATGGCAGACATATAATGTAAGACGATGTCGTACGGTAGTGAACTTGTGTCCCCAGTCTGTGTTGTATAGTCACCAGCGCGATTGGATCCCCAGCCAGCATCAAAGCAGACAATGCCCACTTTTCAACATTGTAGGACGGCCCCCTAAATCATGAGGGTCGGCTTTCTCGAAACAAGCGTTGTTGCCAAGTATCTTTACACCTATACAATGACTTAGGTGTATCCTAGAAAGAAAAGCAGTACCCGGGTATTTTAGTTATATTCGGTGCTAGGTTCTTACGTAACAGTGTTTAAGTCCATTTGTCTTCGTGGTGTAGGGATAACAAGCCTGCCTCTCACCTGCAGGCCCTGGGTTTGGTTGCCTCCAAGATTAGGGATGTTTCTGTATATAGGATATATTTATCATCTACAGGGTAATAGATGATGTAATAGAAATTTAAATAACTGGATTAAGAGAAAAAATATGCATACGCACAAATATAAGTCGTCACAGATTTTCTACAGATATGATGCATGATCTGAGGGCTGGTTCGAAGTCCACTCAGGCTATTTGAGACACATTGACACATCTGACGGTGAGAAAGTGTACCCTGTCTAGAAAGCCAAGATAACGGCCGAGAGTATTCGTGGCGTTGACCACGTGTCTACTCGCAATCATCAAGTGTTCGGACTGAGCAGCGGTCGTTTGGTACAGCAAGGCTCATCAGGGCTGCCCCATCTCCCCCTAACCAACCTACACAGCCCCCACCCCCATCATCCGAACCCCCAACTCCCAACATAGCCTCCAGGACTACCCAGACCAAAAATAGACGCAGTAAAACCTGCCAAAAAGTCTATCCCCCCAACTTGGTCACCCAGTCTCCGACCACTCCCCTCCGCCTTCAAACGTCTTTAATCATCCAGTGCTATAATTGCTTGAAGCTACATCACACTTGCTGCTACATGAAAGGAATCATATCGCTGCAATAGGTGCAGTGGTCACCACCGCAACTCAGATTGTAAGGTGCCTCGGGACCAGGCGAAGTGTGCGAACTGCCTTGGCAGTCACGCCGTTTCGTTTCCTGGATGCCCCTTTATCAAACGGGCAATTAGGGCCCATTACAAGCACGTAAGACATCTGAACTCTTTCAAGCACCCCCCTCCTCTCCTAAACCACACTACCTCGACCCTTAACCCACCCTTCTACCAACTCGTTCTAGACTCTTCCAGCCTCCTCCACTTACCTCTTAACATACTTTCTCCCCATCTTCCATTTCAAGCACTCGCCATGTCCAACAGACAACTCTTAATGCATTAACCCGCCACCCAAGTTTCAATCCCGCCAGGATTCACCGCCCTGCAGACTTTCCTCCCAGTACACCCTCTTCTTTCCCCACTCAAATCACTACCAACTCTTCTGACAGTTAAGCAACACTGGACATTGTCATCTGCTGGATGGGTGACCATCTCCCTCGCCCTGCTCACACAGGCTTTAAGCCATCATGAATAATCAACCTACTCCCATAATCGGGTAATTATGATTCCCTTGGACTCCGTCACCAGTGCCCCAAGGCCACCTTATCTCACATTCCGGGGTGCAGGTCACATTCTGGCCAGACTCATTTTCTTCCTAGGTACTACCACCTGTCATAACCATTTTGTTCCAAACCCAAATTGCCGAAAGCAGCACTTAAGGCCCACAAGGCCGAAGGGCTATAATCGCTCAGAGGATCTGGGCTCCGCCCACATATCCGTTGAGGCGCATGGTCTACTACCATGGAGTTTGTTTGTGTCTTTGTTATACTGCGTCTTGAAACCAAATACGCGGAAGGTGAGCAGTCAGGGGCGAGCTTGGTAAGAGCCAGCTACTAGCAACCCAGTCACGCACCGTTAATGGTTTTTAAGGGGGTTAAGGGCGGCCAAAATCAAGTGCTCCGCTACAACTCGAAGGCTGACGGCTGGGGACCCACTGGACTTGATGGCTGTACCGTCTGGGGTATGCGATCGGTTGACAAGCAAATGGATGTAAAGGAGTTTGAACAAGACATGATTATTCATACCTGAAGGTGTTAACATTAGCTACCTGCACATTGATTGAATTTTTCGAGGATAAATATGTTCAAATAATCCATTAGTAAGGCACTTTTCGGGTGTAAAGGAAAGGTAGATGAAAGGGGACGAGGGACAGATTGTGCAGGTTTGAAAAAAAAGAGCTACAACTTCTTCAATGTCAGCTGATTAACCTCGTGTTTATCAGAACATGCCACTCGTTGAACGTAAGCATGAATACGTTGTGTCAAAAAATAGCCACGAACAACAATAGTCGACTGCAGTTTGACAAGTACCGTTGCAACTTGGCTGTTCGTTAGTTGGAACAGGATGTAAAAGCAGCTCACGGTGCTAGAGCTCTCATCGTCCTTGGCCTACCAAGCGATTATTGCCCAGATCTAATGTGGTCAGTGTGACGAATCTTCACGCCCGTTATTTTTGGCTTTGTAAACCGGGGAATTAGAGTGAATGGTTGGATGTATCACGGTTTTCATTATAAAGCTACGAGAGGCTTCGAGTGTGGCGATGACAACACCGCGTACCTTTGCTGACAAAATAGTGATCAGCTGGTCATATCCAAGCCCCCACCCCCAGACAAGCATTATCTACCGAAAGGTACGGATACATTTTCATACAGATTTTTTTGATA
The DNA here is from genome assembly GCF_040414725.1 of Anabrus simplex. Lineage (NCBI taxonomy): Eukaryota > Metazoa > Arthropoda > Insecta > Orthoptera > Tettigoniidae > Anabrus > Anabrus simplex. The sequence goes on from NC_090266.1 coordinate 1,092,672,353, forward strand.
GTTAGTACACAGAGTTTTACCTACACTTTTCAAGTGCACTTCTTCGTCCTTAACACGTTGCTGGTCGACAAGTGAGCGCAGCGCTGCCCTGATTTATTGTATTTGTCTGTATGGTCCTGTTTATCATTTTATTTAATTTTTGGTTAGCTGGTTGGGGATAATGTAGGGAGGTACGAATTTAATTTTAGCTTCATGTAATATCATATACTACGATGATTTCTTCTTACATACAAGGAAATACAGCAATTACACTGACTTACAGCAGATATCTGACATGATATTTAGTGATTCTAGTGCAGCTTATCAAGTTAGTTTCAAATCTGAAAACTGTTTTGCTCTATCATATCAGGTTTTGGAGATGTTGACAAAGTTTTAATTTTTCATGGAACAGCGTTTTCATTGTTTTTCGTTTGCTTCTTTTTTTATTGTCATTGACAACGGACATTGTGGCGACCAGAAGTTGCATAAATTCACCAAATCTGTTTTGCTGCGTTCACGGCTTTGTAACAGACAAACGAAGTATGTGCCATGTGGTGCACTTGCACTAATCTTAGCTAAAGTCATATAGATTTATCTCCATATAGCAATTAGTGCTCTAGTAAAACTTCTGTTTAGGCGTTGTTTTCCTGGATATAATGTTAAACATATGTAAATGGTTGATGTCGTATATCTCAAGAATGTTGGATGGTAGAAACAAATGGTTTGCATATTCTGAATCAACATGTTCCAGTTGTCTTAGAACTTGTGCTGGATACAAAGTTATCCGCCGAAAGTAATTTTTGTTGATCAGTGTTACCCATAAAAATTGCATTAAGTAAGAAAATTCAGAATAATACATTAACTCATATGAAGGAATTATCACTCTAACACACATTTGCAAACCTGTCTCTACATTAGAAACACCACATGACAAGGATTAAGTAGGACCGTAACCACCATGGAGCCTCATTTTAAGAATTTTTCGTGACAGGGATGACAAAGTATTGCATTGTTCACCGCAGATTTAAACCTCCCATTTATCACACCTTGAGGTAGTTTTGCGGTTCTTTCTCTTAGGACAGAATGCACATTTCACCCCGTCTCTGGTTTGAAGTTGCTTTGGAGTTCTTCGTTCCTGTACAAGTCCGAGGCACTTCGTTATTCTGATCTGCAAATTAGCATGAATGCCGTGCACTGATGCCTTTGCAATCACAATAGGGCTTCGTAAGCTCCATTGCCGAACGTTTCAGGAACTTCCTTTGGATCATTTGTTCCTCAGTATTTCACCTAAGATGACTTGGGCATTAATACCAGCAGTATCAATCGCAGTGAAGAAAGATACGTAGGGGCCATCTGTAGCACACACTGACAACAGTAGATAGCGATTTCATCTAATTATTTTTCATCTTATCCATCTTATTCCATACAGTTTTACTCCTGCGTACTGAGAACCAGGAATATTTCCAATAATAGAAGCCTCAGCGACAACAGGATCGGATCCCGTAAGATGAAGGTCATCTCCCGAAGTTTCTGATGGCTCATCCAAATCAGAATATTCATATACCTCTAATTCTGCGAGTAACGCGAAGTCCACTTCGAATTGCCACTGTCTTCCAACAAATCTCCGATAAAATTATATCTATCCATTGTTTAAATTTACTTTTGACATCAAAATACCAGTACGAATGAAAACTTTAATCACACCGCCGGTCGACATGTGAGCACGGGGCCCACTCTTACAGTGGTATCGTACTCCAACTGAAGGCCATGCTGCACTTGGCTCTGTATCCGTTCCACTCCTAACACTTTTTCGGAACCTAAAGGGGTGCCCAAAGTGTGCGCATAATTTGTTCACGAAGGGAGATGAAATAAATTTGGGAGTAACGGCTGCGCTCCAGTGTCGACTAGCGGCGGGTTAAGAACAAATTGTTTAAATGAAAGTAGTCGCCGCGAATTTCTTTGAACGCTACTAGTCACCCTACTAACATAATGAAATACCCTACATACATTAATTAGCAAAGTGCATATTGAACTTTCTTTCAATTAAAGAGTAAGAAAGGAACTACTTTATTACGAAAATATTTAAGCGTGATCAAATGAGGTAGGAAGAATTTTTAAACTTCAATTTAGAGACTACTTTTAGTCGTTTTATCGTATTTATTAAAAACATAATATTACCCTGCCAGTAGTTCACGAAACATTCGAAAATGTAAAACCAAACCAAACCAAACCCCATCGCACTACAGCCCTTGAAGGGCTTCGGCCTACCAAGCGATCGCTGCTCAGCCCGAAGGCCTGCAGATTACGAGGTGTCGTGTGGTCAGCACGACGAATCCTCTCGGCAGTTATTCTTGGCTTTCTAGACCGGGGCCGCCATATCACCGTCAGGTAGCTCCTCAATTCTAATCACGTAGGCTGAGTGGACCTCGAACCAGCCCTCAGGTCTAGGTAAAAATCCCTGGAATCGAACCCGGGGCCTTCGGGTAAGAGGCAGGCACGCTACCCCTACACCACGGGGCCGGCTTCGAAAATGTAAAGGCCGGAAATTTCGAACAAAGTTATTTTTCAGTATGTATTATTATTAACAGGCCTACCTTTAAATTTTGTGAGCACGTAAAACTTCCATTCATCAACTAAGTCATTATTATATACCCACTCGGTACACAATGAAAGAAAGAATTTCTAATTCACAAGTTAAAATTTACAGACACCATGCTTACAACAATTTTTCACAAAAGGATGTATCTTTCCTCCTTTTTTTGACACAACACCTCGGACCAATCACCGGCATACAGTGACATAATCCAAAAACGCATTAGCCAAGAACAAGGCATACAACCAGAACAAGAACATGACAAGACTACATCATTACGAAAATATATAAGCGTGATAACATGAGGCAGGAAGTAAATTTTTTTAAACTTCACTTTAGAGGCTACTTTTAGTTGTTTTATCGTATTTCTGAAAAACATAATATTACCGCGTCAATAGTTCACGAAACTTTCAAAAAGTTAAACGCTAGAAATTTCGAACAAAGTTATTATTCAGTATGTATACCCCTACAACCAAGCACTGAATAACAAACCTAATACCGCTGTCACAACAACCATACTTAGTATTTAAGTACTGGAGACGTAATGAATGGGTTTTCTCGCAAAGTAGTTTACCTGATATGTCGGTTTCAATGATGAAATTTGTCATTATTTTATTTATCGTATACCGAGAGGAATGGCCGCTCGCGTAACGCGCTACGGATATAGAGCCAAGTTCTTCATTCAGGAGACGAGTGGGTTCCAACCCCACTGTCGGCTGTCCTGAGAATGAGTTCCTACGGTTTCCCACACTCACTTCTAGAAAAATGTCATGGCAGTTCCTGTTCATAGCCCACAGCTATTTCATTTCATTTCATTCACGATCATTCATTTTATTTTCCGTAGCTCCTCAACTGAGGTTGGTGTTAGGAGGGGCATCCGATCGTAAAAGCGTGTCATATAATTTTATCTTACCGCATCCCCTATCCCGTATCGGGAAAAGATGCTAAGGGGTAGACACATATTTTACTTTCGTATGCTAAATATACATATGGAAGTACTGTAATTACAGTTTAAGTCTAAAATTTTGACTATGTACGCATAATTTACGAACGTAACGAAAACATATTTCTACAATCTATTTCTTAAAAAATTGTATACCAGTTTAGCTTGGAAACTAGAAAGTATATTCTCGGATAAAAATTTAAGAGTACCAAAATTTTCGGGAAAAAGGAAAGACATACAATCAAACAATCTAAGTCGATATCATCGGGATGTGCAAACGACATAACTTGTTTGAGAATGCTGTAAAGGTTGGATTGAAGAGAAGATAATGGCTGAAGTGAAAAATCTTTTTTCTTTTCAATCTGCGTTACGTCGCACAGACACAGATGGGTCTTATGGTGACGATGAGATAGGGAAGGGCTAGGTATGGGAAGGAAGTGACCGTGGCCTTAATTAAGGTATAGCCCAATCATTTGCCGGGAAACCATCTTTAGAGCTGTCGAGAGTGGGGTTCGAACCCATTATGTCCCGAATGCAAGTGACGGATGGTATTCACTTTAGCTTCATGTCTCATGATTTCTAAATGCGTTTTAACAATTGAAAACCGTTATGGGTTATTATTTCCTCCTCTTGCGAGGGAAGAACCATACGAATTGTCAGCTTAAAAGCGAATGTGTGCCCTTTCATCTCGCCTTGATTTCAAGCTGTGCTGTTCTAACGAAAGTGCAGCGACGATCTCCAGAGAAGAGGCTTGTAAGATGAAATAAAGCACCCGTATTTCTCTTATACCTCCGAGAATTGTTAAGTAAATCCAACTAGAGGAAGATGCTCCCTCACCTTCAGTGGGATTTGTACTCCTTACTTAGTGGGAATCCTTCTCCAAACGTATCGCACTGTCTCGCTTGATCTCCATTCCAAAGTTCCTTCAAGACAACGCAAGAGGATTTACCACCACTTAGGTTACTACCAGTTCTATTGTAAACCCACAAGCCATTCTTGGTTCTCAACAGAATGCTCCACTGAACACTTGAAGGGAATTTCATTACGAGCGCTGTGCCAGCTAATAACGTCTTGAGGTTAGGATGTTATACAAATATATCCTACGCCTGTATTTATTATCTGATTATATGTTTCATAAAGCTTTGTGTTACAAAAAAATTCTTTCTAAAGGAATTCCACTTAACTTGACAGATGCTTACTTCGCAACATTTTTAAATGAGGTACTCAAATACTGTTTGCTCTTTCGAGAACGTTCACATGTATTTCTTTCCTCTTCTGCATGAGGGTTATTAGAAAGGAATAGTGACTTGGGTTTCCGGATTGCGTGTTGGAATATGCGAGCTAGTATTTATCTTACAAAATCTCAATTTACTTCTCATGAGCACATTGGTGTTGAAATTGCAAATTCCTTCCTCTAATCGAACCATTCGGGGGGGTTTATTGATATTTAATGAAAAATTGTGATTTTCAGATCCTCAGATGTCAATAACATTTACAGTAGGCCAGAAATTTCGTGGCAGAAACAGTCTTAGGGAGATTACACTAATGAAATCGTAGGCCTTCATATTATTATTATTATTATTATTATTATTATTATTATTATTATTATTATTATTATTATTATTATTATTATTATTCGCATGTGCTTGGCAGTTGAGGGATATCCCAATGACTCTTTCTGATTATAGTATTGTAGCAATAAAAGTAAATGAACAAATATATCACATCACAAATTATTACAACAAACTCTACCATGTAACCAAAATATTACAGGAAATTATATCAGAGCAAGACATTTTATGACAACAACAGAAGAGGACAACTAAATAAATACATTGAAACAAGGAAAAAATATACCCACAACAAAAAATACTTAAGAGTATTATAACGCACAAATTACAAGCAATGACGTAGGAATTCATATGTGGGTAAACACTATTAGACCATTTTCTATTTTTTAAATTGTATTTCATTGTTTTCTATTATTTTAATGGATGTATACTCCTGATACGAATGAATAAATGACGCATGATTTAGAAGAGACTAGAAACACGTTATAGTACACGTACAATAAAGGATAAAATGTCGGGTTGCATGGGTAATACTTGGCCGCCAGATCAACACCGACGGGCTGAATTTCTTTTAGAGACCGATGAACTTATGTTTGACACCTAAAAACAACATTCCTTATAATAATAATAATAATAATAATAATAATAATAATAATAATAATAATAATAATAATAATAATCGTCATAATGAATTCAAGTTAACTGACCGAGTTGGTCGTGTGGTTAGGGGAGCGCAGCTATGAGCTTGCATTCGGGAGATAGTGGGTTCGAGCCGCACTTTCGGCAGGCCTCAACATGCTTTTCTGTGGTTCCACATTTTCAAACCAGGCAAATGATGGGGATATGCCCTAACTAAGGCCACGGCCGCTTCCTTCCGATTCCTAACCCCTTCATCTCTAATCGTCGCCATAAGACCTATCTGTGTTGGTGCGTCGTAAAGATAAATCTGAATATATATGTATATCGTTAAGGATTATAAGTGAGTTAAAATATATTTCGATGTTGTATATTTCCTGCCTTCATTAAATATTAGAATGAAGGGTTATTTTCCTGAGACCGAGCTCGATAGCTGCCGTCGTTTAAGTGAGGGCAATATCCAGTAATCGGGAGATAGTGGTTTCGAGCCCCACTGTCGGCAGCCCTGAAAATGGTTTTCCGTGGTTTCCCATTTTTACAGCAGGCAAATGCCGGGGCTGTACCTTAATTAAGGCCACGGCCGCTACCTTCCACTTCCTAGGCCTTTCCTAACCCATCGTCGGCATAAGACGTATCTGTGTCGGTGCGACGTAAAGCAAATAGAAAAAAAAAATTTAAAAAAATCCTGAGAATTGACAAGAGTTTCATTATCTGTTGTTACACAATTTATTCCTACAAACTACCGAATTAAGAGTCTCTTCACTTACACGCTGAAGGAAACCTATTCCATCAATTTCTCTCTCATTGTCGGTTAAAGCTTGTTCACCAGTTTGGCAATCTCATAAATAACCCGAAAATATATCAGTTTTATGGCACAAGCTGATTACTTACACGTGCAGTTGGTAAAATTCAAGGTCCAGGAAATTTATTCCAGTTCTCTTCGTTTATAATGTGGGTAAACAGATTTAATGTAGCGTGAGTGCATAAAACGATGTGATTTTATGAAATCGGATTTAATTAACCAGTAAATGCTTTTGAATATTAATCTGCAAACTAAATGTATTAATGAGGAATCAGTTGTATATATGGCTATGGTAAAGAGTGAGAGTTCGTTCTACGAGACCATAATTTATTCTTTCTAGGCCAGCCGATATCCGGAGTCCAGCTGCGTTATCATGTTGAGTATTTGAAACTTTATACTGTACCTCTACGTGTGTCTCCACTTCCCTTTGTTGTGATCCACAAACCACAAAACGATTGAAGCATCCAGTATGAAAAAAACCCATCTCCATAACATACTGTTTGTCAAAAGGAGTCTCTCTCTCTCTCTCTCTCTCTCTCTCTCTCTCTCTCTCATACACACGAGACTGATGAAAAACTTTTACTGAAGGATGTTACGTATGGCTATTTACCAGTGTACGGGATGCTATTTTTGAGCACATTGTCATATCACGAAAATATAACTTATAAGTTTTCCAGTCTACCGAAACACGAAATGTAACATTTGGAACACTCTATAACATACCTGTAAAAACTGTATTAATAATAGAATGACAAGTTTCGTTCTACCATAAGTTAACGTCTTCAGATTCAGTGAATATGTGTAATATTGTGAAAGTTGCCTAAACTTGTCGATGATCGTGAATGGGTGGTATTATGAAAAAGTGTGACAAATTATAAGATATGAATGTTGAATTCCGTTAACATGCCATTCTGATGATAATAATAATTTTGAGAGGCACTGTTTATAGTGTTCTAAGTGTTATATTACGTGCTTTTCCAGACTGGAAAAAACATACAAGTTATATTAAATGAGTCGACACTGAAAATTTTGGTTTATTTCTGAATAAAATGTTACGAAAAGCAGTGCAGTATGTCAGTAACTCTGAAGATGGATTGTTTTGACACTTGGTTTCATTTCAATAACCGATTGAAACATGTAACTATCCTCTTATTGATACTACTCTTTTCCTGTAATACAAAATAGGAAATTGTTATCAAGGCACTAAATTAGCCTTTCTGTGGCGTTTATACATGAGTAATTTTCATTGACACTACGGGTCTCGTGTGTTTCTTCTGTTAGGTAACCTATAACAACTTAGGTTTCTACTGTCAAATACCAAATTTAGCTGATTTGACCGATTGATTGTCCTCGTAAAGCGGCTGAATATGAAAATTGATTTCCTTCTTCTCCTTCTGAATGCAGCAAAACTCCCACTCAGATGTTGCTGTTAGTTAGTTAGACTGATCATTATTAGTATTCCAATGGAGCAGTAAGAGCACAAAGCCACATCAGGCCTCACGAAATCCCATGATGTGATCCCTCTCAGACAGCTATAATTGCCGATCAAGAACACCTAACAGTCTTGGAGGCATGACAATAGCTTGACTGCCACAAACGTAAATAGCATAGAACCATTCGGACGCATAGGATACTGTCTGGTGCGTGGCTGGACGAATTGAAGTGTACCACGTCATCTGTTCGCCGATGTCCTTGAAACATTCGTAAGTTTATGTGCAATCCTCCATATGCAACTTTCGTATCCACGTCCTATTGAACATCAGCCTTTGGCGTGTTGTAATTATTTCCCACATATGTATATAGGTGAGTGTTTTCCTATTGTTATATAAACGAACTGTATATAATAACAATATACAACTTTATAAGAACTTTACAATAATTCGTGAGCCTATACCTTGGGGGATTATCGATGATTCTACTTTGAAATTACATCTTTAGTTGTAGAAATGTTAGTAAACGAGGTAGTTAATGAGACTAGCCAGCGGATAACAGGAGGCACTTGGGGTAGAGGCAGGAGCTACGCGGGCTCAGCTGTTCTTCTCTGACGGAGCATAGAGCAATTAAGACACCAAATCTAATCAACGAGGGATTGAAAGCGGAATGGATGACATCAACCAAGGGTGTAAGTCTGTCTGACAAGAAGAGGGTGATGGGGAAACTTTATCTCAATCAAATGTCACCAAACATCCCGCTGTAATTCGTTAGTGCATCCGCTTCGATAGCCATAACTTACACACCTGAAACATGATATACCTGGATGCCAGGGATCCGAAATTAAGTTGTTCTATTGAAAGCCAGCCAGCTATTCTCACTGTGGTTTTCCCTGCAAGATTACTCTGCACTCTTTCTATGAATGTGCGAGCCAAATATCTTATGTCATGTTTGGGATATCAAAATAAGAAACTACCTCTCCAAATCTGCAGAATTTATACAGACGTATGTTTGACATCTACCTCAGTGTAGAAAATATTAAGGCCAAGCAAGTAATATCAGGATATGATAGCTGGCTGATATTCATGATGCTTCATTCAAGTTCTTCGTAAAAGTGGTTTAAAACGATGGGCACCATTCGATATCACGTAAAGACAGGGTGATGCTGTACCTTAGAATCGTAGCGTCGTAATAAAGTAGGTGTAGTCTACGGGTGGTTGATTATTGCCTGAATTTATCTCGCGACAGTATTGTACCTGTTTACAGCAACCTAGGTCGATTCAGCGACTACCTCAGGTATTAACGTATCACTTACAGGTAGAAATCTGATCACGCTACACGCTTCATATTTTAGCGCCAACTCCATCATTTTACAATAATTGACGTTGAACAGTATGACTGATCTGGAGTACGCTGTCCGGCTGTGTGGCAAAGTGGTGGTGTACAGTTCATGCAATAAGTCGCGAGCACACGGCTCCGCAGTTAAGGGATGGATGAGGAGGAGAAGATTAGTGTGCACGTTTACATTCACTACTTTTCTTCTAAGGTACGTTCTTGAGACCGAGATCATTCTATTACGAGCCCAAATTAGTTTCAAATTCGCAATAATTCGGAAACTGGATCAGCTGTTCACCCCTTTGCCATTGTGAAAGGAGTTGCCAAGATTAGACGCATTTCACGCTCCTAGTGTGAAGCTAACGTAATTATTAAACTCTTCTGTAGGGACAAAATTACATTTTAAAAAATAAAATTGTTGATATTCCAGATATGACTAAAGAAAATTCATAATTTTTTTAAGAAACAAAATATCAAACGTAAAAGAAATATTCTCTTCATACATCATGTTTAGAATATTTTTTAAACGTGAGTAAAGTTACTACTTACATTAATAGTTACTGAGATACGTCTTATTTGTCATAAAATAAGCTGAAGGAAAAGATATGAAGTAATGTTTTCGTTGTTGCTACAAAGAAATACAACTTTCCCCTATCTTCTTCACTGCTATTACTACACATATCCTCCTTCTCACCTCTTTGATAAGCCGGCCGCCTAGTGTAGTGGGTAGCGTGCCTACCTCTTCCCCGCGCCCACGGGTTCGGTTCCCGGCGATGTCAGGGATTTGGGGGCTGGTTCCAAGTCTACTCATTCTACGTGATTACAATTGAGTAGCCATCTGACGGTAAGGTAACGACCCCGGTTCAGAAAGCCAAGAAGAACAATCGAGAGGATTCGTCGTGCTGACCACACGTCACCTCGTAATCTTCAGGCCTTCGGGATGAGCAGCAGTCGCTTGGTGGGGCAAGGACCTTCGCGACTGTTGCGCCATGGTGTTTTTTTCTGTGTGATTCTGTTTTTAATTGGCATATGCAAATACTAGTATTGGGTACATGTGTCTCATTCACACTGCAATGATGAAAGCTTATTCACAACGATATTCTTAAATGGAAGGACATTTCTTCTCATGAAATATACCATCATTTTATGTAGTTACGAACTCATAAATGAGTTACGATCTTCTCTCACCTAGTAGGATAATACATTTGCGACCGATTGGTGTAAAAGCCTAAAACTATAATTTTTTTTTCGTTATGTTAGCTTCAACCTGAGCCATCAGTAGACTTTGAGCAGGGAATTTGTAATGACCTGTGTTAATGTGTAATATATTCATCGTTGCACCATAGTTGCACCAAGACTGGAAATGTATACAACACGTTACATGACTAGAGGAAAATTGAAACGACTCAAGGGAGCATTGTGAGGAGGTATACTAGGCAAGTGAAGAGTAAAGTAAGTTACCAATGCTGTCCTGGCTGAACCAGAAAGTGCTATAGTAGTACCTCTGACTGCATAAGCAACACACGTCACAGAAATCACAGGTACTGCATGTGCCCTAAATACAATTACTTAATATCACGCATGGCTCAGAAGTCAACACTCTCCGCACGGTGTCATACATGAGAAATTAGTGATGGTTGTATTTTGATCTAGCCAAAACCGGTAGATGAATGAAATCATGCAGTGCCCATAAAGAGATAACAACAGGCAATTAATTGCTCTGCTCAATAATAATTTGTAATAGGAGAAAAAACCAGCAGGAAACGACACTCTAGATAACGGGGCTATTAGTATCAGGATTAGAACAACAGATACCCGGATAGTGCAGCTTACACAGTCCGAACTTGCTAATGACTTTCTGTACATGGCTGAGCTCAGGCAATGAAGCCTGCTATTATGTCAAACCATATCATTATACACCTGCATAAATATAATAGACTTAAAATTAAAATTAAAAGTAAATGTAATATTATTTAATGTAAACGTACTACTTTATTTAGCTGAAATTTAATTACCATAAAAATAATTTTAAAATTATTAAATTAATGTAGAATATTTGCTATTATTAAAATTAAATTATGAGGAAACTAAACTATAATGTTGTAACCGTCCAGGCTTCTCCAGCCAGACTAATTTATTATACTATCATTTTACGCGATATCATTTGATATCAAGTTTATCCGCCATTGGCAATTATTCGTAATAACATATTTATTCTACGTCAATCATTTGTAAACAAGGAATCATATTATATAATTATAACATCATTTATTATTTAAATTATTATATTAGGTAGGATTGGAATTCATTATGTACTGTAAATATGGTCAATATATTGAGACATAGTTGTTGTCATTTCATCTCATACTTGTGTATACGGAAAAGGTTATTCTTATAGCGGGGGGAAATTACATGAGTCATTGGGTTAAACTCATGAGCCAAGGCAGTAAACAGCGACCGGCGCGCGAGGCTAGGCTTGCAGACTACATCATCGCCACGCCTACCGGACTTGTCTAGAAGAAAGAAGAGAGAGAGATGATAATGCGATCTACGAATCAGATGCTTCGTTATATAGAGAATTGATATTGAGCTATTATCAAGAGTGGGGAGAGCCCGGTGATATTATCTAACACGGAGTCACGGATACTCACTCACATCGCAACTTCTACTGTAAACATCTACTTTGAACGACGTTATTGATTTGGAGACAGTGTGTGGTCTCTCCGAGACATAGTTATTTTGTACAGTGTGTTGTCGCTTCGATACAGTACTTAGCTGCGGTCATGTTATCGGATCTGCGTGAGACGAAACAAGCTTACGGCTTGTGTTATATTCAGTAAATCTTCTGGACGAAGAACTATGTTTAGTTCAAGTCCATGGAATTTGGTACAAGTCCGTACCGTATAAATAGTATAGCTCAGTTGGATTGAGATTTCTACTAACATGGAAATATTCATATCTCTGAATTTTCTCCACATACGATCAACGCTGATCAGTTTTTACAAGTATAGGGCCAATGTCTAATTTAAAGACTAGGCAATTAGGGAGTGCTAGTCCAGATAGCCCGTACCACATCAGAGAAGGAAGGATGTCCATGGAGTCAATTCTACATCGAGAAGAAGAGAACGAGTAACCACGGAAACCAGATGACTTCAATAGAAACTGCAATTGGTGAGCTTCAATTAGATAAAGCAAGCAATTAGTAATTTCGGTAACGTAAATTCTAAATCCCTCCACGCTTTAAGGAACTTTTCCGATTCATCTCATTTTTTTGTTTAATAAATTCATTTGTATTTTATATTGCGTTAATTTTCTTTCTCAAACGATACTTAATGGATAATTATTTAAAATCCTACCCCTGTGGTTTAAGTATAAGTCACTATGCTAGTATATATAAATTTTGCCTTACAGTTTTGTTTAAAACTGTAACGCTGGCACCCATACATCACATAGAGAAATGGGAAACCATGGAATGTTAATTGTTTCTATTTGCGTGGCAATTTGCGGGCAAGCCACATATAGTTTATTTGATATTCATGTGTCCCAAGGTATTAACTTTCGTCTCCTCTAGTGAGAAGCTTAGGGGCAAACATTTACAATCTTACTAACCTTACATTTACATATTATTTATTTAATAATCTAACATTTGAGGGTGCTTCTTAGTGTAGTTAATCTCAATGTAGATAAAATCTTCAGCACATTCTCCGGAATAGCTTTAGGTTCCTTACGTCTCTAATTTCAGCCGGGATAGAATTCCAGGAACGCATGATTCCCGTTACTTTTGTGGTGGATTAGAGGTTTTGGCAGCTCCCAATAGCACCTCTCTCCACCTCTAATTCTCTAGTGTTTGCCACAATGGCTTATTATTCGTACATCAGCTTCAAATTTCGAAGGTGCCTTCGGTGTAATGATTCCGTACAGCGTATATTCAGCGGCCAGCATGGAATATAACCGTAGAATAAATACATTCAAGTTGCGAATTACTAAGAAGAGAGAGGGATTTCCTCATATTGAAAAATGCTTAAACCTATTTACGCTCAACTTCAACTTTAACCCCTCTAACGGAACTCTATAATCCCCCTGAAAAGTAAAACAGATAAACGTACAGAGAAGCTGGCAAACTTTCTAAATAAATGTGTTCTCATTAACGCAAAAGTATTCTGATGTATAGCTTAACTTGGAAGAATATCCTACACTAGGTTATAAGACGAAGAGTAAATCTGCATTGTTAACTCTCGTGTACACCCAGAGATGTACTGTAGGCTATAATGGAAATGGACTTAGAAATCTAGTCTTTATTATAACTACTATAATCTACTAGCATCCCAGCCTAACAGATTTATTTCGTGTACAACATTGATTTCTTTGTTTCCTTCTACACAATTCCAATAAAATACTCAGATAGTGCATAAATTTCAAATTCAGTGCTCCTTTTTTCTCCTGATACTGACTGCTTGAGTAATAGACTGCGGACTTTTCATACACGGAGTGTAGGTAATATATCAATTATCCACGGATATTTTGAATACATCCATGCATACGTCTCTCATGCTCTCCATTAATGAAGCAGAAGCACTTCATTACCACCACTGTAGGACTAAAGATATTAACATTTGAAGATGCAATATACAATCTGTGACACTGTCCTGTACTATCAACATAGATGAACAATGCACGACAGTGACCTTACTATCCTTCGAAATAGTCCCCTCCCATAACTATGCACTGCTGAGGTCGGCGATACATGTCCTGGAAACTTTACAAGAAGGCTTCCTTTGGGATGGTGTTCAAAAGCCTCGTCACCTTTCATTGGATGTCAGGAATATCGTCAAATCTTTTTCCTTTCAAAGCGAGTTTGAGTCGTGTGAATAGGAAGAAGTCTGGAGGATTGAGATCTGGCGAGTACGGGGGATGTTCAAGTTGCACCACCCCCTTTTTGGCCATGAACTGTTTGACGATATTGGCTGTGTGCGGGCGAGCGTTGTCTTGGACAAAGAACCATGAACCTTCTTGTGCGTACTGGGGTCGTACCCTGCGTAGACGTTTTATGAAACGGGTTCAAAATTTCAACGTACCGTGCAGCATTAAACGTCGTTCCCTCAGGTGGAAATTCCTTGTGGATAATGCCTTGATTATCGGAAAAGATGATGAGCATCGTTTTGATGCGTGACTTTTTGACTCTGACATTTTTCCGACGAGGGGATCCCGGAGAACGTCATTCTATGCTTACCCGTTTCGTTTCAGGGTCGTACCTGAGACACCAGGTTTCATCCTCGGTGAAGATACAGTTCAAAATATTTGGTGTCGCATCCGCCGTTTCGACAAAATTCTGTGAAGCCTCTAAACGTGCCTGCTTCTGATCGTCAGTCAAGTGATGTGGCACGAGACGAGAACACGTTTTCCTCTTCCCTAACTTCTGGGCAACGATTTGTCGCACGGATTTGCGATTAATCTGCAGTTCATCCGCTATGATGCGCACAGTTAATCACCGATCTTTCGTGATTAATGTCCTCACATTCTCAGTGTTTTCATCACTGACGGCGGTCGCCGGTCTTCCGCTACGGGGGTTGTCAGAAACACTTTCCCGGCCTCTTAGAAAACGGGCGAACCACTCGTACACTCACTTCAAGGTGAGCCTTTGATCTTCATAAACACGTACGAGCATCGCATGCGTTTCTTTCGGTGTCTTGTCAAGCTTAAAACAAAACTGTACATTGATCTTTTCGTCGTTCATGTTCCTGTTCGCAGTTCAGAACCAACGCATTAAACACGCACTGTGCCAAACAGGTCTTAAACAACACACACACACGCGATGCTGAACTGAATAACGTTGGGAGCAGGTGGTCAAAACCTGCTGCTACGCAGGTGCAGCGTTGCGTGTTGCCAGTGTTACCAGATAGACCGTACTGATTACATTCACCGAACTTTATTGTTACAGGTTGTTATAAGTATGCAGGGTGTAGGAAATATGCTGCCCCTTATTTACAGAACGTAACAAAAACAATTAGAATGATTAAAATGAGTATAGGATTAGGCTCTCTAACTAGCCAATTTCCTTCAAAGATTCAAATTGAGGAAGTAACGCAATGTCGGTTTAGAATAGCTCTAGAGTTCAAATGCATCTACTGTACGGAACGTCGTAGAAGCATCCATGTTGCGAAGCACACATTTTCGGTATCTATGGGGTCATGAATCGTCAAGATATTGGGAAACCGGAGGTCACGAATACAAAACTTTGCTCACTACTATCGTTTTTCGAAAGTAAAACCTAGAACTGAGACCGAACACAATGACCGTTCAGAATCCTAGCCTGATACATTTTGGTAATAAGACTACGTTTCTGTATTTTCCTCCAGTTGACTCTAAATTAAGTCTTCATGCTGATTGTCCCTACGATCAGTGATTATGGGGCGGCAGTTTTTGTACACTCTATATGGGCAAGCATTGAATATTATACTTAAAGGCGTGGTTTATACCACTAAGCGTTTTGGTCATGTAGCTATCACCTTGCTTTCGGGAGATAGTGGGTTCCAAACCCACTCTCGGCCGCCCTGAATATAGTTATCCATGTTTTCCCATTTTCACACGAGGCACATGCTGGGGCTGTACCTTAATCAAGATAACGGTCATTTCCTTTCCACTCCTAGCCGTTTCCTTTCTCATCATCGCCATAAGACCTATTTGTATCCGTGCGACATAAAGAAAATCGTAAAAGAATTGTGTATTATACTTAAATGACCTACGGTGATAATAGTTATGTAATTCTTACGGGTATATTACTGAAAACTTTTGATAATCGTGCTGCTCCTTTCGTCTATGCTGAACGCAAGAATAAATTCCATTGCATTTCATTTAGAATGATACCGTTGTGAAATAGTTCAAAATATGCTTGGTGGTCACGTTTCATAAAATATTTCCTTACTTCAAACGATTGTGTTAAGACACTGGCATTCCTTCTGATTGTACTTCTCTAATGTCAGTGCTACAAGAATTTTAGGATCATATTGAAATAACAAAACCAACTAAAGCTCGTGTACGAAATCTACTTGGTAGTGCGAACTACGCTGATGCTGCTTCTCCCTTTTCTTATACTGAGAATACGGATTATATCTATACATGCCTATAAATATTTTCACTATAGATTGTTATACTCATCGACATTCAGTCTGAAAAACGGGTATGAGTGAATGATTGGCTTCCATAAATTTCTGCTAGTGGCCGGCTCTTCACTTTAAACATATTTAGTTTCCCTCTGTTTCGCTTAAGCCATATAATGGAGTCCGTAAGACTCTAAGGTAAACTGGCCATCCCGCCATTCATGTACCATAACAACACCCCTCCCCCAAAGGCGGTGGCTAACTGGTTAGCATGTTGGTCTATGGTACGAAGGGTTACGGATTCAATTTCCGGCTGGTTTGCGGCTGTTAACCTTCATTATTTAAGTCAGGTGGCTCGGTGTCTGTCTGTGTGTGTGTGTGTGTGTGTGTGTGTGTGTGTGTGTGTGTGTGTGTGTGTGTGTGTGTGTGTGTGCGTGTGTGTTATCTTCAACATCAGAATTCCTCCTTAGGTACGGCCCCATTCTCACAGATGCATAAGTCGCTCACGGTCGTCAACTCAATGATATCCACCAGGCCTCTCCAGTGGCCATTTGCCATTATTATTATTATTATTATTATTATTATTATTATTATTATTATTATTATTATTATTATTATTATTGCAAGCAAGTTATAAGCAAAGAAACAGGAGGGATTGCAACAACTATCGAGGTATTTCATTGATTAATATACCAGGCGAAGTATTCACTGGCATCTTGGAAGGGAGGGTGCGATCTGTACTTGAGAGGAAGATGGATGAAAACCAGCGTGGTTTCAGACTACAGAGGGGCTGTCAGGATCAGATTTTCAGTATGTGCCAGGCAATTGAAAAATGCTACGAGAGGAATAGGCGGTTGTGTTTATGTTTCGTAGATCTAGAGAAAGCATATGGCAGGGTACCCATGGAAGAGATGTTCGCCATACTGGAGGACTATGGAATTAAAGGTATATTATAAAAATTAATCGAAGGCATTTATGTTGACAATTGGGCTTCAGTGAGAATTGATGGTAGAATGAGTTCTTCGTTCAGGTTACTTACAGGGGTTAGACAAGGCTGTAATCTTTCACCTTTGCTGTTCGTAGTTCACATGGATCATCTGCTGAAAAGTATAAAATGGCAGGGAATGATTCAGTTAGGTGGAAATGTAGTAAGCAGTCTGGCCTATGCTGACGACTTGGTCTTAATGGCAGATTGTGTCGAAAGCCTGTAGTCTAATATCTTGGAACTTGAAAATAGGTGCAATGAGTATGGTATGAAAATTATCCTTTCGAAGACTAAACTGATATAAGTGGGTAAGAAATTCGCCAGAATTGAATGTCAGATTGGTGATATAAAGCTAGAACAGGTCGATAATTTCAGGTATTTAGGTTGTGTGATCTCCCAGGATGATAATATAGTAAGTGAGATTGAATCAAGGTGTAGTAAAGCTAATGCAGTGAGCTCGCAGTTGCGATCGACAGTATTCTGTAAGAAGGAAGTCAGCTCGTGGACGAAACTGTCTTTACATCGTTCTGTTTTCAGACCAACTTTGCTTTGCGGGAGCGAAAGTTGGGTGGACTCAGGATATCTTATTCATAAGTTAGAAGTAACAGACATGAAAGTAGCGAGAATGATTGCTGGTACAATCAGGTGGGAACAATGGCAGGAGGGTACTCGGAATGAGGAGATAAAGCCTAATATAGGAATGAACTCGATGGACGAAGCTGTACGCATAAACCGGCTTCGGTGGTGGGGTCATGTGAGGCGAATGGAGGATAGGTTATGGAGGGTAAGAGAAGTAGAGGGGGACCAAGGCGACGATGGTTAGACTCAGTTTCTAACGATGTAAAGATAAGAGGTATAGAACTAAATGAGGCCACAGCACTAGTTGTAAACAGAGGATTGTGGCGACGTTTAGTAAATTCACAGAGGCTTGCAAACTGAACGCTGAAAGGCATAACAGTCTATAATGATAATGTATGTATGTATGTATGTATGTATGTATGTATGTATGTATGTATGTATGTATGTATGTATGTATGTTATTATTATTATTGCTTGCCCACGTTTATAGTCATCACATCACTATTCTAATGTTGTTGCCTTCGGCTTAAGCATAAGCTGTGACAGATCCGTTTTACGGCGGGATGCCGTTTCGGACGTCAAGCCGATATGGAGGGAGCCGTGATAACCTTGATTAGATTTCACTAACATATTAGAAATTACACATCTTAAGTATTTAGAATAGTCTACTTACTCCAATTCTATACTTCTTACCTGGCATACATAATTCTTACCTACTCTATCGTCTTTACCGGCATACATTTTATCTCCACACCATATTCACTGCACTTCTCTTTAAGTTTCTAGATTAAGTTGAAAGTTTTCGACGCCATCTGGCATTACAAGAAAGTCATCAACATAAACCAAACTCCTTACAAGATTTTCGTCGAATTGAATTTCCTTCAGTAGTTTTATGTCCTTAAGTAAATGATTCACGTAACCTATATTAAGAACGTTCAGGGTAATGTAGCACAGAGTTTATGACTTCAGTAAGGACTTAGAATTCTGAGTTCAATCTGACATCTCTCTCAAAGTCTTCCTGTTATTGTAAACGTCTTCGTCTGGCTGTACTATCCTACTTTTGAAGTTTCCTCTGTCGATCAATGTTAGACTGTTCGCCGGTCAAGAGTTTGGTTTCAAACGCTTGATATTGCACCCTTGGAAGATATTCGGCTTATTGGTGCAATATATAGTCGGATTTTTGAATGGCAGATTGAAGTTCATTACTTCCAGTGATATTTACACGACAAAAAAGAAATTAAAATGCAGCATTAATACCCCGGTAATGTTCCAGGTTGTCTGTCATATGGCAGAGCAAAACGGAACGTCGAAATTTTGCACACAGGTAGTCTAAACTGCATCACATCAAAATGAGCCTGATTTCCGATAAAAGTGTTGTGTTACAAACATATGGCAAATTTTGGCTGGAAGGACTTGGAAGTATGGAGACGAGTTGCTCGACTAAGTTTGCGAGTTGCCAGCGTAGAGATCGGGTGGAATAACTATAGAAGACGAATAAAGCTGGAGTTTTTAACAGTAGGACATATTATATTATGAAGTTAAAAGTGTAATTCAGGAGGATAAATTAGGACAAAAATTCATTTATTGGGGAGCTTCCGTGGCTCAGGTGGCAGCGCGCCGACCTTTCACCGCCTGGTTCAGTGGTTCAAATCCCGGTCACTTCATGTGAGATTTGTGCAGAACAGTTTTTACTCCGGGTACCCCGGTTTTCCATGCCATCTTTCATTCCCGCAACACTCTCTGAACCCTTTGGTCCATGGGTTCACTCTCCTATATCATTTCATTTCATTATTCAATCATTGCCCCAGAGAGTGCGACAGGCTTCGGAAGACGGCACAATAATTCCCATCCTCGCCGCTAGAAAGGGGTTCATTCCATTCCTGACCCGGTCAAATGACTGGAAAGAGGCTTTGGATTTTCATTTTCATTCATTTATTAGAAGATGAATATTTGATAAATTTCTAACCTGTTTGAAATAATAACGCAAGGTAAACAACTGCCAGCTCTCTTATTTTCTCTCTCTCTCTGAGAACTTTTTGATACCTATTAGAAACACCTCACCCCTTCTTCCTCTTTACTCCTTACTTACCATCACCAAATCCTCCACTAAACCACGATTTTAATGTCTTTTCATCTTATTTTCAAGAACTACTTACGAGGAACCTGTCCTATTTCGAGGTTTCGGAAGCATAGGTAGCCGAAATGAAATGAAATTCTCCTGCTTAAAAAAAGCTGCTAATGGAAAACAATACAAGAAAGGAGAAGGATGGAAAGTTAATCTTTGGGTGGGGAGCAAAGCAACTGCCTCCTAATATGAGGCTGAGCTGTGTCAGATATGA
Organism: Anabrus simplex; assembly: GCF_040414725.1. Taxonomy (NCBI): domain Eukaryota; kingdom Metazoa; phylum Arthropoda; class Insecta; order Orthoptera; family Tettigoniidae; genus Anabrus; species Anabrus simplex. The sequence continues at coordinate 1,092,692,643 of NC_090266.1, forward strand.
CTTGTATTTCACAAAGTGGTTAAAGACACTCAACTTGTTTAAAGAAAACGGAATAATGAATCCTGACTCAAATACACAGGTCCACTCCATCTGAATCAGAAACGAACTCCATCAGGACGATCATCATCATCATAATCATCATCAGTTATCAATGATCTACATTTAGGTCAGTCCTATCAGTTGTTTACCTAGCTTTTTCGTAAATATTTTGGAAATTTATCGAACTTTTCCCTTGATGATTTATTCCATTCCTTTACTTCTGTTGCTACAAATGAGTATTTGCCCCAACCTGTCCTCGCAACTCTATCTTCATATTATGATATTTCCTACTTTGAAAGCTCCACTCAAGCTTATTCTTTTACTTACGTAATTCCACGCCAACTCACCACTGACAGCTCGAAACATATATGGTCGAGCATCTCGTTTTCTTATTCCCAAGTCTTCCTAGACCAAAGTTTGCAACGTTTTAGTAACACTCCTCCTTTGTCGGAAATCACCCAGAACGAATCGTGCTGCTTGCCTTTGAATTATTTCCAGTTCTCGTATCAAGTAGCCCTGGTGAGGGTCCCATACACTTGAGCCATACCGTAACTGCGGTCATACCAGATACTTATACACCCACTCCGTTTCATCCTTACTACAATCCCGAAATACTCTCATAACCACGTAAAGAGATCTGTAACCTTTCTGAACTACCTCGTTAATATGATTAACCCATTAAAGATCATTCCTTATATTAACACTTGGGTACTTGTATTGTTCAAAATGAGGTACCATCACCCAATCAACACAATCATAAAAACTGAGAGGTCTTTTCCTCTTTGTGAAACTTACAACTTGACTTATCACCCCATTTGGATTCATACCATGCTCTGCTGTCCATCTTACTACATTGTTTAAGTCCCCCTACAGTCGCTCAAAATCCTGGAACCAATTTACTGCTCTAATCATATGTGTAACCTCTCCTGAAAAACGCACTTCGAATCTCTTTCCTATAAAAATATCGCTCCGAATGGCTATTTTGCGTTACGTCGCACCGACACGGACTGGAAGAGCTGGAAAGAAGCGGCCGTGGCTTTCATTAAGGTACAGCTCCAGTATTTTTCTGGTGTGAAAATGGGAAACCATGGAAAACCATCTTCAGGGCTGCTGACAGTGGGGTTCGAACCCACTATCTCCCGGATGCAAGCTTACAGCTGCGCGCTCCTAACCGCATGGTTAACTCTCCCGGTCGCTCCGAAAGGTTCACCGAACCAGCGGACTTCCTTTTTGATTCAGAGAGGGTGAAATTCTGTATTCAACGGGCCCCATGATCTAGAGGAGGCGAGTCTTCATTTTACTCGGAGGCCCCGCGTTCGATTTTCGAACAGGTCACGGAATTTTACCTGGAAATGAGGACTGGTTCGATGTCCACTTAGCCTACGTGGGCACAGTTGAAGAGCTGTCTGAGGTTGAGATAGCAATTCCGGTATCCAAAGCCAAGAATTATGGATGAGAGAATTCGTCGCTCTTACCACGCATCACCTTGTGAAGTACACTCCTTCGGGCTTTGAAGTGGTTGCTAAATGGTCCAAGGCCCTTCAAAGATATAGCACCATGGTGTCTTTCCTGATCTTCTGTAATCAGAGTAGTGACTCGTTCTTCATTTGCTACTCATGATGCAGATTAGGAGTAAGCTTTCATCATTCTGCGATCTCTGACGATAACCACCTCCGGTATAACATCATGTTACTAAGAGGCAGATGTATCTCATATCAGTGAAACGTAAAATTTCCATCGTTCTGCTGTGGACAAGGGTTTCCGTTAGCGGGTAATATTACGCACTAGCTGATGTACCCGTGCTTCGCTACGGGATTCTTAGATAGACTGTCTTTGTGGTTTTCCTACCTGAAGTCGTAAGAAGGAATATAGTGATTAAAAGCAATGTTATATAAAATACTCGATCAAATTAACAAACCGCATATTTTCTCACTTTTAACGAACAGTACTATGGTGCCGATCTAACAGTCCAAAGTTCCAGTGCTGCAATGACCAGACCGCAGACAGCCGTGAACACTTCTCTGCCATTATTCCTTTAAATATGCACACTGCTCATTCCAATCAGTGCCTCAGAGTACGAATTGAATAGCTCGAATGCTATGATGAACCAGTTTGTTATGTATCAGTAGTATCAGAAATTTATCTAACTCCCAAGCTACTTCCCGCCAATTTTCAGGCAGGCTGTTATACTCGGTACGACCGGGTGAGTTGGCTGTGCGGTTAGGGGCGCATAGCTGTGAGCTTGGATCCGGGAGGTAGTGGGTTCGAACTCCACTGTCGACAGCCCTGAAGATGGTTTTCCATGGTCTCCAATTTTCACACCAGGAAAATGCTGGGGCTGTAACGTATTTAACGTAGGGGCTGCTTCCTTCCCACTCCTAGCCCTTTTGTATCCCATCGTCGCCATGAGTCCTATCTGTGTCGGCGCGACGTAGAGCAGATTTTTTAAAAACTCTGTATACAGCAGTAATCCCATCTATCGGAGATGAATGGCAACAGAGACACAAAACAAATCACAACAAACAATGGTCAATATAATGTTATTGTTGATCAATGTTATGAGCTTTCTGTATTGTAGGCACTTCACATTCAGTTTTCTTTCGACTCTTTAATATAAGGCCGTCTTATAAAATTAATTATAGCGTAGACTGTAGTTCCTTATTCCCCGACTTTACATACCAATTTTCATTAAATTCTGTTTACCCATTTTCTCGTGACGGCGCTGATATGATCTTAGCAACAAAAATCCATATTCATGAATATCTCCGTTATCATAGCCGGTACGGTCAAAATGTATAAGACATAAATGATCAGAAATTTAATACTATGTAACTTTATTTATATAGTAATTGTCACTAAGACCACTAATAACACAAATATTCAAGAATTAAATCTTGGGCCTTCCCCTAAACTACAATTTCGCTCAGCGTGAATAATATTATTTATGGCGTAGATTGTAGTGACTTATTCGTCGACTTTGTATATCTATTTTAATTAAGATAGGACCACTCATAACATAAATATTTGCAAGTAATTTTTTTTCGCTAGATGTTTTACGTCGCACCGACACAGATAGGTCTTACGGCGACGATGGGACAGGAAAGGGTTAGGAGTGGGAAGGAAGCGGCCATGGCCTTAATTAAGGTACAACCCCAGCATTTGCCTGGTGTGAAAATGGGAAACCACGGAAAACTATTTTCAGGGCTGCCGACAGTGGGGTTCGAACCTACTATTTCCCGAATACTGGATACTGGCCGCACTTAGCGACTGCAGCTATCGAGCTCGGTAAATAAATTTATTTATTTTTTATTTTTTTTTGCTAGGGGCTTTACGTCGCACCGACTCAGATAGGTCTTATGGCGACGATGGGATAGGAAAGGCCTAGGAGTTGGAAGGAAGCGGCCGTGGCCTTAATTAAGGTACAGCCCCAGCATTTGCCTGGTGTGAAAATGGGAAACCACGGAAAAACCATCTTCAGGGCTGCCGATAGTGGGATTCGAACCTACTATCTCCCGGATGCAAGCTCACAGCCGCGTGCCTCTACGCGCACGGCCAACTCGCCCGGTAAATAAAATTTTAGGCCTTCCCCTAAACTACCATTTCTTTCAGAGTGAATATAGATTATTTATAGTTTGTATTGTAGCTACTTATTTCAGAACTTTACATACCGGTTTTCATTAAGATAGGACCACTAATAACATAAATATTTGAGAATTAAATTTTAGGCCTTTCCCTAAACTACCATTTCTATCAGCGTGAAAAAGGTTATTTATGGCCTAGATTGTAGCGACTTATTCCCGGACTTTACATACCGATTTTCATTAAATTCTCTTCAGCCGTTTTCTCATGATGCGTGTACAGACAGACAGACAGACAGACAGACAGACAGACAGACAGACAGACAGACAGACAGACAGACAGACAGACAGACAGACAGACAGACAGACAGACAGAAATGACGGAAAATTATAAAATGCATTTCCTTGGTACTATGGACGTGACCGATACAGAAATACCATCCTTTTAAAATTTTGAGCAATGTACAGACAAAACTCTTATTTTATATATATAGATGTAAACAAGGTATGATGTGACACTTTCAACAATATCAACAGTATTGTGCTTTCCTGACCTTGAAGTGGGATGAATTGTTCTTTAGTCGTTGAAGTGCAATATACTCTGATCATTCAAGGTATACCAAATACAATTTCGCTTTACGTCGCACCGACACACATAGGTCTTATGGTGACGATTGGGTAGGAAACGGCTAAGAGCTGGAAAGAAGCGGCCGTGGCTTTCATTAAGGTACAGCACCAGTATTTTTCTGGTGTGAAGAGGGGGACACCGTAAAAAAACTATCTTCTGGGCTATCGACCTTGGGGTTCAAACGCACTATGTCCCGAATGCAAGCTCAAAGCTGCGCGACCCTAATCGCACGTCCAACTCGCTCTGTTACATGATACCCTGCTAGAAATTGATTGTTTGGAACCTATAACTTTGTCTTGCCTAAGTAGAGTTAATATAATATTTTCTTCTTGGCCTATTTCCCAATTTATTGGGGTCAACAATGATAAATATTCGGGTTAGTTTTACGCCCGGCTGCCTTTCCTGACGCCAACTCTATGTGGAGGGATGTATTCATTATTGCGTACTTCAGTGGTGGCTAGTAGTGTGCTTTATGTATATGAAGAAAGTGTATTATGATGAATGCTAGCACTGTCTATGAGCCAGGTGAGTTAACCATACGGAGTTCAAATCCTCGGCCTGGCCGAGAACCGAAATCGGAGCTCTCTGGGCCGAAGACCGGAACGCTGACCACTCAGATAAAGATCGTTACAAAATACAATAAACCAAACCAAACCCCATGGTTCAACAGCCCCTAAGGGCCGTGGCGTACAAAGCGACTGCTGCTCATCCTCATGGCCTGCAGCTAATGAGGTAACATGTGGTCGGCACGACGAATCCTCTTCGCGAACCAGCCTTCAGATCCAGGTAAAAGAATCTGACCTGGCCGGGAATCTAATCCGGGGCTCTCTGGTAAGAGGCAGGCTTTTAAGTCGGTCATCACATGGTAAATTTCCTGTTCATTTCCGGTTCATTTCCGGTGGTTGAATATAGTAAACAATGTCAGAAACATCGGAATCTCTGAGTCCAAAATTTAAACTGTCGAAAAAATAACGTACGTTTCTGTAAGAACACTGTTAATGTTAATGCGAGACAATATTTTCCCAGTCAGTATCAAAAGCTAGTATGAACAATTTGTAAATATCTTAGAAGTGAAGCTTCCACGGTGTGTAGAATTATTTAGTTCATTTTCCGGGTTGAACCGTATTGTTGTTTTTTGTACATTACGTACAGTTTGCCGAAGTTTCGAATACATTGCAATACTTTTTGTGAAAGCGACTGAAATACCCCTACTCGATCCGAGGTAATCGGTCTCCCAAGCACTGGGGTATTTCAGTTGTCTTGACAAAGTGTACTGCAATATATTCGAAACGTCGGCAAACTGTATGTAATGTACAGAAAACAACAACACTGTTCAACCCGAAAAAAGAGCTAAATAATTTGTAAATATAGTTATGCAAAGCTTAACGATTAGAAAGTCAGTTTCCTGTTCTGTTTAGACCTATTCAGAATTGCGTAATTAATTGCCAATTTGAAACTGAATATTCATCGTCAAATGAAGTATATTACAGCTGAAATCACTGAAATCCACTCCCGTTTCCAGTATAGATAACATAATGCGTGGATTCTCTCGTACATATCGTGGAATACCTTTTTTATCTGTTTCGTACAATTCAGTAAAGTCATAACTTTGTCCAGCTTCAGACGTAGGGAAATGGCAATAAATTACATTACACTGCTTGTAAGTTTGTATTCGATGATAAAGTGTTCCTGAAACCAAATTACTAAGTCAAGCTTTGTGCTGTTGTGTTTTACGTTAAGTATGGATTATTCTATTGCCGCATTCCGTTCCACGACGACGGAGTAGTGAGAGGGCTATTCAGTTTGTTAATGGCATAGTACAACGAAACATTGGATTTAATCATTTAAATTCATCACCAAATGCTGAGACCACTATTGCAAAATGAGGACGTCACACAGGTATTCCCAAACGGAATTAGGTGTTTTAAGGTAAGCTCTTCTTTCTCCTATATAATAATCTACTTGGGTATTAGGTCAACTTTTTCAAATCCTTAACAACCCACAGCCTGTTACATCAGAGGCTAGTAATAAAGCTATCGTTCAGCACTCCTAAAGTTATTTATGCAAACATGTTGTTGTTGGACACTTGATAGTTAAGTGTCATCATCAGTCGATTCTCGTCAGGCTCCACGGCTAAATTATAAATTATTACCGTACTTGCCTTTGGTACAATGGGTCCCGGGTTCGATTTACAGGCGGATCGGGGACCTGAATTTCATCGGTTAATTCCGATAGCTCTGGGGCTCCGTGTTTCTGCCGCCTTCAGCATTAGAATTCATGATATGTAGGGTCCCACCCTTACAGACACGCAAATCGCCAATAAGGCGTAGGCCCTACATCAGGCCTATCCGGAGGCCACACGCAAAAATAAATAAATAAATAAATAAATAAATAAATAAATAAATAAATTTACCCGATTCCCAGGTGGGGGCCGCTGATTGAATCATGACCAATGTACGTGAAATTTTATGAAAATCCGTATGTCTGATTCGTTTTCCACGTAAAACTGTAAGTTCATTAGCTATATTTTGATATCAACACTCACGTAAATCTTCTACCTCGCGTTATTTATTTATTTATTTATTTATTTATTTATTTATTTATTTATTTATTTATTTATTTATTTATTTATTTATTTATTTATTTATTTATTTATTTATTCATTCGCCTCCTTGTCCGAGTGGTACGCATGTACCTTTGGTCCAAGAGGGCCCGGATTTGGTTATCGGCCGGGCTGTGGTTTCTTCATCCTGGATGGTTAATTGCATTGACTTAGGGACTGAATGGTTGCACTTTCTGTACGCTTTTCTGCAACTCGCAACATGTTCCTCCACTACAGCTGCGCTCAGCACCTCTCATGGCAGATGGTGCTCTCCCTCCATGGAGGGTCTGCGTGAGAAGGGCTATGATCACCGGACAAAATTTAAAGGGGTCCTATAACCTGATGATGGAATTATTTGTTGCGATACATAGAACGGTGAACAATGAATCAAAAGCAGATTACAATGTATACTGGGTGGTTCAAAAGGTTATAGAGAAACTGAAGTTGCCCGTTGAGAAATCGAAATCCACAAAATTGAGGATAGGAACGCGTAGTCTAGGACTAAACCCTCCGTCAGGGCAAGCATGGGAATGTCAGGAATGACATGATGGACACAATATTTTATTTTATTTTCCACAATACTCTACATTCGTAAACAATTCAGAACTAAGAATCAGTGATGTGATAGTCCTTTATGTACTCGGTAAAGTTAGACATTGGACAAAAAAAGTGTTCGAAATCTCCCCCGGAATATTCAATGCAGAATTTCTTCCTAGGCTTTAAGTTGCTATTAGAAAGTTGTCGTATTTCGACCCTTTATGGAATACTTTAGATTCTGCGGACTTTTTGAATTACTCTATACATAAGCAGTCGGAAATGTACGTACTGTAATAGAATAACTGCTAGTAATTTGGCTAGGCAGCAATTACCTTGGCCGGTCAAGGCCATTAAGTAGCTGTATGTGCTACAGTGGGGTTTATTATATACATGGGAATGACTTATTAATGATTAACGAATCCATATTCAGGGTGAAAATCTTTTGGTATACAATTTTAAGGATAGTTTCTTCACACGTAGAGAAAGAAATTTATAACAACATAGGTCCAGACGTCCTTAATTTCAGATTTATCTGCCTAACTTAGACTTAATTATATGGTTATTTACTGTAATTAGAATATACTCTGATACACTATTTCAAATGAAACATTCAAAATAAATAATCACGGATTAAGTACAGTTCTCAGCTCGTCGAGTTATTGCATTCCAACATTCCTGGAGTATTACATATCTCACTGGGTCCATAATTCGCCCACAGAGTATTAACGGATCATCATTCTGTCCAGCCAACACTGGTAAAAGTTATAGGATGTCGGTGTCCAAAAATATAAACGTACATTTCTGCACATTTCCTAAAATAATCTGTATAACGTGCAGCTATATTTTCTGTAAACCAAATTCCTGAATAATCGGCACAACAGAGCCTCATACATCAAACGGTACACTTGAGATAAAGTGCGACCAATCAAATGGCTGTGCGGTTTAGGTAATGTAACTATCAGCTTGTATTCGGGCCACGGTCACTTCCTTCCCACTCCTAGCCTTTTCCCATCTCATCGTCGCCATGAGACCTATCTGCGTCGCTGCGACGTAAAGCAGATTGAAAAATGTAAATAGATTAAGTGCTATAGAAGGAGGTAGTACGTAGAGCACATTGCACCTCAATAGTAATACACATTTTCTTTCACCACACTGCGTAAGGAAGATGATTTCGAATAAAAGAACAACGATGTGTAATAATAATTCAGATACATTTAACCAGAATAGGGGCTGCCTGGCCGACCCGGTAAAGGCGTGCTTGGCTCGCTCGGAAGGACGTGGGTTCGATTCCCCGCCAAAGAGTCGTAAATTTTAAAAAACGAGATTTCCACTTCCGGAGGTGTACATGGCAATGAGGTTCACTCAGCCTACACAAAAAATGAGTACCAGGTTAATTCCTGGGGGCGAAGGCGGCCGGGCGTAGAACTAACCACTCTTCCCCATCAAGTACCGAGGTTACGGATAGTGGAAGCCTTTACCTTCCACTCCTCCAAGATCCTTCATGGCCTGTACGGAGGTGACTTTGCCTTGCTATTTAACCAGAATATCAAGAATGAGAACAATAATTCGACCACCGAGTGAGTTGGCCGTTAGGTTAGGGTAGCGCAGCTGTGAGCGTGCATTCGGGAGAAAGTGGGTTCGAACCCCACTGTCGGCAGCCCTGGAGATGGTTTTCCGTGGTTTCCTATTTTCGCACGCGGGAAATGCTCGAGCTGTACCTTAATAAAGACCACGGCTGCTTCCTTCTCACTCTTAGCCCTTTTCTATCCCATTGTCTTCATAAGGCCTATCTGTGTTGGTGCGACGTAAACTAAGTTATAAAATGAAAACAACAATTTGTGCGATTTAATTAACAGGTTTCAGAGTTGACCACAAGATGTGCTGGTTAGCTAAATGAGGTGGTTCAGACGTGTAAAGTAAAAAAAGATTGAAAAGAGATCTTCACGGTCTGCGCATGGCTAAGCGCCGATATTACAAGTAGTGGAAGCCTTTATATTTCACTCCTACATGAGCCTATATGACATGCTTTTTTCTGTTATTTTGGACACAGAAGGACCCTTCAGAGAGACGCAAGCCATATTTTATTAGTGAAGTAACTGATGATCAATATATGACCAATGTTTCTTTTCATTGTTATATATGCGTGGATGTCCAATGTCAGGGCCTCTCAAACGCCCAAAATCTCACGCGTGTAAACTGAGGCGCAGTGATTCTGCGCCCAATGCATTGGTCCCACTCGGCTCGGCTCGGCTCGGCTCGGAACAACGCTTCGTCTCTTGGCTACTCGGCTAAGCTCGGCTCAACTCGGCTCGGATTTGGAGCGCTACGGAACAAGTGAGGAAGAGGGAGACAGGCGGAGCGAGCGAGACAGGCGTGGAGGTAAAGAGAGACAGCGCTATTGCTCCAAATCGAGGAATGGGGGTCTGCACTCTGGTCAACCAAGCGAAGTCGTCTTTTGCACCGTGCACAATGCATGCACTGTACTATATTCTCATTTCTTGACTACCTCCTTTTTTAAATTTTTGCACACATATAAAAATCTATTTTTCGTGGATTAAGAGTTTAGAGATGATATGGGCTTTTTTGCTTATGCCGTGTCAAGAAAATAATGTGAAACTCCTTAAGTTTCGCAGAGAATTTTGCTCCATTTCAATTCTAACCCTCAATATTGTAGAAGACTTCCTCGCAGACAGTCGAGATTTTACTTCTGAAGACGCGGAGCAAATTTTTCTACGAAAAGTGAAGAATTTCACCATGTTTTCTTCACAAGACATAAGCCCAAAAGCCCATATCACGTCTACTAGTACGGGTCGTGAAAGCATCGATGTTAACATTCATTACTTTAGTTTGGGTGAGAGTGGATGTACAGCCACAGCCTTCATAATCAGCGTAATTAAATGAATACAAAATTTATCATGAAAATCTTCCTGGCACTTACTGTGTACATTAATACAGAAGAACCACCTAATTTAGGGAAATGTTTGCTAAGTTGGTAAACCACACTGTTATAACTGGATTTAGCCCATTTAGCTGGAAAACGGGGAGAGATTATCAAGTTAATTAAGTGATTTACTCATTAATTAATGGTAGAAGCCCATTAAGGCGTTTCACATTGTAGCTGAGTGATAAATCTCAATTTACTGAACTGTAGGTATTAACTTTTTTTTTTCTCTTATTAGTATGATTCGTGTATTAACACCTCAGTCGTACCGTGTGGAAATACCTCGTCGATATTTTGTGGCTAATTGGACTTTAATGACATTACATAAACCTTGGAGTAATAAAAATGATGGAATACCATGAATAAATAGATAAATGGGAGATATACACTGCGGAGAGCAAACTGTGTGATGTGAGTTATACGATCACAAAGCACACTGGCTGGTGATGGCGGATAAAATACGACTTTATCGAGTGTGAATTAGACTATAATGTAACATGTACCATATGTGAGGGTCAGTACTCTTTCATACACATCTCTGTTCAAGCAATGAGATTACTGCGCTATATTAGACTGAATTTTCCACACTATTTGGCACCAAGCGGTTAAGTTAAGCTTGTTGTATAACTCTACTCGTATGTACTGTATTTTCCTGGAAATGTGCAGGTGTATTGCTAGATATTCTAAAGGCTAAACGGTTGTTATACTTACCTTTAATTGAAATAGAATATTTTACATGAAAACTTGAATGTTTCAAATGGAAAATTTGTTATTATACTTCTGCTATGGGCCTGCTCTGAATAAACACATCTCATAGCATCTTGATGAATGCTTATCCACTGAAGTTATTTTGGAGATGAGAAGGATTTCCTTTGTCCTCTATTGCCTCTGTATCCTGCTCTTTGGCCGAATGGTCAGCGCATTACTATTCGGTTAAGAGGGCCCCGGGTTTGATTTCAGGTCGAGTCGGAGATTTTAACCTAAAATTTTTCATTCCTTTGGCTTGGGGGGGGGGTGCTGGGTGTTCGTACTGTCCTCAAAATCCTTGTAACTGACGCAACATAAACAACACTATCCTGCACCACAGTAACACGCAGTTTCGTATGCAAGGCGGATGCCGCCCACACTCGTCAGTAGGTGTGCCCTACAAGGACTGCACTAGGCTAGAAATAGCCACAGGAAACTATATACCCTGGCGGAAAGAAATATTCAAACAAGATAAAATAAGGAATGTAGAATACGGAAATTTTGGCAACATATTTGTCTAGGTAACATATATAATTGATTAAAATTACAAGACTACATGTTAATATCCGCGTGAGAAAAGCCATCCCAAATGTACCATGCTGGTCAATTAATAACCGGTGTAATCGCCTGAATATTGAATGCAGGCATGCAAACGTGCATGCATTGTGTTGTACAGGTGCCGGATGTCAACTTGTGGGATGGAGTTCCATGCCGGTTGCACTTGGTCGGTCAATAAAGGGGCGGATAATGCCGGTTGTGGTTGACGTTGAAACTGCCGTCCAATTATGTTCTATACGTGCACGATTGGGGATAGATCGGGGAATCGAGCAGTCCAAGACAACATGTCGACACTCTGTAGAGCACGTTGGGTTACAACAGCGGCATGGGGGCGTGGATTATCCTGTTGCAAATCATCCCCCGGGAATGCTGTTCATGAATGGCAGCACAACAGGTTGAATCACCAGACGGAGGCGCACATTTGGGACAACCTGAGAGTGCTCCTGCTGTCATAGGAAATTGCTCCCCAGACCAGAACTCCTGGTGTAGTTCCAGTGTGTCGACGCCGCGCCGTAGACAGGTGGAATGCAGGCGCTCACCTGGCCTTTTCCTAACAAACACACGGCAATCCCTAGCACCAAGATATAACCGGCTTTCATCGGAAAACACAACGGCCCTCCAATCCATTCTCCAGTGAGCTTTCGCTTGTTACCACTGAAGTCGCAGACGGCGGTGGTTTGGGGTAAGTGGAATGCACGCAGCATGGCTGTCCTTCAAGTAACCGATTTCAAACACTTCGTTTCGTGGCTGTGGTGTCAACTGCTGCTCGAATTGCTGCTAGAGACGCAGTACGCTGCGCCACAGTCATACGCCGAATATGGCGGTCCTCCCTATGGGTTGTGCCACGGGGACTTCCGGAGACCGATCTCCTTGCGAGCGTACCTTCTCGTGACCACCGCTACCAGCACGCATGCACAGTGGAGACATTCCTGCCAAGTCGTTCTGCAATAGCGCGAAAGCAAAATCCATCTTCAATTAGCCCGATTATGCGGCGTCGTTCAACCGCTGTGAGCTGTTGATACGGGCCTCTTCGCCGTCGTGAAGGCATTCTTGAACCACTCATATTCACTCCGTCCAATCTCACAGGTAACTAACGCTCTCACACAGTACAGCCCGTATTTAAATCAAACCTGATGTGCAACGTCATGGGGCCGCTACTAGCGCAATGTTAACGCGATTTGCGGTAAATTCGAATCATCGTCGTCTTACAGATGCACAAACACGTATACCAGCGTTCGTTGATCTAGCACGACCAATTCTTGGTGTTTGGATATTTTCCCCCCAACATTATTAATTCCAATGTCTCACTAACTACTTTTACGGTTGTTGTAGACGCCGAGGTGCCAGAATTTAGTTCCGCAGGACTTCTTCACGTGCCTGTAAATGTACCGACATGAGGCTGACATACATGAGCACCTTAAAATGCCGAGGGACTGAGCCAAGTTCGAACCACCCAGGTTGTGTTCAGAAGGCCAGCGCCTCATCCGTCTTAGCCACTCAGCCCGGCAAGTTATATATTACCTCTAATACTTAGCTTGGCACAGTCCGTTGTAAACTTCTAAGTGTACTGCTAGCACACAGTTGTCCAGGTTGAATTCACGACATTGAAACTGCAACGCAAAGAGACCGTCAGGTAGCGCGCGGTGTACCTGTCTGAATATCGTTGTGCGTTTTAATGTCAATCTCAGCTCCATGGCTAAATGGTAAGCGTGCTGGCCTTTGGTCACAGGGTCTCGGGTTCGATTCCCGGCAGGTTCGGGAATTTTAACCATAATTGGTTAATTTCGTTGGCACGGGAACTGGGTTTGGGTGTCGTCTTCATCACCATTTCATCCTCATCACGACACGCAGGTCGCCTACGGGAGTAAAATCGACTGACCTGCATCTGGCGAGCCGAACTTGTCCTCCTGACCGAGCTCGATAACTGCAGTCGCTTAAGTGCGGCCAGTATCCAGTATTCGGGAGATAGTAGGTTCGAACCCCACTATCGGAAGCCCTAAAGATGGTTTTCCGTGGTTTCCCATTTTCACACCAGGCAAATGTTGGGGCTGTACCTTAATTAAGGCCACGGCCGCTTCCTTCCCACTCCTAGCTCTTTCCTGTCCCATCGTCGCCGTAAGACCTATCTGTGTCGATGCGACGTAAAAGCAACTAGCAAAAAAAAAAAAAAAAAAAAATAGAAAAAGAAGAACTTCTCCTCGGACACTCCCGGCACTAAAAGCCATACGTCATTTCATTTTTATTATGTCAATCTCACATACGCCTTGAAATATCACGCAGATCATTTTCGCGTCTCATTACAAAACGACTGTGCCGTGTTTGCAAATTGATTAGTACGTTTCGATGCCGATGTATTGTGTGTTGTTGATGGAATACACAACGATGTACAGGGTGTATCTGAATTCCTATTACACTCTTTGACAGTTTATAGAGGGGAACAGAGAAGGAAACATTTGAATTGGAACCCACATCTACAAACGTACCGTTCCTCCGCTACAAGGAAACTACCACCACGATTTTAAATGTCCCACGTCTGCTGTGTCAATGAGCTGAGCGGTGTATGTTCGTTGTTGCTGCAATGCTTCCACATCCACTGGCAGGAACAGCTCGAAGTGGTAGCCTCCTAATTCGATACGAATATTGTACACGCATGCACGAAAATGGTGTTCCGAAATAAACATTCAACACTGCCCCATTGCAGCAGTGAAAACGAGAGGACGAAATGAATGGGTAGAATTGAAGGCCACTCTAGTACCGAAAAGGAGAGAAAGGGAGTGAATGGGTAGATTTGAAGAACACTCCATTACCGAAAAGGAGGGTAAGGGAATGAATGGGTAGTGCTGAAGAAACTGTGTGTGTATTGCTATACATCCACCAGTGTGTCCATTTCAAATACAACACCTGCACCAATGTGTTAAGGGAGGAGATGGGGTGACGCAATGCTTGGTTTATATCACGACACCAATTCTGTACATGCGTGAACATCGATATCATGTCCGGGTATACTCGCTCAAATGCACCTATTAGTCAAACATCAGTGGCTGCGACAACCCACGCAAGCAGAACGTGCTCTGTGCATACGGGTTTCGCAAATACAACTCTTCATGTGGCTCCACAGGAATGACGTACTGCAAGTACTTTGCTCCATTCTTCGATACAGCAGATACAGAACATTTCAACACATGATGGTGTTTAGCTAGAAACGGGGAAACGGTACGTTTCCGGCCATGAGTTCTCAACTCAAAATATTATCAACTCGGTCCCCTGTACCAACTCTTAAAAGAGTGTAATAGGAATTTAGATACATCGTGTATGGGCAGTAGGTACGCAGGGCGTTTCGTGAGGGGTCGCTTGAAGTCATTATTTCAAGTTCGTGAACCCAACCTGGTCACCGCTAGGCTAGACGGAAGTAGCTCTTCCTTCAGTGGATTCTCATCTTGACAGGAAATGACCTTTCCGAAGAACTGTTACAATCCAGACGTGATATTGTCCGAAAGTTCTTAACAGCTCAAAGGTACTCGTTAACGCGCAGTATTCTTAGAATAAGCGTACGTGGGAAGAGTTTCTTTTTCTTGCTAGTGGTTCAACGTCGCACTGACGCATTGAAGGTTTTTGGCGACGCAAGGATGGGAAAAGGCTCGGTTTGGGAAGATAGCGGCTTTGGCCTTGATTAAAGTACAGAAACAGCATTTGACTAGTGTGAAAATAAGAAACCACGGAAAACCATCATCAGGGTTGACGACTGTGGGATTCAAACCCATCGTCTCCTGAATGTAAGATCACAGGTACGCGATTCTAACTGCACGGCCGAATCACTCGGTGGGGAAGAGTAAGAAATGCTGTACAGTCTCAATAAAAAATCGCGGTGTCGAAACCTATCTGACAATGGACAGCAAAGCGTTAAGTGGCATTTTAATAGGCCTATGAGGAGGTGCCGGCAGTTTTTATTGCACTCTTCTATCTCCTATTGAGTGTTTGTGTACACCACCTTAATCTTAGGTTCGAATAAAATTCATCACAATTTGACACTATGGTGGAATACATTTCTTTAAGTACCAATAGCGGAATTACCTGTGCTTTCCTAGGAGATTTTATTTACGAAATGTGGAAGAAAAACTCGCCACATTAGCCATGCATTAAACTGTCAGGTGACCCCTCAAAACAATGTGAATAGCGGTGCGCCCGTTTGTCGTTGTGAAGTACACAGTGGTCATTTAAGCACGTTGTACGTAAACCAGCACTTCCCATGAGACATCTTAACGAGGTTCAAGTCGCAAGGGCCGTCACCTTGATCCAGCAAGGATGGACTTTTCGTCTTGTTGCTGTGGATGTCTATGTCTCACCGTCAGTTATTCAACGCTTGTGGCATCACTACAATGAGACAGGCCAGTTCACAAGGAGGGTTGTACTAGGTCGTGGACGCATGACAACCCCACAATATGACAGATATCTGACCATCTGTGCGTTGCGGCGTCGTTCAGCAACTGCTAGAGAACTGCAACAAGACCTCAGGAGAGTCACTGGAGTCACGGTGTCTGACCAGACAATAAGGAACAGGTTAAAAGAAGTGTCCTTACGACCCAGACGTCCTGTTCGAGTGCCCCGTTTAACGCAGCAATATCGTACAGCTCGCTGTATGGTTGCCCGTACCCACGTCAACTGGTAACTTCGCCAATGGAGACCTGTGTTGTTCACAGACGAGTCCAGACACAGCGTAATGGACGTTAACATGTATTGAGACGCCGCGGTGAACAGTAGCCTACATGCCAAATGTTGTCCAGGAAGGCGACCTATTCGGACAAGGTTCTGTGATGTTGTGGGGTCGCATCAGTATTGATGGCCGCACCGATCTTGTCGTCGTTAGAGCAGATACTGCTACAGCATGTGTTGGTTGCTGCATGTTGGCCCTGATTCGTACTCACGCACGACAGTACCAGGGCTCATGCAGCGCGCATCACCAGAGCTGTCTGGCGAGAACTCGACATTCAAGATATGGATGGCCAGCAGTAAATCCCGACCTTAATCCCATCAAGCATGTGTGGGATAGGTTTGGCAGAAGAGTTCGTGGGCGTCCTGTACCACCTCACACTCTCCAAGACCTCGAACAGGCTCTCATTGGAGAATGGGACCTGACACCGCAACATGACCTCCGTTGACTTACACGGAGCATGTTACGTAGGTGCCAATGCTCGTGGAGGACATACATCATTCAGAAGCACTCCAACTCTGATAAAAATCCACCCCGGAGGACTGTTATCACTTTGTTTTCGCCCCTATTTGGACATTTTCTTTTGTGTTCTGAAAATGAACGCGAATCCATCCGTGTTCTTTTGTATACTTCAACGGTAAAGAATAAAGGTTTAGTTGGTAATATATCTGGTATGAAGTATTGTTTTGTGGAGCATGGCATACGCTCAAAATCACGTTCCCCTAATTTTATTGAACTGTATATATTATTTAGAAAATCAAGGATGAAGACGTCTAAAACCACATACTGATGAAGCGCTACCTTGTCAATTAATAAGCTTTATACAGCATTTAAAAATGGATTATCATATCTGTTTGCAACATCAATCCTTCCCCTTCAATCAGCAGAACAATATCAGAATCAGAGCTGGCAAATGATCCTTCTCAAAATATGGTTTGCCTTCCACAATACAGAAGAGATAAGTTTTCTTACAACTTACTTTACGTCGCACCGACTCGGATAAGTCTTATGGCGACAATGGGATAGGAGAAGCCTAGGAATGGGAATGAATCGTACGTTGCCTTAATTAATGTACAGCCCCAGCCTTTGCCTGGTGTTAAAATGAGAAAAAAACGCAAAACCATCTACAGTGCTGCCGTCAGTGGGACTCGAACCCACTACCTCCCGGATGCAAGCACACAGCTGCGCGGCACTAACCGCATGGCCAATTTGCCCGGTAGAAGTGATAAGACCATCACCAAGCGGCATAAAAATTAACTATTATAACAGCCGGTGACCTATTGCTCCGAAACACTGTTTATATATCATGTTATTTACCTCCTCATTTTGACCAATTGGGATGTTGAATATTTTTTAAAAGAAAAGGTTTCTTAGTTCTTACGAGTGATTTTAGAGGAACATCTACGCCAGATGCCACTTTTTAAAACTTGTTATTGATAAATGTACATGTTTGCAAGTTTGACAGTGGGTAGATTTACATGGTACATGTATCCTGTTCTATAATAAGTCCTTTTCACTCCCTCTAACTTGTTGGTTCTTGTTGGTTCTTCAACGTTCTTACATTGCTATGAGAATAATTGATTATCAGTAACGACCTGTTCTTGGGTAAAAACAATGAATAGTTCTTGTGCCTAATCCTTCGGCACTGTTAGTACCGGTGGTACACATATAATACAACACCAATTATAATATAGGTGATGTTACAAATTTAGATTCCCCGGTCTCTCACCGCTGAGTTCCATGGTTCAAATCCCGGTCAATCCATGTGAGATTTGTGCTGGACAAAGCGGAGGTGGGGCAGGTTTTTCTGCGGGTACTCCGGTATTCCCTGTCATAATTCATTCCAGCAACACTCTCCAGTATCATTTCATTTCATTTCATCTGTCATTCATTAATCATTGCCCCAGAGGAGTGCGACAGGCTTCGGCAGCCAGCACAATTCCTATCCCCGCCGCCAGTTGGGGGCTTCATTCATTCCATTCCTGACCCAGTCGAATGACTGGAAACAGCCTGTATATATTCATTTCATTACAAAATTATCAAACAATGTCTTGAAAAATTAAGAGTTATCTTTATGCCTTAATAACTTTGCGCTATTGAAATTTTGTTAGGAAGCATTACTATTTAACAGTTATTATGAAAATAATGGAAATTAAATAAAGATAACAAAAAAATAAAAATAGCAACACACTAGTTTTTGGCATTACCGAGCTAGAACGTTAACATAATTTCAGAGAATTACAATGACAGATTAATATAACAAATATGTTCCTAAATTATTCATATTGTCTTCAGTATGGAAGTATTCCAGTATTGAGTAAAATAAAGGACCATATTCCCCAACATATTTAGCTTTTGGTGACGATAAAACTTGACAAATAACATCTTGGATATCTGGACACAAACTATGGTGTCGAGAGTTCCAAGTTCCGTGGGATTTTAACACTGTATGCACGTACACTGCAGTCACTAACACTAGACAGGTGTAAAATGAGCCGAAGTTGCCCCAGAGGTGGGGCGTACAATCCATTCCAGTGGTACTTGAAAATGTTGGGATCCAGCAGCCCGTTTGATGATGTGCGTCACATATTGCCAAGCTTGCGTAGCACGGGTACAATCATGCAGACGGTGGAGAAGAGTGTCGTCTCGTTTGCGACACACAATAGATAGTGTTCCTTCTGCCATACGAATATTATACAGTTTACTATTTGTCGGTACAATGAATGAACAACTATATACCACTTTTCTTGAAGTTCAAGAGGAGGAACCCTATGCGTAATATTCCTCCAGATGCTATTCTAGTTGCATACCAGAATAGACTGCTGAACCCTGGGAGCTATATATTGGCTACGCTGCAGAAACATATAGATGGTTTTCGAGGTCGCGTTACTGTTCATAAGTGTGTGGTAGATAACTCATTTCATATTTCAAATATCGTGCATGAGGGGCGAATTTATTCACATCATAGAAAGGGGGAGAGTTAGGCATCTGCTGTAAACTGCACCACTGTTCGAGAATATTTTGAGAATACGGATGACTGGCACCAATAAGGAATTTTATGTATCGATTGAGGAATAAGGCTGTCACATGATTATGGATATCCTTGAGTCCTAATCCACCAGTAGATCTTGGCAGAGTTAAAGTATCACGATTCATCCTTAAGATTGAAACTTGCCATATGTACTATCCTATGGCAGACATTACCTTAATACTCGATACCCCGGGCAGAGGTATAATTTGACCCATGTATCCAAGTTTACTTATTATGTGTGTATTGGTATACTGATTTCTCTGCATTAATTATAGATTCCTGTATTTTTCTCGCTGTAACAGTCCGCGTATCATATTCACTGTTTTTCCCCAGTAATGCTGGACCATTTGGTGAATACTATTAAAATAGCTAAGTCCTAGAATTTTTACCTCTTTCTGCACCGTTGCCAAGTTTAACAAAGATTCATCGCGTACATGGCTTTCTGCTAATTTTAACGAACACGATTTGTTAACATTTAGCGTTGCACCAGATATATTGCAGTAGTCACTGCTAGTTTTTTGAAGATCGTGTGTGTTTGTTCTGCGGTCTGCAATGATGGCGACATCATCAGCAAAGGCAAGGATTTCCATCATATCTCTGTCGCGTAAACATGCTAAATTACTCAATAGTGGTTCAAGAGATAGCACAAATAATAACATCGATAACGTACACCCTTGTTGTACTCGTGCTTTTTGGAAAACCATTAAATTGAACTTTCGTAGACCCTCCTTGAAGAACATGTTTTAGAATATTAATGAATCGGTTGTGTAGTCCCATTGCACGTAGAACAGCAATAAAATAGGTATGATTCACTCTGTCAAACCCGTGATCAAAATCTGAAGATATTAGTTGTTTACGCTGCCTTCTTACCCTACAGTCACTGATAATGTCCCTTGTTGCACATACTGAGTATAAAATGCTTCTAACGGGAGCTCCACACGATTGATGTGCACATAAAGCATCTGACATAAGGAAGGTCATTCGCTGTTTTCTTGTAATCGAAGTTCATCAGAGTAATTGGTGTGTAATCTTGTATACATTTAGGATTAGGCTTTTTGGTACCAGTTCAATCAATCCTACTTTTAAGCGACTTATGTTTGGTCTTGAAGATAACACTTCATTTAAGGCTATTGTAAGGTCTTCCTTAATAACTGGCCAAAATGTCAGGTAGAATTCTCGTCCAAGGCCATCAACTCCAGGGGCTTTGTTAGGCAGACTTCGCAGTATGGCTTCATAAATGCCTTCCTCCCTCAATTCTTCGATAAGATGGTCTTGTTGTACATGTGTGGGTCTTCCTCTAACAGAATCAAAAAGGCGCTGTTGCTGCCAATAAGAACATCATTCGTTTGTCATACAATTGTGTAAAGTAATGCTCAGTTTTGTTCTTAATGATATTTACATCACCGGAAGACTCCCCACTTGACGATGTCAGTTTCGGTATATAGTTTTGTTTGCCTCGTTTACTCTCACGAATGAGATGGTACAAGGATGTCATTTAATCAGTAATATTTCTATGATCTCTTGCTCGTGTTTTAAGTCCTTCGATCATTTCTCTTTATAATCTGAGGAGAAGTGCTCTTGTTTTCTTGATCCGGAGATATATTGATGGGTTCCTGGGATCTTCCCTATTCAGCTCACGTGAACACTTGCAAAAGAATTCGGATTTTTGATTTACCTGTCGAGTATACTGAGCACTAAACCGTTTCATGAATTTGATTACGTTGGGCTTTGCATAAAATAACCACCACTCAAGTCTCGTTGTATAACGTGAAGTATGTTTCCTCCATAGTTGCCACTGCATGGAAAACTGCTCCTTCAGTTCTTCAAGTGTTTGAGAATATTCGTATTGAGTTTCCACACCCCTTCCCCGAGCTGCTCCCAGCTCTGATTGCTTTATTTTACTTATTTATATATGCTGCATGATCGTAAAACTCGGCGGAGCACACATCAGCATTCCCAAAATACTCTTGCAGACTTTGTCTGACATACATCCTGTGACAAAGTTCGGTGAATAGTCCTGTACTATCAACATAGATGAACAATGCACGACAGTAACCTTACTGACCTTCGAAATAGTCCCCTCCCATGACTATGCACTCCTAAGATCGCCGATACATGTCCTGAAAACTTTGCAAGAAAGCTTCCTTTGGGATGGTGTTCAAAAGCCTCGTCACGTTTCGTTGGATGTCAGGAATATCGTCAAATCTCTTTCATTTCAAGTTTCATTTCGAATTTTAGTCGTGGGAATAGGAAGAAGTCTGGAGGATTGACATATGGCGAGTATGGGGAAGTTCAAGTTGCACCACCCCCTTTACCATGAACTGTTTGACGATATTGGCTGTGTGTGGGCGAGCGTTTTAATGGACAAAAAACTATGAACCTTGTGCGTACTGGGGTCGTACCCTGCGTAGACGTTTTATGAAACGGGTCATAAGTTCATTGTACCCTGCAGCATTCAACGTCGTTCCCTCGGGTAGGAATCCCATGTGGAAAATGCCTTCACTATCGAACAAGGTGATGAGCATCGTTTTGATGAGTGACTTTTCAGCTCTGACCTTTTCCCGACGAGGGGATCCCGGAGAACGCCATTCCATTCTTTGCCGTTTCGTTTCAGGGTCGTACCTGAGACACCAGGTTTCATCCTCAATGACAATACAGTTCATGAAATTTGGTCTCGCATCCGCGGTTTTGACAAAATCCTGTGATGCCTCTAAACGTGCCTGCTTCTGATAGTCAGTCAAGTGACTTGGCACAAGACGAGAAAACGTTTTCCTCTTCCCTAACTTCTGGGTAACGATTTGTCGCACGGATTCACGGTTAAGCTGCAGTTCATCCGCTATCATGCGCACAGTTTATCGCCGATCTTTCGTGATTAATGTCCTCACCTTCTCAATATTTTCGTCACTGACGGCAGTCGCCGGGCTTCCGCTACGTGGATTGTCACAAACACTTTCCCGGCCTCCTCAAAAACGGGTGAACCACTCGTACACACACTTCAAGGACAGTGCTCGATCTTCATAAACACGTACCAGCATCGTATGCGTTTCTTTCGGTGTCTTGCCAAGCTCAACTGAATAACGTTGGGAGCAGGTGGTCAAAAACTGCTGCAACGCAGGTGCAGCGTTGTGTGTCGGCAATGTTGCCGGATCGACCGTTCTGACTTCACTCACCGAACTTTATTGCCACAGGATGTATGTTCAGTCTAATCTCGATGATCCTGTAACGCAAAATACGTATAGCCTGGGTCGAATGGTGCTAGTAATTCCCAGATGTCTATCAGCTTGAGCCCTTTCGCAAGGGTTGCTGAGGTTATACTGTTCTGAAAACTCCCGCTCTGATCTCTGGCGTTGATAGCTGCATTAAAATCCCCACCAATAACCATTCTACCTCTATGATTTTAATTAGATGTATAATATCACTGGTATAGAAGTCATTTCGTTCGGCTCTCGCCTGGGAACCAGAAGGTGCATAAATATCTACAATTAGGATTCCTCTTATGTTGAAACTTATGCCACGGGAACTAGGAAGAATAATTAATAATTGTAAGTTCGGTGACATTTGGTTTTTTGGTGGGATGAGTGTTCTTCAACTTGAATATGATCCGTAGATTTCTCCAGTCCTGCAGTTGCGAAATGAGCTGGTTGTGAATCTATCCCTGGTCCGTTCGCACCGACTGAGTTGGTCATGTGTTACAAGGTTATTCGGTAGGGGAGGTATCTTCGCTTGAGTTGTGATAAGCTGAACTTCGTTTAGTGTATCTTGTATAAGACCCGGGTTGGGCTGTTCATGTTGTGACTCAAGACCTATAATTTGTTGTGGTTCCAGCTTGTCGCTCAGCCTGTGTCTACAGCTGTGTCGCTCGCGAGAGTTGGGGCAGTGGAGTTCCCTACAACTACTTGACTCATTAGCCTAGGTCCTGTTTCACCGGCCTAAGTTGTTCCTCGCCTTGCCGGGCAGTCTTGTCGGAGATGGTCATCCAGCACTACAATAATGGCATGTTTTGGTTGTCCTTCATAAAGTACCTGAGCTCTATATCCGTAAGTTGTCACTGTTGTCGGGATAGCACTTTGTAATTCGATACGCACAGCTCTAATTCCATTAAAGGCATTCTTTTTTATGTAACTTTCCCATATTTACTGAAATAAGTTGCCACGCGTTCACTGACCATTTCAATAGGAAGATTCATTATACGTACTAGTTTCGTGTCCACATTAGCACATGTTATAATTACTTCCGAACAGGAACCATTGAATTTCATTACCTGGGATTTTCCTGCTGTTGAAGTCAGAATGCGCTCCATCAGAATTTTTCTGGTTAATTTTATGTACACTGCTGTTTCCAAATTGTCCAATTGTATCGCTTCCACTTGATCAACATTTAATTTTAAAACTGTTTCAGTCCACTCATGAATCTGTGCCGGTCCTGTTTTGTTCAGTTTATCAGGAAATGCAAATTTTACTATATTTTTCCTAATGTTAAAGCTTGCCATTTTCTTTCACTTTGTACTAATACCACTCGAAACACTCTACCTCACAGCACACAACTGAACAGCGCGTTCGATGTTTACGCTTGCACGTCTCACAGCGAACTAACCACTCATCAGCTTGGTGGTTCCACAGATATCGTGTTGAGTGCCTAGCATTTCATGTTTAGGTGTAGACACGGTAGGGTTTTATAGCTGTTATATTTGAGTAAGGCAGAGAATGGAGAGTTTATTTACTGTCTACATTATGACAGCTATTTTACACTGCTATTCTTGAAGCTTCGCTTTTAAAGTGATATAAATTCGATAAAACTTTAAGGTATTTATTATTCACAACATCGTGATACTTTTGTTCGTACATACCTAAGACCATCAGTCGTTTTATTCATACGACATATTGAACCTGTAAGGGTTCAATATATACAGGCAGAATATTACCGTGTCATAGACGACGTCAAAATATGTAAGTACTGAAAGCGTGCTGCTTGACCCATTCCTTGCCGGGCGTTAGGGAAGAGCAATTTCGAAATATGGAATTTTCGACAAGGACATGAAGTCGATGTTAAACCCTTGCATTACAGGATATTCTCATTTATTATTTATGCGAGGACGTGTGTATTACGTCCTGATCTTCGAAGACAGCATAGTATACAGGGAGTAACATAACTATGCCGACAAAAAATCAGAGATTCTCTTCGTGTTACGTTAAGAACGATGGTGCAATCGGATTGGCGGAAAAAATATTTTCGAGAAAATTAGGTTACCTTTTTTTACTTTCGGGCGCGAGATTCAAAGTGACGAACTTGCCGTATTAGCTGTGGCAGAGAGCCAGCTGTTGCCTGTTGCTGTGCCTCAGAGGAGGAAAGGGAAGGGAGGGGAAGTGGGATACAGACGTAATGTGCTACACAGCACACTTCATGTCCGACTCGTTGACTGAATTCGGTTCAGAGGGTCCCGAGTTCGATTCCCGACCGGGTCGGCGATTTTAACCTTCATTAGTTGATTCCACTGGCCCGGGGGCTGGGAGTTTCTGCTGTCCCAACATCACTGCAACTCACACACTACACATAATACTATCCTCCACCACATTAACACGCAGTTACATACACATGGCAGATGCCACCCACCCTCATCGGAGGGTCTGCCTTACAAGGGCTGCACTCGGCTAGAAACAGCCACACGAAATTAAAAGAACCACACGTCCATATTTATTTATACAGTTTGCTTTATGTCGCACCGACAGAGGTAGATCTTCTATAGACGATGGGATAGGAAAGGGCTAGGAGCGGGAAGAAAGCGGCCATAGCCTTAATTAAGGTATGGCCCCAGCATTTGCCTGGTGTGAAAATGGGAAACCACGGTAAACCATCTTCAGGGCTGCCGACATTGGGTTTTGAACACACTAGCTAACAGCTGCGCGCCCCCAAACGCACGACCATCTCGCCGGGTACCACACATCTTAGACAGAGTCCAAGGGTCATTACTACAACTTTGCGAACTGTATATCGAAGTATAAGGGGTCATATAGAACATCTACTATAATCAAACCATTGGGAGAATTTTTCCTTCGTTCATTCCATTTGCAATGTAGCGAGTGAGGGAATACACAATCGTGTACGGATGCTTAAGAAACGAACTGTGGCTATTATCTGTCGGAGACAGGGACAATCCCGTGCGAGTCGAACGGGGAACTTGTCCTCCCCTTCTCTTCTCTTTTTTCTCTTTTCTTTTCTTTTCTTTTCTTTTCTTTTCTTTTCTTTTCTTTTCTTTTCTTTTCTTTTCTTTTCTTTTTCTTTTCTCTTCTCTTCTCTTCTCTTGCATGAAACATGGCAGCGGCTTGTGGTCTGGCAAAGCAAATACGGCAAGTACGTCAATTTAATGTTCTCTGCCAATCCGATTGCACCATCGTTGGTATAGTTATGATATACACTGTATCTACTACACCGGGTGAGTCAGCCGCGCTTGACGTTTTAAGCTGTTAGGCATCCCACCGAACGTAACTGGTGTCGTTATGGTCTATTCTCTTTTGCCGTATACCAAGCAACAATCGCCTTTGATCACTCACGGCACCATTACGTTTGCAATAGGGTTGGGCAGACCGGAACAGTCAGTTGTTCCGGAACATTAGGAGCTCGAGGAGGAGTGTTTCAATACAGTGTGCCGGCATACGGGACTGTAACGGACGAGATTTTGAAACTCCTGTTGATTTCTGTGTGTGGATACTGATGCAAGGGTTTAACATCGACTTCATGTCCTTTTCGAAAATTCCATATTTCGACCTTCGAGAATCATCCACAGACCCAAAGTATCCGAATGCCCTCACGTCGTGGGTTATATAATTTACTTATATATTTAGTTAGTTACTTTGGCACTGTTCTAGGCCATTAGGGCTGCTTATGTGGATGTTTTATAAGCAGGTCTGGACGAGGATAGAATGGTAATCCGCTTAACTGAGCATCAGCCTTTTAGCGCAGTAAGTTTCAGCACACCGTTGAACTGCAATTCGGGCTCTTTATAGCATTGTAGGTGTTACGGATTCACAGGCTTCCGTAATAAGGTTTCGACGTCTTTCAGGATTTTCCGGCTGCTGAGCGTACACTACATTCTTCAAATAGTCCTATAGGAAGACGTCCAGTGGCATCAAATCGGGTGGTCTAGTAAGCCAGGTGACAGGTCCTCCCCTTCCTATCCTGGGGATGTGTAACATCCATGTAGGTGCAAACATCTGCTGACATGTGAGGGGGAGCTCCGTCGTCTTGATACCAAATGGTTACACTCTCACCCAGGGACACATCCTCTAGCAGCAATGGTAGTTGGTCTTGAAGAAACTGTAGGTACCGGGCTCCTGTCATATGATTCTCAAGGGAATATGGTCCAATAAGGTGATCACCCACTATACCACACCAGACATTTACTCCCCATCGTGCCTGAAATGCTGCCTGCCTTACCCAGTGGGGATTTTCAGCACTCCAGTAGTGCATATCATGAAGATTCACTGAGCCATTATTATGAAATCGTGCCTCCTCCGAAAATAAAATATGATATTCAAACGCTGGATCATTTGCCACTTGCATCAGTATCCACACACAGAAATCAACAGGAGTTTCAAAATCTCGTCCGTGCAGTTCTTGATGTAGTTGCAGGTGATACGGACGAAAAGAAACTGGAATGCAATATCCTTACAACAGACGACTGCCTGATGTTGGCCTATTGTGCTACTGCCAGGGTACTCGTGTGAGGATTCTCCCGGAACATGTCCAAAACCATCTCGGCAGTTTCACCGGACGTAACTGGTGCCTCTCTAGTAGGACCTGTTCGGGAACGTGACGAAGTTATTCGCAAACGTCACTCCACCCTCCTAAACGTATTTGCGTTTGGTTGTTGTCTGTGTAGAAATCTTTACTGGTACAGGCGCTGTGCTTCCTGTGCGTTCTGTCCTGCTTCACCGTAGATGAGGAGCATGTCAACATACTCATCTGCTGAATACATAGCGAAGAAATAACCAGGACTGCTAGGCTACACCATGTGTCAGGCCACTATGCATTCAACATACATGCTTTGTTCGAATGTGGCACGAATGGCCTCTTATTTGATCCTCAAAGTTTAAAATGTGAATAAACATTTTTATCGCTCGTAGAATTCGAACCCACCTTCCAACGCAACATGCGTCAACACGTCTCTGATTAGTCCACTACACCTCGGTGACTGTACCCTCCAGTTTACCAGGAAACGTACATGCTGTAAAACTACGTAGCGCTTCATAATCCACACACGTTTTCCACCAGTATGCCATCGCTTTTAGCGATAATTTAATAACCAATCGAAAGCTTATAATTGGTACCTCCATTTTAAATAACCGTAGTACAGTTTGATGTATTGTGTAATTACCTGTCGCAGATAGGTTTTTGCAAAAGTCGTGCAGTGGTGACGCAGTAAGTGCTTTAAAGGCGACTGTAGCATGGTATGCGGCAAAGGGAAATCGAGCATCAACCCACTGACTTCGTTGGGATGTCTAAACGTAGAAACGTCAGGCGCAGCGGACTCACCCCGAATATACACTTACCTGGCTGTGTTGTATATTCAAGTATAGGCTGCCAACATTAGTTACTTCTTCTCCTTCGATATATGTTTACCCTGCAGGGTCGGTTTTTCCCTCGGACTCAGCGAGGGACACCACCTCTACCGCCTCAAGTGCTGTGTCCTGGAGCTTCAGGCTCTGGGTCAAAATATACAACTGGGGAGGACGACCAGTACATCGCCAAGGCCGTCTCACCTGCTATGATGAACAGGGGCCTTGCGGGGGGATGTGAAGATTGGAAGGGATAGACAAGGAAGAGGGAAGGATGCCGCCGTGGCATTAAGTTAGCCACCATTCCGGCATTTGCCTGGAGGAGAAGTGGGAAACCAAGGAAAACCACTTCCAAAATGGCTGGGGTGGGAACCGTACCCACCTATACTCGGTTGACCTCCAGAGGCTAAGTGGACCCCGTTCCAGCCCTCGTACCACTTTTCAAATTTCGTGGCAGACCCAGGAATCGAAACCGGGCCTGTGGGGGTGGTAGCTAATCACGCTAACCACTACACCACAGAGGCGGACGACATGAATTTCTTCGGAAATTAATCATTGTTCTTCCATTCCCAAGATAGTGGGTTCGTTTTGACTGAAATCAATCGCATTTGAAGGAATTTAATTGCAAGTACTCCATACTGTTGACGTCTGGCACGTTAAATACTCCAGAAGGACAACATTCCTGTATCCTGGCGTCTTTTAAACTTGAGAGCAATTAAGTACACCGTATTCTTACCCCGAGGTGGTGCAGCACTTTTCAGGCTCACCCCTAATGGTCGTGAGCTGCATGTACGATTTTTGCCACAAAACAGCCTTTCTACCATTCTTAACTATCTGCAGCTACCGTAAATCGAAACCGGGCCTCCGAGAACGGCAGCTAATAGTTCTAACTGTCAGAAAACATATCATTTGTAATGAATTGTAGAATGTCACATCTTGAACGATTCATGTGTTGTTTCTTTAGATCAGAGATAGTGTATCTGACTCATGGATTCATAGGATGGACAGGGAAATTATTACTCGACATCATGATTTTTCCTTCCTGGACTTTTCCCAGTAACGTGGGGTCTACATTCGTATGGAATAATGAACAGTTGTGTATTAAAATAAACAAGAAACTCAATTTTCCAAACTAGTGAAGAAACTAAACGTGGGTAAAATGGATTTGCTAGCCGGGGATGTAACCCAGGGTCCTGTGCAGTGAAGCCGACTACACTGCCCATTCAACCAAGGAGCCAATTCCATGTCACAGCCGTTTACGTGATAAGGATATCTGACGTTGAATATAGCTTCCAAACGAGAAAATGTATTCGGAAAGTACCCAATAAAGTTTTGCTTTTGTTGGCTGTAAAATCGGAACGCGTACATTTGTAAAACGGCCATCTGAATGGTGTGACGTAAGGAATTCTGTAAGTTAGTAAAAGATAACGTATTATTATTATTATTATTATTATTATTATTATTATTATTATTATTATTATTATTATTCCGGGGTATCTATGGAACGCAGAGAAGTGAAAGAAGGTGCTTTTGAATGGGTCTAACGACAATACCAAGAATTGAATTAAAATTTTAACAAAGGTTATATTTCTTTCAATATTAAAAAAAACTTGACAAATTTCCACTAGGTGAAATCACAATGAAAAATTAGGTACAATGCCAATCTTGAAACGCAACTTGGAAAAATCCCAAGATTCAGAACTTTAACAATTTTGGGTTTCAAGTCCTAGTTTTACAATTCCTG
Organism: Anabrus simplex; assembly: GCF_040414725.1. Lineage (NCBI taxonomy): Eukaryota > Metazoa > Arthropoda > Insecta > Orthoptera > Tettigoniidae > Anabrus > Anabrus simplex. Next base: position 1,092,722,308 of record NC_090266.1, read on the forward strand.
AGCTACCAGCTGAAGTTTACAATTCAAAATGAGGAATAATTTAGTCAAGGGCAGAAATCCCCTAATTCAAGAACACTTGCTCCCTAAATTACAATGTCTAGCCTTCCAGAGGCACCCTTCACTATTAGACAACTTTGAAAAGAGCTAACAGACTCTCAGTTTCTTCCAGCCTACTCAAGGCAACATCAAAATCTTACAATCTCTGGCCTCTCAAGGCACAACTTACAAATTGAAATAGTTTTACACAGGGGTATCTAGTACCCAACCTACAGGGCCTTTGTGAACAAGAACAGGTTAAATAAACGGCCCGAACACAAACTGAATGGAGGCGTACACTGCGCTCCCAGATTATGAAAAATTAAAACCTACTGGGCTCTCGGCCGATGAAACAGGGGCTATTCCCAAACTACTGAGGTGGCTTGCGTGGAAATAACTTTAATACATTACAGGAAGAAAATAGTTACGAAAACGTAGTCACCTCAATCCAAGATGAAGATGAGCTCGAGAGGGTAACTCACTCTCTATGCCCGATTTACAGTTAAAGACTTTATGAAATTTTTACATTAGCCGAAAGAAGATTTACATTATAGAAAGGTTTGTTACATAGTTAGAGATTCGGACCTTCCCCTCGGATAAATTTGCGGAGACAGCAAGAAAGATAGAATTTACGTGGCCATTACCTTGTAGACGTTCTGCCGGCCGAAGAGAGAGGCGCCCGCCTCCTGCCTTAACACACACAATTAGAAAGACGGCGATCAATTGACAAGGTAGACAGAAAAGCCGCAGTTTATATACCACCAGGGAAGGTTCGAGAAAGTTTAGGACTAATCCGGCCACATCCTCTCAATTTTTATTGGCAAATTCGAAGTGAACGAGAAATGCGGGATTGGTTGAAAATTAATTACGGTACAAAAATTTATGATTGGCCAGATTCAAAACTGGTGGAAAGAAAAAGAAGTGTTGCCAACCCAAAAATAAAATGAAAGTAGATTCAGTTATAGCAAACCTAGGAATACGAAACTTCTTTAAGTTATAAGTTCTTCCACCTTGCACCAGAGTGCATGATCAGGGTTTTTGGTAGTGTCATCTGTGGAAAAATGTCCAAACTTCTTGATGTATAGCGAAACAAAACAAGGGGAAATTCAATCACAGTTACTTAATATTTCAGTAGTGACATCTTCTGATTAAAGTTCCAAGTTCATGTAGTATCCGTTTCACCTTTTGATAGATAGAGGAGTTTATTAAGGCGCTTATTTTGAACGAGCGTTCTTGAGGTGTACCTCCTTGTACAATTTGAGGGGCTGATATGGGAAAGCACTTAAGTCCGAAAATCACTATATTTCGCGGATATGCAAGTAAAAAGCAATGCCGATGGCGTGGAGAAACCCGTAAGTCCATCCCTCGTTCAGTTCAGTTCCACTGAAGGTCGCTAGATGACATCAGTTGTAAGTCCAGACGCCTTGGCATAGAGAACCTTGTCTGTGTTAGGGCGGGAGTGGTTCTCATCGCTTCGTGTTATGATAATGTGTGGAGTTGCAGAGTTGTTTAATGGTTAACAGTGGCGGATTTGTATTATAACAGTGAGGGGTTTCTTGTGATAAATACCTAACTTAAAAGGCAACCAAATCGTCCCCTTGGCTTCCGTCGAGATCAGCCTCGTCCGTTTCAAAAGCTAAGTACTCGATGAGGTTTGAAGGTTATGTTTACTTGTGAAATCGTTTCAACTGGCGTGATAGGCTATAGCAGTGTTTTCCGTCTTTCCAGCCTAATTGCAAAAGGTGTGGCAACAAGTGTACAACGAATGAGGACCTGCTTCAAGGAGCTAAGACATTGCATAACGATTTCTGGAAAGAGGATTACTCAGCGCGCTCTAACTTTCTCATGGGCTGATGAGTTTAATCCCTACTCAGAGAAGTAGAAAGAGGGTTTCAACAACTGAACAAGGGGGTGACTCACCAACTACTCGCAATCGTCAGGTAACTGTGGCTTATAGATTACCAACCTCTGCAGGCCACGTTAAAGTTTGCAGTAAGGTATTCTGTGGTGTCTTGGGGATATCAGACAATCGCCTGGCTCGTCTAATAAGTAAGAAATAAGAAGAGCAGTTAGTCTGGAAGGACACAAGAGGGCAAAATCCACGCTCACATGCCCATAAATTCAAATAAACTGATGAAGATAGGAATCCGATCAAAGCCCATGTGCAGTCTTTTCCAGCGGAAGAGAGCCATTATTCTAGGCTTCAATAGTCTCAGCTTTACTTGAGCCCAGACCTTAATGTCCACAGGATCTATAGGGCTTATCGAATAAAGCATCCTGAACGTCAAATGTGTTACAGATTTTTAGCAGGGTTTTCAAGAAAGGATTTCCGAAGTTGAAATGTCATCGTCCTCGCACAGATACGTGTGCAACTTGTGATATTTTGAAGAATAAAATAAAATCTACTGAAGGGCCTGAAAAGTTTGGTTTAATAGCGAAGCGTAAAGTACATCAGCGCAAAGCTGAAAAGGCAAAACAACTATTCGGCAGTGACTGCTCCCAGTCCCGATCACCTGCAAGTGCTGTTTGCACAGTGAGTGTAGATATGCAGCAAGTAATGTTCACACCTTCACGTACTCACTCAAGCATGTTCTATTGTAGACAGCGTTCCAACTATAACTTGTGTGTTCATGTTGGAGATACAAGCAACAGTTACATGTGCATGTGGCACGAAGGCATTGCTGGGAGGGGGGGAAATGAAGTAGCTTCATGCATCGTGGAATTACTGAAATTACCGAGCTCGATAGCTGCAGTCGCTTATGTGCGGCCAGTATCCAGTATTCGGGAGATAGTAGGTTCGAACCCCACTGTCGGCAGCTCCGAAAATGGTTTTCCGTGGTTTCCCACTTTCACACCAGGCAAATGCTGGAGCTGTACCTTAGTTAAGGCCACGGCCGCTTCCTTCCAACTCCTAGCCCTTCCCTGTCCCATCGTCGCCGTAAGACCTATCTGTGTCGGTGCGACGTAAAGCAACTAGCAAAAAAACAAAAAAATTACTGAAATCGGAGTTCACCCATAAGAGACACATAGTCATCTGTTGCGATAACTGCGCAGGCCAGAACAAAAATCGCATGGTCCTGATGGCTCTAATTTATTTGGTTGCGAAAAACTATTTTGAAACCATTGAACTAAATTTTTTAGTTTCTGATCATTCTTACATGCCTTGTGAACAGGATTTCGGAATCATTGAAAAGCGGAAAAGAATCCGCAGAGCAATGGTTCCAAACGAATTGGGAGACATAGTCCGGGACTGCAAATTCGACAACCCTTTCAATGTTGTTGAGATGGCTCTTGAAGATTTTCGTGACTTGTCTTTGGTAAGTGACCGACTTCTGGACACTACCAAGATGAAAATAAGCACACTGTCGTGGGTGAAAATTACGAAAATTGGATTCCCTATCATCCCAACTCGACACACTTTCAACTCAATTGAGGAGTGGAAGCGATACAGGATCTTCAAGAAAACCTGTTCCCTTAATGATGTCGCTAATCTTCGAGATCTTCCACCAATCCAGAGTACTCCAACAATCAATGAGGCCAAGAAGAAGGACTTACTTTCGATGGTGGATTATTTAGATGATGAGTACAGGGAATTTCACCGCAACATTTGCTTATAATTCAAATTGTTTATGCAATCCGTTGTCTATTTTTCATGTTTTTGAATTTTACAATAGTTTTGGTGTGTTCTCAAACTTAACAACGGTTTTGATATTATTGTTATAATGAATAAATAATTCAAACAAGACCTTTAAAACAGTATTTGCTTCTCCTGTAAAATTGCAGTTTTGGACTTAACTGCTTTCCCATGCAAGCCCCTCAATTATAATTATTATTATTATTATAATTATTCTTATTCTTATTCTCCTTCTTCTTCTTCTTATTATTATTAGTAGTAGTAGTTTCTATGGTATTTAATTCAATAGTACATCTAAAATTATTACTGAAAATTTTAGATGGTATAAGTGTGAGGGAACTGACCCTTCAATTAATTGAAAGCTATTCCTCCAATACGTAATTTGAAGTTCTTTCTTAATTTCTTTCTTTTATTCTTTCTTTCTGTTTACCTTCCAGGGTTGGCTTTTCCCTCAGACTTAGCGAGGGATCCCACCTCTACCCCCTCAAGGGCAGTGTCCTGAGCGTGAGACATTGGGTCAACGGTACAACTCAGGAGGAGGAGCAGTACCTCGCCCAGGTGGCCTCACTTGCTATACTGAACAGCGGCCTTGTGGGGGGACGGAAAGATTGGAAGGGATAGACATGGAAGAGGGAAGGAAGTGGCTGTGGCCTTACGTTAGGTACAATCCCGGCATTTGCCAGGAGAAGGAGTGGGAAACACGGAAGACCACTTTGAGGATGGCTGAGGAGGGAATCGAACCCCCCTCAACTCAGATGACATCCCGAGGCTGAGTGGACCCCGTTCCAGCCCTCGTACAACTTTTCAAATTTCGTGGCAGAGCCGGGAATCGATCCCGAGCCTCCGGGGGTGGCAACTAATCAAACTAACCACTACACCACAGAGGCAGACCATTTGAAGTTCAAGTCGGTAGAACATTTAATGTGCCCGTCATGATGGACTGAGATGTTCCACAAGGCAGTTTCCTGTGTCCATTATTGTATTAAATGTATGTAAATTATATTGAACCGCCTCTGCGGTGTAGTGGTTAGTGTGATTGGCTGCCACCCCCGGAAGCCCGATTCCCGGCCCTGTCACGAAATATGAAAAGTGGTACGGGTGCTGGAACGGTGTTCACACAGCCTAGGGAGGTCAATTGAGTAGAGGTGGATTCGATTTCCACCTCAGCCATCCTGGAAGTTGTTTTGCGCGGTTTCCCACTTCTCATCCAGGAAAATGCCGGGATGGTACCTAACTTAAGGCCACGGCCGCTTCCTTCTCTTTTCCTTGTCTATACCTTCCAATCTTCCCATCCCCTACCAAGGCCCCTGTTCAGCATAGCAGGTGAGGCTGCCTGGGCGAGGTATTGATCCTCCTCCCCAAGTGTATCCCCGACCCAATGTCTCTTGCTCCAGGACAATGCCCTTGAGGCGGTAGAGGGGGGATCCCTCGCTGAGTCCAAGGGAAGCTCCAACCCTGGAGGGTAAACAGATTAAGAAAGAAAGAAATTATGTTGAAGCCTATTTTAAAATATGTCGGTATTTTGTGTATTTCAATGACAAGTTGATAATATCTCTCCACAAATATCCAATAATTGCTGAGAGAAATATCTAAACCAAAGTAAACCCGATGGCATAACAGCCATTGAAGGGCCTTGGCCTACCAAGCGAACCGCTGCTCAGCCCGAAGACCTGCAGATTACGAGGTGTCGTGTGGTCAGCACGACCCATCCTCACGGCCATTATTCTTGGCTTTCTAGAACGGGTGAGAGAAATTTACAAAGTGTATTTATAAGGTTTCAACATTGGTGTCATGATGAGTGTTTAATTATGCATGGAAGTAAGACTATTGTAATTTATAGAATTTCACCTCACATAGTAAGAAATCCTTTAAGCCATGTAGGCCTACGTGTGTATCGTACGACGGAAAATAACACTGATTGTTACGAAAAACTGGACAATTTTTTTTCAAGTCTCGTAGGACATAATGTGCATATCGCGTCAAAGTGGGTAACGGGGAAAACTAAAGAGCCATTTTACTCTTTCCGATAGGACAGATATTAAGGGAGCAATCGTCAACGCCAGAGCGACAGAAATACGAGGGCGAATCAAAAAGTTAGTTACACTTCCAAGTTGAGGCCATTTATGAAACTACCTATACGTAGGCAACACGGCTATGACAACATACAATGCAAGTTCACTTTTCCACAGAGTCTCAAGAGACTGTAAACATTTCTCGGAACGGTCAACCAACTTTTCGATTCGGGATGCGTAGGAATCATCTCCAACGCTATGTAACAAACTGGAGACAGCTCATTTCACCTCCTCATCGTTTCGGAATCGTCGTCCACCTAGATCCTTTTTCAGCTTACCGAACACATGATAATCGCATGACGTTAAGTCTCCACTGTATGGAGGATGTTGCCATACCTCCCACTTGAATCGCTACAGCAGTTCGGACGTATGGCGGGCCGTATGAGGTGTTGCACTATAGTGCAACAAAATCACACCGACGCTCAATTTTACCTGCCGTTTTTCTTTAATTCCGAAATGAAGAGGAGGTGAAAGCAGCTGTCTCCAGGCGGTTACATAGCGCTGGTGATTATTTATACGCATCCGGAATCGAAAAGTTGGTTGACTGTTCAGAGATATGTTTGCAGTCTCTTGGGGATCGTGTGGAAAAGTGAACTTACATTGTATGTTGTTACAGCCGTGTTGCCTATGTGTTAATGATAATGTTATTTGCTTTACGTCCTACTGACTACTTTTACGGTTTTCGGAGACGCCGAGGTGCCGCAATTAGTCCCATAGAAATTATTTTACGTGCCAGTAAATCTAACGACATGAGGCAGATGCATTTGAGCACCTTCAAATACCGCTGGACAGAGCCACGATCGAACGTGCTAAGTTGGGGACAGTAGGCCAGCGCCTAAATCGCCTGAGCCACTCAGCCCGGCTTGCCTATGTGTAGGTGGTTTCATAAATGGCCATAACTTGGAAGTATAACTTACTTTCTGATTCGCCCTCGTACAATATGCAACCTAAGAACCAGGGAGAATTTCACACAACTTCGGACCAGGAGCTGTAATGTACAATGAATTCGGAAATCATTCTTATTCTTCCTCTCGACTTTGTTCAGCTTCGTCATGTTTCACGTTACTGCCACGCGCTTTCGTAGGAAAATATCATGTTAACATGTCGCATTAAACGTGTCAATAGACCCATGTTACTTCGCATAAATTCCCGAAGGAAATATGTAATTCACTGCAAATTCCCGTGCGAAAAATGGGTACAAATGCTGGTAAAAATAAGTGTCTCTTCGAGTAGTAAGAGAATTGAGGTGGAGGACCTACTTACAATAAGTATTTGGGTATAGTTTTATATACTATGTTTTCATGGCGGCCTCACATAATGTCCACGTATCAAATTCTGAGAGCATGTGCATTTTACTTCACTTCTGTTAAAGTAATGATGCCATTGTGTATACGGAGAACCGCATATTTTGCTTCTGTACTGACAATTATTTTACATGTGAAAAGACTATGGGGTGCATCATCTCAAGTAAATTAAAAACTGGTTCACAATGTACAAAAGAGAATCTTGAATTCTGTTTCTGAAGGAGCAAGGCTGCAAATAAAGGAGGACTGGAATGTGAGTAGACTGTTTTCCGTGAATAGTATTATGAATGTATATCAAATGCACTTGTATCAGTTAGTTAAAAGAAATCATTTTAAGTATAGGCTAGTTTATCAACATTTAGAACAAGGAATGATGAGTGTTATTATGTTCCAACTTTGTCTTCAAGGTACACTGACATTTCACAAAAAGCAAGTTTGTAGTTTTATACGGTGGTTGAAGTCGTGATCGTCACGGGACTTTCAGTTCTGCAAAACATCCACACCGTAGGGACGTGGCTTTCCATTTCATAAATCCTACGTGCATTGGTTTGGATACCACACAGTTATCACGACCCTCATCTCACTGTCCTTCTACAGCTGAATTTCTCAGTCTGTATGATTGTTTTCCTTAATCTCTATGCCTGAATTATTCTCGTCACTACATAGGCCTCGTTCGATCCTATCTCCATTTTCCAGATACCACTAGATTTTCCTACCACCCACTGGCTCAGAACAGGCATGATCCCATTGGTTTTTACCATTCGAACAGCTGATTCGGTTAGAAAACTAAATGGTATCAGAACAGTTTGGCATTTGCAAATCACAATAGACCGAAGATGAGAAATCTCCGAATTACCTTTACTAAATCTATCATTTTCATTACACTACGTGGAGCGGCCGGTAAGTTTTGCACATTGATATTACGGACTTAAGACACGTGCCTGAAAATTGGTATAAACTGAATTCCTTACACGTTCAACCTCTCAAAGTGATGGCCTTTTCTTGTCTTTCTTCACCTTCGGTCTTCGGTGTCCGGACATTTGCGGTCACGGAGTTTCGCAGTCACCACAAAAACACAGACATTTGCGGTCACTGAGATGTGTTCGTGCCCGGGTTGTGTCGGCCGAGGTGCAAGAGGTATCTGCCTCCGGAGAAGTGCAGTCATCACTCTAGTTAACTAAAATATAATGTGAACTCGAGTTTGAAGGTTGTTTATGAAATAACCAATATACTTGTAGAAAATCCAAGAGCGCCATCATTTCTCTCGTTCCATTTCACGTTAGGTTACATAGGTTTGGAATGTGTAATTTATATTTTAATCTGTCGTAGGTACAACGCAAAACGTGCCCGTTTTTTAACTTTAAGACATTGATATTGAGAAATTGATGTTCTTGAAGCGACAGACTAGGAGACCAGTCAGGACAGTGGGGATACCCAGAGATAAATCTAACGAGGCCCACCCCACTACGAAGTGACTGCAAATCTCCTGCGACTGCTGGGAAATTTTTGGAAAATTTCTGTGAGTGGGCACAAGTATATCAAAATGACCACAAATGTCCGGCGACTGCATATCTCCTTGACCACATATCCGGCTACCCGGTCTGTGACGTTCACCGCAACATGATGTCGATTTTACGGTTTATGTCTATTAGAAAGTTATTAATTAAGTATAGGCTAAGTAATGTTAATGTGTAAGCAATTAGTCAACTCACTGCGTTTTGGCAGAATTTTGACTTGCCACATTATGTTGTTAGTTTTAAGTAATGTTGTGTGAATTTGATGCCAGATGTGTCAAATTTCTCAAGGAAGCTTCTTTTTATTATTAACAATAATATGTTCAATTCACAGTAAAAGTGGTGGTGTTAAGAATTGATGTCGCTTACTGTTGAATCCTGCAATGCAAGTTTCAGAAGATATGAGTACCCAGGAAATTTGTATTTAAAATTAATTGAAATCAAATTGCTTCCGAGCGAAATTTTGTGTTGTTAAAATGAGGGGCAGTTTTATTTTTCAAATACGTCAACGGCGGAAAGTTAATGCCTTGTTTAATGTGTGGAGTATGTGTTTGTCTCATCATGATAAAATTTACAGTTCAGTTTCTCATGGTTTCTTTCAACTCCACTGAAGTGTTCTCAATCTTCGTTTTGACTCTGAATGCGTCTACCGACAAATCAAAACGGTGAATTTCGAAATCAACACGAAGTGTCTTAGGAGTTCGACCTGGAGAATCTCACGTAGCTTTAAACAAGCCCAACTCACGAATCCATACAAGAAATCCTGTGCCTGCTTAACATGCGCGAACATGTCTCGTTTACTACTACATAGGCACTTAGATAAGGCTTATCACTGCCAACGTTATATCATTACTATCTTTTCTTCCAACATCTGCTGAGGAAAACTAATTCACTGGCCGACGCTAACATATTACATATTCGTTTTCTAGTCGGCTCTAATGCCAGCTTCATTTCCTCATGTATTCGATATGAATTCCATCCACTTATAATAAAAAGTTGTAGTGCATCTCCATTTACATTTAAGCGATGAAAATTCAGGCTGCACCTAAACATGTTTTACCCCAACCGTCTTGAACTGAGTTCTGACCTCTGATCGTGCATATACAGTAGTTTCCACGCCAGAAAATGTACTCGGAAAGTACCCAGCAGAGTTTTCCTTTTGTTGGCAGATGGCAATACTATCGGAACGCGAAAATTTATACAGTGGCCACTTGAACGGTGCGACTTACGGAAGTCTGGTAGATGATGCCATATTATTATTATTATTATTATTATTATTATTATTATTATTATTATTATTATTATTATTATTATTATTTTGATATAAGTAGATCATTCCAAGACATTTGATCAAAAGTTTATCTAAAAGTACTGAAAGTCTTAGCGAGTATAGGTGTGAGAGAATTGACCTTCATATTATTTGAAAGCTATTTGTCAAATAGGTCATTTGAAGTTGGTAAAACATTTAATGGGTCCATGATGATGGACTGAGATGTTCAACGAGGCAGTTTCCTGAGTCCATTATTCTCTGTAATATTTGTAAATTATGTTGAAGCCTATTTTAAAACAAATGTATTTAATAAATACTTACCTACTGTAGATTTACACCTTATCATATATCTGCTCCATTCATTGGTGACGAAGATAGTAAGAAACAGGGTGAATTTATTTATTTATTTATTTATTTATTTATTTATTTATTTATTTATTTATTTACTTATTGACTTGTGGCGTGGCTCGGGCTATGAAGCCTGCTGTTATGCCAAACCATCTAATATGTACTACATTGTACAAACTACAGAGTATTAGGATTTCTAGTTAAATATAATTAATTATAAAATTAAACTTAAATAATAGTTATAAACAAAAGGTAAATTTCTGAGAGTCACTATTTAAAAAAAAAACATTAAATACTAATTTCTTAAGTCTATGTACCATTTATAACATGTTTTTTTTAAAAATACATTTCTACTATGTATGTCTCTAATTACAGACGGAAGGGAATTCCAAGAGCGTATGGTTGCAGGTATGAATGAGTTGCCGTACCCGGTCGTGCGGTAAATTGGGAAGCTCAGCAGGGATGAGGTTTCTGACCTTGTAGGTATACTGTTTGGAGATGACAAGTATTTAAGCTCCATTCTCAGATAACTTGGTGTGTCTGTACGGAGAATGTTGTGAACAAGCGAAACAGAGTGAAGGTTTCTTCTGTCCGCCAAGTATAACCACGACAGCTGTTCAAGACAAGGTGATATATGAAAATACCTGGGCATATTTAATACAAAACGGATGCATGTATTATAAGCCCGCTGAAGTTTAGCATTAGGTGTGGTGTTTAGGTTGTTGTATATTACGTCACCATAATCGAAGATGGGTAGAATTAAGCTTTGAACAAGTAACTTTCTCGTATTTAGAGGAAGAAGATCCCGTAAACGTTTAAGAGAGTGCAAAGAAAAGAATACTCGTTGGCATATTTTCGTCGTGTGCTCCGTCCAGTTTAAGTACTTATCAAAAATGAGGCCAAGGTTTTTTACAGTTTTGTTTATTTGTATTGGTGTTGCGTGGAATAGGATTGGGGGAATTTTAACACTTTTCAGTTTGGTATGATTACTTTTGGATCCAATTATGATTGCTTTCAATTTGAATGGATTGACTTTAAGAGAATTATTTTTAGTCCAGTCTTTTATATTTTCCAGGTCATCGTTTAGTTTGTTAATGTCTAGTTGGATGTCGTTCGGGTTTGTTTGTATATAAAGTTGAATATCGTCTGCGAAGAAATGGAATATACGTTTTTATATGTTCTGGTAGGTCATTTAGGTACAGTGAAAATAGCAGTGGCACTAGAACACTGCCCTGAACTACGCCAACTTCAGTTTGTTGCCAGTGTGATACTTTCGTACCTGCTGAAACGCACTGCTGCCGCCCAATTAAATAAGAGTGCAGCCACGTCAGTGCGCTTGAAGAAAATTTTTGTGCTTGTAGCTTAGCTAATAATATTTCCCTGTCCACACAGATAATGCTTTACTTAGGTCTAAAAGTACAAGGATAGTCATTTGTCCGTTGTCCATGCCTGCTTGAATGTCATTTGTAACTTTTAGTAGTGCTGTGGTTGTGCTGTGGTTAGGTCTAAATCCTGACTGGTATTTGTCGAGTAAATTGTGTTTGTTAAGGTAATTTGGTCTCTGCTTGTGAACGACCTTTTCTAATATTTTACTAAGACAAGGACGTATGCAAATTGGTCGAAAGTCTTCGGGTTTTGTTGGATTATCGATTTTTCTTATCAGTCGTATTATGGCACTTTTCCATATATTGGGAAAGATTCCTGTCATGAGTGAGGTATTTATTATGTGTGTAATTGTTGGGAGAACAATTTCAGTGAGTCTTTTAATTGATGTCAAATTTATTCCGTCACATCCTGTAGCCTCTGACTTTATTTCATGAATTGCGTCTCTGGCGTCATTAAGAGTTACATGTGAAAAATAATATTCTTCTCCGTCGTGTTTTGTTTTCGTATGTAGTCTGTCGATTGTTTCCCTTTTAGTTCGTTCGTCTGTATGTGAATTTTGTGAGCAGAAAAATTGATTTAATTCGTCTAATGGCAAGTCAGTGTTGTTTACCTTCAAACTTCAAACATTGCCAGAACTGTTATTCTTTAACATTTCATGTGTGTGGCGTATCTTAGCATTCCTGATGGTCTGAGTTGTTGTGTTACGCAATTTTTTGTACTTTTCGAAATTGTCTGCGGTTGGATTTTTTCTATAATATTTGTAAGCTGCATTTCTTTCCTCCATTTTTAACCGTATATCTTGCGTCAGCCAAGGTGATGGTTTTCGTTTCACTCGTGCTGTCCGTATGGGGGCGTGTTTGTCATACAGTCCTAAAAGTTGTTTGTTAAACAAGGTTATGTTGTCGTTAATGTCTCGGTGTTTTGAGTGCGTCCTCAATGAACGCCTCTTCGTTTAGGCTTTTGAAGTCTCGATAGGAAATTAATTTAGGCTCATATTTGGGACATTTCAGTGAGTACGTTGCGTAAATAAAGTCATGTTGGGAAAGTCCGGGAGCTGGCTGTTGTCCGTAAGTCTGCATTCTGTCAGTATTGTTTGTAATAATTAAATCAAGTAGTGTATGGGAAGTAGCTGTGTGGTGTGTAGGATTTAGGGGAAGGATCGTCATATTGAGTGAGGTAAGCATGCTTTTGAGTTGTCTAGATTCAGCAGAGTCACATTTTATCATGTCAGAATTAAAGTCGCCCATTAAAATAGCATGCTCATACCTGGGTAATAGGTCCTGTAGTGCTTCCTCCAGGTCTTCGATATATCTCGTCTTCGGTGCACGATACACAACACCCAGTAAACACTTAACACTGCGAATTTGTAATTCAATAAATAGGAACTCCGGCCCGTTGTAAAATTCACTTGGCGTTTTGAGTAATTCTTTGAATTTCATATCTTTGCGCAGATATATCCCTACGCCTCCCCCACCTTTTCCTACTCTATCGTTTCTTATCAGCGTGTAACGCTCCATATGTACTAGTGAAGACGGGATACTTGGTTTCAACCACGACTCGGATATTAATATGGCATGGAAATTGTTGTTAGATAATATGTCTGAGAATTCAGTGAAATGGGAAAGAAGGACTGTATTTAAAACATTCTTGCCCAAATTGGCAGGTTCGATCCTGGCTTAGTGCGGTGGTATTGGAAGGTGCTCAAATACATCAGCCTCGTGTCGGTAGATTTACTGGTACGTAAAAGAACGCCTGCGGCACAAAATTCCCGCAGCTCAGCATCTCCAAAAATCTAAGTAGTAGTTAGTGAGACGTACAAACCATATTGTTAATATAATAATAATAATAATAATAATAATAATAATAATAATAATTAAAACATTATTGTTTCTGCAGGTACAATTTTCACCTGAAATGATATTGACTTATTCTTCCATCTCTGAATGTGGTATTTAGATTCGTAAAAAGGTACATTTGGAGGAGGGGGAGACAATATTATGTGCTGTGTGACGTTTCTCTTACATTTTTACCTTGAAAATCGCCTATGATGTCCCGAGAGCATTTATTCTCGAAGTTGGAGTGCCTATGTGATTCATTATCCTTTTTTTTTTGGTCCTGAAACCTATGTAGATATAACAGCTGTCGTTCTTGCTAGAGTTATCCATATTTATTTCGACGTAATGTTCGTGATCAGAGAGTGAGATATTTGAAAGTTATGGTCCCTAGTTTCGCACAGAGACAGGTTCGGATCGAATCAAGGCTAATACATCAGGGATTCTGAAAAAAATATACAGGTTCCTTTGGTTCATATCCCACGCAAAATTGGGAGCCCCTGGCCATGATCTCGATATCGACAGTAAGCTACTAGTTTCATTCTTCATTCTAATTCTCTAGTCAGAACGATAATAATAATAATAATAATAATAATAATAATAATAATAATAATAATAATAACAGCAAAAATTATAAATGATGAAGTCGTTTGGCCTCACCTATCGAGTTGCGTCAATTTGATACTTGACGACATTCAGGCTTCCCGCTTGTCGTTCAATTTTACTCTACCAGTTGGCAAAGATCTTGAATTCTCCTTTGTCATGTAGGCCTCAGTTTTAATTAATTTTGTCGGTACAACACAAATGTGTAACTAAAAACCTTCTTCGTAGGTACATGCCGACATCGTACGACATGGAGCCCATAATGGAGTTTTTCCAACCATCAAAAATCTAACTGTCTCTGCCGGGCTTGAATACGCAATCTTCGGATCAGAAGGCCTTCACTCCATCACTGAACCGCAGAGAGAATCAGTAAATAGTTTTAGTCATATGGTCTTCCGACTGTAAGCTGTTACATATAATTGGAAGCTCAATTTTAAATTTTAAAATGTGATTGCTCTAATGGTTGCATTCGATGTACAACTAGTTAAAGATTCAAGAATTAGTATGTGCGAAGGGCATTCCCAGAGGTCATATACTGGACCATTGTAACATCATTCAGAATATTCTTATTTTCTTCTTTTTACCATTGAAAGCTGAATTGTCATGTTATGGCACGATGCATGGGCAGAAATCCTCTAAAAGTAATCTATTCCTAGGAATTACTTTGTATGAGTACGTGAACATTAAGTTTATTGAAAGATGTAATCAAACGTGCATACAGTAGTTAAATTTGCATCCAGAAATACTACAAAAGTGCGTTTAATTTCACTTCCACTTCAAACTTCATGAGGTATCTTCAATTAAGAACAAGACAATCTCTCCGCCCAGCTTTGAAGACTAAAATTTAGATGTGCTTTTTAATATTATCAGTAATTCTGCTGTCTCTGTTGTTATATGGGATGTGTTCTATTTCTCATTTTCAGCTTTTAATATCGTTGGCTCCATCTCAGTGAAATTAAATTCTTCATTTTTTCTTGTGCCTCTTTCTCTTTATCTTGTGTTCCTCGTCTTCCTGGGCAAACTAGGAATTGTTGAGCGTGATGGGGCTTTTAACATCCTAACTTACGTGAAATAAAAGGCAATCAAATAAGGTGAAGTATTGTCTGAAACACTCTTTTCTCCTTCCATTTTGCTGTTTTTATCTTGCATTACGCACGAGTGAAATGATTTTTCTCGGTACTGGTGAGCAAGCACGCAGGCAAGCACTATGACGACAAAAACAACAGGGCTCGTGTAAAGTGAGCGCAAGAAAAGTCTTATGGAAAAGAGACTTCCCCTAACATTCCTCACTCCGTGCTTCTCTTCTAAGCTCTTTAACAATTGCCCTGGAAATTAATTAATGCTAACCTCGGAGTTCTTTCTATTCTGTGTAAGTTATATTAACGTGCGGTAAGTTACATGAATTCACCCACTGAAGCTTCAAAACACGTCTGTCCCTATAGGAATTGTGGTAAATTTTGTGGAATAATATGACATTACCATTGAGCTTAACCCCATAGAGGTTAAATGCAAAAAGTTAAATTTACATTTTGCGTTCACGATTGTCTATTATGGTTCCAAAGGATCATGTCCTTGAGTGAGCAAAGTTGGAAAGTGATATGCCATAGTCTTAGTTGACGGGTGTAGACAGCCACTAGTAAGATAGTACACGAAAAAGCTCAAAAAATTTTTCTCCTTGCACTTTTTCCTAATTGTGTGGGGTGAGAACTTACGTGGATTAACCTCAGTTTTACGGCCAGTTACCTTTCCTGAATTACACTAGTATAAAAGGATGTTTCCGCCATTGCTTGTTTTTGTGGTAAATTACAGTGGGATTTGTTTTATGTACATAAAAATGCGTATTACAACAATCAGCAACACTCATCCCTTGAGCTAGACGAGGGGTTCCCAAACGGCGGTCCGCGGGCCGCATGTGGCCCGCGAAGCCATTCTTCACGAAGACTAATTTTTTAAAAAAATAAATGTGAAGAAAGTTTACAAAAGCATTTCATAGCCCGTTCAAAAATGTATTAATGTATTTTTTTGCTAGTTGCTTTACGTCGCACCGACACAGATAGGTCTCATGGCGACGATGGGACAGGAAAGGCTAGGAGTGGGAAAGAAGCGGCCGTGGCCTTAATTAAGGTACAGCCCCAGCATTTTCCTGGTGTGAAGATGGGAAACCATGGAAAATCATCTTCATGGCTGCCGACAGTGGGGTTCGAACCTACTATCTCCAGGATAATGGATACTGCCCGCACTTACGCGACTGCAGCTATCGATCTCGGTGTATTAATGTTGATACCCTTTATAGATCTAAGTCACAACTAATTCATTCTTTAACAACTTTCCTGTTTTTGTGTATTCACTTGGACTGAATATATTATTTTTTATTAATAAATAGAATACAAACTTCGGTGTAAAATTATCCCCCACAAATGTCAGTGCTATGGTCTTGCCCATTATAAAAATGGCTATGGGATCCCTACCAAATCTTGAACTCCATGCCAACCTCCTTGTGGACAGTTTATGCAACGTAGCATGCAGTGAATACCAAGAAATACTTTAGTCCGGCTCCGTGGCTAAATGGTTAGCGTGCTGGCCTTTGGTCACTGGGATCCCAGGTTCGATTCCCGGCCAGGTCGGGGATTTTAACTTCGTCTAGTTAATTTCTCCGGCTCGGGGGCTTGGGTTTGTGTTAGTATTAAATGTATAAGTTCAATTCATATAAGTTATTTCGTAATTCACAATCAGAAACATACAAAATTGTAGCTGGCTAAATGGCCGTTAGGACCGAAATAAAAATTTAAAAAGAAGCTTAAACTTCCATAAGTGTAATAAGCGGTTTCAATTCTTCGTTCTTCTATGATTGGTCCTACTGGCTGGTTCACAGTGCTGCACACTCCAAGAAATTTTCAGGGAAGTACTCCAGGTAGTACATTGCTGGAATTTTAGACTTTTGCAACTGTATATCATAGTTCCCTTCACAAAACTCCCAATACATTGTCCTTCTTTAAGTTTTGTTTTCACTGCATTATTGATATCAGTTTGTATTACAGTACTCTTTAAAACTGTTGTCATTTGTCAAATGTTAATTAAAATGAACTGACTTTGTTGGATGCTGTTCTTCCAAGTTCAACTGTCATGGGTGTAGGTGTTTATTTTTGATTTCACGACTTTTTGTGGAATTCTGAAAGAGTTTTTCAAGCAATTAAAATTCTTAAACCTTCATTTCAATTGAACTACGCATATTATATCGTACTGGTACCTCTGCTCTACTTGCAGAATTTTACGAAAATTGAATTATTATTAAACTGTGGCCCACGAACTTGTCTAAGGTTTCCCATGAGTCCCTTGACCACTTACAAAATGGAAACTCCTCAGATAGACGAATGAACGAAAACGCTACTAAAATCCTTACCCTGGCCGAGAATCTAGCTCAAGGCTCTATGAAGCGAAGGTCACCGCGCTGACTATTCGCCCAAGGAGCTGCAAAACAACAAGAAGTTCAAATATGTGTAATAGACTGTTCTTGGATATCGACATAGTGGAAATTTCTGATGTTAATGAAAACTTTTTCTGAGATTTTCCAAGAACCAACCGTAAAATATAACAGAGAGCATACCAGGAGGTGCCACACCATTTTAGCATACCAATAATGTTTCCATAAACGGAAAATTCTTATTAATGCCAATATCATATGCTATTCCGATATACGCCTGTCTCTCGTTTTAATTTATTTCAGTAATAAGAATCCATCAATGATTGAAAAAATGAAGTATAATATAAGGGTGTCAAAATTTTTCTGCCACTTTCTCCTTCCTAAGTTTATTTTACCCTTTGAAAGATTTTAAATGCCACGAACCTACTACGCTGGAGTTGCAGGGGGAGAGGTGATACTCCCACGTGGCGGATAGGGGGGTCCTAACCGGCTTGCCGGCGGACTTGAGGGAAATAAAATACCTCTCGCGGACCAAACGCACAAACCCTTTGGGTGGGGGACGCAGACGAAGAATACACCCACGGTATCCCCTGCCTGTCGTAAGAGGCGACTGAAAGGGGCGACCAAGGGATGATTGTCTTGGAACCATGAAACTACTTGTGATTAGTACCACCACGCGAAGAAAATCGTGGGTCGCTTTTACTTGCGCGTAGTACCAATATATTAGGTAACTAATATGTTTGTGATTAGTAGCACACAGGAGCACTGTGCGGTCGGCTTTTGCAGTACCTGTGATTAGTACTACCATATGAGCAGGACCATGGGATGAGCGCTACTATGGTTCTGCCTTGCCTATGATTAGTACCTACTATATGAGGAACACCACGGGATAGCGCAGGTCCCTGTGGCTAGTACTCTTATGTGATGAACACCATAGGTTTGCGTTGCCTGTAAATATCGCCGCAAAGTGAGAAAACCAATAGGTCTGTATTATAAGTTGAATTTCATAACCTCTGAGTAGTACCATAATCTGTGGAATACCGTGAGTCTCCTCTACATTTGATTAGTACCACAACGTGACAAATACCATGGTTCTACTTTCCTAGCGATAAGTACCGTTATGAGGAGCCGGTAACTTGGATTTTGGACCCCTTTAGACTGCAAGCATCATAGATTCAGTGTTATGCTATAGCAGCAGTCCCTTGGTCAGTAAACCTATTGTTTTACGTCAGTTTCTGTGAATGTAAGGCATTGCGGGTCGCATCCACTGATTGTTTAAAATTCATGTCCATCCATTCATTCTTCGTCCTCACGTTTTGAATTCTGGTCAGTGGAGAATTTAGGACTTTTAATTTGTCATTCCATTTCGTCTCATTTCGTACTATTAGGGGCCGATGACCCCGATGTTAGGCCCATTTAAACAACAAGCAGCATCATCATCATCATCATCAAGATTTTAAGTGCAAAACAAGTAAAACGAATGTAGTAGAATAGAGGTCGATGACACAGACGTTAGGCTCCATTAAACAACCAACCAACCATCACAATATATAGTAGAATGTCTGAATTATGTGTGCACTCTCAAGCTGACCAGTTTGTGAAGTATTACTTGGAGCTGCTATCTCCTATAAATCAACAGTCCATTCAAAGTCAGAGGTTTTTCATCTAAAAGTAAAAATCCCATCGTTCTCCGATAGACATTTTCCAATAGCAGTTAATACGTTCCATGTTAACTAGACTTTGTGTGGTGGTTTCATTGATATTATTTTTTTCTTTTCTTTCAGTCTGAGTTACGTCGCACCGACATATATATATCTTATGTCGATGATGGCATAGGAAAGGGTTAGGAGTTGTAAGGAAGCAGCCGTGGTCTTAATTAAGCCCCAGCATTTGCCTGGTGTGAAAATGGGAAAACACGGAAAACCATTTTCAGGGCTGCCGACAGTGGGGTTCGAACCCACTATCTCCCGAACACTAGATAATGGCCGCACTTAAACGACTGCATTTATCGAGCATGGTACATCGATATTAAAAACACTGTTCTTCTCCGAGTAAAAAGTGGGATAGTTCATTTCTTGGTTTTTTTTTCCTAGACTTTTTCTCAATTTGTTGCGATCGAACTTGTGAATTCGGCCCCTTTTCACGGGTAGGTACCCCTCCTGATGGCATACATTTGTAGAAGGAAGTATTCACTGTTGTGTTCGTCTACGGTGGTTTATCGTGTAGTTTGTTATTACTTACAGTAAGCACGTGAAGAGAAGTGTATTAAGACGAACAAAACACCTAGTCCCCGAGCTAGAGGAATTAACCATATAAAATCCTCGGCTCGGTCGGAAATCGATCACGGATCCTTCTGATCCGATGGTCAGTACGCTGATGTTCTTTCTGAATATAGAAATCAAGTCCTTTTAACCTGAAATAATGAATACTTTCGTGCGTCTGCAGCTAGCCTTTTGCTGCGCATATTAGGTTGACTCTCCTACGAGGGTAGGTGTATCACCAGGTATGGGAAGCTGTGTGTTATGGTGCATTACAGTGTTGTGTATGAGGTGCAGGTATGTTGAAAATAACACAAACACCCAGTTCTGGAGTCATAGGAATTAACCACTACGTTGACAAGTCCACAGTCCGGCCGGGGATCGAACTGAGGGCCCTCTGAAACGAAGACCAACAAGCAGAACATTCAGCCAAGGAAACGGAGTAACCTGAAATGAAATTACAGTTAAAACAACGCTCCTCACACGTTTTTGCATACATCAAGTTTTACTTGACTTTTATTCCTAATTTATAATTTACGTGCCAAAGTTTTAAATACTGTAGAAACCCAGCCACTGAAATTTAACTTTTCATGTCACAAAATTCTCTTCATTGATCAGGATGTTAACCAAAGTCGACTGGGTGAGAAACTGACGATAAATTCATTCGGCAATCATCTCTCCTTATATGCAGCAAATGGGTCCTTATATAAGGGATCGGGAAAATTAAAGTGAGTCTAGTAACCTACCTTCTAATATCCAGATCCAAATAAGGTAAGCAACCTATTGTCGTTTTAGACGAGATTTGTGACCCGAATGTCTTGAAAAGAGATTACACGCCGTTCAAGTTACCGGAAAGAATGAGCGTACGAACCCCGTTCCCCATTTCCGTGTTATATCAAGTTATGGTGCGAAACCACCTTTATGGTGTCTTGAGGTCATGCAACGCAAAGATTGGTCAAAGAACCGAATGTCGAACTTTCTTACAAGTTGCTTTACGTCGCGCCGGCACGGATATGTCTTATGACGACGATGAGAAAGGAAAGAGCTAGGAGTGGGAAGGAAGTGACCGTAGCATTAATTGAGGTACAGCCCCAGCACTTGCCTGCTGTGAAAATGGGAAACCACGGAAAACTATCATCAGGGCTGTCGACAGTGGAATTCCAACACACTATCTCCCGAATACTGGATACTGGCTGCACTTAAGCGACTTAAGCTATCGAGCCCGACATGTCGAATTTTTGCACGAATACAATACTCCTTTACTCACACCGTCGTTCGGAAATAAATATCGCACTAAAACCAGGTATTATGACCGCGGAGACGCCTACCTCGAAAATCATGCTTACAAAACCACAATGTCTTACTTTCCCCAGTTGACTCTGGGTGAAAATTACAAGTTGTAGGTTTGGTGGTTACGCTCTTTTGAATTGTATTGATTCCCTCTGTCAAAACCACGATTATTGGTCGGCATTTTTCCTACACCTTCTGTAGTTAAAATTGTACCAATTCAGTGGCCGAGTGGATTATGCGACACTTCCGCATAAGTTACCAATAAGTCCAAATATGAGTTAAAGGAACTACTTCAACAACGGGCAAGAGAAAACTCAGACTGAGCGAGATGGCTCTGCGATACGGATCGCCTAGCTGTGAGAGTGCATTCCGGAGATGGTGAGTTTGCATCACACCGTCGGCAGCCCTGAAGATGGCTATCCGTGATTTCCCATTTACACACTAGGCACTACCTTTTTTAAGACCGCGGTCGCCACGTCGCCAGAAACCTTCGACGTGTTAGTGCGACGTTAAAAATCTAGCAAAAAGTCTCCCAGAGATTAATAATGATGATAATAATAATAATAATAATAATAATAATAATAATAATAATATAGCTAGCCGGACTGAGTAGCCCAGATGGTAGAGCGCTCTCCTTCGGAGCCCAAGTTGGCGGGTTCGAACTCCGGTCCGGTGGTATTTGAGGCCAGCCTCGTGTCGGTACATTAAACAAAATGTAAAATAACTCCTGCGGGACAAAATTGTGGCACTTTGCCATCTCCGTGGACCGTAAGATGTGGTGCGTGAGACGTATAACCATTATTCCTCTTCTTCATTTCCTCCTTCTTCTTCTTCTTCTTCTTCTTCTTCTTCTGCTTCTTCTTCTTCTCCTTATGATTATGATTATGATTATTATTAGTAAGATACAGCTACTTTTCTCATATGCTATGGCTGTTTGTAGCAGAATGAGCTGTAAGTCCGGAATATTATGTGACTGCAGAATGTCTGCAGGGAAACTGCATGTCTCTCGTCTTGTATCATGGCACGTGTTGTGGAGCAGGGTTCTTCTTACAGAAACTACGAACATCATTAGCATACCGTCAAGTTGAGAGTTCCGCATGACTGCACCGACATTATGGCATAGACCTGTGCATGGTGTGTACATAATTGATTATTGTGTCCTTGATGTAAGGCTGAAGAAATGAACGGTATCTAAAAATATTAACGAGTTGCTCATTGATTATAGTTGTCAAAGAATGCTTTAGGCTATAATTTCAAGTCATCAGTTTGCGACGTTATTTTAGATTGTATTAACCCAGACCATTTCATTCCAAGAAATTCATTTATTTTTATATGACCTGCATGTATTCCGTTCAACCTTAGGTATAAGAAATTGGATACCGATCGCAAATGTCAGTACTTGGAACAAATTCTTATTCGAACTATTTATATCTTCATAACATGCGTTTACTGTTACAAAACAGTTTATCAAGCACATGTACTGTTTCCTAACGTTTTGAAGTTTCTGCATTCTTGTCACACACATTACATCATGTCACTTAAAATTCATAAACGCACAGACAATAACTCTTGGGGAAACTAAATGAATGATCCAATATTTATTTTAAACTGTAAAATAATAGAATATAACAGAATATAGAATATAATTTGTTTACCATCTACAGGGTGCCCCAAATTACAGATGGTGTAATAGAATATTAAATAAGAATTAAATATGTATATACAAATATACACATATACAAAACGTACAGATATATATATTCACATGTTTCCTACAGACTATTCACATAATAATTCACATAATGTACCAAATTGCCACGTTCCACCCTTGAGAAGAGCTTTCCGAATTGCAGTGGAAGGGTGGCGAAAAATATCGAGTGACACTAATTATATCCATCTCAAGTTAAATTAATCCACCAGTATGATGGAAGATCCGATGGGTGTTCCCTTCAGACATCATCATCATCATCATCATCATCATCATCATCATCATCATCATCATCATCATCATCCATATTTATCACATAAGTTATATTTTTTACCGGGCGAGTTGGCCGAACGCTTAGAGGCGCGCGGCTGAGAGCTTGCATCCGGGAGATAGTAGGTTCGAATCCCACTATCGGCAGCCCTGAAAATGGTTTTCCGTGGTTTCCCATTTTCACACCAGGCAAATGCTGGGGCTGTACCTTAATTAAGGCCACGGCCGCTTCCTTCCAACTCCTAGGCCTTTCCTATCCCATCGTCGCCATAAGACCTATCTGTGTCGGTGCGACGTAAAGCCCCTAGCAAAAAAAAAGTTATATTATACTCTTTTGCAATAACAGTATTAGCGGGCCTGTTGCAAGTGATTTTAATTTATTTAGTTCAGGGTTGAACCGTGTTATTTTATATATTTAATGTACAGTTTGCCGACGTTTCGAATACATTGCAATATACTTTGTGAAGGTGACTGATGTCTCCCTATGATTAGATTTTAACTCATCACTGTTTTCATAGGGCAGCATTGTACATTAGGTTTACGTGACTGTTTATATCGTCCATGACACCTCCCCTCTACGTGGAATATCAATCTCAGGGCCGTCAATTTTCATTTCTGAAATCCTACTTATAGTGGCTGGGTTACGAACCGCGACCGCCTTGGACAAAAACCGGTGACGATGCTTCTTGGCTTCATATCCCTCATCACTAAGCTGTAGATATTTCCCAAAATGCCTAATTGTTACTCTAACGGATAAATATGCCGAGGAGAGTTCAAAATACCTGTTTTGACCATTAGTGCCTATTTTGCCGTAATTGCCTATTTAAGCGTCTTGGACATTTTTTCTTAAATTGTATTTTCATTTTTGCTTCGATATATCTCATTGATTGGCAGAAACGAACAGGCCACATATGATCTTTAGAACAGACAGAATGTGATGGAGTCCTCCTTGGGTACTGTTACATCCCATCATGCAGTACTCTGATCACGGAACGAAACGTACAGTAACTTACCGCAATGAATAAGGAAGATGTGACGCCACGGTGAGCTTTCGTACTTTCTTCGGCTGCGTTGGAAAGTGGTGGGGTTTTTTATAGAGTGACGAGATTTTTGTAGTATGTTTTATATCTTGTACTGTATAACTGCAATAGGATAGGCTACGAATGGGAAGGAAGCCTCTGCTCCGAGGCGTCCCGGGTTCGATTCCCAGACGAATCGGGAATTTTGAACTTAACTATTTAATTCGTCTGACGCGGGGGCTGAGTCTTTGTGATGTATTCAACATTAGAAATCATCTTAGGTAGGGCGCCTTTAGGCCGACCAGTAGAAAAAGGCCTATCGAGTGAGTTGGCAGTGCAGTTAGGGGCGCGCAGCTGTGAGCTTGCATTTGGGAAATAGTGGGTTCGAGCTCCACTGTCGGCAGCCCTGAAGATTTTTTCCGAGGTTCCCCATTTTCACACCAGCAAATTCTGGGGCTGTACCTTAATTAAATCCATGGCGCTTCCTTCCCACTCCTAGTTCTTTATTATCCCATGTCGCTATAAGGCCCTCCCGTGTCGGAGCGACGTAAAGCCAGTTGTAGAGACCAGACATCTCCGGAGGCCATACGCCGTTTTTATTATTATTACTATTGCGCAAGAGTGCACACAATACGGCATTCGGCTAACTAGTCTAGGGAAAGAAACACAAAATAAGCTTTTCGAAGGCGAGAACGTGAAAAGAACCAGGAAATAGGTGACATGCTATTTTTTGGTGAAAGAAAGTGCAATACCACGATAACAGAACGATTTTACCGGTGTCTTTACTGATAATCAAACTAACAGGACTTTTCCCACCGTGCATCAAATATGCGAAATTTAAGATACAAGAAGTTCTCGAGCATCGCTTGTGAAATGACGTATTTCAGGCCGGTGAACACTAACTACTTCTGCATTACCTGTTAAACTTATACCACGTATTAGAACATCTTCGAGTAGCTGTATTTAATTATGAGTTTCGATTTTTCAGAAACCAAAAGCAACAATCCTATTTGCTTCAGCAAATGAATAAAAATGTTTTACGTGAAATTAAGTATTGCATTTCTACAATATTTATTTCACGATTTAAAACCTATTATGGCAGGGCCTCTCAAACGCCCAAAATCTCACGCGTGCAGAGCGAGGCGCAAGAGCTCCGTGCACTGTGCATCGGTGTCGCTCGGTATGGCTCGGATTAACGCTTCGTCTCTGGGCTACTCGGCTATGCTCGGCTCTACTCGGCTATACTCGGCTCAACTCAGCCCGGATTTGGAGCGCTACGGCGCAAGTGGGGGAGAGGGAGACAGGCGGAGCGAGCGAGAGAGGCGTGAGGAAAGAGAGAGTTAGCGCTATTGCTCCAAATCGAGGAGTGGGGGGTCTGCACTCTGGTCAACCAAGCCAAGTCGTCTTTTGCACGGTGCACAGTGCATGCACCACGCGCATGCACCCTGAGAGGCCCTGTATTATGGTTTTCAGGATTACTTCTAATTATTCTGGTTCTCTCTGAACGTAGGAATGAGTCGGGAATACAATCACCGGTACTACATTACGCTCATTGTGTTTGAGACGACAGTGCTACTTTGCAGTTCCTAACTAAAACCTTGGCAGAGGTTGTAAGTGAAGTTTATCTAAATATACGCGGAGACACTGCACGAGATAATTCTGGCATACTCAATTACATTGCACGTCTCGGAAACCTAATTTAAATACTTGTTTTAGTACAAATCTTACAGTTAATCAAAATATTTAGAATTTGTCCGACTATTTGGCTAAATGGTCAGCGTTGAGGCCTTCGGTTCAGAGGGTCTAGGGTTCGATTCCCTGCCGGGTCGGGGATTTTAATCGCATTTGATTAATTCTTCTGGCTCGGAGAGTGGGTGTTCGTGTGAGTCCTAACACTCTCTTCTTTTCATTCATACAACATACCGCACTACCAACCACCAGAGAAATACGCAATAGTGATTGCATCCCTCCACATAGGGTTTGTGCCAGGAAGGGAATCAGATCGTAAAACACGGCCAAATCCGTATGTGTTTGCAACCGCTACCCCACAGGCGCGGGAAATGCGGCAGAAGGATCAGAACCATCTTTCTTTCTTAACCTGTTTACCCTCCAGGGTTGGTTTCTCCCTCGAACTCAGCAAGGGATCCCACCTCTACCGCCTCAAGGGCAGTCTCATGGAGCGTGAGACATTGGGTCTGGGTATACAACTGAGGAGGAGGACCAGTACCTCGCACACGCGGTCTCACGTGTTATGCTGAACAAGGGCCTCGTGTAGGATGGGATGATCGGAAGGACTAGACAAGAAAGCGGAGAGAAAGCGGCCGTGGCTTTAAGTCAGGTACCATCCCGGCATTTGCCTGGAGGAGAAGTGGGAAACCACGGAAAACTACTTCCAGGATGGCTGAGGTGGGTTGAAATCGAACCCCTCTCTACTCAGTTGACTTCCCGAGGCTGAGTGGACAGAATTCCAGCCCTCGTACCACCTTTCAAAGTTCACGGCAGAGCCGGGAATTGAAACCGGGCCTCCGGGTGGGGGGGGGCAGCTAATCGTGCTAATTAGTACACCACAGAGGAAGTCAAAATCAGTATAATTTGAAACTAGTTCGAAGTGATTTCTTTTAACCTGTGTTCGGTATTTCACAAAAATGAAGTACAGTATTGAGGTATTCCACCGAAATATAAAGCGTGCTTTTTAACGAAGATTTTCAAAATAGGATAATTATTTTAAAATGATCACCCTTAGTTCCTATTGTAACCTACAATTTTTAAAATGAATGTACTTCATAACTGCTAACGTAGAGATCTCACGTAAGTACTTCGTAGGAAATTAAATTAACCGAGCGAGTTGGCCACGCGATTAGGGTAGCTGTAGCTGTAAGCTTGCATTTGGGAAATGGTAGGTTCGAATCCCAACGTCAGCAGCCCTGATGATTTTTTCCGTGGTTTCCCACTTTCACGCCACGGTCACTACCTACCTAATCCTGGCCCTGTCCTTTCCTTGCGTCTTTAAAAATATTCGATGTGTTAGTGCGACGTTAAAGCAATTAGCAAAAAAAGTAGTTGGAATGTTCTGAGTATTTTTTCCAAAATTAGAAGCTGTTTCTGAATATTTATTCTTCTTCCTCTTCTTACTATTATTATTATTATTATTATTATTATTATTATTATTATTATTATTATTATTATTGAGTAGTTAATTGAAGGAGTTTTATTTCTTAGACTGCAACGTGGTGTAGGGATAGCGTGCCTGCCTCTTACCAGGAGGTTCCCGGTTGAGTTTTCGGTCATTCCAGAACTTTTAATTGTGTACTGAGGGCTGAATAGAATCAATCAGCCAAGTGAGACCAATTAAGGAGCTCCCTGATATGGGAACGAAAGCAAATCAAAATAGCTGAGGATATCACATTGAATACGTGGCACTCCAATTTATGCAGGCCATCTGGCTGAGTAGCAGTTGTCTGGATAGGCTAACGCTTAATGGGTGATTGTGCCAAGGATTTGATTTATATGTATCAGGTTTTTAATTTCAGAAAGCCTGTTACATCCTCGCCTAAGCCATTCGTACCTCACTGTTTGAAAATCACTGTTCTAGGAAGTTTCATATTTGGTTTATTTGGCGTTCACTTCATTCCTTTAGAGATACGCTCTTTCACATTGTCTAGTAAAACAATGCACGTTATAAGGGTTGTTCACATATACTGCACAAATGTGTACGTCTCAATGTTATCATGTGCGACTCAAAATAATATAATAATAATAATAATAATAATAATAATAATAATAATAATAATAATAATAATAATAATATGAATGGGATTAGCAAATGTTAAATTGAATGGTTTAACTACGATCTTACCTACTCCAGAGTGAAGTTCGCATTCTCCTCGTTGGGTGAAGGAAGGTTCACTTAAAATGATATGTGGCACCTGAAAGAAAAACTACAAATAAATTTTCAGCCCAAACCTAGGGTGTCACGGTCACTGCATCAATCTCAAAAAGAAATGACATGCCATGAAATAGCCATTGCAGGGGGCTGCAGATGACTAGCTTATTTCCAAATTCACGTAAATCCATGAAATGCAAAACTTCAGAAATCACGATTTTTCATTTTCTTATAATTAAATTCAGAAATTATTATGAATATAATGTAGTTTCATTCTTTACTTCTGTACAATTCTTGACACTATGTAGGCTATCTTGTGTAAGATGGAGTTGGGACGTTTCTGAACTATATGATTTTTGGCATATGTTTTGAGTGACATTTTTGAACATTTAAATGGTATAAACACAACAATGATTACCTATATTTCAAATAGTGATAACAAAGGACGTTCTCCGGTTATTACAGTATTCGCACAAGCAAAATACTTTTTAAAATAATGCTCCAAACATGGTGTAAATTACATCGTCTTCAATCATCGCCATCACTGTCACTATCATTATGAATATTTACAGCTAGAGCAATTACATGTTGATACAGCGCCATTGCAGAATGGTTCTCCGTTATGACGAACGTATTTGGAATCAATTTTGGGTCTTGTATCTTCTCCTGTTCTTGTCTGGGATTGAGAGACGACAATTTTTCTTTTTACCCCTCTTCTACAATGTGTGAAAACATAACAACAGCACCGAAAATATGGATTTGGTTTGCACTTCTCAAATATTATTCCTCTACCTGCTGTAAGCTGCGATGTTTCTGCGTCATGTCATAACAGGTGACGTCCAGAGAGCCAGTTGATTGGTCAGAGCGGATATAAGACTCACTGGAAATAAATACGCGTCGGAGTTACATCACTGTACAAATAAACGTAGTTTTCGTATCCCTATTAATATGGGAGATAAGATATAATGAGATTTAAACTTTATCTATACGATGAGAGAATCTATTAACAATTGTATTAGAGCAAAAGTTATCAAATCGGCAATTTAGGATTTACGTCAGCTTGGAAATAATCTCTTCAAATGCGTACAGGCATAGGACATGACAGTACGAAGAAAGCCACATCAAGCATTTACTGCAGGATAACAAACACTTACAGGATGCATTTAGCATGGTGTGGGACCACCCGTAATACGGAGACAGATGACGATAAGGTCGGGCATCGAGGCATAAAGCCGTCGGATATTCTCCTGAAGAGGATCCTGCTACAACGGATGGAACCGTCCTTCTAAATCTACCATAGTTGCCGCTGACTTAATTTGCCATCCAGTCTAGTCCCTTTCTCGATTGACGCAAGATCTGGAGACTTTGCAGGCCAAGGAAGCATGTTGACATGACGAAGACATGCAAGGGATAGCCGTGCTGAGTGAGGCCGAGCGTTATTTTATGGAAAATGTGGCTGTTGAGCTGAACCAGGAAGGAAAGCATACAAAGTGGCAGAATTTCTGGACGTATCGCCGTGTCGTCAGGGTTCCTTCAGTCACCACCAGTGGGGAGCGAAAATCGTAGGAAATGACACCTCTCACCATGCCGCTTCACGCTGGGGGTACTGTGCCGCATTACAACGAAGTGTGGATCACTGCGCTGGCAGGACGTCTCCAGACTCGAATTCGGCGGTCGTCTGTATTCGGACAGAACCGTGATTCGTCGTTGAACACCACTCGTCACCAATCCCCAAGTTGCTATGCTGCCCGTTCCTGGTTGAAATCCAAACGTGCTCGACGATGCTCAGGTCGTAATGGAAGACGTCGTACGTGACGCCGCAAGGACCGATCCTACTCTGGCAATCTTGATACGGTACTGGTGGGCACAGACGTATCCCCAGCTGCTGAGAATGTCTCTGGACGGCGCAGCGACACCAGTGGTTGGCTTACAACCTTTCGTACGACGAAATGATCCTGCCTGTTGGTGGTCCGCCAGATTGATCCGAGCCTTCTCTACGCATGTACGTTCTCTCACGTTCCCATTGCGTCCAACACCGACGCACAATTTAGTCAGACTGGTTCAATGCACCGAAACATCCCAACTTCGTATCTAAGTCCGACAATCCGGCCTCTTTCAACCCATCTAGCTAGTCAAGGGCTTCTCGAATTTGCCGTCAGTGCATGCTGCGTATTCAGTCAATTTTTCTCTGTGGGTCACACTGCTACCAAGACCTTATTTGGTGTGTTCAATCTATGAATGAAGGTGGGATATATACACACCTAGTGGCACTTTCACGCAACCAGTCAGCATTAAAGTTTTATGGGATATATGTCGGCCTATGCCAAACGATACCACGTGGTAATCGTTCTTGTATTCGTGCGAATCATTTTTACAAGGGAAGAGCGCATACGCTGAAATCGGCGATCCTACGTAAATTTTGCACGAATGTTATATGAGCCACAAACAAAATACTTGTTTCGGAAATTAACTTGTGCGACCTACAGAAAGAGTTAAGTACGTGCGTTTGAATTAGTGTGCTCAGGTACGCAGGCCACAACTCCATACGATATCCGCAACTAGCACTGTCCATCAGGTGATTTGAGGCCACGCTGACATACGCTTATAGTCGTTGTATGGGGAAAGTGTTTTTTTATAATGGTAATCAACATTGGCAAAGTTATTTTTGCGTTGGAAGAAATATATGGAAAATGTGATATTAAGCCCGTATCCTCGCTTCGTTAAGTGTGGTTGATGTAGAAACACTTTGTACTTTCAATATTTCTACCACGAGCAAGATTGTTGCGGAGTAAATTCTTATCGTGTGTGTACTGATTAACCTTGTTTTTCACTATAACAAATTTATTGTATAGCCTCTATTGATCCACAATCAATGCAGGAATTACATTAAATTATTTCCCGTCGCCATAAGACCTATCTGTGTCGGTGAGACGTAAAGGCAAATTCTTCAAATCATTTATCTTAATGTATCTACATTGTTTTCGCGACGTGCTATGCAATTTCTAACGGAATAGAAGATCTGTGGAGTGGTCTCTCGACGAGTGAACCAAGCACGCGAATTCAAACATGCGAACGTCGTCGGTTTCTGTAGGTCGCAAAGTTAATTTCCGAACGAAATGTTTGGGCCTCATGTTATTCTTGGGTCATTCGACGTGTATTCAAAATTTACTTAAGATCCTTGATTCAGCGGTACGGGCCTTCCCTTTTTAGTGTGTATATTCTTTTTACAAATGAGTGAACAGTCACTCAAAACATAGGAGGAGCACATGGTATTTTAGTTCCTCATGGGTACTTTTTCTCAGAAACTATAAAAATTCTAGATCTGTTTGTTGCGGATATTCGCAGGGTTTGTGTCGATATGGGAGGTGAATTATACTTTGTTAATAATTAAAATTAAGTCTGATACAATATTAAATGCGAGGACCGAACGGAGTGGGCGCGGGTGTTAACGCGCTGCGGCTATGGAGCTAAGTTCAGATTTCGGGAGACGAGTTGGTTCGAACCCCACCATCGTCTGTCGTGAGTGATCTTCTGTTGTTTCTTTCCCATTTACACTGTCAGGCAAATGCTGGGAGAGTTCCTATTCACATGCCATAACCGATTTCTTCACCCTCCTCACCCAATCTCATTCACCATCCTTCATTTCATTTCCATTAGCTCTTCAACTGAGTTTGGCATCAGATAGGTCATCCGACCGTAAAACCGTGCCACCCTCATTACCGGAACATACAATACCACGCACTTATTCCCCTTTTAAGCGAAAATATATAGTTGCAGGTTTCCTTCCCCAGCAGAATATCGTCATTATTGAATTGCTGCATTTCTTCTTCTTCTTCTTCTTCTTCTTCTTTGAACTTTTCATAATTTTCGGGTTCTGCACGTGTTGTGAATTTGGTCCAGATTTACGATCGGATGACCATCTTGACGCAAACCCTATGTGGAGGGATTCATTCACTGTGACATGTTTCTCCTGTAGTTGACAGTGTGGTGCCGTGGATGGAGAAAGGTGTATTAAGACGATCTCGAACACCCATTTCCCGAGCCATAGTCAGTAACCATACACAATTAAAATCCTAATCTCAGCGGGAAAATCGATCTCGGGATCTCTAAACGGAGGACCGGTACGCTGGCCTTTCAGCCAAGGAGCCAGATGGGTGAATATTTGCACTCCTGGATTAAATTTCAGGAGAGTGTGTGATAATCATTCTGAACATAGCGGACACAGTAACACAATATATTTCCTCCAGAACCTTCAGCTCCTTCTGTCAGTATTAAGGGCCTGTACTACGACAGCCACATAAAGGTTCAGTTCAAATTTATGCGGAAGTTTGAACATTTATCCGGCATTTGGTTTGGAGAAGCGTACAATGACATTCGTTTATATGCAATCTGGAGGAATATTCTCTAGTTTAGCTGTGAAGATGCAGCGACAGTCGAAGCTCTTATCTGGGATTTTGATCCTATCTGCGACTCTACTGTAAGATAGCTTCACATTGTGATGATCATTAAAAATTGTTGCATTTTAAACATAGAAAAAATAAAGAAATTACAAACCGTACCATAATAAAATGCTCTATTTTCTCAACGAAATCCATAAGTATTGATTACGCTTAGTAACAGAATGACGCAACAGGTGCTCAAACGTAATCTTCCATATACACTGCTCAAAAAATTATACGGTCATCATTTTAAACACCTGCATTATTTTTTAGGAATGGTTGGATTGAAACAAAGATTTTATGTGGAAAATGAAACCTTTATTTAACAGAAAAGTACATATTATTATCACTTCTTATCATACATGTTGGTGCTATGACCAGAAATTCAACCCAATGTTACAAACCAAAGTGGAACGTCCTGTAGTTAAACCGCATAGACACATAAAGAGATATTTCAATATCTGAAAGGCCCTCCGTATTTCCGTAGTACTGCCTCACATCTTCGAGGCATGTTCATAACAATTCTGCGAACAGAGTTTCTTGTGGAATTTTGTCCCACTCCTCAATAACGACCTCTGCAATTTGTTCAAGAGTCTGAGGTGCTAGAGGACGGGCCCAAAGTTTTCTGTCCAGAAAATCCCATAAATGCTCAATGGGATTGAGGGCAGGACTCAGAGCAGGCCATTCTAATGTGTTTTTTGCTATTTGTTTTACGTCGCACCGATTCTAATATTTTAATCGCGAAGTCCTGTAGAGTTGCCATAGTGGCTGTTGCTGAATGCGCTCTCGCATTGTCGTGTTGAAGGATAACCTGCGGACACATCACAACAACAACAATGGTCATAACATCATCCAGTACAATCCCGTTGAGGTACCTCTGAACAATAAGTCGACCTCTGATTATCTGAAGGTCCTATCGGTGATAAATCATGGTGCCACCACACATTATGACCACGTTGAAGCCAAATCTGCCCATTTCCTGGACTACCTCTTCCTCATAACGTTCACCACGACGAAGATATACACTTATACGTCGCACAGTGTTAGACGAAACCGGAACTCGTCTGTAAACACTACACTGCGCCACTGACACAGCTGCCAATTTGTATGGTCCTCAGTAAATCGAAGTCGATATCTCTTGTGCTGAACAGTTAATGGAGGGAACTGACGAGGTCTTCTTGGTCTTAAACCTGCCTCTTTCAGTCTGCTGCTTATTGTTTGTTCATTGATACTGCAACCAGTTGCTGCACTTAGATCATTTTGTAGATCCCGGGGAGCCGGGGAGCACCGGTGGAAAGAACAACTCACCACATATAGGTCTTCTCTGACCCATGTTTCCCGACAACAGATGAAGCAACATTGAGCTCTGTAGACACTGCAGGAGTAGTCCAACCTTCCTGCAGTATTGTCACTGTCCGAACACGTTCTGCCTCATGCGGATTCCTTATGTCATCTGATGAAACGTACACAAAGAGTATAGAGACGTACTCTTTACACACTCACTAGATGAGAGAGTGAGACATTTCTCGCCCATTTCACTCCGAGGCTTAGCATGATAATTTTGACTACTGACACAAAGCCATGGCTTTCCAAAGAAATGTGGAGGATTCCTGTCATTCATAAAACATGTAGAAAGATTAAAAACAACACTATATATTTTAATCATGGACTACTTACATAGTACACGAAATCAAATTCTTGTTACTCTAATTATTTTTAGCTGAGTATTTTCATTTGAAAATTGTTTCGTGTACAGAAACGCATGCCAAAATTGGAGCATACTCCAATATAATGTAATCGGAGACTCCTAATATCGATTCACCGTCAGCATTTTCTTTGCTATGGAGAACACCAGAAATAATTTCAAGTTTTCGGAAACCGTGTATTATGACACTACACTCTGCATTTTTCAAGAAAACTTAATTTATTAGATTTGTTAGGGATCGATCAACTTCTTCTACAATTTCAGTACTAACATGAAGGCACAGTCCTTTTCCATGCAATTTCTTAATGCACATCAAATTGCAACGTACGAATATAAGCTGCTCGCGAACACCATCTTTGCTCAAGAATTCTTGTGATTCTCTAACAGAAACAAATTCCTCAGAATTGAGATCTTCAATTACCTGCTTTACTACTTCAAAATAATGGGCATAATAATCAACATTCCCCATCTTGTATTAACTGGTGGAGGTGGGATCAGAACTTTACCAACAGTATACACAAAGATATTCTTGCGACCTGGAGTCTTTACGAATACTTTTTTCATTGTAAAGATCAAAACGTTCACTTCAGGAAAGGAACCGTGGACTTCTTCAACGACTCGATGAAGTCAATGTGCTACAAAAGTCGAATGTATCATCTTGCAATGTATTGTAATATCCCAAAACCTCTCATGACTTTACACGTGTAAGGTTCAGAATCAATGCAGGCCACTATAACATGATCATAAAGAATGCGTAATGGCCATAAGAAAGTAAGTGTATCATTGAAAAATTCAGCCACTATTGAGTGATTCACCTTAATTTTAGGTAACATCCATTGCTGGTAGATATGATTTGTTCCTCTCTTTTTCCTGTCCTAAAATTCCAAACGCGATGCTAATTACAGATCTTTGATTTACGTCCGTTGTTTCGTACAGCGAGACTATATCGTATTTTCCATTAATCTTTTCCCTTAGTTTATCTACCGTCGCCTTTAAAACCCCAGGAATGTAATTCTTCCTAATTGTTGATTCGTCTGGGACTAGTTGCTTCGTATACGAGTCCAGAAACTGAACTATGTTGTTATTGTTTAGCATAAACAATTGTAGGTTTGCCGAGACAAACGCATTACACAGGTCTTCACATATTTTAATTGGTGTTGGTCCACTAAAGGTGTGGTTACAAGAGGCTGGTGTTTTTGTTTCAAGTTTGATGAAGTTGTTTAACTCGTTTCTTGTTTCCATCAGTTGAAAAATCTTCAAACTCTCACATATACGCCTGCAATATATCACTAACAGTTCTCTTCCCCTTATGCATTACAAATTAAGGAACAACACCATAGTCCCCTAAGGAATTTTATACATAAACCACAATATCCTCAAATACAACCATA
The DNA here is from genome assembly GCF_040414725.1 of Anabrus simplex. Taxonomy (NCBI): domain Eukaryota; kingdom Metazoa; phylum Arthropoda; class Insecta; order Orthoptera; family Tettigoniidae; genus Anabrus; species Anabrus simplex. Next base: position 1,092,757,691 of record NC_090266.1, read on the forward strand.
GCTGGACTGAAACGAACTAATTGTGCATGAAGGAAATTGTTGTTACCTACTTATGAAGTGGGGAAATGATAGACCCGTTGAAAGTGAAATTGCAGGAATCAGTACTTACTTAATTGGGTTGCAGGTAGACAAAGCTACGGCCGGATGTAGAGCTGGTGATGCTAATTTTAAACGCGCTACCCATCTGTCAAACAGCCTACCTGGCGATATCTAGCACAGTTCATTCGTGTAGATTCAAAATATATGAGTCTCAAAACGTCAGAGTCACAAAATACTTAAATTCCAGACGATCGATAAACGAGCCAGTTTGCAACCTGTACGACGTGTTAAGATATTCTCCTAAGGAGTTTGTAACATGCCTTACCTAATAATATAAATGTATGCAATTGTATTGTACCTTTGTTCAAAGTGTTATTTGCTGTAGATACTAATTCTTTATTATTTATTCTTTCCAGGCTTAGACATTAAGTCGGCGAATGCACCTCAACCATCCTTCACGTAAGGTAAGGAATTTCGTCTAGTACTTCCTGCAACATCGGTGTTTACTTTCGAGGCATGAAGTGCCATTTTAGTAAAACAATGAACGAGATCACTCTGAAGTCTCTTTCCACTAAGTAAAATTGTTTGACGCAAGTCTGACAGACTGCATGTGAAGTTTGTACAAGATAAAGTAGGTGCGGGATATGCATTTTAATTTAAGTTTTCTCTACGTAACTATAGACTTGGACGTCGTCACCTGTCAACTCATTATTGCACTTTGGGGCTTTCGCTGTGTACTGTCGAAACTGTATGCCATTAGATGGAAATATGGTCCAATAAATTGGGTATTCTGTATCATCAAGTGTAAAACCGTATCAAATATTGCTTGAATTTAATTTTTAAAAATTACTTCATCTGTATATATATATATATATATATATATATATATATATATATAACTTGTCCTGACTGACTGACTGACTGACTGACTGACTGGTTCATCATCGCCGAGCCAAAACTACTAGACAAAGAAATGAAATTTTGGAAATACGTTCATATTAAGATGTAGGTGCTCGCTAAGGGAGGATACTTGGATATTCCGTCGCTAAGGGGGTGAAAATGGGGTTGAAATATTAAAATGAGTGTATGTATTATCTGAACATTTTAAAAGTTCACAGATGTAAAAATTAGTATTTATAATCTTCTTTAAAATAAGGAAACACGTATTTTTTTTTCGGAAAATTCCAATAGGAGGGGTGTAAAAGGGTCAAAAATTTGTTGAAAGCCATTAATCAGGATACCGTTACTTATATCTCAGAAACTGAAGATTTTGCAGACCTGAAAATTGGTACTTTTGATCTCTTTTAAAAATAAAGAAACAGGTTTTCTTTTGGAGAAACCAATTAACGGGAGAGTGAAAAGGGCGGCGAATTTTCAAAATGAGTGTATCTATATCTCAAAACTTTGAAAGTTTACAAATGTAAAAACTGGTATTTAGAATCTTCATTAAAAATAAACACGTGTTTTTTGTTCTCGGAAAATCCCAATAGGAGGGGTGAAAACGGATGAAAAAGGGTTTGAATGCATTAAATGGGGATACGTATATCTAAGAAACTGAAGATATTACGGACCTGAAAATTGGTATTTGGGATGTCCTGTAAAAATAAATAAACATATTTTTTTTGGAAAATCCAATTAATGGGGGGTTTGAAAAGGGGGTGAATTTTGAAAATGAGTGTATATGTATCTCAAAACTTTTAAAGTGTACAGATGTAAAAATTTGTATTTAGAATCCCCCTTTAAAAAAAGGAAACATATTTTTTGTTTTCGGAAAATCCCAATAGGAGGGTTGAAAAAGGGTGAAAAAGGGGTTGAATGCATTAAATGAGGATACTTATATCTCAGAAACAGAAGATAGTACATTCCTGAAAATTGGTATATGGGATCTCCTTTGAAAGCAAAGAAACACGTATTTTTTATTTTGGAAAATCAAATTAATGGGGGTTAAACAGGAGTGACAAATTGGGGTGAAATTTTAGAAATACTATATTTACAGTATACCTCAGAAACATAAAATGTTACAGACGTAAAAATTGGTATTTTGAATCTCCTGTAAAAGTAAAGAAACATAGGTGATTTGTTTTTTGAAACTCCACTTAAGGGTAACGAAAAAGGGGGTAAAATTTTAAAATGAGCATTTCTACTGTATTTCTCAAAAACTTAACGTGTTACCGAAGTGAAGAAATTATCTTTTAACTCTATTGAAAACAAACAAACATGTATTTTCTGTTTTCTGAAATTCCACTTGGGTGGAGGTGTAATAGTGACTGAGAATATGGTTGAATTCTTTTAATTAGGATACTGATATTTCAAAAGCTAAAGTTTACACACGTGAAATTTGGTATTTGGAATTTCCTTTAAAAATAAAGGAATACGTATTTTTTGATTTCGGAAATCCACCTAAAGGGAGGAGATAGATTGAAAAATTGGTTGAATTATTTGTATGAGGATACTATTATCTCAAAAATAAAAGAGTTTGCAGACGTGAAATTTGGTATTTGGAATCTACTTTTAAAGTAAAGAAACACGTATTCTCGGAAAATCCAATGAAGGGGGGTGAAAATTTAATTGAATTAATTTTATGAGGATACTTACATGTAATAAAAAGTAAAGTTGTTACAGACATAAAAATTGATATTTGGATCTCCATTAAAACAAAGAAAAAAGCGTTTTTGCGCGAAATCATTTTGGGGGTGGGGGTGAAAAGGAGTTTTATGAGGTGACATATCTAAAAAAAACTGAAGATATTAGAGTCGTGATAATTGCTCTTAAGAAGATCCTTTACTATTAAAGAGACAAGCATTTTAACGGGAAATTCACTTAAGTGGGGGGGGGAGTGTAAAAGGAACTGAAATAAAGTGATTTTTTTATGGGGATACTTATATCTCAGAAATAGACTTGAACATTGGTATTTGGAATCTCCTGTAAACATAAGGTAACACGCCTTCTTTTTTAGGTGGGGGGGGGGGTTGGTAAATCAATTTAATGCCAGTGGGGTGAAGAAGGAGTTGAGACTATTTGATTTTACTGTTCATAATGTACTTATTCTGATCATTAACTGATCATTTTTAATCTTTCCTGGGTTCGTTTTCAAGAACCATCTTTTCCTTAGTAGTACATAAAGTTAGATTGCAGTAGATTCTCCTGGCATATAAATAAAAATTTAAACACATTTGAAATAAACGATATGAATGATATTGACCGTGCAATTGTTCACCTCTATAATAAGGTCAATAATTCACGGAAGTATATCATTCGTGTCGCCAGAAATCTCGCGCAATTGCCTACTCGCGACGATGGTGCTGGTCACATTGACAGCAATGACAATGGCACAGGATATAATTCACCGCCAAGTAGCGGTCTTGCATCTTGCGGTGGGTTCCACATCTTCAATAATAATAATAATAATAATAATAATAATAATAATAATAATAATAATAATAATAATAATAATAATAATAATAATAATTGTACCGGGAGGTACACCCCAACGCCGCACATTTAAATATAGCGCCTAAATGAACTCCTCTATTGGTGAAATAGTGAAATAGAAACTAAACCAACTTAGAACATTACTCTGAAGATGTCACCACTAACATCTGATATAATTTTGTTATTGTGAAGTTTCCTGAACTGTGTGAATTTCTACATGTTTTCCATTCATCAAGAAGTTTGGACATTCTCTCATAGATAACACTACCAAAAAACTATGATCATGCACCCTGGTGGGTGATATAAGAACTCATTATTCAAAGAAGTTTTGTATTCATACGTTTTTTTACTGATTGATGTTCATTTACTTTCGGGTTGGCAATATTCTCTTTTATTTCCGCCAGTTTTGAATTTAGCCAATCCCTACTTTCTGTAATTAATTTTCTTCCAATCACAGTCTTCTTCTTATTCTTTTCTTATTCGATTTTGAGTGTAACTTTTCAACTGACCAATAAACATGAGAGGGTGTGGCTAGTTTAATCTTGAATGATCTCGAACTTTCCCCGAGGATTTATAAGCTGCGGATTTTCTCGTTTCTTGGCCAATTGATCGTCATCTTTCTAAGTGTGTGTGTCAAAGCAGGAGGTGGGCGGCCTCTTTCATCAGGCAGCAGTACATGGACAATGTAATGGCCACATAACATCTTTATTTCTTGCTAGCTCCACAGTTTAACCCGAGGGAAAGATCCCAAATCCTTAACCATGTAACCTTCTTTTCTAAAAATATAACTTTCTGCCGGCTATTGTAATAACTTCATAAAATCTTTAACTGTAAATCGGAGAAAGAGAGTGATGTACTCTCTTGTGCTCCTCTTCATCTTGGTGTGAGGTGACTATGTTTTGTAACTGGTTTTCTTCCTTTCCGTAATGTTTTAATTTGTTCTTATACGAGTCACCTCCATAGCTTGGGAATAGCCCCTGTTTCATCGGCCTAGTGCCCTTTAGGTTTTAAGAGTTCATATTTAGGAGTGCAAGTATACGCCTCCATTCATTTTGTTGTTCGGGCCGTTTATTTAACCGTTATTTCTTTTATATGAAGATCCAGTAGGTTGGGTATTAAATACCCCTGTATAATCATTTTCCTATTGTAAGTTGTGCCTTCAGAGGCCAGAATTTGTAAGTTGATGTTGCCTTGAGTAGGCTTGGAAAGCGGAGAGCCGGTTATCTCTTTTGCAAGGTTTTTGTAAGATTAATGAATGCCTCTTGAAAGCTAGATGTTGTAATTTTGGGAGCAAGTGCTCTTTGAATTAGGGGATTTCTGCCCTTGTACAATTTGTGCGCTTTTGTAAATTTGAGCTAGAAGCTCAGGAAATGTAAAGTGAGGGCTTGAAGCCCACGATCTGTTCATACCACCAATCTTGTCTATCCTAGACTTGTTTAATGATTTCTACTTGTACCTGTGAAGTTGTTAAATTTTGTGTTCTGAAAATATAACCTTCAGTTTAAGTTTTAAATTCAATTCTTGACATTGTAGTTAGACCCATTCATCCCGGCACCTTCTTTCACCTCAGCGATCCCAGAAACCCGGAATAATAATAATAATAATAATAATAATAATAATAATAATAATAATAATGTAATTAAACTAATATCACTCACCTTTATAATAATAATAATAATAATAATAATAATAATCATCAGCAGCATCATCTGGACAGTCGTCCAAATGTGTGGACCGCGCTGGGAACAGGTCCTGGCCGGGTAATGACTACGAATGCAGTCCAGCCGCGGGTTCAGTACAGCCAAGGCACCCAAGACGTCACCATGCCGGATCTCCTCAAGGATTTGATCCATATTAAAAATGCTCATAGGAAAATATGGCCAAGTTTTAGGGACCCAACTGACCGGATGGAACACCTAGACCTAGCCCGGGACGTACGAAATCGATTGCTGGAAAGAAAGATTGAAAAATGGGAGGAACTTTGCCGTAATCTCTCAGAAAACGAGTCAGATCGCGAATTTCGGCTTATCTATATATATAAAATAGCTTGTCCTGACTGACTGACTGATTCATCATCGCCGAGCCAAACCTACTGGACATAATGAAATGAAATTTTGGGGATACATTCATATTAAGATGTAGGTGCTCGCTAAGAGAGGATATTTGGATATTCCGTTGCTGAGGGGGTGAAAAGGGGGGTGAAATTTTAAAATGAGTGTATCTATATCTCAAAACTTTAAAAGTTTACAAATGTAAAAATTGGTATTTAGAATCTTCTTTAAAAATAAGGAAACACGTATTTTTTTGTTTTCAGAAAATCCCAACAGGAGGGGTGAAAAAGGGTGAAAATGGGGGAAAATGGGTTGAATACCTTTAATCAGGATACCGGTACTTATATCTCCGAAACTGAAGATATTACAGACCTGAAAATTGGTACTTTTTATCTCTTTTAAAAATAAAGAAACACGTATTTTTTTGTTTTTGGAAAACCAATTAATGGGAGGGTAAAAAGGGGGTGAATTTTTAAGATGAGTGAATCTATATCTCCAAACTTTTAAAGTTTGCAGATGTAAAAATTGGTATTTAGAATCTTCATTAAAAATAAAGAAACGCGTATTTTTTGGTTTTCGGAAAATCGCAATAGGAGGAGTGAAAAGGGGTGAAAAAAGGGTTGAATGCCTTTAATGAGGCTACTTATATCTCAGAAACTGAAGATATTACAGACCTGAAAATTGGTGTTTGGGATCTCCTTTAAAAATAAGGAAACACGTACTTTTTTGTTTCTGGGAAACCCAAATAAGGGGGGGTTGAAAAGGGGGTAATATTTGAAAATGAGTGTATCTATATCTCAAAACTTTTAAAGGTTATAGATGTAAACATTGGTATTAGAATCTCCTTTAAAAATAAAGAAACACGTATATTTTGTTTTCGGAAAATCCTAATAGGAAGGGTGGAAAAGGTTGAAAAAAGGGTCGAATGAATTTCATGAGTCTACTTATATTTCAGAACCTGAAGATATTACAGACCTGAAAATTGGTGTTTTGGGATCTCCTTTAAAAATAAAGAAACACGTATTTCTTTGTTTGTGGAAAATCCAATTAATGGGGGGGAGGTGAAAAGGGGGTGATCTTTTTTAAATGAATGTATCTATATCTCAAAAAACATTTAAAGTTTATAGATGTAAAAATTGGTATTTATAATCTCCTTTAAAATAAAGAAACATGTATTCTTTTGTTTTCGGAAAATCCCAATAGGAAGGGTATAAAAGGGTGAATAATGGGTTGAATGCCTTTAATGGGGCTACTTATATTTCAGAACCTGAAGATATTACAGACCTGAAAACTGGTATTTTGGATCCACTTTAAAAGTAAAGAAACACGTACTTTTTTCGTTTTTGTAAAATCCAAATATTGGGGTGTGAAAAAGGGGGGGGGGTTTGAATTTGTATAAAATGAGTGTGTCTACATCTTAAAACTTTAAAATTTACAGATGTAAAAGTTGGTAGTTAGAATCTCCTCTAAAAATAAAGGAACACGTATTTTTTGTTTCCTGTAAATCCTAATAGGAGGGGAGTAAAAGGGTGAAAAATGGGTTGAACGCCATTAATGAGGATACATATATCTCAGAAAAGAAAGATATTACAGAACTGAAAATTTGTATATGGGATATCCTTTAAAAATAAAGAAACACGTATTTTTTTAGTTTTTGGAAAATCCAATTAATGGCGGTTAAAAAGGAGTGACAAATTGGGGTGAATTTTTTTAAAGACTATATATACAGAATATCTTAGAAACGTAAAATGTTACAGACGTAAAAAGTGGGTGTTTGGAATCTTCTGTAAATGTAAAGAAACATAGGTGATTTGTCTTTGGAAACTCCACTTAAGGGGAACTCAAAAGGGTTGAATTTTAAAATGAGAATTTTTACAGTATATCTAAAAAAACTTAACATGTTACAGAAGTGAAAAATGGTATTTTTTAACACTATTAAACATAAAGAAACGTGTACTTTTAGTTTTCGGAAATTGCACTTGGGTGGAGGGGGGGGGGTAAAAGTGACTGAAATGGTGTTGAATTCTTTTAATTAGGCTACTGATATCTCAAAAATGAAGATGTTACAGACGTGAAATTTGATATTTGCAATCTTCTTTAAAAGTAAAGAAACACGTATTCTCGGAAAATCCAATGAAAGGGGGGGGGGGGGTGAATGAATTGAAAAATTAATTGACTTAATTGTATGAGAATACATACATCTAATAAAAACTATATCTGTTACAGGCGTGAAAATTCGTATTTGGTTCTCTTTTAAAAACAAAGAAAAACGCGTTTTGGTGGGGAAACCATCTTGGAGGGCGGAAGTGTAAAGGAGTTGAATTCCTTTCATGAGGACACATAAATCAAAAACTGAATAAGTTAGAGTTGTGATAATTGGTATTTAGAAGATCGTTTACTATTAAAGAAACGAGTATTTCTGCGGGAAAATTCACTTAGGGGGAGGGGGGAGTATTGTGAAATGAAGTGAAAAAAGTACATTATTTTTATGGGGATACTTATATGTCAAAACTGAAGGTAATAGACGTGAACATTGGTGTTTGGAATCTCCCTTAAACATAAAGAAACAAGCCTTCTTTTAATTTTTCTTGGGGGTGGGGGTGAGGTGGCGGTAAATAAACTTAACGGCGGTGGGGTGTAGAACGAGGTGAGACCAATTGATTTTACTGTTATTAATGGACTTATAAGGATCCTCCGTTGCTCAGGCGGCAGCGCGCTGGCCGCTCACAGCTGGGTTTCGTGGTTCAAATCCCGTTCACTCCATGTGACATTCGTGCTGGACAAAACGGAGGCGGGACAGGTTTTTCTCCGGATACTCCGGTTTTCCCTGTCATCGTTCATTCCAGCAACACATAATAGTAATAATAATAATAATAATAATAATAATAATAATAATAATAATAATAATAATAATAATAATAATAATAATGTTCCGGACCGTCGTCAAATGTGCGGACCGCGCTGGAAACGGCTCCTGGACGGGTAATTACTAAGAATGCAGTCCGGCTGCGGGTTCAGTGCCGCCAAGGCACCCAATATGACACCACGCCGGATCTCCTGAATTATTTTATCCATATTAAAAATGATTATAGGAAAAGATCGCAAAGATTTACGGACCCAACTGACCGGGAGGAATACCTGAGCCTAGCCCGGGAAGTACGAAATCGATTGCTGGAAAGGAAGATTGAAAAATGGGAGGAAACGTGCCGTAAAATAATAGAAAACCAGTCAGATCGGGAATTTTCCTGGATTCTCGCAGAAAACGAGTCAGATCGCGAATTTCGGCGGATTATATATCTAAAACAATAAGCATTCATTATAAATTTCAGTATAAAACCGTAGCGAAGCACGGGTATCTTGCTAGTTATATATAAAACGTTAAGCATTCAATTATAAATTTCAGTATAATACCGTAGCGAAGAACGGGTACCTTGCTGGTTTAAAATATTTCTTCATTGCAAACGGCTCTAATAATGGGAGCCACTAAATTAGTATCATGAATTCCTGACTGGTTGGCCTGTATTTGATGCACACTTTTCTCAGGAAGTTAAAACTGGTACAGGATACAGGAAGTACCGGGAAGTGAATTATCATAAGAAGTAGAAATTTCACTCACGGTCAACTTATATGACTTTTCCGTGGATTTCCGTACCAACTCCTAGTGAATTCTTGATATCCTACCTAAAATAGAATCCACGATCGTCACCGTCATTTACAATCAAAATGAAAATCCACAGCCTATTTCCAGTCATTCGATTGGGTCAGGAAAGGAATGAATGAAGCCCCGTCTAGCGGCGTTGTTAGGAGTTGTGCCGGCTGCCGAAGCCTGTCACGCGCCTCTGAAGAAATGATTAATGACTGACAGAAGAAATGGAATGATAGTGGAGAGTGTTGCTGGAATGAAAGATGACGGGGTGAACCGGAGTACCGGTAGAAAAAGCTGTCCCGCCTCCGCTTTCTCCAGCACAAATCTCACATGGAGTGACCGGGATTTAAACTACGGAGCTCAGCGGTGAGAGATCGGCGCGCTGCCATCTGAATAGAGGGGATTTTTCATTCACAATCCTTGTCAGAATTGAAAATACGTTTTTATTTTATTCTTTAACTAACTGATGTACCCGTGCTTCGCTACGGGATTCTCAGAAGGACTCTCTTTGTGGTTCTCCTAACTGAAGTCAACTTAGGCCATTACAAAAACGTCAGTCGGAATGTAGCGACTAAAAGCAATGTTATCATATAAAATACTCGATCAAATGAAAAACCGCACATTTTCTCACTTTTAACGAACAGTACTACGGTGCCGAGCTAACAGTCCAAAGTTCCAGTCTTGGAATAATCAGGCTGCAGACAGCCGTGAACACTCTTCTGCCATTATTCCGTTAAATATGCACACTGCTCATTCTAATCAGTGCCTCAGAGTAGGAACTGACTAGCTCCAATGCTATGATCAACCAGTGTGTTACGTACCAGTAGTATAAGAAAATTAATGAACCAGAGGAATGACATGCTAAAGAAGAAAGTTATCTAACTCCCTCAGCTACTAGCCGCAAATATTCAGGCAGGTTGTTATACTTCGTACGACCGGGCGAGTTGGCCGTGCGGTTAGGGACGCGCAGCTGTGAGCTTGTGGTGGGTTCGAAGCCCACTGTCGACAGCCCTGAAAATGGTTTCCCGTGGTCTCCTATTTTCACACCAGGCAAATGCTGGGGCTGTACCGTAATTAATACCAAGGCCGCTTCCTTCCCTCTCCTAGCCCTTTCCTATCCCATCGTCACCATAAGACCTAACTGTGTCGCTGAGCCGTAAAGCAAATTTAAAAAAATACTCGGTATATAGCAGTAATCCCATCTATCGGAGATGAGTGGCAAGAAAGACACAAAGCACATCACAACAAACAATGGTCAATGTGATGTTATTGTTGATCAATATTATGAGCTTTCTGTATTGTAGGTCTTCACGTTTAGTTTTCTTTCTACTCTCTGATATTAGGGCGTCTTACAATAATATTTATAATGTAGACTGTAGTTCCTTATTTCCCGACTTTACATACCGATTCACATTAAATTCTGTTTACCTATTTTCCCGTGACCAGGCGCTGATATTTACTTAGCAACAAAAATCCAAATTCATGAACATCTCTGTTATCATAACCGGTACGGTAAAAATGTATAAGACCTAAATGATCAGAAATCTATCTATCTATCTATCTATCTATCTATCTATCTATCTATCTATCTATCTATCTATCTATCTATCCCTCGTCGCCATAAGACCTATATGTGTCCGTGCGACGTAAAGCAACTAGCAAACAAAATCTCTCTTTCTATCTATCTATATATACATATAAGTATATATATAATTTGATACTATATAACTTTAGTTACGTAGTATTTGTTGATACAAATTCTAATAACACAAATATTTGAGAATTAAATTTTAGGCCTTCCCCCAAACTAGCATTTCATTCAGCGTGAATAAAATTATTTATAGCCTAGATTGTAGCGACTTATTCCCCGACATTTCATACCGATTTTCATTAACATAAGACCACTAATAACAAATATGTGTGAATTAAATTTTACGCCTTCCCCTAAACTACCATTTTTCTCAGCTAGAATAAGATTATTTATGACCTAGATTGTAGGGACTTATTCGTCGACTTTGGATACCGATTTTCATCAAGATAGGGCCACTAATAACATAAATATTTAAGAATTAAATTTTAGGCCTTTCCCTAAACTACCATTTCTCTCAGCGTGAATAAGATTAACTATGCCCTAGATTATAGGGACTTATTATCCGACTGTGCATACTGATTTTCATTAAGACAGACCACTAATAACAAATATTTGAGAATTAAATTTTAGGCCTTCCCCTAAACTACGATCTCTGTCTGTGTGAATACGATTATTTAAGACTTAGATTGTAGAGATTCCCGGACTCTACTTACCAACTTTCATTAAGATAGGGCCACTAATAACATAAATATTGGAGAATTAAATTTTAGGCTTTCCCCTAAGCTACCACTTCTCTCAGCATGAATAAGATTATTCATGGCCTAGATTGTAGCGGCTTATTCCTAGACTTTACATACCCATTATCATTAAATTCTCTTCTGCCGTTTTCTCGTGATGCGTGTACAGACAGACAGACAGACAGACAGACAGACATTACGGAAAATTAAAAAGTGCAATTCCAAGTTACTATGGACACTACCGATACAGAAATACCATAATTTTTAAATTCTGAACAGTGTACATACAAAACTTTTATTTTATTTATATAGACATCTGTTTGTTTAATACACATTTAAACCCGTTCTAAAATCATACAAGTGCACTATGTTATTAGACAGGGTACGTGTAGATAAACCTCCGTGTATTAACTATCCATTAATACTGTATGACACCGGGCGAGTTGACGTGTGGTCAGGGGCACGCGGCTGTGAGTTTGCATCCGGGAGATACTCGGTTCGGGTCCCACTGTCGGCAGCTCTTGATGGTTTTCCGAGGTTTTCCATTTTCACACCAGGCATTTGCTGGGGATGTATCTTAACTAAGGCCACGGCCGCTTCCTTCCCACTCCAAGGCATTTCCTGTCCCATCGTCGCCATAAAACATATCCGTGTCGGTGCGGCGTAAAGCAAATCGCAAAAAATATGCATATCTCTCCTTTCGATCGTGGTTGTACTCGCGGATTTAGCTGACTTCGTCCTATCACTTTTAGCTTCAAGAGAACGGCTCATTGGCTGGAATGTAAGCGTGGTAGGTAGCCTTCGGTTCAGTGGGGCCCGGATTCGTTTCACGAACGTTTGGTGCATTTTAACTGCATATTGTTAATTCCTCTAGCTCGGAGACGGAGTGTTTATGTTCGTCCCAACACACATATTCATCTGAATAAAAGACATTACTCCACCAAACACTACAGAAACACGATCCCATCATGCAGGGTTGAGGTTATAAATGGCAGTCTTTCACAGAAGGGAGCAACATCTGGTGCATCGTTAATACACTCATGTTCATAGAAAAAAAACAGAACACCTTTAAAGTCTACAGATAGGAAGTTCATATTCCCAGGACATGCTCATTATTATGTTCTGCAGAAACGATTAGCATTTCAGTCACCTAGGTTCAGCATATGACCTTTCGCCTAGTAAGCACTGGGTCCTACATGTGCACTGACTTGTTCCATGCGTGATGTTATCGACACGTATAAGGAAATAATGTCGCCCTGGGGTATAGCCATCCATGCTGCATTCACCTGGTTCCACAGTTCATCTTTGGTGGTAGGCATTGGGTCACACCGCCGCACCCGAAGCGTCGTTTCACCATATCCCACATATTTTTGATTGGCGACAAGTCCGGTATCGGGCGGAAAAGGGCAACAGTCTGACATCCTGTGACAACAAGGAGGCACGTGTTCGTGCAGCAACATGTGGTTGCGCATTGCCCTGCTGAAATATGGCGTCCTGGGTGTCGTGCAGAAAGGGTATGGCTACGGGTCGCAGGATGTCATTCACGTAGGTCAAACTGGTCACAGTGCCCTGAACACGCACTAACTGTGATTTGTGGTTGTACCCAATAGCACCCAACACCATATGGCCATGAGTTAGTGCTGTATGTCTTGTGCGACTGCAGTCAGTGCGATGCCACACCCCCTGTCTGCGGCGAACCAAAATGCGGCCATCATTTTCAAACAAACAGAACCTGGATTCGTCCGAAAACACTATCTGCCATTCCTGTACCCAGTGACATCGTTCCATACACCATTGCATTCTAGCATGTTTATGCACACTAGTCAAAGGTAGGGGGAGAATTGGATGACGCGCCGGTAACCCAGACCGTAATAAACGGCAACGGACTTTCACTCCTGATATTATACGATGTGTTACACTGTTCCACTGTTGCTCCAGAGACGATAAGGACGCAGATCTGTGCAATGCCATTCGGATGATGAGTCGATCTTCTCAGGGACTGCTCTGGGTGGTGCGGCCAGACCCATCCCGTCGTGTTCTACAGCCTTCTGTTAATCATTCTGTACACACCCGTTGCACTGCCGACACACTGATTCCCACACGAGCAGCAATTTTCCGGATGGATATATCACGTTCTCTCATGACAATAATGCGCCCTCTTGCATGCTCACTCATTTGATGGTACACCGAGCTCGATAGCTGCAGTCGCTTAAGTGCGGCCAGTATCCAGTAATCGGGAGATAGTGGGTTCGAGTCCCACTGTCGACAGCCTTGAAGATGGTTTTCCGTGGTTTCCCATTTTCACACCAGGCAAATGCCGGGGCTGTACCATAATTAAGGCCACGGCCGCTTCCTTCCAACTCCTAGGCCTTTCCTATCCCATCGTCGCCATAAGACCTATCTGTGTCAGTGCGACGTAAAGCAAATAGCATAATAATAATATATTTGATGGTACGGTTCTCGCATACGTTTGCGAGGCTTCCTGTACGTCGTTTCAAGTCGCACGATCCATTACCTTCGATATATTCTGACAACGAGAGGCTCAGCCTCACGCAAATTTTACCAGTCGGTGGTGGTGCGCCGATATATCGACGTGGACCTTGAACCTCAGAGCCGACATGGTTCAAATGCCAATCATGTCTCCAGAAGTTACTACTGCGCATGTTCTGTGAATAAGAACTTCCTATTTCAAGTCTTTCAGGGTGTTCTGGTTTTTATGAACATGAGTGTACATTTATGTGAGGAAAGGTCTTCATCATGGGGAACCGTACTGATGAGGTTACGCAGAACGGTTACTTATTGATTTTAGAGTATTTAGGGATAGTAGTAAGGAGGTAAAGGATCGGATGTGTAAGTGTCTGGTAAGAACCAAACACGAATATGGTTCTAGTGTAGGGAATCCACACCAAGATTACTTGACACGAGAAGTGCAAAGTATCCAAAGAAATGAACCACGATTTGTTCTGGATGATTTACGGCAAAGATAGTAGTGTTACGAAGGTGTTGCAAACTTGGGCTGGGGAGACTTTGTAGTAAGGGGACGAGCTGCTCGACCAAGCGGTATGTTCCGAGCTGTCAGTCGAGAGATCGCATGGAATGAGTTTAGTAGGCGAATAAACCTAAGTGCAGCATTTAAAGTTATAAGAGATGATAAATTTGGAATTCAAGATGGCGAATTGTGTTAAATATTCATTTATAGGAAAAGGAATTATGGATTGGAATAATTAATCGAAGGAAATGTTCGATAAATTTATAAGTTTTGAAATCAATTAGAGAAAGTCTAGGTAAACAACTGGCAGGGAATAGGCCACTTGGTGACAGCTCTAAATGTAGATTAATGATGATGATTGCTAAACTTTAAAATCACTTAATTTCAAACCTTTGGAGGTTATAAACTATGTATAAACATTGGTAACTCTGCCTTCCATACTATTTCTCCCTCTGAACTCTCTGCTACTGACTCCTTACATTTTATTATTTATGGTTTCAGATGTATGCTGCACAACATTGATCACAGTTACCATGTCAGCGCATAATATAGTGAAATTTCTTTCTCACTATTGTATGAACCCTGTACTGTTAGCATATTTTCAATCTAAATTGAACCTTATATCAGAGTAGTTTTACAGTTGAGTTATTGGATCTAATCGCGGCAAATATGTGGCTTTGATCAAATACAACTTCTACAAATAATCGGTAAACAATACTCTTCCAGACAAACAGTGAGATAACTGGGGACATATATGGACTACCACCTAACGCTCAAACGAATCAAATGATGTAGCTAACCCCGGTGTATTAACATGTTAGCTGGGCCATCTGCAATGTACTTGAACTATATGAGGCCGTTATGTGCTGATATCTTATCGTTCAAGTTCATCAAGTTAAGTTTGAAGGGTATGGATATTAAGCGAAATTTTGGCAAGCATGACATACAGCAATTTTCTGCGGACCTTCTCTTATTCGAGCAATTATAAGTTAAAACATTCTAAATTACTGACGAGTACTGTCATTTCTTAGAAAGACTGACAACGAAACTTTATAATACTATTGTATGCTGTATCCACCGTCGGCAGTCCGTAAGATGGTTTTCCGTGGTTTCCGATTTCTACATCAAGCAAATGTCGGTACTGCACCTTAATTAAAGCCACAGCCACTGCCTTCCCAATCTTAATCCTTTCACATCCTTCCCATTGATGTGTTAGTGCGACGTTGAGACCATTAGCGACACATATCTGCTGTAGAGAGTAAGGGACGCCGCGGTGTTGAAGTATCGTCCCACAGCGGTTATTAGACAGGATCCAACCACGCGGAGTTGTCACATTAAACAACTTCAAGAGTCATTGATCTTAACCAGGATCGAACTACCTACGTGAGAAGCAGCAAGACAACAATAAATGACTACACTACTGATGATGTGCGAACGAAATTGTAACAGTTGGCGGTCAGTTAGCTACGTTCATAATATAGTACTTGTCAAATGTTTATTCTTGCTTGGTGAAGGATTTCTTAAATATACAGTATAACTGGTAACGTATACCTCAGGACATTCCTTTTCCTTTTTTAGAAAGAGCCGGATTCAGAGCCCGAGTACTCTTGTTGTGTCTGTGTTACCAGATGCGCGATTGCAAATTCTTGTATACTTAGTAATCTTGTGAAGTATAACCCTTTCATTTTCCTGGTCATGTGCATATCATGGGAATTTTAAAGATATTTTCTTATAGTGAAAGTTATTTATTTTCAGTTTCGACTCATTGTATATCTGTTAGGTTCATCAGTCGGTGGGAACTAATGCCACGTACATCTGCCAGCTGAAAAGTAATTTCCATACCAGGTACAAAGAAAACAACAATCCAATTATTAGACACAACAGGCACTCAGCCTTCGGCGAACACATTTAGTATGACAACGCCCACCACTTCCCAGACATCAGCACAGATCAAAAATATTACACATCGAGAACAATGAAAAAGTCTCAATACGTAAAGAAATAGAAATTCACATCACGAAAAAGAGCTGACCAGAACAACCTCAACGATCACACCCGCTTAAAGGATTCACCACTCTTCAGTTATTCTTCTTTCTTCTTTTGCTATCGCTTTTCCAACACCTGCAGTGTTGCGGGTGCGAACTGTGTCGCACATGTGGATTTGGTCCTATTTTACGGCTGGATGCCCTTCGTGACGCCAACCCTGTATGTAAGTACTATTTCGTGTTTCTGTGGTGATTGGTAGTGTGGTAGGTTGTCTGAATATGATGAGAAGAGTGTTAGGACGGACACATAAACCCAGTCCCCGAGCCAGAAGAATTAATCAGAACCGATTAAAATCCCCGACCAGGCCGGAAATCGAACCCGGGACCCTCTGATTCGAAGGAGATTACGCTGACCATTCAGGCAACGAGTCGGAATTTCACCACTCTTCACTCTGCTTAACTAAATCAATCTTTATTCCGTAAAGCACAGCACTTCAAACTCTATTAAAATTAAATATTTTATTGATTCTTGTATACGTAGTAAGCTTGTCACGTGCAAATAATGGGCATTAAACTCATTAAAATGCCCCTAAAATATTTCCACAACCGTCTGAAATGCGATAATAATAATCGAAATAATAATGTGCACAATCATTGTTGCACATGGGCCGATGACGTAGCAGAAACCTCAACGAAAAAACATACACACACACACACACACCAAAATTATTTCCCAATCTTCACTACATGAGTTAAATAACTTATCAAGAAAGCAGAGCAATTCAAACTCCATTAAAATAATATCATTATTTAATTCGCTAATGCTCATTGAACAGCATGATGAATCTAAGGTAGTGGTTGTGAACATTCGAGGTCTAGTTCTGAGTGAACTATAGAAAACTAGTTTCGGTGTCATAAGAGGTTCATCAAACTGAAGGAATGGTAGAATTTAGACGGGATTTGATACACACGCATACTGTCGATCTTTGTGTAAACTGTTACATTTACAATAGCCTGTAACATCCAGAACGGCCAACAAATTGATTAGTGGTGCCAGTACAATTATAGCGAAAATATTATCAGACATATCAGTCAGTCAAACAACACAGTGAGTGAAGGTCACTGAAAACAGAAAGTACCTCATAAACGCATGGGCAGCATTGCTAGCATCTGATGGAGTTTGGTCGGCGCCGCCTTACGGTTCTCGAAGAGGCCAGATCGTATCGTACAATTGCCAGGGGTGTGGGGCATTCACGACTGCATATGACACTGGAGCCCGATGTTGAAACTACCGTGCACGTGTGTACACCAAGACACTTCGTGAAGGTTTCGGACGAGTGTCATAGACCACATCAAAGGAGTATCGCAATATTATCCACCAAGCATTACCCAATTATATCGCATCTGCAACTCTCATACGAACAAACTTCGGCGACTCTTGTAGACGACTGGCGTAAGTTGCACTACAGGTTCGCCGTCCAATGCGTAGGTTGGTTTCCGGTAACACCAGACCCGAGATGGCTGGATTTGTTTTGGTGCCGTAACCAGTAGGCATGTGCTGATCGCAAGTGGCGTTACATAATGTTTAGCGATGAACATCGATTTTACATTAAACTTACTTCGGGTGACCATCGTGTGTGAGAATGGCAATGTTGTGGAGAGACGTGCCAGTGTTACTCCTGGCATCATGGTGTAGTTTGTCGTAGGTATGACTTCAGATCACCCCTGGTAGTCGGTGATTCAGGGTACGTTGACAATACAACAGAAAGACTGCGATAATCAGAGTTCTCATGTATTAACCCTGAGTGGACTGCACTCTGGCACACCATTTAAACAACACTAGGCTCATCCATACACGGCAATGTGTGTCTATGGAATGCCTGCATCATGTTGACGTACGCCCATGGTCAGCCAGGTCCCCAATCTCTCCCCGGGAGAGCACGTGTCGGACCAGCTTGGATGTTACAGTAACTCCAACGCAGAACGGATCAAGAACCAGTTACAACCATTGGAGCCGGTTTGCCTCAGAAGAGAATAGAGAGGCTGTACGGCTCACTCCGGAACCGAATCGCCCCATACATCCAAGTCCGACGAGTTACTACATCATGCTGACGTGGTATCAGCAGTATGCTCGTACTGGCAACTCCGTTGTTCGTTTGATGTGATGATCTAATCATCGCAACACAACATTCAACTAGTGCAGTTTCATGCCATTTCCACTTACATTTTTTTCTTCGCTAAGTGTACTAACAGATGGATGATTTTCGGTGATGCAAGTGTGGGAAACGGTCATGATTGCGAAAGCAGTGGCCGTGACATAAGTCCACAGTCCAAGCAATTGACTAGTCTATGGACCACGGATAATAAGTTTCAGAGCACTCACAGGGGAGCTCCAAAATCACACAATCTTCGGAATTTATAATCTCAGCTTCGTGATTCGAACCGCGTAGCCAACTCGCTCGATAAGATTCGTCGTGGCCACTTAAACTTTCTTTTTTTTTTTACAATAAGTGTATTTGATGTTGTTGCTTCATTAGGGCATCGAGGTTAACAGTTTCATGAGGTTTGTGTGGGTGGGTGAGGGTGGGCGCGCTCGCGTAATTAATTTTCTCATTTATTGCGGTAACAATTAGAATGGACGCGGTAACGTCCTGTGTATTATTATCTAATCCCGGTGTATGCTTAGTGCTGAAGTGGGAAAGTACGAAAGACCGCTTCTAGGATGTCAGTGTTGGATTCTAACCCACTCGTCTTCCATTCTGTAACACAAAGCTGAGTTGTTGAATGAAATCAAACCTGCAAGGTGGGTGCCGGGCTGAGTCGCTCGAATGGTAGATCGCTGGCACTCTGAACCCAACTTGGCAAGTTCGATCCTGGCTCAGTCTGGTGGTATATGAAGGTGCTCAAACAAGTCAGCTTCGTGTCGATGGATTTACTGACACGTTGACCGACTCGTTGGCTGAACGGTCAGCGTACTGGCCTTCGGTTCAGAGGGTCCCGGGTTCGATTCCCGGCCGGGTCGGGGATTTTAACCTTAATTGGTTAATTCCTACGGCACGGGGGCTGGGTGTATGTGTTATCATCATCATCATTTCATCCTCATCACGACGCGCAGGTCGCCTACGGGAGTGAAATAGAAAGACGTGCACCTGGCGAGCCGAACCCGTCCTGGGACATCCCGGCACTAAAAGCCATACGACATTTCATTTCATACTGACACGTTAAAAAACTCCTTTGGGACAAAATACTGGCACCGCAGCTTCTCTGAAAACCGTAAAAGTAGTCAGTGGGTGAAAAAACAGCAACATAAATTTGTTCGCTACAGAAGTTAGATGACTGATATTCTCTGGTATGCATTGCAATTTTGCTCTAAGTTGAAACGCTAGGAGCATGCATTCGGGATATAGTAGGTTCGAACCCCACTGTCGGCAGCCCTGAGAATTCTTGTATACTTAGTAAGCTTGTGATGTATAACCCTTCCACTGAAGATGGTTCTCCGTGGTTTTTCATTTTCACAATAGGCGTGTGCTGGGGAGCGGTACATGAATTAAGGCGATGGATGCGTTCTTCTCCACTCCTAACACTCTCCTATTCCGCCGTCGTCGTAGGACGTATCTGTGTCGGTGTGGCGTAAAGCAAATTGTAAAACACATTATTATCTTATTTTGTTGATTATTTTGCTAGAGTAAATAGTTGTCAAACTGAGCTGGTAGAGAAGGAGCTTTGTTTTCGAGACACTGGTAGTGTCTGAAAATATAATTCTCTATTTGCTTTCAGAAAGTGACAGAAGATAGTGACTGAGTACCGTACTGCTAAAACTAATACAAAGGAACAAAGTCGCATCCCTCTGTTGAATAGATTCACAAGTTTTCTCGTTACATGAGGCACAATTCTCCGTACTCGGCAGGATATTTGCCCTGTCGTCAACGGGACTTTGGCCTACATTTTGACAATCACTCTTACCTTGCTTAACGTTTTCGTGAGTTTCACGTCTATGAAATCCGCAACCTACAAATTATAATTTAGTATTCCTTCTCACTTACATATCCAAGATCCGATGACCTCGATGGTTTTCCTTTTAAAATCGCAGTCATTGCATATTATCTTAGTACGATAAAGTATCTCTCTGCACGGTTGAATGGATAGAAAGATCAACCAATCAAAATGTGTAATATCCATTAATGGAATTTTTTGGGAGAAGCGAACAACTAACAGTTCCTAAAGAATTCAATAAAAGACTGCAGTATGCTTAAATAATGCAGTTTTCACAGTTAGCATTCGGATACTGAATTAGATGTCAATTTTCAAGAGATCAATTACTTTTGGGGATGTTAGAAATTTAATTTACATTTTGGACAAGGTACGTTTTGATTTATTTTAGAGGACATTATATGTTTTGATGAGTTTACTGTACTTTTATCAATCAGTTCACATCAATTTCAATACCTGAAAATTGTAACTTACAAAATTAGACTGTCAATCACATCAAATTTACAGTATCTACGTAGAACAGTATAAAATGGACATCTACCTGAAGTAATTCAACAAAGGAAGAAAGTTGTTGTCAGCACAGGCTGCTACTCTTCTTATACAAGTTGTTCCACGTCGCACCGACACAGACAGGTCTTATGGTGACGTGGCCTTAATTAAGGTACAGTCCCAGCAATTTTCTTGTATGAAAATGGGAAACTACGGAAAACTATCTTCAGGGCCGTCGACAGAGTGTTCGAACTGTCTCCCGAATACAGGATACTGGCCGCACTTAAGCGACTGCAAATACCGACCTTGGTACTACTCTTCTTAAGGGTCATTTACCACTGTTTTGGATTTCCTCGAGATTGAGCATACTGTAAACTAACAATTTCCTTATACTTAGTGCTAGGATTTAATTTTCCAGTAGTGTGCTCTAGTTAAGTTCTGTCTACCTACGCCTTTAGTGACGCAAAGTCTGCAACTATACTTTTCTGACAATAGTGCCCTGACGGTGAACCTCGATGACCTTCAGGGGTAATCACTGTTGAATGGCTTCTGTTTACAATAGTATACTTCCACTAAATAACGACTGCATTGTACGAAGTCTTATACATGACTCGTTAGCGACGAGCGATGTGCATTGATTTGATATTTCAACCAACAACACTCCCCAATATAATTCCATTTCACCTGTCATTCATTAATCATTGCCCCAGAGGAGTGCGACAGGTTTCGGGAGCCGGCACAATTCCTATCCTCACCGCTAGATGGGGTTTCATTCATTCCATTGCTGACCCAGTCGAATGACTGGAAACAGGCTGTGGATTTTCACTATTACATGTTATGAAGTTTAACACTTTCGCAATTTATACAGGATGGGGAACATAAAATTAGCCTGGAAAATATTTATAAGACTGATGAGGAATTGACTCTTGTTAATGAACAGGTGAACTGCCCGTCACAGAAAATGGTGGAAACCGCGATTTGGTAGCACCAGTTGCTTGCTGTCACATTTCTGCGCATCTCCCGAGTACGTCATTACGTGTGAGTGAGAAGAGTAGACGTATTTACTGATCAGTTGAATTCAACACAAAGTGGTGCTCACGATAAAACAGCTCGTGTTAGTTGTAGAGTGATTGCGAAGCAGCTTTTCCAGGAAAATCTGTACGGCACTGTTTTCGCAAGGGTCTAAGCAGGGAAATATTTTGGCTAAACGTCCAGCAAAGTCTGCAATTAAAAACTCAGTGGTAGAATGGCGTAAAACGGGTTCGTAACTATCCGAAAAGAGTTCGAACACCAGAAAACCTCACTTGGGTGTAAGCCTGGAACGAAGTCCGATGAAATCTCAACGCCGTTTATCTGTGCAAGTGGCAATTAAAAGATCGTCGTGTCGCAACATTAACAAAAATGACCTGCCTCTGTATCCTTACAAATTTACTGCTGTGTATGCGTTAAAGCGTCCAGATGAGTTCTGCCGGTGGTACCTCGTTGAAGTGGGAAGTGGGCACAGGAGTTTTCGATCCTGACTTTTCATTTCTTCAGATGAGGCCACTTCCAGCATCTTCTTTTTTTTTGCTAGGGGCTTAACGTCGCACCGACACAGTTAGGTCTTACGGCGACGATGGGATAGGAAAGGCCTAGGAGTTGGAAGGAGGCGGCCGTGGCCTTAATTAAGGTACAGCCCCAGCATTTTCCTGGTGTGAAAATGGGAAACCATGGAAAACCATCTTCAGGGCTGCCGATAGTGAGATTCGAACCTACTATCTCCCGGATGCAAGCTCACAGCCGCGCGCCTCTACGCGCACGGCCAACCCGCCCGGTCCATTATCTTCTGTGATGTTCATTAACAAGGTTCAATCCCGCGTCCAGGACAGGTTTACCTTGCCCACCCGGTATAACGCTGCATAAGAAATTGGTTGACCAAGCAAGTGGCTGTGCAGTTTTGGTCACGCATTTACCAGCTTCCGTTCGGAAAAAATGTGTGCGAACTCCATTCTCCGCTGCCTTGAAGATGGTTTTGCGTGGTTTCCCATTTTTACACCAGGTAAATGCTGGGGCTGTACCTTAATTAAGGCCACGGTCGCTTCCTTCCCACTCATAGCTCTTTCCTATACAATCGTCACCATAAGTGCAATGTAAAGCAAATTGTAAAAAATAAAAAAATAAATTGCTTGGTTTATTTTTACTGAGGGGAACGGTAAATACTCGTAGTTTACTGTCAGGTTTCTTTGGTATGGATGGACGAAGACAGAGAATCAGCATTAGCTAGCCACATAACCAATGAAACATTTAGATGTTCAATTCCGATCGAACTACGAACGAGAACTATTTGTTTTCTCCAATTCCTTGGAAAAAATCGGAAATATCTAGAATTCAGGTACAAAACTATTCGCTAACTTTCACTTATTTTAGCTGTCATTCGTACCTTACATATCTTTCCTATTGAAATCATGTATCGTTCTTGCGCCTGCAAAAAACGCTATATACTGACCCGCAGCACATACACACTCATGTTCATAAAAACCAGAACACCTTGAAAGACCAGAGATAGGAAGTTCATATTCACTACACATGTGCAGTAGTATGTTCTGAGGATATGATTAGCATTTGATCCATGTCGGCCCTCAGGTTCAAGGTCCACATCGATATCGCGGCGCACCACCACCGACTGGTAAAATGTGTCTGCTGCTCTCGTTGTCGCTATGAATCGAAGGTAATGGATCAGTGTGACTTGAGCAGACGGGCAGGATGCCTCGCAGACGTATCCGAGAATCGTACCGTCAAGTGAGTGAGTTTAAAAAAGGGCGCATTGTTGGCTTGAGAGAATGTGAGGCGTCCAACCGGGAAATTGCTGCGCGCGTGGGACGAAGTGTCTCGGCAGTGCAACGGGTTGCACAGAATGGTTCACAGAAGGCCATAGAAAACGACCCGATGGATCTGGTCGCACCACCCAAACCACCCCCCCGAGAGGATCGACACGTCATCAGAATGGCATTGCAGGACAGAACTGCGTCCTCATCGGCTCTGACGCAACAGAGGAACAGTGTAACGCATCGTACACTATCAGAAATGACAGTCCGTTGCCGTTTATTACGGTCTGGGTTACCGGCGCTTCGTCCACTTATCCGCCTACCTTCGACTAATGTGCATAAACATGCTAGACTGCAATGGTGTATGGAACGACGTCACTGGGGACAGGAATGGCAGCAGATGTGTTTTCGGACGAATCCAGGTTCTGTTTGTTGGAAAATGATGGCCGCATTTTGGTTCAGAGCAGACACGGGGAGAGGTATCACATTGACTGCATTCGCACAAGACATACAGCGCCTACTCAAGGCCTTATAGTGTGGGGTGCTATTGGCTACAACCACAAATCACAGTTGGTGCGTGTCCAGGGCACTGTGACCAGTTTGACCTTCGTGAATGCCATCCCTCGACCCGTAGCGATACCCGTTCTGAACGACACCCCAGACGCCAGATTTCAGCAGGACAATATGCGACCACATGTTTCTGCACGAGCACGTGCCTTCTTGTTGTCACAGTATGTCAGACTGTTTCCCTGGCCCGCCCGACATCGGACTTGTCGCCAATCGAAAATGTGTGGGGTATGGTGAAACGACGGGTGTGGCGCTGTGACCTAGTGCCAACCACCAAAGATGAACTGTGGGACCAGATGAATGCAGCATGGATGGATATACCCGAGGACGCAATTCGTGCCTTATACGAGTCGATGCCATCAGGCATGGAACAAGTTTTCAGTGACCATGGAGGACCCAGCGCCTACTAGGCAACAGGACACATGCTGAACCTAGGTGACTGAAATGCTAATCGTTTCTGCAGAACATACTAATGAACCTGTCCTGTGAATTTGAACTTCCTATATCTGGTCTTTCAAGGTGTTCTTTTTTTTATGAACATGAGTGCATATGAAGAGCGAGAAGTCCTTAACAATATTCGTGCAATATTCAAACTTATTGTTAGATGACAGGAATTTACCGACCAAAGAATTAACCTAAAGTATTTCACACAGTATTTTTGCAGGCGCATGAAGATATTTTATTTGAAATGAAACATGCAACTTAGCTTATTCATGCAACGACCTCCACTTTGGTCTGAGGGTTAGAATTCCTGTTTCCCAACCGAATAATGTACACTACGTTTGAATCCCGGTTCTAGGAACTCGGTATGGACGAGTAATGGGTTGAAATCCAAAATCAGTCTTTTTTCTTTTTTAAAATTGTTTTTCGTCGCACCGACACAGAAAGGTCCAGCCCAAGCATTTGCCTGGTGTGAAAATGGTAAACCACGTGAAACAATCTTCAAGGCTGCCAAATGACTCTCTCAGCTATTCTGGAAGTGGGCTTCTTTGATTTAATTGAATGGCGGAATGGTACTTTTTCATAAAAAATTTTCAACTTAATAATAATAATAATAATAATGTAGTATGGGTTATAAGTCCATAGACCGGTTTGATGCAGCACTCCGTGTCACCCTATCTTGTGCTAACCTTTTCATTTCTACGTTAAATTCTACATCCTACAACTATTCTAATTTCTCTTTCATGTTTATACCTTGGTCCCCCTCTGACTTTTCCACCGCCTACACTTCCCTCAAAAATTAACTGAAGAAGTCCTGGGTGTCTTAAGATGTGTCCTATCATTCAGTCCCTTCTTCTGGCCAAATTTCGGCAAATCGTTCTCCTCTCGCCGATTCGATTCACTCTCTCTTCATTTGTGATTCAATCTACCCTTCTCATCTTCAGCATTCATCTGTGACACCACATTTCAAAACTTCTATTCTCATTCCTTCTGAGCTACTTATTATCTATGTTTTACTTCCATACAATGCCACGCTCCAGATGAAAATCTTCAAAATCTTTCTTTCCTTAAGAAAGGCCGTTTTTTTTCTATTTGCTTTACGTCGCACCGACACAGATAGGTCTTATGGCGACGATGGGATAGGAAAGTCCAAGGAATGGGGAGGAAGTGGCCGTGGCCTTAATTAAGGTACAGCCCCCAGCATTTGCCTGGTGTGAAAATGGGAAACCACGGAAAACCATCTTCAGGGCTACCGACAGTGGGGTTCGAACCACTATCTCCCGGATGCAAGCTCACAGCCGAGCTCCCCTAACCGCACGGCCAACTCGCCCGGTTAAAGGCTGTCTTTGCTTGTGCTAGTTTGCATAGTATGTCTTCCGTACTTCTGCTGTCATTTGTTATCTTACTACCCAAGTAACAATACTCATATACTTCCTTTTCATTTAATAATCTAATACTTCCTGCATCTTCGGAATCCATTCGACTGCACTCCATTATATTTGTTTCGGATTTGTTTATTTTCATCTTGTACTCCTTACTCAAGACTGTGTCCATGCTATTCAGTCGTTTCTCCGGATCATCTGCAGACACAGATAGACTAACAATATGATCCGCAAAATCTTAGAGTTTTGATTTCCTCTCCTTGGATTGTGATTGCCTTTCCGAATTCCTCTTTGCTTTCCTTCATCGACTGTTCTATGAAAACATTAAAATGGATAGGGGACAAACTCAGCCTTGCTTCACTCCTTTCTGAATTGTTTCTTCTTTTTCATAACCTCTGATTCTTATCACTGCAGACTGATTGTTGTACATATTGTAGATAATTCTTCTTTCTCGGTATCTGATCCCAATCACCTTTAGAATCTCAAATAGCTTGTCCAATTAGCATTATGGAATGTCTTTTCTAGACCGACGAATACCATGTAGGCTTACCTAGGCTTCTCTTTCTTAATTTGATCCTCTAAGAAAGACGTAAAGTCTGGATTCCTAGATTTCTTCTGGGGGCAGATGACCTTATTCCTATTTAGGTCTCTCAAAGTTCCATTGACTTCTGACCTCAAAATTGGGTCTCCTATTTCATCAGCATCAACAGTTTCTTATCGTTCCTGAACATTATCATAGACTTCTTTTCTTTCTTAGAGTCTTTAATATGTTCCTGCCACGAACCTACTACGCTGGCGTAGCAGGGGAAGAGGTGATACTCCCACGTGGCGCGTCCCAGGTGGCGGATAGGGGGTCTTAACAGGCTTGCCGGCGGACTTGAGGAAAAAAAATACCTCTCGCGGAACAAACATACAACCCCCTGTGGGTGGGGGACGCAGACGAAGAATACACCCACGGTACCCCTGCCTGTCGTAAGAGGCGACTAAAAGGGGCGACCAAGGCATGATCCAATTAGAACTATGAAACTATTTGTAATTAGTACCATCACGCAGGGAATGCCATGGGTCTCATTTACTTGCGCGTAGTACCACTATGTTAGGTACGCAATAGGTTTGTGATTAGTAGCGACAGTGTGTGAATCAGGAGGTGGGTCCTACAGTACCTGCGATTCGTACCCCTATATGAGCGACACCATGGGGTTAGCGACACCATGGTTCTGCATTACCTATGCTCAGTTCCCACTGTGTGAGGAATTCCACGGGAGAGTACGAGTCTCTGTGGTTAGTCCACTTACGTGAGGAACGCCATAGGTTTGCGTTGCCTTTATAGGTTTGCGTTGCCTGTTAATAGCGCCGCAATGTGCGAAACACCATAGGTTTTTTTACATGTGCGCGTTACACTACCTGTGAATAGTACCATAATGTGTGGAATACCGCTAGTCTCCGCTACTTTAGATTAGTACCGCAACATTACACATAGCATGGTTCTACTTTCTTAGTGATCAACACCAATATGAGGGGCCGATGACCTGGATATTGGACCCGTTTCGACTATAAGCATAATCGATTCAGCATCGTGCTATATAAGAAGCCCCTTGGTCAGTAATACTATTGTTTTGTTCCAGTTTCTGTACATGTGAGGCACTGTGGGTCGGATCCACTGATCGTTTTAAATTCATATACGTCAATCCATTCATTCTTCGTCCTCACGCTTTGAATTCTGGTCAGTGGAGGATTTGGGACTTTTTAAGTTGTCATTTGATTTCGTCTCATTTCGTACCATTAGGGGCCGATGACCTCGATGTTAGGCCCTTTAAACAACAAAAATCAATCAATCAATCAATCAATCAATCAATCAATCAATCAATCAATCAATCAATCAATCAATCAATCAATCAATCAATCAATCAATCAATATGTTCCTGCCATCTTTCTGCCTTTCCTTCCTTCGCTAGAATAATAATAATGTTATTATTTTTACGCCCCACTAAAAACTTTAAAGGTTTACGGAGGCGCCCAGGTGTCGGATTAACCCCCTGAAGGAGTTCCTTTACGTGCCAGTAAATCTACCGACACAGGACTGCCATATCTGAGAACCTTCAAAATATCACCGGACTGAATCAGAATCAAACCTGCGGATTTAAACGATCGCCATAACCATCTGAACCACTCAGCACGGCATGGTAGAATGAGTTCTGGGTTCGAGGTACTGACATGGGTTGGAACAGGCTGTAATATTTCACCTTTGTTGCTCATAGTTTACATGGATCATCTAATGAAATGTGGAAGTGATTCAGTTACGTGGGAATGTAGTAAGCAGTTTGGCCTATGCTGACGACGGACTTAATGGCAGACTGAGCTGAAAACCTACAATTGCATATCCTAGAAATTGAAACTGCATGCAGTGAGTATGATATGAAAATTAGCCTAAAGTGATATCAGTAGGGAAGAAATCTAAGATAATTGAATGGCAGGTTGAGAATACAAATCTGGAACAGGTAGATCATTTCAAATATTTAGGACGTGTATTCTCCCCGGATGGCAGTATGATTAGTGAGACTGAATCAGGGTGCAGCAAATCTATTGCAGTTAGCTCTCAGTTGTGATCAACAGCATTCTGTAAAAACAAGTCCATTTCCGGACGAAACTATCTTTGCACCGGTCTGTTTTCAGACCGATTTTTCTGTACGGGAGTGAAATCTGGGTGGACTCAGGATATCGTATTTACAAGTTACAAGTTACAGACATCAAATTAGCGAGAATGATCGTTGCTACAAACAAGTGGTAATAATGGTAGGAGATGATTCTAAATGCGGAAAAAAGGCTAATTTATGAATTAAATCGATTGATGAAGATGCAGGTATAAACCGGCTTCGGTGGCAGGGTCGTGTGAGGCAAACGGAGGAGGATAGCTTATCTGGGAAGTCAATGGACTCCGTCACGGAGGGTTAGAGAGGTAGAGGGAGACTGAAACGTCGATGGTTAGACCCACATTCTAATGATTCAAATATAGGTGGTACGGTACTAAAGGAGGTCACAGGACTAGTTACAAATAGAGGAATATGAGAACGTTCAGTAAAATCACAGAGGCTTGTGTACTCGACGCTGAAAAGGATAACAGTATATAACGAAGATGTATGTACATTTATTTAATGTGTGTGTCCATCTCCGTAATGTTACTGTTAGCGCTTTTAGTTGCCATCCTCGGGGACCCGTGTTCGATTCCCGTATCACCAGAAATTTAAGTTTGGCAGGGGAGATGGTATGTGGTTAAATATGTTCATGCAGATCACCCCCATGGCGGGTGGGGGTGGAGGGGAAGGGAGGTTGTATGCGTAAGAAGAGCCACCTAGAGATGAGGTCACGAATTTACATTTTCTTATAAGTTGCTGGTCAAACGCGTTTCGCCTATATAAACTAAATTTAAATGTCTGTTAATATGTATATTCAAGTTATCATATGGAGTTACAAGCAACTGATTGAGTGTTCTTATTTCTGAATTGGACCCATAAATTCACCCAGTATCAATCATCCAAGGTGACGTTTCAGGAGTTATGTTACCTGACGACACTCAATATACGAAGGTTTGGACTTTAATAGTGGCAACATTGCTGTATTGACGCCATGCAACGGAGCATAATAATGCCACTGAGAGCACACGTTCTTCGTCTTCTTTGTTTGTTCTTGGACTCTGCGCAGCGCACTACGTCCAGTCACTGGGAGAGCACACGTTAGTTACATACCTACCTTACCTCAGAGCATATGGACTCTCCCTTCCCACATCATGCGCATGCTAACTGGCGAGAGGAACAGTGCCTCGTGTTAGTTGGCGTTCTAAGGTAGTGTTTTCACGATGTTTTTGAACCAGGAACAACGGAGATGGATAAAGATTGATGTGCCAGAGGCCGTAAAGCACGACAGTGTCATCAAGGTTTTCAAGAGGCTTTCGAGGAATCTGCATTGTCTTACAGAACAGTGGCATGGTGGGTAAAAGCCTTCAATGAGGGACGCCAAAATGTGGCAGACATGCGTCGGCCATGTAGTCCTGAGGTCCGTGAAGAAGAAGTGCAAGCTCTTGCCGCGTTACTGGACACCGATTGACGCCATACGATTCGTGAGCTTGCTCGAGACACCAGATTAGCGCATACGACTGTGCTTCACATTCTGAAGGGACGCCTGGGCATGTGTTCCACGTGATTTGAAAGAAATGCAGAAATGGTTACGATACGACGCTTCCCGTAACCACTTGGAGCGCTATGAGCGCTAAGGTGAGGTTTTCCTACGTCATATCACTGCGCTGGATGATACGTGGGATAGATCTGACGAGCCACAACTGAAACGCCAATCGAACGAATGACGTCATTACGGGTAATGACGAAGGTTGAAAGTTCGTCAGAACTCCAGCTATGTGAAAGTTATGGTTATTTTCGTATACGACTATGATGGTGTTATCCTATCGCATTACGTTCCTCCACAGCAGAACAACAATGCGCAGTATTATTGTTCATTTTTGGAACACAACCTGCGACCAGCTTGAGAAAGAAGCAGCGACACTTTCTGCAGAACCCACTCATTATTTTGGACGACAACACTCGGCCGCACACAGCGGAAGCTGTGGCTGATTTGTTCGGTCGATGGGGCTGGGAATTGCTGTACCATCCTTCATACTTTTCGGACTTCAGCCCTTGTGACTTTGAATTGATTACTAAGATGAAGGAACCACTTCGTGGCATTCGCTTCAGAACTGTTCCAGAGATCCCTCAGGCAGTAGACCTCTCCATTCGAACTATCAAAACAACAGTCGCTGCCGAAATTACCGTATGACTTCCACATCGCTGGCAACGGGCTGCACACAGTACTGGTGACTACCTTGAAGTACAGTAAAACTAGGTAACATGCGTCTCGTTTGTATCAGTTGTAATTAAATAGTTGCCACTATTAAAATTCCGACCGTCGTATGAGCCATATATAGCGATAGGTATTGGCGTAGCACACAATCGTATTTAATTACATTTTAGAGAATTTCCAAAATCAGGGAGTAGAAGGAAT
The DNA here is from genome assembly GCF_040414725.1 of Anabrus simplex. NCBI lineage: Eukaryota > Metazoa > Arthropoda > Insecta > Orthoptera > Tettigoniidae > Anabrus > Anabrus simplex. The sequence goes on from NC_090266.1 coordinate 1,092,788,883, forward strand.
ATGAACACTAAAATATCGTATTCCGAGTGAACCGTGTCTTTTGAAAGAAATGCAAAGTACAACGGTAAATTGCTTTATTATTTACATCATCACCGTATATAGGTGTCAAAACATTTATGTGTACTTTAAGGAGCCCTTTTCCAGGGCACAATTCGAGCATTCCGACATCTGTTCAAGCTCATAGCAGTTGAAGCCACGTTGAACGTTTGGGTTTGTTGATTAGCAATAATTTCTGTTTCTAGGAAGAGAATGTAGTAATCAAAGATTCAACCTTAGAAGAACCATAATGCGATATTATGGACGCAGGATGCAATATTTGTCAGGTGTTCAAGATATATACAGTAGGTTGTTGCAGGGTGTACGAATTACTTAGAAATGAAAAGGTTAGCACAATATAGAGTGATATGAAAAGATGTACCAAGTCAGACCCTGGAGTGATGACCCAGACAACATCATGTTAATACAATAGTTAGTAGGATGTTCACAAGCCATGTCTAGCAGCAGTGTAAATAGCCACCGATATTTTCTAACAATCCTCTACGCTCAAAGGCTACCAGGTACCGTATCTATCAGTGAAATTTCAATTTAATAAAGTAGCGAAAGCTATTTAAGTTATTTAAGAAGTACGCAAACACAATACAAATGATCAAAATTGCCATTAAACTGAGAAACTGTACGAACAATCCCGGTTTCCATGATTCTGTTACGGACATGTTTGCTCCCAAAATTCGCCGAATAGAGCTGTGTTACAAGAAGTAATATATACAGATATGCGAAGAGGACTGATTTGTGTAAGTTTGAAAACGCACGCTTCTATTTAAGATTTAATATCCATACATTGTTTTCATCCGTGTTTCTCCAAACTAGTGTGCTAACACACCAATAATTGTCACGCGCCGCAACTGCTGTAGACATAAGATCCACATTTAATTCGTCTCAGTAACGCTGTGTGGTGCCACTAGTATTCGTGCACGGTACCTATACAATTCAGTAGCCATAAACACACCAAATTCTCTGTCTTGCAGCATTATTCCAATGTAAAGGTGTATATTATTGTGTACCAGGATCCATTCCATTCGGTAATGCATTTACCGTTGAACTTGCTTCTTAAAACTCACTGAGATGTGCATATAGCGAAACGAATGGGTACCGTTTGTTGAGAATACAGGGTCCCTCTTATAAACTCAGACCGAGCGCCTTAATTAAGGTACAGCCTCAGCATTTGCCTGGTGTGAAAATGGGAAACCACGGAAATCCATCTTCAGGGCTGCCGACAGTGGGATTCGAACCCACTATCTCCTGGATGCAAGCAACAGCCGCGCGCTCCTAACCGCACGGCCAACTCGCCCGGTAAGCCGCAATATTACAATGATTCGATATGCTCACATTTCCTGACACACACAGCTCCGCCTAATATAGAAAGTGCTGAATTGGTCTCTCCTATGACAGGCCACTCATTTCTACCCTCTGCTCGAGTCGAGAGAGGGGTATGGGAATACCCTGTCTGTCTGTTAGGTCATCAGCCCAGAGGCTGGTTGGATCCTCAAATAGCACCACTAAAGGTTATGCGGTTATAAGGAAACCCCAAAAACCAATGGCAGCACCAAAATGAGGCGTACTAGGCAAGATGAGGAGTGAGGTAGTTTGCCATTGCTTTCCTCACTGGGTCAGAAAGTACTATTGCAGCACGTCTGACCCTATGAGCAGCACCTTTCATAACACTCAGATGCACTAGTTGCGCTCTGAATGTCATTACTCAGCACTACCCATACCCCAGCAACTTCCATATTGTCGCAGCCATGGACGTGACTGGGACTTCGGTGGAAGCTACACTTTACTCTGGCCTGTGCCAAGAGATGGATGCAAAAGTAGGGAATACCCTATGATCTGTAATCCAGCAGAGTATGATGACATCTTTATCAAATATGCTGAAGTCTTCAAGTTAGCCAGAGTATGCTTGGTAAACAACTGGAAAATGCTTGCGGGAAATATGATGGAATAACCTGCATCTTGGCACTTCAAATTTTCTTCAGAGAAACGATTTTACATTGGCTATGACTCACTGGGGAATGTGAACATTAAGGGAGAACCTCATTATAACTCGGACACCGGTTTAGAAAAATCGGTAAAGAAGAAAGAGAAGCGCCTGCGAGATATGCTAATGCCAGAATTATTGTCAGGAGTAAACTTGAATCCCACCAAAGTAAAGGACGTAAGTATTTTACTTGAAAAGCATTTTGGAATGGATTGGGAAAGGAATGAGTTGCTTTCTTTTTATAAGAATATGTTCACCACAATTTCAGTAGACGAAAACAATCTTGCTGAAGAAACAGAAGTACTTTGTGATGGATATCAAGAGGGAACAGATATGAGAGTTTATTGCATTATTAACATGATTAAGAACAAAATGATGTTTTATTGATCAAGTTACCTCTCTTGTTAGCACAGGTAGCCTATAAAGGAAGCATCCTCTCCAAATACTGAGTGTCGATCGATAGGATGTAAATGTGATGTATCTCAGTGCAGTGTTCAATTTACCGAGCTCGATAGCTGCAGTCGCTTAAGTGCGGCCTGTATCCAGTATTCGGGAGATAGTACGTTCGAACCCCACTGTCGGCAGCCCTGAAAATGGTTTTCCGTGGTTTCCCATTTCCACACCAGGCAAATGCTGGGGCTGTACCTTAATTAAGGCCACGGACGCTTCCTTCCCACTCCTAGCCCTTCCCTGTCCCATCGTCGCCATTAGACCTATCTGTGTCGATGCGACGTAAAGCAACTAGCAAAAAAAGTGTTTAATTTATTAGTGAATATCATTATACTGATATGAAAAAGGTGTGTTAGTGTACTAAAACCTAACCCCTTGGCACTAGAGCCCCGAAGGGCCTTGGCCTACCAAGCGACCGCTGCTCAGCCCGAAGGCCTGCAGATTACGAGGTGTCGTGTTGTCAGCACGAAGAATCCTCTCGGCCGTTATTCTTGGCATTCTAGACCGGGGCCGCCATCACACCGACAGATAGCTCCTCAATTCGAATCTCGTAGGGTGAGTGGACCTCGAACCAGCCCTCAGATCCAGGTAAAAATCTCTGACCTGGCCGGGACTCGAACCCTGGGCCTACGTTTAATGAGTCAGTGTACTAATTCTCAGTTCATTCATTTTTCTTCTTTTTAAAATAACTTGTGCGAGGTAATACCTTTTGGTTTATTTGGATGCTCCAAAACTCATCTTAACCTAAATACAAATTTAATATACTGACTTTCATCTAATTATATTTATAATTCTTCAGTAAGACGAGCCTATGATATTGTATTTGAACACATGGTAATACAGTTAATTAAGGGAGACTTATATTACAATTTTTCGCTTTTCCTGAAAAATCACTTGTGGTTTATAAGACAAGTTTTGAAACGGACCGCCTCATATACTGTATCTCTTTATGTATAGGAAATGATTCAACGGAATCACTGTATTAAAAGAGGACACTATCTATATATATATAAAATAAGAGTTTTGTCTGTACATTGCTCAGAATTTGAAAAGAATGGTATTTCTGTATCGGTCATGTCTACAGTAACAAGGAAATGCATTTTTTCTTTTCCGTAATTTCTGTCTGTCTGTCTGTCTGTCTGTCTGTCTGTCTGTCTGTCTGTCTGTCTGTATGTATGTATGTATGTATGTACACGCATCACGAGAAAACGGCTGAAGATAATTTAATGAAAATCGGAATGTGAAGTCGGGTGATGAACCGCTACAATCTAGGCTATAAATTACTTTATTCACGCCGAGTAAAATGGAAGTGTTATGGGAAGGCCTGAAATTTAATTCTCAAATATTTATGTTATTAGTGGCCGTGTCTTAATGAAAATCGGTATGCAGGGTCGGGGTAATAAGTCGATATAATCTAGGCCATAAATAATTGTATTCACGCTGAGAAAACTGGTAGTTTAGGGGAAGGCCTAAAATTTAATTCTCAAATATTTATTATGTTAGTGGTCGTATCTTCACGAAAATCGGTATGAAAAGTCGGGGAATAAGTCGCTATAATCTAAGCCATCAATAATTTTATTCACTCTGATTAAAATGGTAGTTTAGGGGAGGGCCTGAAATGTAATCTATATATAAAATAAGAGTTTTGTCTGTACATTGCTCAGAATTTGAAAAGAATGGTATGTCTGTATCTGTCATGTCCGCAGTAACAGTGAAATGCATTTTTACTTTTCCGTAATATCTGTCTGTCCGTCTGTGTGCATGTACACGCATCACGAGAAAACGGCTGAAGAGAATTTAGTGAAAATCTGTATGTAATGTCGGGCGATGAACCGCTACAATCTAGGCTATAAATTATTTTATTCACGCTCAGTGAAATGGTAGTTTAGGGTTAGGCCTGAAATGTAATTCTCAAATAAGTTATTTATTTATTTCTCAAATAATGTTCTCAAGGGATACCTGGTAGGAAGATATCGATAAATACTACATAACTAACATAATTTTAGTTATGTCGTAATTTAGTAGTAGTTATGTAAGAAGTTATTCAATTTCCGATCACTTATGTCTTATACATTTTTAGCGTACCGCATATAATCACAGAGATATTTAATGAATTTATATTTTTGTTACTAAGTCATATCAGCGCCGAGTCACGAGAAAATGGGTAAACAGAATTAAGTGAAAATAGGTATGTAAAGTCTGAGAATAAGTAACTACAGTCTACGATATAAATAATTTTGTTAGACGCCCTAATATCACAGAGTCGAAAGAAAAGTAATGTGAAGGCTTGCAATATAGAAAGCTCATAAACACTATCAACAATAACATTACATTGACCATTGTTTGTTGTGATGTGCTTTTTGTCTTCTGTTTCCACTCATCCCCGATAGATAGGATTACTGCAGCGTACCGAGGTTTTATAAATTTGATTTACGTCGCACCGACACAGGTAGGTCTTATGGCGACGATGGGATAGGAAAGGAATAGGGGTGTGAAGGAAGCGGCCTAGGCTTTAATTAAGGTACAGTCTGGTGTGACTGGTGTGAAATGGGAAACCACGGAATACCATCTTCAGGGATGCCGGCAGTGGGGTTCGAATCCACTAACTCCCGGATGCAAGCTCACAGCTGCGCGCCTCTAACCACTCGGCCAACTCGCCTGGTCGTACCGAGTGTAACAGCCTGCCTGTATATTGGCGGGAAGTAGTTGGGGAGTTAGATAACTTTCTTCTTTAGCATGCCATTCCTCTGGTTCATACATTTTCTGATATTACTGGTACGTAATACACTGGTTCATCATAGCATTCGAGCTATTCAATCCCTACTCTGAGGCACTGGTTGGAATGAGTAGTGTGCATATTTAACGGAATAATGACAGAGGAGTGTTCACGGCAGTCTGCGACCTGGTTATTCCAGCTCTGGAACTTTGGACTCTTAGATCGGCACCGTAGTACTGTTCGTTGAAAGTGAGGAAGTGTGCAGTTTTTCATTTGATCGAGTATTTTATATGATAACATTGCTTTCAATCGCTACATTCCTACTGACGTTTTTGTAATGACCCATGTTGATTTCAGTTAGGAAAACCACCAAGCCAGTCTTCCTGAGAATCCCGTAGCGAAGCACGGGTACTTTGCTTTCAATTGCTACATTCCTACTGACTTTTTTGTAATGAGCCATGTTGAATTCAGTTATGAAAACCACCAAGCCAGTCTTCCTGAGAATCCCGTAGCGAAGCACGGGCACATCAGCTAGTATTCTATAAAGAAGGAAATGAAATTGGAAAGAGCAATCTGCCATTAAGTTGAACCTCATCTCTCCTTAAGCACTAAAAAGTGACATCTGACTACTTGGGCTCGATTTCAATATCTTGAGGGTAAGAGACGATATCTAATCCAGTTGTACAACGCATCTGGTTACGTTCGAAAGTAAATCTTATAAATAAAGCCACAAATATTCTGAGGGGATAACCTGCATTAAGTTATTGTTTAGCAGCTGTTGAATCGTTGCTGAAAATACTTGCTGGACATGCCAAATTTTAAAGCCATCGAGTTCACTGCTTCCTTCGCCCACTTCTTATATGCAAGTCGTGAACTGTGCGTCATATGCCACGCGCGTTCCGGAATCTGGTGCACATATGCTCGCGAATTCGAGCATTTCTTTGTTCTAGTGTCCCACTTCTTCCAAGCGCCTTTACAATTTGCCTTTCTTTTTCCGGTGATGATTTTCGGGTAGTTGCTGCAATGGTATTCTTTGCAATCTGAATACTGTCATAAATACTTAGCATGGTGACGGTTCATAGGAACTGAAACTGGTTACCACCTTGTGTGCTGGAGTCTGTGGCGTATCTCTATCTTCAGATCACTCAACACTTTCCTCCTCCACCAAAACACGCAGTTTTCACACAGGGCAGTTGCTGCCCACCCTCGTTTTAGAGTCTGCCTAACAAAGGCCGCCCCAGGTTAGGAATAGCCACACGAAATTTTTATTTACTATATTCAGATAAAATATCTGTACTTCCCACATGATGTTGCCACTGCGGATATTTTGCTCCAGTAGGCCATACAACTTCCGTGCAACGCGCCTGTCGATGTATGTTGGAGGCTTTCTGTCTCCTTGGTTATTCCATATCACCTCTCTCACATCTGTCTGTACCACAGCATGAGGGTTACAAGTTATTTTGCTAAGCAAACAGTAGTATAGTTCCTGAAATTTCCACGTCAAGACCGTCAAGCTTTTGTAGCTTTAGCTGGCCGGCTTTGTTTACATTCCTTGTCCGCGGAGTGGCCAGATTTCACCAACTCGAGGCACAGTGTTGTAAATTCTCCGTTTTAACTACCTAATCTCTGAGAGCGAGCATCGAGACTGGACAGAACTGCGTGGAGGTGTGCAACACTGGAGACCTGACAAGCAAGGCGGCTTCAGGACCGGCGCGCTTTTAAGTACTCCGCGTGGACTATCACTGACAAAGCAAATACGCTATTAGTCAACAGCAAACTGCAATTGGTCACAACCGCTTAATGTTTGAGTCGCTGGTCGTCAACGAGGAAATTGAGAGAACTATACATACATATCTGATGTACGATATTCGTTAACATAAGAACAGGCCCATGTAGTGATTCAGATGGTTCAAATAACACTCACTGATAAGTGAATAACAACAACTAATCTCAGAGTTCGGACTTCTTCTCCTTGAACTCATTCTACAATCAATTCTCACTGCAACCATATTATCAACATAAATGCCTTTGATTGCTTTTAATAATGGACCGTTAATCCCATAATCGCTCAGTGCGGATAGCATCTTCTTCTCGGCACTCTGTCGTATTCCGTCTCTGGATCTAGGGTCCTACTGAATGGCTCAGACGGTTGAGGCACTGGCCATCTGACCCCGACTTGTCAGGTTCGATCATGACTCATTCCAGTGGTATTTGAAGGTGCTCAAGTACGTCAGCACGTGTCGGTAGATATACTGGCACGTAAAAAGAAATCCTGCGGGTCAAAATTCTGGCATCTCAGTGTCTTCGAAAATCGTCGAAGCAGTTAGTGGGACGTAAAAATTCTAAAATTATTCTGGATCTAGGAAACATAACATAGCTGTTTATTCCTATCGTAGCATTTTACAGTTACTTGGTGCATACTGAAAATCTGGTCCTGATAACCCCAATACGATATGAAACAAGATGATGAAATATAACTCAGAAGGAAACGACTGTGGCTTTAATTAAGTTACAGCCTCGGCATTTTCCTGGTGTGAAAACTGGAAACCACGGAAAACCATTTTTGGGGCTGTCAATGGTGGAGTCCGAACCGACCATCTCCTGAAAGCAAGTTTACTGCTAAGTGACACCGACCGCGTAGCGAACTCAATCGGTTATGTTTCTAAATACAGCACTTCACCCGACATTCAGTTTCTTCTCCATATCCTCAGTCATTTCACATGATTCTTCGCTGTATATTAAGACAGATCTGATATGATTTTTTCTTATAGATTCACTTTTAACATCCTGCTTAGATTATTTTGTATTGTTTTATTTGTCTGGAGAGACTGCAAAGCTCTGTATAATCTGTTGGCAACCTTCGTACATTTTAACATATCCTGCCTCAACTACTTTTCTGATGATGCAATGCAATTTAGCCAAGGTAATAACATATTTTCTGACTGAATAAGTTGTATGCTGTTGTATTCTAGTTACCACCGGTAATATTTTCTTTTAAATGTAGTAACATATTGCGGTAATAAGGGCACGGAACATTCTTCTGCTATTCTTTTGTTCATTAAAATCGTGTAATACAGCTTCTTCTGTGGATTAGTGGTAGGATACCGGCCTCCGCACCCCAAGATCACGGGTTTAGACCCGGCAGAAGTAGTCAGATATTTGAAGGCCGGAAAAGGCCCTTTCAGTACTTTACGGTGTACGCTAAAGAGATATATTTGGATATTACTAAAAAAAATTTTTTAGAACTAAGCCATAGAACGCCCAACAGAGATCCGGTTTACTCTGTCATCTAGTGGAATAAAATACAATTGAAAATTACGCGCAGGTAACCGTGATGGCGCTAATTAAAAATGATGGAATATGGCAGCTGAGGACACACGATTATTATTATTATTATTATTATTATTATTATTATTATTATTATTATTATTATTATTATTATTATTATTATTATTATTATTATTCGGGAGCCTCCGTGGCTAAGGCGGCAGCACGCCGGCATTTAACCGCTGGGTTTTGTGATTCAAATCCCGGTCTCTCCATATGAGATTTGTGTTAGACAACGCGGAGGCAGGACAGGTTTCTCTCCGGGTACTCCGGTTTTCCCTGTCATCTTCATTCCAGCAACACTCTCCAATATCATTTCATTTCATCTGTCAGTCATTAACCATTGCCCCGGGTGAGTGCGAAAGGCTCCGGCAGCCGACACAATTCCTATCGGGCCGATGACCTTCGGTGTTAGGCCGCTCAAAACAACAAGCGTCATCATCAAGCACAATTCCTATCCTCGCCGCTAGATGGGGGCTTCATTCATTCAATTCCTGACCCGGTGGAATGACTGGATACAGGTTGTGGATTCCATTATTCTTATTATTATTCGCCTATGTGGTGTAGTGGTTAGTGTGATTAGCTGCCAAACCCGGAGGCCCGGGTCCGATTCCCGGCTCTGCCACGAATTTTGAAAAGTGGCACGAGGGCAAGAACGGGGTCCACTCAGCCTCGGGAAGTCAACTGACTAGAGGGGGATTCGATCTTCACCTCAGCCATCCTCTAAGTGGTTATCCGTGGTTTTCCTACTTCTCCAGGCAAAATGTCGGGATGGTACCTACCTTAAGGCCATGGCCGCTATTTGTTTATCCATTCCGATCATCCCATCTCCTCATCTCATCCCCCATATGGCCCCTTTTCAGCATAGGTGGTGAGGCCACCTGGACGAGGTACTGGTCCACCTCGTCAGTTGTATCCCGCGACCCAAAGTCTCACGCTCCGAGACACTGCCCTTCAGGCAATAGAGGAGGGATCCCTCGCTGAGTCCGAGGGAAAAACCAACCCTATAGGGTAAACTGATTAAGAAAGGAATATTTATTATTATTATTATTATTATTATTATTATTATTATTATTATTATTATTATTATTATTATTATTATTATTATTATTATTATTATTATTATTACTGTCACACGATTTGTAACCTGTACTAAAAATGTATTGATTGGAGTTTCGAATAATTATCCTTTGAATATAGGCATATTCAAAACATCCATAATTTACCATAAACAGGACGTTTACGGGGCCGATTAACTGAAATTTCAGTCCTTGAATCTAAAACTGTCACCAGGTAAGGAAATGAGGTTTGGAAGTGTTCATACGGTACACACTTTCAGATACGAGGGTAGTATTTCCTCAGATCAAATAAAATATTCGACTTACAATGCTTTTGTTAGATGAGATTATTTGAGTGATCACTGATCTGTCAAGTTACCCGCTGCATTTGTTCGGAAATGGCAGGCTTTTATCCATCCAAGTACTGACAGCAGCCAGGGTTGATTAACTTCGTTAATATCTCGGGGGGATATGGTGCGATGTAAAGGGATTATATAATCAATTCCTTCTAGAATGTAGAGACTTCAAACTATATCGACATACTAGAAAATTGCAATCGAAGCTATATTGCACCGCTACAAATCGAGATACTTCATGTTATTGAACACAACAGTGCCTGAAGGTATGTATGGCTATGAAAATGCTTGCTATTGAACTACAAAAAATGGTCAAAAACGATAACAAAATTTTAAATTACGTATGTCATCGTACCCTAAGGGAATTAAAATCTATGTCTATCATTGTAGATTGAATATCTGAAATAAAAAATATTACCGTTTATTAATTGAAACCAATGACATTTTTCCCTTTCCATATTCGAATTTTCACATCCTAGGGACTAACAGGCTGGGGACTGGATTGGGTTCTGATGCACTAGTGCCTCTACAATAACACCAATTAAGGTGGCTTAATGCCGAATAGACTATGTTAAAACTTGCCTGAAATTCACTGTACACAAATATACAAAAATACACACTATACAAAACAAGTGTATCCAAGATACTTCTTGCTGTTAGGGAACTACCTACATCTACATATAATTAAGCTATTTAAACAGTCGTTGGTTCCCTGTTTTCTATTCAGGATGTTACTAGTAAATACTTATCTTCTAATATAAAGATGGCTTCCAGGATGTCTTCTCTCTTCGTTTTACGTGGTTTCTAGCACCTTTTAACACTCACTAACTTCACACGCTTCACACACCTCAACCCAAGATAATGCAGCTCTGTTGCCTCTTAAGTGTCCATGTCTGTATGGGTTCCCTGATACTGGACTCTGAAGCTGTAATGGATCTGCTCCCTCCGTGGTTACCTCTTCCTCACTGTCTGCTCTGCCATCGGTAGTTTCCTTCTCCCCTCTCGAGTCTGTGACCTGAAGGCTCCACGTCTCTTACGTGAACATTCCCTTATATTGTTTCTGTAAGGTTTAGTGAATTACCCGGTGGGCTCCTCCAGAGACCTTCAACTAGTCATCAATGAGAACAGCCAGTGTTCCCTTTTATTATATGTCTCTATACTGCGGCTGTATGATTGTGATTATCGATTATTTGCCCAATTACTTGTGTAACCACCTGGTAACCTTTATCTGCCTGAAAGGCTTCCCTTTCGTACTTGCGGTACTGTCTGACCCGCTTAAGTGTCGTTCCGACCCTCTACTCTGCGGTCTAAGCATGGATGATTTCCCGGCAATTGGTCAGAAGAGTACTTCTCAATTGTGACTTACTGTTCGCCGCTTCCCTGACTGTTATGCCCCGACTCTGAGCTTTACTCGGTTACAGTCTCGCGGCCTGACGGACTTTCTGTTGCTGACTGGCCGTTTCTGACTTCCCGTTGTCGATTCATCTCCTACTATTGTGTTACCTCCTTAAGTTACCTTCGGTGTTTCCGAAACTACCACGCAGTGTCGACTTCGACCTCCTCGCCATCCTGAGTTGTCGTTTTCCTATTGGTCAGAAACATCCCTTCCGTAATAAGATTCTAGTCATACGATTGTTCTGAAAGCTTGAGGCATCTGGAAGTTTCCGTCCTACGTGTGTCCTTCAAGCTTCGTTCTACTGCCCTTTGAACATGAGCACACCGTGATAAGGGAGTTAAAAACATCATGTTATGTACTATAATGTTTCACCATGCCTAGCTGGTTTCAACTTTTCAAAGCTGCATTGTCTTTAGATTCCTAATATATGTATTAAATTTATTTCCTTATATAATTATATTACTCTGACACTTTCAGTTCATGATCTGGTATTTCACTACTATATTGTGATATACATATAGGTTGAGTTTCCTTTTCTTTGACTCTATGACTCTTAATTTACATTACTCTTCGTACTGGGAGGTCGCGGTTCGACTCTAGGTCGGACCGTTCGCTCAGTCATGTACAGACTGCGGGCGGCGCCGTGTCAGTGACACGACAGAATTTCTGAATAGAGGAAAAATACACATTAGGCACTCCATCTCGTACGATGTGAATTTGTATATGATGTTGCTGGATTTAGAATGTTAAACTAGTAGTATTCCTTTTCATATTTTCATTCCATGGAATTGCTTGTTGTACTCCTGTTGTTGTTGTTGTTATTGGTATTGTTGGGTAATTATGTGTTAAATTCACTTTATCATCACACTACTGTAAGTGACCATTGCCGCCGGGATATTTACCAGTTGCGATGCATTTTTTAATAATAATATAATAAGAAAACAACTATGTTTATTATTCCTTTAACTTACGTCTATTTTATGAGACGCTGGATTTTTGGAATTTTTTTTTATAGTAGCCACCCAAACAGTAAATCTGATAGAAGTCCCTACCATTTAAGCACGCAAAAGTACGAGATGATTGTGTGGTGAATCGATACTCCAACCTTTAGCACTGAATATATATAGTAAGTACTGAAGCAATTGTTTTACAAAGATCTCAGATCCTTGATATTCGGCTTATAATGAAGATATTTTGGCTGCTAATACACCACCAGGAAATCCAATACAAATATAATATTCCGTTGATAATGTTGAAAAATATAATATATTTTATAAATGACTAAACCAAACAGAGCTTTCAAACATAACTAGAAAACGTAAACTTGGAATACCCAGAGTAAATAAATAGTGCTACAAAATTTTTCTTTTCGTTAAAACTGCCTTCTGGAATTCAGCGTTTTCTCTTGAGTTTAATCTCTACCCATTCAGTTGGATGAAAATTTACTAATTAGTTTAGCCTATGCCGATGCTTTGAACTCAAGGCAGACTGTGCTAAGGGAGTGCAGTCTAATAACTTGGGGCCTGAAAAATGTGCAGCGAGTATGAAATGAAACTTAGTATTTCCAGGAGGTTCTTTTATAACAATTTGCTTTACGTTGCACCCGACACACACACAGGCCTTATCGCGGCAGTGGGAGAGAAAAGGTTTAGGAGTGAGAAGGAAGCGGCCGTGGCCTTAATTGATGTACAGCCCTAGCATTTCCCTGATGTGAAAATGGGAAAGCACTCGAAACCATCTTCAGGGCTGCCATCAGTGGGGTTCGAATCCACTGTCTCCCGAATGCAATCTCATACCTGCGCACCCTAACTGCATGGCTACTTGCTCGGTATTTTCAAGAATAAATTTATGTCAGAAGGGAAGAAACCGAAGGGGAATGAATGCCAGATGGGGAATTTGAAACAGGAACAATTATATCATTTCAAGTACTTAAAATGTGTATTCTCGCAGGATGGTAGTATAGGTTACTATCTGAAATAAAATCAAGGTGTAGTAAAGAAAATGCAGCGAACTGGCAGTTGTGATCTACGACATTTTTAACAAGGAAGTGTTCTCTGGTGAAACTATCTTTACATAGGTCTATTGTCAGATACATTTTTCTGTACGGTAATGAACGGTGCGTTGACTCAGGACTTATTATTCGAAGTAAGCACAAAACTATATAAAAGTAGCGAGAATGATGGCTGGCAAAATCAGGTGGGCACAGTGGACAGAGAATGAAGAGATAAAGCCTAAGTTAGGAATAAGCTCGACAGATGAAGCTTTTCGTATAAAGCGTCTTCGGAGATGGGGTTATATGAGGCCAGTTGAGGAAAGTAGATTACTTAGGAGAATAATGGACTGTGTTAAGGAGGGTGAGAAAATCAGAGGCATACCAAACTGACCTCATCCTTAGCTTTGACAATATGAAAGTGACTGAGGTGTGAGTGATGCTAGTAATACCATTCCTTATGCAGGCAGTCCCTGTTATGAATGGTGTGAAAATATCGCTAATGGGATTGGTTGGTGCATGCATTTCAGTGGGCTTGGCAGACGGCTGGCTCGGTGAGGAAAGCAACGGGAAACTACCTCACTCCTCATTTCCCTAGTACGCCTCTTCAGTGACGCCTAGGCTATTTATGACAGCTGTTGGCGAGCTGCAGAGGATCAAACCAGCCTTCGGGCTGAATACCCAACATACATACACCAAACTGACGATAGTGGAACTAAACAAGGCCACAGGAATGGTTGCAAACAGAGGTTTGTGGAGGTACTTACTTAATTCACAGATGCTTGCAGACTGAACATTGAAACCATAGTAGTTTATAATGAAGAATTAACGTTGTATGGTGTCTAGTATGTCCACTAGTGATGGGATATTTCATTCATGTTACTGAATAGTTTCATTTGATTCCGTTCACGTTACTGAATCGATACAGTGATCCGATTCACGGCACATTATAGTCACCGTTCCTACTACATCTGTGTAATGTCTACTCAAAAGACAGCAGCAACAACATTCAAAGCTTGTTGCTGCCATCTGGTCTTCATTCTATGAGCTGCTTTCCTTACGCGTCATCTAGCTTTCCAGATTCAAGTTTCTCCTGGCAAGCACCTTTTCGCATCAAATTTTGATGTTACGAAGCCTTTCCCCTACAGTGACAACTCCATTTAATAAATATGTAGAATTAGATCAAAAATATCTGCACGCACAGTCATCAGCGATGTGCATTTAGAGCTGTCGCCCAGGTGGGAGATTCCCTATCAATTGTTTGCCTAGTCTTTTCTGAAATGATTTCAATGTACATGGACATTTCATTGTATTCACGGTAAGTACACATTACAAACAAAAAAGTTAAAAATGGATTGCAGTAAAAAATAGGCGCTTGTGCGGTACTATACATGCTTGCTGTATTACTGTACAAAACTTACGTAAATAATAATAATAATAATAATAATAAGAAGAAGAAGAAGAAGAAGAAGAAGAAGAAGAAGAAGAAGAAGCATGATAAGAGAGGAAGAAGAAGAACTTATATTACTCAAATTGTATTCACTAACTTATGGTTTTCCCTCAGTTCTATGAAGCCCACAACTCTATTATGTATACAAAATTTGATGCAAAATTACCTGTGTTCACAAAAAGTTGCCTACATTTTAAATATATATAAAATAAGTTGCTTTACCTCGCACCGACACAGACAGGCTTATGGCGACTCATAAGGTAGGCTAGAGAGTTGAGTTGAATTAATTGTCGGATGTCAATTAAGTTCTTCTTTTATGGATTTTGGCCAGCTGTGGACCACGTAAATAACTCCTCATGATTTAAACTTTCTTTGGCGCCAGTACTCCTTCATCCTCCTGCTTGCTGCTTCTTTTCTTTCAGCCCTCCATTGTTGCTTCTTCTTGGTCGCTGTTTCTGGCTCTAGGAAACCCTTAAATGTGTGTAACTTTTTTCTGAAGGTGGTTCTATTGTGGATGTCTTGATGTGTGATGTTCGTTTTTTGCAAATCCTTCTTCGTGTTAACAAACCATTTTTCATAAGAGCTGCTTTTCCTATTGGGCTTACTGGAGTGGTTAAAGATTTTCTTGGCAAGTCTGTCATCAGGCATTCTTGAAATATGTCCAAAAATGTAACTCTTCGCTTTCGAATGACATCTGAAATCCTACTGCATGTTTTATATATTTCTTTGTTACTGCGTAATCGATATGTGTCAGTACATTTCTTTGGACTGAGGATTTTTCTTAGAATCTTTCTTTCCTTTTTCTCAATTTCTTCAGTGTTTTTCCTGGTTGTTAATCCCAGGCATTCTGAAGCATACAAGCACTCTGGTTGAACTACTGCCTCATAGTGGCGTAGTTTTGTCCTAATAGAGATCGCTTTCTTGTTGTATGTGTTTTTTGTAAGGTGGAATGCAAGCTCCATTTTCCTGGCTCTCTCGCGGTTTGCTTCTTTATCAAGCCCATTAGGTTGTATAATCTCACCAAGGTATTTGAATTTAACAATTTTATCTATCTTATCATTGTTTGTTGTTACTATGTATCTTGGGGCTTCTTTAATGTTGGTCATGAAATGTGTCTTTTCAAATAATATCTGCAGCCCAGTTTTCTTTGCTACCTCTTTTAAAGTGTTAACTTGTATTATCGCCGATGCAATATCTTCTGATAACACTGCAAGAACGTCAGCAAATGCTAAGCAGTTGATAGTGATGTTCTCTTTCATGTATCCTATCCTTATTTGGTCTTTAGTGCCTTTTTCTGCGAGTTCTTTTTCCCATTCTTTGATGACTTTATCTAGGACACAATTGAACAGCAGTGGGGATAGGCAATCTCCTTGCCTAACGCCTGTCTTGATTTCAAAGGGTTCAGATATCTCTCCCATAAACTTAACCTTTGAGTATGTGTTTGTTAAGGTCTCCTTTATTAGCTGTAATATCTTGTTATCTGTACCCATTTCTCTAAGTATGTTAAACAATGTGCTCCTATCAACTTAAACATATGCTTTTCGAAAGTCAACAAAAACTGCTACATACTTCTTGCCCCTGGCAACTCTGTCCTTCAGTATTGTCTCGAGGTTCCAAATTTGTTCCACACATGATCGTCCCTTCCGAAAGCCTCCCCGGTATTCGCCGATTTTGTGTTCAACTTGTTGTTCTAATCTTGTTAGCAATGCCATCGATAGTATCTTGTATGTCGCTTGAAGGAGTGAGATGCCTCTGTAATTGCTGACATTTGTTCTGTCCCCTTTCTTGTGTAGTGGGTGTATTAAGGCTAATTTCCAATCATCAGGAATCTTACAAGTGTTCCAGATTTCTTGCATTAACTGGCATAGGTTTTTGATCATTTGGGGGCTCACATGTTTCCATAGTTCACTCGTTATTGAGTCTTCACCAGCTGCTTTGTTGTTCTTAAGCTTCTTGATTAGATTTGTGATTTCTGTTTCATCTGGCGGTGTGGAGTCTGGGTTCTGTTGCGTATGTTCTGTGGCAAGCTTCTCCTCTCGAACTGGGCAGTTAAGTAGCTTTTTAAAGTATTATGCTAACAGTTGGCAATTTTCTTCATTGTTTGTTGCGATGGTGCCATCCTCTTTCTTGAAACACGAGCTCGATGGTTGATATTTAGAAAGATGCCTCTTAAATGTCTTGTAAATGTCCCTCGTATTATTCTTTTGGAAGTTTTGTTCTATTGCAGCCAGATGTTCTTTCTCGAATTTTCTTTTTTCTCCTCTTATTATTTTTGCGATTGATTTTCTTTGTTCTTTGAAGCTGTTGTAATCTTCCTCTTTCTTTGATGAGTACTACTTCTTCCATATTTGTAGCCTGATTGATATTGCCTGTTCACATCTTTCATTCCACCATGGATGTTTTCGTGATTTCTTGAGTAATGCTGTTTCATTGGCTGCTCCTATCATGGTATGTTGCATTTGCTTCCGTTCAGTTGTTTCAATGTTCGTCAGTTCTTGGTACTTGTTGCTGTTCTGATTCAGCTTTTGAGTGTCGAATCTTAGTACTCTGTTCTTTGTGTGTTTCTTCTTGCTGCTGGGAGTAAACTTTATCTTGATGATTGTCAAAGAGTGATCTGTTTCTATGTTGGTTCCTTTCTTAACTTTAACATTCATGATTTCTTTTTGACTTCTATGGGAGATTGAAACGTGATCAATTTGATATTCTCCTAATAGTTTGTTTGGTGATGCCCACGTCGTTTGTTTCCTAGGATGCTTCTTGAAATGAGTGGACATCAGTTTCAAATTAAAGTTCCTACAGAACTCTATAAGTCTTTGCCCATTTCTGTTGGTTCTTCTATGAGTTGAGAAATCCCCCACTGTTCTCTTGTAGACTTCTTCTCGTCCTACCTGTGCGTTGAAATCCCCAAGTAGTATTTTCACATGATTATCAGGACTTTCTGATGTTACCAATTCTAATTCTTCCCAAAAGTCATCTACCTTTTGTGGGCTAGTTCGATTGTCGCCATTAATTGGCGCATGAGCATTGTGAGGGTGTATATTTTCTTTGCACACTTAATGGTTAGTAGTGAGAGCCTTCCATCTGGAGACTGGAAGTCTATAACCGAATTTAGAATATTTTTATTGATTACAAATGCTGTTCCTAAATGTGGCATATTCTTCATGATCCTTATGCCAACCTTGACTTTCAGGATTCTATAGCTGCTTGATTCCGTGAATCTTATTTCTTGAAGTGCTATGATCAGAATATTTGGCTGGTCCATTACGTCTGTAAGTTGTTCAAGTTTTACTTTTTTAGGAGTGAATTTGTGTTCAACGTGCCAAAAAAGTGTTTCCGTTTAGGTCTTAATTTTGGTGTATTCAGTCTGGATGCGTGTGATGGCAATGGGTTTCCTAGATGCTCCGACTCATCTATGCGTGGTGGTTTGGGCTCTCCAGAATCCGATGGCCCAAGTGCACTGCTTGTAGCAGTGGTGGATTTCCTCTTGAAGCTGCCACCTGGAGTAGTTTCCGTAAGAAATGTTTCCATCATGCGAGTTAATGGGAGTTGTTGGGGGAGTCGACCGAGGTCAGCTCAAGATACCACTAAAGTTTTAAGCCTTAGGGTTGCTCCTTTCCAGCAGATGTGTCTGGATTGTAGCTCAACTGTCGGGGATAGATTATTCTTCATCTTCAACACCATTGAAGTTATGTATTCTACTTCTGTAAAAGCTGTTGGCCGCCTTCTTCGTCTGTAACCCAGACAGGGGCCCGTACAGGATGCTATTGTCCGGAGCCAGATGCACCCTGGTCTTTTTGCTAGGTGTTACTCCTCTCCCTCCTCCTTCCTCATCACTTGCGAGATGAAGCGCCGGGCTTGGGACCGGCACTGGCGGAGTTGTCAACTAAGTTATAATACTGAGTCATCAAACGAATAAATAGAATAACCTAATAGCCTACCTATTTACTAGCTAGTTACTTTCGAATTATGTTTTGACTTCCCTTTTAACACTGCAAATAAATCCATATATTATTTAAACCTTCCTCTAAGAAGAGGACAGTGAATGCAAATGGGTATTATTTTTAAATGAGCTGAGAGCGTGAGCCCGTCATGGTGTACGATTCTTTCGGTGTGCCACGGCCCTGTAAGTCTCGTTGCAGGGAAATTTAGGCTCCTCTCCAATGTCCACTGTGCCGATATGAACCATGTGTGTGTGTCGTGTCTCACTGAGCCGTGATGACGTACGATTCTTTCAGTGTGCTATGCTCTGTATGTCGCGCCCGTACTGGAAGTTCGGCTGCCCGCCAGTGTCCAGTGTGCCGATAATGAACCGTATGTATGTGTGTGTGTGTGTGTGTGTGCGTCGTGTCTCACTGATCCGTGAGTGAGCCACTCAGCACCGTCTGCTGCGTGTAAACTGAATCATGTGCCGTGAGCTCGCCGTTCCTCTGAATCGATTCACTCGGACACTTGCATGAATCAATGCACTGCTTCGAATCACTTACTCAGTAGGCAACACTAATGTCCACCGTTGATGCGATGTACGGTATATGTTTATTGATGCTGAACTTTACAGGCTTTCCGCCCAACATACATACTCCCGTTAACAAGTAAAAAATAAGAAAAAGCTAAATCTACTATGTGGACACTCACATGGGCGGAGAGCCACGTGCAAGCGCCATCTCTGTAACTCTAAGTATCCTAATTTAGTTCTTGTGACCCCTCACACATGCGGAAACCAATCCACACGTGAGATGCCACCCCTAATGTACGGTATTTGCAACAACGGATAATGAACAGCAGAGAAATTAATTTATTTAAATATAACATTCATTCATGACTTCCAAAGTAAAAAAAGAATAACTTAACTGCATTTTTGAAAAAATACTTTGAAGATAATTATGGTTATATTAACATGAGAATCACTGAAATACAAATATTGAAGCACTCGTCAAACTGACGAAAACTACATGTCATGACTATTAGCAACACATTCTTACAGTTTGGTCGTCTGTGTTAAAACTTTTCAGGCATTCATATAGGTGTCTACCTCAGTAAGTGTAACGGTTGGCACTATTTGATGCCGTCTTCGAGGAGCGTATTCGATTCTCGGTACCACCAGAAATATAAAATTGGCAGGAGGGCTGGTATGTGGTTAAAAATATCCATGCAGCTCACTTCTACTGGGGGTGTACCTAAAATGTGCCACACCACCTCGAGACGAGGACACGAATTTATTTTGGCTCCTTGGCTGAATGGTCGGTTTAGCGGCCTTTGGTTCAGAGTGCCACAGGTTCTATTTCCGGCCAGGCCGAGGATTTTACTCTTGAAGGATTAATTCCCTTGGCTCGGGGAGTGGGTGATCGTGCTGTTCCTAACATCCCTGTAACATATAAACCATATGCAACACTATAATTCACCACAATAACATGCATTTTTCCTCACACGGTGGATGCTGCCACCTTTTTGGAGTATCTGCTGCACCAGGCTAGCCATAGGCTCACGCAATTTTATTGAATATTCTGAAATAAGTTTGACTTTTTAGCATTAAATGTAGACTGATGTCAAGGAAATTGCGACGATTACCTAAGAGTGAAATGTAACATTTTCACCAGAGACTGCTTATGATTCTGTAAATAATATGTTCCAGTAGACTGTAAGACATGGGATCATATTTTGGACTGCCTCTAACTGTTAATAATAATTTGTATGACAAATGTTCAACAAAGTGTGAAATGGTAATTTTAAGGACGGTTTTGTACAATACGCTCCACTTTTACTCAGGTGAGCCTGCATTACACGATATAAACCTGAGATAATTACGATCACACGCAATATCATTTTCTCCATAGTGTTGTAGTTTTTTCAGTATTTTATATTATGTTATTACACCACTTCATAGATCAGAATACCGGGCGAGTTGGCCGTGCGCGTAGAGGCACACGGCTGTGAGCTTGCATCCGGGAGATAGTAGGTTCGAATCCCACTATCGGCAGCCCTGAAGACGGTTTTCCGTGGTTTCCCATTTTCACACCAGGCAAATGCTGGGGCTGTACCTTAATTAAGGCCACGGCCGCTTCCTTCCAACTCCTAGCCCTTTCCTATCCCATCGTCGCCATAAGACCTATCTGTGTCGGTGCGACGTAAAGCCCCTAGCATAGATCAGAATGAAATATTAATCCATGGTGGAAATTGTCCTGGGAGATGGATATTGTTTACCCGATCGCGAACTTGATTTCACTTGTTTCCTTTCCTGTCTATAAGCAGCAGATATACTCATCTGAAAAGTTGTATCTATTTCGACTTTTTTTTTGTTACCTTGTTCTTTTTAGTGACTTCTCACTTCACCTATTAACAATTTCGTCTTTTTCCCACATCATGGTAATTACAATGATAACATTATTTATTTAACTTCCATTCTAAAAATGAAGTGTATTTCCAGTATTCACGGTGTCGGAATTTTGTCCAGAGGAGTTATTTAACATGTTTGAAACTATCGGTTCTGTAAATGTACAACTTAGCGTAGTTGTCGCTGGTGGTGTGAAAACGTTTCGTGACGGAGGTCAAGCAGGATGAACCATCGAATGCTTGAGTCCTTCCTCGGACGAATTATCTACATCGCAGTACATGATTATCATTTTTGATCACCGTCGAACGTAACCGACCCCATTCGAGATGGAATCCATAAACTTGGTGAAAGAGCAATACTAACAGACTGCACCATTGAAGTTGATGTGTTGAACCATATTCCGTATGCCTCTCATGTATATTTGGTTGAACATAAAATCTCTGATGTTAACATAACTAAAATCAGTTCATGTCTCACTGTGACAACATTCTATAGTAAATATTTTCGTGCGAGGAAACTGTAACACATCCAAATTTCGGGGTACACGTTAAGGAGCCCCAGAAAGTTCGTGAATTGTGCTTTTCTGGCGTCGTAAAAATGTTGCGTGGTGTAGGTCAATCAGGGTACATCGACGGAGGCTCGAACCCTGCACTCCACAAATATTTTTACACAACTGTAAATGTTTCTATATTGATAATGGACCACGAATGTACGCGAGATGTTCCTCGTACACAACGCACAGTGAAGATACCACTTTTGATTTGGCTTTTCTACGCAAAATGTCTCATCGCCAACAAACTCAAACGGAAAGTGTTCCGGCAGTCGGAGACAGGGTTCCACATCTCAACACCAAAGTCTACACCACACTATGTACAAGAGAAAGTATTTGATGCCGAGGAAATAGTTTAAATAGGCTATTTATTCCTCAGTAGGGCAACCCTATACTGCTAACGCTGAGAAAATTCCGTCCTTACCTCAGTCCTGCTGAAGATTTGTATCTACCGGTTTTTCCGTGGTTGCTAAGTCTGGAAGACGCCCTGCAAAACTACTGACCTGAGAGGCTCTTTATGGCAACCCCAAGCCTTGCCGGTGCGCATTTCTCTAGTTAAATGAAGGTAGTGATTGTGATCTCGTCACTTGTTCCTCTCCGGGTAGGCTATACATAGTACAGCAATCAATTAGACGGAACTCACTGCAAGTCATTAAAATTCCGACATTATCCGAACTACATGACGCAAAATTGGCATATAATGAAAATACTCCAGAGCCGCGTATAAGAAGGAATAATCAAGATGAGACTTCTAATCAAGTTCCTTTGTACCGAGTTCGATAGCTGCAGTCACATAAGTGCTGACCGTGTCCAGTATTCGGGAGATAAGGAGTTCGAACCCCACTGTAGGCAACCCTGAAGATATTTTTCCGTGGTTTCCCATTTTCACACCAGACAAATGCAAATATTGATTACGCTAGTATATTTAATAAAACAAAATAAGTCTTTCTAACACCGTTCACTGTTATGAATCTGTGCCTCTGACCATGAAATAGTTACATAATGCTTTTAAGTATAGTATCATGAATTTTCAATTGAGTATATGAAGTCACTGCAAAATTCCCTGCATGAAACATTCATAATATTATTATGGAAATACGTACATTTTCACTTGTGGTAATTAACCGATTTCTATTATTAACCAGCATTGTCATTATACGCATGCACGGATATGAACACAGGAAGATCGCTCGATAACTCTGTAACACCCGAAGTAGGAATGGAGCCGTCCTATTTAATATCATGAACACTGAAATATGATAGGCCTATGTGTTCTGTGGAGCTGTACGGTGGAGTAGGATTAATAAGGAATTTTCTTCTCCATAAAACTTTTAAAGCTGAACGAGCTAGTTTAATTGACGGGGAAGCAGAACTCTAATAGATGGAATAAGAGGAAAGACAAACTGGCGAATATATGAAGGTTTGGGGAGGAGAGGGTCGGGAAGGTTTCCAAATGAGGAAAGAAGTGCAGAGGAAAGGAAAACATATAAATTCAATGTTATAACGGGAGTAATTTTAATCCAAACATTAATTACTGCTGGTATATTTCACTAAACAGAATAAGAGGCTTTAGAGAGGTAAACTGACATTTAAATGAAAGAGATCCTTGCCTTGCGAGCATCAAGCAGGGAAAGTCTCGAGTGCACGACATCCCCTAGCCCCGCCCCGTTTTACCTCGCTACGTAATAAGGTCGGCTTACCAGCTTTACCAAGGGGTCACAAACAAATATACTTGATGTGAACATGGCAAATACATTAATACATTCATTACAGTTTGAATGTGTGTTTAAACATTAAACGGATACGCATGCATCTTTATATCTCCATATGCAGTGAAACATGTTATGTGGAAAATAAGGAAGTATAAACGCCCGACATCGTGGAGAATTCCACAGATGAAATTTCAGTCTGATAATTTTCAGCTTTTTAAACAAACTCTTATTTATTGAAATAAATATATGAGCCGCTGAGAGCCAAAGTGGTCTAAGTCAAGAAATGTCAGTTTTTGAGTTATACCACTCAGTGCACTTATAACGCATGGAAATTTGTTGTGAAGATGTGTTATAACGATAACTCCCATGGGAGACGCTTGAGAGCGCTAGATGCATTCTTCCCATCACGCCAGAGTGGAGTGCATTTACAGGAATAGCGTCACGGCCACAAGGTTGTGTTCTGTGTTCATTATCGTTGTTATTTACGTTCTGAAATGAAAAATACCTTTTAACTGTGCTAGTAAGTATCGGTATTGTTTACTTTATTTAGATTTTTTATATTCAGGTGTTATTAAAGTAAAAATAGTCTTTATAAGGGAAATTCGCTCATAGTTCATGCTATCAGGATTCTCCTTTCTTCCAAGCGATCGGGATTTCGGAGTTATCGAGGGAAAATCAAGAACTGCTCAAATTTTCACTCCGGATGATTGGTGTAATACCATTCAAAAGGCAAAGAGAAAACAACCCTTTGCCGTTTATAGAATGGCTCCAAATGACTTTGTCTCAACTGAAGACATAGAGAAAAGTGTAACATTTAGAAAGATGAACATGCAAAATGAAAAGTTCAGTTGGTTTCATGTTCAATGGCTTCGATTTCATCTCATTCTCTACAAGGAATCTCTGGATGAAGGAATCCCTTTCAAAACTTTTGACATTACTCCTTCACATCGTGTTCGTTGCCATCCTCGTTTGTCTGGTGTTCAACTCATCCCTCCAACGCTGTGCGACCTGTCACCAAGGCTAAGAAGAAAGACATGACCCTTCTCCCATATATCCCTCATGTATAATATATAATGTCGTGTGGCTATTTCTAGCCGAGTGCAGCCCTTGTAAAGCAGACCCGATGAGGGTGGGCGGCATCTGCCATGTGTAGGTAACTGCGTGTTATTGTGGTGGATGATAGTGTTATGTGTGGTGTGTGAGTTGCAGGGATGTTGGGGACAGCACAAACACCCAGCCCCCGGGCCATTGGAGTTAACCAATGAAGGTTAAAATCGCCGACCCGGCCGGGAATCGAACCCGGGACCGTCTGAACCGAAGGCCAGTACGCAGACAATTCAGCCAACGAGTCGGACATCCCTCCGGTACACCACACTTTCTTCAATCAACTGACAACTGTGAGTTCGGCTGTGGAGTACGGACCTGATTATGTCGACCCATTACAAGAGGAAGATGACGTAAATTGTGAAATTGAGTAAACTGGCATCTACCATTGTAAAGTCGATTTAAATTTCAGCATGATAATTTAATTTTCAGAAATGTTGACATTTGGGCAAAACAATTTATTCATAATTCATGAGTATCCGTACTGCTGAACTATTAGACCAGATTGCGTAGCTATCATTTAACAACAGAGCAATTATTTAAACTCAGTCTGAGAGAGAAAAAGTTGTAATGGAAGCCGTACGTGCCGTTTCTCATCTACTGTACAACATTGTGTTTCGTTAACAATTATGCTATAAATACATTGCCATATTAGAGGTTAAAACACAACCTATACATTTTCCTTTTACTCAACTTCGCGAAAACATTTATCGGAAGAGTGGTACAACTCTTGATTTGAACCACTTTACCTTTCGCTATGAGTAAACTGCTGACAGGAAAAGAGGTACTCCAAATTTTAGGACCGATAGGAAGCAATTTAAGGAACAAATAACTAAAATGTCTTTATTAAATATAATTTTAATATATCGTCCGCATATTTCATCAAGTGAATCATGAATTCTTGTAAATCCTCAATTTACATGACACGAAACGCGAAACCTTTAATTTCTCAGAATGGGAAAAAATTGACTTAGACCACTTTGGCTCTCAGCGGCTCATATATGAATTAACACAAAAGTTTGAATCCACTTTTTTATTGTGTCGAATTCACAGTACAGTATCTCAACTACTACCATTACTAAATATATGTCTCCTTGGTTGAGTTGTTTTGCGCAAGCCATTGACACAATGGAGCCGGACTCGATTCCCAGCCGCGATGTGGAATTCAATCGCAAATGGACAGTTACAGTGGTTCAGTGACTGGGTGTTTATACTATCTCTACACTTCTCTACAATTCGCGTTTAACATGTACCTCCACCATGACAACTCGCAGTACTTCATATGACAGACATCATCTACCGCCCACGAAGATTCTGGCTAGGAAGTTCTGCACCCAGGCTGCGATAGGCACATGAACTATTATGATAACAATACTTATCATTGTTCTTAAAAATCATTGATTCTGCCAACTTGTGTGACAGGGTACATACAGGTCATAGAGATTCAAGTTAGATGCTACTACTGCTATTACTACGTTTTTCCTTGAAAAATTTTGGTTTTACGTCGCACCGACACAGATAGCTCTTATGGCGACGATGGGATAGGGAAGGCTAGGAGTGGAAAGGAAGCAACCATGGCTTTAAATACGGTACATCCCCAGCATTTGCCTGGTGTGAAAGTGGGAGACTACGGGAAACCACCTGTAGGGCTGCCGTCAGTGGGGTTCGAACCCGCTATCTCCCGACTGCAAGCTGCAAGCTATGTGACCCAAACCGCACAGCCACTTGCTCGCTCATTACTACCATTACTGCCAGCCCCGCGGTGTAGGTGGAGCGTGCCTGCCTCTTACTCGGAGGCGCCGGGTTCGATTCCCGGCCAGGGGATTTTTACCTGCATGTGAGGGCTGGTTTGAGGTCCACTCAGCCTATGTGATTACGATTGAGGAGCTATCTGACGTTGAGATGGCGGCCTCAGTCTAGAAAGCCAAGAATATCGGCCGAGAGGATTCGTCGTGCTAACCACACGGCATTTCGTTATCCGTAGGCCTTCGGACTGGGCAGCGGTCGCTTGGTAGGCCATGGCCCTTCGGAGCTGTTGCGCCAAGGGGTTTACTAGTACTACTACTACTACTACTACTACTATTACTACGCATACATGACATTATTTATACTTTCTTCAAAATTTTCTCTGTCAGAAAAACTACGCATCACCCACAAATATTGTATTTTCTGCTATTTCACGAAAGTACAGGACTGCTGTTGTGATCGATTTATTTGGTCTTTGTGTCACTACTATGCCTTTTAAACCCAATACTCAATTACCCGCGCTACACTTTGCCTTTGTGACAGAGTAGATTAAACTTTTTTAATTTTTGTTACTACAATGTGGTCAAATGAAAATTGGGTCTATGCTCGTATTTTGCTTTCAAATGTCGCCGACATGTTACTTGTTGGAGACACAATTGCACATGTCATCTCGGTTGACTACGTAATTTAAAACACAATAGAAATTCTAAGAGAGTATTTACGCCAGAAATATATGGGTTCGTCTCTTTAAGAACAAATATACGTCAAGATCACTTCCTTCATTAATATAAAGTAACCGGGCGAGTTTGGCCGTGCGATTAGGATCGCTCAGGTGTGAACTAGCATCCGGGAGATAGTGGGTTCGAACCCCACTGTCGGCAGCCCTGAAGATAGTTTTCCGTGGTTTCCTATTTTCACACTAGGCAAATGCTGGGGCTGTATCTTAATTAAGGCCACGGCCGTTTCCTTCCCATTCCTAGGCCTTTCCTGTCCCATCGTCGCCATAAGACCTATCTGTGTCGGTGCAACGTAAAGCAAATAGCAATATATATATATATATATATATATAAAGTAAAATTCATTTCAAAAATGAATTTCCCAGAAGAACTTAAAATTTAATTTCATCGATTGCATATGTTCAAAAAATTCAAGCTCTTTAGGCTTTTGAAATCGTGGAATTACCAATGTGAAGGTGTTTGAGTTAGTAAATTTAAGCGGAGGAACTTCAGAACTTCTATTTTCTTACGATCTTCATGTGTTTCAGAGTATGAATTTCGTTGGAAAGTTTGCTTATTGTTATGTCAGCACATAATAGAAAATATAAACAAGTGGGAAAGTGGAGAAAGATAAAGCATGAACTCTATTTCAAAATGCGAGGATTTCCGAGCTCTAATGCTGCAGTCTCTTAAGTGCGGCCAGTATCCAGTATTCGGGAGATAGTGGGTTCGAACCCCACTGTCGGCAGCCCTGGAGATGGTTTTCCGTGGACCGATCTCGATAGCTGCAGTCGCTTAAGTGCGGCCAGTATCCAGTATTCGGGAGACAGTGGGTTCGAACCCCACTGTCGGCAGCCCCGAAGATGGTTTTCGTTGGTTTCCCATTTTCACACATGGAAAATGCTGGGGCTGTACCTTAAATAAGGCCACGGCCGCTTCCTTCCCACTTCTAGCCGTCTCTCGTCCCATCGTCACCATAAGACTTATCTGTGTCGGTGCAATGTAAAGCAAATTGTAAAAAAAATAAAAAAAAATTGCGAGGATTATCGAAGCTTCCAAACTATGACCTAGTAATTCCACTTATCTTCTTATTCATCATCATCATCTGTTTACCCTCCAGGTTCGGTTTTTCCCTCGGACTCACCGAGGGATCCCACCTCTACCGCCTCAAGGGCAGTGTCCTGGAGCTTCAGACTCTTGGTCGTGGGATACAACTGGGGAGTATGACCAGTACCTCGCCCAGGCGGCCTCACCGGCTATGGTGAACAGGGGCCTTGTAGGGGGATGGGAAGATTGGAAGGGATAGGCAAGGATGAGGGAAGGAAGCGGCCGTGTCCTTAAGTTAGGGACCATCCCGGCATTCGCCTGGAGGTGAAGTGGGAAACCACGGAAAACCACTTCGAGGATGGCTGAGGTGGGAATCGAACCCACCTCTACTCAGTTGACCTCCCGAGGCTGAGTGGACCCCGTTCCAGCCCTCGTACCACTTTTCAAATTTCGTGGCAGAGCCGGGAATCGAACCCGGACCTCCGGGGGTGGCAGCTAATCACGCTAACCACTACACCACAGAGGCGGCCTATCTTCTTAATTAAACCACAATATTATTCTATAAAACACTGGTGATAGTTCTGACACAGATTCGGATAGAATACTGATTTCCTTTCGTATAAATATCACACTAACTTGTCTTTTTTTTTCTACTACAGCTGTATCAGACAACTGGTGCTGTTGATTTACCCCAGTTCTCTTGCTTGCTCCAGTTCCAAAGCACTGACGTTGGCCGTGCGTGTAGAGGCGCGCGGCTGTGAGCTTGCATCCGGGAGATAGTAGGTTCGAATCCCACTATCTGCAGCCCTGACGATGGTTTTCCGTGGTTTCCCATTTTCACACCAGGCAAATGCTGGGGCTGTACCTTAATTAAGGCCACGGCCGCTTCCTTCCAACTCCTAGGCCTTTCCTATCCCATCGTCGCCATAAGACCTATCTGTGTCGGTGCAACGTAAAGCCCGTAGCAAAAAAAAAAAAAAAAGCACTGACGAGGCAGGCATGACACTCGCACCTTCTCACACGCGTAACTCGAACTTGTGCCATCACGGTACGGGCTGAATATGTAAGAATGCACTAGGGTGGCAGTTCTGTGGGTGTACACAAGAAAAATAATATACAACTGCATGCCATGAGTGGGGCCTAAACTGGAATGTAAGTAATTGAGCATGACATAAAATAGTACTCTTGTTGTATTAACTTATCATCGCAACTACTGCATTGAGGTTAGTTTTATTTCAATGTCGCTGAACTTATGGTGCTCAATAATGTATTAGTAACTGTTCTTATAGGTATATGTACATCTGCACTTTTACAACATAATCTATAGAGAAATAATTTACAACCCTTGCGCTAAAGCAAATTATGGGTTTAAGGTGAGCTTCACCAATCTTGGTTGATATTTAGCTATCAGAGATCAAGTGCGTGCGGAGATTTGAATAGAATTTTCAGCTTCTTTAAAATTTGATTTCACTGAGTCAGAGGAGTGGAGTGGTAAAGATCTTCTTCGGGAGGGCTTTGCGGGGAACTATAGTGTTTGAGACCGTCACGCTTGGAAAATACAGTCGATTCGTACAAGGGTTTACTTCTCTTTACTTTGCTAGGAGAGTATCGTGCTTTCATATTGAATCCTATAGGTTCCAGTAAGCTGAATTTGTACCTGGAATCCTCATGTTCTCCCAGTGAATGATTTGACACTGTAATGGCAGGACTACATACCAAGCAGTGCATTTGGACCCTTTTAGAACCTATTTCCCCTTCCTTGGGAGAAAATGTATTGTATTGAAAGATTAGCCATTTGCAGTGATACAAAATTAGTTTACTCATTCATACTCTAAAGGCTAAGATTGTCGCTGCGACCACAAAGATCTGTCTTGAGAAGTTAGCAATAGCTCTAAATTAGAGCTGCAGATCATTCTAGCGGCCAAGATTTTGAAACAGAACTCCTTCATTCGCCCTATTACCTTCTTGCCAACAATATTTCCTTCGAGGATATTGCAAGGAAAGTATCGAAATGAGTACCATACTTCAATATAATATTCATTATCATTGATGTTTTAATGACATCAACAGGATCACGTACGAGTAGTGCTGACCTTCATCTGAAATGATTTGAAAATAATTACATTTAGTCAAGCATGGAATCCTGAAACACTTCGTTTAAGTCTTTACGTTCCATTATATCCCTGGCGCATTATTTTAGGAAACTATTTTACATTACATCGTAAAGATAAGCACAAAATGTAGCCTAATTGTAATTGACACAATTACACGCTTACACCGGAGTGGCTGATCATCTTCTTTGATTTCACTCGAATATAATACTTTGCCATATTCTACCTATTACTTGGACATGGTCGTGGAAGAAGAACGTAGGGTAAAAATATAAATTATTAAATTAAAGGTATTGAAATGAGATCACCACCAAGTGAAGTGACAAGAAATGATAGAATGTATGTTAAAATGCTTGCGAGGCACATTAACCAGTGATGATGGCCGAATCACGAAACGTTGCCAGAGAGATGTTTAATAAAACGAAGCACAAACTTACTCTATTTCGAAATGCACGTACTGAAAGCGACATTCATCCGCGAAATCTGAATAATTGATGAACCAGAAATAATTTTACTAAGAGATATATAAATTTGATTTTCCAGCATTTTGATGGAGATTAGGCCAGTTGATCGGTGAAAATTGAGGGTATTTAGGTGATGTAGTGAAGTGAAGACTTCGTGATGCGATCTGTTGACAAACAAAGTTTCCTAGGTAGTGTATTTTGCCAACTAGGTTTATATAAATTAGTTGTATAACTGTCAGATGAGAAAGCGAGAATTATTGAATGAGATATGCAGTAGTATACTTCTACTTCCGAGTTGATATATTATTGTTTGTAGCATTTAATCCTTCACCGAGCGTAACCACTGGCTTTTCTTGACTTTTTGTTTTATTTTCAAAAATGTCGAAAATTGTGTAAATATTATTGTGGTTATAATGTGTTGTATTAATGAGGATATCAAGTGACTTGCAAGAAGTGTGAAAACATGGTGCGCCACATAATTAGTTTACGGATTGACAGTACCAGGTACAGGCAGAGTGTCGCAATGGTAAAGCTAACAGAAAGAAAGAAGCATCAAAATGTTACCGGAAGGGTTGTACGTAGTCAGCGGTTCTAGAATTTTACTTACAGACATCAGTAAAAACCACGTTCCTATTTGAAAATAAAAATATTGACGACGTTTTATAATTATTTACAAAGTTGTTACATATTCAATTATTTTAGTTCAAAATTCACTTAAATGTCAAGTCTTTGCCTTTTGATGTATTACATTTTTACAATTTTAATCAACTAGTTAGTAGACATGAAAAAGAGTTCCATATGTTACGCCCATAGGGTAATGATTGAAGCTCCTGCCTTATAAAATTCTGTGTTGTCATGAACTTTCCTCGGAAAGACAAGAATGGGCCATAAATGTCGAGTGTGTCATCTTTTTGCCGAGCAATATGTTCATACCGATTATTGAGAATCGATGGGTTTCGACAAGCTCCGTCTTCATCTACAGCGGGTGACAAGGAAACGTGCCCTATAATCGCAATAGGAGAGGAGAAAAGAGACAATATCATATGAAACAGTCTAATGTTTCACTCCAGTTATGCAGTTAAACTAATATTTTTGCAATGTACTGTAAATCCTAAGATATTATGCTTGCAACTCTAGGACGCGAGAGCTGTTCGCAAATGTTTCCCTTGCATCCTTGATTGACTTAAGGAATTGGAACGTAATGTTCATCACCTTAGTTTCCTTACTGAGTGTAGGATAGCAAGTCAGATCACTTTTAATTTTAGGGTATGTACTGGTTGTGAGTAGCTATAGTTGAAATGCAAGGTTTTGTAGAAAGTTGCCGTAGGTTGTGAACCAGTTGCAAGTATCTACGATGTGCGTTAATTTTTCTGATATCTAAAAATAAGTAATTATGCTTTTATAAGCATACAATAACATTTGAATGGTTTTATCTGTACTTTAAAATCATTCTTCTACCAATTTCAAGATGCTGGTCATATTTAATGTAATTTGTGAGGAAGTGATATGAATGGAGGAATTGTCACTCGTACTTACAGTCCACGCGTGAGAACACATTTATTAATATCAGCATTTCTGTCTGAACCAAAAATAAAAATCGTGCATATCTACATTTCCGCCAGTTACTATTTCTTGACGGATGCGGTATTTGTTTATCGCTATCCTGGCACAAGTCAGATTATAATGTAGTTTCCACCAGAGTCTCAGGTTTATTTATGGCCGTGACAGTATGTAATCCGTGTCGTCATTTTGTCTAGTAGGTCTCATTTTGGTCTGCAATCGGGATTTTTTTGCTAGTTGTTTTACGTCGCGCCGACACATATAGGTCTTACGGCGACGATGGGACAGGAAAGGGCTAGGAGTGGGAAGGAAGCGGCCGTGGCTTTAATTAAGGTACAGCCCCAGCATTTGCCTGGTGTGAAAATGGGAAACCACGGAAAACCATTTTCACGGCTGCCGACAGTGGGGTTCGAACCTACTATCTCCCGAATACTGGATACTGGCCGCACTTAAGCGACTGCAGCTATCGAGCTCGGTCAATCGGGATTTATATTTCCCTATAACTTCATAAACTTTGGTGCTGTTACTTTAGGATTCAACCAACCTCCGAGCCTGCAGACCAAACGGACGTATAGAGTTACCTTTATTATCAGTCACACGTTCCTGGTATCTTAATAATATAAAAATCCGGTTGCTTTCCGTATCATTTTCACCTATATCATATCCACCGTTATGATCTGGCTATTGACAGTGAGATTGATATCACCACTGAGCTTTTATGAACGAGTAATCTTTCTTAACCAAATCGTATTCATTTTATGCACACGCAGCTCCATGAAGAATCATAGTTTAATACAATTTAGCTACAGATAGGGAACCCGAGGTGTTCTCTTTGATGAATTGTTACACGAAAATCTAGCATAGAGTTTCAATACAGATACTCTCATATACACTCAGACCGAACAGTCGGTGTTCGTAATCTGCGCTACGGCATCTCTCTCAGCTGAACTTATGCGCGCGGGGCCGCCCTGCTTTTAAGCCTGTATAAAACCTTATATGAAATCTTACCTTATAAATGATGCTGGAAGTGTCCTCCTTCCTCTGTTATTTATTTATTTATTTATTTATTTATTTATTTATTTATTTATTTATTTATTTATTTATTTATTTATTTATTTATTTATTTATTTATTTATTTATTTATTTATTTCGCATTACAGGTTTTCTAATCCCAATTACGGTGGCAAATATTTACACGTGTTTTTTTAATATCTCAATCAGTCTAATAACTTAATATCTAAATTTTTCTAATATTATATTTACGTTGAGAAAGAAATAATATTACTTATCTAATCCTTACAAGAAATAAGTAGATAAGAAACATAATTTCATATCTAAACTAGTCTAATAACCTAATATCTGAACTGTTCTAATATTATATTTACAATGAGAAAGGAAGAGTATTGTATCTAGTAACCACATTCTGGCTGACACGAGTGAGTTCTGCCACTCTAATATTTATGTTTTGTTTCCTAAGTTTTTCTTTCAGTTCCTCCAGTGTGTGAGGTTTTGTTCGATATACTTCGTCTTTCAATTTACCCTTCAAGTAAAAATAACACACTGTTAGATGTGGAGAAGGGGGGGGGGGAATAGACCAGCACTGATCACTCCGTCTGCAAACACTTCCGAGATTGTAAGAAGGGAATCTTCTCCTGTATGAACAGGGGCGGAATCTTGTTGAAACCACCCACGCGATTTTTCTTCTTCAATTAACTGATGGAATAACGGTGTCATTTTGGTACCTCTCTGAATTTGTTGTTGTCTCGAAAAAATAGGTCCAGTTCTTCTCCTTGTACTAACAACACTCCAAACATCAATATTCCTGTCATAATGACGGACTTCATAAACACCATTAGGATATTTTGCAGACGAATAGCGAGGGTTACGACTGTTAACATGACCATTAAGGTGAAACCAGAACAGGTGAGATTCAGAGTGGCGACTATTGCTTGCCAGGTTGAACACGTGCAGGCTGCTTGCAAGGTCAAGAACTATGTCCGCGCTTCCCATACTGTAGCTTACGGATCGCATGGTATAAACGCCACCTCGACTGTCTTACTTTATATGAGAGACACTGTATATGAGGAGGAGATGATTAGAAATGTCCAGTACACTTGGCAATATGTTAATCCGATTCCGTGGATGAATGGTCAGCGTTTAATGAGACGTACTGCATCACTCTTCATTCAGTTAGAATATGTTCCCGTGTGGTTTTGAAACTAAGGAGGAGCCGAAACGTACTCATCATGATTGTTTTAGGTCAGAACAATGAAAGACAAAATGGAAAAATGGTTTCATAATCATATCGGCGACTTTACTGTGCGTAATATATTTCGTCTCTCAGTAGAACCCCTGCTTTCACCCGTCATGAAATTACCTGCAAAATAAGACACAATTTAATGTATGCAATTTTGGGTCCAGCTGCTCGTAGGCTGGTTGTTAGCTGCTGCCCATCCTTCTTGTCGTATTTCTAGAAAGTACAAGCATACTTCTGATCCCGGAGAAGTCTTCATTATTTTCATTGGAATGTGCCGTGAATCGGTTCACTGTATCAATAAGTAAAGTGAACGGAATCAAATGAATCGATTCGGTAAAATGAGTCGAATATCCTATCACTACTGTGCAGTATTCAGCGCAGGAGAGCGCGTTCGCTCTCATACCCAGTTCTTTGAAATAATTTAAGAAAAGACTAGACTTTAATTGCAAGGAATGGATAACGAAATTGTAAAACATAAGAATACTATAAATTAACCCCATTACATTAAGTGTTGATAATGTTTTCCCTCAGCTTGTAGACAAACGTTGTTGTGTGTGATGATATTCAGATTTACTATGTGCAATTCAGCCTCACGTATCTTCCAAATTTCGGTACGAGTTGCATTTAAAAATCTACAACACATGAAAATACGCTCTTCAACACTTAACTCATAAGCCATGAAACGCACTAAACCGAACAGTTACTGCTGTATAAGAAGTAATCACACTGTACGCTGTACGGAAGCTTACCTCAGAAGAGCTGAGACCTTGCCATCACTGGGAGAGCTATATCGATCAGGTGGCTATTGCATCATCATTTCGCCTAGACATAGTACAGGGAGTAATTGGTAACTTGACTGAGGCTCGCACTTTACAAGTATGTATAGTTATCATGAATATATGAGGACCAGTCAAAAAGAAATGAGCCAGAGGCTATGAAATGAAAACCGCTGAACAGATCATAATGCAGTTGACTACGGAAGAATGTGCGGTCCCTATAAGAGCGCTGATGTCCTCAAATCGCCGCTGGGGGGGGGGCGGTAGGGGTGGACACAACGTGACGACAGAGCGAGCACGTGAACGCGCTGATCGTCCACTGCACCCAGTCGCAATGAAACCAATGAAATGGAGGCTTCAAAAGAAGAGCAAAAGGTTGTAGAGAGTTTCCTGACTGCAGAAGGATTGAGGGCAACGAAAATTCGTCGAAGAATGGCCCAAAAGTACGGAGAGCACTGCATGTCCGTTGCAAGCGATTCAGGGAAGGACGGATTTCGCTGGCCGATTATACACGGTCTGGAACGCCATATCGCATTGCCGATGCCATTGTCCAGCAGGTGGATGCCCTCATTATGAGGGACTGGCGAGTTACGGTAGCAGCCATTGCCGCAGAGGTCGGAGCGAGCGTCGGAAGTGTTCACGCCATCAATAAGGACAGACTGAAATTTCGCTAAAAGTGTGCTCAGTGGGTGCCTCACAGTCTTCAACCAGCACAAGAAGCAATTCGAATGGACCTCTCTCTCAAACATATGCTGCGCTGTGCCTAGGAAGGGAATGAGTTCCTCTCACGAGTGGTCGCTGGAGACCAGATATAGTGCCATCACTTCGAACCCTAGACAAAACGACGAAGCCTCCAGTGGAAGCACACAGTGTCGTCGCCATCCAAAAATCCAATGTGAGCTAAAGAAGGCTCTGAGAAGCAAACGATTTACCTCGGACACCAACGTCAAGCATTACGTTCGGAACTGGTTCACAACGCAGTCCCAGAAATTTCACAAGACGGCCGTTTCCGCCTTGTGTCGCAAGGGGACAAGTGCCTCAACAGCGCTGGGCAATACCATTGAAATAGCCTCCGGTTCGTATCTTTTTGAATGGCCATTATATTTAGCAGAACAATAGATTTTATTTTATCTCCTTTCTCGAAGCTCTTTCAAATCACGCTGTACTGAGCCGGGATGAACTCAACTAATGGCAGTGCTCTAGCGTCTGATCTATTCGGCCAGTTATTATTATTATTAATATTATTAGTATTATTATTATCATAGGCGTGATAGCCAAGTAACATTTTCTCTGGCTTTTCACCAATGTGACCACGGTTTGAACGCCAAAGAAAACTGCAGGTCGTATGATGATGATGATGGCAGTGGAGTTGGTGTTGGTAGTAGTGAAATGTCAAACTGTGGGATAAATTTTAAAACTAATCAACGATCGAGTTCAAAAACAGCCTTGCGCTCGCTGCGACTCCCCGGCATGGTTCATGTTATACTGATAAATATTGACGTTGTAGAATATATCCAGAGAGTTCTCAGTGTGATGTATGAAAAGTATGAGTGGTACATTAATCTAGACAGAGTCATAAAGCTTTCTGTATCCGAACGGTTCGTTTTATAATTCATGATTTTGTTACCAAGGGCTGCGAGTTGACGACGTCAATCGTGCTCAAGCAATATCTTGTGGGAAGAAGATCGCAGCTGACATTTTCCTGCACGCAGAACAAGTATATTCTCAGCGCTCTATATATATTTAATAGAGAATTTACCGAGCGATTTCATCAGCTAATTGCTACTAACACCAAAAAAAGTTTAGATTTATTTCCTGTTCATTGGCATTTCATTACCAGTGTAGCCAACTCAGCGGATTTTCCGCTAAATTCGGCGTATTTTTAAATGTAACGGCGGAAAAAATTCCATTTAGCGGACAGCGGATATTTTTCGGATTTTCAAACTTCTATTAATGTTTTCCAGATTTAACAATATCTTCCTTCATCACCAGGAGAAAATGTAATCTAGAACTTACTACGGTATGATAGTCTAGTTAATACCGTTGTATTGAACTCATTCTGCATACTACCACTCCTTTTCTAGACCAACTCTGGCCAACAGCCTCAGTCAGAATTTGTTGCAGTCGTTACTGCCGGGAAGTGTCGTGTTTTGTATCGTGTTTCTTTTGACATTAGGTTCTTTTTTGGTACGGTACGTCAGTATGACGAAATAAAAGTTTGAAAAGTACAGTCAGATATTTCGTAAAGAGTGGTTAAATAATTAAATTTTAAAAGACTAGTTGGTCGAGCTTCTCGGTGATCCCAACAACGGTCCGTGCATCTATTGACAGTGCAATATAAATGCGAAATTGTTTGACATTATTTCTTTTCGCACTTATCATAAACAATGAAAACAGTAAAAAAGTGAAAATAACTTTGAAAATAGATTCGAAAATGTCCGCATGTGCTTTTCTACTGTGAACTGCTGGCATTTTAAGAAAGAATAGTACCATGTGGCTTCATATGAAATCACAGGATCTCAACCCAGCATGTTCTGCTTTAGAGGATGTAGTGCTGGGAGGAGAAGATGATCACCTCCTGTTCTGAAACGGCAGAGTGTTGAGATAATCTCCTCTATTAAAACAGCTGGTATATGCTACTTTGATTCAGTTCGAAATTTAGCAGAATTTAGCGAATTTTCATCTAAAAATTAGCGGAGACAAGATTTCGGGTTGGCATCACTGTTCATTGCACTAAAGTTATTGTGCCTAAAAAGTACAAACACATGGCAAAGAATGGGTGAACATTACTTCGTTGGACCTTTCAGTAGAGGGGCATGAGGGCTAAGTAGTAGAGTCACTGGCTTCCCACCAAGGTGGCTGCGGTTCGAAACGTATTCAGTGCTAAATGGGATTTTTGAAATGAAATGTCACGTACTTTAGGTTCGGATTCGAAGTAAGACTGGGCATCCCGTGGCCAGGATCTCAACATAATCAGTCAAGTAAAACCACAAGCTTGCTTTTTGACACTTCAGCAGAGGAAATTGGTAAACTTCTTGTGTAAGGTATGTTGTTTGGATCCTGCTAATATTATGCGCCTGTCATGCAACTTAAATATTTTATTTATTTCTTCAGTGTCTTATTCAGGCCCTCTCTCACACTTTTCTATTTGACTCCTCAGCCGAAAGGCTACTTAGATCTCCCTCAGTGCCACCACAAGCAGTCATAGATGCCATCGTGTTGATAGATTTTCTGCTGCGAAACAAAATTCTGGCATATTGCCGTGTCAGAAAACCGCAAAATTAATTAGTGGGACAAAAACCAAATATCTTATAAATAAAGTTTTAGGGGGTCCACTGTCTATAATGTCATTTATTTCGCCATATTTCGATATATTTATCCGTTTTGAGTCAAGATCGTACGAGTAGTTTTGAGCTTTAGTGTTTGTTTGTTTTGTTTTTGTTTGTTTGTTTGTTTGTTTGTTCCACAAGCACGGATAAGTGGCTGAACAGATCTCTACCAAACTTCATAGTTAGAGTCGACTCATCCAGAGCAGGTTTCGATATGCATATCACATAAAAATCACTGAACAGACTGGGGAGGTATAGGAAGACCAGAAGAAATGAAAATTAAAATCCATAGCCTGTTTCCAGTCATTGGACCGGGTCAGGAATGGAATGAATGAAGCCCCCATTTAGCGGCGAGGACAGGAAATGTGCCGGCTGCCGAAGCCTGTCGAGCTTCTCTGGGGCAATGATAAATGACTGACAGATGAAATGAAATGTTAATGCACAGTGTTGCTGGAATGAGATAAACCTGTCCCGCCTCCGCTTTGTCAGGCACAAATATCTCATGGAGTGACCAATGACCAGAAGAGAGTTTTTTATATTTTCACTTACACTTTCACTCGACCAAATTTCATTATAAACTTCGTTTATAAATCATTGAAAGGAGTGGGGGTTTATAGGAAGACCAGAAGGTTTTTCTCAATGTTCTCTTACACTGTTGATTAGATCTCGACCAGATTTCATGTATAGAGTCTAATCATCCAGGAGCAGGTGTCGATATGAATAATTAAAAATCATTGAATAAACTGGGGCTTTATAGGAAGATCAGGAGGGGTTTCTCAGTTTTCTCTTGCACTAATGATCATATATAAAATCTGTATACTATATGTGAAACGCCCCCTTCATTTTAAATAACTTTTTGTCATGTGCATAACTTCGCTTATTCTTCAAACTTTGGAGAAAAGTACTATTTCCTTCGGGCTTCGTGCTCTGCAGCCAGTGATGGACACCCTCGCAGACATACATATATTTGACATGCGATGACATGACATGAGAAAGTCAGAGGATGCATAATATTCCGCTCGGTTTGAAAATTAACCGCACCTAATGTAACTGTGCGCTAAGGAAACATGAGTTGGAACTTTTCCGTTTGGAGTATGTCTGCCTGATTATCTATCTGTTTCTATATTCCTAAATTTCGAAAACTGATGAACTTATTTCAATCTAACTAGGTATTTGGAATCTACACGCTCAGGATTGTGTTACAGGTGCATATGATATCATGGTAAGCACATGGAGTTTGTATTTACAGAAAGATTATTCTCAAATAATTTTGTTAACATTGGGTCTGTATATAACAATCATTTAAGAGTACGTTATCTCCTTTCCTTTATCCCATGTATCGTACGACGGATAATAACGACATGGATGTTTAATCCAAGTCCCATGGGACATGCATGTCACTTCAAGCTGGGTAATGGGAAAATCTGAAGGGCCATTTTAGTCTCTTCGATAGGGCAGTTATTAAGGGAGGTATCATGAAATTCAGAACGCCACGCCAGTGGTCGGGGATTGAATATGCAACCTGCGAACCATGGATAATTTCGCACAACTTAGGACCAGAACTGTACAGTACCATCAATTTGGAAATCGTCCTCATTCTCTCTCTCGACTTTGTTCAACTTCCTCATACTTCACATTACTGCCACTCGCTTTCGTATGAAAATACCGTTTTAACATGCCGCATTAAACGCGTGAATAGATCCATGTTACTTCGCAGAAATTGCTGAAAGAAACATGTAATCCACTGTAAATTCCCGTGCGAAGAACGGGTACAAATGCTAGTTGTTATAAGTATTCCTGGCCTTTCCCCAATTTCCTGGTGTCACACTTTTTATGGATTTAGCCCAGTTTTATACCCGGAGGCCTTTTATGACACCAAGCTTTTACTGAGGGAAGTATTTACTGTTGTGCGTTTCTGTGGTGGTTTGCAGGAATCAAGTAGAGAAAGTTAAAATTCACGACTCGATTTGGAACCGAACCCAGGGTCATCTGGACCAATGTCCAATACGTTGACCACTCAGCCAAGGAACCGGACATTTTTATTATTATTATTATTATTTTTATTATTATTATTATTATTATCATTATTATTATTATTATTCGTCTCTACTTAGCCACTTTACGAAAATTATGTTTGATAATTCATGAATGCTTTGTCATCATTGATTATATGCGTTTGAGCTCTCAGTTAGCAAGTATATGTGAACGATCTAGCGCTTCAAATGTGCTCTGATAACAAAACAAGCATTGTGATATATGCTGCCACTCCTTGTAACTTGAAAAAGACAAATACCGAGCACAATTTTCCAGGTCCCTCTTGGTTTCTTTTACCATATACACCCGATTTTAATTTTCGTGCCATTTTGTCAAATCTTTTAGCGTACGTCTTGTCAACGAGTTTTACAAGCAAAATTGCATACGTCCAAGATCTGGAAGGGGAAGACAGGGTAAAAACCTGTGTATTACTGCACAACGCTACTTGAAATAATTGATATTTCGTTGCTGGATCCGCTGCTGTATTTTATGAATAACGAAGCCTGGTTTCTTTTCACAGGTCATATAAACTTCCGGAACACCAGGAAAATGTCCCTGTGTAGTTCATGGGGAACTTCTTCGCGATTAAAAAACCGTCGATGATTACAAAAACATGGATGTTTAATCCAAGTGGCCAGTCTGTGCATGCGACATCGCATAGGAAAGTAATTGAAAAAGAAAAGATGCTGGAAGAAGTGGATCTAATTATTTTAGGTTTCAAGACGAATCATGATTGATATCATATTTTCTTCTTCTCTTTCCTCTGCTTGCTGGTCTCATTCCCAGTTCATTGGGGTAGGCAGAAGATGTGGAATTGTTCAACATTTACGACACGATGCCCTTCCTGACGTGAAACCTATGTGGAGGGTTGTGATCATTATTGAGTTTTTCTGTAGTTGGTGTAGTGTGGTGTGTTCTATGTAAATGAAGAGACGTGTATTACGACAAAGACCAACACACAGTGGAATTAATGAGGACTTAGTCATAAAAAGTTAGTATCCCCGTCCCGACCGGGACTTGATCCACGACTCCTCTGAACCGGGGAACAATACGCTGACCATTCAAAGAAGGAGCTGGTTTCCTAACATATTCTATAGTCACAACAAAATTCAAAATACGATAGAATCCATAATACACTTTATTGAATGTACAGAATACAGTATTCTAAAGGAAAGTTGACTAACAAAAATGGTGGAAGATGTAAATCTAAATATTTTAGGTCAAAAATCGAATCAGATAAAAAATATTAATATAATAATAATTTCGTGTGGCTATTTCTAGCCGAGTGCAGCCCTTGTAAGGCAGACCTTCCGATGAGGGTGGGCGACATCTGCCATGTGTATGTAACTGCGTGTTATTGTGGTGGAGGATAGTATTATGTGTAGTGTGAGAGTTACAGGGATGTTGGAGACAGCACAAACACCCAGCCCCCGAGCTAGTAGAATTAACCAATGAAGGTTAAAATCTCCGAACCGGCCGGGAATCGAACCCGGGACCCTATGAACCGAAGGCCAGTACGCTGACCATACAGCCAACGAGTCGGACAAAATTTTAAGTGCTACGACACTACAGACAAAAAAGCGAGAAATGTTAGTCACTTGTACATGAAGTCTGGCTCTCATTATATTTGTGCTTTGCACGATCATGTTTGAAGCACTCGGGCTGAAAGAATTTATTAGGGCGTAAAATACGTTACTTATATTTCAGTCAACACAGGAAGAGCATCACTGAGTAAAGCTGCTGTCACTTCTGTGATTAGAAATTCTGATGGTCAAACATTATCACAAAACTTTCCATAACGCTTGAAAACGAACGTGAACCTATTCAATAATGCAATTAGAACACAATGTCCAATGTTGTGTCTCGCTTCTCATTGCTTTACTCACAGTAAACTATTTTACTGACAAATGTAATGAAGTAATGTTTATGAGTTCAAATCTTATTGCTAACTATAGATCCCTTGGCATTTCAGGAACTTTCCTTGGAGAGCTCTGTAGTAACGATTTTGCAGAATTATAGGAGAATATATAGTTATAAGCGTACCATACTTCAGACGGAGAGGAGGTGGTTCAATAGGTGTGTATCATAATATATTTTGAGGAGAAGTTGGTCATGATCTTCCTATATTTGTGTGC
Organism: Anabrus simplex; assembly: GCF_040414725.1. NCBI lineage: Eukaryota > Metazoa > Arthropoda > Insecta > Orthoptera > Tettigoniidae > Anabrus > Anabrus simplex. Next base: position 1,092,831,530 of record NC_090266.1, read on the forward strand.
CAACTTTTCTTATGGAGACGCAATTCCATTCCATTGATAAGAGACGACTTGGTTCAAAGCATTCCCCTATTATCATATCATTTATGCAGTAAAATCTGCTGTAACTCTGTAAGAAATGTTGGCTGTCGTAACGACATAAAGATCTTTATGATCAAAGGCTGCGTGTACTATAAGTCCCAGTTCTTGGTATAAAAGCGCAGCACTCGTCGGCCGTCACTAAATGACTTCCTCTTCAGTGTTTTGTTTCCCTGCCCACCAGCAGTAAACTTCGCCACATACGACAATATCACGCCCTCCTTCTCTCTCAAAATCTCCTTTCTTCTCTTCGCAGTGCACTTTTTCTTTTATCCTCAACCTCCCGTTTATAGCTTACACCTCCCTTTCCTTTGTAGGCGAAGGTCGGATACGTACAAGGAGGTGGTTTCTTGGTTTACTGGCTACTTCATTTAATCTAAAATACGAGAGGTTGCCTACCATGAAATAGGACAGATTAACTTACCTCCTTACTTTTCTTAGATGACTTCGTTCAATAAGTTCAAACCATTGACTTTTTTTCAATAACCCAGATGTTCCTGAATTATTTCTTTCATTTTTTAGAAACATGGAAACATTGCCTTTATATGGTTTCTAGGGATGCTTAGAAATGACACATTAGTTGTTTTAAGTAATAGTCTTTCTAGGTTTTGCAAAAGCGACGTCCTTCTTGAAGGACGTTAGGATAATATGGGTACATTTTCGTAAGAAATATGAAGAATATATTTTTCATCAGTGATAGGCATATATCATTATACTATTTACCCTGGAATTCGTCCCGTGGATACCAAAAAATAGTAACAATCAGGGATTAGTGATATATGTTTAGGAATGATATGTTGCAAAAATTGTATTCATAAATTATTGAAACATGCTGAAAGTAATAAATATTACAAAGTAAAGTTGGCATTATCTGAGATTATCTAGTAAGTAATTTTTCTTCACCAATCACTTCATTTCGCGTGAGAAGACACAAGACAGCACACTTTTTTCACTGGACGTCACGATAAGCGTCCAACTTGCCTCAGTAGAAAAACCACATCACAATTGGTTGCTATTGTAACAATGTTATCATTCCACATGGAGTGGGAGATCACACTTTAGGCACATTCTGGTTGCTTACTTCCTGAATTTCAGCTGCTTCTTCTTATCCGTATGAATGTCTACTGGGAGATCAGAAATATAGTGTTCTCGTCCATCATACCGGGATTCGATTTTCGATACCCTGGAATGCCTACCTTTGCTGGTTACAACCCTTATGTTTGATTCCACAATACCTGTAACAACTCTTCTCTGGAAAGTGAGATGATCTATATTCTCTTCATTACGCATGTACAAATGCCAGGAGTTCTGTTCAGCGACATCTATGAGGTGAGCAATGATTGGGAAGTAGTGATCGGATATTCGATTCATTTTACTGAATCGATTCATTTGATTCCGTTCACGTTACTGAATCGATACAGTGATCCGATCCACGGCACATTAGAGTCACCGCTCCTACTGCATCTGTGTAGTATGTAATGGTAAGAGCAGCAACAGCATTCAGTGCTCGCTGCTGCCATCTGGTCTTCATACTATGAACTCCTTTCTTAGAAAAAAGTGCTAGTTACTCTAATACATCGAAGGTTACCGGCGATGCAGGATGGGAAAGATGTGGGATTAGGAAGGTAGCAGCCATGGCCTTAATTAAGGTACAGTCTCAGCATTTCCTGGTGTGAAAATGGGGAAACTATGGAAAACCATCTTAACGGCTGCCGACGGTGGGATTCGAACCCACCATCCCCCGAATGCAAGCACATAGCTACGCGATACTAACCGCACGTCCAATTGGCTCAGTCATTTTTGAAAATATGTATTTTTCTATCAGCAGACGATTTTTTAAATCGTCATATTTTGTATAGGCTACCCGAGATGTACAGTAGCCCGCTGGTTATCTGATTCAACATACTGTTGGTTAAGTTATTGCGTCAATCGGCTCACTTACTGTCCACATACGATTGAAGTCTTGTGCAACGATGTGATATACGAACTGAGAGAATACTGAGCCGCTCTTCCCAATATAAAACAGGTACTTTTGAGTGGTCATGAGGATGAGTCATAGGGCAGGCTAGAGTCGAGTTAATTAATTGTAAAATATCAACCAAGTTATAATACTAAGATTCATTAAACTAATAAATAGTATAACCTAATAGCCTACCTACTTACTAGCTACTAGCTACTTACTAGCAGGCTAGAGTCGAGTTAATTAATTGTAAAATGTCAACCAAGTTATAATACTATAGCTACTTTAGAATTATGTTTTGACTACCATTTTAACACTGCAAATAAATCCATCTATTATTTAAACCTCCCTGTAAGAAGAGTACAGTGAATGCATGTGGGTATTATTTTCAAATGAACTGAGCTCGAGAGTACATTGTAGCATAGGTTTCTTTCAATGTACCATGGCTCTGTATGTATTGCTTCAGAGGAAGTTCGACTCCTCGCCAATCTCCAGTGTGCCGATAAGGAACCGTGTATATCTTGTGTCTCACTGAGCCGTGCTTGTGCCTACGATTCTTTCGGTGTGCCATGATTCACTGTCTCGCTTGAGCGGAAGCTCGGCTCCCCGCCAACGTCCAGTGTCCCGCTAGTGAACCATGAGCTCGCCGTTCCTGTGAATCTGTTCACTCGGACACTTGAATGAATCGATACACTGCTTCGAATCATGCATTCAGTAGGCAACACTATTGAGAAGTAAAATTTCTTCCCTCTGATGGACGTCCGATAGAGAGACACATTCTGGTCACCGCGATTAGTACCTCCGATATGTGTGTTGCACGGCTCAAGAGGACTGGGTTGAGGCACATTTATCCTTCGTCTCATCTCTGCTGAAAAGCGTCCAACTTGCCTCAGTTGGAAAACCTCATCACAATTGATTGCTATTTTAAGATCAGTGTTATTATTCCATTTGACAATGGTAGTGCCTAATAAAAACAAAGGATAAAATGAATATAATTCGCATATACAGTAGATTATCTAAATCTGAGCACTATTTAAAATCCTCTTATGTGATTACCTGAAGTTTTATCTGACCATGCCTCTTGTGTCCCTCTCTTTCCCTTTTTTTATATTTCCAGCAGAAGATAGGGTGCAGTCTTTAGGAATACGGTTTTGTCGCATTTTTTTCGTCGCTCCAGTACCTCTTCTCTTCAGGTCATTCAGAATTTGGACACTTGTGAATAAATTGTCAAAGTAAAAGCGGTACGGCACATTATCAATTAGCTGATCGGCGTAGGTCATTACCACTCCATATCCCAGAACTCTGTCTCTATACATCTCACTACAGACACCAGCTCCTTGATAAGGTTCTAACCGCATAAAATGTCCATTACTGGTACCACCACACCAGAACTTGAATCCATACTGTATTGGCTTTCCTGAAATATAAAACATATGAGTTAGGAGATGTATACTTTTTTCATACAGTATTATAATGGATATATAAAAATATACGGTATAATAACGTAATATATTACGAAATATGAAAATAAAGGTACTTTTAATAAATTGTTTGCATCCATGGCTTCCAAAGTATGGGACGATTGACTCATCAATTGAATGATGAGGTGAGGTCCAAAATGTTGGAAACGCGCACTGAGTACATTTAACAATGTGCGGATTTTTGCAGAACGATCTGATTTCTGTAGGTTATTGTTATCTCACACGTGCAAGTTCATCATGATCAAGATGAATCTGTCTCTTGATATGGCATTTGCCACAAGTTCATTGTGAGTATCCTGTTCTCATTGCCAGTACATTCTTCTTCTGGGGACTGCTACGTATCCACTAAGCAGGAGCACTGCTATAAACACTAGCATTTCACTTTCTGAGCAGTCTCCTACTCTGTTCTTCTTTGTCGCGTACTGATCGGTATACGTAACCAATATGTTCAAAACATCTTCATCAAAAAATTGTATGAAGTATTCGAATGCACTTTTACCGGGTTTGAGTGTTACGTCGTAAATCAGAGGCCATTCTGTGGTAGGAAGAGCTGTGGTTTTATTTACAGGTTCCTCTGTAGATTTTCTTCTTTTCAAGCATTTGTCCCCACAGTATCTTCTTTGTTTTTCACCAGGGCTGGAGGGGGCGTTGTAGAACTTGTTCTTCCAAACTTCCTAGATAGAGAAGATGTGCCAGGTAACGGTTCAGGCGGTGATCCTCTGGCAGATGACGATTCCCCACATAAATTTCTGATAGTCGTGTCAGTTACAAACACATCGGAATTCAGCCGACTTCCAGGCAAATCATCTACACATGGATTGCCTTCTGCAGTCAAATCATCACTTGTATTAAGAGGTAGCAAAAAGGCAACATCTACACCACTGCATGGAATGTCATCACTACTTTCCAAGACATCTAATACTTCATGCAGTACAATTCACCTCCTTGTGACAGAAAGAAAAGGAAATAGCATATTGTCCTGACGTCCTTCCAGAAGGACCTGAAATTTTGACGTTATTACTGCTTATGAATGTAAGCTCAAAGAAAATTTAGCATACATATGTTAGAGCCTTAGCCTTTGAGCTATTACGCTATAAATTTCTCAAATATTAACCGTAAATTACAGTAAATATAATTACCCATTCATAACAAGGTCAGTCAAATCGTCCACCACTGTTCAAATCCAATATTCACATTAGTACTTTTCACACACGACTGGCGGTAAACTTTTAAATGTTGTGTTGTCGTCAACAATAGGCATTCAACTGGCGCGCGACCAAAAATTCAAAAATTCTTAAATTTAATTTAATAATGTACGTCATTATCGTTTAGGCTCTGCATTCCATCCTGCGGGAAAGACGTCAAGAACATCTAAGATAAATAACCAAGATAACATTGTTTCACATGGAATTCTTGTTGTAGCATTAAGTAAAACAGAGACGACCAGGTTGAATTAACAACCTCGAAATTACAATGTCAATCGTAGGACGCCTAGTACCTGTCTGTATTTCGTATGTCGTTAAACATCTCGAGAGGGCCAGAGGATGACTATGCCACGATGCAAGATAAGTACAGTGAAACCTGTTTACAACGGAACCTGCACATAGCGGAAACCTGGTATTAACGGAAATAGTCCATGGTCCCATGGGATTAACACTAAAATATGTACAAAAGTATTGTTCTTAGCCCAACCTGCCCAACGTTGAGAAGGAAACAGTTTTACAGCACATAGCAGAAAATAAGTTATTTTACTTGTGTAAATTTTCATTCATGGTGAGAGCTGAATTGTTTACAAGTATTCGAGTTCATGATAATATTATTGATTATATGTAGCACTAAACATATATATTTTTACGGTTTTTCGGACACACTGAGGTGCAGGAATCTGGTCCCGCTGGGGTTCTTTGACGTGCCGGTAAATGTACGGATAAGAGGCTGAATTATTTGAGCACCTTCAAACACGACAAGGACCAAACCAGTCAAATTACAGTCAGAAGGCCAGCTCTCTACCGTCTGAGCCACTCAGCCTGGCATTAAAGAATGACTTTGAATGCTTTTTTCTACAATTTGCTTTAAGTCGCACCGAAACACATAGGTGTTATGGCGACAATGGGATAGGGAAAGCCTGGGAGTCGGAATGAAACGGTCGTGGCGTTAATTAATGTACATCCCCAGCATTTGCCTGTTGTGAAAATGGGGAAGTACAGAAAACCATCTTCATGGCTGCCGACAGTAGGGTTCGAACCCACTATCTCCAGCACACAGGCTGCGCACCGCTAACTGCACGGCCAAGTTTCCGGTTTTGAATGTTTGGGAGATATGGAACTGCACCCATAGTCAGTGGTATTTCCAGATCCTTTAATTAGGCCGATTGAAGTGCACCCAGAGTCAAGTCGGTTGTTCGCCCAAAGTCAGTTTAAGGGGAAGTGACGGAATGTCTTCCAACACTAGCTTCTGTACTGTTGAGAGTACGAGGCAGTCTCCCGTCCCGATAAGCAGCTGCACTACGGGAAACCCAACATACAACATTTTAAGACCAGTCTACAGCGTACAGCCGGCCAAGCAGGCTGTCGTGTATATCGTGCTCTCTCTCCAGGTGTGACCCCAGTGCAGTAGAAGGTGTTTACTCACTCCATAGCTTGTAGCAGTTCAGTGCAACTGAAGGTGGTGTAAGTAAGAATATGAATTGTCCTCCCGATATCGGGCAGTTAGTGCATTCTGCCCCTCAGACGTTTTATGGTGAAGCCAAACCTGAACATATGTCTCTTACGGAAGTGCAATATTCTCTGTATGAACAAGCAGCCGCCCCAATGGAACCGAAATTCATCAACCACAAGGAAATATGACAACCAACACAACTGATACGGGATCTATACAACGACCATCAATACCAGGTAATGTGCTTTCTCCATCCGATATATTGATCAAATATGCCATCAACTGAAACGTTTTCGTGCCAACAAATCATCAGTAGATTGAGCGATTGTCCCAGATGGAACACTTGAAATGGGTAGTTTGGAACCTGTCAATACAGACCGAATGGAATGTGGGAATAATATTCACTCAGGTGAGGTTCCCCGTGTGCTTAACCAGTTGAAACCCCGCCGTAGTCAAAATAACCGTTAATCTAACACTGATAGTGGCCCTTCCTTTGTAATTATAGAAGTAACGGGAAAACCTGCGGGTAAGTTTCATCCAACGGCAATTGGTAGGATAATATTCCAAGAAAGTATTTGTTCCAAAGAAAACATCATAAACATTTCAAAAACAGCATGCAATAGATTACGCGTGGAAATTATACCAGGTTCAACAGCTAATCACCTAGTAGAATCTCCCATTTTTATGTATATAGACCTCACAGTGTTATCCATAGGCTTGGAATAATTAAAGATGCAGATATTTCACTCAGTGAAAAATCCGTACACAAGAAGCTCAATGGGAAGTCCCTATCGCGAACATAAAACGCTTTTCAAGGAAAGCATCGACTGGGGACTCCGGCCAAATACCGATCTAGGCACACGCTGTGCCAATGAAACTTTAGTATTACAATGTGAACGATGTTTACGGTTCAAACATTCTACGTCACAATGTCGCAGTAATCAACGTTGCAGTCGCTGTAGTGGCCATCACGATATAAGATCGTGTTCCGAAACTGTAGCCCCTGTCTGTGTTCACTGTCAAGGACCTCATCTGTCTACCGACCGGGAATGTCCAGAATATAAAAAGTGAACCGAAATCAAATATATAATGGCTCACAATAACATTTCACAAGATAGTTCTCTCAGTTTATATAATAACCGAGGATATGCGACGGCTGTAAATAAGCCCACATTTAACAGGCAATACCACCAAGAATTCCCTCCCCTCTCAGCACAACACGTAATAAGCCCACTACTACCACCAGCCCCTCTACGATCAGATGTGACATCCATTGGAACAGTTACCACGTCAACGCCTCCAGGGAGCAACATTCCTCATTTTCAACTACACAAAGAGGATAGTTCTCAACAACATCCACCAGCACTTGAGATACAACAAATACAGCAGCAGCAGCAGCCGCCGCAACAGCAACGACACAACAACAACAACAACAACCCATACAACTTATTCAGCCACGTATTTCCAGTATTAGATACCCATCACCCCAGTCTGTCAATCAGTACAACTCATCGAAACATACCCTACATCCATTTCATCAACCTCAATTTCCTCCGGCCACAGAACGATTATTTATTCCTTAACATATATCCTACAGTCCTGTATCTCATAATCCATATCCTCCTCAACCACATAACAGGATGACAAATACACCGCTTAGAAGCAATAAAATCACAGGTAACATTTTAAACCATATCATGCAATTGATCACCCAGGTTCAGTCCTCACCAGCAGCCTTCACTCCGACAGTTATTCATGGTATTAGTGCGAGTCTTTACACGTTTAATGATGTAGTTTAAAATTCTTCAGTGTTACACTCGGTCTGCTAGTGCGAATAAAGAATACATACAACGGGTATTACAAACTGAAAATATCTCAATCGCAGCTATCTCAGAGACACGGTTTCGACAACGAACAACTAGTTACATTTCCACGCTACCATGTACTTTGCCTTAACCGCGAAGACGGATACGGTGGATCAGCATTAATTCGCTTAGCAGAAGATGTTGTAGATAATACAAAAATATACAGTCTTCAAGCAGTGGCAGCTACGGTTCGCATATGTAACCAAACCATCACAATCGTCTCTATACACTGACTGACAGTGACAATGCAACACCAAGGAGGAGTGGTTCGAAAGGGATGAAAGTTGGGGAAAAAACAGAGACGGCACGGATGAATAATTGATGTTTATTTCAAACCGATATGCAGGTTACACAATGCGCACGGCATCGACTCAGTAGGATGTAGGACCACCGCGAGCGGCGATGCACGCAGAAACACGTCGAGGTACAGAGTCAATAAGAGTGCGGATGGTGTCCTGGGGGATGGTTCTCCATTCTCTGTCAACCATTTGCCACAGTTGGTCGTCCGTACGAGGCTGGGGAAGAGTTTGCAAACGGCGTCCAATGAGATCCCACACGTGTTCGATTGGTGAGAGATCCGGAGAGTACGCTGGCCACGGAAGCATCTGTACACCTCGTAGAGCCTGTTGGGAGATGCGAGCAGTGTGTGGGCGGGCATTATCCTGCAGAAACAGAGCATTGGGCAGCCCCTGAAGGTACGGGAGTGCCACCGGCCGCAGCACATGCTGCACGTAGCGGTGGGCATTTAACGTGCCTTGGATACGCACTAGAGGTGACGTGGAATCATACGCAATAGCGCCCCAAACCATGATGCCGCGTTGTCTAGCGGTAGGGCGCTCCACAGTTACTGCCTGATTTGACCTTTCTCCACGTCGACGCCACACGCGTCTGCGGTGACTATCACTGACAGAACAGAAGCGTGACTCATCGGAGAACACGACGTTCCGCCATTCCCTCATCCAAGTCGCTCTAGCCCGGCACCATGCCAGACGTGCACGTCTATGCTGTGGAGTCAATGGTAGTCTTCTGAGCGGACGCCGGGAGTGCAGGCCTCCTTCAACCAATCGACGGGAAATTGTTCTGGTCGATATTGGAACAGCCAAGGTGTCTTGCACATGCTGAAGAATGGCGGTTGACGTGGCGTGCGGGGCTGCCACCGCTTGGCGGCGGATGCGCCGATCCTCGCGTGCTGACGTCACTCGGGCTGCGCCTGGACCCCTCGCACGTGCCACATGTCCCTGCGCCAACCATCTTCGCCACAGGGGCTGCACCATGGACACATCCCTATGGGTATCGGCTGCGATTTGACGAAGCGACCAACCTGCCCTTCTCAGCCCGATCACCATACCCCTCGTAAAGTCGTCTGTCTGCTGGAAATGCCTCCGTTGACGGCGGCCTGGCATTCTTAGCTATACACGTGTCCTGTGGCACACGACAACACTTTCTACAATGACTGCCGGCTGAGAAATCACGGTACGAAGTGGGCCATTCGCCAACGCCGTGTCCCATTTATCGTTCGCTACGTGCGCAGCACAGCGGCGCATTTCACATCATGAGCATACCTCAGTGACGTCAGTCTACCCTGCAATTGGCATAAAGTTCTGACCACTCCTTCTTGGTGTTGCATTTGCTCTGTCAGTCAGTGTATATTGCCGTCCAAGTACTGTCATCACGTTACGACAATAGTTTTACCTTACTCGCAGTCTAGAGCCTCCGTATCTCTTCAGCGGAGACTTAAACTATCACAATACTACGCGAGGATGTACAATAAATGACATTTATGGAGATGATATTTTGCAAATTATGGATGAATTCAATCTATATATATTGAATGACGGTTGACCTACTCTTCTACCTATACCTGTACGAAGACCGTCGGCCGTCGACTTATCTTTTTGTTCAGCAAAAATATCAACGGACTTTTCATGGATGACACTATCTTACCCTTTATGTTCAAATCACCACGGGATCCTAATTTCCTGCAATTATCCAGATCTCCATACCCCATATAAGCCGGCAGTTAAATGGAATGTTACAAAAGCTGACAGGTTGAAATATAGAAGAGGAATAGAATACCTCATTCCTACAGCACCCAAACACGAAACAGTTCATATCAGATACCAGAATTTCCTCAACATTCTTAAAGAAGCAGCCCCAACAGCGATACCACAGAGAATAACTAGAGATCATACAAAGAACCAGCCTAATCCATGGTGGAATCAGGAATGTTCCCGTATGATTGTTAAGGGGAAACAAGCCTTCAGCCGACTGAAACCTGAAATAACATGGAACAACAATCTCATGTACAAGAACACAGACGCCCAAGTTACAGTATTTTTTCTTAAATCGGAAGAAATCGGCGTGGAAGAACTACTGCGAAAAGTTGTCTAATGATACCCCGTTATCGCAGATATGATCATCAATTAATACAATAAGGAATAAGTCTCCACAGGTATTAGCTCTCCGCGACTGGATTGAAGATTTTGCGAATTTGATCGCTCCATCGACCACATCGTTTGGAAGATTACATTCGCCATCTTCTAATTAGCGGACGTCCTATAGGTTTCCTCTTACATCACCGTTCACATTCCGTGAATTAGAATTTATCTTGAAGGCATCATCCAACTCAGCTCCAGGGTATGATCAAATCCATTACTTGATGAAATCTAACCTCCCTCGGTGTGCCAAGGAGATGCTCCACCACCTCTTCAACGACATACGGAAGGAAAGTGACTTTCCAACAGATTGGACTACTCAAATAATTGTTCCAATACTGATACCAGAGAAGGATCCCAACGATCCATCATCCTATCGTCCTATAGTACTGTCATCCTGCATCGCTACGACTTTTGAAAGGAACTTGAAACTTATACTTGAATGTTGGATGGAACATCACGCAGTCCTTTCAACGATGCAGTTTGGATTCCGGAAAGCCAAAAGTACATTTGACAACCCCATCCTATTAACCACCGATGTAGAACGGAGTTTCTTGAACAAAGAGTATTAATTTGCTATATTTTTTATATTTCTAAGGCTTACGATTGTGTGATACTCCCTATACTAGTATCCAAACTCAGACTTTTAGGCCTCCCCAGTATATATATTTCTGGGATCAACAATATTCTGATCACAAGAACAGTGTATTTCCGCCGTCATGACAATACCCTTCATTGCCCTCATATTGTCACCAATGGACTTCCTCAAGGTGATATTCTCAGTCCTTTATTACATGCCACCTACACGGCAGATCTGGATAAAATGTTCAATATGCAGAAGATGTACGTATTTACACCGCCTCTAGTAGCTTTTGGTTAACATGCATGTGGCTAAACATTGCAGCTTCAAACCTAACACAATGGACAGCGCAAACAGTACTCAACTTATCTGCTGAGAAATAAACTGCTGTTATTTTTAGTCGAAAAAGGATTCCATATACTTCACACACGACACACCTCGGTCCGTTCTCCTTTCCACTAAAATCATCAGTGAAACTATTAGGACTTCATTTCGATAGTAAGCTTACCTGGAGAAGTCACGTCGAGCACCTATTAAGAAAAGTTGATCGAGCTTTGAATGTCTTACGAGATGTTTCTGGAATCTGGTGGTGTGCGGACACTACAACATTTTTAGTACTGTATCGAGCATTAATACGTCCCATGTTAAACTACGGCAGCATTTTTAAGGAAATGCACCACGATACGTTCTCAGGAAAATTGATGTAGTACATTATCGTGCTATCTGAATACGTCCAGGGGCAATGAATTCTAATCCTACGAACGCACTCCTACTGGAAGCCAAGGAGATGCCTCTCACGATAAGAAGACAATATCTGGCGAATACCTTCTTTATTCGCCGATCAACATTGGGGACCATTAAACTGATAACAAAATTAAGACTACTACTACTGGCAATCGACAGAAATAACATCGGCAAGAAACACCGGACTACATTATTATATCAAAGCTTCAAGAATGTCCAACACTTGATTCCCCTCATACTTGAATCTGGAAGCCTCCCTGTATTTCAACTAAAGTAGGAACTTCTTATATTTACACCTTGTATATTCATCTTACCATTCTTCATTACTAACAGTGTTTCCATCAATGACAGTTTATCAGCATTTCTCAGTACCAGCTGGCCCAATTTTGTTCATATTTATACTGACGAATCCAAGACCACAACAGGCGTGGGTTATGCATTCTTCTGTGTTGCATCTCAGGTGTCAAAGGAGTACTCCTTACCTCAAGAGACGTCTATTGTTACTGCAGAAATTTTTAGCTATCCAATCAGCAATTAGGTATGTGTCCTTCAAAAGCCACAAAATTCTCGTTGGGACCGGTCTAGAGATCAGTATAAGACATTTTGAAGTTAATCTGTACCGTACAGGAAGCAGCTTAGGAAGTGCAACTCCTATGGGTTAAAGGCCACGCTGGTATAATGATGAACGAGACAGCATACCAGCTAGCGAAAAGTAGCCACAACTGGTGAACCCCGCCTTTACGAACAGTTACCATATTATGACTTCCTTCACATAATCAAACAACAGGTCTACAGGGAATGGTGTGAGTACTGGAAAATGTCACAGATTACAAGAGGAAATCACTTTGCTAACATTCAGCCTACCATACCAACGCAAATATGTTTCATGAAATTGAAACTAACTCGCAGACACCTTTCATTTTTAATTAGAATGCGTTTAGGGCATGGATGATATCCAAGTCCTCTTCACAGGATCATGGCCTTCGACAACCCTCACTGCCCAGAAGACCTTGGAGAAATAGCCGACTTGAATCACATCTTAATATCCTGTACGAAGTACTCCCAACAACAGAACCATCAGTACCCTTCTTTGGCGAAGTTAAATACGGCACAGCCAACTTCAGTTGCCATCCTGTTATCAAACCTTACTCCACAATTATGCGCTATAATTTGCCAGTATTTATCAGACTGTAATAATTATTTATAAGATGTGGACGCAGGGTCTTCCGAGGCCTAATGCCATTATATCCAATAAATAAATTTACAAAAACAGTCCAAGACAAAATTCGTCCTGAAGGGCGAAGAAAATGTGTAGTATTATACTACTCGGAAATAAAGGATTAAATTAAAACCTCATAAATATCAAATATAAATATCAAGTATCAACTGAAGTACTAGAGGATCATGCTAGCAAACCCTTTCTACAGTACATTTAAGTGGGTATTACTCGCGCGCTATCAAGCGTTCCAAGTTTGCGTCACCCTACTCTACTTTAGAGGCCTTTTGTTCGGTTCCGAAGGTCCCGCGTTTTTATTCCCGGCCGGATCGGAAATATTAATCGCGTCTGATTAATTCTTCTGTCTTGGGGACAGGGTGTTTGTGCCAACACTTTCGTCTTCATATTCACACAACACACTATTTGTTACCTCGCAAGTTTACACAAATAGAAATGGGTCACTTAAAACTGACATCACCCGACCCAACATAATTCGCTAGAGGGAGGATGGAGGAGCCTACCTGACCACTAACCAAGGGCGCATTTCCACTGCCATGATTCGAAGGTTCACGCTAATGACCAGGGTCATTAATGAGGCTTGGGCACAGTTCCATACTGCCCGAATGTTTAAGGAATGAAATAATGTTGATAATCCTACACTTTATGTCCAGAAGTCCGACTCGTTGGCTGAATAATCAGCGTACTGGCCTTCGGTTCAGAGGTTTCCGGGTTCGATTCCCGGCCGCGTCGGGGATTTTAACCTTCATTGGTTAATTCCAGTGGCTCGGGGGGTTGGGTGTTTGTGCTCTCCCGAACATCCTTGCAACTCTCACACCACGCATAACACTATGCTCCACCACAATAACACGCAGTTACCTACACACGGAAGATGCCGCCCACCCTCATCGGAGGGTCTGCCTTACAAGGGCTACACTCAGCTAGAAATAGCCACGCGAAATTATTATTATATGCCCAGAAATCAATTCTTGTATATTAATAATAATAATAATTTTAATGTTATTTGCTTTACGTCCCACTAACTACTTTTACGGTCTTCGGAGACGCCGAGGTGCCGGAATTTAGTCTCGCAGGAGTTCTTTTACGTGCCAGTAAATCTACCGACACGAGGCTGTCGTATTTGAGCACCTTCAAATACCACCGGACTGAGCCAGGATCGAACTTGCCAAGTTGGGGTTAGAAGGCCAGCGCCTTAACCGTCTGAGCCACTCAGCCCGCCTCTTGTATATTTAACAAATTTTAATTGTTACGAGAAATTTAACATCCTTGAGAACATAAAAAGCTGTGAAAACGAAATTTATTATTGTGTCCCTCTTCTGTGCCGGTGCGACGTAAAGCCACTAGCAAAAGGAAAAAAAGTCCCTCCTGTGTAACGAGTAATAAAGTAGACAGTTTTACAGCAAAGAGTTATCTGTTGTTTGTCCCAAGAGTTCCACAATGCAGTAATGTGACTAGGAAATACCTCAGACTACCAGTACACAATACGTTTCCCTGTTCTCAGCGGAAACCTGTGCATAGCGAGAACGAAAAGTAGTACCATGAGATACCGTTGGATACAAGTTTCACTGTAGTATATTCCGACACTGAGGCAATGTGTGTTGTTGACATTCGAGCACACAACGAAATAGAGACAGGTACTCCCGCCCGCGGCTTGATGGTCGCTTCACATCATAATTTAAAAGGCGTAAATCAGGATGTTCCAAATCCACGAGTTTGAGTATGCGTACGCGCTAGTACGCAGCAGTGTTGCTCGAAGCACGCTTGGAGGGGCATAGGGACGGGGGTTGAAAGGCTGATAGCCAATACGTCTGGGCGAAGGTCACTGTCACTGCCAGTATTGATGTTGTGTTATTTCCCCATCACTACATAACATAGTATTCTGTCACTAAGTCAAGCCGGGGAGGGCCGTTGCCTCGTTCGTGAGAAGAACAGTTCGTCTTTAGCGAAATGACTGACTCCTGCTGTGTCTGATGTGTCAAAAAGTCCTACATTCAATGAATATATGGAACGTACAGCGTCATTACACAACACTTCATTCAGCTCTGTATGAACAGAAGCACGGCAGGAGCTCGTAGGTTTACTGAAAGCCGACGTATAGAAATACGTACGTTTCTAAAAAGAAATATTACTGTGGATTCATTTGACATAAAACGTTACAGATTAAAAGGAAAACTTATTCGTACTTTCTTTTCCAGGTGAATTATATTGAAGAAACTACCAGTGAGGCAGCAATTCGAGCATGTTACAAAGTCGCTCACATCATTACGATGAATGGGAAACGGTTTCCGGTGGAGCCTATTGTGAAATTGTGTTTGCTCACTGTTGCGGAATGTTTAATTCTAAGGGAAAGGCGGAAATTTGAATCGGTCTATCTCCCAAAACAGACATTGTTCACTCGCATTCGCACTATGGGAGGGAATTTGGAGAGAAAAGCTCAAGTGTAGAATTCAAAACATGGTGGCCTTTTCGCTCGCACTTGATGGAAGTACGGATGTATTTGATTACGGTCATCTAACAATATTTGTGAGCAGTGTCGACACGGGACTGCATGTCATGGAGGAACTCTATGATATGGTACCGCTGGATTTCACTGATACTTGTCAAGAAATGTTTGAGGCGATTTGTGAATCTGTGGACAACAAGAGCTTACCACGGGGAAAGCTCCATTCGGTGGTTTCAGATGGCACGCCGCTAAAGGTCGGACGAGAGCAGGGCTTCGCACCTCGGTTAAAAAATAAATTTAAAAGTGAATTCGGCAAGGACGTCGTGACTATTCACTGTTGTTTTCACGAAGAGGCACTTTGTGCCGCAATAGTGGAACTGGAATCTGTTATGAATGTTATAGTTACGTATGTACATTTTGTCCGGTGTCACTGGGTTAATTGTGGTCAGTTCAAAGGGTTTCTAAATGATCTAGAAGCCGCTTATGGTGATACACCCTAACACAGCACTGACTAAGTCGGGGAACATTTCTTGACGTGTTTTTTTTTTTTTTTTTTTTTTGGCCATTCGCGAAGAAATCGCTCTATTCCTGAAAATGAATGGACATGCAGAGCAATGTCTGCCTGATCCAACATGTGTAGAAGACCTGGGCTTTCTTGCAGTTATAACAGTGCACCCAAACCTCGTGAATACACCAATGTAAGGAAAAGATCTATTAATCGTAGATATGTACGCTAAACTCAGAGCGTCCACAGAAAAGCTATGTTTATTTGAGTGGCACATTCCGAATAGAGATTTAAAGTTTTCGATTTTCTCGGCTCTTTAAGCATGCGTCCTGAGACCTTTTTGGACAAGCATCTAAAGAGGATCATGGGGCTTCAACAGTCTTTTGAAATCAGGTACTAAAAGCTCGATGTTTGTGAGAAAGAAATGCGATTATTAAGCACTCCTTCCTCAGTTACCCGCGATGACTGCCCGCCGTCAATGCAGTTGGAAATAATAGACTTACAGAATTCTACCATACTAAAAGACGGATATTATAACACTCTGGATCTATCACGCTGGTATCGTTCACTATACAAAGCAACCTTTCCCAGGCTGCACAAGCTCATGTGGATGTTTTGGTCCATATACTGTTGCGAGTTGCTTTTCTCGGCGATGAACCGAACAAAATGCATGGAGACCCAACATTTAAGAATGCCCTGCCCATCATGTCAGCAAATATACTGACTCCAGATATATCAGCTCTTGTGCCTGCAGTGAACCGTGTACTCACTGATACTCAATAAACATATTGCATTCTGTACCTTGAACTTGCCTTATGAATATCTCGTGCATTCCCACCTCCACTGTAATGCAACTCAATTCTACACTATCCTCTGTCACAGGTGTCCGCCAGTATCCACTGCGCCGTGACGACAGCTTACCACGGAGCAGAGCTGTATTGCATGTTGCAGGCTTACTCACGCAAGGCGGCGACTACGCCGCTACTTACTGGCGAGCAGCTCGGCTAGGACTTCTTCTTAATCTGTTTACCCTCCAGGGTTGGTTTTTCCCTCGGACTCAGCGATGGATCACACCTCTACCGCCTAAAAGGCAGTGTCCTGGAGTTTTCAGGCTCTTGGTCGGTGGATACAACTGGGGAGTATGACCAATACCTCGCCCCGGCGGCCTCACCTGCTATGTTGAACAGGAGTCTTGCGGGGGGCGGGAGCAATGGGAAGATTGGAAGGGATAGGCTAGGAAGAAGGAAGGAAGCAGCCGTGGCCTTAAGTTAGATACCATCCCGGCATTTGCCTGAAGGAGAAGTGGGAAACCACGGAAAACCACTTCCAGGAAGGCTGAGGTGGGAATCGAACTTACCTCTACTCAGTTGACCTCCCGAGGCTGAGTGGACCCGTTCTAGCCCTCGTACCACTTTTCAAATTTCGTGGCAGAGCCGGGAATCGAACCCGGGCCTCCGGAGGTGGCAGCTAATAACACTAACCACTACACCACAGAGGCGGACTCGGCTAGAACTGCCTGTCGTAAATCCAACCAGGGCATCCCTTATGTAAGCGTTTAGACACACCAGGATCACCAGTCCTTTATTTCATATGTTTGTGTGAGGTGTGTCTGATAGCCTGTGCTAATGAGATGAATGTAAGAGTACAATCACTCAAAAAATGAATGAGTTCATGGTATTCAATATTCCTAAAACAAACCAAACCACATGGTGCAACAGCCCCCAAGAGCCAGTGCATATGTACCAAAGGACCGCTTTTCAGCCCGAAGGCCTCCAAATTACGAGGTGTCGTGTGGTCGGTACGACGGGTCCCCTCGGCCGTTTTTTCTGCCATTCTAGACCGGGGCCGCTATCTCACCGTCAGATAGCTCCCAAATTGTAATTACGTAGACTGAGTGGACCTCGAACGAACCCTCAGATCTATGTAAAAATCATTGACTAGGGCGGGAATAGAACCCAGGGTCATTGTACGTTCTTGTCATTTCATATTTTATCAGGCTTTATTTTGCTATCAAAATATAATTCACCTCCCATGTAAATACAAACCCTAGGGATACCCATAACAGTTCGATCCTGTCTCACATGTCAGTCCCGTGCTATTTGAAAGTGCTCAAATATATCAGCCTCGTGTCGGTAGATTTAGTAGCACGTAAAAAACTCCTGCGGGACTAAATTCCGGCACGTCGGCGTGGGACGTAAATTGCTATGACATTATTATTAGATACACACAACAATAATTATATCGATAGATTCAATTGCTTCTAAGGAAAGTGCACCTGCAAAGGACTTTAAATGGTCTCGTTCTTCTTTTGAGTTATTATACACTTTCAGACATAAAAAGTGATCGGTTCCAACTAGGTTGAATGACTCGGATGTCAGAGCTTGGCCTTCTGGACCCAACTTGGTGGCTTCGATCCTGGTTTGGGCCGGTGGTACTTAAAGGTGCTCAAATACGTCAGCCTCATAACGGTAGGTTTACCGTCCCTTGAAAGAAGTCTCACAGGACAAAATTTCGTCATCTCGGCATTTCCGAAACTGTAGAATTTGTTGGTGACGTTTAATTCCAATATCATCATAGCGTTATTATGATCGGCTGAAAACTCCCCAAGCGTTGCCAGCTCCTCATTTTCACCACAATTTCAACCGGCTATATCTTCGAAACTACACCTCATTGGATTTTGAAACGAAGTGTGTTATGATTCTTTTCAGAGAACTTACTTGCCCTTTCGGTTTGCTCTACCATTTACCGTATGTCTTGTTTACACCAACTAACCCTACAAGCCATACTTCCACGTCGTTTATCACAAGGACTGGCTACATACGGTATAGTGTTACTAGAATCGCTCATCTCTCAGTCACTATCACATTATCCAAATCCACGATCAAACTAAGGCCACACTTGCGTGACTTCACGCTACGTTACTGCGTGAAATCTCGAGGCAAAAATGCACAACACTAATTTGGACGGGACAAGCCGCACACAGCGTCCTTTCCCCACGCGGGACACGCGACAAGGTGCGTCTTCAAGTTCACCCGCTCTTGAATGGGTCCAGGTCAATTTTGTCTGCGTGTTTTCCATTTCAGTGCCTGGCCACACTTGCGGAATGAAGATGCTGTGCTCTTGTGTGAATATTGCGCGTGGTCGATCTGCGTTCGTTTTGTTCTTTCACTTTGCAGAATGGAATTAGAAAGAGGATTAATCATTTTGGAGGTAAAAAAGTACCCGTGCCTTTACGATACAAAGAACCTAGAACTCAAAAACAGAGACTTTAAGAGAGATGAGTGGATGTCAGGAACGGTCACTGTGTGGGGGGAGACGTTGTGTTTCTTTTGCTGATAACGGTTTTCAACAAACAAAAAAGCATTTTAAATTAGTTCACGGATATTCTGTAGCACTAAAAATACTTTTGGTTATCTTTTTGTTTATTTTGTAGGTGCACAAATTGTCCACTTGATGACCTGTCACATATTATAAAATGGATTTAATACTTTCTCTGACGACAACGACGACGAACAATCAACGCAGCCCATAACGCACCAACGGAGTTATTATTTAATGGAATTCCTTCTATATGCAGAGCAATGGCTATGGTTTGCTTCTCTACAATATACAGCACACAAATAAAGTCAAGCCGTGGAAACAAGCAAGTGTAGTCACGTGCACTGTCGTGAAAACTTGCAGAAATCCAGTGTGATAAATGGCAAGTGTGACCACCTACCTCGCAGGTCGTCCAGCTGCGTGAAAAACGCTCAGTAAAGCAGCTTGAAATCACGTTAGTGTGGTCCTAGCCTAAGGAATGGCAAGGGAAGTAAGACACATGTTTCAAGCAATACCTGAGCACACAGGACATTGTAGGCCCTATATATAAAACCAGAGATGGATCTGAGCTTAGTAATAACAAAACAAAACAATAATAATAATAATAATAATAATAATAATAATAATAATAATAATAGTGAAAGGATTCTTAGTCACGAATTAGAAAGCAGACGTATTTAACCAAGGCGCAAAACACGCACAACTATTCTGCAGTGAGATTTGCATAAATATTTGTTATCTGAATTATCACACCACCACAAATATAGAGCGACTACATGATACGAGCGCCTTGTTCAAATATGTTTGCGTTCTAAATCAGTCGTGCCTAAAAGTCCTTTCTCTAATACACCGATCAGCCACGACGTTACGACCACGTACGTACTATCGATATAAATCCATATGGCTGATAGCGGCGTCACCTGACGAGGAATGACTGCTAGTCAGACACACGCACTGTGCATGTAGTATCAGTGAGCGTGCTGTCCGTGTGTAGAATGGGGAAGGCGAGCGGTCTACCTGAGTTTGACCGAGGGCAGATTGTGTTGGCCCAGAGGCTCGGCTCGAGCATCTCGGAAACTGCACGACTTGTCGGGTGTTCAAGGAGTGCTGTGGTGAGTGTCTTCAACAAGTGGGGAAACCAAGGTGCAACCACGTACAAACGTCAAGGGGTTGGGCGGCCACCCGTTATTGCATATGTCGGACGTCGTAGAATGGGCAGACTGGTAAAACAGGGCAGGCGTCGAACTGTGACGGAATTAACATCAGACTAACTGTGGTCAGAGTACAAGTGTGTCTGAACACACGGTGCACCGAATACTCCTAAGGATTAGCCTCCGCAGCCGACGACGCATGCTTGTGCCAAAGGTAACACTACGACATCGGCAACTACGACTAAGATGGGTACCTGACCATCGTCACTGGACGTCGGCGAAGGAGCAGGGCGTTGCTTGGTCTGATGAATACCGATACCTTCTTCATGGTGCCGACGGGTGGGTGCGAATCCGTCGCCTTCCACGGAAACAGCTCCTTGACACCTGTACTGCGGGACGGAAACAAGATGGCGGCTGCTAAATTATGCTCTGGGGAACATTCACGTGGGCAGCCATGGGTCCAATAGAGCTCGTACAAGGCACCATGACGGCCGAGAATTATCGTATAGGCCTACTGGTTACAGACCACATACAACATACACCCCTTCATGACGATCATGTTTTCCAATGGAAGTGGCATTTTTCAACAAGATAATGCGCCATGTCATAAGGCCTGGAATGTGATGGAGATGTTCTAAGGAACAAAGTGATGAGTTACAATTGATGTACTGGCCTTCAACTCGCCAGATCTTAACCAGATCGAACACATCTGGCATGTGATTCAACGTCACACCAGAGCTCATCAAACCCCTTATCGGATTTGACGGGAATTATGTATGCAGATGTGGTGCCAACTCCCTCCAGCAACCTTCCAAGGCCTCATTGCTTCCATGCCAAGATGCGTCGCCGCTGTAATCCGTACCAAAGGTGGTCATACCGGCTCCTGGGTAGGTGGTCACAAGGTTCTGGCTGATCAGTGTAATAATAATAATAATAATAATAATAATAATAATAATAATAATAATAATAATAATCCACAGCCTACTTTCAGTCATTCCAATGGGTCAGGAATGGAACGGCGAGTATAGGAATTGTGCCGGCTTTCGAAGCCTGTCGCACTCCTCTAGGGCGATTATTAATGAATGATAGATGAAATGAAATGATATTGGAGAGTGTTGCTGGAATGAAACATGATAGGGAAAATGGAAGTACCCGAACGAAAACCTGTCCCGCCTCCGCTTTGTCCAGCACAAATCTCACATGGAGTGATCAGGATTTGAACCAAAGAACCCAGTGGTGAGAGGCCGGCGCGCTGCCGTCTGAGCCACGGAAATAACAACAGTAATGTTTGCTAAACGTCCTTTAAATTACTACAGATGATTTTTACCTTTGGTTGTTAGTTTTGTCTTGTAGGAGTTACTTAATGTACTGAAACCCCCCGTTTTTCTTGTACGTTGCTTTACGTCGCACCGACACAGATAAGTCTTATGGTGACGATGGGATAGGAAACGCCTAGCGGTGGGAAGGAAGCAACCGTGGCCTTCATTAAGGTACAGCCCCAACATTATCCTGGTTTGAAAATGGGAAACTGTGGAAAACCATCTTCAGGGTTGCTGACGGAAGGGTTCGAACTCACTATCTCCCAAATACCGGAAACTATCCGCATTTAGGCGACTGCAGCTATCGAGCTCGGTGTATACTCGTGATTAGAGGAATTGCGGGTGGAAAGGAAAACAGGTAACATTCGGGCGTATATTTTGGCCAACCCTGAGTATGTAGGAGAAGCAAGCGAGACAAGGTCACATGTGTTCGTCTTCCACGTGGTGTGTCTTGTGAAGTTACGCCCTCAGAGGTCACTCCCTACTCCATTTTTTCGGGAACTGATTAAGATTTTTTTTTTCTTGGTTAATCATTCTGGCTATACTGGCTTCTCCTAATCAAGGAAAACAATTTACTGTAATTTAGTTCCGAATAAATGTACACAATATAATCCAACCCCAATACATATAAAACTTAAGTGTATCATTAGCGCTTACCATAACTCCATAGGAACGGATTATCAAACACTCTTGTGTCTCTGATTATTATACTTATCTAATGCCTAGTTATTTTTCTTTCGTTGTTAAGGACAAAGTATAATAATAATAATAATAATAATAATAATAATAATAATAATAATAATAATAATAATAATAATAATAATACAGGCCATGGGAAATAAAATCAGCAGTTACTTAAAATTGAGCGGTTTAATACAGGTGGAAAAAATGGTCATAGTAAGAAGGGACATTTTACGCCACATGGAAGTTCGTGAAAAGAAAAAAATAAAGGTAAAGACTGACCTACTTAGCACGTTTTCCCCTATGAATAACTTCTGGACCTGTAATGTACTTACGGTAATATAGAATAGCACACACCACCTCAACCCATTTGAATACTGATTATGATCAGTCTCACAAGAATACGGACATCGCATGTAATTCAGTGTTCCTAATCTGCTAAAATAATGGAGTTGCATACAGAATTTAAAATCTTTCAGTAGTCACCCACTGTTATAGGTTCAGTGCTATTACTCTATAGTCTTACTGGAAGACACAGTTTGGGTGTAGAGAAGAAGATACAAGGAAGAGCGCATGGAGGGCCTTAACAACTCACAGAAAATCGGGACAACCTAAGAAGGCAACTAGCGTGCTAGACAGCTATTTTAGAAGCTGGAAATGAAAAGCATTTCCTATTAACAAAGTAATTGGGAACCATACAGTTTCCGTTTTCCCGTGATAAGTTTACTCCAATTATCTAAATTGCTATATAATTATCTTTTGCGTAGGAAGCGTTCATTGTATATATTTACGTTTCCTTACAAAATACACTGCTTTGTTCCTTTAAGATATTTTAATATGATATTATGAGAATATCTAATTTTTATTTATTACAGCTCGCCTATCATTCTTCTTTCTTTTGGACTGTGAAGAATATTTTCCATTTACATGCCATTTAAATGTAAGCAATTTATCTGTCTTATATTTGTTCGTCATGTTATCCCATTTCATTTCTCTCCCATTTTCCATATATATTAGAAGAAGAAACATGGTATGATATTTCAGTAAAGGAATATGTCTTCGAATGAAACAAGAATTGTTTTGCTAAGTTCTTAGTGAAGGTTGCCTTCCATCGTATTGATTTCTTGCGTCTAAATTTGATACCCGTGCATATTTTAGTGCAAATATATTCAACCCTCTGCACTTCCATCCTTTGAAATGTGCCACCGGCAATATAAATCCCAGGGTCGCTAAACGGGTAGTACCCGGAGATATCTTCGAGTAAAATAACTAATCTTAAATCTTAAAAGCAGGAAGGATAAGAGAGAAGAAAAATTTATATGAACGAGAACCTTCTGCGGCAAAACAAATTGATTGAAAAAAAATTTTTTGGCAAAGTACAACACTACAATAAATTAAAAATGAATAACATTTCGCTATACAAATTCGTCACTCACGCACTAGGTCAACTGAAACACTTACTAATATCATTAATGTTATAAGATTGATTTAATCCACTTAATTATTTATTCCAATCAATCACCAATGCTTTCATTTATTGAATTTTGCAAGTTGACCTAAGTTTCAAACCAATTCAATTCCATTCATAAATTATGACCATAAACAGCATTCTCCTTTACTATACTCCAAATTCAAAAAAATGCATACCAAACAATTGAAATATTGTTACATCTCTTAGCAAATTCATTTTTGACAACTTCAATACCATAAATACTGCCGATGTCAATTTAAATAAATCGTTCTTTTGATTACCACCTATCGGTTTTTGTTATCATTTACTTATTAACATTTTCAAAAATAGAAAATATATATTTGACCAGTATTACATACACCATCTTCACTTGAGTGACAATTAAACCCAAAAATTTATACTTCATTTCTTCTATACATGAATTGTTTAATCAACATTAAATATTTCCGCTGTACATGAATTATTTAACCGATATTAAATCATTCTTTCATTTCGTGGCTTCATACTCTCATCTACAAGCACCTAACACGAAACGCATTCGGACCGATAAGTACATCTGAAGATCATAAACCAACACACGCGTGTATATTATTGTAGAAGATCATAAATCAACACACACTAATCAAATGTACAAAATACTCATTTCAACTCCCCATCACCCCTCACCTCGTAATTCAGGTGTGGCCATGTGTTGTGCTTCAGCTTGGAACTGACTAATGAGAGAGAGTGTGTAAGCTGGCACTGGGCGATTCTGAAGGCTGTACTGATTTTCTTGCCTGAAATGAATGTTTCTGGCCCGAGATTTTAATGAAAACTAGTATACTCAAGGCCTATATCAACTCCCTCTGACGCCACCGACCTTGGGTGGGGTCAATCTGCTATGCTGAAAAGAAAAAGAAAGTAAAGAAAAAGGACCTCGTCTAAACGATTGTGGCGCTGAGGTTGATAAGGCTAAAGGCGGCTACACACGTTACGGTATAACTGTGCGATTTAACTGCAACGATGAACTGCGCAGTAAAACTGAAAGCCCCATAGCCTCCAGACGGTACAGATAACTGCGTCGATCGACAGTACTCACCAGACATTTATCAAAGCAACATGTCACCGACGGACGATGATGACATACTAGCGGTGTTGAGCCTATGTGTGTGTGAGCAATGGAAGACACGCAGTGCGTGGTCTAAAGACTGGCTACTACAGAGAAAGCAATATTCACACGTAAATTTATTAAATGAGTTAGGCTACGTACCGCAGAATAACAGCACGTTAGACCTGTTTGGTCCGGTTCCATGGCTAGCGTGCTGGCCTTTGGTCAAGGGGGTCCCGGGTTCAATTCCCGGCAGGGCGTAACATTGGAAATACAACTGTCATATGGAAATTTGCAGGATATTACAGAATTTTCTTAAAGCATCTTACATTTCGGGGAAAAGACTCCAAGACAGCTGCAGATAATACATTCCAGTTATCGGTTTCGCACAGTTATACAGTAACGTGTGTAGCCGCCTTAACGTTGATTTTACGAGAAAATTATTCTTAGCGTTACATGTAGTATGAATAATAATAATAATAATAATAATAATAATAATAATAATAATAATAATAATAATAATAATAATAATACACAATATAAGAAGTCCAATAGATGAAAGTACCACAAACGCGGAGTGTATGTCTCGTCAGTACCTGACCCCGTTATTTTAAATTGTTTTACTTTGTTTTACTACTTTTTGTAAGAACTCCTAAGATTATTAATCTTTCTACAACTACGTCTCTGTTAGCTCTCCAGTCAATTAATTTATATTTTTCAATCAACTTACTGTAGGCGGCGTCTTTTCTGTTCCGACTGTGATAATCTATAGACTTCGTCTGCCAAGGACAACATTCATTTCTATAGCATTCAATAAAAGCTTCTAAATGCTCACGATATCCGCTTTGGTCTTCCTGAGACATTTTGTGATAACTTGCAGTAGCGCGCACTATCTTATTAGCGAGTGACTCACTTGAACTTAGCAATCGGCACTTCGGCAGTCGCCACGGTCCACACGTTGCGATATAACTGTGCAAACGCAATCGACACAGTTTTATTGGTTAGAAAAATGAACTTGCTCAGATGAACTGTGCAAGCAGAAATAACTGCGACGATTTACCATCCACACGTGAGATAAATCTCCGCAGTTCGGTTGTTGCAGTTAAATCGCACAGTTATACAGTAACGTGTGTAGCCGCCTTAAGGGGGATAGATTTGGCACTTGCCTTCATTTTATTTATCATCTGGGCATTCAGCTGGACCAGAGGTGAGATGTTACGGAAACTCACTCCTAGGATGACTGATAGTGGTATTTTTACAATTTATAGGCTAAATTAATTAACCTTAGTCCGAATGCACACCAATCCTGTCCGTCAAATGTATTAAATCCTCGACGACATAGAACATGTGGGAGACATGTGATGACAGATGTGATGCGAGAGTGTTATGCTCATTAAAAGTTACTTGACGTCTTAGCTTCAATGGTCAAGATTGATTAACCTGATTTTGGCTAAGTCATTAGGCATTTAAAGAGGCCTAAACGGAAGAGGGACACTTACCGGTATATTTACTGGCACATTAAAGAACAAGAATTTGTAAATCATGACGGCTTATCTTTCCTGCACGTAAGCACACTCAAGAGCGAAGTGGACTGTAGTCAGGTCCGGTCCCACAACGTTAAGCTTGACGGAAAAGTGCCTTTACTAACTGATCTGTTATCTGTAACTACCCGGAGAAATTCCCTTAGTGGGACTCCCGTCTTCATGAGAGACTTCAAGTGCATTCAGACTTTGTTATCCAGGTCGTTTGAGTTCATTTCACAGCTCTGCTTAATAATTTCATTTGCATGCAATGAGAGACTGAAACAACAGAGACTCGATTTTGTTAAGGAAGAACATGAACGTAATAAATAGAGTATTGTCTAAGTACGGAATTGGTAGCTGTAAAGTTTACGTATGACCGACGTTCCACTGTCAACAGATTTGAAGGAAAATTAAAGACATTATTGGCATAAGTATAATAAGAGAGTTTCAAGAAAGAAATATATCCTCTGTAATACCATTCTTCAACCAATTTAGTTTCAGCTGTATCTGTAAAATAATATATCTGTTGGCGTGTTTGAGATTGATTATATTCACCAACAAAGGGAGGAAGACACCATTTGGGGTAATTAAAATTTTCTATGGTTTATGTACTAACCTTTGTGTACAAATTTTCCAGTTCCTGAAGTATTTAAGTGAATATTGATTTTATTTGTACTCTTTGATTCCATCGGTTTCTCTTCCTTAACGATGTTTCAATTTGCAGAAGTAAGGAGCTTTCTAAATTGCATCCCGTTTCCTTCCACAAAGGGCTTGTATCCCTCCATCCCACTGTCAACAATTTACTGAATCCAGACCGCCCTCCACTGTTTACACTCGGGTAATATTCACAAGATATGACAAGCAGTTGCCTTCTGATAATTTTAAAAGACCGAACGGCATGAGTAACACCAGACATACATTGCATAGGAGGAATATTCAGGGAACTTTGACTGAATTTAGGCGTTCTGGGAGTTTAATCGGAAAGTTTGGAGGAAAAATTCATTTGAAGATACATTATAACCAATTGGAAATGGCCTTCAATAAATACTCACAAGATATATTTTTATGCCATATTAAATCTTTCACCATAGGGTTAACGAGCAGACAACCTAGGACAGATTTCTTGCATACCAGTATAATAATAATAATAATAATAATAATAATAATAATAATAATAATAATAATCCCAAGCTAGATAGGTGCAGTCGCTTAAGCCAGTATCCACTGTTTTGGCAGATAGTTGGTTCGAACCCCACTGTCGGCAGCCCTGAAGATGGTTTTCCGAGGTCTCCCTACTTTCACACCTGGCAAATGCTGCGTCTGTACCTTAATTAAGGCCATGCAGACTACCTTTCTACTCCTAGTCCTTTCCCGTCCCATTGTCGCCATAAGACCTATCTGTGGGGGTGTGATATAAAGCAACTTGTAATATATATATATATATATATATATATATATATATATATCTTGCCTCAGCCACAGTGTACAGGCATTTTCATTTCACGCCATATTCTTGCCTGCGTGTCAATTTCATTGTTCAGAATTACTCTATCACATAACAAAGAAATGAATCTCTGGTCAATCTATGTGTGAATTTTTCAAGTAATTTTGTATGCAGCTGACTAATTTGTATGACTGGATGTGTGAATAATGACTGTGCGTTAAAAATATATAATGTATTATCGTGTAGATTATTATTTACTATATATTACTAAGTACTCTTAATCTCTACCCACAATGATGTATCACTACACTGGTTAAGTGTAAGTGAGGCCCAAGAGCCCTAACACCACCTACAAAGGCATAATAAATAAATAAATAAATAAATAAATAAATAAATAAATAAATAAATAAATAAATAAATAAAAATGTCACCAGGCATCTTTTTCATGCCGACCTCGTACGACATGGATTGTCTAGTGAAATCCCCCTCTCTCTCTCTCCCTCTCTCTCTCTCTCTCTCTCCAAATCCCCGACCACCTCCGCCGAGTTCGAACCCCTAGTCTTACGAGAGCCTTCACACAATCACAATCACCAGTCCTCAGGTGCAGCTACTAACATGGTGAAAATACTTCCCTTTCAAGTGATATCAGCCATGCCTAACATTGTGAGAAGTGGGATTCAACCCTTCAAAGGATGTATGTTTAAACTGTTGTTATTTTCAAGTCCCAATAAATATTTTTACGGTTTTTGGAGGCGCGGAGTTTCCACAATTTCCACCCACAGGAGTTCTTATGTGCCGGTAAATCTACCGACACGAGACTGGCGTAATTCAGCAACTTCAAGTACCATTGGACTGATCCGGGATCGAAACCACCAATTTCGGTTCAGAGGGCCTGCTTTTCGACAGTATGAGCAACCCAGTTAGGTTATTACTTTATTAGTTTATTAATGTATTTATTTTCAGTAGCGAAATTGTGAAAATTTGTAAATTTCCAAGATTCCTCCCAGTTTCATTTCAGCAATACAAAGCCTCAAATTATACAGTATATCCCAGTATTATTATAATATTTGTCTGATTCCTGAGCTGGGTGGTGAGAATCTTGAACTTCGGGCCCCGGGGCCGTTTCCTGGCGGAGCGGTTCGGTTTTGATCGTAAACGGATACTTCTTCGCTTCGGGAACAGTACTGTATGATCGTGTTCCCCCTAATATTCCTACAACACACCCACCATACACTGTACGATCCTTCACCATTACAATGTGCAGTTCGCATGCAAGACAGACGCCACCAACACTCAGCGGGGATCTACATTAAAAGGACTACATCCGGCTGCAATAGTATCAGGAAGCGATTAATATTGTATTTCGTAAACATGATAAGTG
The DNA here is from genome assembly GCF_040414725.1 of Anabrus simplex. Lineage (NCBI taxonomy): Eukaryota > Metazoa > Arthropoda > Insecta > Orthoptera > Tettigoniidae > Anabrus > Anabrus simplex. The sequence continues at coordinate 1,092,860,885 of NC_090266.1, forward strand.
AAACAGGAATTTAGTGTCATATTGTTGTTTATTAAAAAGCCTCCATGGCTCAGGCTGCAGCGCGCCTGCCTCTCACCTCTGGGTTTCGTGGTTCAAATCCCGGTCAATCCATGTGAGATTTGTGCTGTACTAAGCGGAGGCGGGGGAGGTTTTTCTAAGAGTACTCTGGTTTCCCCGTAATCTCAACGCTCTGCATTATAATTTCACTTCAACTGTCAGTCATTAACCATTGCCCCAGACGACTGGGACAGGCACTATTTCTATCCTCACCGCTTAATAGATTGGGGGCTTCATTACATTCCTAACCAGTTCGAATGACTGGAAGAAAGCTGTGGATTTCATTTTTGTTTATTACCAGTAATACTGTCCGGCTCCATGGCTAAATTGTTAGCGTGCTGGATTTGGGTCACAGGGGTGCCGGGTTCGATTCCGAACAGGGTCGGGAATTTTAACTACCATTGGTTAATTTCGTTGGCACGGGGGCTGGGTGTATGTGTCGTCTTCATCATCATTTCATCCTCATCACGACGCGCAGGTCGCCTACGGGAGTCAAATCAAAAGACCTGCACCTGGCAAGCCGAATATGTCCTCGGACACTCCCGGCACTAAAAGCCATACGCCATTTCATTACCGGTAATACTTAGTGGCATATGAATACCCAGTTATTAGTCCTTTTTGGTCTTTCCTTGTCATATAGTTGATGACATTAAAGTGACATTTTTAGTATAACTATAATTATACGGAAGCTGGTATTAGAAATTGATCCAGGGTACATCTTTTCTAGCACATACCTGGAGCGAGTACGGAAGTAGCCTGCAAAGGAACTACATTTAAGAATGACGCCATTGTATGTATGTTCCGTTTCCTGATACGAGGTCGGGGATAAGGTGCTATGAAATAATAGGGCGTGTTTTTTACGGCCGGATACACTTTCTGACGCAAACCTCAGTTAAGGAATTAATGAGGGTGATTGATTTGGGTGTGAAAGTGGAAGGAGTCAGCTATGGTCTATCAGTAGGAACTCTCCCGGCATTTGCCTGGGAGTGAACATGGAAAACCACAGAAAACTCTTTTCGGAACAGCCGACGGTGGGGTTCGAACATGCTCATCTACCCAATGCAGAGCTTGGCTCCATAGCGTAGCGTGTTAACACGCGTCCGCTCCGCTGGACCCCAACAGAAAGTGTACAATGTCTGAAGTTAGCACAGTTTATCGCCTGAACGATGGTAGTGAATGTGTATCTTCATATTCCTCGAAAAGTAAAATTCTCGTTTTGTCCTCGATGAAAAGAATGTATTCTTTTTGTTTCTTTTCCCCTTTTCGTAATTATTTTCAAAATAGTAAATATTTATAAAATACGGTAATGTTTATATTTCATAGTGGTATATCAGCTGATTATCAACACGTAATCGTAAAAGTTCCTACATCTCAACAGATTACATGTATACAGGGTGATTCAGCCGCCCCTTTCAAAGTAGTTTTATGCAACCCACAATATTCATTCTGTCCTGGAAACATCTGCCGTGACGGTATGCTCAGAAAACACAATCGAATATCTTGGTATTTACCGCCTCACCATGATAGGACGCCGCAATGTTATACTCGCATTAAACACTGGAAGGCATGCGTGTGCCTTCTAGATCATATTATGAACCTGACACGCCGGCGAAACACTAAATTTATATTGTGACCGCAGTAAACCTAATACATTTTATAAGCTGTCCACTGTGCCGTATGAAACCGTAGTGTAGTTGTTAAAGGCGTGGCGGAGCGGACTTGCTTGTCAGGTGGGAGGTTCGAGTCCGGGGCGAAGATTACACATTTTTAAAACATTGGTATAAAACGTTCAATACCCGCTTTCATGCAATTTGTGTAAGAATGAATGTGTTTGTGGCCCAAAGAAGGGCCGATTAGTTAACAGGCCGAACACATACAGACCGGAAATAATAGGAACATAACTGCCCTGACAAAGTTTTATCGCAGCAAATGCTCGATGTGATGACCGTCTTTGTTTATGCACATTCGCGATCGGTGTCCAATATATCGTATTGCGCGCTGAAGCATTCCAGGTGTAATTGCTCGGCAGGCGTCCGTTATGAGTTGCCGCAGCTGGTCGAGATTTTCCGGCGCTTGAGTGTAAACGACGTTCTTCAAATGTCTCCACAAGAAGTCTAACGGCGTAAAATCCGGTGATCTGGGGGGCCAAGAAAGAGGTCCTTCTCGTCCTATCCATTTCCCTGGCAGTTTCCCATTCGGATGGTTACGAACGGGTAAAGTCGAATGTGGTGGAGCTCCATCCTGTTGCAAATACATCGTCAAGCGATCGTGCAAGGGCACATCCTCCAGCAGCAGTGGAAGTTCCTGACGCAGAAAGTGCGGGTAGCGTTGTCCGTCTAATGGCCCTCAAAGAAATAAGGTTCAGTCCGGCGATCACCCAAGATTCCACACCAAACGTTCACTCCCCATCGTAGTTGATGGGCCGCCTGTCGCACCCAGTGTGGATTGTCCGGACTCCAATAGTGCATGTTGTGGCGATTGACGATCCCGTTATTGTGGAAGCGCTATTCGTCCGAGAAGAAGATATGCGATACGAATGCGGCATCACAGCCACCGACAGAACTTCATTCGAGCTTCGAAATCCCGCCCATGGAGCTCTTGGTGTAGCTCAAGATGGTATGGGTGAAATTTATGTTCGTGCAGACGGTAGGCTGGCTGGTGTTCGCCTGTCGTGTAATCGCCCTTATACTGATGTCTGGATTATTAAGAGCTGCCTTCAGAACGGCCTCTTCTGTTCCACCCGATGTAACGGGCCTATCGCGGACTGGTGGCTGGTTGGAAATCACGCCTGTTGACCGTACGCGTCTTTCAACACGGCGGAATGTCGTAACAGCCGGGTGTTGCCTGTCGGGATACCGTTCGTGGTACAGACGTAGTGCCTTTTACGCGTTTTGTTTTGCTTCCCCATAAATGAGGAGCATGTCAGCGTATTCCTCTGTGGAGAACATGCCGAATGACGGCAGAGATTACAGTAAATTCAGGCACTAACCAGCGGAGTATGCGCAGGGCACAATATGAATAACAGCGTCATTTCACTGTTTGAATGTGGTAAACGTGGGCCTGCGTTTACGTATTCGAACATCATACCGATGCAAAAATATTTGAACGATGCAGGGTTCGAACCGCTGCTGGCATATTCCGTCGATTGCCAGGCGAACGCCAAAACACATCAGCTACGCTACACTGCTGGAAAGATTGTGGTAGTACGACGAGAGGAGAGTACATACGCCATGGGGTTCGGTGTTTATGACATTAATTACTGCACTTCTACCTAGTTTTATGCATTGATTCCCCTCTTCGTTACACCCGGTCACGAGGCACGGCACATTATCATAGTTACATGGTAAATAGGAGTTGCTACATGATTTCAAGGCGTCATGTTTTGTGAACGGATGATATACCATTCCGCTAGGGGTCAGAATCGTGTGCAAAATGTGCTCGCAGAGTATTAGTACCATACAGTACGCCTGCAGAGGAATAGCACCCCTATAACCATGTGCACGTTAGATGGGCTGCAGCAAACGATACTGGAAGAGGCTGCTGAATCACAGTGTACATTTTTAAGAAAATGATCCATTAACTTATATGGTTTCAAAATAAGGAAATGAAAAATGGATTTCCGAGTTTTTACAGGTGGTCAATAAAAATCTAAATATGGGCTAACTCAGACTGTTTTAGTACAATGCAACTTAAAATCTCTTCAGTGTGTCAAACACTCGGGTTAAATATAAATACTATAACATACCTTTAAAAACATACTATTAGGCAAGGGATAGAAAATTACGCTATTAAACAAAGAATGATTGTTTCGTTCTTAAAAGAACGTTATCAGATTATATAAAGTCACACTCAAATATTTAGACATAATATTTATGTTTCCTGTCCCTGTTTAATATTTCTTTCCTTGCTAATCTGTTTACACTCCAGTGTAGGTTGTTCCCTCGGACTCAGCGAGGGATCCCACCTCTACCACCTCAAGGGCAGTGTCCTGGAGCTTCAGACTCTGGGTCGGGGCATACAACTGTGGAGGATGACCAGTACCTCGCCCAGGCAGCCTCACCTGCTTTGTTGAACAGGGGCCTTTTGTGGGGATGGGAAGTTTGGAGGGGATAGACAAGTAAGGGGAAGGAAGTGGCCGTGGCCTTAAGTCAGGTACCATCCCGGCATTTGTCTGGAGAAGAAGTGGGAAACCACGGAAAACCACTTCCAGGATGGCTGAGGAGAGAATCGAACCCCCTCTACACATTTGACCTCCCGAGGCTGAGTGGACCCCATTCCAGCCCTCGTACCACTTTTAAAATTTCGTGGCAGAGCCGGGAATCGAACCCGGGCCTCCGGGGGTGGCAGCTAATCACACTAACCACTACACCACAGAGGCGGACCTGTTTAATATTTAGGAACGTAAATTCCTTCTTAGACCGGCTCTGTGGTGTAGTGGTTAGTGTGATTAGCTGCCACCCCCGGAGGCCCGGGTTCGATTCCCGTCTCTACCACGAAATATGAAAAGTGGTACGAGGGCTGGAACGCGGTCCACTCAGCCTCGGGAGGTCATCTGAATAGGGGTGGGTTCAATTCCATCCTCAGCCATCCTGGAAGTGGTTTTCCGTGGTTTTCCGCTTCTCCAGGCAAATGCCGGGATGGTACCTATCTTAAGACCACGGCCGCTTCCTCCACTCTTCCTTGTCTACCCCTTCCAATATTCCCATCCCCCACCAAGGCCCCTGTCCAGCATAGCAGGTGAGGCCGCCTGGCTGAGGTACTGATCATTTCCCCCAGTTGTATCCCCCAACCCAATGTCTCACGCTCCAGGACACTGCCCTTGAGGCGGTAGAGGTGGCATCCTTCGCTGAGTCCGAGGGAAAAACCAACCCTGGAGGGTAAGAAGATTAAAGAAGAAAGAAAGAAATTCCTTCTTAGCAAAATGTTTGAATACAGGTTAAATCGGTCTCTACTCATGAGTTCAAGGGACAAAGTTGTTCGCATCCCATTTTACTGTGTATTTTTTCAAAATTAATCCCCGTGGATTACTTTCCAGCACCAAGCAAATGCTTCATAGGTGTCCTTCCCAGATGGCATGGCCATCTTCCTTACATTTCCTGATTTAACTCCTCCTAATCCTCAAGGGTCCTGCACATCACCAAAGCAGTGAGGTCACGTACTGTACCGGGATAGATCATATTCCCCAGGTATATTCTCTATTGAGTACGAGTAATAACATAAAATTTAATGTGATATAAAGTATGCATTTCGTAGAGTACACTGCTCTGAGGATGAACGTGCAGGACAGAGTACAAAACCCAGACGGGAAGAGAAGGAATATGTGGAAACAAGCAAGCAACTAGAATTACGTGACTGTTAATCTTTACGATAACTCGCCTCAAGACTTACGTATTGCATGTAACTCGAAGTACAAGGACGTGACTTTCCGTTTCAAATGTTCTACAAGGGCTGAACGGAATTCGAACCTCGGGCACCCTTGCGATTAGCCAGGGTCGGTGTCACTCAGCTATTAAATCGACGCGAAAGTGACAAAAATCTAAACTAACTTATAGCATTCCTTCGAAGAAGAATTAACAATACGATTTAGATACTACAGTTCTCCTCAAAAGTAAATTCATGTCAATCAGTCCAATATAACGTCGGAAATCTAATCATCCGAAAATAAAAGCAAAATAATGGGAAGTTTATAAGTAGGATTTTGAACGATCATAATCCAATTTCTAATTTCTTCTTTTCAGAGAAAATTTTAGTGATGGAGTTGCATGTTCAATCACTTTTAGGACAAGTCGTACCTTGTTCCTCCGTTTCCGAACACAAATTATCTCTCTCGTATGGACTGGATGTCAAGCGTTTGTCACTACCACTAATTATATGGAGCTAATGACTATTGATATTTCTAGTTCCTAACTGAGAGTACGGCTGCTATCACTTTCTGGAGAATTCCATTAAAGAGCGAACGGATCGTAATGCTATCATCGTTACGTGGATATCGACTGTCTCTTGTTTATTAGCTAATGGAACTCGATCATTCTTGTAAATCCGAAACAAGCTCGATATTTTATATCCGTGGTTTGCTGCAACTGCATTGTTTGCATGTTGGCCAGTTGATTTAATTAAAATATTTAGTCTACCTTACAAGTCACAATTACTTCTAAATCCCTTAACGGAATCCAATTACAGCGACAATTAAGTGACGGTTATGAGCATTTTTTTTTTTTTTTTTTTTTTGGCTTACAACTTTCCTCGGAACAATGCCAACAAAACGCCGTGTTTAGAAGATAAATGTGAAGGCACTCATTTGAACATACCCACGCTATGTAACTCATACCATTAGGCCGGCCACTAAGTACGCGGCTTAGGTAACGAACTCCAGTGATTGATGGTACAGATTCGACCCCAGTGTAAATTATCCCGTTATCAACACTGACGAGGGAGGAGAACTAAAGAATATCAAGCAATCAATGTCCCTTTCTCTTATCTTTGAACGTCTCTACAATATCTTACAAGTCAAATATTTTACTTTTCTGAAATTAGTCTCTCAAGGGTGAACACAGACATTGATTTGCTTACAACCTTAGCAGAAATATTGAGATAGTTACTACCACCAAGCGCGATGGCTACGAAATTTGGCTCGCGTAACTGTGAGTTAGTTGATTCGAAACCCACTGTCGGCAGATCCATGGTTTCCCACTTTCACACCAAGCAAATGTTAGAGCTGAACCTAATTAAACCATGGCCGCTTCCTTGGTAGTCCTAGCCTTGTCGTATTCCATCATCGTCATAAGACCTGCCTTTGTCGGTGCGACGCAAAACAAATGGCAAGAAAACCAGCGATATTTTACCTGCCACGTTTCTCATTTTATTAAAACTAACGCCATTCACTACTATAACCAGACACGATTCCCTTAATTCTTGAAGCCCTTGTTCTGCCCTACTATATTCAGAATAGAGGCTCGAATCCCCCCATTCTTGAAGCAGTTCGTTTCGATGAAAATAATGAAATGGCGTATGGCTTTTAGTTCGGGGAGTGTCCGAGGATATGTTCGGCTCGCCAGATGCAGGTCTTTTGATTTGACTCCCATAGGAGACCTGCGCGTCGTGATGAGGATGAAGTGATGATGAAGACGACACATGCACCCAGCCCCGTGCCAGCGAAATTAACCAATTAAAGTTAAAATTCCCGACCCTGCCGGGAATCGAACCCGGGACCCCTGTGACCAAAGGCTAGCACGCTAACCATTTAGCCATGGAGCCGGACGTTCGTTTCGATGTTTTCTTATTATTGAAGCACTTGATGTACTTTACTGTATTCGGAACATGGGCTTGAATCCTGGCATTCTTAGACTACTTGTATTCTACTCATAAGAGGAGTGGGAATCCTACTATCACTGCAACCTACCCTGTTTACTCTTGTATTAAAAGACATGTTAGAATACTGCCATTCTTTAGGCAGTTCTTTTCTGCACACCAGCATTTACAAGATGAGTTGCTAATTACTATTCTCGAAGCTCTTACCGTTCTCTACAGTATTCAAAAAATGCAGTTGAAGCCTGAACATCGAAGGTCATCGGCCCCGGTACCTATATTAAAGTCACGGCCGCTTCCTTACCTCTTCCTTGTCTATCCCTTCCAATCTTCCTATCCCCTCACAAGGCTCCTATTCAGCATAGCAGGTGAGGCCTCTTGGTCGAGGTACTGGTCTTCCTTCCCAGCTGTATACCCACGACCTAAAGTCTCACGCTCCTGGACACTACTCTTGAGCCGGTAGAGGTGGGACCCTTCGCCGAGTCCGTGAGGAAAACCAACCCTGTAGGGTAAACAAATTAAGAAATACAGATAAGAAGAAAGAAACAAAGAAGGAAAGAAGGAGGTTGATATCTGGCCATATTACAGTTACTGTAAACGGCGTTAATCGAAGAAAAATATGTTCCACCCTGTGAGTCGAACTCAATAGTAAACAGCTGGGCTGATGCTAGAGCGGTGATGCGTGATTCAACCCCTTAAGCTACCGCGAACCGTAGTGGATAGTTAGCACGTTTCAGTCTTTATAAACAATACCTGTCCAAACATAAGGTGGTGTTATTCGCAGTTGTGATCGTGTTACACATTAATTACAGTTTTTCTACCATATTCGTGAGCATTATATAAACGGTATGCTTGTACTAAGGCCATAAAGAAGCAGGTAGTAATGTTTTTCAAATGACTATGATATACGCGCTAGCTAGGTTACCTGCCTCCGAAAAATATAAGGAGCTGGTGAACCACCCGGTATATAAAATCCGTTAATAATTTCAGTTAACATATCATCGTAATTTAAGTAATATGTGTATATTCGTTTACAACTTGATGTAAGTATTATATTGCGAGAGGGCATAGTAAAGTTCTTATTATTATCCAGACGTTATTATGGTATATTGACGTAACATTGTCAATGCCATCACGGGTCCCTAAGTGCATCATATTGAGAACATCAGCTCATTGTGTCCTTTTTTAACACACTGGGCCAGATTTGCTTGAAGTGTAAGATGGAGAATACTGAGGCTCGCAGCATGATAAATTCCTGCATTTGCAGTGCCCGAAAATTCATGACGAGATGCTGGAAGCTTATGGAAAGCATTTCGCATCTTATGAAATTTCCAAAGTGGTCATATGTTCATCACAGACAAGACAGGACCTGGAAGATCATCATCGACGGACGATGCGGCCACAGTGCATATAGTGGAGTGTTTAATCCTGGAAGACAAACAACCATCAACATGATCATTAATGACACTAGTCTCAGATACGTTAGTGTGTGGGAAATTATTCAAGACGAACTGCACATGTCTGAACTGTTCCCTTTCCTGAAAGAAACACGGCGTGACATTTCAAGACAGATGTTGACGTTGTTGGAACAGAATGAAGAGTAGGCTGTATTTTGGTCGCCTGGTAACCATGGATGAATGTGTGATCAGTTAGTACGTTCCATAAAACAAAACTATGAGCATGCAGTGTATGTGTATGTTCAGTCTTCAGCCCTAAGGCTGGTTGGAACCTCAACAGCTCTGCCATCAGCTGTCATATATGGTCTAGGCATCACTGAAGAAGCATACTAGGGAAATGGGGAGTGAGGTAGTTTCCCGTTGCTTTCCTCACCGAGCCAGAAGTTGCTATTACATATCAGTCTGCCAAGCCCACTGAAATGCATGCACCAACCGACCCTATGAGCAATATTTTCACATAGCAGGGACTGGCTGCAGAAGGAATGGCATTACTAGCATCGCTCATACCTCAGTCACTTTCATATTGTCAAAGCCAAGAATAAGACAGAGGCAGTTCAATGAAAGTAACAAAATTGCTCTAGCCCATACCAGAAGACTTAGTGCACTGTAAACACTAGGTCCTGCCAGCAAAGGCATCATGCAGTGTAACCACGCCTATTTAACTCCCCACAAAACGAAAAGGTGCAACAGTCAGCATGGAAGGTCATGCTGTCAGTCTTCAGGGATTGTCATGGAGTCAACCACTTTCAAAGGAACAAGCCATCACTGGAGCATACTACAGCAATCTCTTGGCCAAGTTGAATGGTGCTCTGAAAGTGACACTCCGCGGTATTCTCTCCAAAGGGATTCGCCTCCCAGCTGACCATGTACCAGCTCACTCAACTCAAATTACAGTTAACAAAACAAGGCATGTAGTTTTGAAATATTCAGCATCCGCCTTATTCTCACGATCTCCCACCAAGTGACTTTGAGTTGTTCCTGAAATAAAAAATCCATTGCGGGGTTACCGATTTGACGACACAGATTGCGTCATTCTTGAAGTTGAAGACTGGTTTAAGGCGCAATTTGCAGACTTCTACAATAACGGTATTCAGAGAATCAAGAAATGCTGGGAAAAATGTCTAAATCAGGATGGCGACTACCAAGAGAAGATTTAGCAACTACAAATGAAAACAAAATTTCTATCAATTTTTTAAAGGTAATAATTTTTTACGATACCCCTACGTAAAGTGGTTGGACGTACTAGGTCACCTGGCCTTAATATTGACAGGATACGTAATCAATCAATCAATCAATACTAATATAAAACATACGGAAAGAAACTTACAAATTGATGCCGAGATTATTTATTATTTTTTGTTCTGCTGGAGTAGCATCCAGGAAATCCAGTAAACTTCCGTAGTACTAAGACACAGTGCTCGACAATAATATGATTTTGATTTGTCTGGGAAATCCAAATTTGCTTGTTGGGTTCGGAATCTTACTCAACTTGTGGAAAAGGTCAGCAACTCTACTATGATTTGTCTCGATCCCGTTCAGCGTAATCCACTTTCTGTGAGGCAAATTCAGACGATCGGTTTCAGGTTTAACACTGCCTCTGAGATAACTATGGAACAGTGGTGGAAATATTTTAATCCATTTTTGTTTCCACGCCAGACTGGTATGGTAATTACTGCCTTCCCGGTTATTAGCTGTCATGATTAAAGGTTGCCGCTCCGTCGAAGACAGGTCTTACAGCGAAGATGGGACAGCACAACACCAGGAATTGTAAAGGAGCGATCTTGACCTTATTTGCCTACTGTTAAAATGAGAAAACATGGAAAACCATTTTCAGGGCTTCGAACAGTAGGATCACCCACCATGTCCAAATGCAGACTCACAACAATGTGACCCGAACGGCGCGGTGGCTGATTACTTCAGTATCTGCAATATTCTCATGGATAAGCAGATTAGGATTGGCAGTTATATCCTTCGAAGATGATATTTAGGAATATGATTCTGAGCTGGCAGCCAGAAAGTTAAGATAAATTTAGGCGAGCCTGCTATGAAACAGATAGTTTGATATACTTCGGCGGTGGCCTAATCGAGGTGTTAATGGTGATATTCGACGGCAGAGACTCTAGCAAATATGATATAATATTTGGTCCTATAGCAGGGCTATTACAAAAATGTTAAGGCCGTGCTGTACGTTAACAATTAAGAGAAAAAAAGCTGCTGATATGATAGTTTTCCTGTGCATGAACAGTTCATTTAGGGCCTACTCCTTAAACAGGTTATTTAAACAATTTTACCAGTTATTAATGCTGTGCATGATTATTATTATTATTTTAATACATTTTTTTGCTACTTGCTTTACGTCGCACCGACATAGAGAGGTCTTATGGCGACGATTTTATTATTATTATTATTATTATTGTTGTAAACAAGGTTGGGTTTACAAAAACACAACTTCTTTATTTACTTCACATGTAAAATTACAATATTTACACTAACAAAACTGAAAGTTATCTCGAAGCAAAATGAACTATGAATTTGGAGAAAGAGTCTGTCTTTGTACACTATATACACGTTGGAGTATTCACGTTCACTACTATTTCGGAAAGATAGTCCTTGTGACATGAAAAGTTCTTGATAGTCGAAAACTATCAGAAGCACTGACGTAAATATCTCAGAGAGTCCTTCCTTGTTGAAGTGTCTGAGTTCATTAACGTAAGTTCAATGATTGAAGAGTTCCTACTTAGCAAAACTATGTTGATAATGGGAGCTTGCATTAGCTAGGGAATGATAGTGGCATATAATGGTAAGACTGGGCATGGACAGCGGAATAGACAAGAGGAGCGGTGACCCGAGGTGAGACCTCTTACTGCCAGAAATTCAGTCCACCTGGCCGAAGCACATTTTCAAGAGGAGTAGCCTCCGTGCTCGACGTAGGGTGTATTCTGGAGCTGGACACCGGTGTCAGTGGGGTCTGGACAGACTAGGAGCTCCTTTTTATAGCACACACGACGTTCCAGGCACGCGCACTGAGAGCTGCGCGTCGAGGCTCGAAGAATAACACACTGGCACACGTGTAGCTGGCTGGCGGATCGAGAAGGGAGCGACGGACATACAACAATTATTATTATTATTATTATTATTATTATTATTATTATTATTATTATTATTATTATTATTATTATTATTATCCTACTAAGCAATTGGAGGAAAGATCAGGAGGTCAAGTCGGTATTTCTTTAAAGATGCCAAGATAAATTGAGTCAAGAAAGGGAGGATGGTTGCCAGGTGTGAACTTTTTGTGTAATTATCATTCAGCAAGTAGTAAAAGAACACGAAAGAACTGGGGATACGAGCAAAGAGAATGCTTAGCAAGATACGTTACAATTTTTAAAATATCGGAACCGATCGCTGTGGTATATACAACGGGTAGACACACTCTTGAAAATTTTATCCTTGATAGAAAAACGCGTGAAGTGGAGAGAAATTTCAAGAAATGGAATTACGCACAAAACTCAACATATAATATGTATGCACGTGTTTCATAAATAAATATTTTAGACAGCTGCGTTACATACTCCTTTCCCTTGAAAATTGTTAAAAACGGTACTGAATATAATATGAAATCAACGGAAATGCCAAAAAAAGGACGAGTAAAAGGGCGAAATGTCTGTGGATCAAACGTGTGGGCACCCTCAGATAATCAATACAGTACCATTAGTCCACAATTGCTCTCGTCTTTTTCCCAATTCTACGAATCACAGCACTTGTTTACCTGTACCTGTATTGTGTGTGGGAGCACATCTGACCTACTGTCCAATCTGTATAGAAGACAGCCTGGTGGCCATGATTGTTACAGCGTCAATCATTCATGATGTGACACCGTGGTTTAGCTGATTCGAGCCCCGCAGGTGGAAAATAAATCACCATGAGAATGGTGGTCGGTAGGGTATGAGGTGTGGTGGTATACAATTTTTAATTACTAGACTGCGTGACAAAAGCCTGGATTCAACGCCAAATCTCTCCGCACTGTTCATATGTAGTGATGGCTTATGACGCTATTCATGGTGATTCGCCTGTCGAATGGGGACGTTAAGCCTTGAACAGAACCCCTGGTGTTATTCGATATGAGTAGGCTATGTACCGACACGGGGTTTAATACTCTCCCTGCCTCACTATCATATTCAACATCACCATCATCCCACAACGAACCGCGCAGGTCGCTCATGGGCTTCAAATACAAACACCTGCACTACGTCAGCCGAACATTTATTCGAACACTACCGGCACTAAAAAACATACGGTAAATATGTAGACAAATTAATCAATTCTTACAGACTTAATAATTAATAAGTTCATTTATTTTTCGTCCCACGAACTACTTTTACGCTTTTTGGAGACGCCGAGGTGCCGTAATTTTGTCCCTCACGAGTCCCTTAACGTTCCGACTCGAGGTTGATGTATTTGAGCACCTTAAAATACCGCCGGCCTGAGCCAGGATCGAACCGTCCGAGCTACTCAGTCCGGCTAGATGACTTGCACGTCAGATTTTACGAGAACACTGTCAATACAAGTTCGTGCCTTCTCTTTCAAGACTGGAATATACTGCGTAAAGGTTACGTGACCACGCCCTCGCTTTTCGACGCCGCCTACACAATGTAAATAAACGTGACGAATTACTCAAGATTTTCAGTAATGTAGCTCTAAAATACTACATTCTCGCATGATCTAAGAAGGGTGTAGAGTATTAATTCTCTATTTCTGTACATGGTTAGTGGAACTGGCCAGATCCGTAGTTCAGGTGTTGCGAAACTGCCTCTTATTCGCATGATCATAGAGTAGAATTCTGGATGTGAGGTGTTCACTTCGTCTCGTCTGAAAATCCAAGCCTTCAGGCAAGCAACTCAATGTTTAAGACATCCTAGGGATATGAGCTACGAATTTTAGGTAAGTAAAATGTAATAATTATTATAATTTCGTGTGGATATTTCTAGCAGAGTGCAGCCCTTGTAAGGCGGACCCTCCGATGAAGGTGGGCGGCATCTGCCACGTGTAGGTACTGCCTGCTATTGTGGTGGAGGATAGTGTTATGTGTGGTGTGTGAGTTGCAGGGATGTTGGGGACAGTACAAACACCCAGCCCCCGGGCCAGTGGAATTAACCAATCAAGGTTAAAATCCCCGACCCGACCGGGAATCGAACCCGGGACCCTCTGAACCGAAGGCCAGTACGCTGAACATTCAGCCAACGAGTCGGACAGTAAAATATAATTAAGTATGATAATATATTCTGATAACATATTCTTTATTTATTCCAAAATATTATAATCCTTTTCTTAGTCATCGTTATCCGGTCGATTAGATTAGCAGTTTTCCTTTCTCTACGACTACGAGCGCTAATGTGAGTCCATGCAGAGTTTCAGTTAAGCCCTTGTAACTACATTCGGTGTAGAAATTTTTCTAAAAATCATAAAATTCCTGAGGGTATTGAACCAAAAAGCACATTAGAGAAAGAATTATGGACTGTAAATGATTTCATTTGGATACAATTTGAAAAAAAAAATAGAAAGGGAGTAAAGAAATAATCGACTTCAAACTGTTTCTCCGGAACTGCATTTACACTGGAAGTGATTTTCGAAATATAGCCTATTTTTTTAGTTTGATAGAACTCTCCAATACTCACAATTTGAAACTTTTTCGGGACCTTTAGCACTTCATCGTGCGGCACAATTGAGGATATTATGTTTTTCGTAGTATGGGTACTCAGTACTTGTCTTCTAAGAAATGTTTTCAACTTTAATTCCTGAGGTGATGTCTAATATGAGAGACAGTAGACCCGGCTAGGGCGGCCAAACAATATGACTGACCACGTGGCATCTGGCTGGCCAGTTGCCGTATCGGCAGAGTAATGTTCTTAATGAGATACTGTATATGTTCCGCGCGAGTGCGAGGGAGGTTTTCCTCGATAGCAAGCAAGTAACTACGTATCTTGGGACGTATGACGGTGGCGTGCCAGGTGCGAACGTGCCGCATGCGACCCGTGCCACTAGCGACCGCATAATCTGTAACCGTGCCGGATGCGACCGGCGTTGACAAGCGAATTGCCATTTGATAAGTTGTGTCATCCCCCAAGATAAGGTAAGCTAAACGAAGTGCAAAAGTCCTATAAGCAGCTACTGCCCCTACTTTACATAACACTTCTGGGGGAAACTCGTTTTACAACACGAAACATGGTGATGCGTTTACGTCTTTTCCCACCGGCCATGCGGTAAGAGGCGAGCGGCCATGAGCTTGCATCCGGGAGATAGTGGGTTCGAATCCCACTGTCGGCAGCCCTGAAGATGGTTTTCCGTGGTTTCCCATTTTCACACCAGGCAAATGCTGGGGCTGTACTTTAATTAAGACCAGGGCTACTTCCTTCCCATTCCTAGCCCTTTCCTATCCCATCTTCGCCTTAAGACTTGTCTGTGTCGGTGCGACGTAATGCCACTAGCAAAAAAAGATCCTAATTCTCTGAAATTATTTACGACTTAGGCCTACTTCCTCATCGTGTCCTATTAGTACCAGGCGTGTCCGAGGACGTGTTCGGCTTGCCTGGTGCAGCTCTTTCTACCTGACTCCCGTGGGCGGTCTGCGCGTCTGGATGTGGGATTATGATAGTGAAGTAGGGAGAGATGAAACCCGGTTTGCGCACGTAGCCTACTCCTCTCGAATAATACCAAGGGGTCTGCTCAATGCTTTACGTCGCCATCCGACGGCCGAATCACCATCAACAGCATCATATCCCCTCACTCCATTTGAACACTGCGAAAAGTTTTGGATTTGAATCCAGGCTTTTGGCACGCAATCTAGTGATTACAAACTGTCTACCACCAACTCTCCTACCCTGCTGGCCAACATTCTGATGGTGATTTTTTTTTCATCAAGGCTAAGTGGTTCAGACGGTTGAGGTGCTAGTCTTCCGACTCCAACTTGGCAGGTTCGATCCTGGCTCAGTCCGGTGGTATTTGAACGTGCTCAAATACGTCAGCTTTGTGTCGGTGGATTTACTGGCACGTAAAATAAGTCCTGCGGGACTAAATTCCGGCAGCTCGGCGTCTCCTTAAACCATAAAAGTAGTTACTGGGACGTAAAGCCAGCAACATTATTATATTTTTCTTTCGGCCAACGGCACTCGAACCTGCTAACCACGGTGTCAGACCTTTATTTTAGAAAATACCAAGTTAGCTACTTATAAGCAATCTGCCACTTGGTGATAGCCCTTAACGCAGATCAATTGTAAGTGATTGATGTTTCGCATGCGGCACGATGCTTATCTACTCGGTCGCTATTGGCACGATAATGGCCGGGTCGCATCTGGCACGTAATCCGTATGACATAGTGATCAGCAGTCTTATGAACTTCCTGAATGTCTGCAATGTGTGTGACCGTACCCTTGTATTAGTGAAGCGTCTCTTCTCGTGTATGTGTGTGTGAATTTGATCTGGTGCTGAATGAACTGGAGTCGTCGCAGGCTTTTAGAAAGGTTCAGTTCAATTCTATTCTATCCATATATCTTTCCAGTTTAAATTTACACACCAGAATGGCAAAAAAGATGCTTTTGTAATTAATAAATGATTAAGCAAATGAGTAAAATATATGTGTGGTAAGGAGTGAATTGGCTGTGGAACAATTATAACGTTTAAACATTTTTAAACTACGTACTCACCTGAGGTGCACAGAAAGGGATTTTGGCGAGGTCGTGATGGAGAGTTGTGGTTGCTGCGACATACTGGGAATGGAAGGTTGGTAAGAAAATAACCCAGAACATAATATTATTTGCCCCCTATTCCTTTGCCATGGACTTCTGGATATTAGCAACTCACCACTGGTAACCTTTTACTTAATGATTCCAGCTGGTAAGTTTGAAAAATTTTAAAATCATATTTACGCCTTTAGCAGTACGGTAAGCAAAGAACATGAAATTGATATCATCCAAAGTGTCATAAAGTGGTTTGAAAACCAAGCAATTGTCGGTCGTCTGTGTGGACAACCAGCAGCTAACCTACTGAGATAATTGGATTTGAAAAATGTTGGTGCCTCATTAGTGACATCAGACCAGGCATTCTAGCGACCTTCCTGGTCACGTGATGCTTTGTCACAAAGACGTACACATTATGACCATCGACCTAATACGATGTAGGAATACCCTTTGCGCGAAGAACCGCGGCCACACGCTAGGGCATCGATTCAACGAAGTAGAGTTAGCTATCGCGGCGTATCTGCAATTCTACTAGACGGCGTTCGCGGTTGGGCGGTAATGTAGCACGAACTCGCTTCTTCAAGTCGACCCACATATGTTCATATCGGGGCTATTGGGGATGATTGGCCTGAAGCAAAATCAGCAAATTCACTATCATGTCCCTCGAATCATCCCATCACAATGGCATGGCGCATTGTCCTGTTGGAATTAGCGGGGATCAAGAGGGAACACTCTTGACCAGAGCGGATGGACTTGCTTTTCAATAACGTCCAGTTACCGGATAGCTGTTAGGGATTGTGTACCGGAATAATGGGTCCCAATGTGTCCATGAAAACATCGCCCAGATCATAGTTGCCTCCTCCTCCAACAGCTTGTCCCCGCCCGACTAGAGGGTCTCGTGCCATAGCCTCCGATATAAATCGCTGTACACGCGCTCGGCCATCGACGTGATGAACCAGAAATATTCATCCATTCATCCACAGTCCCGTGGCGATGATTTTATCCCCGCCTCATGCTCGGTGGAGCATCAGGTTTCGACGGGGTGGTCGACTCCACAGTCGCATGCGCAGCAGTGTCCGATGAACTATTTGCTAGGAAACATTGGCCTGGTCGTCACCGTTGTGCCTGTTAGCGACTTCTGGAAGTGTCGCTCCGCGGTTACTCCGAACAATGCGCGACAGCCACCGCTGACGCCTGACATCAATGAGCCGCTGTTGACACATGGCTTGACGGCGGTTTGTTGTTTGCCATCGTTACACCACTTCTGATACGCGTTCACAACAGCATCATGAACACGCCCTACAAGCCGCGCCGTTTCAGAGATGCTGGTACCAAGGCCACAGCGCCATCATAAAGGTTCCTCTTACTATACGTGAAGAGATCGGCCGCTTTCCCATTCTGACGCTGGAGGCACTGCTAACAGCAAGCATATAGACCTGCCTTATAAAAAGCATGATACCAGCATGTAACATGTTACTCTCCCCACTCCAGGCGCGTTAAATGTTCCCGGATTCGGGTAGTCTTAATGCACTGGCACATCGGTGCATGTTGCCTACACACTAGAGGAGAATATGTTGCTGGACGAATTTAGTTTAGACCCAGAATTCAATATCATGCACCTCAAGTCATCCAATTATCTGTCATAGATATCAGGAAGATCTTCCTCATTGAAGGTCAAATTCAAGTACTGATTTGTCCACTGATAAATTTTACTTTAATCCTAACGGATACACACCGATAACCTAGATGATATACCCCTTAGAATTACAATCATCCTAACGAATACATGAAGAATATTGGCTTAATTGTCGCGCAGCACTCTTCGGTTCTGGTCAGATCTTTCCTCGAGGTGTCTTTGTTTTAATATTGACCTCTCCATTTTCTCACACACCATCCCACATAAACATGTAATAATGAACACATCCCTTCTAGTAGGCGTGAGGAAGGGTATCTAGCCGTAAAACAGGGCCATGCCTATACCAAGATATGAAAAATAGTAATAATAATAATAATAATAATAATAATAACAATAATACAGAGAAGAGATGCTTAACACACGGATTCGAGGCCATTCTGCTGTGCCAAAGACACTCCTAGACCTCACCCACCGGGCGAGTTGACCGTGCGCGTAGAGGCGCGCGGCTGTGAGCTTGCATGCGGGAGCAAGTAGGTTCGAATCCCACTATCGGCAGCCCTGAAGATGGTTTTCCGTGGTTTCCCATTTTCACACCAGGCAAATGCGGGGGCTGTACCTTAATTAAGGCCACGGCCACTTCCTTCCAAATCCCAGGCCTTTCCTATCCCATCCTCGCCATAAGACCTATCTGTGTCGGTGCGACGTAAAGCCCCTAGCAAAAAAAAATACCTCACTCATATCCTGATTGAAGAAACTGATTTTGATATTATACCAGAGGCATAGGGCGTTGGAGGACACCCTGTGATACAAGACACATAAAACTCTGATGACTATCTTATTGGATTAATGGATAATCATCTTTTCTTAATTTTTCTTTTAACGTTGTTAAATTTTATGTCCTTCTTAGAAGGTAATACAAAAAAAGAATAAGAATTATATTTTTAATCATCCAGTAAACATGACTATAACTACACTACATATTTTAGCATGTTCTATAGTTGATGGTATATTGAAATTCGTATGTTTACGGTACATTGTTCAAAACAATGTGGAAAGTGAAAATTTATGTTACAGAAGTTATTTACCGCAATCAACTTTTACCAATATAAAACCATACGATAAGAAACTTGTCAATGTAATATTGCTAATTACTAGATGGCTGGACTGCATCATGTGAGCGTAGTATGTTCGTTTTAATAATTTTAGTTGTTCATTGTTTGCCAAGAACAAAGTTTTTTATATTCCTTTTTATGTTTTAATTCTGGTTTGGCAAGAATAAGTTTCCCAGCTTCATCCTACGTTTTATCTTAGATTATTAGTGGAACATCAATTTCTTCATCTGAAACTCCCTACATTATTGTTATATCCATCGATTGTTTGAATGGTGGGCGCTGAACTGAGCGTAATGAGTTCTTGTTATTACTATTTAAATAAAAATAAAGACATATGATAGAATATTCTGGGTCACGCGATAAAAGTGCTTCACATATTCGATATGAAATTTCGTTTAGGCCTCGCCTGACTGCTGGGTTGTGAACATCACAACTGAAACACGAAATCTCCATGTCGGCTCGTTTAAAGTAAATAACTAGTCATTTATTATACTAAGGCACATTCTGTTAATCATTTCTGGAGCCTATGGTCTGAAAGTTAAGGTTCAGTAAAACAGGAATCATCATTATATTCATCTAATTATTTTGCATGTTCTAAATTCACTCATTTCTTCCTTTCATATAATTACCAATCCTCGTCTGTTTTAGGAGTGATTTCTCAATTACAGTAAAAGAATCTCATTAATATGTCAGTTATTCGTACAATAGCCTTGGCTCCCAGATATAAACATAACTAAATGTTATACTTTCAGACCTGCTGAAACATTCCCCTCACCTGAAGAAGAGAATTCGTTGCTCTTCTGGCAGAAGGTCATGTCTCACAATGCTCTTCCTATCTATTACTTTCCTTAAAGCTGGTCACGCCTCCCAGCCACATATGGATATGCAGTCCATCAGAAAAATTTTCGTTGTGCTCATTTTCGTATGCTAACGTGTAAAGGAAAATGAACCTTAAGTCACTTATACTGTAGGAGTGCGTAAATAAGTCACGCAAACATACATTCCTAGGGTGCGGTACGGTAAGGTTCATTTTCCTTTACAAGTAAGAACAGGAAAAAGAACACAACGAATATTGTACTAATGGACTAAATATCCATACGTGGCTGAGAGGCGTGACCAGTCTTAAGGAAGATGATGGATAGGAGGAGCATTAGGAGATATGAACTTTTGCCCACACAGTGACGAATTAACGATCTCGCGGAAAATCATAAAATCATCATAGTATGTACGGAAATTATGTGAGATGCCATAATTCTTGATACGAAATATAAAATCATTATAGCAATATTGAAAACATATTACATACCGCAATTCTTCATGAGGAGCATCAAATTATCATAGGGAGTAGGGTAGGGCAGGGCTGTGTGAATGATGGGGTTATTCGGATCACTGCGCACTCAGGAAGTGCATGTCAGGAGTCATTGCGAGCCAGAGGTGTGTGGGCTGAGGTTTTACTATACCAAGACATCTATCATCATAACTTAACCTTACTCCATGGCACTACAGCCCTGAAGGACCTTGGCCTACCAAGCGACCGCTGCTCAGACTGAAGGCCTGCAAAATACGAGGTTCCGTGTGGTCAGAACGACGAATCATCTCGGCCGTTATTCTTGGCTTTCTAGACGGGATCTATCATCACATTCCACCAATATTAGTTTAAATAAGCTGAGGTAATTGACAGTTGTTCGTAATTTATCTTGATGTAACGTTGGAGACGTAATATTTCAGACATTGTGTTCACACTATTGAGAATAAGTTAGTGCCTTATTTGTAGGCGTAAGAATGGGCCTAACACACCATCCACCATGCCAACTAGCACATTCTGTTGGCAACATTATGAACTGTTAACATTTTAGTAGAATATTACAAATGGGGATATTTGAATCATCTTTCGCGGGCTATTTGGATCAGTATTTTTTAAACAAGATATTTTATGTGTTCCGTATGAAAATATTGATTTTATCTTAGTCTTTGATACGATGAAACACTAACAAGACCTTTTCCCGCATGATATGTTCTTAAGTTCTTTAACACTGCCCGAATGAAGAATACAATTGCGTATATTAATTATAAGTACCTCTTGTTTTTGTTTTGTTTTGTTTTGTTTTTCACACAATCTCTCACCAAACTCGGGATCAACCAAATAGCTGTATTTTTTCGGCTGGGGTGCCCTCACCTCTAATTGCAACTCAGTCGGCCCAAGAAAGCATAAATAGGCAGACGCCTAGTTGGCTGTCGCCTCCCCAGCACATCATGTGTTCCTGCCTCATCACAGGTGTGGACACTGCCCTCACGGAGAACTTCATTCTCACCGAACTACGCATGTCCGGCTCCCGAGTCCACGATGTCCGCAGGCTCCGGGATCGATCAACTTCACTACCGTCAACCCAGGTCCTGGCATACCTACGAGATGGAGACGAAACGTCAGTCCTCGAAACCAGCGGTGCGAAGATCAATAACAGACTTCATGAAGTGCTGCCAACTCCGGAATACATATTGCAGCAAATGTTCAATAATCCTAACACCCTTCCCACCGTTGATGAATATCAACCTAGAACAACCCAGCAACCTCCACCGCCCCCAACTTCCATTTCGGCCACATCAACTACTACTACTACTACTACTACTACCATTACCATCACTACCTCGGCTTACACCCCTCCTCATACTTCTATCATAACTACCATGACCACTCACCCCTCTCCCATTATGTCAACACCCATCACCTCTATAAACTTCACACCACCTAGTCCTCAGCAACCCTCTGCCAACCAAACAGATGTAACCAACGCAGCACAGCCTCACAAGAAGAGACAACCGCCACAACACCAGCACCCCAGCAGAGGCATTGATCCAGCCATCACAACCAGAAACATCCTTCAAGAACTCCTAACAGCAGGCGTTCCAGCCCGCCGAGTATATCGCATTTACAACAGGCACGGCCCAACATTCATGGTACGAATTCAACTCCCCTCCGAAGAAGACGTACATCATCTCATAACCAACGGCATCCGTATTCACAGCCAGCACCACCGAGTAGAGCACTCACGCTCCCCACCCCATACTATGCGCTCCCCTCCCAACAACCCTCACAGTCACCCCCGGCCACCCCCACCACCCACCCCACCACCGCACGCCATGCACCTACCCTTTCCTCAAAATAGCTTCCTCCTACCGCCCCTCCCAATTCTAGACCTTCTCCACCTTCTAGCCACATCCATAACCAACATTACAACAACCATCCACCTCCTTACATCCCAACTCTACCCCAGTACCCCGTACTAAACCATCACGTCCAACCGGCAAACTGTACCAACACTATATTAATGTGTAAACTGTATTGTAAACCCTATGAAACTCAATGTATGTAACTCATGAAAAATTCTCAATAAAATGCACGATTCCTTCCACACATCTCCGGTAATTTCATCTCCGCTGCCAAGCCGTAATAAAGAATATCTTCCTTTTCCCCTCTCCTTATTCTCACACATCTCCACAACTCCGTCACCTCTCCTGGCCAGAGAGAGGGCGTTACCCTCTAGGTGGCCCGCCCCACCCCTTCAGGGTGGGGAATGAAAGCATTTGTAGTTAGTTAGTTAGTTTTGTTTTTCACATGGTGAGGAAATCATGATGTAATTGAGCTATCTGAATCAATAGGAAATCCAGGACCGTCAAGCTCTCCTACTGATGAAGCCAGTGCATCTACAAACAAAAATGCTCCCGTTGCATGCACCTCAAATGCACTGCACTCCTCACAGCGAGAAAGGTGTTCAGATAGTATTAGACCTAAGCCATTATTACCTAGGCCTATTTCAGAAACTTTATTCGTTATTTTACCGTCACCGAAGGAAAATATCGTGGAAAAGACGGTTAACGGTGTGCATTCAGGCTGCAACCTGACATCTTCTGAACATGTCCAGAAAGCACAGGTAAAGGGGAATCTGCAGTTTTCGAAAGAACAAACTGCGGCTAGCAGCAAACTTAAGTCAGTGGGTAACAGCAAGAGGTCTGAGCATTCAGGAACGAGTAGGAAGAAATCGCTTTTATATTTATGAAGTTCCTTATCCGAAACGTCAGGTGAAGAAGGGCATTCAGCCTGTGGGTTGCGTATGATGCTCTACTCGGACCTAGAATAGTTCAAGATAGGCGACTGGATATGTTGTGAGAAATGTGAAACGTATCATGAGGCTGGTGTTGCAGCAGGTGTAGCGCATTTCGATCTGGTTGATCCAAGTAGCACCATGTATGATACTATTCACCCCACAATATTTTAAAAGTGATATTTTGCAATAGGCGTACTTTTTTATATTACTGCTAGCAAATTAATCGATCTTTTGCGCCTATTATTGCACCATTTATAGCAGAGTACTAGACTGTATTTTGCCATCAGAGAAAATTTGTTTTTACATGCACTTCCGTTAAGTCTGAAATGATTCAAATAGCCCCATCCTACCCTACTTAAATTGCATTCCTTTTCTTCTTCTTCTCCTCCTTCTTCTCTTCTTCCTGCCATTTCCCAAGCACATGGTATCGGCACTATATGTGGATTAAGTCCTGTTTTACTTCGCGATGCCTTTCTTGGCGCCAAATCTATTTGGAATGGTTTATTCACTATCACGTGTTTCTGTGGTGTTTTGTAGAGTGATATGCTGTATGTACATATAGATGGTTATATGATGAGCAAAATTTCCCAGCGCCCGAACTAGAAGTATTAACGGGATCCGGTTAAAATCCCTAGCCCTGTCAGGAATAGAACCCGGGTCCCACTGAACCGAAGACACTACCCTAACTATTCATTCAAGGAGCTGGACAAATATTCAAATAATTTAAATATAGTTGCTATGTAAGTTACTATTCTTCATGGGGAGTTTAACGTTATCACAGTAAGTGCTGAAATGATGTGATAACATAACACCATCATTCTTCATTGGAAACGTAACATGATCATGAACAGTCTCTTAATTTATTCTACTTGATAGGAGAAGCGGACAGAATATTTCTGATCTTCACCGATTTGTGAATCGACATCGCGTTTATAATAATAATAATAATAATAATAATAATAATAATAATAATAATAATAATACTAGCAACGATATTCAAATGCTTTATGGAAACCTAGACGCCGTAGAAGTAGGTAGTGGGACGTAAAGCAAATACCATTATAAATAAAATCTAGACTTTGGCAAACTATTCATTTCTCCCAGAAAAGGCAGACGTCACTGTTCAGGCATCCTGAGCTGGAGTTTACTTGCGGTAAGGTGGCCAGTTCCACTCCATAGCATTTAGACTACTCATCCAAATGGTGACCACGCCCAATGCTGGTTAACTTTGAAAATCTCATGGAATAGGGTGATCCAATACCGATGAAATTTGGGCCTGGAGTTAGTGTACATTTGTTGTATGCATTCTGTTCTCTACAACATCTCATGGTCTATATTTGTCAGTAAATAAATATACTAGTGTATGTTTTAGATACCTCAACTACCGCAGTAGTTACGAATGATCAAAGTATCTTCTCCTTCTCCATCTACAATGTACAGTAGTCCTTTATTATAACAATGTTGACTCTCTTGAATATACAAGTTCATTTTCAGAATTGTCACAGTTGAGATTAGCCACCTGTAAATTAATTTTAATTAGCCTGTACATCCCGTTACATAGCTTAAATTATTCGCCTTTAAATTCGTTCCCAGGGGCATTTCCCTGAAATATATTGTAATATAGACGCGTAATCCTAAAATCCCTCCTAATATAATTCTCAAGTTATAATTAAATAATTATTGACACCATCCCTCCTAATCCCTCCAGTGATAGGCAATGCGGTAAAACAGATTGTCACTGGATTGAAATTACGAGATCTTATTTACAGCCTGTGCGTGTTCAATTACTTGTCGCTCGGGAGTTAATAGGGAGTGTTTCCGCTGTTTGCTGTAGTGTAGCTGCAGATGGTGGTGTTCACACCGTTTTCCCAAATATCGATTGCGGCAGTCCCAGTCATATAACATGAAGTGATTCGATTAGCGCCATCATATCGTCTCTTTCCTCGATACCCTACATGCTATCTCCACCGCATTACTCAGTGTAATCCTGTAACCTGTTTAGAATGGAAACATTTTGCCATCATTGCACATGGACGTTTTATTTGTCCGCGTTATTGATAAAAATTCAATTTTATTACAATTCAGGGCTATTTCTAGTTACAACTGTACTTTTACCACATCAGATGGAATATACAAATTTTAATTCTGCACGGGAAAACATTCCGGTGGCAGTTTCTGTAATAATTTGAGATCCAGACAAATCATTTTATGGGGATATGGTAGTGACGATAAATAATACACAGTACAGTATTATTCAGACTACACTAGTATTTGTTAGGAGTAAACTAATTACGTCGTCGGTACGCTTTCGATCATGTGGGAACAGCTATTCTCAGCGACTGATTCCCAGGATAGAAACACATGGGGGAGTTTTCTCACACATTACATATCATTCTCAAATAATGCACTTTATAGAAAACGCACTTTAAGGAGAAGTAGATATTGCGATGGGGTTATAATAATTGTCAATGCATATTATGGGTTGTTTCCATCTGTCACTGGAAAGAAATGAGTCAACCAGGCGGGCGGGATTTTCGTACGCCATTCTCTTCAAGTCTTAGACTTGTGAATAAACTGTCGGATGGAAAAAGGTACTTAGCCAGTCTACCAAAATTTTTTTGTTATGTTTACTGAATTGAGCAGTCACCTAACTCACAAGATGTCAAAGGGATGCCTTTCTTAGCGCTCGATCACTGAAGGACGTAACTAATTAGTACCTAATATACAATCGTGAAGGTATTACTGCGGGGCTAAATTTCTGTATCTCGGCGTCTCCGAACACCTTAAAAGTAGCTAGCGGCACGTAATGCCAACACCATCATTATTGCAGTCTATTATGTTCTGTATACTACCCCAAAAGCCTACAGACTACAGGTTTTTAAATGAACAGTACCTGCATGATTAGAACCTTTCGATTGATAGGCCAATTAGATTGTGTGGTGTACATACTTGGGATATATACTGCATTTGTCATAGCTCGTCCTGCTAGATATATAGAATGAAATGGACTTCCGTGGCCATGCTTAGTAATTACCTGATCAGCTGCCACGAACGAGAGAGTCCTGAACTCTGAAGCATCTTACGCCCCAGGTATGCAGAAATCAAGTCACCCTGACACTAATTAACACCAACGTGGCATAGAGGACTATCCTTTCACTGATTTAATTGTACGTTATACCAGGTGTATGCATAAGTCATTTCCGGTTTTACAAAGAGATGGCGCCAGCGAACAGTACGCAGCGTATTCATTTTACACACACGTCACACACAAGATGAGTCCGCCAAACACTAGCGTCTGTATTGTGTCGTAAAGTGGTCATGTCGATGTCTGTACCTGAAAAAGAATATTTGCGGCACACATTGCTTTTCTTATTTAGTCAAAAGTAAAACGGTGTGGAAAGTCATCGTTTGCTGGAAGAAACATATGGTGAACACGCTCCATCGATTAGAACATGGGAGACATGGTTTCGACAATTTAAACGTGG
Source organism: Anabrus simplex (assembly GCF_040414725.1). Lineage (NCBI taxonomy): Eukaryota > Metazoa > Arthropoda > Insecta > Orthoptera > Tettigoniidae > Anabrus > Anabrus simplex. The sequence goes on from NC_090266.1 coordinate 1,092,887,773, forward strand.
TGACTTCAATGTGAAAGACAGTGTGCGCTCTGGATGATGACCCGCATCAAACTCAACAGCAATTGGCTAAGCATTAAGTGTGTCACAAGAAACAATCATCAGAGCAAAGGAGAAGATCAATAAACTAGGTAAATGGGTCCCAATCGATTTGAATGAACGGCAAATGGAAAATCGGAAAGTCACTTGTGAAATGCTGCTTCAGTGCCATGAATGGAAATCATTTCTGTACCGAATTGTGACGGGTGACGAACAATGGATTTAGTTTGAAAACCTGAAGCGGAGAAAATCGTGGCTGTCACCTGGCGAAGGCCAAATCGCTTCCGCTTTGTGCCTGGTGGGACCAGAGTGGCACTGTGTATGATGAACTCTTGAAGCCTGGTGAAGCCGTTAATGCACAACGCTATCGCCAACAAATGATTCATTTAAAACACGTATAATTGAATGGCGACCGGAATGCGCCAGAATTCGTGGCAAAGTTATTTGGTTACACGACAACGCGCCGTCTCACACAGCAAAACCTGTGAAAGACACCTTGAAATCGCTTGGATAGGACATCCTTCCGCACCCCGACATACTGCCCCGACCTGGCGGCATCTGACTATCACCTATTCGCATCTATGGGGCACGCGCTTACAGAGCAGCACTTCAGCAATTTCTAGGAAATTGGAAAATGGTTCGACGAATGGTTTGCCGCAAATAACAAGCAGTTTTTCTGGCATGGCATTCGTAACATACCTGGAAGATGAGCGATGGCTGTAGAAGCTGATGGCCAATATTTTGAATAAACAAACAATAAATTTCCCTTGAAAATTACGTGTTTTGCTTTCCACAAAAACGGTAAAAACGTATCCGTACACCTGGTAAAAAATATTAATGTGCAGCATTTTAAGTGTTCTGAAGTGAAATGTATCAACAGTGAGCAGATCACAATTGTATTAATTTGCGTGCGAGTATACACGTCTACACTGAGCAGAATAATTTAAGGTTCTCTCTAACTCACCCCGGTCCCGTGTGTCAGCCTCCCACCCGGAGGCCCCGGTTTCGATTCTCGGCAAAGTCACGGATTTCTACCAAGACCTGAGAGTTTGTTCGAAGTCCACTTACAAGGAGATGCCAGAACCTGCGTCCAACCTCTTTCAACTTGCTTCGATATACCTGTCGGGGGACAGTCAACAGAAACTCGTTTGGAAGGTTTTAGGTCAATACGCTTTCGTTTTCGAAAAAAATGAGGTCAAATGCCATGACCCAGTATCCGCTTCGGACCAAGTGGAGGTGATAGAACACTGAATGGCGAACAAATTTTACTTAAACATGTCAGGTCCGCAACCTAATAATTTCCGAAAATTTGATGAATCCCCGATTCCAATGCAAAGCATATATACTTGGAGAGTTACACTACTGCCAACCGGAGCGGTAGCCGGTTGTTTACAGTACTTGTCTATGAACCTCGACGACGTGAGGTCGAGCCTCGTCGCAGCTACATCTTTGCACTATATATTGAACCCGAGTGACTTAGGCCCATAATCAATCATGATTTGATCGGTAAAATAATATGAGACATTTATTGAAATACAGAGGAGTGTATTTGAAAATATTTCGTTTATGTAATGTTGAAATCAGAGCGAAGGAAGGACGACAGACTGGAGCCTGACGGATTAGCTCAACACGACAACTTTTAGCTACTTCACAGCAGGGAATATCATTAGTTGGCGTACAAGTAAATACAGAGTCCACAAATAAGTCTTGGTCAGAAAGAGGAAGGGGGGAGAGTCATACAAAGAAAACTCACCACATGAGTAAGACCTTGGGATATTTTTGGTAGGACGGAAATTCCATGACCTCATGGAAAATGACAGCGGCTGAGTGTACGTTCGCTAGCCTAAGTTCGAGCAGGTGGAGATTTAAATCACGTGACCGCTTGCCGGCCAATAGTAAAAATTTGATGGGAGACTCAGTGATACCATCTTAAGGAATGATGGATGAGATATTTTCGTAACTACAAAAGTAATCAGTAATAAATTAATATGAGTACGCGGATGGATGTAATGAATTTATTAGATGTCACGCATGGAAAAATAATCAATACTTATTGGCAAATTAAATAAATTGAAGGCTGGATTTCTTGGAAACCGGACAGCTTGAATCTCATTGGCTGAAAGGAGACCACGTTGTCAGGGACGCTTACGAAGGCGCGAAATGTGAGGAGCGAAATCCATCCATATCTCCTAAATCTGTGATCACCTGGAGTTCATATTTTATCCAGCAGATATGCTAGCGGAGTGGATTAATTTGATGTAAATTTTAACTTCCAATTCGGAGTGCAAGTACCGATATTAAAAATCCACCCCCTCCCTAAGGGGCATGACGTCAACAAATCCGCGGGAAAAAGGCTTCATCCATATATACGGAGCTGAATTGACGGTCGCCAGCCACTTGTCTTGAATCGTTGGAGCTGAATTGACGGTCGCCAGCACACGTGAATTGAATATCGGGAGCTGAACTGTTGGTCGCCGGTAACTTAGAATTCTACGGACGTACAGTCATTTAATGGCGCGAGCATCCGCCAGTGTTTGTAAAGTGTGATCGCGCTCAAGCAACATGTTAAATCTGGAAATAGTTAACGTAGGATAGTGTTTGTTATTTATGAATAATCAGTGACGTAAAGTAATTACCCTGCAAGAGAGTAGTATAAAATATATCACCATAAGTACGTACATAATAGACTGTGTGACGAACAGTACTTTAAGGAAGTAGTAGCCTGTACTTAGCTATACCGAACCGATGTAATGAACACGTCAAGAATGCCGTATAAATCGGGCGTATCGCGACGGGCGAAATAGTTGACACCTCGTCGTACGTGTCCAGGTCCATTGTGCGGTAGGTGGACGAAGATTAGTGTAAATATATTAAATTCTTGGGTCTAGGATAGAAATTTGTTGTATCCAAATTAAAGTATACAGTGTTAACGTAGTAAATGGTGAAGGTTTGTGGTAATCAAGATATGAGTGTAAAATAATAATGTGCCAGGAAATCTTTTGTGAAACTACGCCATCAAGGATGGAGGAGTAAAACGCAGAGAGGGGCTGGATGAAGCCTCTTGTCTGCAAAGCTGCAATGGAATACCGATAACTAAGATGAGTACTAAACTGTAAAATATATTTGGGAAATGTTATCGTGATGGGAAAAATGGGAATAATTTGGTCATACTTGGTTACCTTCTGTAACAAGATGGGTCGCTTAACGACCCCATCCTAAATTTGTAGCACGGACAGTAGTAAATCATAATAATGTAAATAATCGGGTCTTTTATGTATTCAATTTGTTGGAGATGTAAATTTGTATATATAGTGTAGTACGTTAAGTCATGCATGCATTCATATTTCTTTGTAGTCGATAATTTTCTTTACATTTGATTTTGATTATGCTAGTTAAATAAGACCCGATATGTGCTTTTATGTTTTGTCATTTTAACGAGCCATTTAATGACATGGAAGGAAAATCCAGCTTCGCCATACCAAGTGTGTTTTGTTGAAATTAATATGGTCATATTTTCAAAGTGAAGTTGTTAAATTTGTGAGATGCGATTAATATAATATTTCCAAGTAAATCATATCTGGAGTGTTTAGTGCCAGAATAAATCGACTTTGCGAGAGGGGTTATGCGTTAAACATATTACGAGTGGACTACCGAGTTACAGGCGAAATTATTATTTTTTAAATATTAATAATAATAATAAATAAATAATATAACTATTTTTTTTGTGAAGATATTTTTTTAATACGATTCGGGGATAATAATAATTTATGTGATCAAGTGTTGAGTTTATTGGGAATCATTTAATGACGGGAGGTCGTTTTAATTTGGAATTAAAGTGCGTGGTAACTTAATTTGATCGATTAATAATATTGAAATGTAGATCGGTGTTAATAATCCGTACATGTTAATGAACGTGTGGTTTAAATTACGGGCCAATATTTTTTTTTACGTATAAATGTCGCGGTTTGAAGTTGCGATTTATTAGCCGGAACATGTAGTGCTAATATTACGAGACCATGATTGTCAAAATTTGGTAAATATAATTTCAAGATGTTACGATTATTTGTGGAAAATGAACTAAGGCATAGATCCAAATGAGATAGAATATGTGAAAGAATCTGCAGTCAGATAATAAAAGGTCGTACAATGTCAGAAATGAATAAATAAGTCAGTTGATAATTCTGTGAGAAATAAATGAATCGAGGAATATTGAGATAGAGAGGAAAATAAATTCCGTACGAGAGACACTTAGGATATTGATATGAGTGTAGAATGTACGGGCAGTGTCACAGAGAAATACTGAGTTACGCAGCGGGTAGCATTCGAACCCGTGACAGCATGTACGAAATAAATAGACTGCACAGCTATTCGTTGAGATACAACGGATCTAAGGATAATGAGAGTTCAGATTTCACATAAATGGTCGTATATTGTATTCATTGTAATAACGAGCGAGGACAATCATGATGTCGTGATAATAATAATAATAAATATTGCAGATAAAGGATTGGACCGCCTTAATTAAATGAGCGTTGATAACGATGTTAAACGGGAATATAAATGATAATATGCAACCGATAATAATAATAATAATAATGTAAGGACGATGTTAAATCATCGCGGTCAGTTTAATAATAATTGTCATAATAATAACTGTAATGATGTCGTTGGTTGATCAGTGAATATTATAATTGCGACCGATATCTTAATCTATATTTGGCGGAAGTGACCGGTCCATTAATAATAATAACCTTTTTAAGTGACGTGAATAATAATAATATCTTGAGTCACCTATTAATTAATAATAATAACCACGAGAGGGATATAATAATAATAATAACAGTAATAACCATTTGTGTTTGCATCCCGCATAATAATGATGATATTAATCAAACGTGACAGTGCCAGGAACCGTTGAGTAATAATAATAATAATAATAATAATAATAATAATAATAATAATAATAATAATAATAATAATAATAATTTCGAGGATGATAATTTCGTGGATTAAATTATTTGGTGACAACATCCCTCTATTAGTGTTTGAATAATGAGAATGATAATATTAGAGTCATTTGGTACCTCTTTATTGTACGGTCTCCGTATGGGACGATGTTACATACTTGCGTGTTTGTTTACTTCGCTCGCGATGCGAGGGGGGTCACTGGCCACGGTATTTCCCACCGCTTCTCGTTATCTCATCTGTGTCAGTAGTCTACTGAGGCTAACTGGAAACAATTCAGATCACATGTAAATAAAATGTAAATGCTAATTCATTGGTATGGTATCAGCTGGATATCGTGAGATAGGGACTGTCCGTGGAATCCAGTTTTCGCACTTCACGAGAAACATTACCCAGTCCGAGTACCGGTCTCGGAAAAATGTATATAGCCGGAGTACATCATCTTAGTTAAATCGGGAAGCCGACCGTAACATGGGTTATGCTCGGGCTCCCGATAGAAGGAAGCTATATCCTTGAGTAACGGTTCGATTCAAATGGAATCGATCCGTAAATTATACCTCCAAAATGTCATTTTATTTCAGAAGCAACGCAGCAAGATATTGATACCACTTGCGGTATGGCAAGTGATTTATATATGTAACATGTGTGTAAATTCAAATATTGTTGCCACGTGTATCAAAATTTTATACGTCAAATGGCGTAATAAACCGCTCCTTCTGGCAAATTATTTCAAAGGAAACCACTCTCATAATCTTTTTATTGTAGTTAGATGATGCCCTTTTTAAAGTAACAGTCACTTCCTAGTCCTATCATGGAGTCCTTAAATTCAAGTTATAATCGAGCCTTCCCCCTTTTAATTTTAAGTTGCTCCGTTCATCCCCGTGTTCTATTATGCCGTTATATTTATATTTAATGATTTAGATAATGAACCGACACCCCTGAGATAAATGCTAGTCTGGGACTCGGGAGGTGGACGGGTGCAAAATGGCGCCCAACGTGGGGCTTTAAGAACGGCAAAGTGTTGCTTTAAGAACGGCAGAGAGGCCAATTTTATTGCTAATCAATTGTAAAATTTTTATATTTTTATATTTTTTTTTCCAAATTTTATATTTTAAATTTTTGATTTTTATTAATTGATGACCGCATCACGGTCAAGTGTGTGTTCACTTGTAACGTAATATCATGCTAGAATAAGGTTAGTTTCGAACGGAGCTAGATTTGACTAGTTATTAATATAATCCACTGCTAATCTCTTCAAGTTTGGCAATGATTCAAAATTCAATAAGCTCGAAGATTTGATGTTTCTCTTTTCCCATATGAAATTTAATATTATTTTGGTAATTCAGGACTCCATTTAAATGTCATTGGACATGAGATGAATATTATAAACAGCTGTTTAGGAAGGCTTGAAATGGTAAAAATATTACTGAGCACCAGTTCAAGTTATTAGTTAAAAAGAGGTTGAGATGGTATAAATTAAAATTAACGTATTTCAGGGCAGGAGATTTCCAACTTCATCGTTTTTTTTATGTTGTTGTTGTTGTTATATTGGAGCGGTTTATTGTGAAATCTTAGGCGCAAGCCAGCATTCAAGTTGAATGACCTGCAAATGTAAACAAGTATTAGAGTCAAAATTTTTTTTGTTAAATGAAAGTTAGTGTAGGGGTATAATGTCATAGGATAGGGCCTAGACCCAATAGCGTATTCCTTCGTGTGCAGCCAGGTGAGAGGCCGATCGGCCCTTTTGCTTTCTCAAGAAAAGTTATAATGTCTGACGACGGTGGGGAGCGATCCCAGGACATAGTGGTAGAAGGACAGGGAAAGGTGGTCGATAGCACGTTAGTGGACTTAATACGAAATTTAACTTTGAAGATGGATCAATTACAGACTAATAGTGTTTCGGTAGAAAACAAAATAGATCAAGTACAGGCTAACAGTGTTTCAGATAAACAGGAAATTATTCATAAGATAGATCAAGTACAGGCCGCGAGTGTTTCACTAGAGAATAAGATAGACCAAGTACAGGCTGCTTGTGAAGTAAATAAATCGGAACTCAAGGCACAGATAGATGCAGTTCAGGCCGCGAGCGTAGCGATGGGACAGGAACTTAGGGACAAATTAACTCAAGTCCAGGAAGCATGTCACTTCGCGAAAGACGAATTAAAAGTGCACATGGATGCGTACATTACCATCGTTAATGAAAAGGTTGACCGCGTTAGAGATGAGGCTCAAATGGAACGCGCAGAAATTAAGGAAAAATTGAACGCTAGTGTCAAGGAACTCGCCGCTCTACGAGTAACTGACAGAAAAGACATAGAATCACACATAGAGGAAATTCGGGATGAATGTAGGAAGGAGAATGACATCGTCCGGGGACAAGTAGAAGAAAAATGCGCGCAGATAGCTGGCACCTTGGACAAGCATGACAAGGGCATGAACGAGTTACGTGGGGAAGCCGCACGTACACTTGTGATCGTAGCAGGACTGAAAAACAAAGTCGAAGAACTAACTATAAATTTAGAAGGCCGTAGCCAGAGAATAACCAAGTGCGAAGATGCAAACCTAGCGTTATTCCAGCGGACGGAAGATTTAATTGAACAGGGCCAATCATTCGCCGACACGGAAGTTCGCCTATTAGAACAATGCAAGGCGTATAATGGGCAAAATTCCGGCACAAAAGAAATAGCCAGTTGTAATCCCGACGGAATGGATGACATCCGAAAAGACTTGGAGATGTTGAAGGCTAGGTTGGAACCATCAGCGTCTAGCCAAGATTTTAACCTCCAATATCGCGAATACGAACCCCATGATAACCAGGGGATTCATAAGAAAGGAGGCCTATCCCATGCTGATACACACGGTTTCAAGTTTGAAAACAGAGATGGGTCGTCTACGTCATCAAATGCTATCCCGACATCGGTGGTACACGTCATTAAGATGTCTGATGACAAGCCACCAAAGTTCGATGCCCGTGGGCATGTCACCCCGAAAGGTTTCATCCGGGAAATCGCCGGTTATATAAATGAGAATAAGATACCAGTAGAGCGACAACTGCGAACGGTCGAGAAATTCCTAGACGGAGCACCAGCTGTATGGTTCAGGGCTTTCTTGTATACCTTTGAAGATTTTGAAGGATTTCGGCGGGCTTTTCTCCAAAAGTTCTGGAGTATTCAGGAACAGCAGGAGTTAAGGCTGGAAGTATACTCCAGACGATATTCAACATCTTCACCCACGAAATTCTCTGATTACTTTGTGGCACAATTTCACAAGCTACGGGAGCTTGATAATCCAATGAGCGAAACAGAATTGATTAGCGCCATTGGAAAGCAATTGCCATTCGAGGTCCAACGAATGATGATAGCGTCAAATGTCCAGACAGCTGTCGATGCGGAGGCTTTATTACGTCAATTAGACCTCACAACGCATCATTCGAACCCAAGACAAATTAGGAGCAGGGACCAACAGGTGAATAATATCGAACGGACAATCGAACCGAAGACCACTAGTACGAAGAACCAGGGAACTAGTACGGATCCGGAACCTCGTCAAGCATATAATACGGAGTGGAAGCCGCGACAATGGACGAGACCAAGGAATTTTGCGGAAGGCAACCGGCAAACCAACCAAGGGAACTTTCGAGCTGACAGGGGATACCGTGGATTCCAGAGAAGTAATTATAGGCCGTATCCAGCTAGGAATCAAGGGAACCCGAGATATTACCAGGGAGGATCTCGTCAGGAGAAGGATGACAGATACCAAGAGTCTAGGCGGTATATAGAAGAGCTGAACAAGAGAAAATGGAAGGAGGCGATCCATGATCGGGGCCGTGATGAGGAAGCGACAGGAGCGGAGAGCTTGCAGTTCCAAAGAGCAAGGAAAGGGGGCAGCGACCTGAACCCGAATGCACCGACGTTCGAATCTGAAGAACGGCTCGGGGCGAAAAAAAAAACGCCGAATTTTAACTGAAGAATGGATCATCGCAGAGGTCGATACATGGGTTGTGACCTCTGACGAATTAATTGACGATCCCGAAATCCAAATTTCCAAGGAAATTAAGAGACTACCAGTGATATACACTAGGATCAACCACGTGAGGGTTCGATCACTCATTGATACAGGCGCCAGCGTATCAGTAGTATCCCAAGTTCTGGTAAATGAACTACAATCCAAAGTAAACATCCCGATTATCCCAGTTTCAAATTTGAAGATTCGTGGAATTATCCCGGATAAATCCGTCATATGTAAGAACCAGGCATTATTGGACATCGAAATTGGAAATTCAAAATTTGCTCATACATTTATTATCATGAATAAAATCAACTATAACTTGATCCTAGGGGCCGATTTTATGACCGAATACCAGGCTGTGATCGATATGGGGGATAACTCTGTCAGATTTAAGCACAGGGAAGGTATTGAGGATACAACCATGAACCCTCAGTCGGAGATAGGAGAACATGAAGAAATTTGGAACACCGAAGTCGTGAATCCGCTTAGGACGGACGAAAGTGTCATGAGTGAGACGGATGATCATGTGACCTCTGATGATTATAAACTGTTTGCGGCAGAATTGCAGGAAGGTGAAATCAACTGTGGGAAGGTTATAGCAGATAAAGTTAATGCAGCTGTAATAGGTCCCGAGGGGAAGGAAGATTTATTCAAAATTTTAACAAAGCATAGCGACACGTTTGGCTCAAAACCTGGAAAAATTGAAAATTTTGAATACGAATTAAACGTGAATGATTGGTCCCCGTATAAGAAGAAATTATATCCAATTGCCGAGAAATTCTATCCCCAAGTCCGCGAAGCTATTAGAGAAATGGAAGCAAGTGGATTGATATCGAAGTCACCGACGCCATTTTTGAATCCTTTAGTGATAGTAAGGAAACCGGACGGATCAGTGCGCATTTGCCTTGATGCACGTGCTATCAACGAGAGATTAGTCCCAGAGTATGAGCAGGCCCCGCCTATTAAAGAGATCCTGAAGAGATTTAAAGATATGGAATATTTTACCACTTTTGACCTGACGTCATCGTTTCATCATATACTGTTGGAAGCTAAATCTAAGTTGTTGACGGGATTCTTATTCGATCAACAGACTTATGTCTTTAATCGTCTCCCGTTTGGTATTAAGAATGCGGGTTCGGTTCTCATTCGAGCTCTTGACCGCAATCTAAGTCCAAAGGTCAAAGAGGCGACTATCATGTATGTGGATGATATCTTGGTAGCTACAAGAACACTGTCGGAGCACTTGGAAAATATTAATGAAGTCCTCACCGATTTAGGAAGGCATAACTTCAAGGTCAACCTATCGAAATCACATTTTTGTCAGAAGGAGGTGTTATTTTTGGGTCACCTTGTGGATGGAGACGGTGTGCGACCAAACCCAGTCAAAATTGAGGCCATTAGGATGTTTCCTAAGCCTACTAAAGTAAAACATGTTCGGCAGTTCCTTGGAATGTGTCAGTTCTTCGCTGATCATTGCCCTGATTACACAACCGTAGTAGCACCATTGCAGGACCTGCTTAAGAAAAATAATCGATGGAAGTGGGACCATACTTGTGATGAGGCGTTCGCCCAGACCAAGCAACGATTACTGCATAATGTTAAGCTCGGATACCCGGATTTCAGCCTCAAATTCATAATTCAAACAGATGCCTCAACCATAGGTATAGGAGCCGTGTTACTGCAGGAAAACCCCGATGATCCAAGCATAAAGACATATATTGCCTTCATGAGCCGGAAATTGCGGAAGCATGAGATAAAGTATACTATCACGGAATTGGAAATGCTGTCTATCGTGAGCGCTTTGCAATATTGGAAGAAGATCGTGTATGGTTTTCAGATTGTTATTCGTACCGATCACAAAGCGCTGACGTTCATTATGAAAACCAATATGGCAAGCGAGAGGGTTAGCCGTTGGGCATTATTTATCCAGCAATTTGATCTAACAGTCGAACATTGCCCCGGGAAACTCAATATTTTGGCAGACACATTGAGTCGACATCCAAACCCGGAGGAAGTCGTAATCCACCAAATTGAGTTGATAGAAGAGGATCAGGAGGTCTTAAGGAATCTGAAGGACATCGGAGCGATACAGAAGAGAGATGGGTTCACTAACTTGATGATAGAATTTTTTTAACAAAACATTGCAACCAGACAATCCACAGTATGACAGAGCTAGTAAATTATCAGCGAGCTACCATTATTTGAATGGGGTTCTTCATAAGTTTTTGGATGAGGAACACACGAAACTTCGCATAGTCATACCATCTGAAATGCAAGTACCGGTAGTCAACCATGTACACCGGGTCATTGGACACGGAGGTATAGGGAAGGTTTTGGCAACTATCCAAGAGACATTCGTGTGGGCCAAGATGAACCAAACAGTCCGAAATGTACTACGATCATGTGACGTCTGCCAAAGGATTAAACCTAATCCGTACTTACTTAAGCAATCTCCGCGCCCACTGTTACCTACTGAACCCCGCGAGATATTCGCAATGGACCTGTACGGACCACTCCCCAAGGCCCGTAGGGGAAATCAATTCATCCTTGTTAGTTTAGATGTATTCTCTAAATTGGTAGCCTTGTATCCGCTACAAAAGGCAAATTCTAAAACTGTACTACGAGGAATTACTTCACATATCATTCCACAGATGGGGAAGCCTAAGAAGATCCTTACTGATCATGGTAGTCAGTTCACATCTGCTGCGTTTGCAAATCAATTACGACAACTGGATATTCAGCATGTACTTAGTTCGATTCGCCATCCCGAATCGAATCCATCAGAGAGGATTATGCGAGAGATTGCAAAATTTTGCAGGATCTATTGTTCCGAGGCACATTGGCGGTGGATTGACGTGGTGCCCATTATAACTAAATGTATTAACACCACGATCCACGAAGCAACAGGCCAGATACCGGAAGTGGTTCACTTTAACAGATATCCGGCCAGGCCATGGCATAATGCAGTAGCATGTCCTGCAGATCCACGCGTATCCAGCGAAATTTGTATCAGAAAGACACGGGAACATTTGGAGGCACAAGCAGAACGACGATTGAGAAGGTTGAGAAATAAACGATTCCACCGTCCGTTGAGGGTTGGCGAGCTCGTTCTAGTGAAGAAGCCTAGTGTATCTAACCCAGAGCAGAAGGTGTACCACAAGTTTTGTAAATTGTTCGTGGGACCTTTCAAGATTATCCAAACTTATGACAACAATGCTTACAAAGTTCAGAGCTTGGATGGAAGTTCAGAGAACATCTATAACGCTGCAAATTTAAAGCTTTACCACACGCCAGCAGACCACAGGGAAGCAGAGGATGAACGAGAGGAAGCAGATGACGAGCCGGAAGAAGATGATGTCGAAGAAGAGGATGAAGAAGATGACGGAAGGGAAGAAGAAGTCCAAGTAATCCATACACCAATTGAAGCAAGGCCATGTCCAGAGTGTGGAGAGATAGACAGAGACGTGCAGGAATTTGTCAATGCGATCCATGATATCGAAAGACAGAACGAGGAGTTAAGGGTCAGGAACCAGATGTTGAGAGACGAAATCAATAGCCGTCGCAGAACAGAGGATCCAATGTCAAATCATGATAGTGATGATATGGACACATCATAAAAAAAAAAAAATCCCATGATGCTCACTAGATTTTTTTTACCTGGGCAAGAGGAAGATGAACCCGAGTGACTTAGGCCCATAATCAATCATGATTTGATCGGTAAAATAATATGAGACATTTATTGAAATACAGAGGAGTGTATTTGAAAATATTTCGTTTATGTAATGTTGAAATCAGAGCGAAGGAAGGACGACAGACTGGAGCCTGACGGATTAGCTCAACACGACAACTTTTAGCTACTTCACAGCAGGGAATATCATTAGTTGGCGTACAAGTAAATACAGAGTCCACAAATAAGTCTTGGTCAGAAAGAGGAAGGGGGGAGAGTCATACAAAGAAAACTCACCACATGAGTAAGACCTTGGGATATTTTTGGTAGGACGGAAATTCCATGACCTCATGGAAAATGACAGCGGCTGAGTGTACGTTCGCTAGCCTAAGTTCGAGCAGGTGGAGATTTAAATCACGTGACCGCTTGCCGGCCAATAGTAAAAATTTGATGGGAGACTCAGTGATACCATCTTAAGGAATGATGGATGAGATATTTTCGTAACTACAAAAGTAATCAGTAATAAATTAATATGAGTACGCGGATGGATGTAATGAATTTATTAGATGTCACGCATGGAAAAATAATCAATACTTATTGGCAAATTAAATAAATTGAAGGCTGGATTTCTTGGAAACCGGACAGCTTGAATCTCATTGGCTGAAAGGAGACCACGTTGTCAGGGACGCTTACGAAGGCGCGAAATGTGAGGAGCGAAATCCATCCATATCTCCTAAATCTGTGATCACCTGGAGTTCATATTTTATCCAGCAGATATGCTAGCGGAGTGGATTAATTTGATGTAAATTTTAACTTCCAATTCGGAGTGCAAGTACCGATATTAAAAATCCACCCCCTCCCTAAGGGGCATGACGTCAACAAATCCGCGGGAAAAAGGCTTCATCCATATATACGGAGCTGAATTGACGGTCGCCAGCCACTTGTCTTGAATCGTTGGAGCTGAATTGACGGTCGCCAGCACACGTGAATTGAATATCGGGAGCTGAACTGTTGGTCGCCGGTAACTTAGAATTCTACGGACGTACAGTCATTTAATGGCGCGAGCATCCGCCAGTGTTTGTAAAGTGTGATCGCGCTCAAGCAACATGTTAAATCTGGAAATAGTTAACGTAGGATAGTGTTTGTTATTTATGAATAATCAGTGACGTAAAGTAATTACCCTGCAAGAGAGTAGTATAAAATATATCACCATAAGTACGTACATAATAGACTGTGTGACGAACAGTACTTTAAGGAAGTAGTAGCCTGTACTTAGCTATACCGAACCGATGTAATGAACACGTCAAGAATGCCGTATAAATCGGGCGTATCGCGACGGGCGAAATAGTTGACACCTCGTCGTACGTGTCCAGGTCCATTGTGCGGTAGGTGGACGAAGATTAAATAGTGTAAATATATTAAATTCTTGGGTCTAGGATAGAAATTTGTTGTATCCAAATTAAAGTATACAGTGTTAACGTAGTAAATGGTGAAGGTTTGTGGTAATCAAGATATGAGTGTAAAATAATAATGTGCCAGGAAATCTTTTGTGAAACTACGCCATCAAGGATGGAGGAGTAAAACGCAGAGAGGGGCTGGATGAAGCCTCTCGTGTGCAAAGCTGCAATGGAATACCGATAACTAAGATGAGTACTAAACTGTAAAATATATTTGGGAAATGTTATCGTGATGGGAAAAATGGGAATAATTTGGTCATACTTGGTTACCTTCTGTAACAAGATGGGTCGCTTAACGACCCCATCCTAAATTTGTAGCACGGACAGTAGTAAATCATAATAATGTAAATAATCGGGTCTTTTATGTATTCAATTTGTTGGAGATGTAAATTTGTATATATAGTGTAGTACGTTAAGTCATGCATGCATTCATATTTCTTTGTAGTCGATAATTTTCTTTACATTTGATTTTGATTATGCTAGTTAAATAAGACCCGATATGTGCTTTTATGTTTTGTCATTTTAACGAGCCATTTAATGACATGGAAGGAAAATCCAGCTTCGCCATACCAAGTGTGTTTTGTTGAAATTAATATGGTCATATTTTCAAAGTGAAGTTGTTAAATTTGTGAGATGCGATTAATATAATATTTCCAAGTAAATCATATCTGGAGTGTTTAGTGCCAGAATAAATCGACTTTGCGAGAGGGGTTATGCGTTAAACATATTACGAGTGGACTACCGAGTTACAGGCGAAATTATTATTTTTTTTAAATATTAATAATAATAATAAATAAATAATATAACTATTTTTTTGTGAAGATATTTTTTTAATACGATTCGGGGATAATAATAATTTATGTGATCAAGTGTTGAGTTTATTGGGAATCATTTAATGACGGGAGGTCGTTTTAATTTGGAATTAAAGTGCGTGGTAACTTAATTTGATCGATTAATAATATTGAAATGTAGATCGGTGTTAATAATCCGTACATGTTAATGAACGTGTGGTTTAAATTACGGGCCAATATTTTTTTTTACGTATAAATGTCGCGGTTTGAAGTTGCGATTTATTAGCCGGAACATGTAGTGCTAATATTACGAGACCATGATTGTCAAAATTTGGTAAATATAATTTCAAGATGTTACGATTATTTGTGGAAAATGAACTAAGGCATAGATCCAAATGAGATAGAATATGTGAAAGAATCTGCAGTCAGATAATAAAAGGTCGTACAATGTCAGAAATGAATAAATAAGTCAGTTGATAATTCTGTGAGAAATAAATGAATCGAGGAATATTGAGATAGAGAGGAAAATAAATTCCGTACGAGAGACACTTAGGATATTGATATGAGTGTAGAATGTACGGGCAGTGTCACAGAGAAATACTGAGTTACGCAGCGGGTAGCATTCGAACCCGTGACAGCATGTACGAAATAAATAGACTGCACAGCTATTCGTTGAGATACAACGGATCTAAGGATAATGAGAGTTCAGATTTCACATAAATGGTCGTATATTGTATTCATTGTAATAACGAGCGAGGACAATCATGATGTCGTGATAATAATAATAATAAATATTGCAGATAAAGGATTGGACCGCCTTAATTAAATGAGCGTTGATAACGATGTTAAACGGGAATATAAATGATAATATGCAACCGATAATAATAATAATAATAATGTAAGGACGATGTTAAATCATCGCGGTCAGTTTAATAATAATTGTCATAATAATAACTGTAATGATGTCGTTGGTTGATCAGTGAATATTATAATTGCGACCGATATCTTAATCTATATTTGGCGGAAGTGACCGGTCCATTAATAATAATAACCTTTTTAAGTGACGTGAATAATAATAATATCTTGAGTCACCTATTAATTAATAATAATAACCACGAGAGGGATATAATAATAATAATAACAGTAATAACCATTTGTGTTTGCATCCCGCATAATAATGATGATATTAATCAAACGTGACAGTGCCAGGAACCGTTGAGTAATAATAATAATAATAATAATAATAATAATAATAATAATAATAATAATAATAATAATAATAATAATTTCGAGGATGATAATTTCGTGGATTAAATTATTTGGTGACAACATCCCTCTATTAGTGTTTGAATAATGAGAATGATAATATTAGAGTCATTTGGTACCTCTTTATTGTACGGTCTCCGTATGGGACGATGTTACATACTTGCGTGTTTGTTTACTTCGCTCGCGATGCGAGGGGGGTCACTGGCCACGGTATTTCCCACCGCTTCTCGTTATCTCATCTGTGTCAGTAGTCTACTGAGGCTAACTGGAAACAATTCAGATCACATGTAAATAAAATGTAAATGCTAATTCATTGGTATGGTATCAGCTGGATATCGTGAGATAGGGACTGTCCGTGGAATCCAGTTTTCGCACTTCACGAGAAACATTACCCAGTCCGAGTACCGGTCTCGGAAAAATGTATATAGCCGGAGTACATCATCTTAGTTAAATCGGGAAGCCGACCGTAACATGGGTTATGCTCGGGCTCCCGATAGAAGGAAGCTATATCCTTGAGTAACGGTTCGATTCAAATGGAATCGATCCGTAAATTATACCTCCAAAATGTCATTTTATTTCAGAAGCAACGCAGCAAGATATTGATACCACTTGCGGTATGGCAAGTGATTTATATATGTAACATGTGTGTAAATTCAAATATTGTTGCCACGTGTATCAAAATTTTATACGTCAAATGGCGTAATAAACCGCTCCTTCTGGCAAATTATTTCAAAGGAAACCACTCTCATAATCTTTTTATTGTAGTTAGATGATGCCCTTTTTAAAGTAACAGTCACTTCCTAGTCCTATCATGGAGTCCTTAAATTCAAGTTATAATCGAGCCTTCCCCCTTTTAATTTTAAGTTGCTCCGTTCATCCCCGTGTTCTATTATGCCGTTATATTTATATTTAATGATTTAGATAATGAACCGACACCCCTGAGATAAATGCTAGTCTGGGACTCAGGAGGTGGACGGGTGCAATATGCAGGGTTATTCACCTAAGATGTTATACGGAAATAACGTCTAGACCAGAGCCTCTCAAACGCCCAAAATCTCACGCGTGCAAATTGAGGCGCAGAGTTGCTGTGGACTGTGCATCGGTCCCATTCGGCTCGGTTCGGAACAACGCTTCCTCTCTGGGCTACTCGGCTAAGCTCGGCTCATCTCGGCTCGGATTTGGAGTGCTACGGAGCAAGTGAGTAAGAGGGAGAGAGGCGGAGCGAGCGATACAGGCGTGGGGAAAGGGAGAGACAGCGCTATTGCTCCAAATCGAGGAGTGGGGTCTGCACTCCGGTCAACCAAGCGAAGTGCACAGTGCATGCACCAGGTGCATGCACTCTGAGAGGCTCTGGTCTAGACCATTAAATATATCGGTATTCTGTTTTCATATTCGTAAATGATAACCAGGGGCTAGTAAAATAATGTGCTATTTATTCTCATGGGGTGATTAATTATCGAGGTATTGATACTAACTCCATGTTTTTAAATATAACGGCACGAATAAACACAGCTGGCCTACAAGTTCAACTGCGTACAAGTTCAAAAATATAAGTATTTTCCAAATCGGACAGTTACACAGCCATAGCTGTAACGCGTTCTATTATAACACTTATGTGTACAATCGTGCTGCCTAGCAGACAAACTAAACTGCAATAAAACAGCGCTCAGTCTTCATTGACTTAACCCGGGACACATTGCTAATAAAACAAGCCGTATAAGGAAAGGACATCTCTGGTGTAGTGGTTGGTGTAATTAGTATTACTAAATAACGATTTTATAAGTTTACGCAACGTAAGCCCTATTCCACATATATACGCATGATTCAAGTGATTTGAAAGAATCTGTGGATGTTCATGTAGAACGAAACATATCATTCGTTGTACAATATTGTGTATTTTTACAGGTATATTTATAACGTTATAATTTATATTGAAATTTTTGTGTGTTTGATAGACTGGAAAGATTTTATGTTACATTATGTAAATTAAAAACATGTCTCTGCTGTTTGGACTCCACGTAAAAGTCACTTGATTGCGATCACGATATCAGCAGTCACATATTACTAGAATCTCCTTTCCGTTCTCCGTTTCATCAGTCGGAAATTAAGTAGATCATTTGTTGAGTAGCTTCAGATTGTTCTACATGCAATTGCCACGAATTACTCCAATACTCGACTTCAGACTATAGGGAGCCCAAGAGGGATTCAAATTCATGTAAATTTGGAACAGACCAAGTTAAAGAGAGAGAAAATTAAAATTTACTTAGATTGTCTACTTTCGAGCTCACTAGTTGTGATCATCCTTAGTTTGAAACACGTATTACCTTGCGTTGCTCTTAATAAAATTAGAATTACCGTGAATTAATATAATATATTTCAGATTCATTGTAAATGTTCTATATTAAAAACCGATGATGAAGTGCAGTGATTTCCTTTTGAAGTCATCACTTTACTATTTATTAATGGATGATGCGTAATGAAATCAAAGTTGATTTCGCTTAACATTACGGCGTAGTGCCAACCTCGTATTCGTGAAATTAGTAAAATGACTTACTTCTCTCGTTTGTGCATGATGGTGACCATGAGTCAAGCGCACAAAGGGTCCATTAGTTCGGTATCACTAAGACGATTACTACTGTGCATAACACGTACTCCTCATACAAGGAAAGCTTTATGATTTACGTCGATAGAGACCTTCAACACAAAAATGAAACTAATAATGCTTAATATTGCATTAGAGGCTATTTATTAAATTGTCATTGATATTAATTCGCTTAGGGGCTATTTCGTACTGTTCGTTACACATGTGCACTTATATTCAACATAGTAATCTGGGACATTTTGATTTCTAACTGATGTATGAATAAAACTCCTTATAATATTCGGAAAACGACCATGCAATAGAGGAATAATCTCATTGTACGAGTTTGAAAATTACCTTCAAATCCAGAAGTAGGAAAAATAACATAAATGACCATATATTTAATTTTGAAGATGGGATGTTTGGGAAATCATTAGAGTGAAATTTCACAAGGAAAATTCATGTAAATTTGAAACAGACCAAGCTAAAGAGAGAGAGAATTAATTACGAATATAAACACCTATTAAAAATCTGATGATAATCGGCGCAATGGGGATGAGTTGAGCAAACTAGATAAGCTAAGATAACAGAAGAACATGATCTCTTGAATTCAAGTATTCTTTTAAGTGATGTGCATTAAGTCATGACTGAAACTTCCAAAATAGTACTTAATTGCAAATTATGGAATTTGTATTACAATCAAAGCAAAACGATTTGTGTATAGGCAATTACAGTTCCTGGAAGAGTGGAAGGCAACATATTCCACTATTCTTAACCTCGGTACATCGTGAGATAGAGTGGTTAGTTCTGTTCGCAGATTCTTTTAACTTGGCACATGGTAAGTTACGATAAATATTCATAACATATCTACAGTACCTCCATAGTTGTACAAAAGTCAGAATTGGGACAGCTAAATTCTTGATAGTATGCAGGCTAGTAGAACTCACTGATTATAACTTTAAGAATGCAATATAGCCTTGGAAACGATACTTGCCTATTTGTCGACATTACCCGAATAGTGGACGTAGTAGAATGATATAAAATAGCACAATTTTTCGTCGTTTAAGTGGCGTAACGTTAGAGCCTGCCAGCGGCTTGAGGGACCCGCAGACCTCCCTAGAAAACAAATCGTAATTAACTTTACCCGAATTCTACTCTACGCGGGGAAGGTGACATCGTGATATGTTTGTAGAATGAGCCGAATAGGTTTGATTTACTCGTACAGTGGCTATGCAGAGTAACTATCGGGTGGTTTCTACTGCCTGGAAGTATCGTTATTAGTTTGCTGGGTCTAAGGCCGGTCCCGTGGTGTAGGGGTAGCGTCCCTGCCTCTTACCCGGAGGCCTCGGTTAGATTCCCGGCCAGGTCAGGGAATTTTACCTAGATCTGAGGGTTAGATCGAGGTTCAATCAGACTAAATGATTGGACCTGAGGAGCTATCTGGGGGTGAGATAGCGGCCCCGGTATAGAAAGCCAAGAATAACGGTCGAGAGGACCCGTCGTACCGACCACATTATACCTCGCAATCTGCAGTCCTTCGGACTGAGAAACGGTCGCTGGGTAGGCCATGGCCCTTCGGGGCTGTTCAAACATGGGGTTTGTTTGGTTTGTTATCGTTGGGTCTAAGACAGCTGTCTGTCGTAACATGAGCGGCACGCTCTCTCGCAATAATCTGCGCCAAATTTTTATGAAAGAGACAGTGAAAACTGGTATCAAAATATCCCATTTCAGAACTAATTATTCATTCTGCAAAAATATCATTTTCGAAACTGAAGCTTATAGAGAGCTACCAATAATAATAATAATAATAATAATAATAATAATAATAATAATAATAATAATAATAATAATAATAATAGGTAATGAGACTCTAAATACTCCCAGAGATGGGGTACCATTTTAGTACACACTAACTCTGGAAATTAAGGATAGTTAATCAGTATTTCTGAAAATACCGACTAAAATAACTGTTTATGAGGATAAAAAAAACATGACGGCGTATTTACGAACTCTGAATTTACGGAATCAAAAGAAAAATTGAATGAAATAGAATTTAATAAACTCAACTGTTGCGCGGAGATTTGTAGTAATTTATCCCATTTACTCACCATTTTAGACTCTGTTATCTACACACGATCTATGTAGCAGGTGATGTTTGATGGACCTCTCGTGCTGGCATCGACAACTCTCATTGTAGGTACCAGTCCTATTCCTGATTCGTGCATAGCTCACTAATTGAACCATGGCTTTCCTGACTTTAATACTCCCTACAGTACTCCTTACATAAAATTGTAGTGAGTGCTAATCTCAGTAGCAAAACCACCTTGGGTTACGTTCATGGAGAGAATACACTTTTATTCTTCCGTATTACAGTATTGTAACGTAACTAAATACATAACAAAATTCCTCCTGTCATATACCAGTCAAAATCGGTCTCTCGTTGACTTTAACTCTCGTCATTGAGATAAACAGGTCTCAGTGAGAGTAATTTTGTGTAGTGCTCTACTCAAATGCGAAGTGAACTAAGTTATGACCCTCTCCAATGTCAAGACCTACAGTCCACTCCGATGTAATGATTAGAATTGCTCGATAGAATTGCCCTCTCCAGCTCTTGCCGTGGATATTTATATAGGCTCCAAAATCTCCCTCCATGTACCATATTACATGGTCCAGTAAGATCTGATGTATAGGGAACGGATTTTTATGTACTAAAAATTCGAAAAATATTTTTATGTGCTGAAAAACTTTAACATATGTGGTAACAAATTAAAATTATTTTCCTTTAAATATCACATAACTACTCGCGTTCAAGAAGCAAATATGTATAACGTTTTGTAATAGAACGTGGTGCTACCAAACGTGCTCCTTAAGGCAAATTGATGTCTGTGTATGGAATCGTGCACTATGATATATTAATTTTTGATGTACCAGAGTAGATATTATGAATGGTTATTTCTTTAAAAGGTAATGTTTTGTTTAAATATGGCAAAAGCAACCTATCATCTTTGAAAAAATGGTACCAGTTCGTACTCAGCCATGACACGCTAGAATATTAGTTGCTAGAAGTAGTCTCAGAATTGCAATGAACGACAAAGTTCATCTCCAAATTGTCCATCACAAATGCATGCCGATTATCTCTAAAGAACGCCTTATACTACGAAAACGATCACTCCACATCACAGGAAGTCAGATGTGCATGGTTAACCAACAATAACGCCATCAATTTCGCCATTGTGAGCACCCTCTAATGTATTAGAAATTTGGCACATTGTTTGAAATCCTCTGTTTTTCCTGAACAAATTTTGATATTTGACCTTTAGCAGTCCCTGTACCTGTGAAGCCGGGAGTGAATCTAATTTAATTTCTACAGCGCGCACTTCCTTCACTGTTTCGGCCAAGAGGTTAGTGGATTTTTCAAGTATGCCTATAGTTTTACACAAGAAGCTTAGATTGGCAGATATAAACGCTAAATCATTTTTCAAAGAGCTGTCTTTCAGTATCCCTTGAAGAATCTTAATTGACGACGCGTCGTTTTCATCTAGTGCATTCACAACGGATGCAAAACTTTCGAAATTGTCTGCATAGTATAACACAGCGCTAAGCCAGGCACCCCTCCGCGTAACAGTAGGCAGAGTAAGAAGCGCAAGATCCGGGTTCTTTTCTTTAAACAGGTCTTTTCTTGAGGGTGCTTTTACGAATACTTTTTTGCCATTACACACTAATTTATCCACTTGAGGATACGGAACCCACATAGTTTCACATAATCGGTGTAGAGCATGAACAACGCAAGATACGTGTATCATTTTCGGAAAGCTCACAGAAAGGCCTTCGGCTGCCTTTTTCATGTAAGCTGCACTATCAGTAAGGTAAAGCAATACATGGTCGTATTTTATACCTTTTGGCCAAAGTAAGTGCATGGCTTCATTGAAAACCTAGGTAGAGTGGCATGGATTGCAGCAAGCATTTCTTTACACTGTACCAAATAAGAATGTTCACAAGCAGTTTTGTCATTCTTCAACACACCAACTTCAATTTGAACACGCGGGTACAAGGTATCGGATGCATTGCACACCGCATAATTTACATATGCAGGATTCTTCTAATACTAATAATATGACTGTAATTTCACTTCAACTCCATGTCTTCAGACAAGTTCTAATGAAAGTATTCTACAACGTATCAAATTAACTACTGATACAGACCTAGCGAGTTAGTTGAGTGGTACGAACCATGTACCTGTTAGCTTGCATTCGGGAGATGGTGGGTTCGGACCCTACTATTGGCAGCCCTAAAGACGATTCTCAGTAGTATATCAATTCCACACCAGGCAAATGCTGATGCTCAACCTTAATTACGGCCACGGTCACGTCCTCCAAGTCTTTCAAACCCATCGTCAACAAAGAAGATTTCTAAGCTGGGACGATGTTAAACCTCTAGCATAAATACAATTACAAATTAAGTAAAAAGTAATGATGGCACGGGTCTCTAGCATTTGAATTTGAGCACTTATTCCACTTGAACTAGATCTCTCAATCTTCAGCAGAGAAGACAAGTGCGTAATGAGCCACACTGCCATTCTGTTGAGGTGCAGAAGTGCAGTGAACTTGCTCAGCCTTTAAGATATATTTAAAATATTTGGATATGTCCGGCACTCGGACATGAAGATTCCTTATCACCAAACGAGAACCATTAAAGGAAATTTAAAGTCCAGGTCTTGAAAAACAATAGGAACGGGTGTACAAAAAGGACAAGAATGTTACACGTACCCTTAAGGACGGAAGTTTTTAGGAACGATCACGAGGCCGCGTAATGTCCACTTCATTTGCTGAACGGTTCACATAAAGCTCAGCATGCTTTAACTATCGTCTGTTCTTCCCTATTACGTTCTAAAATGCTTTTCTTCTTTAAGGTTTTCAATTTCCTTTGAGGTTAATAGCAGGTAATTGGTATATTTTAGGAAATCTGAAAAGCATTTAATGCCACATAAGCATTGTTCCTCATTGAATTGATTTCAAAGTCTTACCATCAGGTTTTCATAATTTTTCACCTTTTACATTGCGTCATTATTAGTATAAAACTACTTGTAGTTTGAATGCTGTCGCCGCAGTCACAAATAATAATTTATACAACAGTGTTTGTACGACATTTTTGTCTCACTACGTTTAAACAAAATTTGTGTGTGAAAACTAATTGTGAAATTACATAATGTAAATTCCTTTGTTATCTTACAATTGAAAAATTATTTTTTGTGGTTTCGGTCGTGCATGTTATTATACTGCCCCATGGAATATCGTAACTCCATGGGGTCAGTATCTGACATTATGTATTTGGCCCAGTTCTACAGTCATGCATCTCCTGACGCCAACCCTGTGTGGAGGGACGCATTCGCTATTGCATCTTTCTGTGGTTGGTGGTAGTATGATGTGCTTAAGAGGAGAGTACTGGGGCAAACAAAATAACCCTCTCCCCAAGTTACAGGAATTAACCGTACTTAGTTATAATCACCGAACCTTCCGGGAATCGAACCCGGGAGCTTCTGGATCGAAGGTCTCAACACTCTGACCAGTCAGCAAAGGAGTCGGAAGTGGTTTTAAACGTGCAACTACTTAATCCAAAGTGTAAAATTATATTATACTCCTATTTGATAGAAAACCTGTTCATAGTTTCTGCTTTAATTAAACCTGAAACCTACCGCATAAACGCAAGAGAGATTTTCAGATACTTTTCCCAATGACTTCGTCTTGAAAATATTAATGTAAACTAATTGCAGTTACTGAACATCCTTTATTCCATGCGGTAAATATCGAAATCTGCATTGCATCAGCAGATGACATATTTCATTTTGCCTAGTAAATGTGAAAATAATTGATAACAATACGTTTGTCGCACTGCAATCTGCAGTCTCATTTGCACAGTCAGACTTTAAAGTGGTGTTATTTTACAGTGCCCTTTTGTGAAATAGGATATCTGCTCTAAGTGTATGCAAATATGTGTTCTATTTATTTTTCCTTTTCACGACTATAGTAATTTTACTAATATCTCTTGATATCAACTGATATTTATTATATTTACACGAGGTTTATTTGGAAGGTACTGTTCGAATATTTGATTAATTCGATGAGTGACAGAAATACTCACCAGCTCATAGAACTGTGTGAGTTTAGTACTTTGGTTATTAGTCTAAAGAATGCTATCGTAAATTAGAAACGAGACAGGAGAAATTGAGGTAAATCTATTATTATGACTTTCTATTGCCTTCTTTGTTAAGTGATGCAGGAAGTTACTTCATAAAGCTGTCGAAGTTCAATGAAATGTTTTTCTAGTCCGCAATGTGGCAATGCTCCAAACAGAGTCACTGATGGAAACACACAACAGTTTGTAGTATTTTAAAGCTCAATAACTAAAGAAGTAGAAGTTTGAGTAAAAGTGAAGAGGAAACAACGTTACTTGTGTAACTGTTTGCGAAGTTCCTCATAACGCCACAGGTGTTCTTCTTCTTTTTTTCATTATTACGTATAGAATGCAGGAAAATGTTCACATAAAGCGGTGATGGTAGTGAGGAATGTTAAATAAAAAGTGAACACGTTAACAGATCTGTATCACACATAAAATCGATAAAATGTCTGGAAGTAATACTGCTACTTACGAGTTTATTAATCTACTTCATTTTCTTGAGAATATAGAAAGTTACTTTAAGATCTCTCTCTCTCTCTCTCTCTCTCTCTCTCTCTCTCTCTCTCTCTCTCTCCATGTGTGTGTGTGTTTATCTAATTAACCTTTAAAAGCGCAATTCAACATTTCTTTCAAATATTATGGCATTGCATTCCATAACCCCCTAACCCCTTGGCACTACAACCGTTGAAGGGCCTTGGCCTACCAAGCGACCGCTGCTCAGTCCGAAGGCTTGCAGATTATGAAGTGTCGTGTTGTCAGCACGACATATCCTCTCGGCCGTTATTCTTGGATTTCTAGACCGGGACCTCTACCTCACCGTCAGATAGCTCCTCAATTCTAATCACGTAGGCTGAGTGGACCTCCAATCAGCCCTCAGATACAGGTAAAAATCTCCGACCTCCGGGTAAGAGGCAGGGACGCTACCCCTAAACCACGAGGCCGGCTCTTCATTCCATGAGTAATGCGTTATCCAAAAAATATTTAAATAATATTTGTCGAAATATTTACTTATTTATTTGGATCAGTCAAAATATTACGGAAATTGAATGTTTACGGAACGTTACGGTATATAAAAAAGCTGTACGATTACTGTTGCTACTGCCACACTTCAGTCATCGCTCGATTTGTTCTGGGTGATTTCTGACAAAAGAGTAGAGTTACAAAAATGTTGCGAAGTTTGGGCTGGGAAAACGTGGAGAAAAGAGGCGAGCTGCTCGACTAAGCGGTATGTTCCGAGCTGTCAGTGGAGAGATGGCGTGGACAGACATTAGTAGACGAATAATTTTGAGTGGTGTCTTTAAAAGTAGGAAAGATCACAATATGAAGATAAAGTTGGAATTCAATAGGACAAATTTGGGCAAATATTCGTTAATAGGAAGGGGAGTCAGGGAATGGAATAACTTACCGAGCAAGATGTTCAATACATAGCCTTCTTCTTTGCAATCATTTAAGAAAAGTCTAGGAAAACAACGGATAAGGAATCTGCCACCTGGGTGACTGTCCGGCTCCATGGCTAAATGGTTAGCGTGCTGGCCTTTCGTCACAGGGGTCCCGGGTTCGATTCCGGCAGAGTCGGGAATTTTAACCATCATTGGTTAATTTCGCTGGCACGGAGGCTGGGTGCATGTGTCGTCTTCATCATCATTTCATCCTCACCACGACGTGCAGGTCGCCTAGTGGGGTCAAATGAAAAGACCTGCACCTGGCGAGCCGAACATACCCTCCGACACTTCCGGCACTAAAAGCCATACACCATTTCATTTACCTGGGTGACTGCCCTAAATGCAGATCAGTAGTGACTGATTAGGTATGTCTTTGCTCACGAATTCTCTGAGGTAAACAACATGTTATTTGTTTTACCTTAACTGTTTAAAGTTTACACTTCACTCCAGCTGTTTAGCAAGAAATATCATAAAATATTCATTTTTTTAAAATACATTCGTGACCATTAGCGAGTTCTTCTGCAAGGTAGAAGTAAAAGCACACTTGTAGACTCGCAAAGCAGATAAAACAGGCAAGTAAATTCTCCTTTGCACGTATAAAATGCTGTGCATTTAAGGGTTAATTTTAAATTAACTACTGCTGTGATGTTTGAAAAAGTAAATGTGTAGTAAGTATTACGGTGTTTCTGATCTACCGTCATTCACCTCTGAAAGTGTATTGCTTCAATGTTGTGTTCTCCCCTCCTCGGACAAACGCCTCCACCACCTCTTCGAAATTCCTCTGTTACGTGCAGTCCTCATCCAAACTAGTCCCATAACCCATTTCAGGACATCGGACCGTTTGGTTGAATGGTGTCTCCTCCTTCACTGCCCATCACTTGGGTACTTTGTTCAGTTACAAAGAAATAATTTAAGGTGTTTATATAATTCCACCAGCTGAATCCAAAAATATACTTGTGTGCAGATTTCCGTCGGGTTCTTCAATTTAGAAAAACACCATTTGTTTGAAATACCACTTAAAAGTACTTGTGTGGCTCCAATGGTAGAGCAATGGATTTCTTACCCCATGTTTCCTAGTTCGAACCCGGCCCAGTTCAGTGGTATGTGAAGGTGTTCAAATAGGCTACGCCAGCCTAGTTTTGTACGATTTACTGACACGTAGATGAACTCTTGCGGGATAAACTTCTGGCACCTCGACGTCTCTCAAAATCTTAAAAGTCGGTAGAGAAACGTAAAACAAATAGCAAATTATTAAATTAAGTAGTAGTATCATAAAAATAATGAATGTCAATATTAGAGGGTTATCGGTTCAGAAAGAGATGTAATATCAATGTTCCTGTCGTAGGCTAAGCCTGTGGTCACTTCGTGATCTGCATGACTTCGGAATGAGCAGTGGCTGCATGGTAGGCTAGCTAAAATCTCTAACCTAGCTAGGAATCGAACCCGTGACCCTCTGAACCAAGGGTCACTACGCTGTCCATTCAGCAGGGAGCTATATTATTATTATTCAATTAATTATGTGTATTTGCTTACCAAATTTAAATTATTTGCTGTCGAAATTAATGCTTATTCATCGGATACTAACTCATTCATTCAGTTTACATAGCTTTCGAATTGCTTAGCGTATTACCGGGCGAGTTGGCCGTGCGGTTAGGAGCGCGCAGCTGCAGCTGTGAGCTCGATAGCTGAAGTCGCTTAAGTGCGGCCAGTATCCATTTTCCGGGAGATAGTGGGTTCGAACCCCACTGTCAGCAGCCCGGAAGATAGTTTTCCATGGTTTCCCATTTTCAGACCAGGCAAATCCTGGGGCTGTACCTTAATTAAGGCCACGGCCTCTTCCTTCCCATTCCTAATCCTTTCCGATCCTATCGTCACCATAAGACCCATCCGTGTCCGTGCGACGTGAAGCAAATAGCAAAAACCAAAAAAAAAAAATAATAATAGCTTACCCTAATCCAACCTAACTTTCGTGTGATTATTGCCAGCAAAATTTCTCCTGTGCACCCTAATATAACTGAACATTTGTTGCAGTTTTTTTTTTTTTGTGTGTGTGTTCTCAAGTTGTTGGTAAAATTGTAGAACTGTCGGTTTGCTTCCACAAGCCATTTTCTTCAGACAGTCTCAACAACAAGCGATTGACACCATAGGAGTTCGGTAAATATTTGTTTCAATTAATTATTTTCCAGGGATATAATTGAATTCATTGATTGTGTTTTAATATTTAATCTGTAATATATACAAAATGCTTTCAACTATTCTCTCCGCAGCCAGAAATCGGTACATAAGCTCACAATAGCATGACAAGTTGGTCGAATGCCACCACGCCTAAAGTAATGAGCCTTCCGGGTTACGTGTGGACGAAATATTTAAATTATCAATATTATTCAGTATAATGCGATATTCAAGGCTTTTTGTTATAAACAGTTTAAAATGTACATTTAAAGAAATAGTAGTGAGTTATAAAGGTTCCCTTTCATAAGAAATGCTGAGAATGCTTTCCGTCATTCTCCAGACAGACGCACGAACAGGATAGACGTATTATCAAAAACTTTGATCAGAGTTTCATTGGATTTAGACCTAATGTAATTCGAACTGGGAACTTTCAACTCTTCACATGACGACAATCTGTACTGATTTAAAAGTATATCGTGGCTGCATTTCACATCCTAGGTCCTAGGAGGTAGCGTGGGGGACTGCTACAGCGGAACAGAGAAAGTTATCAAACAGGCAGCAAACATAGAACAAGCGTGCGGGAGAGAGAAAATTGGCAAGTAGACAGCAGATACCCTACGAGCTTTTAGTGCTTTGCGAGGAGAATAGCTGAAGGCTCTATCTAATGCATAATTATAATGCGAAGAATCTTTGGAAATATGAATGTCAAAATGTTTACTGCAATCTAACTCACTTTTATGTGTACTTCCGTATCACTGTTATGTAGCTCATTGGCAGTACGTGTTTCCTTCCTTGAATGTAAGTAAGCATCATTTGGGAATAATAAGCGGATTTGGATCGATGCTAGATTCAACTTTTGAAAAATAGTATTACCTAACACGGAATAAGTTGCTCATTGGCACACCCCAGTTCATTTACTTGAAAAGCGAAAGAAACTAGCTTCTTGAATTGACTTCCAACAGTTAATATTGTAATTTAATTCTACTTTTGAGTAATTGGTTCTTAATTGTCTTTGGTACAGTGCAAGTTAATCTTTTATTCTCTTTCTATATTCATATGTTTATATTCGTTCTGTTCTCTCTCTATTTGCTACAATCCTTTACTCCTGTTCAGTTGTTTTCCATTTCTTACGAGTATATGCATAATGCTCTTTTTGAAGGTTCTTAATTACATTATGTCCATTCCGTAAATTACTTCGACTTGTCCATTATTATTATTATTATTATTATTATTATTATTATTATTATTATTATTAATGTTATAATTATTATTCTGCAATCAGTAAGGCCTCTGCCTCGTGGTAGGCAACACTACAAACACCTGAAGGCGGTGACGTTTTACGGAAATACACTGTACCTTATGAAGAGAACTTGATTTTCCAGTTGATTAACATATATCACTACTTTTGATTTTAGAGTGTCGCCTGGGGGCTTGGAATGTGTCTTGTAATTGTTTAGTGGTTGGTACAAGGAAGTTTACGACTTCTGTTTCCAAATTGCCACTACCGTGTTTTAAAATTAAATCAGTCAATCATGGCCCTGTTCACACCTATAAATAGGAGTAAACTAGGAACTTATGTATCTATTAGGATCGGATCAGTGCAGCGACAAGTGAGGTTCTCCTTACACCGAGCTCGATAGCTGCAGTCGCTTAAGTGCCGCCAGTATCCAGTATTCGGGAGATAGTAGGTTCGAATCCCACTGTCGGCAGCCCTGAAAATGGTTTTCCGTGGTTTCCCATTTTCACACCAGGCAAATGCTGGGGCTGTACCTTAATTAAGGCCACGGCCGCTTCCTTTCCACTCCTAGCCCTTTCCTGTCCCATCGTCGCCATAAGACCTATCTGTGTCGGTGCGACGTAAAGCAACTAGCAAGGTTCTCCTCACAGGAGGCTGCAGACAGGTTAGGGTAGCGTCCAAGGTAGGCGGCAAGAGTTTTCGCTAATCATGTGAACTAACTTGCGTGTGGTGACGGGAAGATACCGGCGATCCCCTCTACCATGAAACGGTTAGCGTTTACCTGTATTTTAATAAAGACTGGGCCTATCTTCTTTTCACCTTGTTTGTTAATACTTAGGTTCTTAGGTTGCCTTCGTACGGAGTGTAATCACCCTAGTGGGCGTCATCAAATGTCTTAAGGATGTGCGAGTAAGGACACTCGTTTCCCTTGTTCGCTTTGCGTTTTAGTGACTAAGTTTCCTAACTTCTAAATTTTATATCTGCATTTCGGTCTGTTATTTTCTTTCCTGCCTTAGTCACCAACGTAGTTTGGGTTATTCTCTTTGTTACCGGGCCTTCTGCCCCATTAGATTTCATAATAAGTCATTGCTTGAGTGGGTTTAACATTCCATTCTATTTTGTTTTAGAACTTTCCTATCCAAACTTTTATTGTCATTTTCGGCCGTGTAGTATGAACTTCTGCTGCTGTTTTTTTTTTTTGCTAGGGGCTTTACGTCGCACCGACACAGATAGGTCTTATGGCGACGATGGGACAGGAAAGGCCTAGGAGTTGGAAGGAAGCGGCCGTGGCCTCAATTAAGGTACAGCCCCAGCATTTGCCTGGTGTGAAAATGGGAAACCACGGAAAACCATTTTCAGGGCTGCCGATAGTGGGATTCGAACCTACTATCTCCCGGATGCAAGCTCACAGCCGCGCGCCTCTACGCGCACGGCCAACTCGCCCGGTGCTGCTGTTTTGCTGTTTAAAAAAATGTTAGTGGGTTATAAAGGTTCCCTTTCACAAGAAATGCTGAAAATGATTTTCGTCGTTCTCCAGATACACGCACGAACAGGATAGCCGCGGTGTACTTTTAAATCAGTACAGTTTGTCGTCATGTGAAAAGTTGAAAGTTCCCATTTCGAGTTGCATTAGGTCTATATCCAATGAAACTCTGATCAAAGTGTTTGATAATATATCTATCCTGTTGTGTTGTTGCTTTCCCTCGCAATGGCATCGGGTGCCATTTTGGATAAGAGCTGATAAGCTTTTAAGTGTAAAGGAACATAAATATGAACCTTAGGCCCTTGCGCGATACTAAAATAAAGTTAAGTTTCGAAGTACCTGCGAAGGGATATATTTATAATTGGAGGCTCAAGCTTCTCCATCGAATTAGTACCAATGATACTCTCTCTCTCTCTCTGTACCAAAGATGTATTAAGAGTAGCAAATATTATAAAACGGGGAGCTCTTCCTCCCCTGTTAATAATTAAGCTCTAAAGCGTATGATTGTAAATATCCTTTTGCTAAATTTTTGTTCTGGTTGTTATTATTTGTTACATTGTTGCTGTTTTTAAAAGAATATTGGAACAGTAATGAAAAAGAAAAAAATCATTTAAGAAATAACTTAAAAATAGAAAATTCTTGTGTGGTCATTTGTCCAGTAGCAAAGGGCCTGCCGCATTTTGCCGTCTAATGCCCTTGTATTCCTTAACAATTATTATAAAGTTTGCTTTACGTTGTACCAACATAGATAGGTCATATAGTGACGATGGGATAGGAGTGAGAAAGAAGAGGATGTGGCCTCAGTAAGGTGCAGTGCCGGCATTTGCCTGGGGAGATACTGTGAAACCACGGAGAAACATCCTCAGGGCTGCCGACACTAGAGTTCGAACGCACTGTCTCCCGAGTGCAAGCTCACAGCTGCGTGAACCTCACCGCATTATTATTATTATTATTATTATTATTATTATTATTATTATTATTATTATTATTATTGGTTGTACGTTCAACTAACTACTTCTTAACGTTTTCGGAGGCACGAGATGCCGGGATTTTGTCCCTCTGGTGTTACACGAGGCTGACGTATTTGAGCACCTACAAATACCGCTGTACTGAGCCAGGATCGAACCTGACAAGTTTGGGTCAGAAGTCCGGTGTCACAACCGTATAATCCACTCAGCCAGGCATTCTTCTTCTAATATTTCTTAAAATAATTACAAAGTAGTTTGCGTGCATAATATTTTCTTTCGGTATGAAAATAAAGTAAATTATGAAAATGTTGTGAATTTACCCTTAAATGCGCGATTTATTATTTATTTAATACATTATGGTGTTTCATTCCGAAAGTAATACATTATTATCAGAAAAATACTTTTAAAAATATTTGTAAAAATACTTCTAATATGTATTTGGATCAGTAAAATTTTAAGTGTTTTGAATGTTTTACGTATCGGTAAATGCAAAATTGTACGATTACTCTAGCTGCTGCAACACTTCAGAAGTAAATGCACACTTGTAAACTCGTAAATCAGATATAAAACGCAAGTACATTTCCTTTTGCACATACGCAATGCTGTGCATGTAAGGGTTAAAAAAACTTTCCAAGCCTTTTTGCTTAGTTTCTTGACTGTAGGTTCATGTGTAGGCATAATTGCATCTATGAATTAGATGCGTGTCACTGTAGATAATTCTGTACACAGTACTGAGAACTCACATTCGTCTTGTCAAAGCTGGCATTACTCCCTGAAAAATTTAGTCGAATTTGAAACTACAATACTGACCAAAATTAAGCACAATCACTAAACGAGACAATACCGCCTGGTAGGAATGTCAGACAGATTGCCGAACAAATGGAATCTGTCTCCCACACCATATGTCACACAACTTGTCCAAAACAACTGTGTTAGAAAGGTTCTGATATCTAAGGTGCACTTTGACAACAACTAACGAAAAAGGCAATATCATCCACAACAAAATATGCTGTCAATAGGGTGTATGCTTACCCCTAACGGCCACACATGCTTCGCAGCTTCGTGGCATGCCCTCTATCAGATGGTCCAAGAGCTCTTGTGGCAGTTGATCCCATTCCTCCGAAAGGGCGATGCGAAGGTCTTGTAGGGTCCTAGTGGAGGCTGACGGGATGCAATTCGCCTCCCCAATGCATCCCAGGCATGCTCTATAGGTTTCCGATCTGCAGACCTCGCTGGCCAATCTATGCGATGAATGTCTTCCCCAGCTAGAAATTCATCCAACAGAGCAGCGTGGTGCGGTCGGGCATTATCGTCCATTAAGAGGAAGTCTGGACCAACAGCACCTCTGAAAAATCGAACATGTGGTCTCAGTAACTCATCCCTGTATCTCCGAACGTTAACAGTGTTCCTCGGACCACCCATGAAGATGTGCAATTCCGTACGGCCATTCAACATGATGCCGCCCCTTATCATGATGCCACCACCACGAAACTGGTCCCGTTCCACGATGTTCCTGTGGTTGGATCGGCTACCCGGTTCTCTCCAGAATAAAGTGTAACGGGAATAGTTTAGCAAACTGAAGCGGGATTCATCTGTGAAGAGCACATGACTCCATTCATGCTCCTGTTTCGATGTTGACGGCTCCGCAGTAAACGGGCCCGTCTCTGTGCTGGAATGAGCGGGACGCACACCGCTGGACGTCGGGTAAACAGCCCTGCTATTCTGAGCCTCGGTCCTGCTGTCGGGTGGTTACCCTTGGTCGACCTGGTACTGGCCTACGACTAATATATCCTGTGTCTCGAAATCGTCTTCAAAGCCTGGAAATGACACTTCATGGTTAATTCGAGGATACGGCAGCTTCGGTCAGTATCTGGCCTGCTTCCAGGTGGCCGAATATTCTACCCTGCAAAACGGGTTCCAAATGGCGTTGTTGTGCCATTATGTTGTCACGTTCACCATGAGGCTACACCCCACACACTATAACAGGGCAAACACGACTGAGGGAATATGGTGCGCAGGCACTGGCTGTGTTTACCTTGTGGTTACGCCGCTAGTCAAAGCAGGGAACACCCCTTTCCTATATAGAGCGAACGCGTGATGTTGGTAGGTGCATATGTGGTCCGATTTGTGGTCTATTTCCCGTTGCCCTGCTTAGTGGTAACGAATACTTAACTTTTGGACACTAGTGTAATTATACAGACCCAACACCTGAGCTTAACAGTTGTTTTGGTTCAGTATTTTAGTTAATGTATACCAGTAACAGAAATCATCAAAAGTCTCTCACGGAACTTGAAGTTGACATTCACCGTAAAAGCTCTTAAAATCCTCTTCTGACCATAATACAGACATACAGATTAAGCGTATAACTGGGCAATATTTAATTTTAAAAACAGCTCTTTCTCTCGCTCTGCGCCTGTAGTTCCCTTATTTAAATACTCTCAGACTGTCTTACCTTGTCAACCACATATGTGCAACTATTTGTCAAAAAAGTGCAAGTTTATTTTAGAAATTATTTTCTGACATATGCATGTTTTGTGTTAATCCTTCTAACATATTATTTTTTCTTTACAGGTATGTGCCTATGCTGGGTGGGGTCACAGTTAACTCTATACCTTATTAGCTCGCCATTCAGTAAGTTACGTATAAATTAGTTTTTATTACCTAGCAAAAGTTATGTTTTTCGGTTTAAAACGGCGGCCTCCCAACCGGTTGGATCACATTCTGTTCTAAATCCACTAAGAATGTGAGTTGGATGGATGGTGTGAAATTCACATTCGGGGAGGGGGGAATTTGGAGGTAATCTACGCACCATTACCACTCTTGGTCAATCTAGAAAGGATTTTAACTCACAATTTCTGGTGAATATCGGGATTATACCATATCTCAAGTTCAAACATCCTTTAATAGTTTATAAATTTACAAAGAAGCACAAACACTATAAATGGGTAAGTAATCGATCTTCGCAAACACAGTGATGAGCAACTGAGTTAGTTATGCCTGACTAGTTGCGTGTTGGACCATCTTTCTTCCTGATGACGACGGCGATGTGGGGTCATACGTACTCGAGAAGACACTGAAAGTGTTAGGAGGTGATCCTGATGCACGACCACTGCACAGAGTCCGAAAGTGCATAGTGATTTGTCGGAACAATGTCCAAGGCTTGTACATCCCAATCGACAGCATTCCAGATATGCTCAATAGGGCTGAGGTCAGATGACTTTGGGGGGTAGGCAAGCATCCCCATGCCCATACCTATCAAAGCAATAGCCCACAATTCGTGGGCGATAAGCGGGTCAATATACTAGATTTAGGTATAGGTCTCCTGCAGGTTGCTGAAGGGGAAACAACAGTTGGATATGACCTGGCAGCAAGTTGGTGTATCGTTCGCCAGTGGAGGACATTGGCAGATCCTTGAAGGACCAAATTTTAACTCACGTGAACAATATCCACAAAAGGATACCATCATCACCAGCCTGAACTGCACTCTGCTAGCGAGAGAGATCCATTGCCTCATGTGGTTTGGTACGCACTCGTACCCAGACATCAGCGTGTACCAACTGGTACCTCGACTTATCTGCCGAGGTGATCTTTAACCAAGCTTCGAGAGTTCAATGATATTCCTTTTCCCATCTCAGACATTGTGTCTTATGAGGTGCGGCGAGGAGAGTTCCCCTAGTTGTTGAGTAGCTTTTTTACTCCATTGCGAGGAAAAGTTCCTGGATGGTTTGGCTACTCACACATCGTTGTTATCTAGCATTTAATTCACCTGTGATCTGACGCGTTTATCCGCTCTCTACCATTCGATCTAACAGATGGCGACCCCTGTTATCAACACGTTGTAGACGATGGTAGTTGACCCTGGTGGCGGTGGTTTATCCAGAATCCACGTACTCACGGAGACCTCTTGACACGGTAACCAGTGGAAAGCCCACTGTACTATTATATTCGACGGTCCGACTACAGCGCCATTTCTCATAAACGGTCGCTATCTCCAATTCCCATGCTGATCAGTATACTGTACTTCATGTCTCAATTGCTTCTTGTGAAACAAGACAAATTACAACTTCTGCTAACTGCAGCCTAGAACCAGGAACTATGTACACTACATGCCAAATTAGCTCTTCCGTCTGTGGATCGTTGCTGGACTCTGTCTCCGAATTCCAAGAGTATAGGTTCAAACTCCATGGAGGAAATCTTTTGTTTTTGTTATTGGCTTTACGTCGCACCGACACAGATATGTCTTATGGCGACGATGGGACATGAAAGGGCTAGGAATGGAAAGGAACCGGCCGTAGCCTTAATTAAGGTACAGTCCCAGCATTTGCCTGGTGTGAAAATGGGAAACCATGGAAAACCATTCGAGGATTGCCGAAAGTGAGATTCGAATCCACAATCTCTCTTATGCAAGCTGACAGCTGCATGACACAAACCACACGGCCTCTCGCTCGGTGAACGAATTTAATACCTTGAAGACAGAACTGGTAGCAGATTTAGGGAGGAAAAAGATCACAGAAGTACAGGGTAAATCGATTGCCCACGATTCAGTAGGCCTTGAGAGAGGGAAGACTGTATCAGAGTTCTTTAGACGATCAGGTCGGGACGAGATGTTGCGTAGGAGGGACGTAGGGGATCTTTGGACAGCTTCCTGCTTCTGCCTCATCTTTCTGCACGGATTGTAGCTGTTGTGGAGTATTGTGTTAGGTTAAAGTAAGGGAATACTTCATTGTTAGTAATAACTGTACTGTTTAGTTATTAATATTTGTATCTTAGTGATATTTCGACTATCACTAAATAATGCCGGCTTCATGGCTAACTGGTTAGCAGGAGGACCTATGGTCTGAGTGGTCTCGGGTGTGATTCTCGTCCAGCTCGAGGTTGTTAACCTTCATTCGTTAACTCCTCTGGCTCAGGAATTGGGTATTTTTGCGGTCTTCAACATTACATTACATTTTCTCCTTGGTATTGGAGAATGAAACAAATGTTCTCAGGTTATTGGAGAGGTGATCGGAAACAAGATCTCTCTACTCCGCTAACATTGTCACTTGCTGTTACCGAAGCCCTGCCGATCCTTAATATAGATAGTACGTCTATAATACTAACGTTGTGCTTAAATCAAAATTATTGTGTAATTTATAACCATCACGTAAGTTATAAACAATATTTTTTAAGTTCCAATAAAATCATTATTTTATTGTTTTATCTTGTTACTAAACAATGGCTACAGCACAATATATTGTTTAAGTCTGTTTTGATTGATGTTAGCTCGTCATATCGTACCTATGGGGCGTTTATTTACTGCCTTTTGCTCACTAACTGGCAATTGTCTTGGTAATTTCAAAAATGGAAATAAACGTTCATTTAAGGTATTCACATTAGAGTATTCTCAAAATTGCAAGACAACTATATTTGTCAGACGGAGAATATACAACGACTATTTCTGTTTCCGTCACATTTACCTTTTCACAAACAACATCCTAAGCACTGAAGAAGTGATTATAATCAACTAGCTGTCATATAACCGTCGTCAATGGGTAAGCTTTTTTCATTGGAGCAGTTACCAAATGGAGAGAACGTTAGAATGAAACTACACCACGTAATGCGCACGAGATTCAAGACTCAACAAGGGAGGTAGAGGTATTTATCTCACCCACGCGAGACTCAACCGTATTCGAAGAGGACAGGGGAGATTTAGCTACACCCTGAATGCATGGGGTTTCCGTGAAAGTGCTACATGCGACTATGGAACGGAGAGGCAGACGATGACGTACATCGTGGAGATATGACCACTTCGTGCCGGGCTGAGTGACTCAGACGGTTAAGGGGCTGGGCTTCTGACCCCAACTTTCCAGGTTCGATCCTGGCTGTCCGGTGCTATTTGAAGGTGCTCAAATACGCCAGCCTCATGTAGGTAGATTTATTGAAACGTCAAAGAACTCCTGCGGGACAAAATTCCGGCACCTCGGTGTCTCCGAAGAACTGTCAAAGGTAGTTAGTGGGACGTAAAAGCGACAGCATTATTTGACCATTTCGTGTATTTCAAGATGGCCGAGTGGTCTTCATGAAGTGACCCCGAGTGCTGTGGACTGGTTGTTATATCTAGGCATTAATTTGTAGATCGATGTTACGTGTATTTTGTTCGGCTCCTTGGTTAAACCATCAGCGTTGAGGCCTTCGGATCAGAAGAACCCGGGGTAGATTCTCTTCAGGGTAGGGGATTTTAATCATATCTGGTTATTGCCTCTGACTCGGGGATTGGATATTTGTGTTGGCCCCAGCACTTTCCCCGTCATATTCACACAAAATATCACACTACCAGCTACCACAGAAACACCCAGCAGTGTGGGAAAATTGGAATACAAAGAAGAATATTGTATATTTATCTTGTATATCTTGCTTAACAGCCACATTATGATAATAATAATCACAACAATAATAATAATATAATAATAATAATAATAATAATAATAATAATAATAATAATAATAACTGCGGTTCCAGCGGAGATCAGCGGGCAGCAGATAAGGGAATGTAACGTTTTTGTTGATAAGGGGAATGGTAAATTGTTGTTATTAGAGTTTCCACATTTTCTTTTCTTCCCGCTCGGTTAACATTCAAGACCTAGAAATTACCTTTTCCCTCATCTTTCAAGTCAGTGCTCCGTCATATTTTTCTTCTTATTTCGATAGTCATCATTATCTTGCTGAACAACAAGGGCTAATAACTTCATGGTTTTAACAACCGTAATAACTCAGAGTAACTTCGCCAGCTGATTCATTACCGTTACGACAATACCAATGGCGTGCGGTGAACATACTCATTACCCCAGCTGCAAAAAAAAAAAAAAAAAGCTTTTTAAATATAAGCAATCGTAGCCCCACTACACCCTCTAAAGTCAACATTACCATTTTATAAGGCTGCATTTTTTGTGGAAAGGTCTACCGGAGAAAGATATTTCAAGAATATTTTCAACCACACGCTCGCACATACTTCCAAATTGATATTCACGGCAGTGACGACACCGTTATAACTTAATCTATAGCAGATTTTGAACAATGTAGTTACAGTTTCATCCGGTGACGCTTCGTGATAGTACATTTTACAAAAATGCACTGGGACTGTTTGTTTTTTACTTAAAAAGTCTCATCTAAACTAATCAGCAAAATTTAGCTGGTATTTCACCGTCGATGATGTTTTATAGCTTCACTCGCATACTGAGTGTACGTGCATCACCGACAAACGAGGAAAAATATTTGTCACGACGTATAACACACGTTATATTCACGAAGAATGACACAGAACTCGCGAAACCTTTCACCTATAGTCCAAGAGGAACACTACAAAAATTTACTATAGATCACCATCGCAGACAACCATTCGTGCTTAATTCTGTGTTCATGCTGGGCAAACTAAATATTTATCTGCGGCTATTGGAACACATATTCTACACGTGCCATCAATGAATTGCTCGAAAAACTGTATACATGCCGAAACCTAAGACTAAAATATATTATTCTATATTACAATTGATTTCATTTACTGGCTCTAGTTTTATTAGCAATACGATGTGCAAGTGGCTACACTGTTAAGATGTTGATATTTTTCTTGCAGTCTGTAGTGTGTGGCGCTGAAGAGTTCGAGTGTCAAGTGTTAAAACTAACACCCCTTACCTAAGCTAGCTGGCCTGTCGCCGTAAATTGCTGTGGGGTGAGAGGCCACATACTCTCCTCGAGAAAGCTGCAAATGTATGCGTTACCCAAGCGACCTTAAATTTCGCTGGGGGTAGCTCTCTCTCGCAGCGGCAAGGAAACCCAGCTCGCTGGAGAAGCTGAACTACGGTAGTGCGAGCGGATTGTCGAGAAAGCTGTACTCGGCTTGGCTCAGATGTTCGCAATTTTTTACTCATTATAAAAAGTGTTCTAAGGAATAATTAGAAAATGTTCATACAAATCCATTTAGATGGGGTTCAGTGCACCCCACTGGACTATACCGTATTTCAACATCTGCGATACTCACCGTTTATGGACTTGGTAATAAAAATCTAAGTTATGATTACCTCCATTATTGTAGCACGAACGGCAAAAATTTATCCGTTACAAAACATGGAAAATGTGATATTATATTGAACCATTGAGCTTACCATTCCATCGTTGGTTGGCCACAGTTGCTGCAGTAAAGCAATATCGAACTCTTAAATCTTGGAGTCGTATCGGGAATATTACGGTCACGATCTTAACCAAACGATGTATTTCAGAAGAGAGCCTAACTACTTGGAATGAGGAGCAAATATGTGCTTATTAACTTTTATGAATTATAAAAATGCAAAAAAATTTAATATATTATAATCATTCATCCAGAAATTTTAATTCTTTAGCGTTTTAATGCAGTCACATTGCATTGTATGATTTTTATCAGTTACATTTATCGAAGAACTTTCATCGGAGGATATTAGAAAGTATCACAAATCAGTGGACTGCAAATACTCGAAAAAGAAAAGTAAAACCTGAAAATCGGGCACCTATTGATCCAAACGATAACTGAGAATTAATTCACACGATCCGTGGAAAATCTGACCTTCAACAAATAGAGTTCCAGATTTAAATTTAATTAAGCTAATCCACCAGTCAAATACCCTGTCGTATATGGGAACACCCGCCGAATGGACCCTTAATCGAACCAAATTGACTATCAGTTGTTTTGGATAGTTTGCGAAATACTACTGGAAAGCATGGTGTTCACTACAAGTTAACAGCAGCAGTCACAATTAAAAATAAAAATCCACCATGTATTGCCTTGTCGTGACACTGTTAAGTTACAGGATAATCCCGATGCTGAAACGTGCATCACCCAAACAGCTGTTCAGAAGGAACCAACAACAACTTGATCCAAGAGGATTTTACGTTACCTCCTTCTGAAGGAACAAAACTGCGAAATGCAGGAAACACTTATTCATCATGCATTTAGAAGAAATGCCAAAAACTGAAGTTAAAGAAAAAGTGGCAAATCACTTGAAAAATATTCTTATAAAACCAAATTTCAGGTTATAAACGGTTACGTTAAGTTTAATAAAATTGCAAATCCACATGGTAAAATCAAATCAAAAATATTATAAAAACGAAAGAACGAAAAATTGAAAATAAAATCTATTCCCAGCTGACGAACCGAACCAGCATTCGTAACTCAAGTCTCACATAAATAAGCTAAGTGTCAACACGCACACTAACAAAGCAATCGGACGTCAGAACGACAAAACAATTCAGTCCGTAAATAAATTATAAATACTAAAGTTCAATGAACTCAAACACGCGTGGCAGACAGCAGTAATACTCAGTCACCATTAGCTAAGTATCCAGTGTTGAACAACCCTCACGTTCAGGCCACTAATGGTTCCATAATCTTATGTAAACACCTTCCAGCTTGTAAGTATTTCTCCGAAACATGGGCTCAGTATTACTTAGCTAACTCTCTTCGCATTGCATACACTACTGCAGACACTACCATCGTTCAAGTCACTTCGCAAAAACACCTAACCTAAGACTTGAATATATACAGACGACATCCTAAACCTATCGTCAAGCCTACATAATGTCTACACACCCTAACAATAACCTCTATGTACACGCACACCTTCCTAAACCTATCGTTGAGCGTAAATGGAGATGTCTACTCATCCGTATACTCCTATGATTGCGTAACGTCCTAAATCTATCGTAGAGCGGAAACTGGATTGTCTACGCATCCTCTAGAATGTCAGGCGAAATCGTAACTTCAAACACACTCTTTGATATTTAGCTGGAAACCTTGTCGAAGCTATAACACACAATGAAACGAATCTTTCCACAGAATGAACGCAAGTTTCAAAATGCAACTAAGTCCCTATCTTGTCAATAAAACGTGAAATTGAAAATAAATAACGCGTAGAAAACAATCCACAACTCAAACACGATCTCGACATGCGCAATGAAGTTTGGAAAATAATAATGAATTTCAGCACACGTCTTACATTCTGTGAATATCGCCAAAACAGTAATCATCACCACAGCAAAAATCCACACTGTAATTCTAGGATGAGGCCCAAAATCGCCTACCATCTCACTATTCCAAACATTCATATCCATACACTATTCAGTGAAGCGAAATTCAATGAATCTACACAGCTAAATTATCATTTTAATAACGTCCAATATCTCATCCCAC
Organism: Anabrus simplex; assembly: GCF_040414725.1. Lineage (NCBI taxonomy): Eukaryota > Metazoa > Arthropoda > Insecta > Orthoptera > Tettigoniidae > Anabrus > Anabrus simplex. The sequence continues at coordinate 1,092,930,214 of NC_090266.1, forward strand.
AATGTTTCCGAATGAATGATAATTTATCGGCTCGTAATATATTAAATTTACTGAATGGAAATTCGTTGTAACAGTCAAATAACACCACCGTGTATTCAGAATGCTCTTCTATCCTTGGGATCGCGTACTATAATATACATTATGCTGACTTTACTTAGATCGTCGTTTGGACTTAACTGCCAAGAGCTACAATCTTATACAGAAATTGTTCTTCACTGGGAGTTCTTGACTTGAAATCATAATGTACGTCACAAAGCACTCACTCGGAACCAACCTTCACCCGGTCAGCTGTTCCGGATTGCTAACGGAATCTCAATACAGACTGCCTCAGAAATATCACATTTAATATACAGCCTGTCTCAAAAATTCTTCGCCATCGACAAATATAGACTCTCTCAAAAACTCATCTTCATCGTCTAGAACGGCGGCATTACAGGAATACAGGCTTCCTATGCCTTCAACATCTACACGACTATTCTCTTCAACATATCATTCCGGCACAATCCATTTCTTCCTGTTTCAAAACATTTCAAACCTCAATACTCCCGTAACGAACAATTTTTATAAGAATCCTTTTCATTCATTTTTACAACAACTTTCGGACCTCAAGAATACAATAACACACCGTGATTTCCTATATCACTAACATACACGATGTCACAAATATTACCTTTCCACGAATAAATATAAATTTTTCAGACTTCACTGGATTTCAAAACGGACGCAAATCTTACTCAACTTATCTGTTAAATACAATTTTAACATTGAAAATATTTTTCCCGCTGTAAATATTATTGTTACGGGGCTACCCGTGGAGCAGAAAGAGGTTAAAGAAGGTGCCGGGTGAATGGGTCTATCTACAATATCAAAATTAATTTAAAACTTGAACTGAAGTTTATATTTTTTCAGAAAAGAACAACTTAACAATTTTCACTTGCTTAACATAAAACATATCAGGTACAATGCCAATCTTGAAACCAGGTTAGGAAAAATCTATGATTCAGGACCTTAACAATTTTTGGGTTCAAGCCCCTAGTTTTACAATTTTAAAATGGAAGTGGTATTAATTAGTTGAGGGCAGAAATCCCCTCATTGAAGAGCACTTACTCCCTAAATCACAATCTCAAGCCTCCCAGGGCATTCATTTATCTTACAAAAACTTTGAAAAAGAGCGAACAAGCTCTCGGTATCGTCTGACGTCTTCAAGGCAACATTACATCAATCTCTGGTCTCTCAAACCACCATTTACAAATGGAACGTTTTTTACAGGGGGTATTAAATACCCAACTTACTGGGCCTTCGAGGGATAAGAATAACATTTAATCTAATGAACCGAACCAAAGATGAATGGAGGCGTATGCTTGCACTCCTAGATATGAACACTTAAAAATCTAAAGGGTTCTAGGCCGATGGAACAGGGGCTATTCCCTAACAACTGAGGTGATTCGTATAGAAATTACTTTAACACATTACAGAAGAAAATAAAAGGTTACAAAACGTAGTCACCTCAAACCAAGATGAAGGGGAACTCGAGAGGGTAATTCACTCTCTATCCCCGATTTAGAGTTAAAGATTTTATTAAATTTTTACATTAGCGGAAGGATGATTTACATTTTAGAAAAGTAGGCTACGCAGTTAAAGATTCGGACCTTTCCCTCGGATTAAACTGCGGAGGTAGCAAGAAAGAATAAAGTTATGTGGCCATTACTTTGTAGATGTTCTAGCTGCCGACGAAAGAGTCCGCCCACCTCCTGCTTAAGCACACGCACTCAGATAGTCGACGATCAGTTGGCCAGGAAACGAAAAAACCCGCAGTTTATAAACCCTCAGGGAAGGTTCGAGATCATTCAAGACTAAACTAGCCACACCCTCTCAATTTTATTGGTTAATCATAATGTTACCCTCAGAATCGAACAAGAAGCCTATGATAGGTTGAAAATTAATTGCAAAAATTAGTGACAGGCTAGATTCAAAACTGGCGGAAAGAAAAAGTCAGTATTGCTAACCCACAAATAAATGAACATCAATCAGTTACAAAAACCTAGAATTACAAAACTTCTTTAATCTATAACTTTATACACCTTTCACCAGGGTGCATGATCATAGTTTTTTGGTAGTGTCATATATGTAAGAGTGTCCAAACCTCTTGATGTATAGCAAACAAAACTAGGAGAAATTTAGTCAGTTTAGGAAACGTCACAATAACAAAATTACTCAATATTTTAGTGGTGACATCTTCTGATTACAGTTCCAAGTTGGTTTAGTTTCATTTTCACTGTTTTACCAGTAGAGGAGTTCATTTAGGCGCTAATTTTGAATGCGCGGCGTTGAGGTGCCCCTCCCGGAACAATTATTATTATTATTATTATTATTATTATTATTATTATTATTATTATTATTATTATTATTATTATTATTATTTGGACAAAAATATCCGAACTCATACGATATTCGAAATTATTGCATTCACCTCGACTACATTATCGTTATCACCGTCCTAATTTTACTCAGTTTGAACACTATCTCAAAGTATGTTAACACATTATTTAAACTTCGCATTTTACAGTTTCTCGAATTTTACTGCCCTGAAGAGTTTCACACGACGACCAGAAATATAACACATTCGCCTGATCATTATTAAATATTAATTCGACACACACACTGAAAATTTTATTGGGACAAACAAATTATATTCTACAACAATAATACAAATATAGACACAGACCTGTAACAGTAGTCATCTTGGAGATTCCGGCCACATTTAGCCAGCTGCCCTCGTACTTAGCCGTTCATGGCTATAGTAGACATCATCTTCTTATACATATAACTTAAATTACACAGATGTTACACTCGCTATCGATTAACACCGCAAATGACGCACTTTCTTCGCGTTTTAACATGCGACAAACTTCCTTCTCTACTGACGACTGCGACAGTTTTCTCAGGACCCTGATTTAGTTCACCCTAATACCGGCCGGGTGTTTCACTAGATAAAAATCAGACCTCATTGGCTAGCCTCCAGACTCTCTTATGACAATATCAAACACACACAATGTGATACAGAGAGAAACTCAGCTACGTATTTTAAACAGATATCTAAGCCTTCACAGTTTTCGTCGGCGGAAGCTCAGGAAAATTTCTATCACCTTCCATTTAATACTCTACTTGAACCATTGACACGAATTTATAACAAGTTATTTTGAGAGCTAAACCCCGCACTTTCTTGCAGACGAGCGACATGGGTTTCACCATCCAGACTTTCAGATGGAATGAGTAAAAGTAGATGGAGGGGATTTCTTTTATACTCTCTGAGTGGACGCCTCCCTCACCATGAAGCTCGATGGTTCAACCTGCTAATTCCACATCCACTGGACCAATTTTCTTGAAATTTATTTCACAAATTCAGACAAAATTATAATTCATTATGGTGTTAATTTTATATTTTTCCCATACTTGCAACGGGCATAATAAATTTATTTCTGACATGTAACGTCGCTTTCTTTAGAAAATGACCTCGACACTTGCCGCAAATCCGCGAGTATGACGCCAAATTTCCTCCAGGATTAACTGCATTTATATTTACCCTGGGGATTCTACCTTCATGTAAGGTTTATTAATAATTTAGATTCTTTATTCCTGGATTTACCCTGTCGCAAAAGTCTCTCGTTATGAAGTATTTTTCGAAATTGATAAATTATCAGTACTCGAGGTCAACCGAAATATCCCGGCATTTAACGAGATGGTAGCTCGCTTGTCACAGTGAATTCGGTTCCCACGAGAGAGCGAGACTCTTGAAATAAAGCATGGCTACTCTCAAAAAAGTTATTTGTAGCTGAAATAAATATCTGGAATTATTTTTCATCGTAGAATTATGGATTCAATACATTGTTTACATGTACAATATATAGATATAACTAATGCTTCCGGAGATATTTGGAAGTTTATGTAAAACGTTGTAATCACGAATACCTCTATCAGTTTGTATTCATTCATGCATGCATGTATCCAATCCATTCATTCATTAATTCATTCATTCATTCATTCATAATATCTACTGTAAGCTTAGGATAACTCTGTTAAGATTCATGACATACCGAGAGAGTAGGCCATGCGGTTAGTGGCGCACAGCTGCGTGCTTGCATTCGGGCGATAGTGGATTAGTACCCCACTGTCGGCAGCTCTGCAGATGGTTTTCCGTGGTTTCCCATTTTAACACCAGGAAAATGCTGGGGATGTACGTTAATTGAAGCCAAGTCCCCTTCCTTCTCACTCCTAGTCCTTTCCTAATCCTTCATCGCCGTGAAACCTATATGTGTCGGTGCGACGTAAAGCTCATGACAAAAGGAAAATTCATGCACTAATACAAGGGTAAGATCCATGTTGTCCTAGATTATATAACACTCTTAATATCTAGGACGAAAAAATTAAAATTTACAGATTGGGTGGAAATAGTGATTAGGCGTATTTGTTATATTTAATGTAGTAACAGGTAAATTAATTGGAACTAGAACATCATGAATATATATCAAAAAGAATTTGGATTGCAGTAAATTATTAGGTCCTACTCTCTCCTCAATTCCTGGCAATCCGGTTCGAGGAGATGGAAGTATTCCATTCCATTCTAAATACGATTAAAAAAAACATAAAAATAAAGGATGAAACATTTTGCATTTCCTGCCTTGGACTCGTAATATCGCAACGCCGCTGTATATCTATATATATAAAACCAGCACGATACTCGTGCTTCGCTACGGTATTATACTAAAATTTATAATTGAATGCTTAACGTTTTATATATAATCCTACGAAATTCGCGATCTGACTCGCTTTCTGAGAGATTACGGCAAAGTTCCTCACATTTTTCAATCTTTCTTTCCAGCAATTGATTTCGTACTTCCCGGGCTAGGTCCAAGTATTCCATGCGGTCAGTTGGTTCCCTAAATCTTTGCCATCATTTCCTATAAGCATTTTTAGTGTGGATCAAATCCGAAGGAGATCCGGCGTTGTGTCGTCTTGGGTGCCTTGGCGGTACTGAACCCGCAGCCGGACTGTATTCGTAGTCATTACCAGGCCAGGACCCGTTTCCAGCGCGGTCCGCACAATTTGACGACGGTCCAGAACATTATTATTATTATTATCATTATTATTATTATTATTATTATTATTATTATTATTATTATTATTATTATTATTATTATTAGATGTTCTGGACCCCACAGCAAGATGCAAGACCGCTACTTGGCGGTAAATTACATCTGCTGCCATTGTCATTTTTGACAATGTGACCAGCACCATTGTCGCGCGTAGGCAAGTGTGCGGGATTTCTGGCGATACGAATGACATACTTCCGTGCATTATTGACCTTATTATAGAGGTGAACAATCTGACGGGCAATCTCATTCCTATAGTTTATTTCAAATCTGTTTAAATTTTTATTTATAAGCCAGGCGAGTCTACTGTAATCTAAGAATGTTCTCCGAAGGAAAATTTGGCTGTTGAAAACGAACCCAGGAAAGATTAAAAATGATCGGTTTATGGTCAGAATAAGTACATCAAAAATCTACAGCATGTTTCCAGTCATTCGACAGGGTCAGGACTGGAATGAATAAAGCCCCTTCTAGCGGCGACAATAGGAATTTTGCCGGCTGCCGAAGTACTCCTCTGGGGCAGTGATCGATTAATGACAAATGAAATGAAATATTGGACAGTGTTGCTGGAATGAATGATGACAGGGAAATACGGAGTATCCGGAGAAAAACCTGTCCCGCCTCCGTTTTGTCCAGCACGAATGTCACATGGAGTGACCGGGATTTGAACCAAGGAACCCAGCTGTGAGAGGCCGGCTCGCTGCCGCCTGAGCAACGGAGGCTCCTTATATGTACTTTCTTTTTCAAGTAGCTTTACGTCGCACCGACACAGATAGGTCTTATGGCGACGATGTACATTATGAACAGTAAAATCTGTTGGTCTCACCTCCTTTTACACCCCACCGCCGTTAAGTTTATTTACCACCCCCCCCCCCCAAAGAATAAAAGAAGGCGTGTTTCTTTATGTTTAAAGGAGATCCCAAACACAAATCTTCACGTCTATTACCTTCAGTTTTGAGATATAAGTATCCCCATAAAAATAATTCACTCTTTTCACTTCCTTTCACACTTCTCTCCTCCCCTAAGTGAATTTTCCGGCAAAAAATACTTGTTTCTATAATAGTAAAGGATCTTCTCAATACCAATTATCACGACTCTAACTTCTTCAGTTTTTTATTTTTGTGTCCTCATGAAAGGAATTCCTTTTCACTCCCGCCCCCCAAGATGGTCTCCCCCCAAAACGCGTTTTTCTTTGTTTTTAATGGAGATCCAAATACCAATTTTTCACGTCTGTAACAATTTTAGTTTTTATTAGATGCATGTATTTTCATACAATTAAGTCAATTAATTATTCAATTCTTTCACCACCAACCCCCCTCCCCTTCATTAGATTTTCCGAGAATACGCGTTTCTTTACTTTTAAAGCAGATTCCAATTATAAAATTTCACGTCTGTAACATCTTCATTTTTGAGATATCAGTAGCCTAATTATAAGAATTCAACACCATTTTCAGTCACCTTTACAACCCCCCTCCTCCCAGGTGGTATTTCCGAAAACTAAAAATATACGTTCCTTTATTTTTAATAGAGATAAAAAATACAATTTTTCACTTCTGTAACATGTTACGTTTTTTGAGATATACTGTAGAAATTCTCATTTTAAAATTACACCCCTTTTTAGTTCCCCTTAAGTGGAGTTTCTAAAAATAAATCACCTATGTTTCTTTACATTTACAGGATATTCCGAATACCCACTTTTTACGTCTGTAACATTTTACGTTTCTCAGATATTCTGTAGATATTATCTTTACAAGAATTCACCCTAATTTGTCACTCCTGTTTAACCACCATTAATTGGATTTTCCAAAAACAAAAAATACGTGTTTCTTTATTGTTAAAGGAGATTCCATACACAAATTTCAGTCCTGTAATATCTTCAGTTTGTGAGTTATATGTATCCTCATTAAAGGCATTCAACCCATTATTTACCCTTTTACATCCCTCCTATTGGGATTTACAGAAAACAAAAGAATACGTATTCATTTAGTTGTAAAGGAGATTCTAAATTCCAATTTTTGCATCTGTAAACCTTCAAAGTTTTGAGATATAGATACACTCATTTTAAAGTTTCATCCCCTTTTCACCACCCCATTAATTGGATTTTCCGAAAACAAAAAATACGTGTTTCTTAATTTTTAAAGGAGATCCCAAACACCAATTTTCAGGTCTGTAATATATTCAGTTTCTGAGATATGGGAATCCTCATTAAAGGTATTCAACCCCTTTTTCACCCCTTTTCACCTCTCCTATTGGGATTTAACGAAAACCAAAAATACGTGTTTCTTTATTTTTAATGAAGTTTCTACATACCAATTTTTACATCTGTAAACCTTCAAAGTTTTGAGATACACTCATTTTAAAATGTAACCCCCCTTTTCACTCCCTTAGCGACGGGATATCCAAAAATCCCGTCTTAGCGAGCACCTACATCTTAATATGAATGTATCCCCAAAATTTCATTTATTTATGTCCAGTAGTTTTGGCTCGGCGATGAGTCAGTCAGTCAGTCAGTCAGTCAGAACAAGTTATTTTATATATATAGACAAGAGTTTTGTCTGTACATTGCTCAGAATTTCTGTATCGGTCTTATCCATAGTAACAAGGAAATGCATTTTTTTACTTTTCCGTAATGTCTGTCTGTCTGTCTGTCTGTCTGTCTGTCTGTCTGTCTGTCTGTCTGTCTGACCACGCATCACGAGAAAACGGTTGAAGAGTATTTAATGAAAATCGGTGTGTAAAGTCCGGGAATAAGTCGCTACAATCTAGGCTGAGAGAAATGGTACTGTAGTTTAGGGGAAGGCCTAAAATTGAATAATCAATTATGTGTGTTATTAGTGGTCTTGTTGACAAATAAAATATAACTAAATTATATATTGTTAAATTTCCGATCATTTATGTCTTATACGTTTTTACTGTATCGGCTATGATAACTGAGATATTCATGAATTTGAATTTTTGTTGCTAGTCCATTTCAGCGCCGCTACGAGAAAATGGGTAAACATAATTTAATGAAAATCAGTATGTAAAGTCGAGGAAGAAGGAACTACAGTCTACGCTATAATTAATTTTATAAAACGTCCTAATATTACAGAGTCGAAAGAAAACTCAATGTGAAGGCCTACAATACAGAAAGCTCATAACATTGATCAACAATAACATTACATTGACCATTGTTTGTTGTGATGTGCTTTTTGTCTCTGTTGCCAGTCCTCTCCGATAGATGGGATTACTGCTGTATACCGAGGTTTTTTTAAAATTTGCTTTACGTCGCGCCGACACAGATAGAACTCATGGCGACGATGGGATACGAAAGGGCTAGTAGTGGGAAGGAAGCGGCCCTGGCCTTAATTACGTTACAGGCCCAGCATTTGCCTGGTGTGAAAATGGGAGGCTATGGAAAACCATCTTCAGGGCTATCGACAGGTTAGGACCCACTACCTCACGGGTGCGCGCGCCTAATCGCACGGCCAACCCGCCCGGTCGTACTGAAAATAACAAACTGCCTGAATATTGGCGGGAAGTTGCTGGGGAGTTATATAACTTTCTTCTTTAGCATGCCGTTCCTCTGGTTCATACATTTTCTGATACTACTGATACGTAACAAACTGGCTCATCATGGCATTCGAGCTATACAATCCCGACTCTGAGGCACTGATTGGAATGAGCAGTGTGCATATTGAACGGAATAATGGCCGAAGAGTGTTCACGGCTCTCTCCGGTCTGGTCATTAGAGCACTGGAACTTTGGACTGTTTGATCGGCACCGTAGTAAAATGAATTGGCGTATGGCTTTTAGTGCCGGCAGTGTCCGAGGACAAGTTCGGCTCACCAGGAGCAGGTCTTCTGATTTGTCACCCGTAGGCGACCTGCGCGTCATGATGAGGATGAAATGATGATGGAGACGACACATACACCCAGCCCCCGTGCAAGCACAATTAACCAATGATGGTTAAAATTCCCGACCGTGCCGGGAATGGAACCCGGCACCCCTGTGACCAAAGGCCAGCACGCTAACCATTTAGCCATTTAGCCATGGAGCTGGACAGCACCGTAGTACTGTTCGCTAAAAGTGAGAAAATGTGCGGTTTTTCATTTGATCGAGTATTTTATATGATAACATTGCTTTTAATTGTTACATTCATACTGACGACTTCAGGTAGGAAAACCACAAAGACAGTCTTTCTGAGAATCCCGTAGAGAAGCACGGGTACATCAGCTAGTTAATAAATAATATATATCTTGGAGCACAGCCTGGCCATCCCTAACTCAAATGATGTGCGCGATATCGCCAAAAAACAAATAAAAACAAACAAAGATGTGGAAATACATATAAAAATTAAACTGTTCTCGACAATGCCGTTTTACATGTTTACATGTTTTGAGTGTATTTCTTCTTGGCTTTTCCACATACACTCAGGTTTATGCTTGATAAGTACGTACAAGATACCTACCTATTGAAAATTTTGCATTATTAGAGGCACCATATTAATGCAACAGCATATCCTTTTAAGTCTATGAAATAGATCGATAACAGAAAAAACCTTTTTCTAGAAAAGTCGGAAGTAATAGGCAGCTAATTCCCTCCATTTCATCTTCTTTATTACGATGAGTTCATGAAAATGCTGTTGGGTATTGAGTGATGAGCCCACTGAAAGGTTCGTTAAATTCCCCACTTTTAAATTTCTTTCCACTTCTCGCCCGCAGCAGTTCAAGAGCTACTATTTCTTTCCTTCCGCTCTAGCCCCGCTTGTGAGATACTGCTTCCCTCTTCCTCTGCCCCTACTCGTGGAGCGCATATAATGTGTTCATTGATTGAGACCCAGTGACAGCGAATCGGAGATTGAGGAATAGGTTATTGCAAGACGACGTATGGGTGAGTCGTTGATGCGTGCGAGAAGATCTCGATAGCATACAAGGAGAACTGCTGACTGTATAGGTCATATCGAAAAGGAATTGAAAGGAGTCCTCTCACAAAAGCTGTTACTCACGGCCAGTGCAGGCGAGATGAAGATATTATGCAACACCGTTTTGCCTTAGTAATGTTGTTATATGGCGTTTTGTGTACTGAAAGAAAATGAGCTGATGGATCTTAAATATTGCTCTTTTTTGTGTAAAGTATGCATATCGATAATTTTAAAGAAATCTTATAAATCTTCTTGGGATTAGTTAATCTAAAGGCCCCGCAAGGTTTAGAAACCATTATAGCGATAAATAAATGATGCTAATGTTAACACGGATTGCTTGTAGCCGGGCTGTGTGGCTCAGACGGTTGAGGCACTGACCTTCTGACCCCAATATCGCAGGTTCGATCCTGGCTCAGTCCAGTGGTATTTGAAGGTTCTCAAATACACCAGCCTCGTGTCGGTAGATTTACTGGAACGTAAAAGAACTCCTGCGGGGCTAAATTCCGGCACCACGGAGTCTCCGAGATCAGTAAAAAAGTAGTCAGTTGGACGTAAAGCCAATAATGTTACTACTATTGTTGCTTATAGAGGAGGGATATGCTCACTGTGTTTGCCAGAGACCCACCAACCTCCCCCTAGAAGAATATTTATTTTTGTAATATAATGAATCGCGCGTTATTTTCCACACTTACTACCGCAACTCCCAGTGTCATTCGGTGAAATATCATCCAGATTACATCATTCCCAGAAATAAAAACGCGCAACTTTCGTAACCAACCACCACACAATAAAAATCCCTAACAATGTGCGCCAATGATTGATAGGAAGTAGAGCCCTCGCTAAGCGAAGCTCACTCTCTTCGAGAGGCTCTCTGCAAACACCCCTGATGTGTTAGAACCGAAGGTGTGCACAATTCAAAACAGTGAGCAACACTCCATCTCAGTCAGGAAGAGGAGCAGAGTATTCACTCTGACGAAACGTACGGCCTAGCAGCTGCTTACATGGCTCTGAAATGAAATGGCGTATGGCTTTTAGTGCCGGGAGTGTCCGAGGACAAATTCGGCTCGCCATATGCAGATCTTTTGATTTGACTCCCATAGGTGACCTGCACGTTGTGATGAGGATGAAATGATGATGAAGGCGACACATACACCCAGCCCCGTGCGAACGGAATTAAAGGTTAACATTCCCGACCCTGCCGGGAATCGAACCCGGGACCCCTGTGACCAAAGGCCAGCAAGCTAACAATTTAACCATGGAGCCGGACATGGTTCTGATGAACAACTAAGGAAGGGACGCGCATCAAAATAGATTGCAACTTTTAAGACATTTATTGAGCCATTTTGTCGTTCTGTTCAGTGCATTATATTATGGTGAGGAAATAAATTAACTTATTTTGTGTATACACACGCCATATGCTAATTAAATATCTCTAGTTCTATTCATTCGTTAGGTTATATGTAGGAAACGAAATTAATTATTTTGACATGTAATAACTTAATACTCTTTTGACTTATACCTGTAGTCATGGAAGTACAGTAGGCCTTCATAAAAGTTTGTTTAGGAATAGAGCATGAACAATGAACGACAAATTGAACTGTACGGTTGTATGGCGTAAGCATGATATACTTACAAGGGGAGTGTCTGACATGTGCCACACCGATTTTTGCAGGGACGTTAATTAACTTTGCGGGTCCTGCAGTGAAATAATGCCGTAGTCATTTAGTATCCGTAAATTAAACCCAGATCCATTTCTGGTGAGACATACTGTTTATGGTGCACTGTCTTCTGATATGGGATAGCCTTTTCAGACCCTGCCCACACAAATCAGGAACATGTTTTCTTTCGGGCTATGTTTCCCGTTAGACCGTTCGATACTGTAGCACACGTTTGTGTTGGCTTTACCCTCCCTGCTTCAATCGGTTAATGTTCCAATAATCTTGAAGCAGCTGCAGCACTTAGTTGTGAAATGTTAATGCGATGATGAGCATCTGTCTCCAAAAAAAGACATTGACATTACATTGACTGTGCAATATGTAATTTTTTATTTGTTTCCTTCTTTCTGTCTTTCTTTCATTCTTTCTTTCTCACAATCAGTACGTTTACCGTCCAAGGTGGGCTTTCCCCTCCGACTCAGCCAAGGATCCCACCTCCACCGCCTCAAGGGCAGTTTCCTGGAGCGTGAGACTTTCGGTCGGAGGGATACAAAGGAAAGAAGGACCACTACCTCGCCAGCCGGCCTCACCTGCTATGCTGAACATGGGCGTTGTGGGGGATGGGAAAACTGGGAGAGACAAGGGAGAGGGAAGGAAACGGCCGTGGCCTTAAGTTAGGTACCATCCCTGCTTTTGCCTGGAGGAGAAGCGGGAAACCACGGAATACCACTTCCAGGATGGCTGAGGTGGCAATCGAATCCCCATCTACTCAGTTGACCTCCCGAGGCAGAGTGGACACCATTCCAGTCCTCGTACCACATACCAAGCAGTAAGTGTTTCCTGTCATTCGACCGGGTCAGGAATGGAATGAATGAAGCCCCGATCTAGCGGCGAGGATAGGAATTGTGCCGGCTGCCGAAGCCTGTCGCACCCCTCTGGGGCAATGATTAATGAATGACATATGAAATGATATTGGAGAGTGTTGCAGGAATGAAATATGACGGGGAAAACCGGAGTACCCGGAGAAATACCGGTCCCGCCTTCGCTTTGTCCAGCCCAAATCTCACATGGAGTGACCGGAATTTGAACCACGGAACCCAGTGGTGAGAGGCCGGCACGCAACCACCTGAGACACGGAGGCTTTTAATAAGTGTTAAAATACCGTATAAAAACGGAAATGGCTTATGGCTTTCAGTGCCGGGAGAGTTCGAGGAGAAGTTTGGCTTGCCAGATGCAGGTCTTTTGATTTGACTCCCGTAGGCGACCTGCCCGGCATGATCAGGATGAAATGATGATGGAGACGGCACATATACCCAGCCCCCGTGCCTGCGAAATAAACTAATTATGGTTGAAATTCCCGTCCCTGCCGGGAATGGAACCCGGGTTCCCAGTGACCAAAGGCCAGCATGCTAACCATTTAGCCATAGAGCCGGACAAATACCATATAATTAGTCCACTTGAGTCTTTTAAATAGTACAAACCGATTCTAGCTCAGTAAAGAAACCAACAGGTAACTACAACACTCCTCGTTTCCCTAGTTCGCCTCTCAAGTGACGCCCAGTCTGTGTATGGCCGCTAATTTAGTGGGGCTCTTTGGGATTCAACCAACCTCGTACAAATCAAGGACTTATGCAATAAGTATTGTTCAGTTTTTTCAAATGTTGTGTGGTTACAATTGAAATTAGTCTGTGATAAAAGGGCAAATTGGGAAAAAATAACCAAGATCGCAGAAATGTGTAGGTCGCGAATTTGTAAATAAAAAGTGATAATTTTCTTTCTGACATTCTTCCTGTCATTTGTCATTTTTTCCAGCATTAAAAAATATAAAACATTTATTTAAAAATGTTGTACCCTGGGGTGTAAAAGGGCTAGAAAAATGTTACTTTCACTGACCTGTCTCTGTCTCATCCTTAGCTTTGAAAACATGGAAGTGGCCGAGGCACGAGCAATGCGAGTATTTCGATTCCTCATGAAGTCAGTTTGTGCTGCGAATGACGGGAAATTGTCACTCGTAGGGTCAGTTAATGGAGTTTGGCAGACTGATATGCAATACGTCCTTCTAGTGCAGAGAAAAGCGCTGGAAAAAATCACATTTTTAATTTTCATAGTACGCCATTTTAGTGACGCCCTGTCTGTCTATGGCAGCTGATAGTGGAGCTCTATGGGATTCAGCCAGACTTCGGGGCTCAACATACATCTGTAAATTGTTCCTTCAGTTATCTCATGTATTATGTTTAGGTAGATATACATTAACAAACTGTTGCTTGTAGCGTGTAGAGGCCTGGTTTACAGTCGTCATGTAACTGACTACGGGCGGTCAGATCCGCAGATTTCGTGGCGAGTTAGTCGTAAAGATATTCCTTCTTAAATATCGGCTGAGTTAATTGTCAGGGCGTCGTATACCCTGATACACAACTTAATTACAGACGATAAAGACTTACGAAGATGATGGCGGTATGTTTTGTACGACGAAGGTAACGATTCTCCTTTACATCTGGATTTAAAATCACAAAAATGTATAGTGGTCATTAGGGAAATTTCGTATACTTTTCCTTATTTTCATTCTCTCCTACCTTATATATGCGAGCAAATTGACCATGTTTTGCTTGCAGTTGGTGCTCGTCATGTAAATAGCTGCACCAATTTCAGGTGCTTTAAATAGTAATTTTTACCTTTTTGATGCCATATTATCCGTTTTTTCTAATACATTTCAATTAAATTCAGAATCTTTCTCATCGCCCCACTCCATAGTGATTTTCAACGCTAATCCTGACTTGGAAGAAACATACACATTAACAAACCAGTGTGTATGGGGCTCACGAACTTACTGCGAGCCTCCTTTGTGTTTGCAGCGAAAATCTACGGGTAGTGATTATTGCGTCGTGTTATAGGTCGCGCTCGAAGTACTTTGCGTGCATAGTCCTGAAGGAGTCTCCACTAAAGGTGCATTTAGACGGGCAAAACATGTCCGGAAATCTTGGGAAATAAGTAGTCTTAAACTTGCCTCAGTATTTCCTAGTAACACATTTTCCGGCAATACTGGCGAAGAAAGATTTCGGAAACTTACTCGGAAATTTAGAGCAACTGAATGGATGGGCAAAATTATATTTAGATGAGCAAGAAATTCTCGCTATGTTACCTAGCGAATCGCAGCATGGATATCGCAGTTGTAGCAGAGTCGAATATAATAATTCACAAAATAATTACCAACCGAATGAAACGAAGGAAGAGATTGTGGACATGTTCGTATTTGGTTACAAGACATTGTAATACAAATTTTTATCGTGAAATAAGACTTGAGGACGACCTGCTTGAAAACTTCACTACATTGTTATAAAGTCCAAACGCCAGCATAGTCCTGAAAGAGTCTCCACCAAAGGTGCATTTAGACGGGCAAAACATGTCCGGAAATCTTGGGAAATATGGTTTGCAGAGAAACCAGGAACTCCTTTGTTCACCACCTCCATTGCCACTTTTCTTCTTGGCCGACAATTTCATTTTTTAGTTCTACCACATGTCCTTAAACTTTTAAATTTCGAACGCTCAACGTCTACCGAAACACCAAACTTATTTGCGATTTCATAACATTTGTTATTGTTTTAAATTTCAGTCTCTGTACTTGTCGGATGATATTATGTCCTACAGTTCACTATGTAACTGGATAGTATTGATAAAGTCGACTAATTTCTCTTTATTCCAAGACATTTTGACTTGAAAACCACGAAACGGAATACCACACTCATATACAGCGTCTGCAGTCTCACACTAATCTGGCAACATTGCCGAGTTTCCCACCTCCAGTGGAATACTCGGCAACCCTCCGAAATTTTCAAGGCAACACGAAGATTGCTAGAAACAGTATTGGCAATGTACAGAAACACCTGGTGGTATTCGAAACACATTGCTCAATATTGCCCCACATTTCCTGGCCACACTCGGCAAGTATATTGCCGCCATACATTTCCGCAAAAATGTTGCCCGTCTAAATGCGCCTTAATATAATGTGTTTAAGGTAACCTTTACGTTACATGCAACAACTCGCTAGTCGGAGCCCGCCTTTCACTTTCGTCGTCAAGGTATCTTCACCGGTGTGTTTGTGTTCAATTCATTGGGGGCTAGGGGTAGGAAGGAAGCAGCTCTTACATAAATGTATACGGAAACAAAATGTGTTCGAGATAACCATTGGAAGTACCCTTACGTGGTGCCCGAAATAGTACCTTCGTGGTCTGACCACAAGCGATAGCATTTTTACGGTCGGTCGATGTAAAGATATTTTCGTCCTAGAAATCGGTTCTTTCTTACACAACCGTTGATCATAACGGAGAATTAGTGTTTCTGCACCTTGTTTCAATGTCACTTAATATACTACCACCCCGAAAGAACGCACACCCCAAATACTTGAAAACACCTGTTCCAGTTTCGTTTTCCCTACCTGGCATTTAGTCCTCTTAGGTTTCTTCAATACCGACAACATCTTAGCCTTAAAAATGCGAATTTTCAAATCACACTCGCAGCACAAATTTTCAAGTTCCAAGACATCAGATTGCAGCCTTTCAGCACAATGTATCATTAAGACCAAGTCATCGGCGCTGGCCGAACTGCTTACTATATTTTTTCACTTAACCGAAACCCTCCCTGCCATTTTTAGCGTCTCGGAAGAATCGTAAACGTAGTTAAAAGGACGTAAACGAAAAAAAGGGAGATCAGTTTAACACTCCTTCATTTGCTATAGGTCCTAAGAGAGATCGATGCGCCAGAACATTATCTCACAAGAATTTTTTTTGCTATGGGCTTTACGTCGCACCGACACAGATAGGTCTTATGGCGACGAAAGAAATCTTTAATGTCTAAAGACAATGAAACAGGTTGTCACATTTATAACTCCTCAAAATTCAATGACCTCAGCCGGGATTGAACCCGCTGTTATGGTAAGAAAAGAATGACAGCTCACTGACTGTATCACAGAGGTCGACTGTTCACATTTATGTCCCTCTTTTCTATTTTGTCCCAAACATGCTGTAACATATCTGGATACTGGACAAGTCAACAGGACAAAGTCACTGACACAAAGAGTTGTCATGGAGAAGGAAAGACGCGCGTGTGTGTGTGTGTGTCCGTCCAAGTTTCATTAAGTAGGAAATGTGTGGACTGGAACTTTGCAACACACTCGAAATGTCACCTTGATTACAGTGTATAACATGTGTTAATTCCACTCGAGGCGTTCAGAATACAAGTGGTGTAAGCCCAGATAAAGTGCCATTGTGACACTTGGGGTTGGAGCTATACGGGGAAAAAAATCCGCATATATTTTACAAGTATAAATTTTACCTATTTGGAATGCGAAAATTCATGAAATTCATGAAAAAGTAATTACGGACACTTCAGTTTTCTACAGAAAACTATTACAAAATATTCAGTACACAATATAAAAATGTCATTTGAAGTTTGTAATTGACAAAATGCACCTTAAAACTACATATTCCAATGTTTCTATTCGCAGTTCTTGTATTTAACACATTTCGTTACAGATTCACACACAGAACAATCCACCATTGTCTTCATCACCTACGTCTTTTCGAGCAAGCATAATAACATTAATCTGAAAAATTAGTTGCATCTAATTTTAAATTCTCCCTGCTTCAGGGACATCGGCTTAGCTTCATTCTGTTCCACTGAAATATTTTTGTTAATGGAGATTAAATTTGGTCGCGAAAACATAGTAATAGAATTTTTATTTCACTGGTGTTTTCTATTCATCTTTACATTCCTGCACGCGCAGATATTCTCCATTTTGCGGATAGACAATTGTGGGGTTTTTCATGATTTTTATTTCTGATTTAATGAGTCTGATGGGCAGAAAATGATTTCATATTATTAATAATATGCTTTAAAACTTACCTTACCGAGTTCGATAGCTGCAGTCGCTTAAGTGCGGCCAGTATCCAGTATTCGGGAGATAGTGGGTTCGAACCCCACTATCGGCAGCTCTAAAAATGGTTTTCCATGGTTTCCCATTTTCACACCAGGCAAATGCTGGGTCTGTACCTTACTTACGGCCACGGCCGCTTCCTTCCCACTCCTAGCACTTTCCTGTCCCATCGTCGCAATAAGACCTATCTGTGTCGGTGTGACGTAAAGCAACTAGCAAGAAAAAACTTACCTTAATTTTCTTCCAAACACTCTTCTCTGACTATAATAATGATTAAATGGTGTTAGAACAACAAAAAATCACATGGAGTGTGGACTTTCTTCACTTGTGTTCTGACATAATGAACACCTGCTTCAGAGGTCATCTAATGTACTGCCGCCTGGAGAAAAACAGCTCAACTGCGGTTTTCATTCACGAGTCCTCTGAAAAAGCCCCTTACTATAGAATATAATACGCCTCCGTTCTAAAAAACAATATATTTTGGACTTACACCAGTTGTATTCTGAGCGCCTCACTTGTCACATCTTGATATATCAAGGTGATTATTCTTCTTCTTCTTCTTCTACCGATTTTCCCACACCTGTGTCGCACATGAGGATTTGGCCCTGTTTTACGGCCGATTGCCCCTCCTGACGCCAACCTTATATGAAAGGATGTAATCACTATTGCATGTTTCTCTGGTGGTTGGTAGTGTAGTGTGTTGTCTGAATATGACGAGGAAAGTGTTGGAACAAACACAAACACCCACTCCCCGTGCTAAAAGACTTAATAAAACATTAAATTCCCTGAGCCGGTCGGGAATCGAACCCGGGACCCTCTGAACCGAAGGCCTCAACGCTGACCATTCAGCCAATGAGTCGGACTATATATCAAACTCATTATTCTAATGCAGTCTATATCTGCTTATTTATATAACGTATGTTTTTAGTGCCAGACATGTTCGACTCACATGGTACAGGTCTTTCTATTTGACGCCCATGGACTACCTGGGCGTCTGGGATGATGGCAGTGAGATAGGAGGAGGGTGAAACCCGAGTTTGGCACAAAGCCTACTCCTGCCAGATAACAGCAATGAGCCTGATCAAGGCTGAACGTATCTATCCGACGGACGAGTCCCTATGAACAGCATCACATGCCCTCTCCCCATATGAACACTGAGAAGAGGTTTGGAATTGCATCTAGTATTTTGTCACGCATTCTAGTGAATATAAATTGTATATCACCACTTCTTGGCCACGCCTGAACGATCATAACCGTATACCTGCTAGAAGAATGCAAAACATAATGTTATTGGCTTTACGTCCCACTAAATACTTTAAATGTTTTCGGAGAGGCCGATGTGCAGGAATTTAGTCCCGCAGGGGTTTTTTTACGTGCCAGTAGTTCGTACGACACGAGGCTGTCGAATTTGAGCACCTTCAAATACCACCGGACTGAGCCAGGATCGAACCTGCCAAGTTGGGGTCAGAAGGCCAGAGCATCAAACCTCTGAGCCATTCAGCCCGGCTAGAAGCGTGCAACATTTTTGGCTACTCCACTCAGTGTTCTGCTGCAACCGAAGCTGAAGTAGAAGCAGGCAAACCCGCAACAGTAGCGGCTTTGGAAAGTGGTATGGTTTCCTATAGACTGCAGTTTGGTGTTTCCATAACTAGTAGCGGAGGTTGGGAATTAGAAATGGGGGCAAAAATGTACAGACAACATAAAGTACCCGGGTTTGGGATATAGCGGCCGCGCGGGGGGGGGGGGGGGGGATGAAGTATATACATCAAACCGGAAAAAACCTACAAAATTGTAAGTTTTTTATGCTCTCTCAGCGAATTTGGACAGAGATATAAAGGTTGTCAGTTTTCCAACTTAACTGCGGTAATAATAGCTTTTTGAGATTTTGATTCAATGCTATATAATAATGCTTTCACCGGAGGAGCTATGTTACACATGTATTACAATTAAATAAAAGCACGGCGTGATTATACTTTTAACAATCATTTAGTATTTGACAACACTGTAAGAAACAACCTGACACTAAGGAGACTGCCGGATGACGAACGCGCGTGGCAAGCGGTTGAATCATACAGTGGCCACAGAAAGTATTCGTACACCTATGGAATGTGATGGAACATCATGACGGTATACGAGCTGAAGTGATATTTATAAACGGCATAACATCAGACATCAGATATACACGCTGAACATGCAGATCGTTTAAAAATGTAACATGATCGGCACGATACTCTATACCAGGGCCTCTCAAACGCCCAAAATCTCACGCGTGCAGATAGAGGCGCGAGAGCTCCGTGCACTGTGCATCGCTGCCGCTCGGCATGGCTCGGATCAACGCTTCGTCTCTGGGCTACTCGGTTAAGCTCGGCTCAACTTGCCTATGCTCGGCTCGAGTCAGCTTGGATTTGGAGCGCTACGGCGCAAGTGGGGCAGAGGGAGACAGGCGGAGCGAGCGAGACAGGCGTGAGGAAAGAGAGAGTAAGCGCTATTGCTCCAAATCGAGGAGTGGGGGTCTGCACCCTGGTCAACCAAGCCAAGTCGTCTCTTGCACCGTGCACAGTGCATGCACCACGCGCATGCACCCTGAGAGGCCCTGCTCTATACAGACTACAGATCGTACCGCCAAGAAAGTATTCGTACAGTGTGGGTGTACTGCTTTGTGATTGGTTAAACCAGTTGTCGCACAGGTTTACGCCGCTGTGCCTGCAGGAGGGGTTGTTATCTCTTCAGTCATCACTGTGCTGTTGTTGTCACAAAGTTATTTAGTATGGGGCGAAAGAAGAGAGTACTTCCAGTGAGTCGACGAGAGAATATAGTGTTACTGTATAAACAAGGTAAAAGTTATCGTCAAATTGGAAAACCGCTGGACATTAGATATACTACGGTGAGTTCAATAGTTAATCAATACAAGCACAGCGAACAAACCGAAAACAAACCCAGATCTGGTCGTCCAAAAGTGCTGACAGTACGGGAGCGACGCATTATTGTGCATCCGGCACGAAAGGAACCGTTCCGGAGTGCTGCATCCATTGCTACAGAACTCGCTTCAAGGTCCAACAAAACGGAGAGCGTGCAAACTATAAGGAATGTATTGCACAGCGCGAACCTGCA
Organism: Anabrus simplex; assembly: GCF_040414725.1. Lineage (NCBI taxonomy): Eukaryota > Metazoa > Arthropoda > Insecta > Orthoptera > Tettigoniidae > Anabrus > Anabrus simplex. The sequence continues at coordinate 1,092,950,959 of NC_090266.1, forward strand.
TAGTAGATGTCCACGAAGGAAGCCACTTATAAGTGAAAGAAATAGGCAGAAGTGCCTACAGTTCGCGAAAGAGTATTGTGAAAAGACAATGGACTTTTGGAACACCGTTATTTTCTCTGATGAAGCGAAGTTTTCATAGTTTGGAACTGGTAGGAGCAGCAAGGTATGGCGGAAGCCAAACACTTTACTTGAACCTCAACATGTAACCCCCACGGTAAAACACGGTGGAGCGAGTTTGATGGTTTGGGGCTGCATGGCTGCGAATGGATTGGGAAACCTGGGATCTATTGATGGTATTATGGATGTCAGGAAGTACATAGATGTGTTGCGCCATAATTTAAGCAGCAGTGCACACAAGCTTCATCTGGAAGGAGTTTTCCACTTCCAACAGGACAATGATCCTAAGCATTGTGTCATGATAACCCGTGAATGGCTGTTGTACAATGCCCCTAGAAGACTTCTCACTCCACCGCAGAGTCCAGATCTCAATCCCATAGAGAACCTGTGGAATCATCTAGGCAAAGAAGTGCAAAAACGCCGTCCTACTAGTAAAGAACATCTTAAAGAGGTACTCTCAGATGCATTGTCCAACATATCTGAAGAGTACACCAAACGTTTAGTTAACTTAATGCCAAGACGTCTGGAACAGGTCATCAAAGCTAAAGGCATGCATAAAAAGTATTAAGACTGTGTTTGAACAAAGACTTCGGCAAGTGTTTGAATTATCTAGTAGTGTACGAATACTTTTTGTTGTGTTAAAAGGCGAGTTTATTTGTTTATTATGTTAAGCGCTGTAAATCTCATAGCAAATGCACAGCTAGGTGTCTTTTCTTTATGCATATGTCTCACTGGAAGTGTTTATATTACTTCATGGTGCTTAATGTACAAGGTATACATTAAAATGTTCGTGAACGAATACTTTCTGTGGCTACTGTATGTTTATGAAGAGGTGTGTGATGGCACAAACAAAACTTACCTGTCCCGGAGTCAGCGGAATTAACCCTATGCGGTTAAATTCCCTTATGTGACTGAAAATCGAACCAAGGACATCCGAAGAGAAGGCCTTGGGAACCATACTGATCACGACCGCTGCACAGCCTCCCATAACACACGGAGATTGGTCTCAGCAGGACCCACGGGAAGACCCGCACATCACACTCGCCAACAAACCAAATGTGCTCAATAGGATTGAATCGGGTGGCTTTGGGGGCCACGCAAGCATCCTCATATCCATGTCTGTTCATCGGACCAATCAGTCATAATTCGGGGGGCAATGGGCCGGTGCACTGTCTTGCTATAAGCCTAGGCAAGATCAACTACAATACCTCAGACTTTAACCGACCTATCGAAACTGTCTGTAATGGCGGCAATTATTGGAATGCTAGCATGTGTTTGCTTCGGTTTGTGTAAGCCGTGTTTTATCAAATATTTACGGACATTTGAATATTATTAATCGTAAATTACATTCATTTATTGTCTGAAGAAAGCTATAGAGACTCTTTCTGTGAAGTAAGAAACTGTTTGTTATTAAAGAGCCTATTTATTCGAACAATGTCGGTGGTGGTTCTCGTGTTTTTCTCTGAAAGTATTTGCTTTATATTTTCAATTACCTGTGCATTATATTTATAGTTAAATGAGCTGTGTGTCTGTATGAAAGTCCAATCATAGGCGTAGTGCACAAACATCTCTATTCAGATTTCCAAAAGATCCGGTTTTACGGCAAAAATGCCTTAAGTGCATTCATAGGGAAAACTTCGAACCAACGTTGAAGCCCAATAGTGTGTGTGCATTGATTATTTTGATGCCAAATTCATTGTCAGGGAAGATATTATACCCATAGAAGGTGGTGATACAATTAAAGTGACGCGCAAACTTCCGAAGTTAAAACTAATGATACCTATCATAGCATTTTCTCCGATCAGCCAACTTACATTACTACAAAGAAAATTAAGTAATTCCCGTAAAGATCCGGAAAATCGTGACCAAGAGTTTTGATTGAGAGACGAAAATAATTTAAAACGGTGGTGCATGAAGTATGAATTTAATAATTTTCAGCGTTTTACAACGGAGGTGCGTAAACAAAACCTCACCCCATTTCTTGTGAGTGAAAATAAGGATTAGGTTCTTTTGTATAAATTACAAGAGGGTGATGTGACATCAATTCCGGTGAGTTAGCTGACTGGTGCTTTGTATGTTCAAGTGTACCATACAAATATCACTGAACCTATTCAACAATTCAGGTGGATTTTACAGAGTTGAGATTATGTACAATAAATATATTTGATTGCATGTTTTACATATTGAGCTCTGGTTAATGGTGATGTTGCATGATATTTCATGTAAGGTTAATAGTGTTATTTGTTGACATCTATTTATCTTATTTTATGGTCTTAGTTTGATATGTGAAATATTTTTATAGTGTGTGTCTGTTTCAACCGATGCTGATAAAAGAATTCTCTCTTACTTATTTTTCCACTATTATTACGATTACATTTAAAATAGAATTACGCAATAACGCTACTTTTGGTGCATAATTATTCATATTTACAGTTAATGAGTTGCATTTCATGACGTTCGACTTGTGATGTTTTCTATAGGTGACTCAAAATAAACACGTATAATCTTTCCTTGAACCTCTCATGTCGCACACCGATGTCCGCCATGTTTTCTCTAGGTCACGGTCAGGTTTAATTATAGTTGGTCCTGCTATAGGTACAACTCTCCCGCAAGGAGCTTGAGGAGAACAAATGGCTTCTCATCTTCTAACATCAGGTTCCCGTATCATTTCCTGATGTACTCTGGGTCACATTTCATCCCACGTGAGTGGTTCCTATACTATTATAAGAGGCAGTCACATGAAAACCCAACACCCGCTATAACACACATTCTGCGAGAGTTGGCAACACTGCTGTTCTCTTCTCAACATCTCGATTCAGTATGTCTTCTTTCCTGATCCAGTCTTCATATCTCACCTTCAGCATTCTCCTGTAACATTAGACTTCAAAATGCTTTATTCTTCTTCTTTCTTTCTCTCACTGAGTGAGTTGGCAGTGCGGTTAGGGTGCGCAACTGTGAGCTTGCATTCGGGAGATAGTGGGTCCGACCCCCCCCCCCCCCTATCGGCAGCCCTGAAGATGGTGTTCCGTGGTTTCCCATTTTCACACCACGCAAATTTTGGGGTTGTACCTTAATTAAGGCTACGGTCGCTTTCTTTCAACTCCTAGGCACTTTCTATACTTTCGTCGCCGTAAGATCTGTTAGTATCGATGCGACGTAAAGCCAATTATAAAACAGTCTTTCTTTCTACGTTAGGTACTTCCTGATTAAAAACCATACGTCACACTCTTCAGAAACATCTCTCTAATATTCATATCTATGTTTTATGTGAGCAATTAATTTTGTAAAGTGCACTCGGACGTCAAACGTCATCAAGAAATCACATATTCTTCCTTCTAATATTTCAATGAAGTAAGCTTGGCAGAAACTAAAAATATGTAATGTCTGTATGTTTCTGCACCAGAAGTGTGTTTTCCTGTTCAAATGTGACGGCAATACCGCCTTCCCCCCCCCCCTCACCTGTCAGCTAAGGTTACTTTGCTGAAAGGGATACATTCTTCTGAGGGTCCGTTGGTGCTAGGGATATCAAACTCAGTACACGACCTTAATTGCCTACAAGCTGCAAGGAAGATATGAAAACCCTATTTTCCTCTAATATATAAATAACACGTCACTAACTACCCATCACATAGTTTAGGAAAAACATATTACCTTTTCGAGGTCCATTTTAATAAGGTAAAGTATTTTGGATATATTTGCAGCTCTTTGTTTAAGATATTAGTGTTCTTAACTTCTACAAGAAGAATTTTAATGAATCTGCATTACCTGTGATTAGTACCACCATGCGAGAAACACCATGAGTCTACGTTACTTGTGGTTAGTACCACTGTAGGAGGGACACCATGGTTCTGCTATACCTGTGATTAGTTCTATTGTGATGGGCCGGTGACCTGGATTTTGAACCCCTTTTTATAAGAAGCATCATCTCAGAAAAGAAGGCATTGTGAATTCGATCCACTGATTGTTTTGAATTCATGGTCATTTTTCATCATTTGTTTTGTATTTTAGTCAGTGGATATATTTTGAAGCTTTAATTTTCGTTTCATTTCGTTGCACCTCGTACCATTAGGGGCCGATGACCTATCTGTTAGGCCCTTTAAACAAAAACATCATCATAATATCACCAGAAGTATTATGTTTTATCAAATAGTATCTTCTGTGAAAATTGTGAGTAATGATGTGACAGAAATGTGAATTTTTTGTATGTGATTTGGTACTTTTATGCATTCCTCTTGACGATGTTAGGGAGGTAGATAGATTATATTATGCATTTATTTTACTCTAGTTACTGTTAAAAGGTAATTAAAGTTTAGCAGTCTAAACAAAAGCAGTTTCATAGATATGAAACTCCAAATTGGGCATTGAGACATGCCTTTTTCACGTCCAGCTACCTTAAAAAAGGCCTTTGTTGCTTGGTCTAGTTTGCATTTTGTGTCCTCCTTACTGCTGCCATCGTTGGACATTATCACACACAAGAAACAGTATTCACCTGCTTTCTTTAAAGCTTCATTCGCGATCTAACTTCTTGCATCACCTGAAGTTATTCGACTGCATTACATTACTTTTCTTCAGATTTACTTAATTTTATCTCGTACTCCTCCTTCAAGACTGTCCATTCGTTCCAGCAATTTCTCCAAATCTTCTGCAGACTCAGATAAAATAACAACATTGGCAAATCATAGGGTATTTATTTAACCTTCTTGAACTCTGAGCTGGCCCCACAGTGTAGGGGTAGCTTGCCTGCCGCTTACCCGGAGGCTCCGGGTTCGATTCCCGGCCAGGTCATGGATTTTACCAGTATCTCAGGGCTGGTTCCAGGTCCACTCAGTCTTCGTGATTCCAATTGAGGAGCTATCTGATGGTGAGAAGGTGGCCCAGGTCTAGAAAGCCAAGAATAACGGCCGAGAGGATTCGTCGTGCTGACCACAATACACCTCGTAATCTGCAGACCTTTGGGCTGAGCAGCGGTCGATTTGTAGCCCATGGTCCTTCACGGCTGTTGCGCCATGTGGTTTGATTTGGATCTATAACTGTGATTCCTTTTTATAAATCCCTTTTAATTTCCTTTACCACTTGTTCTATATAAACATTGAAAATACGTGTGAGATGTGGGGAGAATAATTGCAAACCGAGGTCCTGCTTTATTCCTTTCAGGTTAGTTACGTCTTTTAGCCCCATATTCTTATCATTGCAGGATGAACTTTGCGTAGATTGCAGATAAACTTACTTTCTCGGTATGTAATGCCTAATACCTTTAGAATCTCAGATATCACATTAGAAATTCAAATGTTAAATGATGTTCCGATACCATGGCAACCTTAACGTATGATAGGGATGTTAAGTGGATTAATAGCGGCTGCCTGGCCGAGGCAGTAAAGACGTGCTCCGTGCACACGGAAGGACGTGGGTTCGATTCCCAGTCAGGAAGTAGAAATATTTATGCAGCAAGATTTCCACTTCCGGAGGTGCACTTCGTTCTGAGATTCACCCAGTCTACGCCAAACATGAGTAGCAGGGGCCAAATACGGCCGGGCGTAGATTTTACCACTCTGCCCCAGCAAGTGCCGAGGTTACCACCACTCCCAGGGCTTTCATGGCCTGTACGGAGATGAGTTTGATTTGCTTTTCTAAGTGAATTAATATTAGCACAGGGCAATTATGTGCAAAATAATTTAATCTCCGTAATGAAGTATCAAAGGAAATATGTCTGAAAGTCTGAAATTGAATACATTTGCTGTTGTAGAGGACAGAGTTCTTCTTCACTGAAGAACATCATACGTTTAGCGTTCTCTGTCTGTCAAAAAAGAAATTGAATTTCCGAATATTTTAAGAGATATCTGTATTCGACTGGTTAGTATTTTGGAGAGGAATGTGAAGCTGCTGGAAGCCTCCAAGAGCTATATGGAGATGTCAGGGGGAGATGTGTTCCTCGAGCAACTGTCAAAGGGAGGTGACGAGGCGGTGCCGGAGCAAGAGCATCTATCAAGCCAGCTCTCTGGGGACACAACTTCGTCCCTGCATGTAAACGCGCCTACACAGACGTGACTGTCTGTCAACTTCGATTATTTATATTCTCCCAGCCCAGAAATTGCTTACCAAACCAAGAGACAGGGAATTTTTTTCAAGCCTACACGTTTCTCTTTAAAGTTCCTGGTTCACTTGGGGAATACTTAGGGATTCGTGCTAGTGAGTCACCCTTTACACTCACCCCACTCCTCACTTCCTTGGCATTCTTGCGTCAACATAGATATTCTTAAATAAATAGTTGAGCGGAACTGTGCACATACAATCTGCGCCTATTGTGCATGCTCCCACCCCTCGTAAACAGATCGTTCATGCGTCATTCTGTGATTATAGTGGAATATTCTAACATTCCCAGCCTCTACATAGCTGAGTGTCCTACGGCAAGTACCAAAAGCCTACTTCTTTACGGTTTTCGGAGACGCCGAGGTGCCGGAATTTAGTACCGCAGGAGTTCTTATACATGCCAGTAAATCTACCGACACAAGGCTGATGTATTTGAGCACCTTCAAATACCATCGGACTGAGCCAGGATCAAACCTGCCAAGTTGGGGTTAGAAGGCCAGCGCCTCAACTCTCTGAGCCACTCAGCCCTGAGAATCTGAAGTTGAGTGATTTAAAAAAAATTCTACAGTATTCCTGGCGATTTTTGTATCTTACAATTATATTTTTTCTTACGTCATTATTTCAAGTCGGTTTGTACCTATCCTAAATTAACCCAGTCATATTAATAATCTCAAATAGCAGTAATCGGGAGATAGTGGGTTCGAATCCCACTGTCGGCAGCCCTGAAGATGGTTTTCCGTGGTTTCCCATTTTCACACCAGGCAAATGCTGGGGCTGTACCTTAATTAAGGCCACGGCCGCTTCCTTCCCATTCCTAGGCCTTTCCTATCCCATCGTCGCCATAAGACCTATCTGTGTCGGTGCGAAGTAAAGCAAATAGCAAAAAAAATAATCTCAAATAGTAGATATATCCGGTGGGTAGATGTCGTGAAGTTGAATTACCCCCGTCTGCTCTTCATGAAAATATTTTGGGTTGTGTTCTATTTCAGGTCTAGAAAAGAGTTCAAATGGTTCAATTTTCATGAACATCGTTTACTTCTCAATTACAGAAAAATACACACACTCGCATTTTTGGGCATCACTGACAGGTTTCCGCTACAAGGAGCACACATGGCAGGTCACGGGGATGATTTTATATTTCTTGATTCTAGGCCCAGTACAGATACCATAAAATGACGTTTATCATCAGATTTCACACTCCACATGCGAGGTTCTGGCAATGTCTAGGAGAATTCGAACTAAATCAAAAGTGGACTTTGCCATTATTTTGATGATGAGCACCTTGCAGAGCTCAACGCAATTTCACAATGTGTGATCAATAGAGTCTTTACTTAGTAAAAATAAGTGAGATTGTTAAAATTGAGTATCTTGAAATGATACTAGGTTAGTAATGTGGTGATGGTTGTTTTGTTTTTTATGTCAGTATCGTGAGTTACCTGCAGCCGTCAGATCGATTTATACCTGTTTCGAAGCTTTGTTTACTATTAGATTGCTAGGTTCTTCTAAACCGTGCCTTCATTCTTTTTTCCACATCCAATCACAGTGGATTACTCCTCTCACCATTTTCATGACAACTAGAGACCACATGTTTTACAAGCAATGGATGAGTTGTTCGCTCTATAAGTTTGTAAATGCTCTATAATCCAACATAATTGAAGCCCTTGTGACCCATACTTATTTCGTGGGAGTAGTAACTCCATGAACAGGCAGAAAATATGTAAAAGAGGTATCTATTCTATTTATGTAGTAAATAAATGGCTGAAAATATTAAAATTCCATTCACCGCAATTCAAGGTACTATGCCGCTCCTGACAATGCAGAACTAGCAGGTGTTAGTTTTTACAAACAATTTACTTGGTTACTTTTCTTTGTAGCACACTGGCGTAGGGAGACTCCCCTCACTAATTTATTGTATAATATACTAAGATATAATCATATATCATAGCAGTTAGAAGTTGAAAATGACGGGCTGAGTGGCTCAGATGGTTCTGAACCCAACTTGGCAGGTTCGATCATGGCTCAGTCCGGTGGTATTTGAAGGTGCTCAAATACGACAGCTTCGTGTCGGTAGATTTACTGGCAAGTAAAAGAACTCTTGCCGGACTAAATTCCGGCACCTCGGTGTCTCTGAAAACCGTAAAAGAGTAGTTAGTGGGACGTGAAGCAAATAACATTATCATTATTATTATTAGTTGAAAATGATCACCATCCTGTATGATTGCAGTAGGCCCATTTGCTATTATGGTGCTGGTGGTTGTGGTGATAAATTTTTGAGGAAGTACAGTACAACTGGGCAGCCATCCTCTATTAACACTAATCAAAGGGAAAAGTTGAAGGGATCCAACACCTCGTAAAATAAATGTATCGGCCAAAGAAAGACAAGGGCCATGAAGGGCGTGATAATGAAAGACTGCCTAGGCTTCATATGTTCTGATTCCGTAGGGGTCACAAAACAACAAGCATTGCCCAGGGGAGATCGGATAGGATAAATTAAAATGAGGAGCCTGGCACAAGTAAGTGGAAGATAATGCCAAGACTCAGCTAAGCGTTTCATGGTCGCCAACCCACTCTCCCAAGGTAATATGCACTGGGACCCGGTTTAGTCCCCATTGCGACAGGCTGGGAATACCGTGTAGGTATTATAGCACTCCTGCCCACAGGGGGATTGGCGTCTAGTCTATTTCCTATAATTTAGAGTATTTGGAGTTCGATTTATATAGGATGATTAGCAGTCAGTGGGTACTATGGCTGTATTTTTCTGGGAAAAAGCATAACCCTCATGTACCAAGCAGTACTGATAACGCATCTCTCTTATCTGCAACTTTAATGATACTCGTATGTTCAGTAAATGCTAGTCTTTTCACTGTCAAGTGAATGTGAACTTTGTTCGCTTCTGTGTATGGGCTCTAATATGAGCTTTAGTATTTAATATTACACCTGGATTACCTGCTGATAGACAAAATTTGACACTTTTAGACCACTATAACCCTACCTACAGCGTGGGAATAATGTCGCGGGAAACCGCAACATCTAACGACGGTTAGTACTAAAACCTCTCTTTTTTGAATAGGCTACTAATCAACGCACCATTCACCATTGACTGTTGGATAGTTTGGTCAACCGACTAGCCTACCACACAGTTACGACAATGGCGTCACTGTTGAGGTTACCATAGTCTAAGCACTACACCTCGATTCTATTATGTTCCTCTCAGCAAATGGCACATCAACATACATTATACGAGGTGTTGTGATAATGATGTCGAATATCACAGAGATTGCATTTTGATACTTAAATCTTTGTAATACTTTGGAGCTTGTCCTAGCGGATAAAATTTAAAAGAAATTTACCTACTCTCTATTGATCTGAAACGAGTTGCAGTGTTATAATTTAGGCAAGAGCTACTCCGTTGGCATATATATCTTGAAATTTCTCATTTGAAATCTTAAGACCACATTATTTACCCGTACATGCGAAGAACAGTAACATAGACAGTGACTGGTCGGGCTCTTTAGAGTCTTTTTCTGAATATTGTGGATTAAGTTATACTACTTCGGTATACGTATTGTTCGGAGAGGACCAAAAAATTTTCTCCACGACTTGAAATAATATTCTTCCCTCCAGGAAGTTCCTGTACACGAAAGTAGACGCCATTCTTAATGAATATCCAGGGCTGGGCTAGGGCTTAAAATAGTGACACCTGGTAGGAATAACGGCAGATAGCAGAAATCTGGCGGAAAGATAGAGGAATTAAAATCATGCCCTCACTTTCAGTATGAATGTATCATTCCATTATTGTATACTTTGCAGACAGAAGCCTTAACGACCCGAGACAAGCATAAGTAGTCTATCATATATCGCTACCTTGTGCTGTAAAATCCGCTCAAATTCTCTCATGTAAATTGTCGTAAAGTTGCTGCAAATACCACCGAGTTTCGGTTTTCCCCGCCTGTAAATGCTATACACCGAACTATGTGAGATTTATCGTACATGCTCGGAGAAGGGTACGTCATATCCCACCCATGTTCTACCTATTCGGGAGGGGTCTGGAGATCGAGTGGGCCATAGGCGTCTGGGATTTACTAGAGAATGTTGTGTTACTTGCACAGAATGTAATTGGAATTTTTTCTTTCTAGAAGATTGTCCCTGTGGAAAACCGCGAACTGGAAGAGAATGCATGCATGCAATGGCTGTGAGGGTCACGTTGGTAATGACGAGAAGTGTTCAACTGTTTTACGGCACGGCTTCTCAAACCATAAATCCTATAATTGGCTCCGTGTGTCAAAACCATTGTTTCACTCTAGGTCTGCAGTACGTCACCCCTCCTATGTCCGTTACTCACGACCAGATTGAAGCGAATTTCGTCACTGAATAATTACAATTCCCTTACTGCACTGGTCTTTACTGCCGTGATCTAAGAAGGCAGTTCTAAACCTACTATCTGTTTGGATGCACCTTCACTTTTCTATCTCGGAAAATACGGAGAACTCTCATCATAAGCCGTACGGTTAGGGTCGGGCAGCTGTAAGTTAGTATCCGGGAGATAGTGGGTTCTAATTCCACCGCCGACAGCCCTGAATATGGTTTTCCGCGGTTTCCCACTTTCGCACCAGGTATATTCTGGGACTGCACTTAAAGCCATGGCCACTACCTTTCAAATCCTAGCCCTTTCCCATCCCCTCTTCGCACTTTGCCTTAGCTGTGAGGTAATTCACCACGGCGATCCACTGTACATTTGTAGGGGTCGGTTTCGAGCCTCGGTTCCAAATTCTTCAAATAATTTCCAGAATGAGAAAGAGTTCTTATCTATCCTACTCTGTGATACTTTGAAGCACAGACCAGTAATAATCTGCAGCTACAAGGCAGAACTTCTAGACTACTCATTTTGTACTACGGTGTAGTCCTGCGCTTTTTGGAAGGTAGTTCGATTAAGCAAGCTACATTGGTAGTATGGAAAAATATTACGGGCCCTTTCCGTATTCATAGTGATTTTCGAGAAGTATTTGTCCATACACTCGTCTTATTGCGCTACAGCAGAATAATCTACCCGGGATGATCACAGTTCACGATGAAAAAATGAAATGGCGTATGGCTTTTAGTGCCGAGAGTGTTCGAGGACAAGTTTGGCTCCCCAGATGCAAGTCTTTTTTATTAGACTCCCGTAGGCAGCCTGCGCGTCGTGATGAGGATGAAATGATAATGAAGACGACACATACATCTAGCCCCCATGTCAACGAAATTAACCAATTATGGTTAAAATTCCCGACCCCGCCGGGAATCAAACCCGGGACTCCTGTGACCAAAGGCCAGCAAGCTAACCATTTAGCCATAAAGCCGGACATATATTTCCGTATTTATTTCGTTTCCTTAAATATCCGTGTGCTTTCTTACTAATACGCAATAACTCTTCACCATAATCTTCTTCCCAGTGACTCATTTATAGATATTGAGAATGTTCAGTGATCTTAACATGGTGGGGCGTCCAGTATTACATGTCCTTATGTATATAGTGATCATTGCACAGCATGATTTTTGGAAAAGGCAGCGAGTGTTGTTCTGGGGGTTGCTGGCTTGCGAGGGTGAATGCACTTCATATGAATTCAACCTCACACGATAGAGGGATGTGTTACAAGTATGTGAGTCAAACAGCAAGCAGATGCAGTGTAGGGGTTCTACCAATGACGTCTCTGGGGTGTAAAATTGGTTCGGGGTTGCATAGAATAAATGATGTTAGGGGTAATACAAGGGCTTCTTGCATCTAAAATCCACTTGAAGAGATGTGTTCTTTGGGACTTAATCAAGAATTCAATAAAAAAATCGACGTTTTATTAGTGACGTTTTCTTGTTTTCGTTATTGTTGTTAAGAAGATACACGATGGACCAAAATTCTAAGATAGTAAATTAGTAAATTAATAAGGTGCTAAGACGCCTACTTTTGAAATTATAACTGGGCAAACTTCCATTCCCATGCATATACCACTCCATGAATATCTATGGAAGGCCCCCGTTGTAGATCACTTTTGTCTCATGGCAGTGAAATGATTTGAAGTAATCTCCTCTACCACCACTAATCATTAAGTAGCCTAAAATATGGCTGGGGGAAATTTGTAGGAGGAAGAATGAAACTTCAATACAGCCACGGAAAGCCGACCTTGTCAAAGCACATGCCGTTCAGCTTTGTCTTCCAATTTTTTTTCACATCCTCTGAGTTCTTTACCTTAACTTATGAAAGCCAGAATTATTTTGTAAGGTTTTATTTTACAAATAGTTTATTATCCGCAGAGGAGGCAACGACGCAGTATGCTTTGCAGACGTTTCAGTACATTACTGGCTGCATTTGTGACATTCCTAGTGGGATACTTACGTTCCTATTTGTCTTTTATAGAAGTGCATTTTGGAAGTATCTAGATAATGATTGGTAGGTCCACGTACATGTATATTTACTTTACTTAGGCAATACGTTAAAGTTTTACCATCCTAATGTAGACTGCGGGTCATCATCGTTTGTGAAACAAAAAAGAACACCCAGTAATATCAAAAAGGGCTGCCTGGCCGAGGCGGTAAAGGCGTGCTCGGTTCGCCCGGAAGGACGTGGGTTAGAATCCCCGACAGGAAGTCGTAAAAATTTATGAAACGAGATTTCCACTTCCGGAGGTGCATATGGCCCTGAGGTTCACTCAGCCTACACCAAACATAAGTACCAGGTTAATTCCTGGGAGCAAAGGTGGCCGGGTGTAGAGCTAATCACTCCAGTCCATCACGTGCCGCGGTTAACAATGGTGGAAGCCCTTACCCTCCACTCCTCCAAGGGCATTCATGGCCTGTACGGAGGTGTCTTTGTAGTAGTATAAAAAGTTCCTGAAAACGCTCGATAAAATTTTTCTTCTTATTATTATTATTATACATGGCCAGAAAATAGTGAATGAACGGTTATATATCAGAAGAGTGCAATTTGTAAACCATGATTGGTCACATAAATCGCCAGAATTCCACGAATGCCTTTCTGCCCAGGAAACCAATGAGCTTCATGAAGACCGAAATTACTCATCAAATTTGAAAGTTTAAAATTACATTTAAGCGCTTTTACGTTATTTTACGGAGTAAATTACCTCCACACTCATTTTGATACCAAGCAACAAACTCTAGATATATGAAGTGTAAGAAACAAAGTGAACATCGAGTACAGAGGTTAAATCTCTGCACGTTTCAATTTGAGGGTTTGTGATATTTCCAAGTACGTCACTGAGATATAGTATGGACATAGTGGTATAGGGAATCTACAAGTTTGTTTGGTAGTTATATTCCTTTATGTATCATTCGTTTATGAACTGCACTGTTGGCCGTCCTGAAGATGGTTTTTTTCGTAGTTTCCTATCTTCACACCAGGCAAATGCTGGAGACAATTGCCTTAATTAAGGCTGCGATCGCTTCCTTCCACTATCCTATCGTCACCATAAGACTTCTCCATGTCGGTACGACGTAAAACATGTAGCAATCGTAACTGTATGTATCATACGGTAGATAAGGCAGACATGATCCATTGAATCATTGTTTTAATTGTCTATTGGTGACGTACTGCATATGATACCCCAGGAACATGCACTAAAATAAATAAATGACTAGGAAGTTATACAACAATAGTGGGCCAGCTTGCCCCATGAGAGGATACAACGGCTTAATGCCACCCTTCCCAACCAAATCAGTGCATGCATCCTGGCCAGAGGGGGTGGAACGTCATATTGATAAGTGGTCTCCTACTGTCAAGCTCCTTGTAAATTTGACTCGATTTCGTACTCACTGAAATAATATCACATACTCTCTCAGCATGTGAAGTTCCATTTCGTTTCCTCGTCCCCTTATGGATATTTCATTTTTGTATTTTTGTCAGGCAGTGTATATAAAGCCGGCCCCGTGGTGTAGGGGTAGCGTGCCTGCCAGCGTCCCGGCCAGGTCAGGGATTTTTACCTGGACCTGAGGGCTGGTTCGAGGTCCAATCAGCAAACGTGATTAGAATTGAGGAGCTATCTGACGGTGAGATAGCGGCCCCGGTCTCGAAGGCCAAGAATAACGGCCGAGAGGATTCTTCGTGCTGACCACACGACACCTCGCAATCTGCTGGCCTTCGGGCTGAGCAACGGTCGCTTGGTAGGCCAACGCCCTTCAAGCGATGTAGTGCCATGGGGGGGAATGTATATAAAGGTACTGTTTCAAGTAGAGTTGGCGCTATTCTTGATTAAGGACGCTACTTACAACGAGATGATGACTGCTAAATTTCGTATTGATAGCAGACTGTCAGTTCTATTTCAAATGACTAGCACCGCACGAAATATGACGGACACTTCATTAACATTCGTGTCATGTTATGAATTAAATTCTAGATTATATACAATCCTCCCAGTTATATGACCTTCATATTACAGTCAGTCTGGACTGGACTTGCTCTGCGATGGTAAGTGGGAGGCTTTAGGGACCGTGTCCACTGAGACGTGTGTTGTCATTGCTATGCTTAGCCACTATTAGTATCGTATAAATATCGTAAATAGCGGTACAACAATGCCGGAACCAGGTAATGAAGTCCACGGCCGCTTCCTTCCCTCAGCTAGCCCCTTCCTATCCCTTCGTCGCCATAAGACCTACCAGTGTCGGTACGACGTTAAGCAACTCGTAAAAAAATAATCAAAAAAAGGCCAGAGTTACCCGCGGAAACGTCTACGTTATGGCATGGTCATTGAAGAAACAAAACCTCCTATGTCACAATGCTCTTGCTTCCTTTTTACTTTCCTTAAGACTGGTCACGCCGCCCAACCACATAGGGATATGCAGTCGACCGGGCAAGTTGGCTGTGTGGTTAGGGGCGCGCGGCTGCGAGCTTGTATCCGCCAGATAGTGGGTTCGAATCCCACTGTCGGAAGCCCTGAAGATGGTTTCCGTGGTTTCCCATTTTCACACCAGGCAAATGCTGGGACTGTACCTTAATTAATGCCATGGCCACTTCCTTTCAACTCCTAGGCCTTTCCTATCCTATCGTCGCCGTAAGACCTATCTGTGTCGGTGCGACGTAAAGCTACTAGCAGAGTAGGATAGGCCTATGCAGTCCATCACAACAATCTTCATTGTGTTCATTTTCCTATTCGTGTGTGTAACGGAAAATGAACCTTGCCGCACTGTAAGAAAGTACATTTGGGTGATATATTTACGCAATCGTACAGGACAATGTATTTAAGGTTCATATTCCTTGACACAAGCAAACAAAAGAGAACGCAATCAACATTTTTCTGATGGACTGCATATGCATTATGTGGTTGCGAGTGTGACAAAGCTTAAGGAATATAATGGATAGGGAGATCATTGCAGCAGCCTAAACTTGCAAAGTACGCACGGAATATAAATAATTCCCTCCTTTCAATGTGTTGAACGTCGCTTTAACTAATACTGTCTTCGGTAATGATGGGATTGGTGATGGCTTAGATTGGGAAAGTAGCGGCCGGGGCATTTCTTAAACTTCATACCAAAATTTCTCTAGAATGAAAGTGATAAACCACGGAAAAGGCATATTCTATTCTGCCGACGACGAGGTACAAACCTACCATCTTCTCAATCCATGCTTCAAGCTTTACGACACGTCATTACTAAATTGCTCGGTGTATTATGTTTTCAGGGCGTAAGAACAAAATAATCCTGTTTAAGTACACTTCTATTACGACATATTTGTGAAATTCCTCTGTTCGGGAACCACTCGAAATTTTAATTTCTGGCCTGTCATGTTGATCTTCTCATGAACTGGCTTCAAGGTACTGGCATGTTCCTTTGGTGACAACAGTGGTATCAAAATCTAATTCCATAATTTAAATTTGAGAAAGAAATCTGGAGAATGTTACGTTTTCACGACGTACGATCCATATAATGTGCTTCTGTTACAAGTTACAGTTTATTTGTCAAATTGCTTTGTTCAGAAATTACTCAGTTAAAAAAACTCTGTTCATACCTTGTTTTAGCCACGAACTGATGTCATTTTACTCACTTGATAATATAAGTAAATCAAAATAGGTGATTTCAAATTCTCATCATCTCAATGAAATATTTGTCCGGTTCTTCGGTGAATTTTTAGCCTAATGAACTTCTGTTCATAGTGGCTCGGCTTCTATTGCAGGGATTTTAACCGCGTCCGGATAATTCATTAAGCTCGTAGGCTACTTTCTTGTTACATACTTTTATTTACATACAACGAATCACACTACAAGCCACCACAGAAACACACAGTAGTGAACACTCCCTCCACATAAGGTTGTCGTCAGGGAGGACATCCAAGAGTAAAATTCTGTTTAATCCATATTAGTACAGACCACAATTAATGTAGAAAAAGGACAGGAAAAGGAAGATGATCTGAATTAAATATTACTGGGCAAATAAAGCAAGGAATACTAAAACGTAGCTAATTTCACAGCCCATAGGTTATACTAGGCCTTATGTCTGCCAAGAGGGCTACTGCCCAGCCTAATGCACCGCAGATATTGATTTGATTTGATTTGAATGATTGATTGATTGATTGATTGATTGATTGATTGATTGATTGATTGATTGATTGATTGATTGATTGATTGATTGATTGATTGATTGATTGATTGATTGATTGATTGATTGATTGATTGATTGATTGATTGATTGATTGATTGATTGATTGATTGATTGATTGATTGATTGATTGATTGATTGATTGATTGATTGATTGATTGATTGATTGATTGATTGATTGATTGATTGATTGATTGATTGATTGATTGATTGATTGATTGATTGATTGATTGATTGATTGATTGATTGATTGATTGATTGATTGATTGATTTAGTAAGGTGAAGGCATCGTGGCCTTCTCTTTCATCTAACCGGGTTAATGCACTATTTAGGCCTATAGCAAGTGCTTACGACTGTACATACGAGGGCCCTAAATACAATAGTGGCAACGTAATCCTGACCCTCGCAGGAGATCGGACATGCACAAATAGGATATGCCAGCTTTTATAAATGGGATACACCGTGTGGTGGTCGGCATTTACTCGCCAGAGTGCGTAGCTGTCGGATGAAAGCAAATTGGCAGGTAGGTATAATACTCGCTCGACAAGAACTGGTCTCTGAACACGTCGACAGTGTTGAACGGGGACAGTATGTATGTATGTATGTATGTATGTATGTATGTATGTATGTATGTATGTATGTATGTATGTATTGTGCCCTTTTTAAGGCACCCAATGCGGTGGTCTTCTTTCTTGATATATGCGCCGGCTGCTCCTGCAAATAATGACATTTAAAAATACCTACCGCCTCATGTAGACTGTTCTTCTCAGGCGTGGTGCGTTCTTGGATCCCTCGGGTTGATGGGCCACACGTCGATCGGGGGTGAGGAAATGAAAGATGGGGTAAACTAAACTATTAAACGGTACCCAAAGACTGAATTAAAATTTAAGTAAATAAAATGATTTATTTAACAAAACTTGCAAAGTGAAAATGAAAGTAAAATAGTGTAAGATAAAATAATATGAAATGAAATTAAAATTTAAAACAATTAAAAGATCTGCAATACAATAAGTTAATTAACTGCCTTAATAAATTTCGACTGAATGTCGATTAAATTTAAATATTCTGGATTACATCGAACCACTGTCTTCATGACGATGACGTGACCACATTTAAGACACTGGTCAGAAATACAGCCTCATTTGAATAAATGATTTGCAGTACCTTGTAAAAAGTCCTCTCAAAGTAAATTTGAGTAATTAATTAATTTGTTAATTCATCAAATTGACATTGACTTTGAGGTGTCTATCAAATATATAACCCATATTCAAATTCAGTTGGGAAACACCCAACTCTAAAATAGTAATAGAATACACGAACCATGTGTAACAATGAAAAGAAGAAAGAAAAACAAAACAACTATGAACATGGTACTTCATCCGTTATATAACCTTTGCCACATATTTAAACTACTCGTGGCTGAAAACAAGAAAATTTATTGAACCAAAAACCTGAGTGCTACCATCACTCATTTAATTAGTTAAACCTTACTTATTTAACTGTGATAGTCTGGACGCTTAAAATACTTAAATTAATTAGGCCAAGTGCCTCAAGTTTACATCTCAAATGAAAGCGATCCCTTTACATCGTTAACTTTACCTAGTTTGCCGCTGCCTGCATTTTCATTGCGAATGCATATTTGTGCGGTACCAACTCTAGATGGAGGCAGATTCCATCTTATTTATGTAACTCATTTGCGGCACTTATGATACAACTGCTTGTTAAAGTTCGCTTCATTTGCCTAACTGAAATGTAGTGGATTTCTAAGGCTTGGTGATTACTAACTGTCTTCTGGTGTGAGCATACCACTACTATGGTTTTGACTGTGAACTAATCGATGATCTATTACCCTAACACATGAAATCTTATTTACATAAATGAACATGTCAATGGAGAAACACTGCTCTCAAGAAATACTGAAAATAAAATAACCTGACTACACCTATTTTATTTACATAAATTAAATACAAACACTATTCACGTATCATCAGATTCTAAAATAATACGGTGACAAAATATATACAAAGAAAGGATATTATAATAAAAATCCAGATCTGAAAAATCGCAGCCTAATAAAATTTTGAAATAAAAATGGGCATAATCGAAGTATAAAATATTACCCTGATTCAAGTAGCAAAATTATGTGAATTTGATGGCAATCTTCTAACCTCAGACGAAAAATGTCTGGGCATGGCACTATTCAATCTTTACGGACAATAATTCTTGGTCTTATATGTCATCATTGATTATACATGACTGTCGAAGCACACATTGATCGATCGCTCTGTTCACAATTCACCTCGGACTCTAACTTGCATATTTTCCGAGCATCTATTTTCCCTGGAAACTATTTGAAACAATACAGGCTTTTCACCTACAACCATCACACATGTCATCGCATATCTAACACTCTCGGTTAAATTATTCATCTCTCAATTCTATTTATTCATCAATATTCTCGACGTAGTAACTCATAGTACGGCCTCGCTCGTATCACGCGGGCGAAATAACTGTGTCGTTCACATATCCATTTTTACGACATTATTCATGACATGGTCCAAATATCACATTTTCCATTTCTCACCGCATATCATCAGGGATACTACTATTACTTTGCTCGTTATTTTGATCATCTACCGTTTCACATATTATGAAATATCAGAGCTAACTTATTAATGGCTTCCTGTCACTAATTATTTAACTGAAATAACGGCTATCGAAATGTGTAAAAACGTTTACATAAAGAAATTAAATTTTGCGTATCAACCATATCGTCACGAAATACAAAGTATGAGAGCTACCGGAAACGGTCATCTGAATAATGATTACATAACATGAAATAATAAACTGGATGCACTAGTAGCAAAAGTAAACATTTAAACTAACATGGCGGCATCTACAAAATCAAAACGTCAACAAAATAACGCTCATTACCATAGTTATTATTATTATTATTATTATTATTATTATTATTACCATCACTCTAAAATCTGCACTACACTGTATGTAAATTTCTTAGTAAAATAGGATTCTCATATGTCAAAATGACTGACTTCGAAATGATCCAGAAATAATATGAAAAACATTTACTTAAGGAAACTACGCAAATAACACTTATTTATTATTATTATTATTATTATTATTATTATTATTATTATTATTATTATTATTATTACGATCGTAACTTTTATAATTACTATTATTGTGACACTATGGCATTTATATTCCGAGTCGCCAAATATAATTGTCGTAGTCTCACGTTTAACTCAAAAATGAAAATGATGTCAAACTATATTTAATACCATCCGACACGTGAATTATTTACAGTCCTATCTAAAATTCTAAACTACATTTTTGATCATCGATTGTTCATAGTCCTACATATTTACATATTTATATTCTGCTCATTTACCTTATTTGTGCTGGAGGCAGGTCGGATCACCCTCCGGCCTCCGTCATGATGAATTTAGTACTCCATCTTCAAGCTTATGTGGTTATCCGAGATGTCACACGCAAAAACTTGATGCATTTTTACGATAGCGTTGCACACGTCCACATTTATATTAGCACTCGCATTTTAACACTCTTATGGAGATTATTCAATGACACTGCATTGAGCACCTGTCGTGAAGTTGAAAGTCTGGACTCCGCTATCTGCCTAGCCTCCTACTGTCGTCTCTCTCACCCCTCTCAGTTTGTTTGTGTAGAGGATGATTGGTTATTCACCTTCTCTGACCATAACACTGGACTCAAGGTCTTAGTGCCGCAGCATTCCACTAGCGAAAACAAAGTCCTTCTCCCTGTAACTGGCTTGACTAATTCTGCTCCCAAATATCTCACTTGCAATAATAGTTCTATGAGAGTGTGGAAAAAATTAAATGTAATGTTCCCGATGATATGCGGAGAATTTTTATAATAATCGTCCTCCAAAATATGACCTTTCCACAAAATATACAAGCTACACGTGAACTAGGAAGAATGTTATGCAGCTACGTGTTACGTAAAGATTCATTGTTCATCTCGGTCCTAGCATGTTATAAGTTCATTCAAGGCAAGTGTTGAGAATATAACTACCGTTGTCATTTGTTAATTTAATTGCCTGATTATCTCTGCATAAACTAAAGTTGAATAAAAGTTTATCAAAGTGTTCATTTCGGCTAAGATATTACTCACACAAGTAAATACATTACTCGCTCGGATGCCAACAACTGTCTCTTATCGCGTTCCGTAGAGTAGACTCCATACATTTAAGTTCTCCCGCAAAACTGTTCGGACAAGAGCAAATTCTCAAACAAGACCGGAGATTCGTACAAGACTGAGAATTCACCACACTGGTGTCGTTGGTGTTGTACACTGTCCTCCCCCCACTTCGAAAATAGTTCTGTGGAAGGGATGTGGCGTAATAATCCTGCACTTGGGACCGATTTATCATACGTCCGTAGGTTAGAATTTTAGGAAATGTGTTCTAAACATTCCTAATTTTGGTCCGATTTACGTGTTACATTGCGTTATGAGAAACGATCGCAGGTTAATTTATACGATGGCGCGCGTTACTGGCTCTATTTTCTGCAAGAGTATGGCACCTTTGCGCCATGACTGTTCATTTCCTGGGCGATAACACTCTTCCATGTAAAATTGAAAATTTCTTATTTAACCACTGATTAACCACACATTTGCGCTGATAAATCCTCAAATATTGTTTGGAAGTTAGGACACAATCTTTCACAGCTACTTCGGGCACCAAATCGCGAAATACTAGCTGTAGATTCCCGCTATGACAAGACATTCAAATTTGCAATTTTGTGATTGGCTGAGACGTTCGCGCTCTTAGTAGCTTGGATTCATCCACTTTCTGCCAAGGGATGACGGGCATTATTCGTTTCTCTGTCCCACATCTAGGTAGTGCAGATTCCGATGTGCGGATTCACGTGGGAACTGGATAGAAAGTTTCCACCTCTCGTGGGCATCATAAACATAATTGGACGTACCACTCAGGCCAGCTATTTCCTGTTCGTGCCTTAAGACATATTCTGTGGATATATTTTCAGTCTGAACGGCGCCTGAATGTTGCTTTGTGAGACTGCAAGCTTTTCCCAGCCTTCTGCAGTATTCCCATATGCGAATTATTAAACATTTAATTTAGGCATCTATTATGCACATTAGCTTATGGGTGCAGTATGTTTGTATGTATGTGTGTATGTATGTATGTATGTATGTATGTATGTATGTATGTATGTATGTATGTATGTATGTATGTATGTATGTATGTATGTATACTGGCGGTAATAGAAATCCCAATACCAAGAAGATTAGAGGAATGCAATTCAGGCTAAGCAATTGTCTAGGTAACATATATATTGGATTAAAGTTTCCAGGTCACAGGTTCAAGTATGCGCGAGAAAACACGTGGCATGGTGGTACAGTAATAACCGCGGTAGTCGCCACGATTTTAAGTGCAATCATGCAAACGTGAATGTATTTTATGGTACAGGTGCCTTATACCATTTTAAGGGATGGAGTTCCACGGCTGTTGCATCTGGTCAGTCAAATTAACAACGGTTGATGCTGGTTTTGGATGGTGCTGAATTTGTCACATAATGTCTCATACGCGCTCGATGGGCGAAACGTCTGGTGTTCTCGCAGCAACTGATCGACACTCTGTCGAGCACGTTGGGTGACAGCAGCGGTATGAGGATGCTTGCTTGTTGTTTAAAGGGGCCTAACATCTAAAGTCATCGGCCCTGGTATGGGGATGAAATTTATCCTGTTGGAAAACACCGTCTTGAATACTGCGAATGAATGACAGCACAACCGGATCAGTCACCAGTCAGACGTACAAATCCGCTGTCAATGTTCTTGGGATAACAATGAGAGTATTCCTGCTGTCAAAGGAAAGCGCTCCCCAGACCATACTCCTGGTGTAGGTCCAGTGTGTCGACACCGCAGACAGCTTGTTACAAGCGCTCACCTGGCTTCCTACATACCAACTTACAGCCATCAATGGCAACATGACAGAAATGAATTTCGACTGTGAGCACAACATATCTCCACTCCATCTTCCAATGAGCTCTAATTGAAGTTCTATTTTGACACCAGATGACAGTGATTCTGAGTTAGTGGCATGAACACTACAGGACATCTAGATCGGAGCTGCCCCTCAAGTAATCAATTTGTTACAGTTTAGTGTGTCACTCTGGTGCCAATTGAATCTGTAATGGCTGCTGTAAATGAAGTACAATCCACTACAGCCATGTTGCAAATATGAAGGTTTTCCCTCTCTGTAGTGGCCCGTATTCGGCCGGACCCCGGTGTTCATGAGACAGTACCTTCCCGTGATCTTTGTTGCCAACACCGATGAACTGTGGATTCATCTCTGCCAAATCTTTCTGCTATATTGCGGAATAAACACACCCCTTCTCATAGCCCTACTTTAAGGGGCCCATAGACGTGCAATATTATTGCGCAATATCGGGGTTTGTGTAATAAAATTGATAGTGTGTATTTAATATTGAAGGGTTGTGCAATATATTGTACGAAATCAAGAAAGTTTGAAATATATTGCGCAAATCGCAAAATACTGTGCTGTGTGTTGGCAATATTGTGCAATATCCCGTCCTCCCGCCAGTTGGAATCAACAAGCGTTGGAGAAGGTATCGTGATGGCAGGCAAAAAGGAGGAGAAAAAGTTTATTTTTGAGTTTATTGAAGTGTACCATGGCCTTCCAGCTCTGTGGGACGTTAAGAGCAAAACGAGGAGTTCATCATACAATTCACCATTCATGCGCAGAAAGTTTCGAAAATCATTTGGTTCCCATTTTCTCAATTCATTGAGTAAATTTTCATGAGTGTACTTTTCTCTGTCTAGAAACCACTGTTTGTCCCTTGTGCCTCTTTTCCGTTTCTGCTTCTTTTTGGCACTTACGCCTACGGCGATCAAAACGCAGCAAAGATCAGTGTCACTCAATATAATCATCATCTGTTTACCCTCCAGGGTCGGCTTTTCCCTCGGACACAGCGAGGGATCCCACCTCTACCGCCTCAAGGGCAGTGTCCTGGAGCTTCAGACTCTTGGTCGGGGATACAACTGGGGAGAATGACCAGTACCTCGCCCAGGCGGCCTCACCTGCTATGCTGAACAGGGGCCTTGTGGAGGGATGGGAAGATTGGAAGGGGTAGGCAAGGAAGAGGGAAGGAAGCGGTCTGGGCCTTATGTTAAGGACCATCCCGGCATTCGCCTGGAGGAGAAGTGGGAAACCACGAAAAACCACTTCCAGGATGGCTGAGGTGGGAATCGAACCCACCTTTACTCAGTTGACCTCCCGAGGCTGAGTGGACCCCGTTCCAGCCCTCATACCACTTTTCAAATTTCGTGGCAGAGCCGGGAATCGAACCCGGGCCTCCGGGGGTGGCAGCTAATCACGCTAACCACTACACCACAGAGGCGGACCACTCAATATAATCACCAAATAAAATACCGGCATGGACTGACTATATACTAAAACGCATATTGTACGTCTATGACGGCTTTGCACAATATATTGCACAACTATCAATATTATCTCCACTCGATTTTTGTGCAATAATATTGTACGTCTATAGGCTGCTAACAGTATATTGTACAATACATTTTGCGCAATAATATTGAACGTCTATGGGCCCCTTTAGAGTCTCGTTCAAACTCAGCAAGCTGCTTATACTGCCTTCCTCGTCTTCTTAATACATGTTTGACTCACACCTTCTTCGCAACGTTAACACCAGATGATGACTAACGCTCACGAAATGTACAGTACGTACCGGTATTTAAAGCAAACTTACTTTGAAGATCATAGTGGCGCTACTAGCACTACACTAACGCGCAAATTCTAATATGCGTCATCTGTCAGATGTGGAATCACGCCTCCCAAGTTTCATTTATCTAGCACAGCTCTTTCTTGGTGTTGTGATTTCATTATCTGTCACTGTTTGTACGTAATGTATGTAATGAAATGTATGTAATATATGTGACTTCTAGTGATGCAAGGGAAGTAGTGGCTAAAGAGACCAGGTAGAATGTGTATTGAACGATTGAGCAGAGTATAGAATGAGTAAAATATTCAGAATGTTGTTCAATAATTGACGTGTTCCATATCAAAAAATGTAAGATTACCGACAGCTACACTGGCTTAATCGTAACTTATTTACCGGAGAATAATTTAAAAAAATAAATATTATTTATTCATTTCATTCCACGGAACGTATCACGTAATGCTATTAGAAAGGAAAATAAGACTGAATAACAAAGAGGTCTCGGTTTATTGAAAAGCAATGATTGTTCACCTATTTGTAAATTTTTATGGAGGCAAGAACGCAAAATATAGGATATATGTTACTTTACCCATGGTGTGAATTTTAATTTAATACGTGTATACAGTGTTTTGATTAATTGATATCTTATTAAACATTAGTTGACTTGAATATGAACACCACTTCCAAAATGTGCTCTAATACAATCATAGCTATCTTCTTCTACTAATGTAGTGACATGTAGAAAGCCATATCAGTACAATATGGTCTTTCAGTCGTCTTCGCGGTAAAGTATCAAGGCCGTTCCTGATTTCCACACCAATAGAAAATTATACAACTGACGGTAATCAGGCATCATTGCCGCTAAAATCCCTAGATACTCTCATATCATAAGGATTATTAAAGCATTGCTAAATTTTGAGTGAGATGTAAGATATTTACAACGAAACTTTACCCCTATTGTCTTTATTTAATGATGTTAGCTGTTCCTCTGACATACTACTTGGAACAGTAAAATTGTAGTTGTGCGGGTCATCACCCCATAGACTAGTTTGATGTATCTTGTCCTCACCTCTCAATTACAAACTACAACTACTACTACTACTCAGATCACTTTATCATAATGTTATTAACGTTACCTCCACAGTAGCATTCCTTTATTAATTGTATATTTTGTAATATTTAATTAATAAGCGTTTAGTTGACCTACAGGTTGCTTAAACTATTTGGAGGAATTCTCTAAGCATGGAAAACGGATTCGGTATCAAAAAATGTAATTTCAGTTAATTATTACGAACATTCGTACTAAGTATTACTTTAAGAAATAATGATCTAACATTGATAGTAAACACAAAATGACATCTTAAAAAATCGAGTAAATAAATTTCAAGAAAGAAGTTAAAGGTAGTTAGGAGTTCGAGTATAAATGACCTGTTGTCTCAGCCTGTTTGCAAATACAGTCCCCGAATGACGGTACAGACCATAGAATCGTATAAGGACAGTTTATATTATTACATTCCGTAAAAATGTTCAATTTAGAAGTACAAATATCTCCCTTTTATCCCTCTTTATCTCTTTATTCAGTGTATAATGTATATGATTTTATTTATTCAGTATTTATGACTGGAGTGAATCATAAATTAAGACATAAATGTGTATCAAATGAAATTCATGGAAAGGAAATATAATTACCACGGAATTACGAGGGAAAATTGCGTCAGAGTTAGAACGTCATACACTTTTTTCCATGTACTTAGCAGTACTGTTCGATAGCCATGTCTTCTTCTTGTTTGTTTCACAGTTAAAGGTGAACGCTGTATTTTGAATGCTTTGAGGCAGCTGGAAGTTCATAATGCGTAACTACGTAGAATATTATAATTTTGTTTCCTGACGTAAAATTTTTAAATACGTATCAGAGGCTATATGTAATTAGCTCACGTGCCGCTGAGACTGAGGAAATATAATCTACTCTTTTAATCTACTGTTGGCTCAAAAATTCAAAGCACAGATGCAGTGAATAATGAATGAGGACCATAGTACAGTCTTTACTTCAGAATAATTTCTTAATCTCAAGTGAGCTAAATGGCCGTTCAAAGCAGGAATATTCGGGAATAATCTTCGCTTTAAGATGTGTACATTTTTTATCACTAATTGTAAATGAAAATTGCTTTAGAACCGAATAAAAATTTAAGTACATGTGCAGAAACGGAAAACGTAAGATACCTTCTTTAACCCCTTATCCAAATAGATGAAAATCCTATTCACTTTCTCTAGGCAGTATATAGAAGGACTAATTCAATACTGCCACTAGCTTTCTCTAGCCGCAATTGCTCGCTGTATCTTTCGTATGGGAACGGTTGCACGGGTGACGGATATCGAATTGCAGAACATTGGCAGGATAATATCTAATTTAGTTACTTTTTATAGCGTACCAATAATTTAATAACAAAATTATTAATATGAGAATGGGATGAATTAAACTGAGAGTTTTAGAGTATTGTCCTGAAACTTATAGCTATTAGTGGTAAATATTTCATATTGATAGAAAATACTAGTTTCTAACTCCCAGTCCTTCAATCAAAGCTAGTCCTTAACACACGGTATAGCCGAACAAGAGCAATTGTCTTTATTTGTGTGTTACAGAATTAAAATGCTTGTAGCAGTGAAGCTGTTCACCAATTTAATTGAGAAGATAATAAAAGAAGTTAAGGATTGAGTGTATCTAGTGATGACTTGTCGTCATCTTGCAAAGACTTCACCTGTGTTAGCGACTATACTTCCAATAGCTGCTGCGTCTTTCCTTTAAGAGACTTGTCTATCAGAAGTTTATTGAGTCTACGGCTCGTCCTCATTTCATAAAAGCCTCCAAGGACAACTCATTATGTGAATTTCCCAATAACCCCCAATCTCCACCCCCCCCCCCCCCCCAGGTTGCATAGGCAGAACACTTTTCATTCACTCGCAATGTTGCTGTGGTCAGCAAAGTCAGAGTTGGAACATTTGTGGGCAGAATATCCCGTGTATTTCAATACATTTATTGCTATGAAATATTTATTTCGTAAGATATTCATCCTATTATAATTGTGAAACTATTCATCGGCACCTTATTTGAGACTCAGAATCTTACACACATATACTTAGTTTGTATGGAAATACTATTATATTTGTTATAAGGTGTACAGCCCACCCAGAAGGCGTCGAAATAAATGACGTGTTTCTAGCTGCCAAGACAATATCGTTTTAAGTTCTTCCTCTTCTTAGTATTATAATAGTACCTAACCTCGCGATTTAGCTACGCACTTTAATCACATAGCTCTTCCCTGAAATACGTATTTGTACTTAACACCTGGACTTAATTCAAATTAAGAAGAAGGTAGTGGACCAAAAATGAGCCGCATCAGTACGTAAGTTACATCGCTAAAATTTGAGGGTGAAAGGGAAGGGAGAGAGGAAGAAAGAAAGAAAGAAAGAAAGAAAGAAAGAAGGGACTAATGGAAGAGAAACTGACAGTATTATTTTAAGCTACAGAATTACTAGTTAACATATTCTCTTTGTTATGTTATACAGTAGTGTCCAAAAGTTAAGCATAATCACTAAACGAGGCCATACCGCCTGATAAGAATATCAGACGGATTGCTGAACAAACGGAAGCTGAATCACACACAATACATCACACAACGTATCCAAAAACAGTGTCAGAAAGGTTATGGTAGCTAAGGTATACCTTTGACGACAGCTAACAAAATTTGGCAATGTCTTTCACAACGAACTAATAATAATAATAATGTTATTTGCTTTACGTCCCACTAACTACTTTTACGGTCTTCGAAGACGCCGAGGTGCCGGAATTTAGTCCCGCAGGAGTTCTTTTACGTGCCAATAAATCTACCGACACGAGGCTGTCGTATTTGAGCACCTTCAAATACCACCGGACTGAGCCAGGATCGAACCTGCCAAGTTGGGGTTAGAAGGCCAGCGCCTTAATCGTCTGAGCCACTCAGCCCGGCTCACAACAAACTATGCTGTTAATGTGGTGAATGGTTACCCCTAA
The DNA here is from genome assembly GCF_040414725.1 of Anabrus simplex. Classification (NCBI taxonomy): domain Eukaryota; kingdom Metazoa; phylum Arthropoda; class Insecta; order Orthoptera; family Tettigoniidae; genus Anabrus; species Anabrus simplex. Next base: position 1,092,979,567 of record NC_090266.1, read on the forward strand.
CGACCACACATGCTTCGCAGCGACGTGGCATTCTCTCTACCAGATGGTCCAAGAGCTCATGTGGCAGTCGATCACATTTCTCCGAAAGGGCAATACTAAGGTCTTGGAGGGTCCTTGGTGGAGGTTGACGGGATGCAATTCGCCTCCCCAATGCATCCCAGGCATGTTCTATAGGATTCAGATCCGCAGACCTCGCTGGCCAGTCCATGCGAAGAATGTCTTCCCCAGCCAGAAATTCATCCACCAGAGCAGCGCGGTGCGGTCGGGTATTATCGTCCATTAAGAGGAAGTCTGGACCAACCGCATATCTGAAGAGTCGAACATGTGGTCTCAGTACCTCATCCCTGTATCTCCGAGCGTTAACAGTGTTCCTCGCACCACCTGAGAATTTGTGAAGGTCTGTACGGCCATTCAACATGATGCCGCTCCACACCATGACGCCACCACCACCATACTGGTCCCGTTCCACGATGTTCCTGTGGTTGTATCGGCTACCCGGTTCTCTCCAGATTAATGTGCGACGGGAATCGTTATGCAAACTGAAGCGGGATTCATCTGTGAAGAGCACATGACTCCATTCATTCATGGTCCAGTTTCGATGTTGACGGCTCAACAGTAAACGGGCCCGTCTCTGTTCTGGAGTGAGCGGGACGCACACCACTGGATGTCGGGCAAACAGCCGTACTTTTCTGAGCCTCCGGTACACAGTTTGCCGGGAAACGGCAACCCCTGAGACGGTTGCAAGGTCCGTCGACAATTGTCTTTCAGGTGCACTCCGATTTCGTCGGGCGGTTAAGGCCAGATGTGGACCTGGTGTGGTGTGGTTACCCATGGTCGACCTGGTACTGGCCTACGACTAATACCTCCTGTGTATCGTAATCGTCTTCAAAGCCTGGAAATGACACTTCGTGGCACATTCATGGATACGGCAACTTCGGTCTGTGTCCGGCCTGCTTCCAGGCGACCGAGTTTTCTACCCTGCAAAACGGGCTCCAAATGGCGTCGTCGTGCCAGTATGTTGTCACGTTCACCACGAGGCCACACTCCGCACACTATAACAGAGCAAACACGACTGAGGAAATATGGGGCGCAGGCACTGGCTGTGTTTACCGTGCGGTTACGCCACTAGTCAAAGCAGGGAACACTCCTTTCCCATACAGAGCGAAGAAGTAAGGTTGGTAGGGCATATGGCATGTGATTTGCGGTCTATTTCTTGTTGCCCTGCTTATTCGTAACTTATGCTTAACTTTTGGACACTAGTGTATCATCAAAATAGAGGGTGTGATAGCAGAGTCGTATGTTACCGGTTTGATACCCACGATAACACGTGGAAATTCTGAAATTAAATGTCATATTACTGTGTTTCAGTTTCTATGTGCAACTGGAGGACATGGGACTATAATCTCGGTACTGACATCACGTTAAGCAACATTCTTGCATACGTCCTCGTAAAATAGCTATAGCAATAGCAAACAAACCTTACTTAGATCAGCTAATATACTAGTATCACTGTTACGTGTTGAAACAAAATTCATCTACTTCTGATGTGACAAACGTCCCGACTTCAATCCACATCATCCCCTGTGTTACATGGTGCTTCTGGCAAAACAAATAACAGGTTAGTTTCAATTTCGAATATTAACTAAGCCGAATTCCTAAGCTTTTTAATAGTTTCCGCTCTATTATGATCGTTACAGCGGCGAAATTGAAGTATTGTAACAGAATATGAACTAGTATTACAATATAAAAACAAAAAATAGCTCACAAAATTAACATTTGTCACAAGCGATAGGTGTGTTGTGTAGCCCTTAGTCGTTACACTTCTTCCGCTCCTCATTTCTAGACGTTAGCAGCAATTGTTACAATCTTTCTAACAGAGATCAAGTGCTATGTTCGAATCACCGATATATACGGTGCTATGGATTATCCTAGAATAGTAGTTGCCCGCGGCTTCGCTCGCGTATATTTCGTAATTTGATTAAAGTAATCGTTCCTCGGAACTGTACTAAGACATTATCTGAAAATCCCTAAAGTATAAAACCTCGCCGAAAAAATTGTGTTTAGTTTACTAGAGAAACTCTTAGTAAACCACGTTTTTGGTATTGCCTTTTGAGGCTAAGACGACCACGCGACATAGATCTGTACATGACAGTCTTCTCTCAGTAGAAAAAAAATTGCTTCTTTATTTCTAAAGGAGATTCCAAATACCTATTTCCACGCCTGTAAGATCTTCAATTATTGAGATATAAGTATCCTCACAAAATATAATATAACTCTTTTTCACTTCTTTTCACCCCCGTTGAGTGCCTTTTTCGAAAACAAAGTAATATATCTTCCTGTATTTTTAAAGGTATTTTCAAGTACCTACTTTCATGTCTGTAACATGTAAAGTGTTTGACACGTACTGTAGATATAACGGTACTCATTTTAAAAATTCAACCGCTTCTTCAATTCTTTTCTGCCCCTTAAGTGGATTTTCCGGAAACAAATTGCCTGTGTTTCTTTACATTTACAGGAGATTGCAAATACCAATGTTCACGTCTGTAACATTTTACGGTTCTGAGATATATATATATTTTTTTTCTTGCTATTTGTTTTACGTCGCGCCGACACAGATACGTCTTATGGCGACGATGGGATAGGAAAGGTCTAGGAAGTGGAAGGAAGCGGACGTGGCCTTAATTAAGGTACAGCCCCAGCATTTGCCTGGTCTCGAAATGGGAAACCACGGAAAACCATCTTCAGGGCCGCCGACAGTGGGGCTCGAACCCACGATCTCCCGATTACTGGATACTGGCCGCACTTAAGCGACTGCAGCTATCAAGCTCGGTGAGATATATTGTAGATATAGTCTTTTATTTTTGTTTCTTGGAAATCTAATTAATGGGGGCTGAACGGATGAGACGAAGGGAGTGAATTAAAAAAAGAGATATATTGTAGATATAGTCTTTTTTAAATTCACTCCCTTCGTCTCATCCGTTCAGCCCCCATTAATTAAATTTACAAGAAACAAAAAATAATACGTGTTCCTTGTTCCTTCCTTTCTAAAGGAGATTCCAAATACCAATTTTCATATCTGTAAAACCTTCAGTTCTTGAGATTTAGGTATCCTCATAAAAGGTATTCAATTACTTTTCCACTTTTTTCACGCCCCTTGATGGTGCATTCCGAAAACAAAAAAAAATACGCATTTCTTTTTTAAAGAAGTTCCCAAGTACCAATTTTTACCTCTGTAAACTTGTACGTTTTTGAGATATAGATATACCCATTTTAAAAATTCAGCCCCTTTTCACCCACTTAGCGATGGAATATACAAAAGTCCTCCCTTAGTGAGCACATACACACTAATATAAGTGTATCCGCAAAATATCGTTTTTTTATGTCCAGTAGTTTTGGCTGGGCGATGATGAGGCAGCCGGTCGGTCAGTCGGTCAGTCAGTCAGTCAGTCAGTCAGTCAGTCAGTCAGGACATGTTACTTTATATACACAGTTCAAAAAAGTAGGGGAATATGTTTTGTAACATCTGGTATGTGAACGTTAATTCGGTAGATGGGGTTCCAGTCGTCCTGCAACACACCTTGAGACCTTTGCTACTCAATATACAGTATGTCAAATCCAAATTATACTCCCTCTGTAGGCGTAGCCATGCATTAAACTGTCAGGTGACCCTTCAAAACAAATTGAATAGCAGTGCGTCAGTGTGTCATTGTGAGGTACACAGACTACTGCGGTCATTTGAGCACGTTATACGTACACCAGCACATCCCATGAGATATCCACCCTGGAGAACTGTTATCACTTTGTTTTCCCTCCTATTTGGACATTTCCTTTTGCGTTCTAAAAATGAACGCGAACCCATCGATTTTCTTTTGTGCACTTCAATGGTAAAGAATAAAAGTTTAGTTAGTAATATACCTGGGTGTGAGGTATTGTTTTGTGGAGTATGGCATACGTTCAAATATATGTTCCCCTAATTCTTTTAAATGTGTATATAGATTTAAAGAACTTAATTCCAGCCATTTATTTGAAGCAGTGAGTACTGTGGTTCTATTAATTATATACTTACGAAGAAATTATACTGAAAGAATCCGGATATCTCCCCATTATTAATTTTAACTTACATATCCCTACTAACAAAAGTAATTAATAATGTAATTTAATGAGATTAAGAAACGTAGTTATTTCGGGAAAGTAACACAATTAGATATGGAGTTCCAGAAAAAATCCACCACGTGCACATAGGTAACTGCCTTACTCCATAGGATCATTTTCAATCACTTCTTGTGTGAAAGCATTTCAAGATAACCCATATTTATGAAGAACGTCTCTTCCAAAACTCGAAGAAATTCACTGTGTGGAGATTTCCACTCACTCCTAACCTAATAAAAAGTATACCGAATCTATGGATCTGTATGCAATACCTAAGATGTCGCTTTTTACTTGTATGAATACTTTAATATTTTTCAAAGGTTAGGACATATATAAGAATTATGCTTGTACTTCGGAATGGTGAACTAACACATGTGTAAAAATATATCCACTGTAGAGAGCATAAGTATGTAACTTCATAAAGTAAATAACGTAGATATTCTCCCCGTGAATCAGACCGTTTTAAAATTGCTTGTGGGTTCGAACCCCACTGTCGGCAGCCCTGAAGATGGTTTTCCGCGGTTTCCCATTTCCACACCAAGCCAATTATGAGGCTGTACCTTAACTAAGGCACCGGCCACTTCATTTCCACTCCTAGGCCTTTCCTATCCCATTGTCGCCATAAGATCTATCTGTGTTGGTGCGACGTAAAACAAATTGTAAAAGAAGAAATACAAAATTGCTCTTGGAACTTTACCATGAATTATTAAATCAGTTTTGACAGTATGAGAAGAATTCTTCAAAAAATTGTCAGGATCATCAGTTTCTTTGCAACACTTCTTTAAAGAGTTAGGATTTATTTGAAATATACATCATTCTTCACTCGTTAGCTTTCTTACAATGTCTAACATTATGAAGGTGTTTATTGCTACAGATGAAAGATGTTAATCTGTGAGGAGAGGACATTTCTGCAATAAGTTTTTCATATAACATTATTGTTATTCACAAGGGAAATATTTAACCCGTCCAGTGTCGCTGAAAAATTTTGTACCTTTCCTCAGTGTTTATTCTTTTTTCAAGGGAAATTTCCAAATCATGCACATCTTTTTTTAAATGTTAATATTGTTCATATTCAGTCTACAAATCAGTCCCTTTTGTTCTTCAATAAAAGCGCAATCCTTATAACACTTAACAATTGACAAAAGAAAAAACAACAAGAAACACAGATTGTAACACCATGATGAGTGAGACTCACATTGTTGGTTTTTAGTATTGTTTCTTGCAATGATAATCTTCCCACTGGATGAAGGTATGACTTGTCCGTGCAAGTCTTACAGTAGTAAATAGTCTTTCTTCTTTGCTTTCTACTGATACAAACAACACGACTGAAAGATCCCTTATCCTCCTTCCCATATAGTGAGGTCTTCCATTTAGTCTTTCGTCTTCTGGCCCCTTCTGAGTTCTCCCTCTTTTTCTCTCAGGCATATCCCCCATTTTCCTCAGGCGATTTGCAGCTACGTAGTTACTTCTCAAGTGATTCACGGTAAGCACGATGTGACAGTGATTTCCTCTGGTGGTGGATTTTCATAGACATGTAGAGAATGTAGGAGTTACTGATGCACAGTTCCACTAACCAAAAGAAGAGTTTTCTCCACCAAACTAGTGTCCTGCACATAAACTCGCAATTTGAAATCAAGTGATCACTTCGAAATCACCTCCCATTTTCTTTGTATAATGATGAACTACTACTGGTTTCTCAGTTGGTAGCTTGACGGCTTCTAAAATGCTGTCACCCTCATGTTTTGTACTCAGCATTACTACAATCCTCTTGTCCTTCCATGCTAAACCCATAATATTGACCTTTCTCTAGGCTTTGACCTCGCCCTTCTTCATCATTTTAGTTTCCTATTTCTTCAGTTCTGTTGACATCTATTTCCTTGTAGGCATGACAGTGCCTGTAAGAGTAAAACCCATTTTTCCAAACTCATTGGCTAACTCAGGACTTCATATCTATCAGTATATACATTGAAACTTCTGGGTGGCTGTTTGGTGTCTTTTGCAAGTGACTGTCATAGGCGTAAAACCACTTGGGAGGTTTCACTTGGTTGCTACCAGGAATAACGATGGACTTACAAGAATATGGTAAAAGTTAATACAAATAACCTGTCCCAATTTCAGAGAAGGCAAAGACCTTGAGGCCAAATTGCACAGGTTTATTAGGATGGTAAATTTTGAAGGAGAAAACCCCCTTGAACTTGACAGTACTCTCATCTACGGCAACATTTTCAGAAGGTGTGCAGAACACTGTACATCTTTCTGAAATATATTCTAGCACTAGTCTTATTTTATGATCTATATGTTCTGTGCCACCTTGGCCATGATCATGATTTAAATGCAAGCTCAGGAATATCAACATGAATTTATTACAAGAAAAATCTTTTCCAGAAAATGGCATGCACTTCTGCCACTCCTCTGTAAAATAATCCTTTATATCAGATCTAGGATGTAGACACATTTATAATCATGCTCGGTAGGGCCTCGACATCACTCTTTCAATATACACCGACTTCCCCTCCCAAGAATATGGTGATGTTTCTATTGCCATTTTCCTATCACCATATATGTTAGTTTCACTTAAGTGCGTTATCATTTCGTCATTAAGAAAAAGGTTAAAGTAATCTATAGGATGTGTGTCAACATCAAAATTACTTTGGAGGTTTATGGAATGATGTGTGGATACATTGGAAGGCAATGTGTAAGCAAGTCCAAGATCGTACGGGGAAACATCGTGGAAAGTAAGTATACTTTGAAATGCTGCACTTTTATCTGCATCGCTACCGCCCCAATATCAATCCATTTCACTTTCACATGATACTGAACTTTCAATCTCGTAAGTACTGTCTTCAAAATCACTGTATTCTCTGTCCGATTCATCCAAAAATCCTTGAAATCATAGCCATGTTTTCGTCCTATGAGCACATGTTTACATCAGCTAATATTGTCGAACTCAAGTACCTATCAAACCATTCCTCAAAAATATAAATGAAACGATTTACGCAGTAATTTACGGTTCCAGGTGCGTTCATAATATAATCCCTTTAGTGCTGTAAGGCAACGTCATGGATGATATCTGGTGACCTAAGTCTGCTGCAAGAGTTGACAAGGAAGATGAAATTGCGCCTCTGGATCCAACAGTAAGTGCCACGAATTCAAGGTTTTTGAGATTATATTTATTGTGGTAGTAGATTTTACAGAGGATGCATATATTCTTTTCCTCATTGTCCACTTCTACTAGCAGTGTTACATCCGTATAGAATCTGACTGTTGAATCGGTTATATACCCGCTATTCGTTCGTCGAAGGCGATTGTGTATTTTCGAACAATACCACCTGTACTGGAGATGCCACGAACTTCTTCATGAACAACCTTGTCGGAATCTTTTATGTTCATGGCCAGAATGGAGCGAATGCTGTGATGCTTGGCATTAATTATAGTTGTACTATATGTACAGTGTCCTAAGGCGTGAGGAAAATTTCGATCTCGTTATGACAACGTGAACAACGGTTTCTGTCATAGGTCATGCCTCTACTGCTGCTACGTTGCCATCCATCTCAATGGCCAATACACCATTCGCTGCTAGTGATTCCTTATGTGTTCACTGCATTCTCGTTATGAAACTACTATTGTGTCCAAAAGTCGCGTATAATCTGTTCATATGTTCTTTTATCATAATGTACATTTTAAAATGGAACGAAATATGATAAGCATACATTACCATACCATACACAATAGCAAACAAAACGTAGCGTTCTTAACCCTTTATAGTACAGGTCATGTGCCTGGAAATGCAACCCCCTGCGGTTAGCAGCGGGAGAGAACAGCTCGGGTCAACGAGGGGCCAGCTTCCTGCAAAGATCTCTCGTCAACTGTGACAATAACTGAGCATCACAACAGTCTATTATGTAAGTGAAAATAAAAACAAGTATGCAATTAACGTAACTCTTATTCATATGCTTCTCACAAAATATCCTGGAGGTGTTGACCGTACTCTATTAAGCATATTTGATAAATTTTAATCCGATTTCGAGACATACTGTTGAATTAATCACTTCTGGTGTCAGTTGATAGGATTTTATTTCAAGCTATTCCTACAGGTGGGAATTTTCTTCATACTTCATTCGCTAAGGGTTACTCCAAGGATGAAAGTCGCACAAAGTAAGTTTGTATTCGTGAGTTGGTGGGGTCGAACCCCACTGTCGGCAGCACTTGAGATAATTTTTCGTGGTTTCACTTTTTACACCAGGCAATTTACCATTACACCTGTACTTTAATTAGGGCCACGATAATTTATTTTTCAGTCCCAGCCCTGGGCTGTGCCATAGTCACCATGAGACCTTTCTGAATCGGTAAAACGTAAAACTAACTCCACGGTACTGGTCGTTTAATTTTAGTCTTAATGTGGAAGATGTGGTTTCGAGACCGACCGTCAGCATCCCTGAAAATGACCTTCCAAGTTTGCTTGTTTTCACGTCAGAGAAAATCCTGGGCACTCTTTAAGGCCGAGACCGCTATACTCTGTTTCAACTCTTTCCTTACTCAGTGTCGCTGAAAAGCGACATATGTCAATACAATTTTAGAAAGAGGGCTAAAATAAAGTGTTGACATAGCAAAACTATTATCAAGCAAGGAATAATTCACGGCTGGATACACTGTAATGAATCATCCAAATAATGTGCATCAACAAATTTCTTACATCGTAAGGGATTCTTTCGAGAATAACCGTATGTTAGTTAGCCTACGGTAAGTTCCTGGGAAACATGTACAAGGATATTTTCGAGGTACCATAAATAAGTAAAAGAACATGAAAGACAAAGGCAAAAGGCGCAATGGTTCGCGAATGAGTGATTGCTCAACAAATACCCAGTTTTATGTCATGCAACGGTAACTGAAGAATAGATCCTGGTTTTCTTGAACGCGAATATCCGTTGTTTTAAATTTTATCACTGTGACGCGCCAGGCCACTTTAATTTTAATATAAATAAAAACTCGCTAATTTTCCTCTCCATAAACAATATCTCTTGGGGTCCAGCCTTCAGAGTTACGGCTTGAAGATAATAGTGGATAATTGATAGTAATAAGTAATGAGACTCTAGATACTCCCAGAGTTGTGGTGACAGAACACTAACCATCAAGTACACTAAAACTACGAAACTAAGGATAATTAATAAGACTTTAAGAAAGTACAAATTAAAATAAAGATTTAGTAGGATAATAAACGTGACGGCGTATTTACGAACACTGAACATAAAAGAAAACAATTTGAATGAAATAAAATTTAGTAAAATGATTTGTTATGCGGAGACTTGCAGTCATTTGTGCCATTAGCTCACCATTTGTAGATTCTGGTATCTGGACACGTTCGATGAAGGAACTTTTGTTTGATGCTCCACTCTTACTGCCGTTGTCATCTCTCGTAGTAAGTACCAGTCCTATTTCCGATTCATGCATTGCACACTAATTGGACAACGACTTTCCTGACCAGGCCGAGAATCGAAAATACAGAGGGGATAGCAGGGGACCCAGAACAGAACCATGTGGTTCACCACTCTTAAGAGTATATCATGACTGCACACCGAAGTCCACTACGCTGAATATTCAGCCAAGGAGCTTGACATTCAATAATTGGGGAATCCCTTTCCCACAAAATAATTAAACATTAAAACGTAAGTCAATATTTTAGAAGTGTAGTTTTGCCACTTGTTCCCAAAGTTTAAAATTCCTTCATACATATTTAATTCATGGAAAATGTACCGTTTGCTTGTATTGGTATATCGTTAAGTGTATGTTCACCAAGACGTGAACGTTCTTCACTGCTAAAATTTCGCGAGCAGCTGAGGGCCCTCCCGCTGGAGGCGGGTATGTTTCTCACATTCCTTGCTGCACAGGCAAGTTCAGGAAGTCTTCCGGAATTTTATTTCCGTCAGCGCTGTATAGTTTCATCACCCTTCTTACAACTACCTATTGACCTGGAAAACACGTTTGTTCTCGTGCAATTAATGTTCTTAATGCGATATTAAGACGCCAAAAATGTTGAATTTGATGTAACTTCCATTTCCTGTTGAGGAAGACACCACCAGCTTGATTCAATAGCTCCATTCACTCAAAATGCTTTAACTATAAAATAATATTATTTGTTTTTACATCCCACTAACTTGGCCCTACTTTTACGGTTTTCGGTGACACCGAGGTGCAAGAATTTAGTTCCGCAGGAGTTCTTTCACGTGCCAGTGAGTCTGGCATACCTGAGAACCTTCAAATACCACCGGACTGAGTCAGGATCGAACCTGCCAAGTTGGAGTCAGAAAGCCAGCGCCTCAACTCTCTGAGTCACTCCGCCAAGCAACTGTGAAAACATTTTTACACTTAAACATGGAGACACGCACATTGAAATTTAAAAGACATGAAATATTATACCTGTGCATCGCTTTCTTGTAGATCACAACAGGCTTTTAAGGCATAAAGCCACGGGAGGTTGGTTCTTTATCATACTGTAAATCAATTATGGCTTCCTTAGATAATATTCCGGTACAAGTGTTTGGAAAAGTTTACTAGAACTTGAGGTGCGGTTGTATACTGGTACTTGATTCTTATACATTAAGAGGAAGTCGAACAAAAATCATCCTCATAGTAGGTGTTTCCAGTACTATCAGTCACGTCATTAGCCCACAGGCTGGTCAGATCCTCAAATAACACCACTGAGGGTTACGCTGTTATAATGGAACCACAAAAACTGACGGTGGTGTCATAATGCGGTGTACTAGGCGCGATTAGGGGTGAGGTAGTTTGCATTCGCTTTCCGCACTGAGTCAAGCATGGCTGACTATATGAGTAGCACCTTTGAAAACATCTAGACCAGAGGTGCTTGGGCTGTCCCGCGGGCACACAGCACTGCAAGCGGGTGGGCAGGCGGGCGATCAGCATATGCTATTCAGTTACAGTGACGTCGTCGTATAGCCAGAGGCCGTGAAGGTTGGGCGATGTTCTCCCAGTCACTCTCGATTACTGCGGCGTTACCCGAGTTTGAAATGGAGGCAGAAAATAATGAATGAAAAAGGGCAGAAATCCATGTCATTTTCAATTTACGTTGTAAGTAATAAGTTATCTACGTTCATTGAAGTTCATGCATTTTGACCGGATACAATAAAGAGTTAGCCGTACAATCCCAAATATTTTGGACTGTGCGTAATGAATTACAGTTTTCACTATTATATTTTAAGATGTGCTTTAGAAACATTTCTAGTATAATACGGAGTTACGGTGGATAAGCTGTGGCGTGTAGTTGCTTGGGTCTAACTCTCTGATAAAATCACCAACAATCCAATCATGCTTACCAGGAATGACATAAGTTAGGTTATTTATTTGAAGAGATACTTTGCATTTATTGGGTAGATGCATTTACACTGTTGTACTTTCATCTTAGTATAGTAAATATCTATGTCCTCACTCGTGATGACACTCCTTGTCATTTTCATCGGACTCCTGATAAGTTTTAAATACGATTTTCAGAAATTCAGTGAACACAGAAAATCACGTAACGATACACTTTGCAAAATCAAGTAGTAAACTTGTTGAATTATATAAATGTGTTACGTTTAGCTGAGTTATTAGCAATAATGTTACGTTTTGAATGGAAATACTCTCATTCTCATCCAAGGAATAGTATATCGAAGCTTGTACGCTTAAACGCTGTATCCTTGTAAATTGTAACACAAAAATTATAACGTGTCGGTTGTCTTTCAGTTTATAAATATAATAAAATAAAACTGACTGTTTATATCGAACGTAGTATAAATAAAACGGGAATATGTTGGAAAGACCGGTTTTCTTGCGATTATAGCCTTTATATTATTATAAATATTTTATCCGAATCCAAATTTTGCTGAGTGGTGGAGGAGAGATTCGTAGTCACAATCAAACGGCATGATTTCACTTTCCTGCCAAGTGTGTTCGCCCTCTAGCTTCACTGTGGCGTATGCATGCTAGGTAAGCTGCCGCATATACGTCAGGCCAGCCCGGGCGCACTGGGCTAGCTTCAGCCAGCACCCAGTTGAGCACCTCTGATCTAGACGCAGTAATTGTGCTCTGAAATGTCATTACTCAGCATCGCCCATACCACAGTATCTGCCGTACACTCACAGTCACATTTTACTCTAGCCGGTGCCAAGAGACATTCAGAAAGTGATGGAACCAACCAGAGGGAAAATATCCTGGATGTGGTGCTGATAAAACAAGATGAGCTCTATAGAGAAACTGAAGTAATAGATGGTATTAGTGATCATGAAGCTGTTATTGTCGTAGATAAAAATAAATGTGAGAGAAAGTAAGGTTTTAAAAGTAGGACTATTAGGCAGTAGCATATGGCTGATAAAGCGGGCATGAGGCAGTTTCTAAATAAGTTACAATGATCGGTGGAAAACGGTAAATAAAAATGTAAACAGACTCTGAGGTGGCTTTAAAGCAATTGTTGAGGAATGCGAAAGCAGGTTTGTACCTTTAATGGTGGTGAGGAATGGTAGAGACCCACCTTATTATAATAGAGAAATAAGGAGACTGCGAAGGAGGTGCATATTGGAAAGAAATAGAGTTAGAAATGGCTGTGGACGTAAGGAGAAATTGAAGGAACTTACTAGAAAATTGAATCTAGCAAAGAAGGCAGCTAAGGACAACACGATGGCGAATATAATTGGCAGTCATACACATTTTAGTGAAAAATGGAAGGGTATGTATAGGTATTTTAAGGCAGAAATAGGTTCCAAGAAGGAAATTCCAGGAATAATGAATGAACAAGGGGAGTGTGTATGTGAGGATCTTCAAAAGGCAGAAGTATTTAGTCAGCAGTATGTAAAGATTGTTGGCTACAAGGATAATGTCCAGATAGAGGAGGAAACTATGGCTAAAGAAGTATTAAAATTTACATATCATGGCAATTATTTTTACAATAAGATACAAAATTTGAAAACTAGAAAAGCGGCTGGAATTGATAAGATTTCAGGGGATATACTAAAGACAATGAGTTGGGATATAGTACCGTATCTGAAGTACTTATTTGATTATTGTTTGGTTGAAGGAGCTATACCAGATGAATGGAGAGTTGCTATAGTAGCCTCTATGTATAAAGGAAAGGGTGATAGACATAAAGCTGAAAATTACAAGCCAGTAAGTTTGACGTGCATTGTATGTAAGATTTGGGAAGGCATTCTTTCTGATTATATTAGACATGTTTGTGAAATTAATAACCGGTTCGATAGAAGGCAGTTCGGATTCAGGAAAGGTTATTCCACTGAAGCTCAACTTATAGGATTCCAGCAAGATAGAGCAGATATCCTGGATTCTGGAGGTCAAACGTACTGTATCCCGACTGACCTGTCTAAAGCATTAGATAGGGTGGATCATGGGAGACTACTGGCAAAAATGAGTGCAATTGGACTGGACAAAAGTGACTGAATGGGTTGCTATATTTCTAGAAAATAGATCTCAGAGAATTAGAGTAGGTGAACCTTTATCTGACCCTGTATTAATTATGAGGGAATTCCTCAAGGCAATATTATCGTACCTTTATGTTTTCTTATATATATAAATGATATGAGTAAAGAAGGGAATCAGAGGTAAGGCTTTTTACGGATGATGTTATTCTCTATAGAGTAATAAATAAGTTTCAAGATTGTGAGCAACTGCAACGTGACCTCGATAATGTTGTGAGATGGACAGCAGGCAATGGTATGTTGATAAACGGGGTTAAAAGTCAGGCTGTGAGTTTCAGAAATAGGAAAAGTCCTCTCAGTTTTAATTACTGCGTTGATGGGGTGAAAGTTCCTTTTGGGGATCATTGTAATTATCTAGGTGTTAATATAAGAAAGAATCTTCATTGGGGTAATCACATAAATAGGATTGTAAATAAAGTGTACAGATCTCTGCACATAGTTACGAGGGTGTTTAGGGGTTGTAGTAAGGATGTAAAGGAGAGGGTATATAAGTCTCTGGTAAGACCCCAACTAGAGTATGGTTCCAGTGTATGGGACCCTCACCAGGATTACCTGATTCAAGAACTGGAAAAAATCCAAAGAAGAACAGGTCGATTTGTTCTGGGTGATTTCCGACAAAAGAGTAGCGTTACAAAAATGTTGCAAAGTTCAGGCTGGGAAGAACTGTAAGAAAGAAGGAGAGCTGCTCGACAAAGTGGTATGTTCCAAGCTGTCAGCGGAGAGATGGCGTGGAATGACATTAGTAGACGAATAAGTTTGAGTGGCGTCTTTAAAAGTAGGAAAGATCACAATATGAAGATAAAGTTGGAATTCAAGAGGACAAACTGGGCAAATATTCATTTACAGGAAGGGGAGTTAGGGATTGGAATAACTTACCAAGGGAGATGTTCAATAAATTTCCAATTTCTTTGAAATCATTTCAAGAAATGCTAGGAAAACAACAGATAGGGAATCTGCCACCTGGGCGACTGCCCTAATGCAAATCAGTATTGATTGATTGATTGATTGATTGATTGATTGATTGATTGATTGATTGATTGATTGATTGATTGATTGATTGATTGATTGATTGATTGATTGATTGATTGATTGATTGATTGATTGATTGATTGATTGATTGATTGATTGATTGATTGATTGATTGATTGATTGATTGATTGATTGATTGATTGATTGATTGATTGATTGATTGATTGATTGATTGATTGATTGATTGATTGATTGATTGATTGATTGATATGAAAACACTTCACCATTACTATATAGCCACAGGCAGACTTCCAGAACTATATTACTGTCCCCGTGAAAATTGGCGATCTTACAAATATTTTAACAAGTGGAAAGCAAAAATTTTATTGTCTGCTTGAAGCCGCAACACATCACTTGGGAAGTCGTGGCGAGCCGAGAACGAGTTTTTTTTGTCGTTCAGAGGGGTGCGATACGTCATCGGCAAGACTGTGCCAAGGTTATAGCAAACCACGTGACTGCCTTCGCACGCGCGACCCAGCTTGTTTCTGGAATAGTCTGCGCAAATTAAAGGAGATCATCAGCCAATTACCGTTCTCGCTGAAGAACACACCTCCCTGGGCTAATTAGATAAAAGGCCTTGCTTCGAGTGAATCGCTCTCTTAATGCTTGTTTCTTAATGCTTGTTCGCTGCGTGAGACATCACATTACCGGACCACGTGGAGAGAAAATTTTCAAGTCAAGTCGACGCCCGTTCTACCAGAATTTAGTCTGATAATTAGTGAATTCTGTGGAATAAAAACACCTAGGAGCCAAGTTAAGTGTGACAGTGTAGACGAGCTGTTTATATTCTGCGTGTGCTTGTGCAAAATACTTAATTTTGTCATCTTAGTTACAGCTTGTGACCAGCAATCAACGGAAGACGTCTTGGAATTGAACGTCTCAAGATGAAGAATTCCGCAATTACCAACATCATTTCATCGAGGGACATCCATCGCAGAGCCTCCATGGAGCTGTAAAAATGTAAGGCGTCTCTGGTAATGGGAAGGAGACTGGCCGGAGTATGCTGAAATAACTGACTGTCGACGGGAATCGAACTCTACAAAAACTTGAGTACCCTTTTAATTTAATTTATCTGTCTTATCTTTTGTACAACTAGAGGTCTTTCTTCTTAAGTCGTAGATCTATCAGTTTGCTGTAGTTAGAAATATTTCATTTTCCTACTTCTTAAGGTGTCGTGGTAGACTAGGTACGTGTGAATGAAATTTTGGAATCTATTAGAGTAGACATGTAGGTTGTCTTTGAATGACTTCCCATGCTTAAGGAGCTTAAGTTTAATAATCACTGACCACACGATAAATCTACTTTCTTTGTAATATTGAAAGTTACCGGACGGAAAATTTGCGTGTACATCTTGAGTGAATAGGGTCGAACCTAGTGTCTTTTAAAATCACTTGTTGTTTTTATGATGAAGTCATCTAATTTTACGACATTCCAGGAGAATCAGTAGATGTAATAATCACTTAAATAATAATAATATTGACTAAAGATCGGGTAAAACAGATGTAAACGCTCGTGAGCCATAAAACTACTGTAGAGTTCCTAAATGTGAGATGAAATGTGCTCTGTTCATGAAGGGTCTGGAATATGGCCTATTCTGAGGGATATTTGTTGCATAATTGAGTAAATGATGAATTAGTGGCGATATTGATTTATTCTTGTGTATTTGGAGCGCAAGATAGATTATAATTAGTGGAGCACGTGTTTGCGAGTGTATTTCACAGGTAGGAAGTAAAAATAATGCGAGTAAGGCTCACGCTTACGGTAAATTCAACCTGTAGCCCACATGATGGTAGTGCTTATGGATTTTACTAGAATCTTCCATTATAATCTCATGAATTAGATGAACTTGCGCTGATATGTGAAATGTGTTTCTACCAAGTGATACCCATGACTTCGATCACTAGCCACCATTAATGTAGGAGAATTTCTGTACACGGATTATTCTGCGAGACATTACGCGTCCCGACCATTGATAAAAATCATAAATAAATTTGCCAAATCAGGATTCGATGTAAATAGTGTACATAAAAACGTGTTTCCCTAGCGTGAATGTGTGTGTGTAAATGTGTATATTTCTCTTGTGCCATGTTGATTTCATTTAATTTTGATCTGGTCGCGCACTCGCTGTGACGCGGATCACATTCATCGTTGTGTGTTGCCTTAAGAAATAATTTCATGCCCTTAAGAGAAAGTTTAATTAAATTAAGTCAAGGAAGACTAGGAAGGAATTTAATTTAATTTTTTTTAATTAGCGAGATTTAAAAGGAAAGATCATCTCGTTACTTTGTGAAGGCACTCGATTTGTAAGTAAAATTTATTTAACTAGCTCACACGTTGGTAATGTAAATTTCTAAAGATCTGAAATACTTTGAGATTAATTTGAATAGAAATGAAATGCAAAGATCAAAGATAGAAATTTGTCAGCCGCATGATTGCTTTGAAACATTGTGAAAATAAGTCATTAATAATTAATTAAAAATCATTACTCTGAAATGCTAATGATGATCATTAGGTAAATGATGCGGTGGAGAATTAATAAGAACACGATCGTGTGACAATGAAACAGGTTAATTGAATGATAAAATAATAATAATAATAATAATCAAGATAATAATTAATTAATTTTGAGAATTTTGGAAACAGTGTTTCCTTTGCTACTGAAGTTCATGTTGGTGTCATTGATCAACATTAAATACTGTAAATGACTAATTCAGTTGTGTACATTGTAAAAACCACGTGTCGAGACTCCTTTAAATTGGTGAAACTTTGAACACATGTTAATTTATTTAGTTCTTTCAGTCAAATGTTTGGTTTAAAAAGGCAAGTGGCCTAATTACTTCTTTGGTTTCATTTACAGCACAGTAGAGCTGGAGATATGAACACGTGTCACTCTAAATCGAGGAAGAAATCCGATATTATGAAAGCTCTGTTATGTAAAAAGAAAAATATCATCAAGAATATTTTGTTATTTGTCTGCTTATGTGAATAAATGTCAGAGTGTTGTTTTAATATTTCTTTTATCCTGCTTGGTCATCAATCCTTAACAACCCTTAAATGCCTCTAGAAAGTGATAGCCAACGATCGAACGGTCCACCTTGGGATTCCTCGCTCGATGGCTGGGCTTAGCTCGGGAAAAATGGGGGCATTACGATAACTGAATCTAAGAAGTGACAAGATGGCGACTACTGTGTGTGAGTCTGTGATATCCGTTTTGGATAATGGTGTAAGATGCAATGAAAAATGTGGCAAATTCAGAAGAGTAGTTAAAAATGGGATTCTGTGTCGTAAGTGTGATGAATGGTGCCGTTTTCATTGTGCAAATATTGTAAATAGGACTGATATTGAAGAAAGTGTGTGGCTGTGTCCCGAGTGTAAACAAATTGATAGTGAGGCAGAACAACAAGAAAGAGAGACTTACGAATCTATTCTTAAGATTTTAGGAGTGCTACAAGAAGACTTATCTGCTCTGAAACTTGAAAATGAAAGCTTAACGGATAGAATAAAGAAAATGGAAGAAAAAGAAGACAGTGGAGAAGAAAGATCGCCGTGGACGGAAGTGACGCGTAGCCGTGTTAGGCCTAATGTTAAATATATGGGAAAAACTACGTTCCACTTAAAACCGGGAAAAACTCTTTCCTGTTCCAAAATATATTTCAGTCATTGCAGCAAGTTCCAGAAGAAGAAACATCTAGTTTTCAGAATAATTTTAAATCCAGTGGAGGTAACCTACAGAAGGAGAAAACCAACCGAAAATCAAGATCGCCAAAGATTCATCTCTACGGAGACAGTCAAGGGCGGGGTATGGCACAAGGCATCAAGAATGAGCTGCATAATCCAGAAACTGAGGTTTCAGGACTAATAAAACCAGGTGCGAAAACTGAAGACCTCCTTTCAATTTGTGATCCTGTGTTAGAGAAGGACAATTATGTGGTGATTGTGAGTGATACAAATGACATTGCTGCAAATGAAGGTGTGGAACTAATTACGACCCTCAGAGGTAAGATTTCCAAACTACCTCACCCAAAAGTAATTGTAGTAAATGTGCCACCCAGGTATGACCTTTTAGAGGACTCGTGTGTGGACGAAGCTGTACATGATGTAAATATAAAAATCAAGAGATTACGTAAGAGTTTTAGAAATGCATATTTAGTAGATACTTTAGGTCTTGGCAGGCAAATGTTCACTAGGCATAGGTTACATCTGAATGGTAATGGAAAAGCAACCCTCTCTAGACAAATTGCCACAATTATCAACAGAGATTTGCAAACTAATATGCACTTAAGAAAACCCATACCACTAAACTGGCATATACAAGGAAACTTGCCAGAAAACTCAGATCCTTAAATCAAGATCTATGTACAAGGATCTGGGTTCCAGGGACGTTCTCAATTCATGAGTCAAATGTTACTCAATTGCAACAGTCAAGTTTTAGGGAGGAAGGGGGTCTGAGATTGCTCTTCGTAAACTGTCAGAGTGTAGTACATAAACAATTAAAATTCGGTACATTGATGGAACCTTATGAGACTGATGTGGTGATAGGAGTGGAATCGTGGTTGAGAGAAGGGGTGGGTAATAGTGAAGTACTTCCAGAAGGGTATACAGTCTGTCGTAGAGACCGAGGAGGTATAAAGGGAGGGGGGTGTTTATTCTGGTGAAGGAAACTTATTGTTCACATGAATGGTTTACCGATGAAAGGGATGAAATATTAGGGATAAATTAGTTTGTGATAATATGAAGGTGGTGGGAATTATAGGAACATAAAGGCCTGGAAGAGAGGAAAGAGACATCGAAATATTTGAGAAAATAATAGATCATACAAATAAAAACAATAATAATGATATGGTAATAATTGGGGGAGATCTAAACTTGCCTGAAGTTGAATGGAATGGAACTGCAAGTGAAGCCCATGAACAGAAACTGGCAAATAAGTTAATTTGGGAGGAATAATTTACACAAGTAGTACAAGAACCGACTCGTCTCAATAACTTGCTAGATGTATTATTGGTTAAACCATGGGAAAGTGTTGATAAAACTGAGGTAATTGAAGGAATAGGTGACCACAAGGCTGTAATAATGGATGTAGGACTCGTACCAAAAATGCTTGATAAGAGAGTCACACAAGACAAGAAATTATACAGAAAAACTAAAGTTGACGAATTTGGGACTTACCTTAAATCACAATTCAGTTGTTGAATAAGTGAAGGGAGTAATGTGGATACACATTGGGCTAAATTTAAAGGAATCATTTGGGAAGGAGAGAAGAGATTTGTACCTGTTATGAAGGGTAAAATGACCTCAGACCCTGTTTAGTATACAAGGGAAATAATAAAATTAAAAAGAAAGTGTAGAATAGTAAACAGGAAAATCAAAGAGGGTAGGGAAAATAGTGAAACTAGAAAACAGCTAATGAGGGAACTTAATTGAGTAAAAAAGGGAGCAAAAGAGAAATATAAGAATTGCATACTTCAAGAGGGTAATGACCACAAAGGGAAATGGAAAAAGCTGTATTCGTATATTAGGGATCGAAAAGGAGAAGGAATCCAAATTCCTACAATTTTGGGAGAAGGGGGTGATCACTATTTTACAGATACTGAGAAAGAAAATCTATTTAGTAGGGAATTCAAAGATTCAGTAGAAGATTGTTAGGAGTTGGAAACAGTAACAGAAGATAGAGAGGGAGAGACACATACGGAAACAAGAAGCTTCTATTCACAAATGAATATATTCTCAGAGAAATCCAACTGCTTCAGCAAGGAAAAGCAGCAGGGAGTGATCAAATTACTCTGGAGGTATTAAATACAATGGGGTGGTACATAGTGCCTTATTTAAAATTTCTCTTTGACTATGTCATAAATAATAGTGTAGTACCAAAAGACTGGAAGGAATCTATAATAATACCAACTTATAAAGGAAAGGGTGATAAAAGGAAAACAGAACTACCGTACAACCCAATCAGCCTGACCAGTATAGTTTGTAAAATACTGGAGAGTTGAATAGCAAAGTACATCAGAAAGATATGTGATGATAAAGATTGGTTTCTGAGGAGCCAGAATGGATTTAGAAAGAAACTTTTTTGTGGGGCACAACTGGTGGGATTTCATCAGGACATATCAAATCAGTTGGATTCAGGAGGCCAGATAGATTGCATAGCCATAGATCTTTCCAACGCCTTTGATAGAGTGGAACACGGAATATTATTAAAGAAATTGGAGGGAATAGGATTGGACGCAAGGGTTATACGTTGGATAAGAACATTTCTAAATTCAAGGGTTCAGAAAGTCAAAGTAGGAAATAATATATCACAGGAAGGGAAAGTTTGGAAGGGAACTGCACAGGGTAGTATAATCGATCCGTTACTTTTCTTAATATACAAAAATGATTTAGGGAACAATATAACATCAAAAATAAGATTGTATGCAAATGACATAATTGTTTATAGGGAAATAAATAACATTGAGGATTGTTCAGAATTACAAAGGGCCTTTGACAGTATCCAACAATGGGTTGAAGAAAATAATATGAAGGTAAATGGAGGCAAATCAACTGTTACAACATTTACAAACAGAAGCTTTAAAACTGAATTTGAATATACTTTGGATGAGGTAGTTATCCCAAAAGATGGCAAGTGCAAATACTTAGGTGTGAGATTTGAAAGTACCTTGCACTGTAAGGGTCATGTTGATGACATTGTTGGGAAAGCATACAGATCGTTACATGTCATAATGAGGCTACTTAAAGGTTGCAACAAAGAAATAAAAGAAAAAAGTTACTTAAGTATGATTCGTCCATTATTGGTATATGCAAACAGTGTTTGGGATCCTCACCAAGAATACCTAATAAAAGAAATAGATAGTGTGCAGAGGAAAGCAGCAAGATTTGTAACAGGGGATTTCAGGAGAAACAGTAGTGTATCAGAAATATTAGAGGAACTTGGGTGGGAAACTTTAAGTAAGAGAAGGGAGAAAACTAGACTTATAGGATTATATAGAGCCTATACAGGAGAAGAAGCATGGGGATAAATACGTGAGAGGCTTCAGTTGGAAAATAATTATATCGGCAGAACTGACAACAAGTATAAAATTAGAAGGAATTTTAGCAGAAGCGATTGGGGTAAATTTTCATTCATTGGGAAGGGCGTGAATGAGTGGAACAGTTTACCAGGGGTAGTGTTTGATCCTTTTCCAAAATCTGTACAGATATTCAAGAAGAGAATAAACAGTAACAGGGAAAATGAATGAAATGTTAGAGGGCATTCGATCAGTGCAGGCTATTGTAAATATAAAATGTGTGTGAGAAAATTAATTCCATCCCCTGGTCTAAGGTGTTTGAACAGCCAAAGTAGGGGACTGCCTGTACGGGTGAAGTACAGTGGTGACTTCGAGGGCCCTGGGACCGCTACGGTAGCTGTGAAGGCCCTTCAGGAACTCTGAAAAGTGGTGGCAAAAGGGGCTCTGGTTCAGACGCAGCAGGTCGTTATGCTACTTAGGTTCCAAAATGGGTATTAAAAATAAGTAAATAAATGCAATGTAAATTTCAATCTTATACCAGTTGCATAGTATTATTTGAAGTAATTCCACATAGTGTATATGACTTGACTATGTTTGTAAGTATAGGAGATATTATAAGTAGATTTTTGTAAACAATATAAATTTATTATTTTTTTGTTTAATAGAAGAATTGTTAGCGTAAATTGTATATTATTGTATTCTAGAAAAATTTTCTTCTCTTGTTAATTTAAAATTTACTGCTTGACAATAATGTATTTTATGTACCATTTGCCACCGAGGTAGACACCTCATTTGCAAATAAAGAGATTTTGATTTTATTTGAAGAAGTAACTCGAGCGTTCCAGACATAGGATCCATGAATCCATACTCAACTATAGTGTACGTATGGTTCATATCTGCAACTACAATGGCACAAAGCCGTAACGTCAGATACTAGCTCCCAAGACAGAATTCCTAGTATGAAGGTGTAACTTCTCAATGCAAATAGACCTCAGTTTAACAATGAGAATTGGTCAGAGATACAGTATGTAACCCTGGAGAATGTCGCACAACTTCGGGCCAGGAATGTACCGTACAAGGAATTCGGAAATCGTTATCATTCTCTCTCGAATTTGTTCTGCTTCATCATATTTCATGTTACTGCCACGCGCTTTCGTAGTAAAATATCATTTTAATATGTCGCTTTAGATCGTACGTTACTTCGCATAAATTCGTGAAAGTAACATGGAATCCACTACAAAATTCCTGTGAGAAGAATGGGTACAAATGCTTGTTGGATAAAATATTTCTCAGGTAACTGTAATTCATCCCAATTAAGTCCCTTTTGGTACTCTTCTCACCACTGCGGACTTCCTCATAGGCATCACAATAACAGGAGTGATCAGAAAGTCTTAAGACTCCAACGTAAATACGTCGGCATTACGGTTTTAGCTGGCAGTCTCTTAAAGCAAGAAATTTCAGTAGGAAAGGAATCCACTTTCTATTTTTATTGATTGTAATACAAGTGTCCGGCTCCATGGCTAAATGGTTAGCATGCTGGACTTTAGTCCAAGGTGTCTCGGGTTCGATTTCCGGGCATTTTAACTTACAATAATTAATTCCTCTGGATCGGGGGCTGAATGTTGATGTTGTCTTCTGCAGTGGAATTCCTCTTAGGTAGGGTACCACCTTCAGGGACGCGCGGCCGCCTGTATGGCGTCATACTGAAAGACCTGAACTGGGCCTCTCCATTGACCACGCACCATTATTTTTATAGTACACATATAACACTTCAGCTGGATACTTTCTTCTTAATTTTTTTGCTATTGGCTTTACGTCTCACCGAAACAGATATATCTTATGAGGACGGTGGGACACGAAAGGCCTAGGAGTTGGAAGGAAGCGGCCGTGGCGTTAATTAAGGTACAGTCCCAGCATTTGTCTGGTGTAAAAATGGGAAACCACGGAAAACCATCTTCAGGACTGCATACAGTGGGATTCGAACCCACTATCCCCCGGATTCAAGCTCACATCTGCGTGCCCCTAACCGCACGGCCAACTCGCCCGGTACATTTATTCTAACTTTATTAAACTTGGATGTTGATAAAGACTATGGAATGTATTTTTTTTGCTAGGGGCTTTACGTCGCACCGACACAGATAAGTCTTATGGCGACGATGGGATAGGAAAGGCCTAGGAGTTGGAAGGAAGCGGCCGTGGCCTTAATTAAGGTACAGCCCCAGCATTTGCATGGTGTGAAAATGGGAAACCACGGAAAACCATTTTCAGGGATGCCGATAGTGGGATTCGAACCTACTATCTCCCGGATGCAAGCTCACAGCCGCGCGCTTCTACGCGCACGGCCAACTCGCCCGGTACTATGGAATGTAAAACCAATGGTACGCAGTATAGCAGTTACAGATTACTAACTCTGAAGCAGCAGTTTTTGGTGATACCAATAGCATTTAATATATTAATCACTTAGCAATTACTGTTGCCTGGATATATTGAACCCATAATTCTACGGAGAGAAAAATATTTTTTTCTCAATATTTATTTGGTATCAAGAAACTACTTTTATGTGTGAGGGCAGCCACGTTGCGTTCCTAAGAGCCCCGATGTCGCGTGGGAAGGATCTCACTCACGGCAAGCTCGTGAAATACCGGGACACCTCGGCGCAACTCGAGTGCCCGACAATTCTTTAAATTCATGGAATTCTATACAACGAGGGATTTTGGCAATACAGCAAATAAAGAAATAAATAAGTTAAATTATTCGTACACCCTACGTGAAGACAGAGCCCCCAGGGAAAAACATAAATGCAGTTAAGCCTAAGTACATGTTAGCGTCAGATCAGTGAACCAGCTACACGTGCCAAGGTCAGGGGATGAAGTAAACGCGCGAAACGCACGGGCAGAAATAATTTATTTCCCCTGTTGTGAGTGTGGTAAAATTATAAGATTAACATCTTAAATAAGTGCAAGCCTGTCCGGAAGTCTTGGACAAGTCTCATCAAAATCGGTCTATGGGACGCAAAATTGGCAGATTACACAATCAAGTTTAATAGTGGGGATAGCGTCCCTTCTGAGATTATAAAAGAAACCCCCCACCGTATATTTTTCAGTGTCGATCTGGAACTTGAAGCCGCGGGAGCTAGTGCCCGTCGTCATTGGAAATTCGCGCCAGATTGATCGACAAATAATTAAATACATGTCCGTGGCTAAGGTCCACATACTCGGTTAAGAAGAGAAGGTGATGGGAAAGTTCTGAACGTTTGCCGATGAACTAGGAAAGTGTAGGCGTTAGTTAAAATATACACAGCAGATTTTATTTATATCATCTCATGTACGTTTGAAAGTGAAGAGGGTTGGGGAAGCTATTCAGAGTAGTTCTGCTCCCTTTATCTGTTGAACACCTGTTTTATTGGAGTAACAGAGAGAGACAACGTCGGGAACGGGCCAGACAGTCGCAGAGGACTGCAGAACGAGGGAAGTTCGTGGTGCCAATTACAGAGAAAAGTGCGTGATTTATGTGGTAATTTTAATATCGTGTGTGAGAAGGGTAGTGTTTGTAAGAGTGAGATGTTGGAAATGATAATGTTCTTTGTGAAAATGTACGGCTAAGGAGCGAGGTCAGCTGGTGACGATGTAACCAGAATACTGGGAATGGTGCCATGTGCAGGTCTGTCTATATTTATATTATGTTGTAGTTAGTTTTATTTGTTCTGTCCCAACAAATTTTTCAAGATGATTGTCGGGTTGATATTCGTAATGATCAGGCGAAAGGTGTTGTAATTTTTGGTCAGCGTGTGAAACTTTCAGTGTGTAATTTCATGTCAAGAAACGGTAAAATGCGACGCTAAAAATTTGGTGTTAATGTTCGATGATATATTGTCCAAAGCGTGGATTTTTGGAAAGTTATAAGTGTAAATTAGTCGTGGCGAATACCTAAATTTCAAATATCAGTTGAATTCGGAAATGTTTGTCAATAATAATAATAATAATAATAATAATAATAATAATAATAATAATAATAATAATAATAATGTCTACCGCGGGATAAAGACATTTTTGTATGTTAAAAGTGCCTTTAACCAGTATATTTTTACAAGGATCGCAGGCACATTTAGATAATTTCAGTGAAATTTGGTAGCGTTACAGTTATTCATGGGAAGAAAAATTTTGAGACATCGTGTATATCAATGATACGAAAAGTCGCGGTGTGCTCTTGGATTCTCGGGGTCCGGAAGTCGTAATAACAGAAAGTAAGAGATGTGTTTTATAGTGGTTGTTGTTTTCACCAGGGGATTGAATTATGAAAAAGGGTCTTGGAAATATAAGAAAAAGGGATTGAGAGCGACGAATTTATATGTATGTGGAGATGAGAGAGGTGGATGAAATGAAGCCTGGATTTTAAGTGATACCGCTGGAATAAAGCGAGGAGAGAGTTTGAGACAGGCTATATTTTTGCAGAGGAAGTATTTAGGAAACAGGCTGTATTGAGGCAGGCTGTATTGGTTTCCGCTACCAATCTGAAATTTGAGACGACTACTGTGTGAAGCACCGTAGATTTATAGTAAGATCCCAAGTGAAAACGATTCTAGTAAAAGGTTAAAATATTGGTAGTAAACGTCCAGTGATTTTGTTACGTAAAGCCCGTATGAATATTAAGATAATGCGACCTCAAGGATAAAAGAGCACTTTGGACACACGGTTGGTGTTGTATTGAATTTGTGCACTGGATAGATCACTGATATAAATAGTTGGAATTGACGATAGGCGATTTTGAGTTTCGAATGCGGTAGTGATGATTATTATTTTGAAGGCATCCACTAAATGGTAAACGTGTGTTGGGAATTATCATTGCTTCCCTAAAACTTCAGTGCACAGGCTGAGATTGTGTTTGAGGTGGAGAATCGTTCGTCACGTATATTTATTTTTGAGTTCACGTATTGTAACGAGGTAGAGACTTACTGTATTTTTCGACTTGCATTTCGTTTGATCGTAAGAGACGTGTTCCGTCGTGTGTTGTTAGTTGGACCAGGTTTAGTATTGAAAGTCGGAGTTTGTTTGAAATTGCTAGTTCGCCTGATATGTTAAGGGAGGCGTAGTACGACCCACTTTGACGCCCGACGATAGATTTAGGACGTCACATGTTATCCTTGGAGTCACTGATGATGAGACGTCCTAGTTCACGCCCGACGATAGAATTTGGAAGGTATCATGTACATAGAGATTAGTGTTAGGATGTACAGATTTCAAGTGAGCCCGACGATAGGTCTGGGATGTCAGCTGTACACACTCAAGTCTCAGTTTAGATGTTTCTTTTGTTTTTTTGTTGAAGTGGCCTGGACGAAGGTAGCACCTACAGTAAATATGAATTATGAAGAGGGTCTGGGTGTAGCTCTCCTTGAGATAACGGGACCGCTATCGGTGGCTGAGGGTTGCCCAAATGTTGGACATCGACCTGATCTAGATTAACTATCTTTACTGTAATTCTCCGTGCGTGTTGAGCTTTAATGACTTCGATATGTTAATTTATTTTATGGACTTTATTGTTTCCTCGTTTTAACGTCCGTTTCGTTTGATAGTGTGCATATTGACACTCAGTGTATTAGTGTGAGACTTGAGTTGCGAATGCGGTTTCGATTCGTCAGCCAGTAACAATATTTTATTTTCAATCTTGTCGTACTTTCATTTTATTCATAGTTGAAGTAATTAAGTGATCACTTTATAAGTAGTGTGTTGGGACAGACAATAAATAAATAGATCTGTACTGGTAGCATTGTTTTTCATGGGAAAGAATTCCTTAAAGTTGTAGTAATTTTTAACGTGTACTGGTAATTTTATTAAGCATAACAAACCCATTTCTAACCTGAAAATCGGTTCGATAATAATACTTTTCAAGTGACTTTCCACTTTTTAATTAACTTCAGTGTTTGGCATTTCTTCTAAATGCATGATGAATAAGTGTTTCCTGCATTTCGCAGTTTTGTTCCTTTAGAACGACATAACGTAAGATCCTCACGGATCATGATGTTGTTGGTTCCTTCCGAACAGCTGTTTTGGGTGATGCACATTTAGCATCGGGATTACCTTATCACTTAAGGGTGTCATGAATGACAAATACATGGTGGGATTTTATTTCAATTGTGAATGATGCTGTTAACTCGTAGTGAACACCATGCTTTCCCATAATATTTCGCAACCTATCCAAAGCAACTGATAGTCAGTTTGGTTCGATTAAGGGTCCATTCGGCGGGTGTTCCGTATCCGTAAAGGGTATTCGACTGGTGGATAACCTTAATTGAGAGAAAATCAGGCGTTCTACTTGTTGAAAGTCAGATTTTCCACGGATCGTGTTGATTAACTCTCAGTTCTCGTTTGGAATAATAGGTGCCCGGTTTTCAGGTCTTCCCCTTTTCAGTTTTTCAGTTTCGCTGTCCACTAATATATTAACTTCTCCGAAGCAACTCTTCGATATTGTAAGAAACAAATCAACGCTATGTAATGTGACTGTGTTTGAAATATTCAAAAATCAATAATTTATAATTTTTTTCTTCAAGAATGCATATTAAATTAATAATGTTATCGTGCTATTTCAATTTAATAAAAGTTAGTAAGCACATTTTGCTCCTCATTTCAAGTAGTTAGGCTCTCTTCTGAACCCCATCGTTTGGTTAAGATCGTGACGGAATTTATTCCCGCAACGACCCATGATTTAAGAGTTCTAGATTGTTCTACTGTAGCAGCCGTGGCCGACCAACGATGGAATGGTAAGTTCAAGGGTTCAGTAAGAAGTGGCGGCCCAATCGTGGAGCTTTAATGTCACGATAACGATACGTGGCCGACCAACGATGGAATGGTAAGTTCAAGGGTTCAATATTTGGTCTTCAGCCAGCCAGAAAGAACATCAGTCCAGTTTACAGTACTTCAAAAATGGATCATGGCTGAGTAATTCAGATGGTAGATCACTGACTTTCTGAGCCCTACTTGGCGGTTTCGATCCTGCTTCAGTACATAATGGTACATAAAACAATTTCTATGGGACAAAAGTTGGGCTCCTCGTCGTGTCCAGAAGCCATAAAGTTAGTTAGTGGGACATAGAACAAATAACATTAGTGTAATTAAAACTTACGTGAACTTATTCTTATTGTGTAAACAGAGTGATGAGTTTAGTACTTCATATTACATTACATTCGTATAAACAAAATGCTGTCTGGTGATTAGATCATAGACAACATATGCACTTCAAAGTAGATGTGACATATACAGGGTTATTCACCTAAGAGGTTACACGGAAATAACTTCTAAACCATTAAAGATATGGTACTCATGGCCTTGTAAAATAACGTGCTTCTTATTCTCATGGGCCAACGGCCGTAGCCGTGTTGAAGCACCGGATCCCGTAGGATCTCCGAAGTTAAGCAACATTGGGCGTGGTCAGAAGTTGGATGGGTTGTTACGCGCTGTTGGTGGGGGTAAGGGAATGGAGGAGCGGAAAGGAACTGGCCACCCTACCGCACGTAAACTCCGGCTCAGGAACACCTCTGCGGAGGTTCGGACCTGCCTTCGGGCAGAATAACCCTTACCTTACCTTATTCTCATGGGGTGATGAAATAAAATGTCGTATGGCTTTTAGTGCCGGGATATCCCAGGACGGGTTTTGCTCGCCAGGTGCAGGTCTTTCTATTTGACTCCCGTAGGTGACCTGCGCGTCGTTATGAGGATGAAATGATGATGAAACAACACATACACCCAGTCCCCGTGCCATTGGAGTTAACCAAATAAGGTTAAAATCCCCGACCCGGCCGGGAATCGCACCCGGGGCCCTCTGAACCGAAGGCGAGTACGCTGACCGTTCAGCCAACGAATCGGACATGGGGTGATTAATGACCTAGATATTGATACTAACTACATATCCTTAAATATAACTGCAGGAATGCATACTGCTGGCCTAGAAGTTAAACTGCGTACAAGTTCAAATATCTAAGTATTTTCAAAATCGGACACTTACTTTTTGAGATATGAATAAAAAACGCATTTGGGCTTTTTCGTGCCGCATCAGACAGCGTACGGTCGGCCAAGGACGTACTGGCACGCAAGCTGCTTCCTGGCATTGATTCCAGCCACAAAACGGATACCAGGCATGTACTGTAAACTATCGTACACAGAATGTGATGTACCGTAACATACCCAGGTTGTGTAACGTTATTGTATGACTGGCGAACTCACAACGGGGAAGGGAGATTAGTCAGACATTATTCATTTCCCTTTCTAGAAGGAGCTCTTCCGGTGTCCTGTATTATGCTTATTTCTATATTCATGCAGTAGTATGTACTGTACACTCAAGCCAGTGACAATTATAGCTTTCGTTATGTTCCCTTGAAGTCAAAGTAATTATTTTATTCCTTTTCAAAACATCACACCTCCCTGGCCTGTCATGAGTTCGCCCGTCATACAATCTTTGCAAACCCATCACATGTGTACGATATGCTTACATTCCTTTTATCCATTCTGTGACTGGAATCACATCCAAGAACCTGCTTGCGCGTCAATATATCCTTGTCCGACTTCACACTGTCTGATGCGGCATGCAGAACAACGCATTTTGTTCTTATTGATATGTCAAAACTTATGTCCGATTTTCAAAATACATATTTGAACTTACATGCCGTTGAACTTTTAGACAAGAGGTATGAATTTGTGCCGTCTCTTTAAAAATGTGGAGTTAGTATCACTATCCCGGTTATTAATCAATCCACGAGAATAATTAGCACATTATTTTACAAGCTCCTGGGTACCATTTACGAATATGGAAACGGAATGCCGATATCTTTAATAGTTTACAAGTTATTTCCGTGTAAAATCTTAGGTGAGTAACCCTAGATATACCAGGTTGCCCGCGAGCACCACACTTTCTACGTATAAATGTCCCGTATGCACTAATGATGAATTGAATGTCCACTAACTGGTTTTCACAGGGGCACTACTGCCAGCAGGCAGGTTACCTGAGAATATGAAGTGATAACGACCGGATAGCCGCTCGCTGGAAGTTCCTCAGCACTACACGTTTAATGCAACCCCTTGCATTAGTGAGTTTCGTTTTCGACCGCATAGTACTACGCTCGTATACGGTACACAAGGACTACATTTGCTGTCTGCATATTTGCAATGGATACTGTGTTCAGCAACGACGAATACATAAGCATCATTTTAATCTATGGAGAATCTGGTGGGAATACAGTCGAAGCTCGCGGACGGAATGCACACGAGTTTCCAAACATACGCCTGCCTTCTGTTCACGTATTTCGCCGAACAGAGCTAAAATTAAGAGCTAATGGATCGTTCAAGGCACATACGAGCAGGGAGAGACCCGTCTTTGACAACACCGACGTTGTGCAGAATGTACTGCAGTACTTTTAATGCTATCCTTCACACAGCATGTTGAACTTCGCCTTACTGTGATGATATAATAATCATAATAATAATAATAATAATAATAATAATAATAATAATATACAAACCATCATTGTTAAAAGTGCACATATTTAATATCACCCAGGACAAAGATGACCTACGAATATCCCAAACTTCCATACAGAGCATCCCGAAGGAGAGAAATTGGCACCCATATAAGCCGCATCTGCATCAGCAATTCCATGGAGATGATTTTGATCGCGGGGTAACATATTGCCGAAGAATGATCGCGGCATTACAGCAAGATCCAAATTTTATCAGGAATATCCTGTGGAGCGGTGAATGTTACTTTTCGAATGATTCCATTGTCAACACTCGCAATCTCCATTATTGGGTTCCAGCAAACCCCCACTGGATTCGAGCCACAGGCAAATAGAATTAGACTGGCAATGAGCAGCAGAATTTTGAAGCCGGAAGCGTGCGGCTGCCGCCATCTTACGTCACTACACTACCCGATGCATGAATGTAAACTAATAGCCGAAACGGGAATATTGGACAGGAGATAATTAAAATGATTAAAATCCCATCGAAATAATAGCAAAATTACTGAATAATTGGACCCATTAGGTCCCTTATTTTACTGTCAAAGCAAAGAAACACTGGTATATCAATTTACAAATGCTTAAACATAGCCAACCTGTTACAGAACGATCTATGGTCAAATCTGTTGCTATTCAATTCTCTTACAGCATGATTCATACTATTTTCAAATAAAACGATAAAATTACACTAATAAAGCGATAAAAATTCGTGTCCACTGGGTTCAGATCTAAAATATGTGAGCTTAACTTCGAAAATCAATTTCTTTCATACAATAGAGCTATAACTTCGTTAGGAATGTTCCCTTTCGTGACTGAACTTAAACCATTTCGGTACAAGTATTTTCTCTGAAATACACTCAGTAATTTTGCACACATGAATAACATCTTTCGTAGGAACATACAGATTACCCCTATACTATACATAATAATAATAATAATTTCGTGTGGCAATTTCTAGCCGAGTGCAGCCCTTGTAAGGCAGACCCTCCAATGAGGGTGGGAAGCATTTGCCATGTGTAGGGAACTGAGTGTTATTGTGGTGGAGGATAGTGTTATGTGTGGTGTGTGAGTTGCATGGATGTTGGGGACAGCGCAAACACCCAGCCCCCGGGTCATTGGAAATAACCAATGAAGGTTAAAAGCCCCGAACCGGCCGGGAATCTAACCTGGTACCCTCTGAACCAAAGGCCAGTACGCTGACCATTCAGCCAACGAGTCGGACACCCCTATACTTGAAAATCATGAATGGATAAGGATTTTATTTTTGTACAACTACTTCCTTGCAAGTATCGCACTGTAGAGAATTGACTAAAAATTTTACCACAAATCCTGAGAAATATTCAATAATATTCTCTGATAATTAACCTAACACCTATTTCGATTTATGCAAGCTTACTCATCCTTCCACTCTAATTTTAACAGTAATTTTGACATCCTTACAACATATCTTTAAAAAATAGAAGAGACCCAGACCACTAGTATTCAATTACTAACAAAACCGATACATAAACTTAACCTATAGCCAAATGTATTATTATTATTATTATCATTATTATTATTAATATTTTGCCGCACTCCATCACAAGGGTGCTAACGCCAACAAATATGCATCGGAAGGAAGTGATCTGTCTCCTACATAATTAGGCACCTTTAATATTAAATTTAATTACAATATTAACCGGAAAACAAGTGCACATGAGCACATGTAAGCCACTTACCGGTGTATTGAAACTCCTGTTGTTTCCTTCCTATTTCTTCTTGAATAGAAAAACTACACTCAGATACTACGCAGGTACTCATCATTCTGCTACTCAGCAGTTTGCCGAAAAATTGATGTGAAATGTGCATTAAAAATATGTAAACCAAAACTGCACGTAACACAGTAACGTACATGATTACAGTGGATCTGTAGTGACGTATGATGGCAGCGGCCGCAAGCTTCCGGCTTCACTATCACCAATGCTACAGGATAGAGCGCTGCCTGTCTGTGGTTCGAGCACAGCATATGCATGTCCAGTGGAGGTTAATGTGTGGTGCACCGGGCAAGTTGGCCGTGCGGTTATGTGCACGCAGCTGTGAGCTTGTATCCGGGGGATAGTGGGTTTGAACCCCACTGTCGGAACCCCTGAAGATGATTTTATGGTTTTCCATTTTCACACAATGCAAATGCTGGAACTGTACCTTAATTAAGGCCATGGCTGCTTCCTTCCAACTCCTAGCCCTTCCTGGTCCCATCGTCACCATAAGAACTGTCTGTGTCGGTGCGATGCAAAACAACTTCAAAAAAGAAAGGAATATATTCGACCGGATAACGAAGAATAAGAAAAGGATTGCAATTTTTAGGAATAAATAAATAATATATTCTCATAACTTTTTATATTTTATTTACCTACAATTTGTAGCTCATATCCCTAGGATGTTTTCAGCATTGAGTTGCTTTCCTGAAAGTCTAGAAATGTGGATTATTAATTCTGGTATGAGGAGTAGAACGTTTTTTTTTGATACGA
This sequence comes from Anabrus simplex, assembly GCF_040414725.1. NCBI lineage: Eukaryota > Metazoa > Arthropoda > Insecta > Orthoptera > Tettigoniidae > Anabrus > Anabrus simplex. Next base: position 1,093,013,240 of record NC_090266.1, read on the forward strand.
GGTTTTCTGTAGTTTTTAGTTACAAGAAGAAAGTAAGATGACGCTACTGACCTAGTGTACATAGACGAACACTGGTTGCCATGGTTACAATGGTGTCTGGATTTGAAGGACGCTAATTCCAGACCGACACGCTTCCCAAAAACATATCCATGTTACAAAGCCCAGGAGAAGAAAGAAGAACATGAAGTGGATACAACTGAATTGTTTGCATTACTTGAACCAAACACCGAGTGGAGTGTTCGCCCGAGTTAACACACGCCACAACTACATTCCAGACGAGAGTGTGTTTCAGACCCACCGTCGGCTGTTCTGAAAAATGCTTTTCTATGGTTTCACATTTTCACTTCCAGGCAAATGACGGGACGGATCCCTGAATTTCTACTTAATGTTACAAGACAGACATGACGGCCACGGCATAATGTGACTGAAAATAAAAAATTAATACATCTTCCTACATACTATGGATCAATATGTCACCAGATATGGAAAACCCAACAGTGGTCAGAAGTTTGGAAAAATCTGGGTTCGTCAATTCCAAAGAAGGGCAGTGCCAAAGAATGTTCGAACTTCCAGACAGTTATACTCATCTTGCACGCTATCAAAGTTATTGTTGATGACGCAAAATAGGCTTCCGAAGTATATAGACACAGAACTGCCTGAGGGACAAGCCGGTTTCCGTAAAGCCAGAGGAAGCACAGATCAAAGTCCTAACATTCGCCGGATTATGAAAGAAGGGAAGATAATTAGAGAAATACATTAGTACGCTAAAGCCTTTGAATCTGTCGGCCACAATAAGCTCTAGTAAGTGTTCATGAACATGAGAATAGCAAATGTCAAATTCATCCTCATCTGAACGCTAACACGATGAATACACTGAGGCAAGTTTCTTCCTATTCATTCATCAATGACCTGCTTTTAGGGTTTTCGCCCGGGAGGCAGATTCCTTACCAATTGTGTACCTACACATTTCTTAAATATTTTCAAAGAACTTGGAAATTTATCGAACATTTCACTAGAAAAATTATTACAATCTGTAACCCTTCGTACTATAAATGAATATTTGCCCCAATTGTTTCTCTTGAATTCCAGCTTATTCGTCTACTGATGCCGTTCCAAGCCATCTCTCCACTGACAGCTCGGAACATACCACACAGTCGAGCATCTCGTCTCCTTACTCCCAAGTCCTCCCAGCACAAAGTTTGCAACATTTTCGTGACACTACTCTTTTGTCGCAAAACACCAACAAGAATTCGTGGTGCTTTTCATTGGATATTTTCAAGATTTCATACCACGTATTCCTCATGTGGGTCCCATTCTCTAACTAGGGTTTTACCAGAGACTTACACGCCCCCTCCTTTACAGTTTTACTACAATACCTAATTACATTCATAACCATGTGAAGAGATATGTAAATTGCCTTTACAATTCATTAGTGTGATTACCCTAGTGAAGGTCACTCCTTATATTAACACCTAGGTACTTACAGTGATCCCCATGAGATACTATCATTCCATCACCACAGTAATTAAAACTGAGAGGACTTTTCCCTTGGTGAAATTTACAACCCGACTTTTATCCCCTTTACCATCATACCATTGTCCGCTGTGCACCTCACAACATAGTCTAGGTCTCTTTTGTAATCGCTCACAACCCTGTAACATACCACGCTTACAGTATAAAATCATCCGAAAATAGCCTTATCTATGATTCCAGTTCCTTAATCGTGTCTGTTATACACAATTCAGGAAAATATAAAGGTTCAGTAACACTGCTCTCAGGAAACCCCCTCTTAATAACTACACCATTAGAAAATACTTCACCTACTCTTACTCTCTGAGTTCTGTTTTCTAGAAATTTAGCCATCCAACCACTCTTTTGTCTAGTCCAATAGCCCTCATTTTCGTCAGCTAACTCCCATCATGTACCCTATAAAAATCATGGATAGGTCAATAGCAATACAGTCCATTTGACCTCCTGATTATAATGTATCTGCTATATCTTGCTGGATTGTACAAGTAGAGCCTCACTGAAATAACCTTTGCTAAAGCTGAACTGCCTCATATCAAACCGGTAAATAATTTCGCAAACGTATCTAATATAACCAGAAAGTATGCAGACCTAACAAATGACACATATCAAGCTGACTGGCCTGTAATTCTTCACCTAAAGTTTATCGCCTCTTCTCTTGTACACTGGGATTACTATTGCAATTTTCCATTCGTTTGGTATCGCTCCTTCATGCAACCAGTAATCAAATAAGTGTCTCGGATACAGCACTATATTCCAACCCATTGCCTTTACTATATCCCCAGGAATCTTATAAATCCCAGCTGATTTTCTAGCCTTCAACGTTTGAATTTTTTGGTCTTCACGATCATAGATATATTTCAGTAATTCGCCAGTATCAGTTGCCTACGCTATCTGGATATTATCCTTTTATCCACCTACCTTTATATACTGCAGACTAAATAAACCTGCCTTCTGTAAGTCCTCACATATACACTCACCTCACTCCTTAATGATACCTGGAATTCCCTTCTTGAAAAATGACTATGCCTTAACGTATCTATACATATCATTCCATTGTTCCCTAAAATTCATATGGCTGCCAATTAGCTTTGCCGTTACATTATCCTTAGTTGACATTTTTGCTAAATTCAGTATCCTTGTTAGTTCCTTCAATCACTCCTTACTTCTGCAAACATTTCTAATATTTCTTCCTAATGTGCATTTCCATTTTAATCTCTTTCCTTCAATGTTGTAATATAATGGGCCTTTGCCATTTCTTACTATTTACTACTTTTGAAGTTGCATACCTGTTTCCCCTCCCCTGCGAACCATGTGACTTTGCCGCGGTGGGGAGGCTTGCGCGTCCCAAGGAAGCAGATAGCCCAACCGCAGGTGCAACCATGTCGGATTGGTATCTGTTGAGAGACCAGACTAACGAATGGTTCATCGAAACGGGGGTAGCAGACTTTCGGAAGTTGCAAGGGCGGCAGTCTAGATGATGACTGATATGGCCATGTAATAATACACAACATGGATTTGCTGTGTTGATACTGCTACGCGGCTGAAGGCAACGGGAAACTACAGCCGTAACGAATTCACAAGGACATGCAGCTCTCTCTGTATGAATGATGTACTGATGATGGATTCCTACCGGGTAAAATATTCCGGAGGTAAACTAGTCCCCCATTCGGATCTCCGGGTGGGGACTACAGGAGAGGGGACGATCATCAGCAAGATGGATAAAGACATTCTACGAGTCGCACCGTGAAATATTGGAAGTTTTAATGGTTTTGGTAGGATGGAGAATCTGAAAAGGAAGATGTATAGACTTAAGTTAGGTGTAGTTGGTATAAGTGAAGTACGTTGGCAGGAAGAACATTATTTTTCGTCAGGCGACTACAGAATTATCAACACAAAATCAAACAGGGGAAATGCAGAAGTTGGTTTAATAGTGAATAAGAAAATAGGGCAGCGGGTAAGCTACTACGACCAGCATAGTGAAAGAATTATTGTCGTCAAGATAGACACCAAAACAATGCCAACCACGATAGTGCAAGTCTATAAGCCTGCTAGTTCAGTGGATGATGAGGAAACTGAAAGAATATATGAAGAGTTAGAATATTTATTACAATATGTAAAATGTGACGAGAATCTAATTGTGATGGGGGACTGGAATACGGTGGTGGGTCAAGGAAGAGGGGGTAATACAGTAGGAGAACTCTGATTGCGACAAGAGACTGAAAGAGGAAATCGGCTGGTTGAATTTTGCATTGTTGATAATTTAGTCCTTGCTAATACTTGGTTCAAACACCACAAACGACGTCTGTATAGATGGAGGAGACCCGGAGACATGGTAAGGTATCAAATAGAATTCATTATGATTATCAGGGTTTCAGGAACCAAGTGTTGGATAGCAAAACTTTCCCAGGAGCAGACGTGTACTCTGACCACAACTTGCTGGTCATGAAATGCCATCTGAAAGTGAAGAAGGAAAGGAACGCAAGGATATGGAATCTAGACACGTTGAATGAAAAGGGTGTGAGGAAAATGTTGCACAAGTACTAAGTTAAAAGGCTGAAGGAAACACAATAGAGGAAGAGTAGATAGTCATAAAAATTGAAGTCAGTAGGGCTGCTGAAGAAATGTTTTGAAGGAAGGAAAGATCATATAATAATCAGTGGATGACTCAGGAGATACTAGACCTGATTGATGAATGACGAAAATACAAGAATGCAAGAAATGAAGAGGGCAGAAACGAATACAGGCGATTAAAGAATGAAGTGCATAGAAAGTACAAGGTAGCTAAGGAAGAATGGCTGAAGGAGAAGTGTAATGTGTCGAATGGTGTATGGTCCTAGGAAAGGTAGATGCTGCATACAGGGAAACACAGTAAACCTTTCAAGAAAAGAAATCTAGGTTTATGAATAATAAGAGCTCAGAAGGAAAGCCACTTCTAGGGAAATAAAACAAAGCAGAAAGATGGCAGGAACATATCCAACAGTTGTATCAAAGTAAAGATGTAGATGATTCAGCTCTGTAACAAGAAGACTCTGTTGATGCTGATGAAATGAGAGACCCAACTTTGAGGTCAGAGATTGACAGAGCTGTGATAGACTTAAATAGGAACAAGGCACCTGGAATTGATGACATTCCCTCTGAATTACTTACTGCCTTAGGAGAAACCAACATGGCAAGTTTATTCCATGTAGTGTTTAAGATGTATGAGACAGGAGAAGTTCCATCCGATTTTCGGCAGAATGTTGTTATATCTATTCCCAAGACAGCCGGTGGTGACAAGTGTGAAATGTACCGCACCATTTGTTTAGTACCTCGTGCCTGCAAAATGTTAACATGTATTATTTACAGAAGAATGGGAAAACACGTTGAAGCTGAGTTGGGAGAAGATCGATTTGGCTTCAGAAGAAACGTGAAGCAATCTGACCTTACGTCTGATCTTAGAGGATCGAATTAAGAAGGACAAGCCCACGTACATGGCGTTCGTAGATCTAGAAAAGGTATTCGATAATGTTGATTGGACCAAGCTATTTCAGATTCTGAAGGTGATTGGGATCACATACCGAGAACGAAGAATTGTCTACAATCTGTATAAAAATCAGTCTGCAGTGATAAGAATCCAGGGCCTTGAAAATGAAGCAGATATCCAGAAATGCTGAATGGTATGGACGAAGTCTTGGGTAAGGAGTGCAAGATGAAAATAAATAAGTCCAAAACAAAAGTAATGGGTTGCAGTCGAACGGAGACAGGTGATGCAGTAAATATTAGATTAGGAAATGAAGTCTTAAAGGAAGTAGATGAATATTGTTACTTGGGTAGTAATGTTTAAATACAACAGGCAGTAAAGGAAATGAAGGAGGAATTTGGAAATGGAATCACATTCCAAGGAAAGGAAATAAAATCCTTGAGATTTGCTGATGATATTGTTATTTCATCTGAGACTGCAGGAGATCTCGAGAAGTTGCTGAATGGTATGGACGAAGCCTTGGGTAAGGAGTGCAAGATGAAAATAAATAAGTCCAAAACAAAAGTAATGGGTTGCAGTCGAACGGAGACAGGTGATGCAGTAAATATTAGATTAGGAAATGAAGTCTTAAAGGAAGTAGATGAATATTGTTACTTGGGTAGTAAAATTACCAAGGATGGCAGAAGTAAGGGGGACTTAAACTGCAGACTAGCACAAGCAAGAAAGAGCTTTCTTAAAAAATTGCTCACTTCAAACATGGATATAGGAATTATAAATAGGTTTCTGAAGACTTTTATCTGGAGCGTGGCATTGTATGGAAGTGAAAAATGGACGATAACCAGCTCAGAAATAAAGAGAAGAGGGGCTTTTGAAATGTGGTGTTACAGAAGAATTCTGAAGGTGAGCTGGATAGATCGAATCACGAATGAAGAGGTACTGAATCGAATTGGTGAGAGGAGATCGATTTGGCTAAATTTGACGAAAAGAAGTGATAGAATGAGAGGACACATCTTAAGACGCCCAGGACTTGTTCAGTTGGTTCATGAAGGAAGTGTAGGAAGTAAAAACGGTAGGGGTAGACCAGGGTATGATTATGACAAGCAGATTAGAGCAGACGCAGGATGCAATTGTTACATAGAATTGAAAAAGTTAGCACGAAATAAGGTGGCGTGGAGAGTTGCATCAATGGACTGATGACTCAAACAACAACACCTGTTTCAAAATTTCTCAACTATCTCTTTAAACCCGTCCCATGCACTGTTTATATTTCCCATTGATAATAATTGTCTTTTAAAATTTACCCATGCCTGTCTTATCAATCATATGGTATTGCCAAATAATCCTACTTTTACAACCTTCCTATCTATCACATTTACTTCTAACTACGACAGAGTTTCATGACCACATATACCATCTACTATTACTGTTTCTCTATAGAGATCATCTGGTTTTATTAGTACCACGGGGCCGATAACGTAGATGTCGGGCCTCTTAAAACAACAAGCATCATCATAAAGTATTATTATCAGCACCACGTCTACAACATTATTCCCTCTAGTTGGTTCCGTCATTTTCTGATTCAGCTGTCCTTCGGTATTAACTTATTCACAATTTGTGGTCATGCTTTCCGTCGTTTGCATTCTCTTCCCAGTTAACTAATGTTAAATGGAGATCATCCGCTAAAATAACATTCCTTTCTGCATCGTATCACATAAGGCCGTATCACCGCCACTGCAGCCTTATCAGATCTTTACACCCCAAAGACACCGATTGGCCTATTATCTTTAGAAGGAACTTACTAGGAATTTGAATCTAGCAAAGAAGGCAGCTAAGGATAACATGAAGGCAAGCATAATTGGCAGTCATACAAATTTTAGTGAAAAATGGAAGGGTATGTATAGGTATTTTAAGGCAGAAACAGGTTCCAAGAAGGACATTCCAGGAATAATTAATGAACAAGAAGAGTGTGTCTGTGAGGATCTTCAAAAGGCAAAAGTATTCAGTCAGCAGTATGTAAAGATTATCGGTTACAAGGAAAATGTCCAGATAGAGGATGTGACTAAATCTAATGAAGTATTAAAATTTATATATGATAACAATGATATTTACCATAAGATACAAAAGTTGAAAACTAGAAAAGCGGCTGGAATTGATCAGATTTCTGGGGATATACTGAAGATAATGTGCTGGGATATAGTACCATATCTGAAATACTTATATGATTATTGTTTGGTTGAAGGAGCTATACCAAATGAATGGAGAGTTGCTATAGTATCCCCTGTATATAAAGGAAAGGGTGATAGACATAAAGCTGAAAATTACAGGCCAGTAAGATTGACATGCGTTGCGTGCAAGCTTTGGGAAGGCATTCTTTCTGATTACATTAGATATGTTTGCGATATTAATAACTGGTCCGATGGGAGGCAATTCGGTTTTAGGAAAGGTAAATCCACTGAAGCTCAACTTGTAGGATTCCAGCAAGATATAGCAGATATTTTGGATTCTGGAGGTCAAATGGACTGTATCGCGATTGACCTGTCTAAAGCATTTGATAGGGTGAAGAGTACTGGCAAAATGAGTGCAATCGGACAAGACAAAAGAGTGACTGAATGGGTTGCTATATCTCTAGAAAATAGATCTCAGAGAATTAGAGTAGGTGAAGCTTTATCTGACCCTGTAATAATTAAGAGGGGAATTCCTCAAGGCAGTATTATTGGACCTTTATATTTTCTTATATATATAAATAATTTGAGTAAAGGTGTGGAATCAGAGGTAAGACTTTTTGCGGATGATGTTATTCTCTATAGAGTAATAAATAAGTTACAGGATTGTGAACAACTGCAAAATGACCTCGATAATGTTGTGAGATCGACAGTAGTCAATGGCATGATGATAAACGGGGTTAGAAGTCAGGTTGTGAGTTTCCCAAACAGGGAAAGTCCTTTGAGTTTCAATTACTGCGATGATGGAGCGAAAGTTCCTTTTGGGGAACATTGTGAGTATCCGGGTGTTAATATAAGGAAAGATCTTCATTGGGGTAATCACATAAATGGGATTGTAATTAAAGGGTACAGATCTCTGCACATGGTTATGAGGGTGTTTACGGATTGTAGTAAGGATGTAAAGGAGAGGGCTTGTACGTCTCTGGTAACACCCCAACTAGAGTATGGTTCCAGTGTATGGGACTCTCACCACGATTACTTGATTAAAGAACTGGAAAAAATCAAAAGAAAAGCAGCTCGGTTTGTTCTGGGTGATTTCCGACAAAAGAGTTGCGTTACAAAAATGTTGCAAAGTTTGGGCTAGGAAGAACTGGGAGCTGCTCGACTGAGTGGTATGTTCCGAGCTGTCAGCGGAGAAATGGCGTGGAATGACACTAGTAGACGAATAAGTTTGAGTGGCGTCTTTAAAAGTAGGAAAGATCACAATATGAAGATAAAGTTGGAATACAAGAGGACAACTTGGGGCAAATATTCATTTATAGGAAGGAGAGTTAGGGATTGGTATAACTTACCAAGGGAGATGTTCAATACATTTCCAATGTCATCGAAATCATTTAAGAAATGGCTAGGAAAACAACAGATAGGGAATCTGCCACCTGGGAGACTGCCATAAATGCAGATCATTATTGATTGATCGATGTTCATATTTTCCATGCTTAACTGTTTCGTAGATTACAGATTCTTCTTTCAGAAGTATTAATACTCCTCCTCCTATCGTTCCTAAACTCTCTGTACAATAAGCACTCCAGTTCCGGGAGAAAATTTCCGCAACCAGAATCGGCTTCCACTCCTCAGCCACGATGCAATTCCTGTCCGTCTCCATGGCTAATTGTTTAGCGTGCTGGCCATTGGTCACAGGGGCCCCGGGTTTGATTCCCGGCAGGGTCGGAAATTTTAACCATAATTCATTAATTCCTTTGGCACAGGGGCTGGGTGTATGACTCGTCTCCATTATCATTTCATCCTCATCATGATGCGCAGGTTGCCTGCGTCCTTAAAACGGAAAGATCTGGATCTGGCGAGACGAACTTGTCCTCGGATACTTCCGGCACTAAAAGCCATACGCCACTTCATTTTCATTCAATTCCTATTCAAATATTTGGTAAATATATTTGATTCTATTCCTTTCTTTACAATACTTCTACCGTTGTACACTAACAATTTTATGGCATCCGTACATGACTTCCTGCTTCCTATGTCATCACTCCTCCTTATTTCTCCCCGTTTCCCTGGATACACCTCCCTATATCTCTTCTAAACAAACCCCCATGTGATATGGACCATTGCGGTTCAAGTGAAGGCCATCTGAACGTAGATCCATATCTTCTCCCCACTCACTACGATTTTTAATTCTCACTCTCAGTTCCCCACTTACCAATGCCATAGTCTAATTTAACTCCGCAGTCACACTCCAGGCTTTCTCAAAATAATCTGAGCCCGATAAATTCTTTCAAGCCGGATGCTGGCCTATTTAGACATAGTCTCAGCGAGAATATTTCATATAACAAGTTACGGACCACCGGTGGATTGCATAGTCCTAGCCGCCTGAGGTCAACTAGGAGGAACAGCTCTCAGAATATATCCTCGAAATGCCCTCTCGTATTCAACCGCAACTGGTATTCCGGTTCTAAGGGCAGCTCCCGGCCTGCACCCCCTCTTCAACCTCCCCGTCCACACTTTCGCTTTCGCTTTCTGCCACATCCACCCAGCAACTATCCACCACCCCCACCTACAATCTTCCCACTACCCCCTCCTCCTCCTCCTAACCTCTTAAGCCTCCTACTCACCTCCCTGGTAAACTTCTCATCCCTGTACCATATCATAGCACTCCAGCTTCTCCCTCAACCTAGAGAAACCCCTCACTTCGTCACGCCACCATATGCAACCTGGTTGTAAAATCGCACATGTATCTTTTTAAATATCCATAAATCTTTGTATATATATATATATATGTGTGTGTTTAATAAAGCACTGAGGAACAGCACTTCCCTTAGCCAAGAGGCCAATCCTCCAACACACCCCCACTTAAACACATCACCGTTTTTCCCTCTTCCAACTCCATCAATCCTCCAAACCCGCCAAATCTCCTGGCCAGAGAGAAGGCGTTACCTTCTAGGTGGCTCACCCCTCCCATTTCCTAGGTCCTAGGCTACTCAGTCGTTGCCCTTAGTTCACGAACTAGGACGTGAGTACAGTAGCCCACACCACAAACCAGAGCAATATTTAGTGGACCGCAAAAGGAAATATAAAAATTATCTGTTAATATTATCTGCATCGAAAATCTGAACATAATAAAAGTGGTGTAAAAGGTAATTTCCCGTACTCTTATGTTTCTTGCGTTTTTAGAGCACGAGGAATTATAACGGTGCTATTCACCATTATTACACTTTTCACATTCCTCAAAGTATCTCCGGAAATACTACTATGTAAGAAATGAAATGGCGTATGGCTTTCAGTGCCGGGAGTGTCCGAGGACATGTTCGGCTCGCCAGATGCAGGTCTTTTGATTTGACACCCGTAGGTGACCTGCGCGTCGTGATGAGGATGAAATGATGATGAAGACGACACATACACCCAGCCCCCGTGCCAGCGAAATTAACCAATTAAGGTTAAAATTCCCGACCCTGCCGGGAATCGAACCCGGGACCCCTGTGACCAAAGGCCAGCACGCTAACCATTTAGCCATGGAGCCGGACACTATGTAAGAAATGCAATGGGCAATATAATTTCCAATCTTTTACATGTTGCACATTCTTACCGTATGAGCTATAATAATGCAGATATTAAGGAATTTTGATGTTAATTGCTAAGTCTAACAACGGCGAGAATCACTAACTTGGAAATATTGTTCAGTCTTCGTGGTACAAACTAAATGCCAGTGGTAGTGATTGTAGTGGTGAATGATTTTATAAGCTGCAAACCAGTGCTAGCTCTTATTGATCAGAAAGATCAAGATGACTCAAAAATGTGAACGAACCGTAACTCGAAGAATGAAGAAGGATGGATTCATATGAGAGGAGGTTGAAATCCCAGATATCGAATGGCATAATATAGTGGAGCCAGAAGAAAGCAAAATGCGATGGCCTACGATGTTCCAAGTCCATTAAATTTAACAATAATAACATTACAAAGAATGGTTATCGTTGTCCTTTTTATCTTCTGCCATACTTCTCCGCGGAGGTAGCACAACTGCTGCAGTTACAAAAGATAACCTTTCGTTGACGGGTACACTACAGATCATTTCACTCAATAATACGCTAAACAATAGTCTCCTTGGCTCAGCCGGCAGCACGCCGGCCTCTCACCGCTAGGTTCCGTGGTTTAAATCCCGGTCACTCCATTTGAGATTTGTGCTGGACAAAGCGGAGGCGGGACAGGTTTTCTCCGGGTACTCCAGTTTTCCCTGTCATACTTCATTCCAGCAACACACTCCATTATCATTTCATTTCATCTATCATTAATTAATCATTGCCCCTGAGGAGTGCGACAGGCTTCGGCAGCCGGCACAATTCCTATCCTCGCCGCTAGATGGGGGTTTCATTCATTCCATTCCTGACCCTGTCGAATGACTGGAAACAGGCTGTGGATTTTCATTTTCAATACGTTATATACTGTATTCACATAATAATTTTCACCATTGTATGGAAAATGTAGGCCTATACGTGCTCACGCTTCTAGAGGAAGACAAATTTCCTTTCATTCTTCTCTATCACTCATGAGCCAGTGTTTCTATCAAAATTACCTGTAAGAAATAGTGATTCGCAACTTTCATCCGAGGATTTGTGTAGACTGGCAGAACGTCACGCTTGTTGGTTCAGAGAAGGCGCGGGAGTGGCAGTTTATCACACGTGGTAGGGGGAGGATGTGCGAAAGGGGATTCTGGGATTGATGGGTTGAAGATGAGGTTGCACGAGGGGAGCGTGGTGCTTCCAGAAATCCCTTCGCACTTGCTCATGAGGCGATGAAGGGTGTGAGCTGCACAGTGATTGGGGATTTTATAATAATATTTGATTTATGTACTATACATACAAGTGTAACTCTGTCTCCTGATGAACATAAGCCTTATATTGTGATAGACTGCTCCACCGTCAATGGTTCAAAGTATAAAAGCGTTATTGCATTGCTTAGCTCCCTTTCTCCTAGCTTGGATAGCATTCTGAAAATTAAAGCTATGATTCACATTGTTTCGGTCCTCAGGACCCACGTCATCGGGTCATGGCCGTAAATAAATTACGAATGGCAGATACAATATTAAGTTTTCTCTCTTTCTCTGGAAAGTCGCATACCTCTACCAGAAGATGCTATACTTGTTTCCGGAAATGTTATCCTGAACTAATTAATGATTAATGCTGTTAGGTTGCATTCGGGAGATAGTGGGTTCAAACACGACTGCCGGCAGTTGTTTTCCGTCGTTTTCCATTTTCACACCAGCATTTGCTTGGGCTGACTTGAATAAGTCCACGATCGCTTCCTTTCCTTTGTTATCACATCGTCGCCATCTAAAGCAAATTGTAAAAATAAAAATAAAAGTTTTATGGAGCTAAACGATGAAGCTGTTCGTAGGAAATAAAATGTATTTCGGAACTCAAATAACGTGTCTGATATAGATTATATATAGTGTTTGGTTGAAGTGATTGGACCTAATGAACATGCCCATATGGTACAACTCTAAATCCAGACAATAATTTTATTCAATTTAACCAGATGTACTGTGTGAAATTATAGGGTAATATATAATTTTATTAATTCAGTTAATCGTTGTATTGAAATGCTGCCGGGCTGAGTAGCTTAGGCGGTAGATCGCTGTACTCCAGAGTTCAAGTTGGCGGGTTCGATCCCAGCTCAGCCCGTTGGCATTTGAATGTGCTGAAATACGTCAGCCACGAGTCGGTTGAATTACCGGTGCACAAAAGAACTCGTGCAACACGAAATTACAGCACTTCGGCGTCTCAGATAATCACAAAAATTGTTAGTGGGACATTAACCATTTTATTATTATTATTATTATTATTATTATTAAAATCACAGCATTTGGCACGTCTGGACGAAACTCTGCATAATGCACACGGCCTAACCACCCAAAAGCGGGTTCTATTGCTGTGATTTTAAGATCTGCGGCTGTGAAAGCAATTTTTGACATTATTATTATTATTATTATTATTATTATTATTATTATTATTATTATTATTATTATTATTATTATTATGATTATTATTATGAAATTGCCAATGGCAGTTGCCTCAAACTACAGAATAGAATTGTAGGTTACAAATAAAAAAATCTGCTAACCATGCTGTTATGCTGCTGTTTCGCCGATAATGATAATGGATAATTAAGGAAATATTAGCAGTATCGACACAAATTTTGTATACATTTTATAAACATATGTTTCTTCAGGCTCTGTATTTTAAAATGTTCGAAACGTTTTGATTATTCATTTTCACTTGTCCGGCTCCATGGCTTACTGGTTAGCACGCTGGCCGTTCGTCACAGGGGTCCGAGGTTCGATTCCAGGAATGGTCGGGTATTTTAACCACAACTGGTTAATTCCCCTGGCGCGGGGAGTGGGTGTGTCTGTCGTCTTCATCTTCTTTGTATCCTCAGCACGACGTGCAAGTCGCCTACGAGCGTCAGATCAAAAATTCTGCACCTGGCGAGCCGAAGTCCTCTGACACATCCCGGCACTAATAGCCATATGCCATTCTTTTCATTTTTATTTGATATCAAATGCAATATAACTTCAAAAACAGTGCAGTGGACTTGAGAGGAATTTTTGGAATGGAAATGGTTTGGGAAAGTAGAAATTATATGTAACAAACAGTTCATTCTGGACGTTTTGGTGTATTATATGTACACTTGGGTGCATGAAATCATGCCGTTATAGAAACAGTGGTTTATGTTGGTAACTGAATGTTACAACACATCTGCTCCCGCCAGACCCCTTATCTGTTTCTTAAAATTCCTATCTGTTGATTGGCAATTTTCCCTTACCACTTGTTCGCGTTCGACGGATTCAATAATATTATTCTTTTTACGTTTCACTAACTACTTTTCGGTATTCTGGGACACCATTGTTCAGTATTTTTTTCCTACAGGAGTTCCTTCACATGCCAGTAAATCTACCGACACGGGGCTGACGTATTTGAGCATCTTCAAATACCACCGGAGTGAGCCAGGATCGAACCTGCTAAGCTCTGTTCAGAAGGCCAGAACTCTATCGTCTGAGCCTACTTCTTATTTCTGAGACTGTTATTCGTTGGGATATTAATACATAAAATTAAACATATCATTTGAAATAATGTTATTCCCTTATCAGACTGTAAATGCAAGTATAATTTACGAAATCGTCCGACTCGTTGGCTGAACGGTCAGCGTACTGGCCTTCGGTTCAGAGGGTCCCGGGTTCGATTCCCGGCCGGGTCGGGGATTTTAACCTTCATTGGTTAATTCCAATGGCCCGGGGGCTGGGTGTTTGTGCTGTCCCCAACATCCCTGCAACTCACACACCACACACAACACTGTCCTCCACCACAATAACACGCAGTTCCCTACACATGGCAGATGCCGCCCACCCTCATCGGAGGGTCTGCCTTACAAGGGCTGCACTCGGCTAGAAATAGCCACACGAAATTATTATTATTATTATTATTTACGAAATCAACACATCAATCAATATAGGATAAACAATGTTATTAAAATAGGCAGACAGACAGATTTAAACCAATAATGTAACCTTAGTCACAATATTTTCTATTAGTTTATCCAGTATCCTCTGCTCGTGTCCCAGCATTTGCATGGAGTGACAATGGGAAACCATGGGAAACCATCTTTAGGATTGACGATTTGATTCGAACCTATCATCATCTGCATGCAAGCATACAGTTTCGCGACCCGTACCCTGTAGCCAAGTCACTCAATTGTGATATGGTATGAAGGTATAATACTCCATTGTGGATACATACATACATACATACATACATACATACATACATACATACATACTGTACATTACACATCTTGCGTTCAGTCTATAAGGTCATTGAGAAAGGAAAAAACATTTCTATGTTCTTCTCTTCGCACAGCAGTTGCTTTTGCGTACAAACGCCTTACCCAAATGACATTGAAAGCATAGTGAAACGAATTACCGCATTCTAAGTAAACTCTTAGGCCCAAAAACTAATTACCCCCTCGAAACTTCAGTCTAATAGCGTGTAACACCGGTTTGATAACCACATTCATTCGACAGGGAAGGAAGTCCACAAGTCGATGGTGCGTGAACAGTCCCTCGCATCCCGCAATACTCTTCTGATCTATTACCTTCCTTACGACTATTCACGCCTCCCAGCGACACATGGTCTTGCAGTCTATCAGAACAACGTTCGTTGTGTTAATTTCCCTGTGCTGATGAGTAAATAAACATGGACCTTAAATGCATACTGTAAGAGTATGCAAATACTTCGTGAAAATATACATTCCTTCAGTAAGGTACAATAAAGTTAATTTTCCTTTATATATTAGCGCAGAAAAATAAACGCAACGAATATTGTTCTGATGGACTGCATATCCATGTGTGGCCAGAAGGTGTGACCAATCTTAAGAAACATAAAGGGTAAGAAGAACATTTTGGGATGCGAGTTTTGTATGCCATTCCAGTTGTAGCCATATACAGATGATGAAATCCCATAGAGCCACCAAATTCCAGAGGTGCTGATGTCCGCATTCAGCAGCAAATTGGGCAACTTCATTCACTGTGTGGTCATGGGCATATCCATACACAATAGCCCCTTTTGCCAATCTGACACACATTTACTTCGACTCAGCTTGATGCGCTGTTCCCATACAACTGACACACACCACTTCAAGGCTATGGCCATATTTATGTGGTGAAGGGTCACATGACCATTAGGTACCAGTGCAACACCATCCATCCTACATCGCTCAAAAGCGACCAGTGTGCTTGTTCAAGGGTTTGACAAATGCTTTTCTCCGGTGTAGCGCTTATCTTCCTCCATGCAGACAAACTAATTATTCTCCTAAGTCATTATTCCTCCTACTAAATTCTCATCCTATGATCTAAACTACGTCTACCGAACCGAACTGAACCAAACTTGTGCATCTTACGCGACAAGAAGTAATTTGATACTTGCTTCATTATAATTTTGATCATTAGGGTCTAACTTCGGGATCATTCGTTCCTTGGTTCCTTTTGGCTTACTCTCTCTCTCTCTCTCTCTCTCTCTCTCTCTCCTGTAATTAACTCACATTTGTACAGCTGCTCAAGTTCTCGTCTCGTTCGTATCTATTTCTTGAGATTCAAGAACATTATATCCAGAGTGCACCTTGCATTGTTCGTTTTATGTTCAAAAATGTTTCTAATTCCAATATATAGAATGCCCACTGTTGAACAAAATTCTCCATTACTACTTCTCGTAGTGCAGCGGCAATAGATGTGTGATTTAGAGCCAGTTTGTAGCGTCTGTTTCGTGCCCTTTCCAATTTTCGGATATCATTGTTTTGTCACCTTCTCTCTCCTTCTGAATAGTCAACAGAATTGCAAGTACTTATTATCCCTTGAGCTACTAACGGTCTGAAATGATGCTGGATACCCTGAATTTACAAATGATTCCTTTACGTCCTGTCAGTATAATAACATCGATCTCTCAACGCTGGGTACAGTTTACTTCCCCGCTTCAGTTAAATAACTGAATGTATCCCTCCGATTGTTAAAGCTTACTTTACCTCAATTGTACTTTACCGAATTACCGTTGGAATAAGTAACACATCTGCTCCGATGAAGTTTCCATTATATTAATATTGTAATATGTGTTTTTTAAATGAAATTACCAACTCGCTGATAGGATATTGTGAGATAATATGGGTCCTGATTCACTCATTTGTATATCATTTCAAATAGAATGGCATAGTGAGGTTAAATTCCTTTAAAAATATCGAAAACATGTTTTCACTTTTAGCCACCAAACTGTCAGCGCTTTTCCCAGAGTGTTATAGTCTGCCGATGTAACAATACTAAATATATTTTAAAATATAGACCTATACTGTTTCTATGTCTGGAATTAGAACAATAGACATTAACAAATCAGAGGTCTGATTATTTTAAAAATACTCACAACGAAAAACGGAGTGTCTTCAAAGATAGTAGACCAAATAGACAGACAAGGCTGCGGCATACCATTTTCAGAGCTGGCGACAGTGGAGTTCGAACTCACTATTTACCGGATGCAAGCTCATAGCTGCGCGCTCCTAACCGCACGGCCAACTCGCCCGGTATTGTAGTTTTAATAATAAAATGTATTATCTCACATTCTCATTCCTTTCCTGAATACGGGCTAGTGAACCGGGAGGGCGGAGTAATCTTCCATTCAATTCGTAAGTCATTATTTTATAATACCCCAGTATTGATCTTTATAAGGGTGTTGCTCCATTCATTATGTTTACGAGACAAATGGCTCCTTCTTGCCAAAATTTACTTAGACTTATTTTTCTCTCAAACTATGCCTGGTATTTATTATCTGTATTTGAAGATAAATTTCCGAGATTTCCCATTTTCACCCCAGAAAAATGCTGGGATTGTACCTTAATTAAGGCGACGGCCGATTCCTTTCCACTCCTAAGCCTATCCCATCGTCGCCGTAGGACCTATCATTGTCGGTGCGACACAAAGCAAGTTGTATTCCCTGTATTTGGACGTCCTTGCCTATTTTTAGTAATAAGGTTCTCAATAATATTCAACTTGGATTAATATTATCGCGCCTTGTAGCTTTAATCAGATAAACTCTATCCTAGCTTTTCTTTTTCTCAATTCAGATACTGAGATTCATAAATTGACTATCAAATGCGTTCGTGTGATGTCGTAACAGACATATAGTCAGAGATAAAAGTGAACTATTACGACTGTTGAGATATAAAATTGAAGTATGTATATTTAGTAGTCAGCTCGAAGTCTGCTCTGATTATCAACAGTTCCGCTATCAGGGGTCATAGATACTATGGGCAACACTGAATAAGTGTACAAGGGAAGTGGGGAGTGATGCATTTTCCAGTTACTTTCCTCACCGAGCCTGAACTGCTATTATATCAGCCTGACAAGCCCACCGAAACGCACATGCAAATCGGCCCTATGAGCGACATTGTTTCACCATTCATAACTGGAATTGGCTGCGTAAGTAATGGCAATACTAGCATCACTGATTCCTCAGTCAGCATACCGCAAAAACTGAGACAGGTCAATGAAAGTAACAAATTTGTTGTAGCCCATTCCAGAAGACACAGTGCACTGTAAACATTAGGTATCACCAGCAAAGGCATAACGAATTCAGGATTTCAAACCAGTTTTTATAGTGTGAACTACGATCACTAACGGCTATATGCACACTCTAGAAGAGTTATGTCGTTCAGTGTTATTCACTGCACAATGCTGTGAAGTAAGATAACTTTTGAAAATGATAAAATACAGGAACTTCGTCATACCGCCTGTTTCTGATATATATTCTCATATCTCTCATCATTGTCAATATCAGAGGTGAATATTTAAGTTACTGGCTGATAAAACCAGACTACACAATATTTACCGAATTATCGTTGCAATAATTAACACATCTGCTCCGATGAAATTTCCATTATAGTAATATTTTAATATGTGGCCTTTAATGAAATTACCAGCTCACTGATAGGATATTATGAGATAATGCGTGCTCTGGTTCATTCATTAGTTTGTATATACATTCAGATACAATGATAAACAAGGTTAAAGCATAAAATCAATATATATATCGGGTGAGTATAAAATGTCGTCTTTGAAGACAAGGACGTAATAGACCATGTCATTTATGCAGAAATAGGAACTAAAACCGTATCTTGCAATTTTCCCACACGTTAAATGAGGTAAGTATTATTTCCATGGGTTACGTCTGTGTTATGCACGGGGTTAATCACCAATTTTAACACTTCGATGTCCTCGTCGAAAATCCCACACTTCCTAATCGCTCTTTCCTCACGCCAGATAAAGGGTAGGTGGCGCAGCACGCTTTGAATACCGGAACCGACAGACAAAAGCGAATTTGCAGCTGTTTAGAAACAAAGTGAATAATCTCTTAAATGGTTTAACATTACCAACTGAAGTCCCTAATTAGCATATTAAAAATATTGTTCGTGGTTTTACAGAAGAAACAGTTCAATCTCTGGATTCGAATAACGATATTTTTTGAAGAAAAGGGTACCGTGGTGGAATGAATCTTGTAAATTGGCTATAAGAAATAAAAACTGTACTTTTTATATTAGAGGAGAAAATCCGCTCCCGAACAACAGATACAAGTACATTTCTCCGTAACACGGGAAAGCATAGAATCGAGATTATATTTTTGGGCTTGGAAAGGCAGAAAGCGAGTACCGATTCTTTGGTTGTTCCCCACCTAGTAGCCCCTTGCGGCATCCTTTCACTCCAGCCTCTTACTATACTTTTTGGAAGGGACTGGTGTATTATTCTCGTCGGCCGAATTGTCTGTGAGTTTCTTGAAGATTCAACCGGAATGTTCCGCCACCTCGCGAACATTATGGTTCCCATCCCTCGAGCTATAAAAATGGAAGGCTAGCCGCGGACAGTTGGTCAGAGTTAGGCTCCGAGGTGGAGCTATAGTCAAGAGAACTGGGCTCCGTGATGGAGCTATAGTCAGTGTTGTGTTGGTGCTTGAATCGGAGTGAGTATTGGACTCTGTCGTGAAGTCAGTGTGGGACTCAGTGGGTTGGGGTTCGGTGGTTGGGCTGAGGACGACAGAGGAGTTGGCTGTCGCCGGTGTCCCACCGAGGTTTGAACGAGGAGTTGTTGGTGTTTCGGAGTGTCAAGCAAGTAGCTGGACAGCAGACGACGTGCGGAATGAAAGACTGTGTACTCTCTGATAGTGCTGTGTGTTTGTGTATTCCTGTGGACTGAGGATCACCGTGAGTCAGCGAGGGAAGCCGCTATCGTGAGTGTGTGGTTAAATGGGCCTGTGTTAATGTTCGCTGTTGTGAGTATCGTCCTGTCGTTGAATACTGTTGAGCTGTTGCTGTTTGGTTGTTCACTGCATATGAAAGTGTGAATTACTGGACTGTAGCTGGAGTCGATCCATATAACAGTCAACATGTTTTGAGTGGCTCGTATCCCTGTGTTCAGACCCAGCGGCCTACACACGGCTGCTGTATGAGGTGGACTTGGCGAAGTGAAAGTAAGGATTAATCGTCTCCAGGTATAGCAAGGGGTCGGACCGCCTACTTTGCCATAAGGAAGAGAGACCTGTAAATTTACAGCAATTATTGAGTGTGGCCACTCAAGGTTGATTAAACTAGTGTGTGTGAGGGCCCTACTATATGTGTGTGTAGATTTATTGGGCCAACCCGAAGTAAACTAGAGTAATAAAACAAAAGGAGATATACGTACAACAATATGGTAGCTGATCCAGCACGCAAGATTCCCTTGCTATGTCACTTACCCAGATCTACGTCCAAGAAAATGGTCGCTGATATAGCTCACAATGGTTTTGCCATAAATATTCACAAGGAACGTATTATGAAAACAAATTCTCCTGCCTTCAGTGACATCGTTTGTAAGCGACTTTGCTGTGACCTGGACGAAACGCCAGTCCAGGGAAATAAAAACTCTTTCAAAACATGGCGCCATTTGTGCCGACTATATACAGAGTGGTCGAACACAACACGAACCGGGTATATGGGCGTTAGAGTGTTGGTCACTCGTATAAATAATCTGAAAGTTATAATTCGATATTTCGCACCGTTGTCATTTTATCAGCTACTGGACTTAACCAGTCCAATCACATCGCTGGCGATTTCAAATGGATCTCGCGAGGCTGTGTTGCTACGTGGCCAGGAACCGGCATGAGAGCACCAGACGAGGGTTTGCGGAGGGGTTTGAATACAGACCTCCGGGCTGACTGGATCGCGCCATAGCAAGTACGCTACAGTGACACTGGTTGAAACCAACGGTGTGTTTGTGTTTGATGTTAATTTCTTGGATGACTTTCAAGCCGTTGTGAAGTCACGTGCTGATTTAGCTACACCGCCACACAAAGCCAATTTGAATTCGTTCGCGAAGAGATCTGATTGGCTAAATTGAGCAGCTGATAAAATGACAACGGGGCGATATATCGAATTATTTCTGTGAAATTATTTATCAGCATGACGAACCCTCTAACGCTGATATACCAGGTTCACGTTGTTTCCGATCACCCTGCATACAAGGCAGAGTTCTCGCACACGGCAATGTTGCGAGGAAGAAGATGACGAAGATTTAGTATAAATAGATGACGGACACTGGTTACCACGGCGTCGGTTTTCGGTCGACGCTGAATTGATGACGCTCCGTCCAAATAGACACCCCGCCCAAAATCGTATCCATGTCTCCATCTTGGCAGGTTCGATCCTGGCTCAGTCCAGTGGTATTTTAAAGTGCTCAGCCTCATGTCGGTAGATTTACTGACACGTAAAGGAACTCCTGCGGGAATATATTCCTGAAATTGTGCGTCTCCTAAAACCTTAAAAAATAGTGTGACGTAAGGCCAATAATATTATTATCATATGCATGTTAAATAAATTAATTTAAGAGAAATATAGAGCAATAGCTCGCAAGGAATTTAAAGTAAAACAAACTCTAGGCTAACTTTTGTTTCCCCATATACTGCCAAAAGTCCACCAAAAGTTAGGTGGGATAAATTCAAAACAATGAACTGCATCAACCATTAGTTCCGAATTACAAATGTCAGGAATCCAGTTGATGGATCATGTATAAATTATCATCAACACATAGGCTTAGCTGTTGAATTGGCGAATACTTTTGCTGAAATTTCCAATCACACCAATTGAGACTTGGAATTTCTCCACACTGAGACGACTTGTGAAGAGATAAATTTAGAAGAAGCTTCCATTGACAGCGATCTGGTTATTATTGACACCTTGCTGTTGTGAGAACCAGGGTGCCATCGCGGCTCAGGCGGCAGCGCGCCGGTCTCTCACCCCTGGGTCCCGTGGTTCAAATCCTGGTCACACCATGTGAGATTTGTGCTGGACAAAGTGGAGGCGGGACATTTTTTCTCCGGGTGCTCTGGTTTTCCCTGTCACCTTTCATTCCAGCAACACTCTCCAATATAATTTCATTTCATCTGTCAGTCATTAATCATTGCCCCAGAGGAATGCGAAATGCTTCGGCAGCCGGCACAATTCTTATCCTCGCCGCTAGATGGGGGCTTCTTTCATTCCATTCCTAACCCATTCGAATGAGAGGAAACAGGTTGTAGATTTTCATTTCACTGTTGCAAGAAGTAATTACTGAACGTTTCGAATGTGGAAGTTCCAATCTTGGTTCTGGTGCTGTCCCTTTCGGGTTTTTAGAACAACTTCCATTCAGTGCAGTATTCTCTATTGCCTGCTTGCATTATTCAACCATATATGGAACACGAATTATTTTTTGATCAAATGCATTGCGCTATTGGTATTGGAGTTCCAGTACTTAACCAGGAAAGAAAAACACTATGCCTGACAGCTACCGGCTCATTGCATTAAAGAATATAGTTTACAAGCCACTGAAAAAAATCATTTTATAGACTACGTTCATATCTCGAACACATTGCATTTGTAGCCCAATGCAAATATGTTTCGAGAAGCACATTCAGCTATACACTACTTGCTAAACTTAGAATCCGAAATCTGGGGTACGTTCATCAACAAACACCATCTCATAGCAGCCAGTTTATACATTAAATAAGTTTAAGACCAGGGAACGGATTAATATTTAAAGACATATCTGTTTAGGAAGCTAAAATTAATTATATTTGCATTGTCTTTACGAATCATGACGTGTGGAGGTGAAAAGTGGAGTATTCATTTTCCATAATTTTCAAGATTTTGGAATTTAGCACATATGTTCCATATTCTTCGATATTAAAATCAATATAGTCCATATTTCGGCTAAAAAGTATTAAATTATATTAAATTAGCAGTCGTCTCAATAATGGAGAAATAAATTAAAATCTATATTCGAAAAATTAATATTTTAACTGGTGTGCAGGTCATTATCACGCCTGTCCACGTCCGGGCTGATAAAATTAGCTGATAAGAGGTGCGATGACAGAGAGAGGTTGAGCCCGGAAGTGGTGGAGATCAGCCGGTCAGTACCGTGACTATCTGAATCACACTTACGGCACTGATAAGCTGCATTACATAACATCGACTATGTCTGTGCCATAATTTTGTAACTAGGGAAATCTCATTCATCTACGATGTGATAGCGGTTTACGGATTAGTTCGTAATTCGGGCATTCCCTTTGATTGCTTCATAACTCCATCTAGTTCACTACCAGTCATTCACAGTTTGAATTAGCAGTGAGACGGATCATAGTGTTCTTGTACGTTCAGTGTGTGCAGTTGTATATTGATATTCATTGAAGACATTAACGTTGTTACAATATGCCTAAAGTAGCTCAGGCAACCAGTTTAAAACTGAAAAGTTACGTATCAAAATTTAAGAAGATGGTTTATCAACTGACAGTAACATACTATTTTGTACCGTAATTTGTGTCATTGTACAGTGACATCTACTCAAAGGTTCCTTGTGCAACAGCACGTTTCAACCAGTAAACACCAGGCTAACAAACAACGAGATTCCAAGCAGACAGAGTTGTTTCTTACACAACCATCAACTTCCGGTGTAACGTCCGAGTTCAACACCGATCTCTGCCGTGCTCCCATCTCTGCTGACATAATCTTCAAACTGAATAATTAGTGCTTCAGGGAATGCCTCGATAAATATACTAAACGATCCATCTTGGATGAGTCAACGTTCAGAAAAACATACTGTTCAGTCATATACGATGAAGCTATTCGGAAGATAAGGCAAGAGGTTAAAGATGGTCCAATTTGGGTTTCCATTGATGAGACAACAGACAGAGAATGCACGCTAATTGGCAACGTAATCATTGGTTTGTTAAGCGAAGATTAATGTAAATGGATTCTCTTACACTGTGATATTCTAGAAAAGTGCGATAACAAAACTGTAGCAAAACTGTTGAATGAGGCTGTGGGTATCCTCTGGCCACAGGGCGTTAAGTATAATAAAGTACTACTTTTTATTAGCGATGCCGCACCTTATATGATAAAAGCCTGAGAAGCATTATGTGTTTTATATCCTAAGATGACTCATTTAAGATGTGAAGCACATGCCTTTCATCGTGTGGCAGTAGTTGTAAGAGACAGTTACCACAAGGTAGATTTATTGATTTCCTCAGTGTAATATGTTTTTCCCAAAGCCCACAGAAGAGTTCATCTTTTGAAAGAAATGTATCCAGAGATTCCATTGTAGACTGTATTAAGAACGTTCTGCATGCCATGGACTCTGAAGATGCAGCCTCAATTGAAGCCGCGAAAACAGTTGTCTGCGGTACAGGTGTGGGAAATGACTTATGTTACATTCAGCATAATTTTTCATTCATCACAAAAACACTGAAAAGTCTCCAAAACTCCCATCTCTCACTTTCCGAAAGTTGTGAAATTATGAATAAAACAGTGGAACAACTAAATCGTGGTACAAGTAAAGTTGCAGATATAGCAAACATGAAAATGGCCATTGTACTTTCAAAGAACCCTGGACATGAAGAAATGACAAAGGTTGCTGCAATGCCATGTGGAGATTTAAGTGTAAAATTAGCATTGGATTTAACCCCAGCAGATATTGTGAAGTTGAATTATGCCCCCATTGCCTTTTCCGAGGTTGAACGCAGTTTCAGTCAACATAAATCTATCCTTAGAGATAATGGGAGAAGATTCACATTCTAGCACTTAAAAGAACGTTTTGTAATCCATTTTTTTGGTAACAGAGAATAAAATATTCTGTGTTCTTCAAATATATTAAAATGAGAAGTGCAAAATTATGTTGCATGTAAATGTACTTTGTTTAGCTTCTCTGAACTTCGGTATTAAATAGAAATTATTGTTATATGTGTAATTCTAAGTCCATACATAATTCCATATTTCAATAAAAATAACTACATATATATGTACATATTTCAATAATTATTAGTAAGTACATATATATCCGTTCCTTGTTTATGACATAGTGTGGAAGAAATATACTTGATGGGAATAAACATCTTTGGAAACAAATTGCCGTTTATTTTTAATTTGTTTCGTGATCGAGTAATCCAAGTCAGAGGAATGGAATTTAATCGGAGGAAGTTGCCATGAACAGTTGAGTCCCATAACTAACATTATCAGCGTGACGTTATTCCTAGTAGCAACAAACAGTATTGATTCCTTCATTAGTTTACCACTAAAGGCATGGTTTTTCGCTGACGATCTGACAATATTTTGTGCAGAAAGGAACGTTCTTACAGCTCAAAAATTGCTACAAAAACAATTGGAAACACCCAAAAGAGCCCTTAAGTTAATGGTTTTATGTTTAAAAAACAAACCAAATGCGTATTGTTATTTAAAAAAAACAAAAATGACAAAATTGAAGGGGTTGAAAATAAAATAAAATAAAATATTTACTCAGATCACTGATTTTTCCGTACTATATAGTCTGGTCTCTTTTTGTGTTACGAAGAGCACATAAAAGACGGAATCTTCTGTATGGTTACGTTGGTTCAGGGCCTTTCACACGCCGCCCAAAATGTCACGCGTGCAAACTGAGGTGCACGGTTCGGGGAAACCGTGGATCGGTGGATCGGTCCGACTCCGCTCGCCTCGGACCAGCGTATTGTCTCGGGGCGACTCGGCTAAGCTCGGTTAAACTCTGCTCAACTCTGCTCAACTCTGCTCGAATGATAGAGCTCTGCAGAACAAGTGAAGAAGGGGGAGACAGGCGGAGCGAGAGTGTCTGGCGTTAGGAAAGAGAGAGACAGCGCTATTGCTCATAATCGAGGAGTGGGAGTCTGCACTCTGGTCAACCTCGCAAAATCGTCTTCTGCAACTTGCGCCGCACAATACATCGGTGCATGCACTCTGAGAGGCCCTGCGTTAGTGTTTTGACTGGATCCACATTGAACATTTTGATTAAGATTGAAAGAGAGAAACAGATTTCTTTGTTGAATGACATACTAGCTCCTTCGGATGTGGGTGTAGTACTGACTGATAAAATATACGTTGTGGAGATTCTGTAGCCAGATTTGTTATTATTCAAGATACACCGTCAGAAGGGTGATAACTAAATATAAAACGGAAATAAGAAGTAATTCAGATTCCTACGTATATAATGTCAAATCAAACCAATATCGGTGAAGAATACTTGAATGAAAATCGCAAACCTAGTCCTTTCGTACAACATGTCTGCATTTGTTGATATACTATATTGTATTCTTAACATACACTGAGTGGCCAGAAGTCACGGGAATGGTGTCCCACTACAAAATGTGCCGTGTATGACTCCTGAGCGCTGCGGCTAGCTGCGGCGCAGCTGAGCACTCTGTCACAGACATCAGTGTCGGGAAGATGGCAACACGTCGCAAGTTAACCGACTTCGAACGTGGGATGATCATCGGCACACAGGTCATAGCATTGCGGACATTACATGCGAATTCGGGTTTAGGAAGTCAACAGTGTCGAGGATGGATCATCCTTATCGCAGAGAGAATGTTACCAACCGCGTGAGCCGCCGCAAGGGAAAACAACAGGTGTTTAACGAACGGATATCACGTCGATTCCGCAGAACCATACTGGGCGCTCGACTTGCTACTGTGAGTCATATCACCACCCCGTTGAAAGGTGAGAGTCAGGAACCCATTTCTGCCAGAACTGTAGGGAGGCAACTACACCGAATAATATTCACCAGCCAACGACCAACTCGTGTCAATTTGATAACACCACGACACAGAGCTCAACGACGTGCGTGCGCCCGCGAACATCGGCAGTGGACCAAGGAACAGTGGCGGTGTGTGGTATGGTCCGATGAATCCCGGTTCCAGTTGTTTCTATTGGACGGGCGCGTGAGAGTGTGGCGTATGCCCCATGATGCTATGGATCCTGCGTGACAACAAGTTTGTGTCCAGGCGGGAGGTGGCTAAGTTCTGGCCTGGGTGGCGTTCTCATGGTCGCAATTTGTCCCCATTTTCCGGTTGCAGGAAGCACTGACAGGTGCACGTTATGTGGACAGTCTTTCAGATCATGTACATCCCTTTCTGGCCCTACAGTACCCTGAGAGACATGCCATGTTTCAACAAGACAATGCGCCATGTCATCGCTCTGTGGTGGCACGCAAGTGGTACGAGGAGCTCACCAATGAAGTTACCACCATCGCCCTCCCAGATCGCCCGATCTTAATGCAATGGAGCATTTATGGGATTCTGTCAATGCTGGTGTACGTTTCATGAACCACGCACCAACTACACAAGACAAATTGTGGGTAGCAGTGCAAGTTGCGTGGGTCCAGATCGCTCCAGAACTAGGCCAACACCTTGTAAAATCAACGCCCCGCGGTATTGCTGCCGTCTTGAGGGCTCGCGGATCAGCAACTCTTTATTAACATCACATTCAGTGTGTCTTGGCCACTCAGTGTAAATGATGCGTGCATTGCCAGTCGGTATTAGTCCATAGTTCCCAATGGTACAACATGATCATAAAAATGACCTTTGGAAGGTGAGGCAGCGATAATTGTTAAGCACCCAGACGTTCACGTACGGACACTACAATATGACAGTGCAAGGTATTTCGAAAATGGCTTAAGTAACCTGTCTTCAGAATTCACTGGGCTTCCACGGTTTTTCACTCCATTTACAAATGAACATCAAGATGGTACCTGATTGCTTTACCCCAAAACTTACGTTCATACCAAAATAATAATTAATTGCAACGACATATACCTGAAGAAATCATATAGATGCACAGATAATCATTTTTCTTGCTACTTGATTTACGTCGCACCGACACATATAGGTCTTATGGCGACGATGAGATAGGAAAGAGCTACGAGTGGGAGGGAAGCCACCATGGCCTTAATTAAGGTACAGCCCCAGCATTTGCCTGGTGTGAAAATGGGAAACAACGAATAACCGTCTTCAGGGCTGCCGACAGTGAGGTTCGTACCCACTATCTCCCAGATGCAGGCTCACAGCTGCGCGCCCCTAGCCGCACGGCCAACTCAACCGATACACAGGTAACCCGGCAGGTATCACACGCTCTAACTTCTTGGCGCTGTTGACGATACTGTCCCAAGCCTTGTATATAGACAACCAAGAACTCACTGAACGAATAAGTATGATAATAATAATCTTTCTTTTTATTTTTGCAAATTGGCTTTATGTCGCACCGACACAGATAGGTCTTAGAGCGACGATGGGATAGGAAAGCCCTAGGAGTGGGAAGAAAGCGTCCGTGGGCCGTGGCCTTAAATAAGGTACATCCCCAGGATTTGCTTGGCGTGAAAATGTGAAAACACGGAAAACCATCTTCAAGACTGCCGACATTGAGGTTAGAAGCCATTATCTCCCTGATTCAAGCTCACAGCTGCGCGCCCCTAACCGCACGACCAATAATAATAATAATAATAATAATAATATTAAATACATAATTAATTAATGGTACGTGGCCTCCGGAGAGGCCTTGTGCAAGTCTTTCGTGTAGATCATGACTTGCGCGTCTATGAGGATGTGTACCAATCTATGATAAATTCTAGTGCTGAATACGGCTCACACATCCAGCCTCCTATCAATCGGAATTAATCAATGGAGGTTAAAACCACGACGCGGCCAAGAATCGAACTCTGGACTCCTTGGACAAAAGGTCAGCACGCTGGCCATTTAGCTATCGGGCCGGACATTATAATAACAAATAATAATATTTAAAAATACTCTTTGTTTAACGTCCATTATAATTGCTTATGGTGTTAAGAGTCTCTGGAGTCTGGAACCGTACGTATGTACGATCCCCGAATTTTTAGGTTAGGAAATTTTCGTATATAGTTTGTAATGTTAAAATCATGTAATTTTGTTTATTGAGAATGTAAAAATGTAATATTATAAGAAGAATGTGTAGTTAGGGAATATTGCGTATGTGCATCATTATATTTTGTATAAATTTCCGTTTGGGTAAGAGTCTGTAAGTATGGCCTAGCCGTAAGGATTGTGCAACCGGGAAAACTGTGACTATATCGGGAAGGACGGTTGAAGTCAGTTGAATGTGTTGCAACAAAGTGGCTTGGAAACACGGCGTACGGCAGGTAGTATAGGCTGAAGAATTGGAGTTGATCAATGTGGATGTACGTGAGTGGACGTTCGATGTCACATCAGACGCACGATAGCCAATACGAGGGCTTTGTTTTTAAGCGAGGTTGGATTGACTGAGTGACGCGTCAAGAAGTGCCTGTGAGAGCGTTGCTACCAGTAAACCTTTCTGGTCGCTATAACCACGTGTAGCAAGCCTATATAAGCAGGTACGCGTGTGCGGCAAGTCATTCTAATGCTGATTCTGACTCTGATTCTAATTCTAATGCTGATTCTGATTGTGTTTCTGTCTCTGATTCTGTGTGTTTCTCATTCGGACCGGTGCGCGGGAGCTTCATATTTTAGGCAGTTACCAATGCGATCGTCTATTGTTCAGCTTGAACAACTCTAGATTTCTTCATAAAGTAATTCATCGTCGGCCGAGTATGCCGTTTCGGTGGGAGAAACGTGAGGCGTGACACTAACCGGTGCAGCAATCGGTAAGGATCCAAGACGTCGATGAAGAAGTGTGTAGATAATGTTAGGGATGCTCTTCGTAAAGAAGGTTGCATCCGTACGTAGAGAAAGTCGTCGTACTTTTCTTTACCAGATTAAGCTTTTCTTCTGCAACTGTAGAGTGCAGTGCGACTCTTACCCGAAGGTATGATAAATGTAAACAGTGAAGATAATTTTATGGTGGTTTGAAGATGTTTGTAATTTGCCTCTATAAGCGCCAAACACGAGTTGGTCTCGTTAAGTGATTTTTTTTAACTTGGTGTTTTTAGTGGTTTGTAATTTGCCTTGTAAACGGCAAACACGAGTTGGTCTCGTAAAGTGATGTTTCTTTATTTATGTTGGTGGTTTGTAGACGTTTGTAATTAGACCTTGTAAGCGGCAAACACGAGTTGGTCTCGTCAAATGATTTATTTTTGTATGTGGTTTTTAGTGGTCTGTATATTTGCCCTTTGTAAACGGCGAACAGGTGTTGGTCTCATCAAGTGATGATTATTGAGGTAATTTATATATATATTTATTTATTTTGGGAGTAAAGTCATGGAAGGAAACCTGCAGTGAATCTTTTATCAGAGTATGGATGAATCTAATTTCAGGGGTAAACAGGTAAGGTTATAAAGTTAGTCTGGAGCTTCGTCAGCCTGATGACCGTCACCTTGGGAAAGGGAGTTACTCATTGCTCTACATAGTTATATATTCCTGTAATTGTTTTACAGGTGGCGCCCAGTCTTGGTATTTACAGATGATTATTATTTGTTATTATATTTCATATTATTGTTTGGAAGTTAAAAGTCTCGCGATATTATCCCCATCTCTTCGTCTAATAATTTGTTTAAATTTTGCACAGTTGACTAAGTTGCTTAATTTGTGCAATAATTATAGTTTAACTCAAAAGCACCCGATTTTATGGTACGTACTAAATTATTTACTAAGTCTCTATTGTTCCATTTGCTGCAATGACTTAAGAACGCAGCTGTACTCCCTCCAAAGTTTAAGAAAGTTAACATGAGCATAAACGTCAAACAAACGTTCCTCACTTCTTCGTGGTCTTTTTTTTTCAATCCACTAAGTTTCCTAACAAGCTCGTCTGTTTGGCACGGAACTTCCTTGGTAAGCGATTACAAAACGTTAAAAGTAGATAACATACTGAGCGCTTTGCAGTTCGCCACTAGCTTACTTCTGGAGAATGAGATAAAGATCTTATATGCGGCGCTCTATTATGCAGCATGCTGGAGCCGTACAAACCATGTACACGGCGTTTCAGCACAAATTACCGGATATTACAGTCTGGCTTTTCCCCGCGGCCTTGCTCGCGTGGATTTCGTAATTTCGTAAAAATAATCGTTCCTCGGTACTGTACTAAGACATTATCTGAAAATTCCTAAAGTATAAAAACTCACAGATAAACTGAATTTCACTTACCCCAGTACCTCCTTGTAATCCACGTTCGCGGTCTTGCCTTTAGGGGCTATGATGACCAAGATACTGACAGAGCTAACTCTGGAACATGCACATAGAACTGTTCATGTGAGAAACACTTCTCTCTCAGGTCGAAAAAAAGGGTTCTTTATTTTTAAGGAGAGTCCAAATACCAATTTCTAGTAGCATCTTCAATTTTTGAGATACAAGTATTTCCATTTCAAAAATCCAACCCCTTTTTCAGTCCTTCCCTCAACCCCCACCCCCACCCAATTGGATTTTTAAATAAAATGCATGTGTCCTTATTTTTAGGGAGATTCCATTTACCAATTTTCACGTCTATAACAGCTTCGGTTTTTGAGATATAAGTATCCTTATAAAAAGGAATTCAACACCTTTCTCACGTCTTTTCCACTTTCCTTAAGCGGTTTTTTTCGGAAACAAAATAAACGTCTTAATTTTTTTGAAGGAGATCCCAAATACCAATTTTCACATCTGTAAACTGTTAAGTTTTTGAGATATAGTTACTTAAATAATTCACCACCCGCGCCGTTTAACCCCCTTAGCGACGGAATATCCAAGAACCTTTCCGTAGTGAGCACCTACAATGTAATATAAATGTATCCCCAATGTCCAGTAGTTTTGGCTCGGCGATGACGAATCCGTCAATCAGTCAGTCAGGCAGGCAGGACATGTCATTTTATATATGTAGATATAACGAATGAATGAAATGTTTGTTCCAGCCAATGCCCATTATGAATAACGAATTATACAATATTCCAATATAGCACATAAATAACATAAATAAATTGCACTATATAACAGTCGTCAGAGCAGAATTTCTTCTAGGATTCATTCCGGTTTTGCAGTACATTGCTTGGTATCGTTCACAAGGATTTCCGCAGTGATCACATATACTGTACAATACGGTCCTGGTTCATGGAACCGTTTTGTTTCACACAGTTTATACTGAAAACCACGGACGGCGAACCTAGTGACTATATGTCTTAAGTCGTATCCATTGCGCATCCAGTCTTTATAAATCATTGCATAAGTGGCATAGCAGTCTCCCCACATGTCCTTCTTTTTTAATTGTAGTTCTTGCAATAGTTGTTCATATCCTGGAGTGGACTGTAGAAGCATTTTGAGACGAAGTTCCTCAAAGTAAAATAGTTCCCTTGTGAGATCATTAGCCAGTCACGAGAGAGTGTACTTTGAAACGCACGAAACCTTCTTCAAGAAAGTCGCTTTAACTTTTTCTAATAGCGCCAAGTGTTTCTTCTTTAGATATGCCCACAGGGTTTCCACGCCGTATGCCACAACGGGTGTTACCTTCAGATGAAACATTAATTGCAGAGCCATCTTTAAGGAGAGTATGTTTGGGTGTAGGATTAATTGCCTTGATTGCCGCATTTACTTGATCTCTAATGTGCAGTGTAGAATGCTTGCCAGAAATTTGTAATATAACGCCCAGGTACTTGAAGCTGTTTACGCTGCTTAGGGGTCTATCCCTTGCCCTGAAAATTGCTGACCTTCCACCCTTCCTAAACGTCATCGAGACTGTCTTTTCTTCGTTAAGATGAAGTTCATTCTTTGCGCCCATTCCATTAACAGGTCAAAAGCTGCTTGCAGCTCTTGCTCTGAATTCGAACCCGACACCGTCTGCATACATATACAAAATTACATGTTCCGAAAACATTTCTTCAACATCCGCTGTCGCAATCATAAACAATAACGGGTTCAGAGGATCACCGTGTAAGGCGCCAGTGGTTTGTTCTATTGGGTCAGATGTCGTTATTCCGTCATTTATCACTATGTAATGATTTGAATTCAGTATGTTCTTAATGAGTGGTGTTACGCAACTGTTATTCCCTACCAATTGTCCTAATTTCTCTAACAGGATCTTCTTGTTGATTGTGTCGAACGCTTTGGTGATAATAATAATAATAATAATAATAATAATAATAATAATAATAATAATAATAATAATAATAATAATAATAATAATTTCGTATGACTATTTCTAGCCGAGTGCAGCCCTTGTACGGCAGATCCTCCGATGAGGGTTGGCGGTATATGCCATGTGTATGTAAATTCATATTATTGTGGTGGAGGATAGTGTTAAGTGTGGTGTGAGAGTTTCCGGTATGTTTGGGACAGCATAAACGCCCAGCCCCCGGGCCATTGGAATTAACCAATGAAGGTTAAAATCCCCGACACTGCCGGGAATCGAATCCGGGTCCCTTTGAACCGAAGGCCAGTACGCTGACCATTTAGCCAAAGAGTCGGATAACGCTTTGGAAAAATCTATGAAAATGACATGTAATTTCCCTCTTGGGACTGCTAGAGCTGCCTCGATATCATGTTCAAGACAGTGAATAGCCTGTATGTTTTATCTTCCCCTCCGAAATCCAAACTGTGCATCCGGGAGTCTGGCATCGATTTCTCTAGTCAGATGTTTACACAGTAGCTTTGTTAAAATCTTGAACATGGTGCACTCGAGAGCAATGCCTCTATAGGCATTTGGGTCTTTCGTGTTTCCCTTTCCCTTATAGAGCATTCTAACAGTTGTGCTCCTCCAATGATTAGGGATTGTTGCCTGTTGAATACACCCATTTAAGATTGAAGTACAGGGCGAGTTGGCCGTGGGGTTAGGGGCACTTGGCTGTGAGCTTGTTTCCGGGAGATAGTGGGTTCGAATTCCACTGTCGGCAGCCCTGAAGATGGTTTTCCGTGGTTTCCCATTTACACACCAGGCAATTGCTGGGGCTGTACCTTAATTATGGCCATGGCCACTTTCTTCCAACTCCTAGGTCTTTTCTATCCCAACGTCACCATAGGATCTATCCGTGTCGGTGCGATGTAAAGCCACTATTAAAAAAATGTTTGAAGTAATAGCTTGTTTAAGCACTGGCGGTGCAGTTTTGAGGTGCACATTGTAAATTCGATCAGGGCCAGAGGCCTTATTATCTTATTGGCCACTTCCTCAACTGTGAAACATTCTGGATCGTCCATGATTACAGTTACTTGCTTCGTTATCTAATGGGCGGGTATCTTCCTTTTGTAGAACATTACTAAGATGATTCTCCAAAACTTCCATTGGAATATTTCTAGGGTGTTTAGGTTGCCTTGGATTGAGTACACTGTATGGGTCCCGTTCCGCCTCCTCAATCAAACAATGTTCTTCCTGTTTCTGGTACGCTTCCTTTTCTTTCGTTCATGATACGTATGTACTCCTTCCTCATTTTGGTATAAGTTTGTAAATGCTCAGCAGTTGGAAGGTTCAGTGCTAATTGTGGAGATTCTAGTGTGGACCTACGGGCCATGTAACAAACTTCATTGAACTACGATTTTGATTGTCTTTTGGGACAAACGACGGGCAAAGTAGCACTATGTATTAGAAGCTCCAGTCTCGGGACTGCCTTGTTCATGTTGCCTTTTTGGATCACTTTAATGGCATTATGACTGTCCACCTCACTCATTACTTCTTGCTGTAATTTCTGTACGTATTGCACACATGGATACACAATATAACTTAATGTACTCATTATTCTTGACTTTTACCTCGCTTCAAAGTGACAGGTGAGAACAATCCTTATATAAAGCATATTACAGCACCATGCTATACCGACTTCATCATCCCGAATGGTTAAGCGCACTGAAGGAGTTCGCTTTCGATTCAGATGGAGTAATATTTTGTGATCAGTATTGTGACCCATTCTTCATTCATTGCTCATTGTGCCAGCACAGAGCGAATTGGCCGTGCGGTTAGGGCCGCGCAGCTGTGAATTATTTTTGCTATTGGCTTTACGTCGCACCGACACATATATGTCCTATGGCGACGGTGGGATAGAAAAGACCTAGGAGTTGGAAGAAAGCGGCCATGGTCGTAATTAAGGTACAGCCCCAGCATTTGCCTGGTGTGTAAATGGGAAACTACGGAAAACCATCTTCAGGGCTGCCGACAGTGGGGTTCGAACCTACTATCTCCCGAATACTGGATACTGACCGCACTTAAGCTGTGAAATTGCATCCGGGAGATAGTGGGTTAGAACCCCACTGTCGTCAGCTCTGAATATGGTTTTCCATGGTTTCCCCACTTTCACACCAAGGAAATGTTGGGGCTGTACTTTAATTAAGGCCATGGTCGCTTCCTTCCCATTCCCAGCCCATCGTCGCCATAAGACCTATCTGTGTCGGTGCGACGTAAAGCAAATCGTAAAAGTAAGAAAAACGGGTATTGTGCAAGTTAAAAGTCCCCTTTGATAATGTATTAAACTCTGATGATGATCAATTTATGAAATGTATTAATCCTGTTTTCTATAGGAAATCTTCCTGTTTAAAGACAAATGCCTTTCCTATTACCCAAAATTCAATGTACCATTGTTGTCCTCCAGGCAAGTATTTTCAGTAGTAACCAATATTGTGCATGTAAACTAAACGTTGAGTGACCGTTTCAACTCTTTCTCCAAGATTTTGCTTCCCTGACCTTGAAGTGGGATGGGTTTCTCGTTAAAGTATGTTGGTTTCATTTAGCGTCTGTTCCACGCTCAACCAACTTGTGACGTCAGAGCAGCTTTACGATTCGAAAAAATTAAAACGTAGCAAGTAATTGAGCAGTTCAGGTGATGGCTGGAAAGGGGTAGGGAGGGAAGTAACTCTCTGTGGCAAAATGGATTCAGTGTTTGAATCTATAGATACTGAAAACAGCACTGAATTCACCCAGAAAACATGGTAACTTAATTTAAAAATCGATTCAATATTCCAAAATCTGGCATCTGAATTTCAAATCGTGGCCACACCGTGTTTAGTTGCTGCAGATAACGTTGGTTCTGGCCTGCAGCTGGAGCTAATAGACTTGCAGTATGATGGGGATGCAAAATATTGGTATAAGAATGTCGGGAATATGTGTGACTTACACAAAATCCTAAAAATGTATATCCCGTCAATATAGCTGTTTGGCTTCACATGAGCTTGCGAGCAACTATTTTCAATTTTGAAAGCATGCAAACCAAAAGCAGAGAAGCCGCTCGTCAGATTATTATTATTTAATGTTTACTCTTAGACTTACTCTTACTCAAAAATGAAGTCCACGTATTGAAAAATTGGTATGGA
This sequence comes from Anabrus simplex, assembly GCF_040414725.1. Taxonomy (NCBI): domain Eukaryota; kingdom Metazoa; phylum Arthropoda; class Insecta; order Orthoptera; family Tettigoniidae; genus Anabrus; species Anabrus simplex. The sequence continues at coordinate 1,093,049,473 of NC_090266.1, forward strand.
AATATGATTTTTTAAATCACGAATAATAAACTGGTAATAATTTCGTGTGACTATTTCTAGCCGAGTGCAGCCCTTGTAAGGCAGACCCTCCGATGAGGGTGGGCGGCAGCTGCCATGTGTAGGTAACTGCGTGTTGTTGTGGTGGAGGATAGTGTTATGTGTGGTGTGTGAGTTGCAGGGATGTTGGGGACAGCACAAACACCCAGCCCCGGGGCCATTGGAAGTAACCAATGATGGTTAAAATCCCCGAGCCGGCCGGGAATCGAACCCGAGACCTTCTGAACCGAAGGCCAGTACGCTGACCATTCAGCTAACGAGTCGGACAATAAACTGGTGGATAACGTTTATTAAATACAAATCTGGAATTCTACTTGTTGAAGGTCAGATTTTCCACGGACTGTGTATATGAACTGTCAGTTATCGTTTGGATCAATGATGTCCGATTTTCATGTTTTTCTGTTCTTTTTTCTGGTATTTGCTGTTCACGAATTTTACACTACGTTTCCATTTTTGGAAGACAATAATAAACAATTTCAAAATATATTTACCCTCACGTTAGACATTGTGACTGCATTAAAACATGTTATGAAAAATTTAATTGACTTTTCTCACCTATTTAATAAATAAATCAATTCAATTTAGATTGAACATATAATTTAGTAAGCACTTTTTTTCGATTTGCTTTAGGTCGCACCGGCACAGATAGGTCTTCTGGCGACGATAGAATAGGAAAAGCCTAGCAATGGGAAGGAAGCGGCCGTGGCCTTAATTAAGGTACAGCCCTGGGATTTACCTGGTGTGAAAGCGGAAACCACGGAAAACCTTCTCGGGCGCTACCGACAGTGGGGTGCGAACCCACTATATTCCGGATGCAAGCTCACAGATGCGCTCTCCTAACCGCACGGCCAACTCGCAGGCACATTTCTGCTCCTCATTTGAAATATTTATGCTCCCCTCTGAACTCTATCGTCTGGTCGATGTAGTGACAGAAAAACACTAGCAACGGCCCTGAGACCCGAGAGTACGATATTGCTCTACCGAAGCAGCCGAGGCAGACGACTAACGATGAGACGGTAAGTTCAAGGGTTCATTATTATTATTATTATTATTATTATTATTATTATTATTATTATTATTATTATTATTATTATTATTATTATTATTATTGTCCGACTCGTTGGCTGAACGGTCAGCGTACTGGCCTTCGGTTCAGAGGGTCCCGGGTTCGATTCCCGGCCGGGTCGGGGATTTTAATCGCTTCTGATTAATTCTTCTGGCTCCGGGACTGGGTGTTTGTGTCCGTCCCAACACTCTCCTCTTCATATTCACACAGCACACTACACTACCAACCACCACAGAATCACGCAATAGTGATTACATACCTCCATATTGGGTTGGCGTCAGGAAGGGCATCCGGCCGTAAAACAGGGCCAAATCCACATGTGCGACACAGATCGCACCCGCGACCCCACCGGTGTGGGAAAAGCGGTAGGAAAAGAAGAAGAAGATTATTATTATTATTATTATTATTATTATTATTATTATTATTATTATTATTATTATTATTATTGGTTGTCTAAACGTGTTCCACAAACTTATGAATATCATCCTTTCGTATTCGTGAGAATCATGACTGGCAATATCATCGTTCTCCGTTCGAGTATTACGAAGAACGAGGTAGCGAGTTGGTTCCTGCCTTAAATATACTGTATTACCGGGGGCTGCAACGCTCCGAGGTTCGAATGGACTAATTTTAAACTCTGTATTTAGAATTCCAATGAAATTTCAATGCAACATTTTGTAAAATGAACTGCATTTCTGATACAGCAGCACTGTTCATGATGATATCGCAGCTTATATGTATCCTAATAAGAGCAATGTGCTGTCTAAGTGGAGAGTTGCGGTGTTAATATATCACGAACATGGTGTTGAGCGGAATGACCAGAGATATCATTTGATCTACAATGCTCATTCTCCCACTTGCTACGCGAAATGTTGCAAGGCTAGCAAGTCAGCCAACTAACTGGCTTCCTCCCTGCAAACATTAATATGTGTGTCACACACAAGCCACGGGAACCCGGCCGGCTGGCGACCGTTCAGCTCGCTTCGCTTTCTGCTGCGGTTGCACGGAGTGAGGCATATCCATGACGGCAGGTTTGTTACCACACTCACCCATTCTCAGTCTGTTTGTACAGAGATACCGCTTGCAGAACCTTTCTTCTTTTGCCGGCAATTTTATGCTATGTAATTCCGGAAAACGTAGGGATAGGTCAAAATGTCGCGACCACACGCGATCTACTTCGCACAAGACGAATTCAAAAATGAGGATTTCGAAATGTTACTACCTTTTAGTTAAGCCAGCTGAGATCCATCTAGTTTGACATACAATATCTGCAGTGGCGTGCGGTGAACATATTCATTACCTCAGCTGCAATTTTTTTTAAAAAATATAAACAATCGTAGCCCCACTACACTCTCTAAAGTCAACATTATCATTTTATAAGGCTGCGTTTTTCGTGCAAAGGTCTACCTGAGAAGGATCTTTCAAGAATATTTTCAACCACACACTCGTAGCCTATATACTTCCAAATTGATATTCACGGCAGTGACGACACCATCATAACTTAATCTATAGAAGATTTTGAACAATGTGCTTACAGTTTCATCCGGCGACAGTTCATGATAGTACAGTCATGGTTTTCACAAAATTACACTGGGACTTAATATGTGGGTTTTTTGCTTAAAAAGCCTAATCTAAACTAATCAGAAAAAATAATTTGTATTTTACAGTCGTTGAAATTTTATAGTTCCACTCGCATACTGAGTGTACGTGCATCAACGACAAACGAGGGAAAATATTTGTCACGACGTATAACACACGTTATATTCATGAAGAATGCCACAGAACTTGCGACAACTTCACCTATAATCCAAAAAGAACACTACAAAAATACGCTATATACCACCATCACAGACAACCAACCTGAATATTTTTCTGCAGCTAACGGAACACATACTCTACACGTGCCATTAATGAATTGCTCGAAGAAACTGTATACATTCAGAAACCCAAGACTAAAATATACTCTTCTATATTACAATTGATTTCATATACTGGTTCTCTTTTTATTAGCAAGACGATATGCAAGTGGCTATACTGTTAAGATGTTGATATTTTTTCTTGCAGTCTCTATTGTGTGGCGCTGAAGACTTCGAGTGTCAAGTATTAAAACTAAAATTACCCTACCTAAGCTAGCTGGCCTGTCGCCGTAAATTGCTGGGGCCTACATCTCTGTCCAGCTCCCAGGACAAGGGAACCTTCAAGTGCATGCGTCACCCAAGCGACCTTAAATTCCGCTGGGGTATCTCTCTTCCGCGCCGGCAAGGAAACCCAGCTTGCTGGAGAAGCTGATCTGCGGTAGTGCGAGCGGATTTTCGAGACAGCTGTACTTGGCTTGGCTTAGATGTTCGCAATTTTTTTAACATTATTAAAAGCGTTCCAAGGAATAATTAGGAAATGTTTACACAAAGTTCTTTACCCCAGCAGCGCAGGGGTAGATGGGATTCAGTGCACGACTATTGGAGTCAATATGTTCGTGGACTGTCTCCTTAAATTTCGGTAAAGTAGCGTGCTTTTATGTATTACAGCCAATAAGTTCGTGGACTGGCGCCTATAGTGTAGGCAACACAACGCACTCTCACGTACTACTGTCAATAACTTCATGGAACAGCGCCTTCAGTTCAGCGATCACTAGTCTTTCGGCCTGCCTTTGCGCGGCCTTTCCCGCCTCGCCGATAAGCGTGATTTCGACTTCAGCACCTCAATTGTTTCGCTACCGGCTTTCCGTATTTTTTGGAAAAACTTGAAATTTGGCTGTTGCTCAATCTACGACGTTCTCAAGTTGCACCACTGACATTCAGCTACTCTTCTGAACAGAAAACACAGCTCTGCTTGTAGAATATTGTATGCACGCAACTGCGTCTTACTGGGACTAGCGAAGTACTATCATGACACCATAATATTCGCAAATTCTCCATGTAGTGCACCACAGCAACACTAGGCGGCCAGTCCACGAACTTAATTACTCTACTACGTATGTAGCGTATGGGTTAGATCAACTTTGTTACTACCATTAATCTGTCCCACTGTCATACTTGGCTTTGACTGTATGAAGGTGACTGTGGTATAAACGGTGCCATAAATACCTTTCATTTTGCTGCCAACCCCAGTGTTGAGTAGCGTGAAGATGTTCATAGGTTCAGTTATTGGTGTCTGCATGCCAGCAGGCTTGGTACACAAGTATGTAATAGCATCTTCTGGCTCGGTTTGGAATGCAACAGGAATGTACTTGAATACTAATTTTCTCAGTATACCCCGCCGATGGCGCATACATTTCTTATGACGGTCAATTGTGAACCTGCTGGGATCAAACCAGTTTCGGTCATGTTTGTGCGATATGAAATTACAGCTCTGTGTTTACGTCATATCACGCCTGTACGCTGGATGTACGGCAGTTGATTTCCACTCAGTAGTCTGGCTGCATTAAATCAATTCGATCTATATTTGTGAATTCATAACATTTTAGAATGTTTTATATTAAATGGAATAACAATTTTACTGAATTATTTTTACATGGAACTAATTTTAAGGATAGAACAAACTTTTAATTACTTCATCGTCATTTTACGTATAACTGTTCTAACTTCATCACATTGCATCTAGCGACTTCTTCATCTGATGATGTTTAAATATGCACTTATTTTAATTTATAAATACCGTATATCATACGAGTGCGAATTTTTTTCCTGTTTTGTAAGTCTTAGTATTTTAACTTCAAGTTAATTCTAAACAGCTGAAGATGGCCATATACGGCCGAAACATGTCCTGTTATTTTAATAAAATGCTTTTACAACTTTTAATTGTAAATAAACTTAATGGTGGAACCAACATACTAGTTTTTCAATTACTATGAGGTACAAGTACGTCATATTGCTCCAATATTAGTACATAGAGTGGCAGTTAACAAAATGCTTCAGATATAAGAATATAGTGAGATTGAGTGCCTCATACAATAGAGGAGCTGACCTTCTGATCGCAGGTTGACGGTTTCGATGGTTTTAGAAGGTGCCCAAATAGGCCAGCTCTTGGTAGATTTACCAGCACGTAAGGGAACTTCTACACGATTAAATTTCAAGACCTCGATATATCTTGAAACCCTAAAATAGTTAATTTGTCGTATACTGGGTAATATTATTTATTTATTTATTTATTTATTTATTTATTTATTTATTTATTTATTTATTTATTTATTTATTTATTTATTTATTTATTTATTTATTTATTTCGTCTCTGTTGATATTTTTTGATGGATGCAGTGTCTTTGTATCTGTCCCTTGACACAGACCACAACAAAATGTTACTTCCTCCAAAGTATGACTTGGACACTATGGCAGCTGCTGAAATATGGGTTGGTGCTGAGGATGGCATTCAGGCCACGCTAGTGTGGCTAGGATGTTACGAAAAGGAGTGTAAACAAGCTCCTAAAATAATACAATGCGAAGTGGTTTCACCATCTTGACCTACGACGACTTGGCTGTGAGCATGGGCACCCTCGTGATTTTCTTTTTGGAATATTGTTAATTATATGCACTTGACCATGCCACTCATCCGTTTTGTTTATTATATTTTATTAAGAAAGTTTACGTTTGGTCATTCGTCTTTTGTATAAGACTTTTAGCACGCAATCTAGTGATTAGAACTTTTATACCACCACATCCCATAACCTGCCGGCCAACATTCTGATGATAAAAATATTTTCGACTAACGGGACACTAATCGCTTAACCACTGTGTCAGACCATATACTTCACGCCTTAACGATCATGGCCACCAAGCGGGCAGGGATAACTGAAGAAGATAGGCCTAATTCGTTTTCACATCCCAGAATGGAAAAAAAAAATGATTCTTTCATTTCACTGAAATATAGTATCTTTCACTAAATAGTTCAAGTTTGATGGTCATCATTGCATTGTTCTTGCAACCCATTTCTGATACCAGTTTAAGCCTCTCTCACGTTCCCGATTTCTCATATCTGTGAAAGGCTACAGAAATCAGGATGTACGTATTACTCGCACACTTTTTAGTGATAGATTTGTGTACGGGATTGAGGAGTAAGGAGGGAGATCTCGCGGTTCCGGTAATACTGCCAACTGAATGGAAATTAAATCTGAATTGAATCGATAATATGATTGGTCGATATGAATTTTCTAAAGCTTTATTATCTTAAGCCAACAACTGTGTCACACACACAATATAGAATATTATATAACAATTCTCGATGCGAATCTTGTTCCTAGCATGAATTCTATAGTTTGGCTTTGCTGTGTAAAGAACAACTGTACTAGTGCGTAAAGTGTACGCCAGATGTCGCACAGCGATGCATAAGCGATTCATAGTTGGTGTTTCAAAGGATGCCAATACGAGTCTCGAAGATTGCGGAGGTCGACGGATTCAGCATTAGGGTGTCAATCTATCACTAAAAAGTGTGCGAGTATTAGTTCGACCTCTTGGTTCTTGTACCTACGTCGTCATGGCGAATATGAGACAACTTCGATGATGGAAAAGTATTTGTATTTAGAAAAATACAAAAGTCATGGTCGTGAGGGATTCATTGCATTTTTCTTGTAAATAAGGCGTACCAACCTATAACTGGTAGGCCTACCTATTTTAGTTGTTTAAACCTTCTCGTTTTCTCAATATCGCTGTGAATGGCAGACAGAATTAGGGATTTTATATATATAGATTACCGCAGTCCAAACTCAGCTCTAATTCCTTGGGCCCCAATGGTCTTAATGTGCATGGTTAGAACTGTAGGAAATTTCTTATTTCTCCTTCAAAGCATTAAAGACCATTGACTACCTAAATCGAGTTTTTCCATGTTAGTAAGGGGTATTATATTGATTGAAATCCCCTGTATGGCGTCCACTTCAACTGTGAATTGTATATGAAATGACAATTCACTTGACGAGGGGTAGGTGTTTTAATGAGCTCTCAACGCTTGTATGAAGTGTGTAAAAGTCAGAACGTAGATTCTGAGTATCATTAACATGTGCGAGAATGGTTCAAGCCCCACAGAGCGCTATTGTTGAGTCAGACTAACTTAAGACCGGCACTTTAGACTTCTGTCTATACTTGAGCTCTCAAATATGATTTACTCAGAAGATCACTCGCAGAGGCAAGTGTTGCAATATATTCATCGAAAAGGTATTGTTTCCTCATTTCAGATACAGGGAATATCATAGCAGTATCCGCGTGAAGGACGCGTTAGTTTCGTATTGTGTTGCCTATACTATTTCATATATTTATGATCGTAAGTAAACTCGTGTTCTCTTCCGGAGGTAGTGCAGCTATTTTCACCCCCATTGGAGGTGGGCTGCGTGTACCATTTCAAGCACATACCAGCCCTCCTGCCATTCTTAAATTTCTGGCAGTACCGGGAATCGATCCCGGGCCACCGAGGACGGCAGCTAATAGTGCTAACCGTTACGCTACGGAGGCGGACATACGATATGTTTATGATAAGGACAAGGATTGTAATGAAATTGGATGAGTTATTTGGAAAGGGTAACATTTATCTAGAATGTTCCAGTAATTGAAATCGGGATATTACGAAAATTTGTCTGAAAGGTAGCTGACAGTGGATTGAAGATCACATACACTATCCCTTCAACTTCTATGAAAGTTGAACATTTGCCATCTAATATTCGTAGTGTCTATTTTTAGTCTATTTATTCCATCTATTTTCGACCTTAAGTTTATTTTCTACAGATTGCTTTACGTCGCAAGGACACAGATAGATTTTATGGCGACTTTAGGATAGGATAGGATAGGATAGGATAGGATAGGATAGGATAGGATAGGATAGGATAGGATAGGATAGGATAGGATAGGGCTAGAAGTGGGAAAGAAGCGGCCGTGGCCTCAATTAAGGTACAGCCTCAGCATTTGTCTGGTGTAAAAATGGAAAACCATGGAAAACCATCATCAGGACTGCCGCCAGTGGGGTTCGAACCTACTATCTCCCCAATACTGGACACTGGCCGCACTTAAGCGACTGCAGCTATCGAGCTCAGTTGTCCTTATGTGCGTATGTATGAAAGCATTTATGTGATGTAGACCTTTGTATATTTCTCTGGTATTGGTTTTGTTTCTCACCAACTCAGACAGGTCTTATGGCGACGATGGGATAAGACAGGAAAGGAACTAATACGATATCATTCTTTAGTTCTAGATCAAAAATATTTTAGCACTGACTCCATATTCTTTTAATTATCAACAACTTATTTTTCTGACGTGTCTACGGCAGCAGAGCAAATACAGTACCATCTAACCATTTTTCCCTTTTTTTGATCGTCCTTTATTTTTGCTTAGTCTTCGTGTCATTATGGAGCCGACAGCGACTTAAGCAAAGGTACAGTCCCAGTCATTTGCCTGCTGTGAAAATAAACACCACGGAATTCTAACTTGAGGAATGGCGACAGTGGGGCTCACACGGCATGCAAGCTCACACCTATGTAACCCGAACCGCATAGCCAAACCGCTCGTTCGAATGGTAGACAGTTCTCATTCTCGTTGATTGTATGACAACATATACACCCACTGACTGAGTGCGGTGGTTACAGGGGGCGAGGTAAGTTACGCCGTATGGCACAATAAGCGACGAAACTGGCAGGTGAGTTGAGACGCCCCAGTGAATCTCGTATAGTTTATTACAGGTGACTAACGACATGTCCGCCTCCGTGGTGTAGTGATTAGTGTGATTAGCTGCCACCCCTGGAGGTCCGGGTTCGATTCCCGGCTCTGCCACGAAATTTGAAAAGTGGTACGAGGGCTGGAACGGGGTCCACTCAGCCTCGGGAGGTCAACTGAGTAGAGGTGGGTTCGATTCCCACCTCAGCCATCCTGGAAGTGGTTTTCCGTGGTTTCCCACTTCTCCTGCAGGCGAATGCCGGGATGGTACCTAACTTAAGGCCACGGCCGCTTCCTTCCCTCTTCCTTGCCTATCCCTTCCAATCTTCCCATCCCTCCACAAGGCCCCTGTTCATAGCAGGTGAGGCCGCCTGGGCGAGGTACTGGTCATTCTCCCCAGTTGTATCCCCGACCAAGAGTCTGAAGCTCCAGGACACTGCCCTTGAGGTGGTAGAGGTGGGATCCCTCGCTGAGTCCGAGGGAAAAACCGAACCTGGAGGGTAAACAGATGATGATGATGATGATGATGACTAACGACATGATGCCTTGTATTGTCCTGCTGGAACACAATAATCGGAAAAGTGCTGAATCTTTGATTTGTTTTATTCTATCTTAGCGACTGTATCGGCCATCCAAAATGAAGGACTGATGGTTTAGGACTAATTTATTGACAGGAATAACTTCGAAATCCTCCTGGACTCAGAGCGTAACCGTAGGGCATACATGAATATTTTCCATACCATCATAAATGCCTTAATTTGCCTACAGTGTTGGATTCAGTAATGGAATCTCATGAGCCAGGCTGATTGGCTCTGATAATAGAGCACTGACCTTTTGAGTGAATTCCATCCCATATCAGTTCGGTGGTTTTTAAATGCGCTTAAACATGTTGACTTCGTGTTGGTGTATTTACCGGCACGTTAAAAACACCCGAGATAAATTATTCCGGCACCTTGATATCTCCCAAAGTGGTAAAAATAATTAGTGGGACATACAACAAATAACATTTTTGTTCTTTACCGGTTATTGACATATAATATACAGTGACTCACAATGATTATTCCTACACGTTAGTAATTATAGTCTTTGCTACACACTGGCCCTATAATTCTGAGAAAATATCGTACACGTAAGCTAGTTTCTGACAGAACCCAGTTTGACAGATTCAACACGACGTTCAAATGTGTACTTTTAGAAAACAGGAGAGAACCAGCGACCACGGAACCTCAGAACGTAGTTAACGTGCTTCAACAAAATTATTCGGACAAAAGTCAGTTGCCGTGCAGGGGTCGTATGTAAAAGAGCCACGGACAGTGTGAACGTAAACATTCAGTGTGTTAAAGAGCTGTGTACAACGTAGGTGAAAATGGGCCGCAGAGGAAGAGAGAGCACAATCGAACAGCGGCAGCTAGTAATTTTTCACCATGCTAAAGGTAAAAGTTGTCGTAAAATTGCTGAAATGTTACAAATGAAGAAAAGTACAGTCTCTGATATTGTCACAAAATTCCGGGAGGAAGATAGGATTGACATCTACCGCATACGGGACGTCCAAGAAATTTTTTCTGTGAGGGAAGAGTGTTATGTCATCAGAAAAATGAAAAAGGCACCCAAGTTAAGTGCTCCAAAACTCGCTACGGAGATTGCCGCAGACACCGGAAAGAAAGTGCATCCCTAAACAATACGTAGAGTGCTCAGAAGAGGTAACTTTCACTGCCATATTGCAAGAAGGAAGCCCTTCATAAATCAAGTAAATCGAAGAAAGAGAATGCTGTTTGCCAAAGAGCATGTTAAAGAATACAATGAGTGGTGGAATGTTGTTATATTTGCTGACGAGAGTAGATTTAATATATGTCAATATGATGGGAGGTTAACAGTTTGGCAGTGTCCTAAGATTGAGCTTCAAGACAAAAATCTGAAAGCAACTGTGGAGCATGGTGGTGGACATGTAATGGTGTGGGGGTGCATGTCGGCGAATGGAGTTGGTGAACTGGTTTTTATTGAGAGTAAAATGGACCACTTTCAATACCTTAAAATACTGAGGGACAATATGAAAGAGAGTGCCGAAAACATGGGGATTGGTGAACATTTTAGGTTTTATCAAGATAACCACCCAAAGCATATGGCCTGGAATATAAGGATGTGGTTATTGTTTAATTGCGCAAAGGTGCTTCATACCCCCCCCCCCCCCCCATCAATCACCAGACTTGAATGGGATTGAGAATCCTTGGGACAAACTGAATAAATAAATAAGGAAAACAACAATCACATCTAGAGAATAATTGAAAAATGGACTTCAAGAAGAGTGGCAGAAGATATCTCCCGATTACACCCGGAAATTAGTGGAGAGCATGCCAAGTCGACTCACGGAAGTAATTATAATGAAAGGAAAGCCCACCAGATACTGAACCCTTAGGACCATAAGTAAAACGGCAAGTGTCCGAATAATTTTGTGCAATATTGGTTTCGATTTCGATTTTGTTTTTAATGATTATATTTTCATTGAACGTATTCATTATAAGAAAGATGGATGTTTAGTTTTTATATTCCATACAGAAACTTGTATCTAATTTATGTGAGTGCTTTATTATTACTGAAAGCACTAATATAAAGGAAACTATAATAAATCATGTCTGTCCGAATAATTATGCGAGTCACTGTAGTTTAGTATGTTCGCTTGAGATTTTGTATAAGGCACGGAAAAATGCAGAGAATTAACTTCATCTGAAGTTGGCCCTCCACATGTCCCATTAGCCCGTACCCCACCAAGTATCGAGATTACGGATTGTGGAAGCCTTCACATTCCACCCCTCCAAGGGCCTTCATGGCATTTTGCTTTGCCTTGCAGAGAAAAATGCAGAGAATTACTTTTATCTGAAGTTGACCCTCAACCTGTCCCATTGTCCCATCATAGACCTATGCTGAGTTATCAATATCATTTTCTTCAGTATTATGTTTTCTTCTTCCATTATTTTAATCCTAATAAAGGAACTCGAACTGTAAAAGAATGTTTTAACTGGCGATCCGTAAAAGAAAATTACTTTTCCGAATAAGAGGTCCATTTTGCTGATCCCTACTTGGAGCGGTCCTCTCTGGTGGTTACCAGTAGAGCGCCCTTCAGTTTCATTTCTGTGCTAATGTCAGTCTTGCGAAGGCTGTAATCAATAGAGGAGAGGAAAGCAGACAGAGTTTCCTGTGAGGCTACCAAGCCTCTATAACATTTAAGCGGATTGCTTCAATAGCCGGTGAGGCTTGTGCTGGACGCACTGTCTCTTCAAATAAATGACACTCGCTCAGCGGGCGCACCGGGAAGCTCCTCACGGCCGAGGTTAGAACTTCAAAGCTTTGCTGTTAATTCTCCATCATTTCCGTGCCGTAGAACTAATATTATGGACCTTGTAGGTGAGCTACTTAATGACTTGTCCCTGGTGCCTCACTCTGCTTCTGTACTGGAAGTAATGACACTCAGATCCTCGAGCACGGGCCCAGATTTCTCGCACCCCTGCCATATATTCCCTGATTTTAATTCTGTTAAATATACGTTTATAAATGATGAATGGTATAAAATTCGTTTACATTTTCATTTCTGCCTCAATCCAATAAAGGAGGTAAATTAATATTCCGAAAACTAATATCGTATGTCGAATGATGGAGAATAGTCCACCGGAATCAGGTTTAAAACTCTAAAGCCAAAATTATTTTACTACGTAAACTGGAAGTAACAAACCTATAGGTATAAGTGATTCTTCGTACCAACATGTGGGAAAAGGGCAGGACGATACTCGGAAGGAGTACTTAAGAGCTAGGTAAGGGTTGTTCTGCCCGAAGGCAGGTCCGAACATCCGCAGAGGTATTCCTGAGCCGGAGTTTACGTGCGGTAGAGTGGCCAGTTCCTTTCCGCTCCTCCATTCCCTTACCCCCACCAACAGCGCGTGGAAACCCATCCAACTCCTGACCACGCCCAATGTTGCTTAACTTCGGAGATCTCACGGGATCCGGCGTTTCAACACGGCTACGGCCGTTGGCACTTAAGAGCTAAGTTGGGAATAATAATAATAATAATAATAATAATAATAATAATAATAATAATAATAATAATAATAATAATAATAATAATAATAATCGTATGGCCTCAGCTACCGTGTGCAGACATTTCGATTTGACGCCATCTGGCTGTCTGCTCGTCAATTTCGACGTTTCGTTTTACTCTAGGTTCGCTAGATGGCAGACAGAGTAAACCGGATCTCTCTTGGGCGTCTATGGCTGAGATTTAATTAATTTTGTCGGGTAAATACCAAATGTATCACCAGAGATCTTTTAGATGCCGACATCGTACGACATGGAGTGTCGAATGGACTTTTTTTCGCCCTTCAAAGAATCCGACTACCTCTGCCGGGTTTGAACCCGCTATCTTGGGATTCGGAGGCCGACACTCTACCACGGATCCACAGAGGCGGTTAGGAATGAACTGGGTGGATTAATCTGATGAGTACAAACCAGCTTCATAGAGGTGAAGCTTCCACGGTGTGTAGAATTATTTAGTTTATTTGCCGGGTTGAAATGTGGAAAGGAAAATCCGCGAGGCTATCGAAATCAAGAAACATCCCAACAATATGAATTTAGGCGAAGTATATAAAACAATAATGTTTGGATGCTTATCATACATAGATTAAGACATACAGACCACAACATAAACATGCAGTTCGCACCTCCTATTACATAAAGGCGCGGGCAGGCCCCACTACCCGGCTGCGACATATACCTTCCAGAATTCTCACCAGACAGCCAGTGGGCTTACGTCAGCCAGAAAGGCTAGGATATACTGTATAGACCAAGGTCAGGAACCACTCTTGTAGTGTGATTGCTGCCTGGGAGATTGATTACCTCGGATCGAGTAGGGGCATTTCAGTCGCCTTGACAAAGAATACTGCAATGTATTCGAAACGTCGGAAAACTGTACGTAATGTACATAAAAGAACAACACGGTTCAAACCGGAAAAAAACCTAAATGAAACCAGCTTCAGTTATGGGGTCGTGTAATGCGAATGGAGGGGGATAGGTTACGTAGGAGTGTAAGGGACTAATCTATGGAGTGTAAGAGAAGCACAGGGAGACAATTATGATTATAATTAGATGTAGCTTGAATTGTTTAATGATAAAATGTGTAGAATTAAATGAGATCATTATGTTAATTGCAAATGGAGAATTGTGGAAGTGCATAGTTAATTCACAGAGGCCTTCAAACTGAACGCTTAAAGGCAGAAGAGAATATGAAGTACATAGAGTCGTTGCGCCTGCGCAAACCGCTATGTGATAATATTTTTGGAGAAATACTGACCTGCAGCACATATATTATGAAGAGCCAGAATTCCTTGTCAATATTCACACAATATTGGAGCTTAGATGACAGAACTTTACCAACTAATACATTAGTAATTTATATAAAATATCGGTCGTTCTCGAAAAGCAAGTGGAAATCTTAAGGGCAGCAATAAGTATTTTACTTAATATAAATTACCGACCGAGTTATCCGTGCGGCTAGTGGCTCGCAGCTGTGAGCTTGCATTTGGAAGATAGTGGGTTCAAACCCCACTGTCGGTAGCCATGAAGATGTTTTTCCGTGGTTTTCCATTTTCACACTATGCAAATGCCGGAGCTATGCCTTACTTAAACCCACGGCTGCTTCCTTCGCACTCCTAGCCATTTCCTACTCCATCGTTGCCATAAGACGTATCTGTGTCGATGTGACGAAAAGCAGATTGTTAAATAAATAACTTAATGATATTCTGTTATAAATAGAAATGTATATTATCAATTACATTATGTGATTATTTGTGTTCGGAAACACAAAATATTCATGGAATTATTTAATTTGAGAACTTGAATGGGAAAACTTTGAAATATTTTAACATGACAAATGATGTATTCAAGCTCTTCAGGCTTTTCAGTCCTGAAATTGCCAGCGTTTCGCTCCAGTGTGGCACTGGGTTCTTCATTTGAATCGCCATACCTTTCGAAAACTCTGATGGTTAGTGCACCGTTGGGATGGTGATGATAATTAACTTTGCGTTGACGAAGGAAACATCGAACCCCCCCACCCCCACCCCTCAGATCTCCAGAACATACGAGAAAGAATGCACATGACGTGACGAAGGATACCCTGTTCTTTAAAGTATTTTATATCACAAATTTCACCAGTATTGACACAGAAAATCGACTTCACATATCTAGGATATTAAAATGTCTCGAATTTAATATAATAGATCAACAAAAACAACCAAGAAGTAACAGTGACTTTAGATTTAGCGATTCTGGTATACAAGTAAGCTTCATACCCGTTAATCGGACATTAAATAAATAATAATTAATACTCCAGCGTCTTAACATGGATAAAAAACTAACAGGTTTCTATCTACAAACACAGTAACGCTGTCTGGACATTCGGATATCACTATTCCTATGATATTTTATCCAAACGTAAATTAGAACACTGGAAATTACACATATAGACACTCACTGAAACATGGCTAATCTACCACGCATGCAAATGAAACACTGACATAGCACTTGCACGTAGTAAATCGCAGACCTGATTTGAGATCCCTTCCTCCAACGTGATACGCTGATGATCTCCGTTTTTTGGGCCATCATCATAATTTTAAGCAATTTCATTATGGTTGTTTCTTGCTTTGACAATTCTTAATAACCTGAAAATAATGAAACAAAAAATCGCACGAGACAGTCTTCAATCTTGCTGTATGCACTCGTAACAATGAAACATGGTCAGACCTGTACATGTATTACCAATTTTGGTACAGGGGACATCATATAATAATATAATAATAATTTAACAATCTGCGTTACGTCGCACCGACACTGATACGTCTTATGGCAACGATGGAGTAGGAAAGGGCTAGGGGTGGGAAGGAAGCAGCCGTCGGCCTAATTAAGGCAAAGCCCCGGCATTTGCCTGATGTGAAAATGGGAGACCAAGGAAAAATATCTTCATGGCTGCCATCAGTGGGGTTCGAACCCACTATCTCCCGAATGAAAGCTCACAGATGCGCGCTATTAACCGCTAGGCTAATTCGCTCGGTAATTTATATCAAGTAAAATACTTGTTGCTGGCCTTAATATTTCCACATGTTTTCCGTGAACGACCGATATTTTATATAAATTACAAATGTATTGGTCAGTAAAGTTCTGTTATCTGAGGTCTTCATTCTTCTCAAGTCTAATATACTTTGAAAACGGCTGTCTCACAACTGCAACGACCAGACCGCAGAACAAATAATCTCATAGCAATTCTGTCTGAGACGATGCGTTGAGCTCAGTGGTCTGACTGTATAATGTAACAATGTCGCAGTCTTATGCTCCTTTTCACGGAGTAAAAGTTGAAATCAACAAACCACAAATTAAGGCTAAGTTTTGTAACTGACAATGTTAATATCTGAAACACCATCTGTATCGTTGGTAGCTCCAAGTAGTTAAAGTTCCTACATCGTACTTCCAAATTCTATGACACACTTTGATGCGTTCTGCGGCTATGTTCCTACCGCCAACCTCGCTCAAAACCCAGAAGTCCCACACTTTGGACTCTAACATAAAAACAGACACTTTTGAACTGGCGCTGGGCTGCGTGGCTGCACGTCGAAAATCTCGTGGAATACTGATAACAATCAACATAGTGTGTTTAGTTTTATTGGTTTTGCTACCCTCTCCAGGATTTTCTATGATGCATCATTGACAAACACCTTAAATTCCTCACTTGGAACATTTTGCATTAAAGTTAGTATCAACTGGCGTGGACAAATCCCGTCATCATGAAGCTGGTACTCAAAATATTGTGGTGGCATGATTTCTGCATATAAACTCTGTGGCGTTCGTCACATTATTTTCTCTCTGTCTAAATCTCAGTAATCCTGTCAATTGAAATGGCACGCATTTTCATGGATTATCATTCTGCTCAAGTTAGAAATATATAATTATACTGGTAAATACTAGAAAAAAGCACTCTTCATCCCACAAGGGCTTAGCTGTTTGGAAAATAGTCTTGCCAAAGTTCCACATAAAACTCAGAACTTGACGCGTGATAAGGCCATCGTCACGAGCTCGTGGGAACGGATCGGAACATAGCTTGGCTTTCCAGCTTCGCAAACACCAAAAAATAATTAAAATGGCTCTCTCTATCTATCTATCTATCTATCTATCTATCTATCTATCTCTCTGCATTAATGGTAGTGGGTTCGCAATGGAACACCTACTTAATAGACTACCAACCGGCAATGCATTATCTCCTTGACGATTACGTAACTAGATCTATACAAACACATTTCGGAATTTATTGACATGTTTTCTTCCCGTGATATGACCATATTCCGTTTAGAGCCTACTAATCACACTTACACAGATAACAACGGAACACACACGCTCATTGACCACATTGTGACAAATAACCCTAACAAAGTTATAACTCACGGCCAGATTTCAGTCCCAGCCATCTCCAATCATGACCTTATCTACCTATCCTACTTCCTCCGAATGCCAACATATAAACCTAAGTATGTTATTTACAGAAACACAAAAAGCATTGATATGGACGAGTTAAGACATGACGCTTACAATCTACCCTGGAATGACATACTGCTATTGGACGATAATGACGCGAAAGTAGACAAGTTGAACTCCCTTTTAACCACTCTGTACGATAAACACCCCCCTAAACGTCAGATAAAATTTACTCGTCCATCTTGTCCATGGATAAATAATGCAATTAAAACATGATGGCCCACCGCGACGCACTTTAAGGACGCATTAAACAGGCTCCTGGCCAATGTGACTTCGAAAATTATCGGGTTCTTAGAACTCGAGTTAAACAGCTCGTTAGGAACCGTAAATGTACTTACTTGCGAAACGTGACTGCAAAGTTTGAGCTGGGAAGACTTGGAAGAAAGGAGACGAGCTGCTCGACTAAGTGGTATGTTCCGAACTGTCAGTGGGGAGATCGCGTGGAATGACATCAGTAGACGGATAAGTCTGAGTGGTGTCTTTAAAAGTAGGAAAGATCACAATGTGAAGATAAAGTTGGAATTCAAGAGGACAAATTGGGGGTATATATTCTTTTATAGGGAAAGGAGTTAGGGATTGGAATAACTTTCCAAGGGAGATGTTCAATAAATTTCCAATTTCTTTGCAATCATTTAAGAAAAGGCTAGCAAAACAAGAGAGAGAGAATTTGCCACCTGGGCGACT
This sequence comes from Anabrus simplex, assembly GCF_040414725.1. Lineage (NCBI taxonomy): Eukaryota > Metazoa > Arthropoda > Insecta > Orthoptera > Tettigoniidae > Anabrus > Anabrus simplex. Next base: position 1,093,067,470 of record NC_090266.1, read on the forward strand.
GCCCTAAATACAGATCAGTATTGATTGATTGATTGATTGATTGATTGATTGATTGATTGATTGATTGATTGATTGATTGATTGATTGATTGATTGATTGATTGATTGATTGATTGATTGATTGATTGATTGATTGATTGATTGATTGATTGATTGATTGATTGATTGATTGATTGAAATATGAATTCTAGCAGTGCTTGGAACATTATTCGTTCCTTAGGCATAGGGGAACCTCAGGGACAACCTCATGTGCCAGAAATACCACTCGATAAGTTAAATGAGATTTTTGCTGAAAGAACACCACCTAATACACTAAATTACCTAAACTCGGTACCCAACTCCGTAAAGAACCCCCTACCTGACCAACAACATTTTACATTCCACCCCGTTACTGCTAATAAACATGTATTATATTCTATCAAATCAAAAGCCAGAGGAGTAGATGATACCCCTATAACTTACGTACACAACATAATTGGTGCTGTTTTACCAATTATTGCCCACATTGTTTACTACTGCCTTAAGAACGGAACCTTTCCTTCACTATGAAAACTGGCCAATGTTATCCCTGTGTCTAAGAAACCTCAACCCTCCCAACCATCCAACTACAGACCAATTTATATTTTACCTGCGATTCCCAAAGCACTCCAGCGTCAGGTTCATGGGCAGGTGTTGGAATACTTAAACAACCATTCTCTCCTAGACCCATTGCAATCTGGCTTCAAGAAGGGACACAGGTGAAAGTGACTGAGGACATACGACACGCAATGAACGAAAGACTGGTGACAATACTTACTCTCCTCGATTACAGTAGCGCATTTGACATTATAAACATCCAGACTCTGTTAAACAAAATGCAATCTTACTACTTAAATCAACGAACTATTAATTTCTTTTCATCGTACCTCAAACATCACGCACAACGCATTACAGCCCTTGATAAAACCTCTAATTGGCTAACCAGGAAGGAAGACACGCCGCAGGGTAGTGTTTTAGGCCCTTTGCTATTTGTTTTGTACACGAACGACATTTCATCTAATTTAAAGAATTGTAGCTACCATCTTTATGCGAACGACCTACAAATATACTGTCACTGTAGACCTCTAATTTGCCTCAAGCCTTAACAGGCATTAGTGCTGACCTTCAGCGACTTATTGCTTACTCCTTGTAAAATTCCCTCCTTCTTAACCCCTCCAAGACACAAGCAATCATTATTAACTTTCGAAAATTGTTAACCACACGACGATAAGAAACTATTCCTCCAGTTATTCTGAATGGCAGAGTTATTCCATTCAACCCAACTGTGAGAAATCTTGGAGTGACATTGAACAAAACTTTAAATTGGTCTGAATATATTAAATATGTGTGTAAAAATATTTTCGATTCTTCACTCAGTTAAAAGAAAAAGGCAATATTTTGCCTTGTAATGTGAGAGTCAAGTTCATACAAACACTAGTGCTTCTAGTCCTCGACTACCATGACGTCATTCTTGTAATATGAAATTGCATATGGCTTTGGTACCGGGTGTGTCCGAGGACATGTTCGGCTCGCCAGATGCAGGTCTTTTTCATTTGACACCCATAGGCGACCTGCACGTCGTGATGAGGATGAAATGATGATGAAGACGACACATACACCCAGCCTCCATGCCAGCGAAATTAACCAATTAAGGTTAAAATTCCTTACCCTGCCGGGAATCGAACCCGGGACCCCTGTGACCAAAGGCAAGCACGCTAACCATTAGGCGTGGAGCCGGACGTCATTCTTGTAGACGCAACAAAATAGCAGACTTCGAAACTTAAGCGAGTGATTAATTGTTGCCTTAGATTTATATACAGTTTGAGTTATGATACACATGTCTCCCCATAGTATCACACTATTTCGTGGTTGAAACCTGATAAACGACGAGCGTACTGATACAGATATACGGACTGCTCTCTCAAGACAGACCACTATACATTTAATCCCAGCTTAAGTATTTGTCCTCCTCTCGCAGCAGTAAAACCCGCTCCGGTTCCTTCCTTTCTATTCCTGTTCACCGATCCTCTATGTATGACAATTCCTCTGTTGTGACGGGTTCTAGACTTTCGAATTTTCTGCCTGTCAGTGTCTGAAATACCACCTCGTTACTTAAATTTAAGACTGCTTGCCGAGACTACCTGCTGAATGCAGCTGACTAACTTGTATGACTGCATGATCGAATGAATGTGAGTTAGAATAGTTTCATGTATTTTTGTGTAGTTTATTATTTACTATATAATATTATGTACACAAACTCTGCTCCCAATGGTGTATCACTACGGTGTTTAAGAGTAAGAGAGGTTCAACAGCCCTAATTTCACCACCTACAAAGGTATAGTAAATAAATAAATAAATGAATAAATGAATAAATAAATAAATAAATAAATAAATAAATAAATTAAAAAAAATACTGAACTATTTAATGGAGCCAAATTCTTTCAACTCAGCGAGGAAATATTATACAGCTCGTCAAGCTAGATCAGGTCATAAATTAACACTGCATTAGGTACGTCCTAAAAGTAGCATCAGTGTTCGCGTCATATCTGAGAGATACATAAATTTAGTCCATCTACGCAACTCCTATATAATTTGTGGAAGATAGAAGCCAACACAAAATGCACTTTAAGTTATATTTACAACATATCCATTGAAATGTTGAGAAAGTACACTGGAATATTTAAAAAAATTAACTAATTATCTGATTGTTCTTTTACAGGCTTCAGGATCCTGAGATCGTAATGTTAATGATTAGTCTAACAACTCACTGAACACAAAATTTTTTTTTCAAAATCATCTTCATTTTGAATTAAAAATATATCGAGCTGCAAGCATTAACAAAAAGTAATGAGGTAATACACAGCAAATCAAACGCATTAGAGATATTCACAAATACTTCACAAATGTACACGTGTCGTATCTGCGAGGTAAAGCTAGCAGCAGCCATGACATTTGTATTGCATGAAGGTCACAAAACTACTAGATGCCACCACTTCCGAGACAGGAAGCTAGGAGGGGAGATGGGCTTCTAGTCTCAGGCAAACTCAAGTTACAGCAAATAATCACCACCGTGTATCTCTCAGATAACACGTGACTAATGCAAAGTTAAATGAAGCTGTTTCCTAGCTACCTAGATCAACTAATCTCCATAGTCAAGTGGCTATATCCTCTCTGGTAGGACTGGTAGCATCTCGTTTAAATTCTACATAAAGATCCCTACGCTGAAGCAAACAATCTTTACAAACGTATTTCGATAGGGCTTCACGTATTCGCGTTCACTCCGGAGCCATTCTATAGTTAAACACCCAGCTTAGTGTAGTTACTGCAATTATTCTAGTGACATAAGCATAAGGATATCATTGAAAATAGTTTCGAATGATGCCTAGTGTCGTAGGTGTCAATTGGTGTACCCGAGCTCAAAATCGGATCGCGTATCTTCAACTTCCGGATCGATCAAATAATGAACAAAAAATTAAATATAATAAATTGTTTTGTTCACTGCACTACTGTATTATATTGAAATAACGCAGTTATTAAGAATAAAAGTTGCGTTATTTTATTTTACGCTATTATTTTTCAGCAATTGAGAAATCAAATATACCTACCTGCAGAGCCATCTGCAGGCAGAATTCTGAAGGCGCCGCTGATAATGGTATTAGAGGAAAATCGGTTGAGGTGGCGTACGTCCATGCGCGAATATAACTGACCTGTCGTTGTCTTCCAGACTCTCCCGTTTGTTGGAGAAGGCAGGATATATTCAATCTTTTATGATTATTTACCTCGTGGTTTGTACCCGATAGTAGGTGGTGTAAAATATGGACGCAAAAGAAGAGAAGTCTGCTGCAAAAATCAGCTGTGTGTTTTGTTTTTCAGCATACAATTGTAATAACCAAACATTCTACCACAACAGGCAACGCGTCGGCTTATCACCGCTGGATACCGTGGTTCAAATCCCGGTCATTCCATGTGAGATTTGTGCTGGACAAAGCGGAGGCGGGACAGGTTTTTCTCCGGGTACTCCGGTTTTTCCTGTCATCTTTCATTCCAGCAACACTCTCCATTATCATTTCATAGCATTTATCAGTCATTAATAAATCACCTTGGGAGTGGCGACCCCATTGTAATAATAGTTCATTCATTACATCCCTGAACCGGTCAAAGACTGGAAAACAGGTTGTAGGTTTTTCTTCCTACCACAATAGGACATAAACCACGCATAAATATTATGCAGAAAATTACCTCTTTGGTGGAAGCATTAGAGAATCCTAGGTAGATTCCTTCTTTTCCAAGTATTTTCCAGTTTCAGAGGTGTTGATCCGGAAGGAGAAAAGAGCACTGAAACCACTCTGATCCTTTCATAGATCCTCAGTAAACATAATTATAGCATAATATGAAGCCTTTTACCCGTACAAACATAGTCACGGTGTATTCCATTGGTGCTGTAGAGGCATTTGAATAGAATGAGGATGTTTTATTGACACTCATAAACGTGTACAAGGCTCAGATTCTTCGAACTCAAACACGTACTGTATTATGCGTCTGAGGTGGACGAGTCTTGTGATAATACGGACAACGCGCAACGTTTAGTGTTCGTGCATTTAATCTAAAGAATCGGGAATTTTTCTTAAAGTAACATCCAGAAGATACTCGCTTGAAGCAAACCTTGCATAAAATTATCCTTCACAATTAACCCTTGTCTAGTCGCAAGAAAATTAGTACGTTACTAGTCGCGCACGGAGGTAACCTCCGGGGTTAAAAATGCGCGTCATTTTCGTCCTTCACGATGTTGTTTTGGCATGTTCTTTTGCAGTATTCTCCGGTATAATTAAAAGAAACCCTTTTTAGTACTTGTAGGTTATTTTTACACAGTTTGTTTGATCTAAAAGCAGAATACTGTAGACCTTAACTATGTCGAATGATCTCATGATATTAAATTCGTGAGACTCGCCATTACCTACGACGATCACATCATATGAAATGTGAAATAATATTTTTCTTATATAAGTTTAGAGGAACAAAACAACAAGGTCATCGACCTCCAGAAATAATTATTTGCTAGGGGCTTTACATCGCACCGACACAGATAGGTCTTATGGCGACGATGGGATAGGAAAGGCCTAGGAGTTGGAAGGAAGCGGCCGTGGCCTTATTTAAGGTACAGCCCCAGCATTTGCCTGGTGTGAAAATGGGAGACCACGGAAAACCATCTTCAGGGCTGCCGATAGTGGGATTCGAACCTACTATCTCCCGGATGCAAGCTCACAACCGCGCGCCTCTACGTGCACGGCCAACTCGCCCGGTCCTCCAGAAATAAAAAATGCACTAATATATAAGGTAACGTACTTAATCGCACACGCAGGATACGTCCAGGCGATGTCACTCGTCAAAAGAATAATCCCGCACTCGCACACAAGATGCACGATCGCGCCGAAATGCTGACAGGACGAGTCCACAAGAACAAGGAGAAATGTATAGGGATGGGGACACCCACAGTTCAACTGGGAAGTTCAGTACCGTACAAAATGTAATCGGCCCGGAGGAAATCTCCGTGAGCGACTAATTAAGGGTTAAACTTGTTAGCGATTCAGTTTTGTAGTATTATCTTAGAAAAATAAAATTGTTGGCGATATTCATTTCTGAGCAATATCAGCTTTTTCTGTTCAGGTCTTCCTTACATTAACTGTTGAATGTAGTATATTTTTCCGACACTCAACATTTTAAAGAAAGAAACTTCACCGTTTGCGAAAAGCTAATGATCATGAATATGTCTTTCAATAAATGTAACTCAAATATTGATAACGAACGATTTATTTGCATCATTTCACAGAACATCATGACTAATGTGACGCCACTAACGATACACTTTCTAGTTCAACACACTCTCTTTATATAAATACACAACCGCAGCATCTTTGTGGACCATGGGCTACGGTAACGACCGATGTGACGTAACTTCCGACATACATTTCGTCGCGTTACACAAATTATCGGATGACCTCCAGCCATAAGACATATAAAATACTGTGAAGAGTACTATTAAGGATATGACCTTCATATCTGTACAGTTATAGAGGTAATAAAATAATAACTGTCTTAGGAATTTAGTTATAACTGTACATGTTCTGAAAATATATTTATTACTTTTGACTGACTTGCCTACGTTGAAAAATATTTTTCAGTCAACTACGATCTCCTCCTGTAAAGCATGAAACAGACCGCGTTCGAAAAGAATAGTATCAAACGCTCTTCATAGTTTTCTTAGAGTACTTCAATGAAATTCGTTTAATATAGTGAATAATACAGTGTGTGCTATATAGGAACGCTAAGCAAATTATACAATATCAATATTTGAAACCTGTATTCGGGAGATAGTAGGTTCAAACCCCACTGTCGGCAGCCCTCAAGATGTGTTTCCGTGATTTCTCATTTTCACACCAGGGACCACGACACTGAATTATCTCTCCTCAGTATTTTTTTAGGTGTGGTACGGTACAAAACCCTCCATAGACAGACCTATTGCACATTTGACGCACACGGCGGTTTCCGCAGCCAGTGCTTTCGTTTCTTATCAGCAACCATGGCCGGCAAATGATTTCTCCCATCATATCTGATGTCTTCTTTGATATGGATGGATTCTAAAGAGCATCCAGGACGACCTAGTCCTCTCGGTAGCATTAGGTTCGATGTCAGCAGTGCACAATATGTCTTCTAAATTGAAGCTGAGGCAGACCATTCTATTTTTTCGATACAGTATTGAAGCTTTGTTAACGGACACATCTATCAACCACGTGCATATAGGCCACCACCACTTTGTTTCCTCGAACGTGTGTTCTTATATTGCAGTGTTTTCGTTCAGTTCCACCCATATGCTGGTTATGCACTATTCTTTAAATGCATATGGACGAGGGACGATTTAAATTTTTTCCAGAAACCAGCCTCATTCCGTGCGTTGTTGAAGCAATAGTGTCGAGACATCGTTTGATGATTCACCTCTCATCGCTATTCCTGTACTCGTGGTAGTCCCTCTGTTTTTTTCCTAACCATTTGCTTAGAAATGATCAATTCACGGTTTTTAGGGGCGCGATTCTCGTGTATTGTTCCTGTACTTCCATATCTAGGTTCTCGTATCATTGTTAATGAGGCAGCAGAGGTAAATATGTTGTCCAAATAAACCCCAAATCTCAGCAGGTTCACTTATAGTGGAAACTCCTCAATCACTTGAATGAAGGGCACTGTAGCTTTACCGAAAGCCTTCTCGTCCTGTTATTTCTTACGAGGATTTCGTCCTTGGCACAATTTAAAATTTATAAGGTACCCCTGAGTCTTATTCAAGCAACATACCATGTACCGAAATATAATGGGGTTGCCTTTTAGGAATTGTTTGCAGCCATGTCTGCCGTAGTATTTTATGATGCATTCGAGCAGGGGTGAGTAGCTGGGATGGTGGAGCGCCAGCCTGCTGAGTGCAACCTAGCAGGTTTGATCCTGGCTCAGTCGGATGTAGTGTTGGCTACTGAATGTATGATTCGAAGCAGTGTATCGATTCATTCAAGTGTCCGAGTGAATCGATTCACAGGAACGGCGAGCTCACGGCACACGATTCAGCTTACTCCCAGCGGACAGTGCTGAGTGGCGCACTTACTGGACGTTGACGGGGAGCCGAGCTTCCGCTGCAGCGAGACAGTGAATCATGGCACATCGAAAGAATTGTGAACCAGCGCGGCTCAGTGAGACACATGATACACACGGCTCCTTATCGGCTCACTGGACACGCGGAGAGCCGAGCTTCCGCTGCAGCGAGACAGTGAATCATAGCACATCGAAAGAATCGTGAACGAGCGAGGCTCAGTGAGACACATGATACACACGGCTCCTTATCGGCTCACTGGACACGCGGAGAACCGAGCTTCCGCTGCAGCGAGACATACAGTGAGCCATGGCACATCGCAAGAATCGTGAACCAGCGCGGCTCAGTGAGACACAAGATACACACGGCTCCTTATCGGCTCACTGCAGCGAGACATACAGTGAGCCATGCTACACTGAAAGAATCGTATGCTATAATGGACTCTCGAGCTCAGCTCATTTGAAAATAATACCCATTTGCATTCACTGTCCTCTTCTTACAGGGAGGTTTAAATAATAGATGGATTTATTTGCAGTGTTAAAAAGGTAGTCACAACATAATTCTGAAGTAGCTAGTAAGTAGGTAGGCTATTAGGTTATACTATTTATTAGTTTAATGAATCTTAGTATTATAACTTAGTTGACATTTGACAATTAAACTCGACCCTAGCCTGCCCTATGACTATGAGTCATGCTCATGACCACTCAAAAGTACCTGTTTTATACTGGGAAGAACGGCTCAGTATTCTCTCAGTTCATATGTCACATCGTTGCACAAGATTTCAATCATATGTGGACAGACGCATTAACAGTATGTTGAATCAGAAAACCAGCGGGCTACTGTACATCTCGGGTAGCCTATACAAAATATGACGATAAAAAAATCCTCAGCTGATAGAAAAATACTTTTTTTAATATGACTGAGCGAGTTGTCGTGCGGTTAATATCGCGTGGCTATGCGCTTGCATTCGGGGGATGGTGGGTTCGAATCCCACCGTCGGCAGCCGTTAAGATGGTTTTTCCGTAGTTTCCCCATTTTCAAACCAAGAAATGCTGGGACTGTACCTTAATTCAGGTCATGACTGCTACCTTCCTAATCCTAACCTTTCCCACCCTGCGTCGCCGGAAACCTTCGATGTATTAGAGTAACTAGCATTTTTCCTAAGAAAGGAGTTCATAATATGAAGACCAGATGGCAGCTGCGAGCACTGAATGCTGTTGCTGCTGTCTTACCAGCACATACTGCACAGATGCAGTAGGAGCGGTGACCAATGAGCCGTGAATCGGATCACTGCATCGATTCAGTAACGTGAACGGAATCAAATGAATCGATTCAGTAAAATGAATCGAATGTCCCATCACTAGTCAGATGGTACTTGAAGATGCTGAAATACGTTAGCCTCGTGTCGGTAGATTTACCGACCAGCTGTATGTACGGAATGTAGATTTTCCTGCGGCCATTCATGTATACAGGGCTGAATTTCGACATTCTGCCACCCGGGGCAATAGTAAATTATTCGCCTTTGTTCCTTACGTGACTAATTGAGGAGAAAACTCTCAAAAACATGGCTTCGTGAGGAAATAAAATATCACTGTCATTAATTGGCGAGAAAATGTCTGTGCTCTTCACTGTAGCTGTATTTTTGAATCGAAAATATGATCACTTAAGCCAGAAGCGTTGGATTTGAAAGTACCAGTTTGCTGGACCGAACTCTGATTACTTAGAAAGTAATTTTGTTTTTAGAATTAGTTTCAATGAATGAATGAATGAATGAATGAATGAATGAATGAATGAATGAATGAATGAATGAATGAATGAATGAATGAATCAATCAATCAATCAATCAATCAATCAATCAATCAATCAATCAATCAATCAATCAATCAATCAATCAATCAATCAATCAATCAATCAATCAATCAATCAATCAATCAATCAATCAATCAATCAATCAATCAATCAATCAATCAATCAATCAATCAATCAATCAATCAATCAATCAATCAATCAATCAATCAATCAATCAATCAATCAATCAATCAATCAATCAATCAATCAAGCAATCAATCAATCAATCAATCAATCACCACTGATCTTCATTTAGGGCAGTCGCCCAGGTGGCCGATTCCCTATCACTTATTTACAAGGTCTTCTCTTAAATAAGTTCGAAGAATTACTGTATATAGTTAATATAATATATTAGGGTGCTGTCGTAAAGGAGAGCTGATGAGGAATCAATTACTGAAACACATTTCGCACATTCCTTGCTGGAAGCGTCCACAGACAATACCACTTGGAGATCTATGATGAAGCAGGATGTTTTTCCGCAACTGGATCCACAAGACGAGCTGATATTGTTGTGATCGACCGGGCGAAAGGTGATTAATCCCACTGTAAAGTTCGAGGAAAATGAACACCAGCCTCGATTAGTGCGTTAGTAGAAAAGAGCCATATATGAACCATGCATTGAGGATCTCGGAATTAAGTATGAAATTACAAAATGGAAAGTCATTGGCCTTATGATTGGCGCTAGAGGGTCAATTCCTACGGAGACGTACAACTTTCTAAGAAAATACCGGACTCCATTATCCAGACCTCTCTGTGTTAAAAAATTCATTGGCGATTGTTAGACACTATTCGTACACCCCGAATTGAAATACCATGCATTGGATCTGCCTTTTCAAATAAAATCTGAAAGAGAACATACGCCTCATTGTTGGCAAGTTCAATCTTGATTTATCACTCAAGCCCTGCTTAATCCAACCGTCAGATAAAATATTTTTTTTTCATATGAACTGATTAGGAGGCCGAATTTCGATTCCTATATAGGGACAACTATCTGCTGTATTATCTCTCTGAATAACCTGACCACCTTACGATCACTCAGCAAAATACATGTGCAATGTGATAATTGCATCTTTCAGTTACAAAAATTAAATCGGATGCTTCAAACAATTGTTGGCAATATTGCTGTCGATAGTCTAAGCGTACCGCTCAAGCAACCAACATTTTTCCCGATGCATTCATCAACATAATAAATATCAGAAATATCCAGGTCTAATTTGGCTGACATTAGAGACTGTTGACCGTGCAAACCAACACAAGTTAAATATTAAATCGATAACAGTCAATATCTTGAAATATTTAAACAAAATTTTAAAAAATTGTTAAGAGCGATTTATCGTTTACTCGGTTCCAGAATATCCGGACATAGGAAATTATAATTTATAAAATGAAATTCAACTTATAAAAGTACTTTCGACTTCATGATTGAATCTTTGAAGGAATTATGTGATAAAACATGTTTAGTAGCAATGTCGAATTTTAAAAGATTTTTCCCTAATTCATATCTTTCTTATGGCGACGATGGGATAGGAAAGGGCAAGGAGTGGGAAGGAAGTGACCGTGGTCTTAATAAAGGTACAGCCGCAGCGTTTGCCTGGCACGAAAATGGGAAAACATGGAAATCTATCTTCAGGGCTGCCGACAGTGGGATTCAGACACACTGTTTCCCGAATGCAAGCTGATAGCTATGTTAAAGAAGTTGCCATGTAGCAATAAACTCAGTCTATCCTTTGCTATAAGGATCCTACATGCACTTGTTTCAACTGTTCCATTGCACGCCTCAGAACCATGGACAGTAAACAAGAAAACGTGTAAAGTATCTTGAGGCCTTCAAAAAGCGGTGTTCTCGTAAGATCATTAAGTTCCGTGGTTAGGAAAGGTGACAAATACCAAGGCATTGCACAGAGTAAACCAGAAGAGACCTATTATAGAACTGATTCGAAAATGACGTCCTTCTTGGTGGAGCCACACCTTACGCCATTCTCAGCTAATGGCAATTATTGTGGAATAATTAATTAATGAAATCAACCTCGAGGTAAACCGAGATATACATATCTCAAACAAATCCAGGAAGATACCGTAAAGGGAAACTACGTAGCAATGAAGTATGCTGCAAAAACCGTACAGCTTGGCATCAATTTGTGACATCAGACCAGTCACTCGACTGAATATTTGATGATGAAAATGATGAAGCTTTACGTCGCACCGACACAGATAGGTCTAATGGAGACGATGGGATAGGAAAGGGCTAGGAATGGTAAGGAAGCAACCGTGGCCTTATTAGATGTACACCCGCAGTATTGCGTTAAAATGGGAAACCACCGAAAACCACCTTCAGGTCTGCCGACAGTGGGGTTCGAACCCAGATACGTGCCCAACCTTTGCTGCCACTTGATCGATTTTCTCATAACCATTTTCGAGAATGTTTATATCTTTCCTGGCGAAAATGCCACCTCTGAAATTCTGTCGGCCAGGCGCAACTGTCCTGGTTTGTCTATTGATAAATATGGGACTGCATGCATATTATGCTTATTACATCACCATTACGAAAGAAACAAGTTCCATCATTGAATAAGAATATCCTAGAGATCCACAGATCATCCACTGTGCAGAAACCTTATCGTAATAAGGAATCACTAACAGAAACAGCGAATTACAATCTATCCACTTCACGTCCATATCGATATGACAATCTAACCTAATCGATTAGGTGATCAAAAAAAATCTCCGATTCTTAAAGAGAAACAGCGAAGTAAGAGCTGCTGTGAATGAAATGGACACAGTTCTTCAACCTATCTCCGGATACATACTGTCTATAACACTTGTAATGTGGACGAATTTCGACGAATATAACGCATACTCAGGTCCCAGTTATAGCACACATATTTTCCAATGTTCCTTAATCGAAAGACTGTTAATTTTAAGCATTAACTGCAAGCCAATACTAAGTCCGCAGTGCACATATCTTCAGTTCATGTAAGAACTCTCTCACATAAAGTGATCCGCTAGAAGTCTGACTATCATACTTGAGTAACTTCTCCTTTGAGATGACAGGGACGTAAGTACATCGTGTTTCCATACTTCTGCTACACATCATTACTCACGTCAGTAAACTTGGTCTCCACCTCGAGTACTTGAAATGATCAGCACTGCAGCTTAATGATTTCTTTTGTCTGTATGAGATCAGCGGTTATAGCAGTTTTAACATGCTCAGTCCTCATTAGAAATGGAATGTAAAATAATTTTATAAATACAGTTGAAATCGGTTGTAAATACTACGGTGCCGGGATGAGTGGATCAGACGGTTAAGGCGCTGGCCTTCTAACCCCAACTTGGCAGGTTCGATCCTGGCTCCGTCCGGTGGTATTTGAAGGTGCTCAAATACGACAGCCTCGTGCCGGTAGATTTACTGGCACGTAAAAGAACTCCTGCGGGACTAAATTCCGGCACCTCGGCGTCTCCGAAGACCGTACAGGTAGTTAGTGGGACGTAAATCAAATAACATTATTATTATTATTATTATTATTATTATTATTATTATTATTATTATTATTAAATACTACAAAGGGAAGCCAATTAATGGTAGTTATGGGCGATAGCCGCATAAGCTGGTCTTTTTCTTTTGTTTCTAAAAATATTCTATCTGCAAGTTTCAATAACTAGAAAACCTTAAAATTTCAAAACATAGTATTTGTGGAATGCAAATGAGAGAAATTTTTCTTCTAACGTTAACACAGTACGTACAGCAATAATATGTCAGCAATATATACAATAATAAATGAGGAGAGACGTAGCAGCAATGTAAACTGATCAATAATGTCGTTAACGGTGTTCCCTCTGCCCTTCCATATTGTAGAAGTTGTTGAGTGTGATACACACAATTCCTTCGCGATACTGGCGTTTGTTTCCCCATTATGTAATCGCCATATTACGAGTGACTTTTCTTCAGTATTAAGCACTTTCCCTTTCTTTTGATTATTTAATAGACAGACACAATTTTTAAATTTACACACTGCTGAAAACAAGAGTTTGAAATCAAGCTTTATATTGTTGTCAGAAATACCCAAGCGCATAACATACAAAAATAATATTGGACTTTAAAAATTTATTCGAAAATGTGATAAGAATACGTCGTTTCACATGATATGCCGTAATAAGCGATGTCGTAATAAGCGATGCCGTAATAAGCGATGTCGCACTAAGCGTTCGTTTAAATACAGAGTTTATATAGGATTTAGGCGGGGCAGTTAGATTTCCTCATTCTATCCAATACGTCGTTAAAAGCGATGTCGCAATAAACGACTTCGACTATCATTATTGTTCCAAGAGAGAAATGTTTGGATCAAGTGAACACCATCGAGAGCGAGTTCTTTTTTTGAGAATGTCTCGTAAGCTCGAATTGGAAAATTGAAAGCTGTAAAATTGGTTGAGGTCCTTAAAGGATGAATTGTCTCCAGATCTTTTTTCTGTTTATTTTACATCGGACTAACACAGGCATTCCTTATGGTGGCGATGAGGTAGAACCGGGATAGGACTCGTAAGAAAATAATAATAATTTTACGACCATCGAACTATTTTTGACGGTTTCCGGAGACGCCGAGGTGCCGGAATTGTGTCCCGGAGGTGTTCTTTTACTTGCCAGTAAATCTATCGACACGGCACTGACGTATTTGAGCACCTTCCAGTACCACGGGAATAAGCCAGGATCGAACTTGCCAATTTGGACAGGGAGAGAGCGCCTCAACCGTCTGAGCAATTCAGCCTGGCTGGGAAGGAAGTCATCTAGGAGTTAAGGTACAGCCCTAGAATTTGCCTGGTGTGGACATGTGGAAAAACGGAAAACCATCTTCTGGTCTGCCGGCAGCTGTGTGCAAACCCAACATCTCCCGAATACAAGCTCTTAGTTGCGTGAATCGAACCATGTAGCTAACTCGCACGGTCAAGTATTTCCGCTTTAAGTAAAATATAATGTAAAGTAAATTATGACCATTTATATGGTTTATTTCACAATTGCTACTATAGCTTTATAGTAAGTAGTTTTTCTAATTTAATAATGTTCCTAAATTTCTAAAGACAAAATATTTCATGTCAGGTCATAAGGTGGATGTATACACGTCAATTCGACATTCAGAATAACTTTAACTTTCTTTCTTCTTCATCCAATTCGTTTAAGAGCTATATTACTTAACGTTTAAATGTTTTCGTGTTAATTAAGGCATGCCCTCAAAGCTTCCTTTCAGCATAGAATTTCTTTCACAATGCCGTCACATCTTTTAGTCGCTGCTGTGATTGTGAGCGAAAGCTTCGTACGTTCATTCTTCTCCCTTTTCTTTTCCGTTTCCCTTGCTTATACCAGTTTGCTTTAAAATGGTGTTCTTTATCGCTGGACTGAATAAAAGGAAAATTGCCACCGAACGGAGTCTCCGGGCACCAAGTACCAGTATCAAAGAGCAATTATAATTAGAAATGGATTTCGAATGTTAAACTAGTAGGATTTCTTATAGTATTTTCTTTCCATGGAATTGCTTGTTGTACTCTTGTTGTTGTTGTTTTAAGTTATAGTGCAAAATGTTCAAGTATTAATGTACGTGTGAATTTTTATATGACGGTGTTGTAATGTTAAATTAGTAGTAAGCTCAACCTATAGTACTGTAAGCCGTAGTGTTAAGCACTGGAAGTACTTAAGTTCTATATGTTGATGCTGGATTTATAATGTTAAACTAGTGGGGTTTCTTGTAATACTTTCTTTCCATGGAATTGCTTGTTGCACTCTTGTATCTGTTACTGGGTAATCGTATTTAAATTGTAGTTCATTATCACACTACTGAAGTGATCATTTCCACCGGGATATTTCCCAATTACGATTTATTTCTTAATAATAATTAGAGCCCGAATTTCCATGCAAGTCCATGTTTTTAAAGAAGCTGGTCACAGTTCTCAAACTTTGCAGATATTCGTTTTATGGCTTAACGAATCCAAATAATCGTTCATTTTCCCTGCATATTTTCATGTTTTAGTCTTTTTAGTTTTTTAATGCATATTTTGAAGATTTTGGATTTAATAGCGAATATATGGACGTTTAATATTACATAATATGACTTTTCTTCTGACTTTGGCGCATATACAGCGTGTTAGGGGTATACGCGCAGATAATTATTGTATCAATCGAGAATGATGTGTCGAACCAATATATATCAATTTTTTAATAATCGTCGGAAGGTACTTTCGTGAGCAAAGGGATATGATGTTTTAGAGTAGTTAATACGCCTCTTTGATGTGAAAGGATAACTCTGCTTTGTTTATGTATATGGGCAGCCTGTCCACGATAATAGGTGAAGGCTGGTGCTTCATGGCAAGTTATGCTCCAAATCAGCCAAACTGGTTTTGTTCACGTGTTTCGGCAGCCTGTCCAAGATAACAGCTGAAGGCTGGTGCTACTGGTACATGATATGTTACGTAACATTCTTCCCAAACCAGTTTTGTTTATTTACGAGCAGCCTGTCCGCGATAAATTGTTAGCATTTTGTTTCCGTTTCAAGATCTTCAGGAAGCCTCCGTGGCTCAGGCGGCAGCACGTCGGCCTCTCACCGCTGGATACCGTGGTTCAAATCCCAGTCACTCCATGTGAGATTTGTGCTGGACGAAGCGGAGGCGGGACAGCTTTCTGCAGGTACTCCAATTTTCCCTGTCATCTTTCATTCCATCAACACACACTATTAACATTTCATCTGTCAGTCATTAATGAAATGAAATGGCGTATGGCTTTTAGTGCCGGGAATGCCCAAGGACAAGTTCGGATCGCCAGGTACAGGTCATTGCCCCAGAGGAGTGAGACAGGCTTCGACAACCGGCACATTTCCTATCCTCACTCCATTTCTGACCCGGTCAAATGACCGGAAACAGGCTGTGATTTCCATTTTTAAGATCTTCAGACGCCACTGCTCAGCGATCTCGGTTAATGGAGATGTATCGAATAGCCGGTGTTAATGTGGGTTCTGTTACTGATAGGTCCGTTAGTGGATTGGGATATTTGTGGTCATCAGCATCAATGCTCTAGTAAGTGTGGAATGGCCTGAACATCAGTGTCAGTATGGGGTTTGTAAGATTGTGTGTTATGATAATTATTCGAGAGTAGAGTTAGGATAGGTACTCCAGGACATGAAGTATGCTACTATCCCCGTTTTGCATTGCATAAGGCAAAATCATGCTGGCGTATTCGATAACAACGTTCCTTGCGTCAAGGAAATAATGCATGGGATAGGATATCCAAATGAGTAGTATTGAACGTTTTGTTTCAAAAGGGTAGTGTACGTGTTATTAAACTACACTGACTGACAGTGACAATGCAACACCAAGGAGGAGTGGTTCGAAAGGGATGAAAGTTGGGGAAAAAACAGAGACGGCACGGACGAATAATTGATGTTTATTTCAAACCGATATGCAGGCTACACAATGCGCACGGCATCGACTCAGTAGGATGTAGGACCACCGCGAGCGGCGATGCACGTAGAAACACGTCGAGGTACAGAGTCAATAAGAGTGCGGATGGTGTCCTGAGGGATGGTTCTCCATTCTCTGTCAACCATTTGCCACAGTTGGTCGTCCGTACGAGGCTGGGGCAGAGTTTGCAAACGGCGTCCAATGAGATCCCACACGTGTTCGATTGGTGAGAGATCCGGAGAGTACGCTGGCCACGGAAGCATCTGTACACCTCGTAGAGCCTGTTGGGAGATGCGAGCAGTGTGTGGGCGGGCATTATCCTGCTGAAACAGAGCATTGGGCAGCCCCTGAAGGTACGGGAGTGCCATCGGCCGCAGCACATGCTGCACGTAGCGGTGGGCATTTAACGTGCCTTGAATACGCACTAGAGGTGACGTGAAATCATACGCAATAGCGCCCCAAACCATGATGCCGCGTTGTCTAGCGGTAGGGCGCTCCACAGTTACTGCCGGATTTGACCTTTCTCCACGCCGACTCCACACTCGTCTGCGGTGACTATCACTGACAGAACAGAAGCGTGACTCATCGGAGAACACGACGTTCCGCCATTCCCTCATCCAAGTCGCTCTAGCCCGGCACCATGCCAGGCGTGCACGTCTATGCTGTGGAGTCAATGGTAGTCTTCTGAGCGGACGCCGGGAGTGCAGGCCTCCTTCAACCAATCGACGGGAAATTGTTCTGGTCGATATTGGAACAGCCAGGGTGTCTTACACATGCTGAAGAATGGCGGTTGACGTGGCGTGCGGGGCTGCCACCGCTTGGCGGCGGATGCGCCGATCCTCGCGTGCTGACGTCACTCGGGCTGCGCCTGGACCCCTCGCACGTGCCACATGTCCCTGCGCCAACCATCTTCGCCACAGGCGCTGCACCGTGGACACATCCCTATGGGTATCGGCTGCGATTTGACGAAGCGACCAACCTGCCCTTCTCAGCCCGATCACCATACCCCTCGTAAAGTCGTCTGTCTGCTGGAAATGCCTCCGTTGACGGCGGCCTGGCATTCTTAGCTATACACGTGTCCTGTGGCACACGACAACACGTTCTACAATGACTGTTGGCTGAGAAATCACGGTACGAAGTGGGCCATTCGCCAACGCCGTGTCCCATTTATCGTTCGCTACGTGCGCAGCACAGCGGCGCATTTCATATCATGAGCATACCTCAGTGACGTCAGTCTACCCTGCAATTGGCATAAAGTTCTGACCACTCCTTCTTGGTGTTGCATTTGCTCTGTCAGTCAGTGTACATAAATTAACGTACCTACAGTTCATCCTGGCTCAGTCTAGTGGTATATTAACCTGCTCAAATACGTCACATTTCTATCAATAGATTTAATGGCACGTTAAAAAATACATGTGGGACAAGATTCCGGCACCCCGGATCTCCGGACAAAATTCCGGCAACTCGGAGTCTCCGAGAACCGTTACCAGTAGTGCGACGTAAGCAAATAACATTATTATTATTATTATTATTATTATTATTATTATTATTATTATTAAAATAAAATCTATCCGTCACACTCAAACTTTGTAGCTCTTAATTTGTCAGAATACACGAAAAAGAAAATAATGAAGTGTCAACAACTCTGAATTATTATCCGATTTGTTAATCTTAACTCTGAACACGACTCCGAAATATCTTGAACATGTACTTCGAAGTTACCGTTCTGTTCCTTCATAGGTGGTGCTCGAAATGTCGTCCGTTAACTCGACGACCGACTTCCATGTGGTGACAGCGTAAATCCCTCACCCACCTCCACACCTCCCTGTCAGCTCTCACAGTTACGATGGCATCCCCAGTACGTCGGCTCACAGTAAATTCATCGGCATTTCCACTTGGTACACCAAGTCTTTGAGGTGCGGCCAGAAATAAGAATCTAGTGGATTTAATTCGGATGAAATCGATTGGCAGCTGACGCGACTATACCGACAAACCCACCGATTAGGGAAACGGCGTTCGAGTGATCGACGAGCATACATACTGGGGTGAGGAGATGCCCCATCGTGCATGAGCCACAGCCGCTTACGTATCTGTAGTGGAACGTCGTCCAGAGACGCTGGAAGAGAAAACTGCATAAAATGGAGATAATTAGAGCCAGTCAATCGTGCATTCAGCTCTAATGGTCCAAGAAGCGGATCTCCCGAATTTACAGCCTTAATATCTTTAGAAAACCTGTGCTGGAAATGACCTTTGTGAATGGCATTGAGGATCTTTTTCTGCTCATGTATGGGCATTGTGAAAAATAATTTTACCCCCCCCCCTCCCCGGTAAAGGAGGCCTCATTTTTAACCAACTCACTGTGCGGAACGTCTGCATTACGTTCACATTGTTACAAGAACCAGGTACAGAATTCAGCTCTTGGTAGGTGATCCGCTTCTTGGAGATGCTGAACTTTTTTACAATTTCCTATCCCATCGTCTTACTGCGACAACGGGATAAGAAAGGACTAGGAATGGGAAAGAAGCAACCGTGACCTTAATTAAGTTGCAGCCCCACCATCTGCCTGGTGTGAAAATGGGAACCTACAGAATACCATCTTCAGGGCTGCCGACAGTGGGGTTCGAATCCACTAACTCCCGAATGCAAGCTGATAACTACGTAACCCAAACCACTCGGCTACTTGCTCGGTGAGATGCTGAACTTTGTTGTAGTGTTGTGGGTACAATAGCTGTTCACGCAATGTACGATGAGCAGTCCAGTTAGATGTACCTCCTTGTCTTGCCAAGCTCCTTGTGCTTATAGTCGGCCCCTTTTGGACAAGTTTTCTTTTAAATCCTTCTTCCCGCCGAAGCTCCGAGGGATCGCGATGAGATCCACGGCACTCGATCCGAGAATGAAGCGAGCCTGAGTCCCCGAGCGTCCGGCACACAGCGGCGAACGTTCGGCTATTGGAAATACGGCGGTTTGGAAATCTTCGTCTGTACAGCTCCGTAAACGAGGTGAATATCAGCTAATTCGGCACATGTAAATGTTTCCGTTATGTAATCAGTTGGCTACAGTGATGTTAGCCCCCGACTGCGGGACAGGCAGGAACAACTTGCCAGCAATGACAGTGGAGCAGGTAGCGTAGAGTCTACATCCACTGTCGCATTCACTTGTTCACGCACTACTGCTGAGTATAACGTTACTCGGATTGCTTGCATACCAGCTGCGTAAAATCATTCCCTCATCTGACTGGTATACGTAGAGTTAACAGTGTCTTGAGATTCATTTAAAATAAACACAAGAATGCATTTTGGAATAAATCAATGGAGCGAAGGCATGTGTAATAATAATAATAATAATAATAATAATAATAATAATAATAATAGGAAGGAGAATAACTGACTACTCGTAATTAATGCTGTGCCTAGGAAACACTCATCAACGTTTATAACTATGGATCTCAACGGGTGTATAATGCCCTAAATATGGTGAAACGGATGCTCTAATGCCGCGTTGATTAGCTGGGCGGTAGAGCGCAGGCCTTCTGATCGCAACTTGGCAGGTTTGATCCGGCTCAGTCCGGTGATATTTGAAGGTGCTCAACTACGTCAGCCTCGCATAAGTAGCATCTAAAATAAGTCATGTGAGACAACATTCTGGCATCTCAGTATCTCCGAAAACTGGAAAAGTAGTTAGTGGGTCGTGAAACTTATTATTATTATTATTATTATTATTATTATTATTATTATTATTATTACGAAAGCTAGACCGGTTTACGATTACAGCATGACCTCGTCTCGCACGTAGGCTGTCAGCCCTCTTCCCCAGCGAAAAGGGGAGGAGCACACCAACATGCATTGGCCTACGATAGCAAACAGGTTCAACAACTCCTATACTCTTCTACTGTAATTGAACACGTGACTCAACGACACGAGGACAGTAAGACATAACCAGAGTTTCCTACTACGGCAGTTCAAAACACATTAGGTCCTGAAATATTTGGCTCGTTTATAGGGAAACTAATAGGGCATGGTAAGACGTACATAGTACGTGTTGTGAGATGTACTTTTCTTTACCGACTAGCAAAATATCTGCACGTATACCCCTAACAACCTGTATGATGTTACCTTGCAGGTTAGTGCTTTTATGAATGTTGGTTTTGAAGAGATTGGGACCATTTTTCCACGTTATATTGTATGTCTATTACTGAGAGACGGAGAGAATGTATTCCTGGCATCCTAAGTGACAACTAAAGTTGGTACATACGGTAGAAGTCTATAACCAAAATAACTAAGCACTTTATTATCTGTTGCGTAAGTAAACATTGACGTAAGACGGAAGGCTCCACGTCGATCTCTGTAATTCTCAGGAATAAGGTGTCCCAGTTATACATTGCTTTAAATTGAATCGTAAGTTATGCATTACTCATTGAGGGCTCATTTTTTCGCCTATGTTAGGCGAACAAAATAAAACTTGTATCACAACTTCTGTGCCACCGCGGTACTGAGATAGCAGCTTACAAACCTTGGTATTGCACTGAACCCTCTTGTCCTGGAATTTTCTACCCAGCACTCTCACTCGTCACACGTCTTTGTTATTGTAGCAGGCAATCGTTACCTGTTATTGGGGAAATTCAAATGTGTCTGCAATCATCGCACGGAGAAGTAGCTGCGCCAGCTACAAAGTGATCCCTTGACACCCTTATTTAAATTCGTCGAGCTTATAAAAGACGAATTGTGGTGAAAATGCAAGAGACGTACAATTTGACCTCACATTTTCCCAAATGTCTTCATTTAAATATATGCACCTGTCACTTCTTGTCACGTAGAAATATCATTTTCTGTGCTTAAGAATGTGCTGACAGATAAATGGATGAGGTTAAATCAAGACATTTTGGAGAAATTACGGTAGTTGTTGTTCAAAGTTTCAAAAGGAACTGAATTTTGAAAGTGCATATTTTTTCAGTTTATTGTGGATGTTTTTCCATATGATAGTGTATGAATGCATGCACATTTTGATATTTGATAGTGCATGGAAATCCGGACTCTGGTAATAATATTTCATAGTATTTTTCCATAAGTAGCTTCAGAAACGTTTCACGAATAGTGGACAGCTTTGTTCAGAATCTGAGCATATATATGGTACGCATTATCTTCAACTACGGTGTTATTACGAGGATCGGGATGATTAATTAGCGGTCCAATAACGAGATAGATGTGACGTACAGTTGATGTAGAGCATTCAGAAAACAAATAATTTATTTTTCACGTTTCGGAATGAGTAGTTCAGAAATTGGAAAGGAAAACGAAGAACAAATATAAAAATATATTATAATGACCAACATGAAGGTGTGTCACAGTCTGTGGACGTTTCAGTTGTTGAAATACAGGATATCCTCAGTCCCACGAGTATAGTTTGAATTTTAACATCGGGCTTAGTGAATGAATTAATGAATGAATACACTTCTCTCCCAATCACGGATGACCAACAACTAGGGAGAGCTTATTCGTTCATTGTAATCTAAATTATTATATCAGTTAGTTTTCAACGTACTACAAAAAAAGAAAACACCAAACAAAACAAAGATATTCCAATTCCTGAAGTGTTACAATAATGTTTGAAATACAGGGTGACCCGAAAGTCTGTTTACCGGGCGAGATGGCCGTGCGGTTAGGGGCGTGCAGCTGTGAGCTTGCATCCGGGAAATAGTGGATTCGAACCCCACTGTCGGCAGCTCTGAAGATGGTTTTCCGTGGTTTCCCATTTTCACACCAGGCAAATGCTGGGGCTGTACCTTAATTAAGGTCATGGTCACTTCCTTCCCACTCCTAGGCCTCTCCTATTCCATCGTCACCATAAGACCTACCTGTGTCGGAGCGACGTAAAGCAAATAGTAAAAAATATATATAATGAAAGTCTGTTAACATTTGACGAGGCAATACATCGTGGAATATTGGAGGTAGAGGGGTAATAATTGACACACAAGACTGGCCTGACATGGGTTTTCCTTGACACCAAAATAAAGTTAATAAAGCTTCACTAACAGTGCCTTTTCTGGTAACGTCAACATGCCGCGATTTCAGGTGCATTTGACACCCTCTCCTAAGACCTAGGAAATGTTCCTATTCCCCTCCCCGAAGGGGAGGGGCGGGCCAGCTAGAAAGTGACGCTTTTTCTCTGGCCAGGAGATTCGGCGGGTTTGGTGGATTTTTGGGGTTTGTGAGAGGGGGACGGGGCTTTGATTCTGTGAAAGAGTGGGGGAGGGGGTCTCGACCTCTTGGCTAAGTGTTTTATTGGTTTTCCAGTTTGTACAGTCAGTTACAAATTACATATTTTGTATTTCTACAATTTGCATTTGCACTGTTACAATAAATGTTTTGTGTCTTATTACATTTTCTTTACAAGGTTTCTGGTGATCTTTTATACATTTGGTATTACACGGTTACAATATATATTTTTTTACAATTTACATTTAAGAGGATATTCATTTCCCCCGGTTCTTTATAAGAACTTTATTGGGGGTTATTAAGATATTTACAATGTTTGCATATTTGATAGTATACAGAGGTTGTGATAATTGTACTATAACAGTATTTACAGTTAGTTGCACAGTATTTACAGAATTTACTGTTCGTTACAGTATTTACAATATTTACAATATTTGCAATATTTACGTGGTTTTTAAGATTGAGTGTTGCACTTTGCTGGAAACAAATCATTCCTACAGGTTATTTGGCAATTTAGACGGTGAACACTGCTTCTGAAACATATTTAACATGTATTAGTACCAAGGTTTTTGCTTTGAGATTGCTGTCTAGTGGAGAGGAGGAGTTTTACGAGGGCTCACTGGGCGTTATTTGGGTGTCACGCCCTCTCTCACGACGGCTCATTTTATACCGTACACGGGTCTCATTCTGCATCACTGACCTGTTGCTATCCAGCTCCATCTATTGGCCTGTTTGTGCATTCGTTGTTATTGTCAATAAAACCCCATTTCATGACAAGGATGTGTGGCCATTTTTACCTGACGTGCTTGTGCCCAGCGCCATCTGTTGGTCATTTTGTGTACTTTATTTTAGTGTCAATAAAACCCCATGTCATGCCAATCATGTATGCCAATTATTACCTCTCTTCCTCTAATATTCCGTGAAATATTGCCTCGTAAAATGTGAACGGACTTCTGGGTCATCCTTTATATGTTATATGTTGTATACACAGTACATATTATACAACCTTATTTACGCTACATATGAATGGTCGAAGAGAATGAATAGAATCCCCTTCCTACTCCTACCCCCACCCCAGTCACGAATGGCCACCAACCGTGGAAGAGACCACCCTTCCACAGCTATATTCGCAATCACATGCACCTAGTGCTGTTATTTTTATAACATTCCAAACATACTTCTACCACATTCGAGCAAACGAAAACCGCGAAGAGACAGCCCCTCCCTCCAGTCACGAACACCCGCCAACCGGGGGAGAGATCATCCGCATCGGGTTTAGTGGTTGAGGTGGTGGAGTGTTAGCCGAAGACGGCGGACTCGATCCCTTCTCAATCTGGTTGTATCAGATTGTGCACAAGTGCGCGAGCGTGGTGCCTGTAGATTTACTGGCTCCTAAGAGAATTCCTATAGGATAAAATTCAGGCATCAAGTCGTATCCAAAAATCGCAAATCTAGTTAGTGAGACGTAAAACCAATAATATTAACTGAATTAAGATAGTTACAGTACCATTTCTTGTAGCCAGAGCTATTCAATGACACGAAGTAGAGCTTTTAAGACAGATGTTGCTCAAGCAGATCATCTCGTAGGGTTTACGGCATACACTACGCGATCAAACAAGTAAGTCCCCTAAATGCCATACCTGCTGCAAATGCGAATCAGCTGTCGTCATTGTTCCGACGTAATGCCATCACTCCATAAAATAACGTTTCTACTTATTGAAAAGTATATTTTTAAATTGAAGTAATGAGATTCAGAAATAATACTAATCTAGATGAAGCTCATGGCAAAACACACTCAAATATTGATCTCAAGAGACGCAACATTATTTTCTAATGGGACATTTAGTTACTTCGGCATTCTATTCTCAAGTACGTTTACTGTTGTTATTGTTGCTACTGCTGTAATTAAGAGACATGAGACATTATAAATATTGTGTAAATATTTGGGTGCCTGTCTGGCTCTGGCACTTGTGACCGTGTACGAATTTCTAACTCAGTTTGTACTAGGATTACCAATGTATAGGTCGTGGTCTCTGTGTTGAGCACTACCCAGCCACTCGCTAGGAGTTGAAATTGGGAAACTATAGATTTTAACCTGAAATATTTTCATTCGTTACCGTGTTGAAGCTATTTCTAACATTCAAGTTTGTCTTAAATTTCCGGCAGATGTGGATGAACTATGATGCTATCTCCATACAAATAACAATGAGAATGTTTCAATACACGCACGTAAACAAATTTCTAACAAACATTGTTTCTTGTTGTTGTTGTTGTTGTTTGGCTGTTACTTTTATAGATTGGTTCGAGACAGTACTTCATGTCACCCCATGTTGTGTTCACCTTTTCATCTTTACGGAATTGCTGTATCGCATATGTCTACTCTAATCTGTTTGTCATATTCATGCCTTGACCAACACGTACCATTCTTTCCCCACACTAATATCCGTCAACATCTAACTAAACACGCCGTGGGTGTCTCAAGAAGTGCCTTATTAATCTATCATATTTTCCGGTCAAATTTCACCAAATTATTCTTTCCTCACCATCTCCATTCAGCATCTCTGAATTTGTGATCCTATCTAGTAATTTTACCTTCAAAATTCTTCTGTACCGGGCGAAGTGGCGCTGATTGTAGAGCTTTGCCTTTCTGGGCCCAAATTCGTTGGGTCGGTCATTGCTGTCCGGTGATATTTGAACATCCTTAATTAAGCCAGCCTCATCTCGGTAGATTTGCTGGCATGTAAGAGAACTCTTACGGGACAAACTCCCGGCAGCTCGGTGACACGAAGTAATTAGTAGGACGTTAAATCAATAACCTACTTCTTCTACATTACTTTTACATTCTTCCGCACCGAGCTCGATAGCTGCAGTCGCTTAAGTGCGGCCAGTATCCAGTATTCGGAAAATAGTAGGTTCGAACCCCACTATCGGCAGGCCTGAAAATGGTATTCCGTGGTTTCCCACTTTCACACGAGGCAAATGCTGGGGATGTACCTTAATTAAGGCCACGGCCGCTTCCTTCCCACTCCTAGCCCTTCCTTGTCCCATCGTCCCCATAAGACCTGTCTGTGTCGGTGCGACGTAAAGCAAGTAGCAAAAAAAAAAAAAAAAAAAAAAAAGCATTCTTCCGTAACACAAGATTTCTGAATTAGTAATATTTCTCTTGTCACGTTTATCGCAGACGTTTTTGCTTGAGCCTACCAATGTCTGAAGTGGGCAGGTCAATTTTCTTCCTAAAGTCTTTTATTGCTTGTGCTATTGAATATACAGGGACATTTAGCTAAGTTGTCCACCTCAAATATCTCGTGAAGTTATCGACAGTCTGTTTTAACGTGCAGTAATGATACCAATGGGCCCACAATCGGACTTGCATTACTTTTTCATGGCGGCAATA
The DNA here is from genome assembly GCF_040414725.1 of Anabrus simplex. Classification (NCBI taxonomy): domain Eukaryota; kingdom Metazoa; phylum Arthropoda; class Insecta; order Orthoptera; family Tettigoniidae; genus Anabrus; species Anabrus simplex. The sequence goes on from NC_090266.1 coordinate 1,093,094,005, forward strand.
TCTTCTGAGATAATGGCAAAAACCACCGAGCTCGATAGCTGTGGTCGCTAAAGTGCGGCCAGTATCCAGTATTCGGGAGATAGGAGGTTCTAACCCCACTGTCGGCAGCCCTGATGATGGTTTTCCGTGGTTTTCCATTTTCACACCAGACAAATGCTGGGGCTGTACCTTAATTAAGGCCACGGCCGCTTCCTTCCCACTCCTAGCCCTTTCCTGTCCCATTGTAGCCATGAGACCTATCCGTATCGGTGCGACGTAAAGCAACTAGCAAAAAAATGGTAAAAACTTAGTTTTTTGAATGGAACTACACTGTTTTCTATACCTAGATTTAAGCCTACATACATTTCAAATTCAGCATCGTGATTATTTTGAAAATCGGACAAGTAATCCCCGAGAAAATGCAATGTATACAAATGTGCTTCATTTGCCTGCTAGGCACTGCCCTGTTCGATTCACGCTATGTATGAACCATGAGCTAGCCTTTGGCAGGTGCATCATATTCTTTTGACAGCTACAGACATGGACAAAAGTATTCATACCCCTACCCATCCAATATAAAATGCTTTATTGCTAGACCAATACGGAGTACAGGTCAAAATTGCAAATCCAAACGTATACCTTGTACAACAGTTGTCATTACAAAGCACAAAATAAACTGGAAATAACTAACAGTACATGACAAAGCAACAAATTCGTTCTACATGACACTACTTGTCTGGACATAAGTATTCACACCGTATCCCAGAAGAGTTCACAACTCAATGAAGAAACAGAATGATATTACCAACTCGATCAGTAGCGCGTTTGTTTGCCTTTCCTGTATATTATTTCTTTTAACCTGCTGGGCATTGAGAACACCAGTTTCCGTGTTAGTTCAGATGAAATGTTCCCCCATTGTTGTTATAGTAACTGTTTCAAGTGTGCTCTACTTGCTATGTGGTATTTTTTAGCCTGGACTCCAATTCTCTCCATAGATGTTCGATGGGGTTGGAATCCGGCGATTGGGGAGGTGTTGTTAATGTGTGCGGCGTGTTGTGGAGTACCCACAAACGAACAATTTCCGCCGTATGTTTGGGGTCATTGTCATGTTGGAAATATAACTCATTGGGAATCCCAAGTTTTTCGGCGCTTTTGCGAAAGTTTTCTTTCAGGATATTCAGATATTGAAATCTGTCCATGGTCTCCTCGATAAATACCAACTCCCCAACACCTGAAGCGGCCATTGAACCCCACACCATTACCCTACCCCCGCCGTGCTTCACAGTGGTAACAAGGTTCTGCTCACTGAGCTCTGTGTTGGGGCGTCTCCACACTAAAATGAGTCCATCGCTTTGGAAAATATTAAATTTACTATCATCTGTAAACATCACTGTCGACCAAAACGCATTATCTTTCGCCACATGTTCCTTTGTAAATTGTAGTCTCTTCCGTCGATTCACTTTCGTTATGTGCGGTTTCTTTCTTGGGACCCTAGATCGATACCCGGGGAGCGAAGGGCCCTCCTTACTGTTTTGTGTGACACTGCATGATGGAAATATTCTGCCAGCTGCGATACTATTGCCGAAGATGTAGTGTGTGGTTGTTTTTTAATTTTGGTTACTATGAACCTTTCTTATCATGCGGTCAGTTTCTTCGGATGTCCATGTTCTTTCTTGCTTATATGAACATACTCTTCTCTTAACCTTTGTATGATGCTTTGCAAAGATGGTTTACTTCTTCCTGTGATGTTTCCGATCTCAGAATACGATTTTCCTTGGTGGTGAAGGCGCAGAATAAGTCGTCTCTCTTCAACAGACGTTTCCCTAGTTTTCCTCGCCATTGGACTAGAACCGTCTCTGACTAGCTAATCAGTCCGTCTCTGTCTGCATCTACTGCACAACTAATGCCACGGAACAACACAGGTTTCTGTTTACTCGTTCAAACCCCATTTTTACACGTAAGGTATGAATACTTATGTCCAGACAAGTAGTGCCATGGAGTACGCATTTGTTACTTTGTCATGTACTGTTAGTTATTTCCAGTTTATTTTGTGCTTTGTAATGACAACTGTTGTACAAGGTATACGTTTGGATTTGCAATTTTGACCTGTACTCCGTATTGGTCCAGCAATAAAGCATTTTGTATTAGATGGGTAGGGGTATGAATACTTTTGTCCATGTCTGTAGATATTCTCTTTACTGTGCTCATAAATGCACAATGATAAATTGTATGATTTAACACCTTTAATATTGCCGTAGATAACAGGTAAAGGATAAGCAGAAATGCGACGAGTTTCCTTTCCTACTCGACTTCACATAGTCAACCCTTCTTTTGTGATCCCCACGGTATTCGATTTGCGGTGGCTGGGGAGTCTTCCATTTTCACGGCCTTTATGGTCTTTGTTTCTTTTGTTCATTCTCCGAAGAATAGAGCAACTTCTCTTTTTCCCCTTCTGATTAGTGTTAAAAAGGGGTAAAAAATGAAATGGCGTATGGCTTTTAGTGCCGGGAGTTCCCAGATAGGGTTCGGCCCGCCAGATGCAGGTCTTTTGATTTGACGCCCGTAGGCGATCTGCGCGTCGTGATGAGGATGAAATGATGATGAAGACGACACATACTCCCATCCCCCGTGCCAGGGAAATTAACCAATGATGGTTAAATTTCCCGACCCTGCCGGGAATCGAAACCGGGACCCATGTGACCAAAGACCAGCACGCTAACCATTTAGCCATGGAGCCGGACTTAAGAAGGGGTGATTGCTCACTTGTAGTAGTTGTACTTCTTCTTCAAGTAATATACACACCCACTACCTCCGTTACTTTAAAACTTTCAAACTACACCTCTCTTTCTTTTTTGTTCATTAATGTTTCTTCTTTCAATACCACTTTTCGCAGAACTTGGTCGGGATGTGTTGCAATCCGTTTTTCGCATGTCGCTTGCCACCGGTTTAAGGGGAGATGTCCTTCATGACGTCTATCATATAGGCTATGGTTTTCGTTCTTTCCTTGAGTTTGAGGCAGCCCTGAAGATGGTTTTCCGTGGTTTCCCATTTTCACACCAGGTAAATGCTGGGGCTATCCCTTAAATAGCATTTTTTGCTGAAACTGAGAAAACCCTGAGAAGAAGGTTCCTATGGCCTCCTGCTTTACAACTAAATTAAATTATGTCCGAAATTTATTTTAAAAAGGAAATAGGCAAATTTAAAATGATGCAAGTCCTACTGCATAGTGGAGCTAAATAAATGTAAGGCACGTTACTACAAAATGGTTCTAAATATTTTAGGGATCGATAAGCTTAAGTACAAATGCGTTGTTTTAGCTCTAAGCAAGCAATCAAACAATCGTTTCAAGTCTTTGTTGTGGGATACAATGTGCATATGTTTGATCTTGACAAAGGCATTGTTAGTAATTCCTTTGAAGACTGAGACTGTGAAGTGCACTGAAGGTGATACCTTTCAAAATATCTTCAGTGGTATGGTTGCAAAAACGAGAGGATGCGTTTGGGATCCTATTTTACAAAACAAATTTCACCGAACAATGTCAGTCTCTTGATATACGGCGAAATATTCGGAAGCTGGTATACTTTCCATTGCATATTCAACCGAGACAAATCATTAACAAATCGACTGGTTGAAACATAAAGATTGAATGACACTGTTGCAATGGATTCCAGGGAATTATCCTTCCTACTACAGAAATCTAACCCATAAAGATAAAGTAGAAGATGATGTTTGAGGAGTTCTGTTCATCACAATGAAAATGACAGTCCACAGCCTGTTTCCAGTGTCAACAGATTGAGGAATGCAATATATGAAGACCCGCACCCCCATCTAGCGTTGAGAATAGAAACTGTACCGGCTACCGAAGCCTGTCGCACTCGTAGGGCGCAATGATTAATAACTGACTGAAGAAATGAAATGGAGAGAGTTGCTGTAATGAATAATGAGAGTGTGAACCGGAATACCCGGAGAAAACTTTTCTCACCCCCGCATGGCCCAGCACAAGTCTCACATGGGAGTGAACGGGATTTGAACCAAGTATCCAGCAGTGTGAACCCGGCGCACTGCCGCCTGAGTCACGGAGGCACCTGTTCATCACTATGTTAAATATTATTAAGTATTAACGCATGTATATGGTTATTCCACATGGTATTTTTTTAATATTTTCATAATACTTTAACACTGCAAATCTTGGAGTATTGAAATAAACTTACAGCTATATGAACGTAAGTCCAGTGTCATCTTACTTTTATGGAAATAAAAATAGTAATTGTAACATAAATTCCGTCAAGTCTGTCAAACACACGATTTCAATATAAATTATAACACTTTATAACATCTAGTAAAGAAATACACACTATCACACAAAGAATGACATGTTTCGTTGTACAAGAACATCCGGGGATTCTCAGCTTCTCTTGCAGAAGGAAACATGTCATTGTTTGTGTATTAGTGTGTATTTCTTTACGAGGTGTTATATAGTGTTATAATTTATATTGAAACCGTGTGTTTGACAGACTGGAAAGATTTCAAGTTACATTTAACGAAGTCGACACTGGAAGACATGGCTTCCTAATTATAATGTTATTGGCTACAAGACACACTAACTACTTCTACGGTTTTGGAGACGTGCCAGTAAATCTACCGACACGAGGCTGACGTATTTGACCACCTTCAAATACCACCGGACTGAGCCAGGATGAAACCTGCCAAGTTGGGGTCAGGAGGCCAGCAACCTCAACCGTCTGAGCCCGGCTAAGTATGACTTCCTTCTTTACAAAATAATAATTAACCTGTTTAAGTGTAAATTATATGAATGAATGTATTCACTGACAAAGATTACACAAAATGTATCAAGAACAGCGGTGAAAATTCATTACCTAAACTGACGTTTTTCCGCTCTCCTGTAAAATTAGTAAAATGTGACTTAGGCATATGTTGTTCCTTTTGTTGTTAGTGGCTTTTCGTCACACCGAAAAAGAAAGGTCTTACGGCGACGATGGGATAGGAAAGGCCTAGGAGTTGGAAGAAAGTGGCCGTGGCGTTAATTAAGGTACAGCCTCAGCATTTGCCTGCCGTGAAGGTGGGAAACCACGGAAAACCATCTTCAGGGCTGCCGACAGTGAAATTCGAAGCCGCTATCTCCCGGATGCAAGCTCACAGCCGCGCGCCCCTGACCGGGCCGGTATATTTTGGTTTAGCTGTCAGGTACAGATATAATACATGTTATCATGCTGTAGTGTATTTACGTGGGCATTAGAGAGAATACATATCTGTAAGAAGAAAGTGAAGCAACTTGTATTTCAACAGCTAGCTCATGTTTCATACGTGTACGTAGCGCGAATCGAACAGAGCAGTCCCCAGCGGGCAAATGAAGAAGCACATATGAATACATCACATTTTCTCTAAGAGTAGGATTTTAAAATTATTTACGGTGCTGATTTTGTAATGTTTAAAATTTAAGGCTATGTGCATAAAACAGTGCAGTTCTATTTAAAATAACAAAGTAGTGAAAGTCCGTTTATGAGCCTCCTTGGTATCATTATCGATAGTGAAAACAGAATATCACTGTCTTTAACTGTTCACGAGTTATTTGAGGTGCACAGCTTAGCTGAACAGCCCTGTATATCACAGAGAATTAACGAAATAAGGAGAATGCAAGTCCCTTAATATGGTTCTATTACGTCAATCGGGCGAAGACTTTATAATTCGCTTTTGTAGGCAAGTTGGTGAATACATTATTTAAGAAAGAATTTCATGAATATTCACGTATAATAAACCATGTTGGTGTGGGGATTATCCCGGAAAACACAATACAGTATTAGGGAAAAATAATCGGATTCAAATAATATCGTTCACTTCTGCACTCGTGGAATGGCCGAAGACTAGCATGAGCTCTAAAGCTGCTCTGCGCTAACTTCTCTTGCACGCGCGCAGAATTGTGTAAAAATATTCGTGATATAATGAACATGATGAGCGTATGGAAGGGAGAACGCTCCCTCCTTCAGCCTGCGGCCAACGCTGCATGGAGCAGATAACACAATTATTAACAATGAGTCAGGGTGCATGTCTTCTGTATGGGTGAATGGAAGCGGTAATGGGGCAGCATGAGAATAGGAACAGTACCGAACCAAAATGGACCTAAATTATGCTACAAGCATCAGTTGTAAACATTGCCGGCATTCAACCATAAACAGCCAGCAAATCAGATGTTACGGGTAAGTGCATCTGTTCCCCTTCTATGATGCACTGGCATATGGTTGTTTATTCAACATACGCGAGTGCTGTTTCGTACATTTCACGGTTAAATTTCGTTGTCCATCAAGTACCTAAAGCTGATAGAGGAGAGTTACGATGTAATACATGTTGGAAATACTGAGATCAAAGAATATATTCTCAATTATTAATAACTTAGTAGAAGTAAAATACTTTTTTTTTTTTTTGCAAGTGGCTTTACGTTACACGTTATGGCGACCATGGGACAGGAAAGTGCTAAGAGTAGGAAGGAAGCGGCCGTGGCGTCAATAAAATTTGATAGAATTTAAATAATAATGTTACTTGATTCAAGTCTTTTCGCTATTTATTGTAAGAGAATCAGGGGTTCCAGGATTTTGTCGTGGAGGATTTCTTTAATATGCCGGATTTCAACGACACTGAGTCGTCATAATATTTGAACATCCTCAACCTGCATCTAACCTGATGCCATGGGAATATAATTAGATCAACTAAACCGAAAGTACCAGTGTGGTCGTCCAGGCAGGATTCGGATATTTGGAATTAGCCAGTTGATTTAGTTATAGGCTGTTACTCAACTCGTTACCAGTTGCCACAGGATGTGGCGTATTCTCACACTGCACTAGGACAAGATACACGAAACGAGAGTTTCACATCGCTTGGCAGACTGGTGTGTAATAGCAACTTCTGGCTCAATGAGTAGAGCAACGGGAAACTACCTCACTCCTCATTTACATAGTACGCCTCTTCAGTGATACCTAGGCCATCTGTGGCAGCTAATGGTGGAGCTGTTGAGGATCCCACCAGCCTTCGGGCTGAGGACTGAACATACATACATACATACATACATACATACATACATACATACATACATACATACATACGAAGAGGCGTACTATATTGTTTTACACTTTTTCTTTTGTACATCCGGGTATGGTTCACATTTCACTTTTGAAGGTGGTGACGTATAACTACGGTCTTGTTCCAGAGTTTGGTGGCAGCACACGCACAGGGGCCAACGAATGCACTCGTCTTAGCCATTTCATAACAACATTGTCAGCAGGAGCAGACAACATGGAAACCAACCGTCAAGGCAGCGCTATACGACTTCGTTCCTACGGAAAGTAGGCGCTTGGTGGCAGTCTGTAGAGAACATGCGCCGTTACGGAAAACAGTTTGCAACTGGGTGGAAGGTTTGAAAACCTTGTCCACGAAAATCGGTGGACAAGGGAACCAGTTCTGGAAGGAATGTGAGTGTCAACATCAGCCAAAATTGCCCGGGTCGAACAGGCCATCCAAGGAAACAAATGCATCACATTTACGGAAATGGAGGCAGCCACGGGAATTAGTCGAAACACCCTGCAGCGGATCGTGCACGGCAACTTACAGGTGAGGAAGGAGTCATTCACTTGGGTGCCTAGACTCTTGTCTACAGACGAAAAGCAGAGGAGTATGGACGTGTGCAGAGAACTTTTGCAACTCCACGATCAAGATCCAGCCGACTTCATGGCTAGACTTGAGACTGGTGATGAGACATGGCTCCAATACCATGAGCCACAATCGAAACAACAATCGATGCAATGGAAGCATAGAGGCAGTCGACCGCCAAAGAAATGTCGAACAATGCCATCAGTTGACAAGCGAATGGCGGCAGTGTTCTTGTACACAAAGGACAGCATCAACATTGACTGGCTGGAATTTGGGGCCATGATTAACAGTGCAGCATATGTGGCAACCCTTAAGCGCTTCCGTCGTGCCATTCAAACTAAGCGGCTAGGAAAATGGTTTAAAGGTGCGCTTCTGCAACATAACAATGCCCGGTCCCACACTAGCCGAGACACCAACGCTGCCATTGATCAAATGGGTTCACGCTGCTGCCACAACCACCATACATTCCCGACTTGGCACCAAGTGATTATCACCTGTTCGGGCACATGAATAAACCTGTGCGTCGTCGCCGTTTTGCAGATTTTGCAAAACTGGACACAGCTGTCAAAGCATAGGTATGCAGCACTCCGAAATGTTGGTTTCAGGAAGACGTAAGAAATGATGTGTAAAGTACTTCATTTGGGTAGAAAGAAATAAAGTGTAAAACAGTATAGTGCGCTCCCATACATACATACATACATACATACATACATACATACATACATACATACATACATACATACATACATACTGCACCCGTCCACCTCCCGAGTCCCAGACTAGCATTTATCTCAGGGGTGTCGGTTCATTATTTAAGTCATCAAATATAACTATAGCGGCATAAATAGAACACGGGAATGAACGGAGCAATTTAAAATTAAAATTGGGGAAGGCTCGATTGTAAACTTGAATTTAAGGACTCCATGATAGGACTAGGAAGTGACTGTTAACTTTAAAAAGGGCATCATCTAACTACAATAAAAAGATTATGAGAATGGTTTCCTTTGAAATAATTGCCAGAAAGAGCAGTTTATTACGCCATCCGACGTACGAAACTTTGATACATTTGGCAACGATATTTAAATTCCCACACATGTTACATAAACAAATCACTCGCTATACCGCAAGTGGTATCAATATCTTGCTGGGTTGCTTCTGAAATAAAATGACATTTTGAGGTATAATTTACGGATCGATTCCATTTGAATCGAACAGTTGTTCAAGGATATAGCTTCCTTCTATCGGGAGCCCGAGCATAACCCATGTTACGGTCGGCTTCTCGATTTAACTAAGATGATGTACTCCGGCTATATACATTTTTCCGAGACCGGTACTCGGACTGGGTAATGTTTCTCGTGAATTACGAAAAATGGATTACACGGACAGTTCCTATCTTACGATGTCCAGCTGATACCATACCACAGAATTAGCATTTACATTTTATTTACACATGATCTGAAATGTTACAAAGTAGCCTCAGTAGACTACTGCCACAGATGAGATAACGAGAAGCGATGGGAAATACCGTGGGGAAACCGTACGATAACGAGGTCACAAATGACTAATATTTATCATTCTTATTATTTAAACATACGAATCGAGGGATGTTGTCACCAATTAATTAATTAACTATCGTCAGAATATTTATGAAATTATCATCCTAGAAATTCTTCTTCTTCTTCTTCTTATTATTATTATTCAACGGTTCCTGGCACTGTCACGTTTGATTAATATCGTCATTATTATGCGGGATGCAAACACAAATGGTTATTAATGTTATTATTATTATATCCCTCTTGTGGTTATTAATATTATTATTAATGAATAGGTGACTCAAGATATTATTATTATTATTCACGTCACTCAAGAGGTTATTATTATTAATGAATCGGTCTCTTCCGCCAAATATATTAAGATATCGGTCGCAATTATAATTATTTCACTGATCAACCAACGGCATCATTACTGTTATTATTATGACAATTATTATTAAGCTGACCGCGATGATTTAACATCGTCCTTACATTATTATTATTATTATCGGTTGCATATTATCATTTAGATTCCCGTTTAACATCTTTATCAACGCTCAATTAATTAAGGCGGTCCAATCTGCAATATTTATTATTATTATTATTATTATCACGACATCATGATTGTCATCGCTCGTCATTACAATGATTACAATATACGATCATTTATGTGGACTCTGAACTCTCATTATCCTTAGATCCGTAGTATCTCGACGAATAGCTGTGCAGTCTATTTATTTCGTACATGCTGTCACGGGTCCGAATTCTACCCGCTACGTAACTCAGTATTTCTCTGTGACACTGCCCGTACATTTTACACTCATTTCAATATCCTAAGTGTCTCTCGTACGGAATTTATTTCCCTTTCTATCTCAATATTCCTTGATTCATTTATTTCTCACAGAATTATCAACTGACTTATTTATTCCACTTTTGACATCGTACGACCTTTTTATTATCTGACTGCAGATTCTTTAACATTTTTCTATCTCATTTTGATCTACGCCTTAGTTCGTTCTCCACAAATAATCGTAACATCTTGAAATTATATTTACCAAAATTTGACAATCATGGTTTCGTAATATTAGTCCTACGTGTTCCGGCTTATGAATTGCAAATTTAAGACACGACATTTGTTCGTAAAGAAAAATATTGGACCGTAATTTAAACCACACGTTCATTAACATGTACGGATTATTAGCACCGATCTACTTTTCAATATTATTAATTTATCAAGTGAAATTACCACACACTTTAATTCCGAATTAAAAACGACGTCCCGTCATTAAATGATTTCCGACAAACACAACACCTGATCACTTAAATGTACTATTACGCACGGCTCACTAAAAATTCCGATATCACATGAATTTTATTATATCCAAATTAAAATTTAAAAAAAAAATTCTTCAAAAAAGTAGTTTTATTTTTTATTTATTATTATTATTAATTTAAAAAAAATTAATTTCGCCTGTTACACGGTAGTCCACTCTTAAGATGTTTAACGCATAACCCCTTTTACAATTTCGATTTATTCTGGCACTAATCAACTCCAGATACGATTTACTTGGAATATTATTATTATAATCGCTTCTCACAAATTTAACAACTTCACTTTGAAAATATGAACATACTAATCACAACAAAACACAACTGGTATGGCGAAGCTGGATTTTCCTTCAGTGTCATTACATAGCTCGTTAAAATGACAAACAGAAAAGCACACATCGGGTCTTATTTAACTATCATAGCCAAAATCAAATGAAAGAACATTATTCTACAAAGAAATATGAATGCATGCATGACTTAACGTACTACACTATCTATACAAAATTTACATCTCCAACAAACTGAATACAGAAAAAGACCCGATTATTTACATTGTTATCTTTACTACTGTCCGTGCTACAAATTTAGGATGGGGTCGTTAAGCGACTCATCTTGTTACAGAAGGTAACCAAGTATAATCAAATTATTCCCATTTTTCCCAATCACGCTAACATTTCCCAAATATTATATACATTATGTACTCATCTTAGTTTCTCGGTATTCCATTACAGCTTTGCAGATGAGAGGCTCCTTTCGGCCCCTCTCTGCATTTTACTCCTCCATTCTTGATGGCGTAGTTCCACAAAAGATTTCCTGGCACATTACCATTTTACACTAATACCTTAATTATCACAAAACGTTTACCATTGACAACGTTAACACTGAATACTTTAACTTTTATACAACAAATTAATCTCCTAGACCCAAAAATTTAATATTTACACTATTTTAATCTTCGTCCAATTACCGCACAATGGACCTGGACACGTACGACGAGGTGTCAAATTTTACGCCCGTCGCGATTTATGTCGTCTGACGCGATACGCCCGTTTCATACGGCACTCTTAAGTGTTCATGATAGCGGTTCGATATTGCAAAGTACAGGCTACTATTCCCTTAAAGTACTGTTCGTCACACAGTAGGTTATTTACGTACTTATTGTGGTACAATTTATATTACTCTCTTATAGTGCATTTAATTTACTTCACTGATATTTATAACTGACAAACACTGTCCTACGTTAACTATTTCCAGTTCATGTCGCTTGAGCGCGATCACATTTTACAAACACTGGCGGATGCTCCCGCCATTAAATGTTGAGTTACTGTATGCCTGTAAAATTCGAAGTTAGCTGCGACCGACGGTTCACCTCCAGAGATTCATTTCAAGTGTGTTGGCGAGGATCCCTTGTCCCGTATATATGGATGAAGCTTTCTCCCGCGGATTCATTGACGTCATACCCCTGAGGGAGGGGGTGGATTTTTAATATCGGTACTTGCACTCCGAATTGGACGTTAAAATTTACATCAAATTAATCCACTCCGCTAGCATATCTGCTGGATTAAATATGAACTCCTGGTGATCACAGATTTAGGAGATACGGGTGGATTTAGCTCCTCACATTTCGCGCCTTCGGAAGCGTCCCTTACAACGTGGTCTTTGTCCAGCCAATGAGATTCAAGCTGTCTGGTTTCCAAGAAATCCAGCCATCAATTTATTTAATTTGCCAATAATTATTGATTATTTTTCCATGCGTGACATCTAACAAATTCATTACATCGATCCGTGTACTCACAAAAATTTATTACTGATTAATTTTGAAGTTACGAGAATATCTCATCCATCATTCCTTAAGATGGTATCCCTGAGTCTTACATCAAATTTTTACGATTGGCCGGCAAGCGGTCACGTGATTTAAATCTCCACCTGCCCGAACCTAGGCTAGCGAATGTACTCGCAGCCGCTGTAGCTTTCCATGACGGCACGGAATTTCCGTCCTGCCAAAAATATCCCAGTGCATTACTCATGTAGCGAGCTTCCTTTGTATCACCTACCCCCTTTCTCTTTCTGACCAAGACTTATTTGTAGACTTGCATTTCCTTGTTCGCCAACTAATGAGATCCCCTGCTGTGAAGTAGCTAAATGTTGGTGTGTCGAGCTAATCCGTCAGGCTCCAGTCTGTCGTCCTTCCTTCGCTCCTATTTCGACATTACATATATGAAATGTTTTCAACTACAGTTCTGTATTTCAATAAATGTACCATATATTATTTTATCAATCAAATCATGATTGACTTTGGGCCTAAGTCAATCGGGTTCATCTTCCTCTTGCCCAGGTAAAAAAAAAATCTAGTGAGCATCATGAGAATTTTTTTTTATGGTGTGTCCATATCATCACAATCATGATTTGACATCGGATCCTCTGTCCTGTGACGGCTATTGATTTCATCTCTCAACATCTGGTTCCTGAACCTTAACTCCTCGTTCTGTCTTTCGATTTGATGGATCGTATTGACAAATTCCTGCACATCGCTGTCTATCTCTCCACACTCCGGACATGGCCTTGCTTCAATTGGTGTATGGATTACTTGGACTTCTTCTTCCCGTCCGTCTTCTTCTTCATCTTCTTCTTCGACATCATCTTCTTCCGGCTCGTCATCTGCTTCCTCTCGTTCAATCTCTGCTTCTAGTCACATCCCTTTGTTTCCTTGTCCCGAATCGAACGTCGGTGCATTCGGGTTCAAGTCGCTGCCCCCTTTCCTTGCTCTTTGGAATTCCAAGCTCTCCGCTCCTGTCGCTTCCTCATCACGGCCTCGATCATGGATCGCCTCCTTCCATTTTCTCTTGTTCAGCTCTTCTATGTACCACCTAGACTCTTGATATCTGTCATCCTTCTCCTGACGAGATCCTCCCTGGTAATATCTCGGGTTCCCTTGATTTCTAGATGATACGGCCTATAATTATTTCTCTGGAATCCACGGTATCCCCTGTCAGCTCGAAATTGACCTTGGTTGGTTTGCCGGTTGCCTTCCGCAAAATTCCTAGGTCTCGTCCATTGTCGCGGCTTCCACTCCGTATTATATGCTCGACGAGGTTCCGGATCAGTACTAGTTCCCTGGTTCTTTGTACTAGTGGTCTTCGGTTCGATTGTCCGTTCGATATTGTTCACCTGTTGGTCCCTGCTCCTAATTTGTCTCGGGTTCGAATGATGCGTTGTGAGGTCTAATTGACGTAACAAAGCCTCCGCTTCGACAGCCGTCTGGACATTTGACGCTATCATCATTCGTTGGACCTCAAATGGCAATTGCTTTCCAATGGCGCTAATCAATTCTGTTTCGCTCATTGGATTTTCAAGCTCTCGTAGCTTGTGAAATTGTGCCACAAAGTAATCTGAGAATTTCGTGGGTGAAGATGTTGAATATCGTCTGGAGTAGACTTCCAGCCTTAACTCCTGCTGTTCCTGAATGCTCCAGAATTTTTGGAGAAAAGCCCGCCGAAATCCTTCAAAATCTTCAAAGGTATACAAGAAAGCCCTGAACCATACAGCTGGTGCTCCGTCTAGGAATTTCTCGACTGTTCGCAGTTGTCGCTCTACTGGTATCTTATTTTCATTTATATAACCGGCGATTTCCCGGATGAAACCTTTCGGGGTGATATGCCCACGGGCATCGAACCTTGGTGGCTTGTCATCAGACATTTTAATAACATGTACCACCGATGTCGGGATAGCATTCGATGATGTAGACGACCCATCTCTGTTCTCAAACTTGAAACCGTTTGTGTCAACTTGGGATAGGCCCCCTTTCTTATAAATCCCCTGGTTATCATGGGGTTCGTACTCACGGTATTGGAGGTTAAAGTCTTGGCTAGACGCTGACGGTTCCAACCTAGCCTTCAACATCTCCAAGTCTTTTCGGATGTCATCCATGCCGTCGGGATTACTACTTGACATTTCTTTTGTGCCGGAAATTTGCCAATTATACGCCTTGCACTGTTCTAATAGGCGAACTTCCGTGTCGGCAAATGATTGGCCCTGTTCAATTAGGTCTTCCGTCCGCTGGAATAACGCTAGGTTTGCGTCTTCGCACTTGGTTATTCTCTGGCTACGGTCTTCTAACTTTACAGTTAATTCCTCGACTTTGTTTTTCAGTCCTGCTACGATTACAAGTGTACGAGCAGCTTCCCCACGTAACTCGTTCATGCCCTTGTCATGCTTGTCCAAGGTGCCAGCTATCTGCGCGCATTTTTCTTCTACTTGTCCCCGGACGATGTCATTCTCCTTCCGACATTCATCCCGAATTTCCTCTATGTGTGATTCTATGTCTTGTCTGTCAGTTAATCGTAGAGCGGCGAGTTCCTTGACACTAGCGTTCAATTTCTCCTTAATTTCTGCCCGCTCCATTTGAGCCTCATCTCTAACGCGGTCAACCCTTTCATTAATGATGGTAATGTATGAATCCAGGTGCCCTTTTAATTCATCTTTCGCGAAGTGACATGCTTCCTGGACTTGAGTTAATTTGTCCCTAAGTTCCTGTCCCATCGCTACGCTCGCGGCCTGAACTGCATCTATTTGTGCCTTGAGTTCTGTTTTATTAACTTCACACGCAGCCTGTACTTGGTCTATTTTGTTCTCTAATGAAACACTATTAACCTTCATTTGTTCTGCAAGTTCATGTTTAATTGAAGCACTATTGGCCTGCATTTGTTCTGCAAGTTCATGTTTAATCGAAACACTATCGGCCCGCATTTGATCGAACCTACGTTCCATCGAAACATTATTCAAAGCCAACGCTTGCATTAATTTCTCTAACGTTGTATCTTTCACCTCTCCCTGTCCATCTACTACGTCCAGGGGTCGCTCCCCACCGTCGTCAGACATTATAAACTTTTCTTGAGAAAGCAAAGGGCCGATCGGCCTCTCACCTTGCTGCACACGAAGGAATACGCTATTGGGTCTAGGCCCTATCCTATGATGTTATACCCCTACACTAACTTTCATTTAACAAAAAAAAATTTTGACTTTAAAACTTGTTTACATTTGCACGTCATTCACTTGACTGCTGGCTTGCGCCTAAGATTTCACAATAAACTGCTCCAATATAACAACAACATTAAAAACAACGATGAAGTTGGAAATCTCCGGCCCTGAAATACGTTAATTTTAATTTATACCATCTCAACCTCTTTTTAAATAATAACTTGAACTGGTGCTCAGTAATATTTTTACCAATTCAAGCCTTCCTACATAACTGTTTATAATATTCATCTCATGTCCAATGACATGTAAATGGAGTCCTGAATTACCAAAATAATATTAAATTTCATATGGGAAAAAGAGAAACATCAAATCTTCGAGCTTATTGAATTTTGAATCATTGCCTAACTTGAAGAGATTAGCAATGGATTATATTAATAAACTAGCCAAATCTAGCCCCGTTCGAAACTAACCTTACTCTAGCATGATATTACGTTACAAGTGAACACACACCTGACCGTGATGCGGTCATCAATTAATTAAAATCAAAATTTAAAAATATAAAATTTGAAAAAAAGTATATTAAAAATTATTACAATTGATTAGCAATGATATTGGCCTCTTTAGAATGCAATCAAGCTTCCCAGTGGGCACACAGTAAAGTCTCACTTTAAACCAGCCATATTTCTTCTGGCCCAACTGTAACATGTCCTACAATTGGTCATCGTTTTACTGATGTCAACCAACATGACTCGTAGTTCTTCCCTTCATTTGTTAGGCCCTCTCTGCCTTTCTTAAAGCACCACGTTGGGCAAGCCATTTTGCACCCGTCCACCTCCCGAGTCCCAGACTAGCATTTATCTCAGGGGTGTCGGTTCATTATTTAAGTCATCAAATATAACTATAGCGGCATAAATAGAACACGGGAATGAACGGAGCAATTTAAAATTAAAATTGGGGAAGGCTCGATTGTAAACTTGAATTTAAGGACTCCATGATAGGACTAGGAAGTGACTGTTAACTTTAAAAAAGGCATCATCTAACTACAATAAAAAGATTATGAGAATGGTTTCCTTTGAAATAATTGCCAGAAAGAGCAGTTTATTACGCCATCCGACGTACGAAACTTTGATACATTTGGCAACGATATTTAAATTCCCACACATGTTACATAAACAAATCACTCGCTATACCGCAAGTGGTATCAATATCTTGCTGGGTTGCTTCTGAAATAAAATGACATTTTGAGGTATAATTTACGGATCGATTCCATTTGAATCGAACCGTTGTTCAAGGATATAGCTTCCTTCTATCGGGAGCCCGAGCATAACCTATGTTACGGTCGGCTTCTCGATTTAACTAAGATGATGTACTCCGGCTATATACATTTTTCCGAGACCGGTACTCGGACTGGGTAATGTTTCTCGTGAATTACGAAAAATGGATTACACGGACAGTTCCTATCTTACGATGTCCTGCTGATACCATACCACAGAATTAGCATTTACATTTTATTTACACATGATCTGAAATGCTACAAAGGAGCCTCAGTAGACTACTGCCACAGATGAGATAACGAGAAGCGATGGGAAATACCGTGGGGAAACCGTACGATAACGAGGTCACAAATGACTAATATTTATCATTCTTATTATTTAAACATACGAATCGAGGGATGTTGTCACCAATTAATTAATTAACTATCGTCAGAATATTTATGAAATTATCATCCTAGAAATTCTTCTTCTTCTTCTTATTATTATTATTATTATTCAACGGTTCCTGGCACTGTCACGTTTGATTAATATCGTCATTATTATGCGGGATGCAAACACAAATGGTTATTAATGTTATTATTATTATATCCCTCTTGTGGTTATTATTATTATTATTATTATTATTAATGAATAGGTGACTCAAGATATTATTATTATTATTCATGTCACTCAAGAGGTTATTATTATTAATGAATCGGTCACTTCCGCCAAATATATTAAGATATCGGTCGCAATTATAATTATTTCACTGATCAACCAACGGCATCATTACTGTTATTATTATGACAATTATTATTAAGCTGACCGCGATGATTTAACATCGTCCTTACATTATTATTATTATTATCGGTTGCATATTATCATTTAGATTCCCGTTTAACATCTTTATCAACGCTCAATTAATTAAGGCGGTCCAATCTGCAATATTTATTATTATTATTATTATTATTATCACGACATCATGATTGTCATCGCTCGTCATTACAATGATTACAATATACGATCATTTATGTGGACTCTGAACTCTCATTATCCTTAGATCCGTAGTATCTCGACGAATAGCTGTGCAGTCTATTTATTTCGTACATGCTGTCACGGGTCCGAATTCTACCCGCTACGTAACTCAGTATTTCTCTGTGACACTGCCCGTACATTTTACACTCATTTCAATATCCTAAGTGTCTCTCGTAAGGAATTTATTTCCCTTTCTATCTCAATATTCCTTGATTCATTTATTTCTCACAGAATTATCAACTGACTTATTTATTCCACTTTTGACATCGTACGACCTTTTTATTATCTGACTGCAGATTCTTTAACATTTTTCTATCTCATTTTGATCTACGCCTTAGTTCGTTCTCCACAAATAATCGTAACATCTTGAAATTATATTTACCAAAATTTGACAATCATGGTTTCGTAATATTATTCCTACGTGTTCCGGCTAATGAATTGCAAATTTAAGACACGACATTTATTCGTAAAGAAAAATATTGGACCGTAATTTAAACCACACGTTCATTAACATGTACGGATTATTAGCACCGATCTACTTTTCAATATTATTAATTTATCAAGTGAAATTACCACACACTTTAATTCCGAATTAAAAACGACGTCCCGTCATTAAATGATTTCCGACAAACACAACACCTGATCACTTAAATGTACTATTACGCACGGCTCACTAAAAATTCCGATATCACATGAATTTTATTATATCCAAATTAAAATTTTAAAAAATTCTTCAAAAAAAAGTAGTTTTATTTTTTTATTTATTATTATTATTAATTTAAAAAAATTAATTTCGCCTGTTACACGGTAGTCCACTCTTAAGATGTTTAACGCATAACCCCTTTTACAATTTCGATTTATTCTGGCACTAATCAACTCCAGATACGATTTACTTGGAATATTATTATTATAATCGCTTCTCACAAATTTAACAACTTCACTTTGAAAATATGAACATACTAATCACAACAAAACACAACTGGTATGGCGAAGCTGGATTTTCCTTCAGTGTCATTACATAGCTCGTTAAAATGACAAACAGAAAAGCACATATCGGGTCTTATTTAACTATCATAGCCAAAATCAAATGAAAGAAAATTATTCTACAAAGAAATATGAATGCATGCATGACTTAACGTACTACACTATATATACAAAATTTACATCTCCAACAAACTGAATACAGAAAAAGACCCGATTATTTACATTGTTATCTTTACTACTGTCCGTGCTACAAATTTAGGATGGGGTCGTTAAGCGACTCATCTTGTTACAGAAGGTAACCAAGTATAATCAAATTATTCCCATTTTTCCCAATCACGCTAACATTTCCCAAATATTATATACATTATGTACTCATCTTAGTTTCTCGGTATTCCATTACAGCTTTGCAGATGAGAGGCTCCTTTCGGCCCCTCTCTGCATTTTACTCCTCCATTCTTGATGGCGTAGTTCCACAAAAGATTTCCTGGCACATTACCATTTTACACTAATACCTTAATTATCACAAAACGTTTACCATTGACAACGTTAACACTGAATACTTTAACTTTTATACAACAAATTAATCTCCTAGACCCAAAAATTTAATATTTACACTATTTTAATCTTCGTCCAATTACCGCACAATGGACCTGGACACGTACGACGAGGTGTCAAATTTTACGCCCGTCGCGATTTATGTCGTCTGACGCGATACGCCCGTTTCATACGGCACTCTTAAGTGTTCATGATAGCGGTTCGATATTGCAAAGTACAGGCTACTATTCCCTTAAAGTACTGTTCGTCACACAGTAGGTTATTTACGTACTTATTGTGGTACAATTTATATTACTCTCTTATAGTGCATTTAATTTACTTCACTGATATTTATAACTGACAAACACTGTCCTACGTTAACTATTTCCAGTTCATGTCGCTTGAGCGCGATCACATTTTACAAACACTGGCGGATGCTCGCGCCATTAAATGTTGAGTTACTGTATGCCTGTAAAATTCGAAGTTAGCTGCGACCGACGGTTCACCTCCAGAGATTCATTTCAAGTGTGTTGGCGAGGATCCCTTGTCCCGTATATATGGATGAAGCTTTCTCCCGCGGATTCATTGACGTCATACCCCTGAGGGAGGGGGTGGATTTTTAATATCGGTACTTGCACTCCGAATTGGACGTTAAAATTTACATCAAATTAATCCACTCCGCTAGCATATCTGCTGGATTAAATATGAACTCCTGGTGATCACAGATTTAGGAGATACGGGTGGATTTAGCTCCTCACATTTCGCGCCTTCGGAAGCGTCCCTTACAACGTGGTCTTTGTCCAGCCAATGAGATTCAAGCTGTCTGGTTTCCAAGAAATCCACCCTTCAATTTATTTAATTTGCCAATAATTATTGATTATTTTTCCATGCGTGACATCTAATAAATTCATTACATCGATCCGTGTACTCACAATAATTTATTACTGATTAATTTTGAAGTTACGAGAATATCTCATCCATCATTCCTTAAGATGGTATCCCTGAGTCTTACATCAATTTTTTACGATTGGCCGGCAAGCGGTCACGTGATTTAAATCTCCACCTGCCCGAACCTAGGCTAGCGAATGTACTCGCAGCCGCTGTAGCTTTCCATGACGGCACGGAATTTCCGTCCTGCCAAAAATATCCCAGTGCATTACTCATGTAGCGAGCTTCCTTTGTATCACCTACCCCCTTTCTCTTTCTGACCAAGACTTATTTGTAGACTTGTATTTCCTTGTTCGCCAACTAATGAGATCCCCTGCTGTGAAGTAGCTAAATGTTGGTGTGTCGAGCTAATCCGTCAGGCTCCAGTCTGTCGGCCTTCCTTCGCTCCTATTTCGACATTACATATATGAAATGTTTTCAACTACAGTTCTGTATTTCAATAAATGTACCATATATTATTTTATCAATCAAATCATGATTAACTTTGGGCCTAAGTCACTCGGGTTCAATACATACATACATACATACACCATAGCCTAAAAGAACACGTTATCATAGACGTATCACCCGTACTACATACCTTCTCGAGGAAGTAAGAATGTAATCCATGTAATCTATAACGTAACGCCGTGATTGAGTACGTAGTTATAAATTCAGGACCGCTATATTGCCGCACTGTGGACTCATAACGATATTACACGTAAGTCGTTCTTTTAGGCTGCCGCCTCACATTTTTCTTCGAAATGGGAATTGAACTGCTTGAGATTTTAAGATTTCTTCCCCAGCAGTATCCTAGTCAACACAATAATTCCCCGGTGATTATAACATTTTTTGTGATTATATATTCCAGAATCCGGCTCCGCAGTGTTGGGGTACCGTACCTGCCTCTTACTCGAAAGACCTGCGTTCGTTTCCCGGCCTAATGAGGTTTTTTACCTTAATCTAAGGGCTGGTTAGAGTTCCACTCAGCCTACGTGATTACAACTCACAAGATATCTTACGGTGAGATGGCGGCTCCGGTCTAGGAACCCAAGAATAACGGCCAAGGGGATTCGTCGTATAGACCACAAGACACCTCATAATCTGCAGGCCTTCGGGCTGAGCAACGGTCGCTTGGTAGGCCATGGCCATTCGGGGCTCTTGCGCCTGGGGGTTTGGTTTTTTATATATTCTTGACCAATCTATTCTTCCAGTCACTACTGTATACCCATGCCGAAGTTCGAACATACCTAGATGATTCTTATTCTTACGTCTGATTCCCGAACTAGTATACTATAACGTGAACATATTCTACTGGTGACGGATAATATAAGCAGTATTTAAATTCGAACAGAACAGGCGTTAACGACCTTCTGTTAATTATTGACGATTGACAAATACCGCTGACGATGCTTATGAACAAAGTAACCAGTTATAGATACCTGGGGACACGTGTCAAAACTGACTGCAACACAGTCTTGGAAGTTCAAACACGGGCGAATACTGCCTGGATGAAATGGCTTGAGGTCACTGGAGTTCTAGGTGACAAGAAAATAATTTTAACCGAGTGAGTTGGCCATGCGGTTAGGACCGTGCAGCTGTGAGCTCGTATCCGGGAGATAGTGGGTTCGAACCCCACTGTCGGCAGCCCTGAAGATGGTTTTTCGTGGTTTTCCCACCTTCACGCCAGGCAAATGCTGAGGCTGTACCTTAATTAACGCCACGGCCACTTTCTTCCAACTCCTAGGCCTTTCCTATCCCATCGTCGCCTTAAGACCTTTCTTTGTCGGTGTGACGAAAAGCCACTAACAAAGAAAGGAACAACGTATGCCTAAGTCATATTTTGGTAATTTTACAGGAGAGTGGAAAAACGTCAGTTTAGGTAATGAATTTTCACCGCTGTTCTTGATACATGGTTTCCCATTTCCACACCAGGAAAATGCTTTACCTTAATTAAGAACACGGCCGCCTCCTTCCCATTCCTAGGCCTTTCCGGTCCTATCGTCGCCATAAGACGTATCTTTGTCAGTGCGACGTAAAGCAACTAGCAAAAAATATCTCTCAGGTCTAAGGTATACCGTACTGTAGTCTGAACAGAGGCTTTGTGTGGCTCAGTGTGTTGGTCAGTGAGAAAGAAACACGAGCGGACTCTCCACACCATGCAGATGAAAATACTGAGATGGTCTCTTTGAGTAATGACATTAGATCAAATGAAGGACGAAAATGTTCGCAAAATTTTTAGGTATCATTCCAGTAAATAAGAAGATGCCAGAGTCAATACTGATATGGTTTGGTCATGTTCAGTGCAGTGATGACAAGCTCTCTGGAAAAACCGCAGTCGAATGTGTTGGTACCAGGTAGTATGGTGAAAGAATATCTAAAGAAGAAAAACTGGACGATTTGAGGTGGACACATTTTAACATTTCTGGGAACCCTGTTATTGAGCCGGATACGAACTATAATGCGTATCATTGCAATTGTATTCTTTTCGCAAGATGCCGAATTTACTTGTGTAAAACAATTTCTTGAAATGCTCTTTGACAGATATGATAATTCGTCCTGGAACGACACACTAGAGAAAACAGCCGCTTCCATCACAATCCGAGTCCTTTCCTATTACATCGTCGCCGTAAGACCTAGCTGTGTTGGCGTGACGTAAAACAGATTGAGAAAAACACTTTTGTAGAGTTTTAGGTAGTGAATACGATTCACCTGAATATCTGAGATGATTTCACTCAATGAGGCATACAGCTAATGAAGTTGTAGAAATTGTCAAGGTGAATATTTGATAAAACTGTCGCAGATTCATCCCTGTCTCTGTGTCTTTTTCATTCTTTAAGTCATAATTTCCCTATATATGAGTCACAGAGTTCCAGATATTCTTTTTAAGTACAGAATGTGAGCTATCTACGAGAAATCTAGGATGATGTTCGTTTTAGACTGTTGCGTTATCAAGGGAAACAAGGCAAATGGAGCATTACATTTTTGAAGATGCTGCACAACTGCTGTGAATGACATTCTCTTTGTTTGTTTCCTTGTATTTCTGGAAGTACACGGATCCGTTCGTGAACTGGACGATCCTTCTCCATGTCATTTTCACTTTGTGGAAAGGATAGTTTCAGGTCACCTATCGGCTTCCCAGAACCAAATTTAATTTGGCCACAGCTAATTAGTTGCTACAGTATGATTCCTGGACATAACACCCCTGACTTCCACCAATTCGTCTCTGGTCGATTTCAATCACTTGTGAAATCTCGGCGGATGTTCTCAGTTCAACTGAATAAACCAGGAGTAAGTACCTCGTGTCGATTAGAATATGATAAACAGCTAGGTATGGGTCAGTCAAACAATAATGACTCTACTAACTGTATTTCCTGTAGGTTAAATATTTTAACAACTTCTTTATGAAGTCCTCTACGATAATAGCTTTTATGAAAGGAAACTTTAATAGCATTGTGAAGACACGAGAGTTTTTATAAAACGAGCGTCTTATTTACCATCATAGGCAAGGTGCATACGACAGTTTTTGTTCGACCATAATTAAATGTCCTATTTTTGAGGTTTTACGATATCTTACCTTTTTCTTTATTGAATTCAACCTTGCTGTAAATATTTTCAACACCGCGTTTATACAATCTTAAAAAGAAATACCTCGTAACAAGGTGTGGATCACTGAAATTAAAATACTGATGCTCATGGAACACCTTCGATGGTTTTGTCAGAAATTACTAAATGATTCAGCACAGTGGAATACACACAGTTCTGTTTGACCATACTATAATAGGATAATTACATGTGACGTAACTGCATCATCATGGCATCCATTAAAGCACTGCCATTCCTTAAAGTACTGTTGTTATTACGTACAAATATTGATTTCCAAATAACCATATCCGACATCGACACTGGACAGTATTCGACTATTGTGACCGATGGTCTGTATGATATACCGGGTGGTACAGCTGCCCCTATTTTTCCCAAACATATGCAACCAGCTGGGATTTAAAAAAATTAATTGTCCTATCTTACGCAACATCCTACAGTAATTTTATGTGGAGTTAGCACAGAAAGACTTCCACGCGGAATAAAAGAACAGTACAAAAGGTAGTAAGTGAGGCCTAACTCAAAAACTCTGTACCATTTTATATAGAACTGAGTACAGTATTCTAGTCATTTCTTACGCAATATTACTGCACTGTAAAAATCATAGCCTCTACTATAGCAGTCGGTAAATAATTGCGCACATGGTTGATCCAAGAGGAAGTTTTCTTTTCGTAGAAAAGCGTGGTCGCTGTACCATAACAAACGCGATAGGTTAGGACTAAGTACGAACATGAAAATTCACCGCCGTTTTGTACAGCCTCATCACATCGAAATTGATAGAAACGTGTATTTGACCGTTTTTTATAATCTGCGACACGCAAATGCTAAACACCAGATGTTATAGCTTATGTCATGTTACTACCGATATAGCGTTCAATAAAGGTATAAAACTGAACCATAAGGCTATAACACATCAGTAACTTTCGAAGCGAGAAAATTCGCTCTCCTCGTGAATATATAATTAACTAGCAAGATACCCGTGCTTCGCTACGGTATTATACTGAAATTTATAATTGAATGTTGTTTTAGATATATAATCAGCCGAAATTCGCGATCTGAATCGTTTTCTGCGAGAATCCGCCAAAATTCGCGATCTGACTCGTTTTCTAATAGATTATGGCAAGTTTCCTCCCATTTTTCAATCTTTATTTCCAGCAATCGATTTCGTACTTCCCAGGCTAGGTCCAGGTATTCCACCCTGTCAGTTGGGTCCCTAAATCTTTGCCATCTTTTCTTATAAGCATTTTTAATATGGAACAAATCCTTCAGGAGATCCGGCGTGGTGTCTTCTTGGGTGCCTTGGCGGTACTGAACCCGCGGCCCGACTGCATTCTTAGTCATTACCCGTCCAGGACCCGTTTCCACCGCGGTCCGCACATTTGACGACGGTCCAGAACATTATTATTATTATTATTATTATTATTATTATTATTATTATTATTATTATTATTATTATTATTATTATTATTATAGATGTTCTGGACCCCACAGCAAGATGCAAGACCGCTACTTGGCGGTAAATTACATCTGCTGCCATTGTTATTGTTGAGAATGTGACCAGCACCAATGTCGCGCGTAGGCAAGTGTGCGGGATTTCTGGCGATACGAATGACATACTTCCGTGCATTATTGACCTTATTATAGAGGTGAACAATTGGACGGTCAATCTCATTCCTATCGTTTATTTCAAATGGGTTCAAATTTTTATTCATATGCCAGGAGAATCTACTGTAATATAAGAACGTTCTCCGAAGGAAAAGTTGGCTGTTGAAAACGAACCCAGGAAAGATTAAAAAGATCGGTTTATGATCAGAATAAGTACATCGAAAATATACAGCCTGTTTCCAGTCATTCGACAGGGTCAGGAATGGAATGAATAAAGCCCCATCTAGCGGCGACAGTAGGAATTGTGCCGGCTGCCGAAGCACTCCTCTGGGGCAATGATCGATGAATGACAAATGAAATGATATTGGACAGTGTTGCTGGAATGAATGATGACAGGGAAAAGCGAAGTATCCCGAGAAAAACCTGTCCCGCCTCCGTTTTGTCCAGCACGAATGTCACATGGAGTGACCGGGATTTGAACCACGGAACCCAGCTGTTAGAGGCCGGCGCGCTGCCGCCTGAGCAACGGAGGCTCCTTATAAGTGCATTATGAACAGCAAAATCAATTGGTCTCACCTCCTTTTACACCCCACCGCCGTTAAGTTTATTTACCCCCCCCCCCCAAAAAAAAATTAAAAGAAGGAGTGTTTCTTTATGTTTAAAGGAGATTCCAAACCCCAATGTTCACGTCTATTACCTTGAGTTTTGAGATATAAGTATCCCCATAAAAATAATTCGCTCTTTTTACTTCCTTTCACACTTCTCCCCCCCCCCCCCTTAAGTGAATTTTCCGGCAAAAAATACTTGTTTCTTTAATAGTAAAGGATCTTCTAAATAGCAATTATCACGACTCTAACTTCTTCAGTTTTTTATTTATGTGTCCTCATGAAAGGAATTCAACTCCTTTCCACTCCCGCCCCCCAAGATGGTTTCCCCCATAAAACGCGTATTTCTTTGTTTTTAAAGGAGATCAAAATACCAATTTTCACGTCCGTAACAACTTTAGTTTTTATTAGATGTATGTATTCTCATACAATTAAGTCAATTAATTTTAGAATTCTTTCCCCCCACCCCCTTTCATTGGATTTTCCGAGAATACGCGTTTCTTTATTTTTAAAGGAGATCCCATATACAAATTTTTAGTTCTGTAATATATTCAGTTTCAGAGATATATGTATCCTCATTAAAGGCATTCAACCCACTATTAGCCCTTTTACACCCCTCCTATTGAGATTTACATAAAACGAAAAAATACTTATTCCTTTACTTTTAAAGGAGATTCTAAATACCAATTTTTACATCTGTAAACTTTTAAAGTTTTAAGATGTAGACACATTCATTTTAAAAATTCACCCCCCTTTTCACCCCCCATTATCCGGATTTTTCAAAAACGAAAATATACGTGTTTCCTTATTTTTAAAGTGGATCCCCAATACCAATTTTCAGGTCTGTAATATCTTCAGGTTCTGAAATATAAGTAGCCTCGTTAAAGGCATTCAACCTCTTTTTCACCCTTTTCCACCCTTCCTATCGGGATTTTCCGAAAACAAAAAAAAACGTGTTTCTTTATTTTTAAAGGAGATTCTAAATACCATATTTTACATCTATAAACTTTAAACGTTTTGAGATATAGATACACTAATTTTAAAAATTCACCCCCCTTTTCACCCCCATTAGTTGGATTTTCCAAAAACAAAACAATACGTGTTTCTTTATTTTTAAAAGAGATCAAAGGTACCAATTTTCAGGTCTGTAATATCTTCAGTTTCTGAGATATATGTATTCTCTTTAAAGGCATTCAACCCATTTTTCACCCCTTTTCACCCCTCCTATTGGGATTTTCCGAAAACAAAAAAATACGTGTTCCTTTATTTTTAATGAAGATTCTAAATACCAATTTTTACATCTCTAAACTTTAAAACTTTTGAGATATAGATTCACTCATTTTAAAAATTCACCCCCTTTTCACCCTCGCATTAATTGGATTTTCCAAAAACAAAAAAATATGTGTTTCTTTATTTTTCACAGCGATCAAAAGTACCAATTTTGAGGTCTGTAATATCTTCAGTTTCTGAGATATAAGTACCGGTATCCCGATTAAAGGCATTCAACCCCTTTTTCACCCTTTTTCGCCCCTCCTATTGGGATTGTCTCAAAACAAAAAAATACGTGTTTCCTTATTTTTAAAGAAGATTCTAAATACCAATTTTCACATCTGTAAACTTTTAAAGTTTTGAGATATAGACACACTCATTTTAAAATTTCACCCCCCTTTTCACCCCCTTAGCGACGGAATATCCAAAAATCCTCTCTTAGCGAGCACCTACATCTTAATATGAATCTATGCCCAAAATTTCATTTCTTTACGTCCAGTAGTTTTGGCTCGGCGATGATGAATCAGTCAGTCAGTCAGGACAAGCTACTTTATATATATAGATTAGGGGTTAACCTCCACGATGGGAGTAACTACGTGGAATTATGCATGCTACATGTAAGTGGATAGGCTCCTTGGAGCAGAGAGGTTTCAAACCCTTCTTGAGTCATGCCTTCCTTAATTTTCATTTCGTACTCGCCTAAGCATCCTATCGGAGGACTTTTCTTTTCCGAACTCTCAGATATTCTTCTAAGCAAGTTTTAATATAAAAAATCGCCACGTAAGCACGACTATGGACAAATGCATTGTGAATATCACCTGAAACGTTACGTAAGACTCATTCAGACAGGTAGGAGGTACATCGCTACAAATAGGGAATGGTTGCAACTATCTGAGCTTAAGAGAGACATGATTCTTTAGCACACTCTGGTGTTTGGAACAAGGCAAACCTGCCTGCAAATTCGAGTTAAGTATTTGTAAAATAGAACTGTTTCGAAGCAATAGACTAGATTATTCCATTAGTGCAGAGTTACGACACGCAGTGTTTGTCACCGGGAGTGGCTACATGGTACTAGTCGCAGCCAGCATATGATCGTTTTCAGGGATTAGGAGTTCAAATCTAGTTACAAACTTTTCAATTTGATATGTTATACTCGTAAAGGCATTCGTAATTAAGGTTCAATTTCCTTAAGTCTCAAAAGACATTTTTCAACTTTACAAAGAAAGCATGGAAAGTAATAACAACGAGCGACGTTCATGTGGCAAACGGCTACAACGAACTCCCGGTCTAGAAAACCAAGAATAATGGCCGAGAGGATTCTTCATGCTAACTACATGACACCTCATAATCTGAATATTGGAAAGCAAGGCAGAATTCACGGGTAGCCAGACGCTTGTATCAAGAACGATTTCCTGAACGAAGGAAATGCAGATATATTTCGACGTGTTGAAAGACGGTTGCTTGCAGCGTGGTCATTTCAAACATTACCCTGCGCTCGGTATGCCCCAGTAACGTCTGAAAATAATGAACAAGCTGTTGAAAATGAAGTTGTGTAAAACTCGCATACAATCTCACGGGCCATTGGAAATTAATTGAACATTAGTCATGTATCTGTACTGCGCATATTTCATCGCCATAAATTCCACTCCTACAATCAAAAACTACACCAGGAACTTCACGGAGATGCCTTTCAAAAACGGATATAATTTTCGCAATGGATATTGCAAAGAGTTGAATCAGACGCGGATTTCTTAATGGACATTCTCTTTAGTGACGGATCTTGATTTCACAACAACGGAACTGTTAATCGTCACAACCTCCATTACTGGAGCGTTCAAAATCTTCACCGGATGACGGGATCTAGATTTCGGCTTACAATGAGGCTTCAACGTGTAGTGCGGGATAATAGGTGACAACATAATTGGGCCATATTCCTTCGATGGAAACCTCCTGGAACGACGCTATCCGCAATTTCTTTTTGAATACCTCCAGGCATTAATGGAGAATATGCCCCTTATGACACGGTGAAGGATGTGGTTCCAGCAGGAAGGAGCTCCTCCACACTGGCCGTTGGCAGTACGGAATTACTGGACGATGGATTGGTCGAGAGGGTCCTGCTACATGGCCGGCTAGTTCACCTGACTTTACTCCACTGGAGGATTTCCTCTTGCTTTGTTTAAAGGAAAGGGTCTATAAACAGGAGCCAGAGAGCCCGAATCATTTACGGCGGCTCATCACTGAAATCGGCATGCAAGTTCCACCACATACGCTGCAGCAAGCAAGAATGTCTCTCCTACACCGTGCTCAGATTTGCATTAACAAACAAGGTGATCATTTTGAACATTTGCTTCATTAATCTAATGACTGCATACAAGCCCATTGCACCTCTGTCGGTAAAAGCCTACTCTACTGCAAATAGCCCTTTTAAGATCTACTTAGAAATAAACATAGCAGAAATGAAACAGGGCTCGGCCCGCCAGGGGCAGGTCTTTTGATTTGACTCTCGTAGACGACCTACACGTCGTGATGATGAAATGATGATGAAGACGACACATACACACAGCGCCCGTTCTAGCGAAATTAACCAATGACGGTTAAAATTCTCGACCCTACCGGGAATCGAATCCGGGACCGCAAGGACCAAAGGCCAGCACGCTTTAGCCATAGGGACGGACAACATAGCAGAGTACCTGCATTATGATAACTGATTATGACTTACATTTGTTTTAAAGAATGCGTCTCACCGAGCTCGATAGCTGCAGTCGATTAAGTGCGGCCAGTATCCAGTATTCGGGAGATAGTGGGTTAAGATGATTTTCCATGGTTTCCCATTTTGAGACCAGGCAAATGCTGGGGCTGTACCTTAATTAAGGCCACGGCCACTTCCTTCCCACTGCTAGCCCTTTCCTGTCCCATTGTCGCCATAAGACCTATCTGTGTCGGTGCGACGTAAAACAAAATGTAAAAAAAAATGCGCCTCACACGTACATGAAAAACTAAATAAAGATATTCGTCTTACATTGGTCTCGAACCTCCGATTAACGAGCACTACGCTTGGCTACCATGCGTTGTCATTTGGTGCTGTTATGTCAATACTATTTCTAGTCATTCAGCCATCATATTATCTGTACATGACGTTCCTGTGATACAGAATTTTCACAATTCTTTACCATCATTCGGTATTGTATCATCAATGTTGATTTGGTTGACACGAATAAACGAATTATAGAAAGATTAGTAAGACCAGACTTTGCCAAGAGTAACCAAGGTCAAGGCTTCAATATGCGAGTTGCATAAAACTGAGTGAATAGGGGCAGCTGTACCAGACGGGAGATTGACCATAGGCGAGTTGACGCATTACTCTAGCCAGTTCAGCGCAGCGTAAATCCAGTTGGCCATGTATTGAGCGTAGGTGTGCCAGACTACTTCTATGGATGGCCTGCTCAAATTTTAAACTCAAAGCAAGACATATTAAAACATAGGAAATGAACTAATTTTTTCTCCGGTCCATGAAATGCGCATATAAATTTTTACATTTTTCGGAAATAAATTGTTAATATCATTTAACGTTTCTTTGTGATGCTTGGTGTTTAAAGGGGCCTAACATCTATGCCATCGGCCCTCAACGCTTCAGTCACAATTTCCGCTTAATAGAAATCAGAGTCGCTTTCAAAACTCGCGCTTACCAGTTTGGATTTATCGGCGTCGTATATCGGTAGCTGGAAGTCGATAGAAGAAATAACAACAGTACTTTAATGGATGTCACTAAGATACAGTTGCGTCACATGTAATTAGCCTATTATAGTATGAAAATGATGAAAACCTACAACCTGTTTTCCAGTCATTGACCGGGTCAGGGATGTAATGAATGAAACAAATATAGGCTGTTATTACAATGGGGTCGCCACTCCCAAGGTGATTTATTAATGAGTGATAAATGCTATGAAATGATAATGGAGAGTGTTGCTGGAATGAAAGATGACAGGGAAAACCGGAGTACCCGGAGAAAAACCTGTCCCGCCTCCGCTTTGTCCAGCACAAACCTCACATGGAGTGACCGGGATTTGAACCACGGTATCCAGCGGTGAGAGGCCGACGCGCTGCCGTCTGAGCCACGGAGGCTCCCTATTATAGTATGATCAAACAAAAATAATTTTACGACAGCCCCTGTTGTTTAGTCATTGGCATAGCCCTGTTAAAGCTTGGCATCTGGGGATATTTCCCATGTCAACACTGGAAATGCCGTAGCATATTACCCGGGCTCGGCACTTCGTGTGGATTTAGCTGTGTTTTACGGCCGTATGTGTTTTCTGACACCAACTCTGCGTGGAGGGAATATTTACTATTGCATGTTTCTGTGGAGGTTGGTAGAGTGATTTGTTGTATGTTCGTGAAGATGTGAATCAATACGAACGCAAACACCCAGCCCCAAAGCTACAGCAGTTAACCAGACGCGCGTAAAGTCGCCGACTCGGCTGGAAATCGATCCCAAGGCTCTAGAAACTGAAGGCCACTATGCTGACCATTCAGTCAACGAGCTAGAGCGTACAAATTCTGAGCATAGTAGTCAAATAAATAGTCTAAAATGTAATTCTACACTCAGTATTTCAGTTTTACTTAATATAAATATTTTCACCGTATGTTTTACCGTGTATAGCATTTGTTTGAACTCTTTCGTTGATTGCATTTATAACGGACTTCTGCGTCTATTTAATGCTCATTTTATTTTGTCAGCATCGGCGTCATTTTTATTGCTCTCAGATAAGTTGTCTGTTGGTGTCATTACTAACGATAGCTACAATCATCTGATGGAATTTTTAAATAGTTCCTGAAGTCCATATGGAACAAATTTGACACTTTGATCTTGCCAGATGCTTTACGTCGCACCGACACAGATAGGTCTTATGGCGACGATGGTGCAGGAAAGGGCTAGGAGTGGGAAGGAAGTGACCGTGGCCTTAATTAAGGTACAGCCCCAGCATTTGCCTGGTGTCAAAATGGGAAACCACGGAACACCATCTTCAGGGCTGCCGACAGTCGGGTTCGAACCTACTATCTCCCGAATACTGGATACTGGCCGCACTTAAGGGACTGCAGCTATCGAGCTCGCTGACTTTGATCTTTGAAACTGAAACTTTAAGACGAAAAATTCCTAGTAATTTATTATCACAGTGATATCGGTATTAATGTGTATTCACTGTAAATATAAGAATTTCGAAATGCGACATATTTATTACGTTGGTAGTTCTAGTGTTGAGCCTCCATGGAGTTCCACGTGCCGTTGGCTGGTTAAGTGCAACGGGAAGCGAAAAGGAATTGGCCGAGTAACTGAAACTTTAGCCCTACTCTTCTTCTCTCGAATGATTCAGTCTGTACCGTATGCACTAATATAATGTTATCTTGAACTTTCTTTATCTGCAAATAGTCTTAGGATACGCCGGAATTCATGATTGTAACCCCATCAAACAGGGTCTCTAAATATCACCAAAAACCGAGCGACTTTGCTGCATGGTTCAAGTCTCGTAGCATTTGAACTTCATTTTGGAGGTGATGTGTTCGAAAACCACCATAGGCAACCGTGAAGATGTTCTTCCGTAACTACTCATACCCACAGCAGGCGAAAATTAACACCATGTTCACTACCCTCTCAAACCTATCACTTTCCCATCCTTATGTTGCTCCAAATAATCGATGTGTTAGTGCGACTTTAAACCACTATCAAACAAAAAAGAATGAAAGAATGTCAATACGATAGTAGATGTTCTTGAGCTGAAATACGCCTGTTAGTAAAGGAACAAGCATTTTCATTAAAATCATCCTGTTTTTGTAGACAACTAATATATTTTTTAAATTTATTTCTTCTTTCTACTACTGCTGATTACCACAAGGCACAGAATACCTGAGTGAAAAGTATTATAACTATTATATATCACAAAGATGTCAAGATGAAAATTAGTAGGCCTAATAAAGAATATGAAAAGAACAATAAATATTAACAATGCTTCTCTCTTCTAAATTTATAATTATCCAGATTAACAGTTATTTCCTTTACTTGCTCATAGACTATGGCCTATAGATGACTTCGCAAGATCTACACGGAATTTGCTCTTATTTTCTATTGTTGGAAAATAAGGCTTTGTACAAAGTAATGAAAACCGATACAGAAACATTATTTACACTCAGAGGTGTCATAGAAGTGGAAAATTAAAGATATCAAATGACAGTGTCGTTAAAAGTTAATAGCTGATATACATGGTACGAAATACAACACTCCAAGTATAGCAGTAATCATCTAAAATATTAAAACAATTCTCTCTAATGGAACTTCATTTTTGCAGTTTTATTATTTTCATAGTAATTCTATATGACACATGATTATTAGTATTATTTATTTATTTATTTATTTATTTATTTATTTATTTATTTATTTATTTATTTATTTATTTATTTATTTTCCTAAAGTTGATGCTACAGTTTGTTGACGGCAGATGGGGAACATACACAGAAGTGACCCCATCTCCGTTAATTTAGTGTAAGTTACTTTCCATGTTAACATCTGCGTATGTTACATACATTCATACAATTTTAATAATTCTTAATGTTATTGGCTTTACGTCCCACTAAGTACTTTTCGGTTTTCGGAGACGCCGAGGTGCCGGAATTTAGTCCCGCAGGAGTTCTTTTTACGTGCCAGTAAATCTACCGACACGAGGCTGACGTATTTGAGCACCTTCAAATACCACCGGACTGAGCCATGATCGAACCTGCCAAGTTGGGATCAGAAGGCCAGCGCCTCAACCGTCTGGCCCGCTCAGCCCGGCGCATACAATTTTACACCTTAGCGTTGCTATATACATATACAGATAACTCTTGTGCATGACCCCGTTAACACATACCTAATAATAAATAATTATTCTCGCTTGCACGCATACACATAAAGAGTTACACAAAACTAACATTTCAGTGTACGTCATTTTCAACTGTAAAGTCTGTCCAAATATAAGTGTGTCGTAGGCTTCAATATAACGGATGGCATTTCGTTGACAAAAGCTTGAAAAGGGATACAAAATCTATTTACTGCTCTTTGCCTCGATACAATGATGCCATGAAGTGCTATATCCTGTCGGATAAATCGCTTAATATTACGTGTAGGAGACAGTGGTTTTGCACCTCGGAAAACAGCGTTAAAATACAATACCGGAAGGCAATGCCAATTACCTGGTGTGGTACAAAATAGGCAGAGTGTTCTTTACCTCCGATGCACAGAATTTAGAAGACAGATTAGGAGCACTCTGGAGGTTACCTCAAATCGTTGGTCAGTGCGGCAAATTCCTCCATCGGCCAGTTTTGGAATGGATTACTGAGGCTATGGTTTGAACTCTATGTTACCTTTTTGATGTTTAGAACCTCGTCTCATTTAATCTAAATACGTACAACGTAACACGATCACAGTAGAATTCAACCACACAGTAAACATACGACCACTATACCCAAGGACATAAAATTAACACATGACTACAAAAGAAACTCCAGCAAAAATATTGTTTTACATGTGAGACTAGTGCCCGAAAGGTGATCATCCGAGACGTAACTAATTTACTTGAATTGCTTCCCAATGTATGGGTTGCTATTATGGAAAACATACCGTAGAAGTCTCTGTGTCCGTAGTATTATACATACATTTAGCTATTAAAAGCTGGCAATAAATTAATATTTACGTCAAGATTGATCCACTAATTATTCAATTTTTTTTGTTAGTTGCTTTACGTCGCACCGACACAGATAGGTCTTATGGCGACGATGGGACAGGGAAGAGCTAGGAAGGAAGCGGCCGTGGCCTTAATTAAGGTACAGCCCCAGCATTTGCCTGGTGAGAAAATGGGAAACCACAGAAAATCATCCTCAGGGCTGTCGACAGTGTGGTTCGAGCCTACTACCTCCCGACTGGCCGCTCTTAAGCGACTGCAGCTATCGAGCTGGTTAATTCAAATTTAAAGGGATCGTACACATGATTTCGTAAAATGTGAAGGGAGCGTTTCGTAGCCAATAAGACAACCGCTGACCTAACTGTTTCTCCTTCAGAACGAAACTTGCACAAGATTTGAAGAACATTTTTGGAATGGTGCCTCTGCACTTTACTAGCAACCCTGTAAGCGTTACATTGCTGAGGTCATAGAAAGTCTTAAAATAGTTTGCTGTTGGCTCCTAGATCTCCTTCTCTCGAACAACAGCCAGTGGCTGATATTAGTCAGATACATGACGTGCGCTAGGATCAATAATAGATCCTATCTAGTCCTGTCGACCCTTATGATATCAATTCTGCGTGCAATTTGATTTTCTGCAACACTGTGCACTTCCTCGTTCACTTCGTAGTTCAAACATCTGAAATTGGAGTATCGCTGGAGAGTTTCTTACAACATGTTTTACCGGGCGAGTTGGCCGTGCGCGTAGAGGCGCGCGGCTGTGAGCTTGCATCCGGGAGATAGTAGGTTCGAATCCCACTATCGGCAGCCCTGAAAATGGTTTTCCGTGGTTTCCCATTTTCACACCAGGCAAATGCTGGGGCTGTACCTTAATTAAGGCCACGGCCGCTTCCTTCCAACTCCTAGGCCTTTCATATCCCATCGTCGCCATAAGACCTATCTGTGTCGGTGCGACGTAAAGCCCGTAGCAAAAAAAAAAAAACAACATGTTTTCCAACTGGTTCGCTCTTGATGTTTAAGAAAACTCTTCACTTATGTATCGGCCTTCTTGTATACGTGGTAGTTTTCCCATGTTTCAGATCTTATACTTATTGAACATCTGACGTCGTTTTGCTACCATTTTGGAACATGTGAAATTCCACCAAGAAACGGGATAAGCCTTCGGGGTGCAAGTTCCTTTCTGAGGGATTGCTGCACCAGCTGATAATTTAATTAAGTTGAGAAATGATGTATTGGTCCATATACCGGACAGTAGAATCAAAGGTGCGTAGTTCATTGGTAATCACGTTCTTCAATATGTTCCAATCAGCTCCATTCACATTCAATTTTGTTGTGGGTATGCGATTCTCGGGTACTGTGGGCGCATTTATTGACAGTTCGATGAGAAATTGATCCAACCTCATGGGGAAAGGTATTGTCAACTATTGAAGATTGGTCGAAAGTATTGGTGAACGCATAGTCTAGGGGAGATGGCCGTTCTCCTGGGCTAGGTACGCGAGTGGGAGAGACGTAATTTTAAATGAAGAAATTCAAATCATCTATGATTTCCAACAATTATATTCCGAAACACTTATTGTACGGGCAACCTAAGACCATGCAGTGATCATTGAAATCACCATTAACAATGTAGATTGTTTCTAATTGTTCCACAAGAGAATACCATTCCCTAGTATGAATTATTGATTTAGAGATCAATGGACAGCCATTATTTTAATATCTTAATATGAGCATAAACTTATTTAAGATTTGAGCATAGTAATATTACTGAATATTTGCTCGATTAGTTGATCGCTGTTCTAAACAGGATTGTATACAACCCTATGGGTTTATTGACAGTATGTGTTGTAAGTAACCGGAGTAATGGGTAAATGTTGCGGAATATAAGTCAGATAAGTAATTGGGGTGGGGAGGGACAATTGTATTAAAGAGGTTGTGACGGTCATTTTGATGGTATTACAGGGACTGTTATTTTACGCTAAGTGGCGATTGTGGTTGTGGTTTAATTGTTGGATGCGGACATTTTTGCTGTGTTATATTCCATGGTGTATACCCCTTCGTTAGTGCATCTGCTGTAACAATTGGTTTCAAATATTAATTTTGTCTGGGAATGTTTCTTAGTGTTGACACGTTAGAGGTTGCAGAAATATTGTGTAGTGGAGGAAATTCTACCTGACTTGGATAATTAACCGGTGGGCATGATTCTAGGTCCATGTACTCCCTATTGTTATAAACATCTAGCGCAGCCACTTGCGATATGACGTTAAATTCCAGAAGCTCCCGAACATTAAACCACTTTTTTATATTCTGGACAGATTTTAACACTGGAAAGATGAACTTCTTTGGAGTGAACACAGCAGGGGTAATTAATTCAGAAAACAGACTAATATCATGAAGCAACGGCTACAGCGGTGGGCACTTCGAAATTGCAGGCTAGAGTGATTAAATATCAAACAACGCTCACATAATAGCACATACATCACAAATGTTTGCACTGGGCACCTAGTTCCGAGTAGGTGGATATACGCTGTCAGTTGGGCACGAAACGTTAACAGACAAACTGGAATAGGCCTTACCGAGCTCGATAGCTGCAGTCGCTTAAGTGCGGCCAATATCCAGTAATCGGGAGATAGTGGGTTCGAGCCCCACTGTCGGCAGCCCTGAAGATGGTTTTCCGTGGTTTCCCATTTTCACACCAGGCAAATGCCGGGGCTGTACCTTAATTAAGGCTACGGCCGCTTCCTTCGAACTCCTAGGCCTTTCCTATCCCATCGTCGCCATAAGACCTATCTGTGTCGGTGCGACGTAAAGCAAATAACGAAAAAAAGAAGGAATAGACCTTTTCTCCCCATGAACAGTCATATGCAGGGGTTTTACGCGCACAACTGGTAACGGTGATTGTATCTCGCGTAATATTTCAGTTTTACTAAGTGTTGGATGGACATTTTTTATTAAACCTTGCCTTTGAATTACACTAGATGGAATGTAAACACCAAGACTTTGTTAACGAAAATATTCTTGATTCCACAAGTCGATTCGCCACTGCTCCTGATGTCGTTTTAAATCGAAGCCCGTTTCGCCCTATGGTTTTTGTGTCATAGTTGTTCTTTCGGTACACGAACTCCTCGTTAAATATCATCCTTCCGAACGCTTTTGGATGGAGGTGATCCTTGTCTTTGTAGATGATTTCCAAAGTAGCATGGAAAGGGTCTTGATCGTTGCGATTGCACGTATATTCATTTTTATTGCGAGTTAGAACTGTTACAGTAGCATTCGGTTGATTTATAGATGTAGTTATAGTATTTTTTTGTCCTACTCATTGGCTGAATGGTCAGCATCGAGGCCTTCAGTTCAGAGGGTCCCGGGTTCGATTCCCGGCCGGATCGGGAATTTTAATCGCCTCTTATTAATTCTTCTGTCCCGAGGACTGGGTTTTTGTGTTTGTCTCAACACTTTCCGCTTCATATTCAGACAATAGACTACACTATCAACCACCACGGAAAACGCAATAGTGATTATATCCCTTCATATAGGGTTGGCGTCAGGAAGGGCATCCAGACGTAAAACAAGGTCATATCCACATGTGAGACCCAGTTCGCACCCACAACCCCACAGGTTTGGGAAAGAAATCGACAAGGAAGAAGCAGAAGTTAAATATTTATTTCTCCTGCAATTGTTCCGTCAGACGAATCAGAACTGTTTATGGTACCTTTTGAACCGGAACCGGAACGAGCATGCCGTAATTCTCTGTAGAGCGTGGTTCATTTACGCATTCTTTTATATTAGGAGTTGAATTCACTTAAAATTCGGAGTCAGAATAACCTGTTTTTTTGGCTAGACGTGCTGAAACATTGGGTACTGATACCTGACTTCTTTGTAATATCGACCGTGCGAGTAGTTACGCAGTTTGGACCACGTAGCTGTCAGTTTGCATTGGGAGCTGTTGGCAGCCATGAAGATGGTATTCCGTGGTTTCCAATCTTCACACCAATCACTTAATCAAGATCACGGTTGATAACTTACTGCTGGAAATCCTTTCCTCTCCCATCGTCGACATAAGACCTATCTGTGTCGATGCGACGTAAAGTAAATTAAAAAAGAAAAGGTTTTTAGTATCGCGGCAGTTGCGTGGAGTGTTGAGTGGAGGTTGACAGGCTGTTACTGCGTAGCAAGTTGTTGTGGAGTTTTGAGCACTTATGGCAAGTACGGCACTTAAAGCATAGTCGCAAGTCATCGGTCGGGTGTTGCCGTAGCGTGTTTGAAAGGCAACATTAATTACC
Organism: Anabrus simplex; assembly: GCF_040414725.1. NCBI lineage: Eukaryota > Metazoa > Arthropoda > Insecta > Orthoptera > Tettigoniidae > Anabrus > Anabrus simplex. The sequence continues at coordinate 1,093,133,276 of NC_090266.1, forward strand.
TCTCTCTCTCACACACACACACACACACACACACACACACACACACACACACACACACACAATTACACTCTTACAGACTATATTTCCAAACTGGTATTACCCTTATTTGAAACATGAAGGGAAAAAATAGTCAACAGGTAAATAAATTCTAACATTACGTAGTGCTATTGAGCACGTAAACACTGTACGAGCACACTTACAAGGAGAAGCCGGATCTTGCGTCCAACCGATGTCAACGAGCTTCGATGTACTTATTGGGGACAATCAACGATACATCGTATAGAAGGGTTAATACACTTTCGTTTTCGAAAAAAATTGAGGTCAAATGTCGTGACGCAGGGTCAGCTTTTGACCAAGTGGAGATGATAGAACATTATAAGGCGAACAAATTTATTTTAAACTTGTCATGTCCGCAACCTGATAATTTCCGAAAAATTGATGAATCCCCGATTCGAATGCACCGCATATATATTGTACTTAGAGAGTTACAAAGTAGCTAACCGGAACTATGGCTGCGTGGACACCGCGCTCGCCTGCGCACCTCGCGGGCCAGAATTCGAGTCCTGTCACAGCGATATTTTTTGTACAAAATAAATGAATGATGATGCTTCTTGTTTAAAGGGGCCATAGGTCATCGGCCCAAATAAATTATTATTTGGGGAAATGTGAAGACGAAATGGAATATGAATATTACGCAAATTACAATACACTATTTTTGCCTGAAATTAATATAGGCCTATCTGTGATGGTGCGACGTAAAGCAAGTTGTAAAATTATTGAGTCCCTAAATACACCGAGTGGCCAAAAGCCACGAGAAGGGGTGTCCTATTAGAAAATATGCCGTGTATGACCCCTGAGCGTTGCGGCTAGCTGCGGCGTAGCTGACAGTCTGTCACAGACACCAGTGTCGTGAAGATTGCAACGCGTTGCAAATTACCCGACTTTGAACGCTGGATGATCATCGGCGCATGGGTCATAGCTTTGCGGAGATCACACGCGAATTTCGGTTTCCGAGGTCAACAATATCGATGGTGGATCTTCAATATCGCAGAGAGAATGTTACCACCCGTCCAAACCACCGCACGGGAAGACCACAGGTGTTTAACGATCGGACATCACGTCACATCCGAAGAACAATACTCGACGCTCAACGGGCTACTGTGAGTCAGATTACCACCCAGTTGAATGTTGGGATTCAGGAACCTATTTCTACAAGGACTGTAAGGAGCCAACAGTACCGCATAGGCTTCACCAGCCGACGACCAACTCGTGTCCCTTTGCTGACACCTCAACACAGAGCTCAACGACGTGCATGGGACCGCGAACATCGGCAATGGGTCATGGAACAGTGGTGGCGTGTGGTATGGTCAGGTGAATCCCGGTTCCGGTTGTCTCGATTTGATGGACACGTGAGAATGTGGCGTATTCCCCACGAAGCTATGAATCCTGCGTGTCAACAAGGTTGTCTCCAGGCGGGAGCTGACTCGTTTCTGGTCTGGGCGGCGTTCTTATAGTCGCAATGAGTCCCCATTATCCGGCTGCAGGGAGCGCTGACAGCTGCACGTTATGTGGACATACATTAAGACTATCTGTATCCCTTTTTGGCCCTATAGTACGCGTGTGGAGGTGACGTGTTTCAAGAGGAAAATGCACCATTTCTCCACTCTGTGGCCCACTCAGGTGGTTGGAGGAGTACTCCAGTGAAATTACGACCATGGGTTAGCCTTCCAGATACCCCGATTTTAATCTAGTCAGGCATTTATGGGATGCTGTCGATGCTAGCGTACGCTCCATGATCCCCGCACCAAATACAAAAGACCAACTTTGAGTAGCAATGCAAGATACGTGGGTCCAGATCCCTCCAGAACGATTCCAACACCTTGTAGAATTGATGCCTCGCCGTACTGCTGCCGTTTTGAGGGCTCGCGGAGGAGCAACTCGTTACTAACATCACATTCAGTGTCTTCCCACGACGTTTGGCTACTCGTGTGGAAAATATAGCTGCGACAATACTTGAATTTACTTTGTCAAATTTCGCAGACAAGTACTGTGTCCAATCGGCCACCGTTCTGGTTGTCTGCTGTGTAACTCTCCTAATGCAGTATATATGCGTTGCACTGAAATCAAGAATTCATCAACTTTTTCGGAAATAATTAGGTTGAGGGTCTGGTATGTTTAAACTAACCTTGTTCGCCTTATAGTGTGCTATCTCCTCCACTTGGTCCAAAGCGTATCCTGCGTCATGGCATTTGACCTCAATTATTTCGAATACGTAAGCGGATTGACCTAAACCCTTCTTCACGAGTTACTGTTAACACATTGGAGACCGAGCCCGAGTGTGTATCGGGGTCGGGTAACAGCTCAGACTGACAGTGCCCGAGGCTAACTCGGGCCTGCGTATTTGTTATATTGTCAACACAGCCAGGACGAGATTCGCTCGGAAAGTATACATACCACTTTAAAGTACTATTATAACAGCTATACCGTGCGTTCGTGTCCTCTGTCGTTGTTTTCTCGAACTTATAGCAGCTTATTTTTGCTCGATTTCGCTTCTACACTCCATACTTCCAACCTTGCTTCCAGCTGCTCAAGGCGCGCGCTTTCAGAGTTTTGTTTACATCGTGCGAAGTGTTTAGACTGCGTTTTGTTTCTGCTATAATTATTGGATCATTGAATGAAGGTGGAATTGTAGAGATTTTAGAAGAGATTGTTGATGACAGTGGTTCAGAAGAAGAGGTAGATGATTCAGATATAGACCCTGATATGAAACTTCATGTTAGTGATGAAGGTATTTATAACCTATTATATCATATTCTACCCAGGTGTGATTTTGCACTTTGTAGTTTATTTAGCTAATGTTTCACGATCTTCATACGACTGGATTTTCATTTAGAACGAAGTGACGCAAGCGATGATAATTCAAAGGCAGGGAGTGATTCACATTCGCCGGGTACTTTTGGTGATTTGGATGCACTTGCAACGCCCGTGCAGATAAAGGAAAAGCGGAAAATTGGAAAGTAACGAGGAAAGAAACATAATGGTGGTATCAAATGTGTTCTTTAGCACTTTGTGTCCCTGAATGCTTCAAACTATTCCGCACTCAAGCTCATCATTTGTAAGACTTTGTTGTCAGACTTTTTGTTGTTGTTGCAAAAGGCATACCGTTGGAAAATGTGTAATGTGAAAAGTACTCAGTAGATCTTAATGCAACTTTTTAATCTGTAGAATAGACACTTTTAATTTTTTCATGATATATACGCGTTACAATTGCAACCTACCTACCATTTTCTACAATTTTTTAAAAACCTTCAAAATATGGCGGTCTGCGTGCCCACATGGCACCTTAAGACACGGTCTCCAATGTGTTAAGTGTCGCCTTACAGGTATATTGAATCTCGTTGAAATCGGTTGACGCAGGGTCTGGCCTCTCTTTGTTAGAATGCAGTCGATCGCACGATGTGAACTCGACTTCACCCCACTAGACACTCGACGAAGCTCTCTAGTTGAGGAACATTCTCTTGGCCTTGGAACAGTACATGGCATGTCTTTCTGATCTCCCGCAGTAAGATAGGCTACTGTTTGCTACTCTGATTGGATGTAGTGATGTAATTACTGTTGTTTCTTTTGTTTGTTTGCACTGTGCATTGCATTTTGTCTGGATGTATGGTTGAAGTCTTATGGGTGCAACATAAACCTGCAAAGTTAGGGTAATGTTCTAGTGTAGTAGTTCCGTGCTACGATGGGATGAAACTGAAACTCTGTACGTGATGAAAATGAATTAATACATCAGTGTAATATGTCAATCTCATTTAACTAAGCGAATAAATAACTAAATAATTACCAACGGAAATTGCATTCACCACGGTATAAATCATTAGTAGCCGAGAGGGTCTAAAAAATGAAGTAAATACATAACATGCACTGCATACCCTGATGTAGTGAACCGGCGATCGTTATGACTAACCAAGAAGTGAAATAAATTATTAGACGATTATACAATACACAATGATTATTATTATTTATTATGTTATTACTATTTGCTTTACATCGCACCGACACAAATAGGTTTACGGCGACGATGGGATAGGGAATGGCTAGGAGTGGGACGGAAGCGACCGTGGCAGCCCCGCACGCCACGTCAACCGCCATTCTTCAGCATGTGCAAGACACCCTGGCTGTTCCAATATCGACCAGAACAATTTCCCGTCGATTGGTTGAAGGAGGCCTGCACTCCCGGCGTCCGCTCAGAAGACTACCATTGACTCCACAGCATAGACGTGCACGCCTGGCATGGTGCCGGGCTAGAGCGACTTGGATGAGGGAATGGCGGAACGTCGTGTTCTCCGATGAGTCACGCTTCTGTTCTGTCAGTGATAGTCACCGCAGACGCGTGTGGCGTCGGCGTGGAGAAAGGTCAAATCCGGCAGTAACTGTGGAGAGCCCTACCGCTAGACAACGCGGCATCATGGTTTGGGGCGCTATTGCGTATGATTCCACGTCACCTCTAGTGCGTATTCAAGGCACGTTAAATGCCCACCGCTACGTGCAGCATGTGGTGCGGCCGGTGGCACTCCCGTACCTTCAGGGGCTGCCCAATGCTCTGTTTCAGCAGGATAATGCCCGCCCACGTACTGCTCGCATCTCCCAACAGGCTCTACGAGGTGTACAGATGCTTCCGTGGCCAGCGTACTCTCCGGATCTCTCACCAATCGAACACGTGTGGGATCTCATTGGACGCCGTTTGCAAACTCTGCCCCAGCCTCGTACGGACGACCAACTGTGGCAAATGGTTGACAGAGAATGGAGAACCATCCCTCAGGACACCATCCGCACTCTTATTGACTCTGTACCTCGACGTGTTTCTGCATGCATCGCCGCTCGCGGTGGTCCTACATCCTACTGAGTCGATGCCGTGCGCATTGTGTAACCTGCATATCGGTTTGAAATAAACATCAATTATTCGTCCGTGCCGTCTCTGTTTTTTCTCCAACTTTCATCCCTTTCGAACCACTCCTTCTTGGTGTTGCATTTGCTCTGTCAGTCAGTGTAGATTATACGCATTCAGTTGTCTTACGATGGTAGTGGGTGACTTTATCGATGACATCGGCTCATGGTGTGTTACCGGGCGAGTTGGCCGTGCGGTTAAGGACGCGCAGATGTGAACTTGCATCCGGGAGATAGTGGGTGCGAACCCCACTGTCGGCAGCCCTGAAGATGATTTTCCGTGGTTTTCCATTTTCACACCAGCCAAATGCTGGGACTGTACCCGAATTACGGCCACGGTCGCTTCCGTCCCACTCTTAGGCCTTTCCTATCCCATCGTCGCCATAAGACCTACCTGTGTCGGTGCGACGTGAAACAAATTGTAAAAAAAAAAAGAAACTGCGATATTTGCACCATATACAAAGTAGAGGAGAAATACTTCAAGGTCGGAATGACCACAATCTAAAACGGTGTAGATAAAGATATGTTCATGAATATTTATAAAACGAAACTTGTTTCGTGACTCCAAAATTTTTCAGTGTTTTTAATTTCACGGAAAATTTTCAGCAAACATTTCGAACGTATACTGAAGTCTGCTAAAGAAGTGACAAAAAAACATGCAAAAGAGGACGCCAGATCTAATTTGATTTTTGTTCTACCAAGATAATGTGACGTCCTTCAGATTTTCAGTTTGCCATACAATTTCAATGTGACTACTGTATCTCACTCTCTATATTGATTGGCTATTGCCTCATATGTTTTTTTAATAACCCTGTGTTAGTACAAATATAAGATCATAAAATGATTTGGGGATTTCAACAGTAGAAATACGCTTTGATAAACCATTCTCCTCCAAGCTATTTTAGTTTTCCATAGTTGGAATTTATGCTTTACAAGATAGAATTACAAAAGGTACGGAAATATATGGACGCTACTTGAATGGATAAACACGTTTTCTCGTACGTATGAAGTTTGTTTCGATTCCATACATGAACATAACCAACGCATTTTGCATTTAGCACAGTATAACTAAAGGTACTATCAGTTCCCCGAAGGGGTTGAGAGATTGTTCGTCGTCCATTAGTGTGTCAACATTCCATTTGCTTCAAGTGTCAGTATGCTTTGCAGTTTAAACAAGGATTGAAACATAAAAATGGTATTGTCCTAATATTTACGTTGGTGTGTGATTGTCATATCGATAAATTCGAGAACCTCCCTAAACATGATATTTTAAACCGAGATTCAAACAAGCTCTCATTTCTAATTCGGCAAGGCTAACCGAGAAACTGAGTCTGGCAAAAAGCGGCATACGCCTACTGAAACATATGAGTAAAATGATGTAGGATCTGCTGTAGTTGAATGGTTAATACATTCAATTCATGACTAAAGGGGCGAAAATACGGTTTGGTATTTTTTTTGACACGTACCGTATCTATCTACCACATATCTCGATGTTCTATCAGTTTTCTCCAATACGTATACCAGAGGATTTTTCTCCGTTCAGAGAATTTCCTCTTGAGATAATTTCTATGTGAGGGGTGATGATAGACACATCAACTTCATAATTTTTATTTTTATTTCCTACAAAGCACATCTCCATTTGGTCGTTGACCATGAGCATTAATTGCCGCACATCTAATGGAAGTGCATGAATAAATGGAAGATGAATATCAGGCGTTGTATACTCAGGGGATTATTATATTACTCCCGTGTTTAATGTGACATTGTTTAGTTATCCGTGATCTGCTTAGATAAGGAATGAATAAGTAAATACCTAATGCCACTTCTCACATGCAGGAAAGCTGGAGTATTCATATGACAGAATAAAGAAACTTTAACTTTGATGAAGTCCACGCCTTCCATGGTATAACTTGTATTTTCTAAATAGTATACAGAAAAGAATGGATTAAATGTATCTTGTTAATCTTAGAGGCCCAAGATTTATACCTTTCTCCTTATCTGTGCATATATTGTGGTTTTTAATAGCCCGTACGGTTAAGTTTCGCAAGAGAGGAAGGGCTAAAGTTTCTCTTTATTCCACCCAGACAACTTGCACATTCACAGTATATTGCATCATGTTGTCCGGTATGTTCCTAGTATTCATCTCGTAAATGAGACATGTTTGACATAGCTAAGCCATTTTTATGTGATGTTCATTATAAGTTAATGTGCTTCTTCTATCTATTTTCTAATGCTTCGTCTCATTTTAAAACGTTTGAAGTGGTTCCATGAAATTCTCTACACATGATTTTAGTAACATAGAACCAAATATCAACATTTTGATGAAGTAAAAAATTCAATGAACAGCAGCCTGCAAGCTTGGCAGAACATGCAACACTTCAGGCAATTTTAGTCTTTTCGGTCGTGATAATGTAATACTACTGAAAGTTACACAACGTATGCTCAATTACCGAAGGAGTTTGCTACGCGTTTTGGATATCAGAGCAGTGAGCTTGTTTTCGAGAGGTGGTGGTTTCAATCACCACTGTCGGCAACCATGAAGATGGCTTTCCGTGGCTTCCTACTTTCACACAATGTAAATGCTGGGGCTTTACCTTGAGGCCACGCCTGCTTCCTATCCAGTCCTATTCCTATCTTATCCCATCGTCACAATTAAACTTTTCTTGTGTCGGGGCGACGTAAAGGAAGTATAAAACAAATAAACAAACCCCGTGGTGATACAGCCCTGATGGACCTTGGTTCACCAAGCGCCCGCTGCTCAGCACGGAAGCTTGCAGAGGTGACGCGTTATCAGCGTGACGAATACTCTCTGCTATTATTCTTGATTTTCTTAACAGGGGCCACTATCTCACTGTCAGGTAACTCTTGAATTGTTCTCACGTAGTCTAAGTGGACCACTAAACCGCCTTCAGATCCAGGTAAAAATCGATGACATGAGCGGGAATAGAAACTGGGGCTTTCGTGTTAGAGTCGAGCTCACTAACTCTAGACCACGGGACCGGCGTCCTAAAAGAAATAACAAAGTTTAAAAAAAGTCTTTTTTCAGATGCAATTCATCTTACATGACCGACTCGTTGGCTGAACGGCCAGCGTACTGGCCTTCGGTTCAGAGGGTTCCGGGTTCGATTCCCGGACGGGTCGGGGATTTTAACCTTAATTGGTTAACTCCAATGGCACGGGGGCTGGGTGTATGTGTTGTCTTCAGTATCATTTCATCCTCATCACGACGCGCAGGTCGCCTCTGGGAGTCAAATAGAAAGACCTGCACCTGGCGAGCAGAACACGTCCTGGGATATCCCGGCACTAAAAGCCATACGACATTTCATTTTTTTCATCTTACATAACGTTTAGCGGTAAGTGGTAAAAATTAGGAAATTATACTTTTCAGTGTACATCTGAATGAACAAGAGCACACCACGAATTATTTTAACTGAAAAGTTATTTTTGTGTCATTGTAAGCAGCCGAATTGCATCCAATACCTTTCTGATAATTGGGGAAACAGTTCAGATTTAAATTGCTTACACTTCAGTTTAATGTTTCATTCTGCTTGTCTTGTGAAGTTTCAGACTGCTGTTGTCATTTTATCAATTTTTGGTCGAATCTTTGTTCACTGTTCCGCGAGTTTTGTGTATTTGTGGTAGGATACGTGGCTAACTGGTTAACATGCTAGCATGGTATTATTCCCGGCAGTGTTAGAGATTTCAATCTGCATTGGATATTTTCTCTGGCTCGGGGGACAGGGTGTTTGCTCTGTCTTCTACATTAGCTTTCATGCTCCGGAGGCCCCATGCTCATAGACGCGCAGGTCGCTCATAGGTGTCAGCTCGGCTGACCAGCAACCAGGCCCTGTCCGTTGGACAAACACAATTATTATTTTCAAAGTTCCAGAAGGAAACCATAACTTCATTGCATCGATTGAAAATGTTAAAAGCATTTAAGCTCTTTAAGGTATCTCAATCATGAAATGCCAGAACTAGTCGCCAGCGTCTTGGAAAGTTGTAGCAATCCAGCTGACAAACCCACTAGTACACTGGGGAAAAACGCTGGTAATTTCATCATGGGAAAGGCCTAAAGAGCTTAAATGTGTTTACCCTTATTATTATTATTATTATTATTATTATTATTATTATTATTATTTGTCTGTTTGTGCAATCAATCTACAGTATTACTGAGCTCGATAGCTGCAGTCGCTTATGTGCGGTCAATATCTAGTATTCGGAAGATAGTCGGTTCGAATCCCACTGTCGGCAGCCCTGAAGATGGTTTTCCGTGGTTTCCCATTTTCACACCAGGCAAATGCTGGGGCTGTACCTTAATAAAGGCCACGGTCGCTTCCTTCCCACCCCTACCCCTTTCCTGTCCCATCGTCGCCATAACATGTATCTGTGTCGGTGCAACGTAAAGCAACTTGTAAAAAAAAAATCTACAGTGTTTAACGGCTGGTACGCGTTAATTTCTATATTTATTTCCATCGTTATATGTGTTAATGAACTCATTTCAGTACGGTATCCCAGTAATTTTAATGAAATATTACCCAAAATCTTTGGAGAAAACTTCTTCTGAATATATACTGCACTGCAGTGAAGCTTCTGAACCTTTCGCCGTGCAGTGGTAATGTTTTGTGAGCTTCAACTTTACTTTGCTACTATAGAGAGTGTCCACAACAAGGACATTACTGCCCAACTTAAAACGATTTTTTAATTAGTTTATGCATTCAGTAATTAATTTAGCTGAATTCTTATTGTGATGTTAATATCACATTGAGTTCACTTCGTCTTCTCGGGAATGAACATCTAGTGGCACAATAAGTTGAACTGATATGAAATGGCGAGGAGATGGACACTCATCCTCAAAGACCGGTCCTTATGGTCTAGCAAGAAGGGTGAGCTGGCCGCCAACCGTCCGCCTGGCCACTGAATATTTATTACAGCAGTGCAAGCACTGCAGCAGCTGCGTAGAAAGTCATAAATTATAATCACTGGGCACATAGCAGTTTGTTAGCTTCCGACAAAATCAATATTTTTGTGTGTGTGTTTTATTCCGTTTTCTAGCAATTTACTCGTCTTAGCGTGAAATATTACAGTGGCAAATGTAACTCCCACTCACCGCGATTTCTCGGTTCTCGGCAAGAGACCAGATTACATGAACTTTTCAGCGAGTTGTTCTGTGTAGTCATAATATGATTGTTGTGAAAGTGATAACGCTGCCACTGATAGCGACGGTAAAGTTCATGGTGATAGTAAATGTGATGATAATAATGCAGATGATGATGATAGCAATCGTTCTGAGTCTATGAACATGATAACTGAGTGATATCGTTTGCTAGCTCCTGACACAAGTGGCCGCAGTTTGAATTTCCACGTAAACCAGTGGCATAAAATGTCAAATTCCCTTCGTTCATTTATGATTATAAGCATTCGTTGGAGTCTAGGGTACTCGGTATGGTTGATATGAGCCCGATCACTGGAGATAAGCATCTTCTCTACTCCCGGTCGACCCGCTGGTCCGGCAAGCGGCGAATGCATCAAGCTTGCACCGCGAGTCTCGACAAAAGTGAGTCCCGCTCAAGCACCTGCCCCCATGGAACTTAGGTGGAGGAAGTGTAGTATGGTTTAGTCTCACTTTCGTAGTGGATTACATCCAATATTAACGAAGGAAATATAGAAATATTCAGAGTATAGTCTGAATGAAATCTATTAACGATTTCGTTTATATAGTTCAAAACAAATGGTGGTATATTTAACTTACAAAGGAATAAACAATGTTTCAAGCAAAAAACAAGAGATGTGGCAATGTCTTCTTTATCAATTAATTCACTAAGTTATGAATAGATTTAAATCATCTCTGTAATATAAACCAAGATTATAACCCTAAAACAAGACAGCTATTACATTCATGCGAAAAAAGCGCACCACGTAAAAGTTGTAAGTTTGCTCGAAAACTCAGTAAGTAGCTACTTCAAAACCATAAAGTCAAATGATTAGCGTAGTGACGTTATTAGCTGAACGATATTGCCTTCAGATGCCGTGAACTTGCTGCCGCCCGTGGCCTATACAATGGCTGACAGAAGCTGCTCATACATTGTAGAACGCTGCTTGTGGTTGTGGAAAGCTTACCGAGCAATGAGCGTGCCTCAGGTGCCATCGGAAGCATAAGAAAACACACTCACGCCAGCTGGGCTTAGGACGCCCTGAACTAACCACCAGGAGAGATTATCATGAGATCCACCGACAAGCACGAGCTGATAAACACTTCCTGCATCCACCATACAGGCACAAGTAGCACCATCACTACAAGCTTCTATGCATACATAAACGATTTCCTGATGCTTGGTTGAATGAAAATATTCTCATAGCGTCCATTACGTGTCCTGCCATTGTCTCCAACCCACCGTTGTCTCTGTTTAGAGTGGTTTCATGAATAGCAGACTTGGACTGGCACGGAGTGGAACCGTATCGTCGTTAGTAATGAATCCTGGTTCTCTTTGTGCACTGATGACGGCCGTGTTCGTGTCTGGAGACCTCGTGGTAAACGCCTCCATCTTGTCTTTGTTGTGGTACAACACACCACCTCCACAACCAGTGTATTGGACTGGGGTTCTATTACGTACGACAGTCAGTCATCTCTAGATGTTTTTAAAGAGATACATTGACAGCACATCGATATGTACAGGACGTACTGAGACCTCATGTGTTGCCCTTCATGATGGGGCTTCCAAGGGAAATTTTCCAGCAGGATAATGCTTCGCCACACAGACCAAGTGTATCACAGGAATGCCTCCTCAGTATTGCAACACTTCTGTTGCCTTCCACATCGCCCGAATAATTGCCCACCGAACAAGTCTGGAACTATCTGGAGTGCCACATTTATCAGTCTAGGATATTACAAGACCTACGGAACCAGTTGTAGCATGTATAGGCAGATGTGGTGCAGGATACCATCCAAAACCTGTATGTCTCCTTACTTGCTCTTATCACATCTTGTATCCAAAGTAGAAGTAGATCCACAGAATAGAGTCTCACTTCAGCTGTCCAATTTACCACAATAAATCACCCTTTTGTTCCGATATTGTAATTCTTACATCAACGTTATAGTCAGACGTATTAAGTTCAACCTATTCCGAAAACTCTTTCTTGGTGTGCAGTTCTTTTTAAAAATGAGTGTGTTAGATATACATTTTGAAAATTTTACTTTGATGGTGGACAAAAGGGCACCATGGTAAATTACTGGGTTGAGTGGCTCAGACGGTTGAGGCGCTGGCCTTCTGACCCCAACTTGGTGGTTTCGATCCTGGTTCAGTCCAGTGGCATTTGAAGGTGCTCAAATACGTCAGCCTCGTGTCAGTAGTTTTACTAGCACGCTAAAGATCTCCTGCGCGACTAAATTCCGGCCTCTCTGCGCTTCCGTAACCCGTAAAAGTAGTCAGTGAGACGTAAGGCAAATAACATTATAATTATTTTTCATAGTCAATTACTATAAAGGTGCATCAAAAAAAGATTCGTGTGTACCCACTCAACTGCTGCTGAGGCTGCTAAATTTTGTCCAATAATTATCTAACATCAGTTGCAGAATATGACTGAATGTAAATGCGTAAACAAGGCTATTTCCCCTACTTGTCATACTGTTTCTCGGTTGTCACCACATTAATTTATGTTGCATATATGTACTTAATACTAGTTTTATAGCTCTCTGATGCATCATACTCTTGATATTATGAAGTAGTTTCCAATTATCCTGTCTCGAAGAAATAAGTTTAATTCTTCTGTACATAGTCGTGTCTTACAAGAACTTTCCAAATGACTACATACTTCAAAATACGAAGCTTCTGTACTGACACTGTTCTTTACACGTACGGATGTTTCCTACAAATGAAGAAAAGAGGTTACATGAATCATATGGCCTTCATTCTACAGATATACTGATGCACCCCTTGGAGTAAATCAGCTTCATTTCCTCTCTTCTTTAACTATTAGGCCTAATAATAAAGCAATGAAGCTTTCTGTTTTTCATTGTTAGTATAGGAGTATTATGAAAACCAATTCTTTCAGCGCACATCGCTTTGAAATTCTACTGAAGTTGTACATTTCTACATAGTTAATCGCGTAGAATACTTTGGCACGAATGTGCTCAAGAGAATGATTCACTCTAGTGTGAATAATTGTAAAAATACAATTGTAGAAACTGAACTTTCCGAACTCGTGTTGGATGCTACACTGAAGATAAGCTTATTTAGAGTGTCCCAATTACAAATTCTCCCACTGTCAAAGCTGTGAACCAGGAGAATGTCGTAGGCCGACGTGTCACCGGAGACTGCGCTCGGCATTATCGACATGGTATTAAAACAACTTGTTTTCAATCACCAGGTTATGGTCCATGGCAAACAGCAGCTGGCGATCTCCCCTTCCATTTCTCTCACCATGGCCAAAGTGACTTACAACATCGTGAGGATGAGTGTCATTTTTGGTGCAGCCTACTTTCGCGTTGAAGTCCCCTGGGATGTTCCTTCATCGGGATTTTCTCAATTTCCTCTCCAACCCTGCCATACACCTATTCTGCCTCGTCATATGAAGCATCCGAAGTAGGCATGTAGTTCTGCAACATATGAAATTTTCCCATTTGACTTTCACCGTCAGCTTTACTATTCTGTTGTTGATGGGCTCATACGCAGTCTGTTGTTCACCAAGGTCGTCAGTCCATTCCTGCATGTGTTTTGCCCTCTTGAGATGTACATCATGTGGTTCTCGGTGGTAAAGAGTCCCTGATTGTTACAGTGTGCCTTATCTATGTCACATATGTCGATGTTGTCCCTCATCACTTCTCGTTCCAAGATGTGAAGTTTCCCTGTCTGCAGTAGGCCTCTCACATCCCAATTCCCTATCTTGATCTTTTTCCGGTCTTGAAATATCTCTCTCCTTCCAGTCGCATATTTCGCGTGTTCTGCTTGGTCGCCTACAGGAACTCAAACGGTAGACTATTTTCACTGCCCAATCCGGGCTCGGAGCAGCGCCAGTTGCCAACCGGAGCGCTCAACAATATCAATCCATTATTGCTTCCTTTCATGGAATTTACACACGGGAACGAGATTATCAGGTAATTTCCCCTTGCCTGCCTTATTCTATGCCGTTGGCTCGTCTATCCAGTTCATCCGCCTTTAGGGGCGATTTACTGTCTGACGCACTGCCGACGTATAAAAGGTTGATGGATATATGCTATACTATTATAACGTTGGAACTCACAACTGAAAAGTATGTACAATATAAAACAGTTTATATGGTAACAATTCAACCTTCTTATTTACACTAGGAATTAAATATGTTACTTTTATTCGCTAGTTCACTTGTCCAATAACTTTCACGACATTAAATTATATAGCCTTTGTATGAGTGTGAAGACCAGGCCTACAGATTTGACATGGTCACCGAAAGACTTCGCAACCCACGACTGAACCATTGAATTGCGATTTTTGCACTTCTGCCATGAAAGGTGTTGTTGCAGTTTCGGCTGTGAATGTGCATCACAAATTATGATCAGCCATGCGTTTATGATATCGCCTACCTTCATGCGATGCTACTTACCGTGAGAAAAATTAACCTTTGGAATGTATTATTCGTAATAATTATTTAGAGGCATTTGTGTACCAAATGTAGTCCCAAGTAACCAATAAAACGCTCGAAAGTAGAGGGTTAGTAATAACGTGAGCTTTCAGGTAGGACTCGTGCATTAAGTAGATTAAAATTCCGCATATGAAGCACTGTCAACATCACTAAGTAACAGACGCATTACTCAATCGGGATGTTTTCCTCATTTATCGAGGTCAACAAATTATAATTTTCTATGGTTGCATGGGCTTACGTGTTAATACTATATCTACATACTGTAATTTATAAGCGAATACTGGGAGGAAAACTCCACCAAGGATATCGATGAAAGTCCTAATTAATTGGCATTGAACACTTCAACACTGACCCAGCATGAATATCGTTGAACGTGTACGTACGCGTCTGAGGCGACTGATACAGCCTTGCAATCAGGCCAGGATGTAGGCCTATGCAGTGTTATTGACATAAGTTGATCATCTGAAGCATCTTGTAATTGGAGACATAGATATACCTATTCTGAGTTGGTATCAATTCCACGCGGTGTCATGCAAATTCTGTTGTCATTCTCGACATGAACACACTGACAGCTGAGCATGACCATTTAAGAATTACTATAGTATGCTCGGAATATAAATCACTTTAAATGCACTAGAAGATACGAAATCGTCATAGATGTATCTATATGAGAGAAGATAAAAATATTAGATTCATTTGCTGAGTGGTCAGAGGAGTGGTCTTCGGTTGCGAGGGCTCTGGATTTGATTCGCGGGTCGGTCGGGGGTAATTCCCACAGCTCGTGGACTGGGAGTTTGTGTTCATCTTAATACACATCTTCATTAACCAACAGCACACACGGAACAGTCCCTAGTGGTTATCCTTCCACACGGAGTTGGTATCAGAAAAGGCATCCGTACGTATAATTGGACTATATCCATACAAAGTGCCCACCCCAGGTAACCGATAATAGGCCAGGAAGAATAAGAAGAGAAAGAAAAGACATACTGCCAGTGTTCAGTCTAGTTCATAAAGCGTCAAATAGGTGTTCACTCAACGTCAGAGATTCATTTACTTGCAGAACTTAGTTTTGGATTGAAAAAAAATTAAATACGTATTTGAAATGAACGACTCATAGGTCTATCAATAACCTTGTGTATACACCAGAGGCTTGATGAACAAGAGACTGGAATACAAAAAGATGAAATGAATCGTTAGTGTTCCCAATAACATATCATCATGATGATCATAATCATCATCATCAGCAGCCACAGCAGGAGGAGCAGCAGCAGCATCAGCAGAAGCAAAACTGTCATAGAGATTAAGCATACTTCACTCGTCGATAGAGCGGAACATTTCTTCGTGGTTTATTTCTTCGGCTCCTTTTTCCGCCTAAGGAAAACTTACTGGGCGTAAAATTTGTATTTCACAGACGTAGTGAAAAATAAATAAATCATTAATGTCCAATCAGTTTATATGTATGTACTAGCGGTTTTATTTATGTATCAGGTTTCGTTTTGAGTCCAGTGAAATACGTTGTATGATTTATTTCTACTTCTGTAGCATCAGCTAGGCAAAGAAGTATTTTGTGTTGAAAACAAATTGTCGATATTATGTTCCTTCATTTCTCACTTTCATCTTCAGATTTACAGTACACCGTTATTGTTTTTAAACTTCGGATAAATTTTGAAAATAATACACTGTTTATAGGTGGCTATTCTGCTCTGGATCAATTTCCCCGCTGCGCTATGTAATGTTGACTATAGTCTGTGAAAATCTAATCTAATCTAATCTACGCCAAAAATTTACTTTTATACAAAACATGGGAAACAAAAGAAAAAATTCAGAAGTTAGTTCTGGATAAATAAACAATTAAATAGTTTTGCTTCTAATATTGGTATTTAACTTATATTAAGCAAAAACCGAGAAAAAAATGAAAGTACTGACAATTAATTATTAATTACAGTATTGATAACTATCAAAATTCTCCTTAAAAAGAAATTTGAGGTCAATCCGTTTTATAAAGTTTAGAAGGTGTTCACTCAACCTCAGAAATTCATTTAATTTCTGGGAGTACTAATCCCGATACCGAGAAAATCACTGTCGGATCAAAGAATGCTTATCAGTTACAACACATCATACATGTCTAAACATTGTTTAAATTATGATTTAGTGATTTTATCAGTATGGCGACTTATTAGTTGCCATTTCTCCCGAAGCTGTTTCAAAACCATAAGAAATCACCCTCAAATCTAAAGAACCTGCCTAGATGCAACAGTGAGGAATTTTTTCTTTTCAAATTATCACCATTTATCCCATTCAACAGTAGTCATTAATCGATTGTATCATCAGTTATTTCACGTCATGCATGTAATTTCTTGCGTGAATTGGATGTAGCATGAATTTCACACCTAATCAGAGCTCATTTTTCAGGAGGGAAAGTAACTCGAAGTATTATATTGCCACCGATGCCAAATGCATGAAGGAAAATCTGAAAGCCTTCTCACAGTACTTGATTTCAGTTAATGGAGTGCAGATTCATATAACTAACGTTAATTTAAACGTAATTTACGTTTGGAACATTATTAGAATTTGTCTAGGAACTTTCATGTCATTGCCTCGACTTCATCTCTACTCTAGGTAAAGCGTTTAAACACAGAAATAAAAGCGTTAGTGGAAATCGAGAAGATTAATGAACTGTATAATTTTGTTAAAGCTACGTGGTGTGACAGCTACACTTAGCACAGCCAGGTCTGGTGACCGCAGTATAAGTCAGCCATGTCACACTGCCATTTTGACGCATCACTAGTTAATAATTTCAGCGAACACTTTAGCCAATGTTTTCACGTTTCCCTGGCTTTCGTTCTTGATGTGAGATTATATGACGTCACTCACACCTACTGCTGATGAAACAAACCACACTACATCACAGTGATCGTGTGCTGGTGGATGTGCGACATGACAACGCACTTTACACAACTGCAAAACACTTGAGTGCGGAACGAAAATTTATCGATATTTAGAAAGGGGAGTGGACTGTTCATCACCAGACACACACACACACTGGTATCGTTAATATGCGTTTCTGTGATATCTACTAGAACAGTAACACTTAAGGGCACTATTACACGCGTTTTGTTTCAAAACTTGGAAGATAGAGGTTAGTAGTTTGATATCGAGCCACGATATATTTCGGCAGTTGTCCTGAATACAGGTATACTTACATTTACGAATATGTGAAACTTGTAAATATTGTGATAGTTCCTTACTTGAAGTTCCAGGATGTCACTTCACAACCTTTGCGTTACGACTTAAAGGTCCTCAGTATACAAAAGTACTGGTAATCCAGTTTGCTTCATGAAAAGCTGTATTTATAGTATTTCTAGTTCCTTTTTACAATTTGCTTTACATCGCACAGACACAGATAGGTCTTATGATGACGATGGGATAGGAAAGGCTGGACATGGGAAGGAAGCAACCGTGGCCTTAATTAAGGTACAACCGCAACACTTGCCTAGTGTGAAAATAGGAAACCATGAAAACCATCTTCAAGATGCCGAATGTAGGGCTCGAACCCACTATCTCTGGGATGCAAGCTCGCCGCTGCACGCCCTTACCGCACGGCCAACTCGACCGGTTTTCTTGTTCCTCAGTGGAAAGAATAGCAACAACATTAGGGTGGAAAATTTCCTTTCGTAGAGTTACTGCCGTGGTGAGAAGCAATAACATTCTTGGGTAATGACCTATAGAAATATTAGCTTACGTCTCCTGTACAACGCTTTCTTATAATTTAGTTTTAGAATTAGAAAGACTTCTATCATCACTACACAAAGGACATCACTACTGAGGAATCATATTTATCACCCAATATTCATACCTGTCCTACCACTATATTCTGCTCTGCTCTTCTCATCGAAGACATCACTCCACATCAAAGATTCCAGAGTACTATTTCCTCATGACTGACTTTTATGGAGGGAAGAAAGAAAGGCTGTTTACCTCGCCTTTATTTCATTTTCGATTGAAAGTTATCCAGAAATTTAGGGGGCAGTGTACAGAATGGGTGTGGTAATATAGGCATACGACCCACGAAACCAGTCTGGGGAGATTTATCCCATTTCAAATAAATTCCTAATTTGTAGAATAGAGGTGTCTTTAGTGCATTACTTCGTACTCTCCAGTTATTGTACACGCCCTTCTAACTCCCTAACCTCATGATATTGGAGAGCACAAAAACATACGCTGAGGCACTTCACTAGAAGTAATATATTTTGTCCAGTTCATCTGAAAATGTAGGTGTAACTTTAAAACTTTTCATTCTATAGGAAACCCTAATTATAAAACATGTAAGACTATAACATACCTGTAAAAATAATGCACACTGTTCAGCAAATAATGGCATGTTCCGTTCTACAAGAACAACCTCAGATTCATTGAAAACACTTTAAAATCATGCGGATATATGTACAGTATCGTTTACGTTCTGTAAACCTGTCAGTGACTGTGAGTTGGTTGTGAATAAAAATCCACAGCCTGTTTCCAGTCATTCGACCGGGTCAGAAATGGAATGAATGAAGCCCCCATGGAGCGGCGAGGATAGGAAGTGTGCCGGCTGCAGAAGCCTGTCGCACTCCTCTGGGGCAATTATTAATGAATGATTAATTAAATGATATTGGAGAGTGTTGCTGGAATGAAAGATGACAGGGAAAACCGGAGTACCCGGAGAAAAACCTGCCCTGCCTTCGCTTTGTCCAGCACAAATCTCACATGGAGTGACCGGGATTTGAACTACGGTATCAGTGGTAAGAGGCCGGTGCGCTGCTGCCTGAGCTATGGAGGATTAGATGTGGTAGTAATATAAACAAATATTAACAAACAATGATTTTAGCAGTATTCAATCGTCACCTTATTTATTTATAGAAATGTTTCAGTACTTATCTAAGGTGCTAATGAATAGCCCCGTCACCTTCAACAACTGCTTCCAGATTGAGGTGGTCTTGGCGAGTGTATAAGCAGAGGGGTGAGTGGAAAATTATGTGGGCATTGAAATCTATCCCGCGGAGAGTTGAGAGGATATAGGGTACAGAGGGAAATGTTTCGGGCCGCAAATTGTCCATTGGAGACGGGAGGGGTAAATTGATTCTTAATTTTTTAATGTATTATTGTGTATGAGCGAGTAGATGCAAGTTCATGATTTTTTTTTGCTAATTGCTTTACGTCCCACCTACACAGATAGGTCTTATGGCGACGATGGGACAGGAAAGGCCTAGGAGTTGGAAGGAAGCGACCGTGGCCTTAATTAATGTACAGCCCCAGCATTTGCCTTGTGTGAAAATGGGAAACCACGGAAAACCATCTTCAGGGCTGCCGACCGTGAAGCTCGAACCCACGATCTCCCGGATGCAAGCTCACAGCCGTGCACCTCTACGCGCACGGGCAACTCGCCCGGTGTTCATGATTTTGATTGAATAAAAGTATGCGATTGAATAAATGAGTATCTTGTAAGACAGTATTTTTAGAGGTAAATAATAACGTCTCCGTTCCTTATCACGCCCTAGTTCGAAAAACATGTGCAACGCCTGAGTGGCCTTGTAAGTGGTCCTAGAGTCTGGATACCAGTTGCTATGGAATGGGAGTGGCCATCCCGGACATGTTCAGAGCCATGGTCCTCCTTGTGCTCAGGCTGCTAGGGCTATACAATCCACCAGTAGACCTTAATCTGTTAGAAAAGAGAGCTTTACTTGGACCACGTGTAAGTAAGGGTAGCATTCCGCTTCACAGATTTTTCAGCAAGCTCGCTCAGAACGTTTTAAGCAAACCTCGGACCTACGAGAGTAATGGAGTCCCATTCCCAATTGACAGGCGAGGGACTCCTTGGAAGAAAATTCGCGAACAAAATGGAATTCTATGGGGAGCTATCAATATTAATGGGTTTTATGGAAGAAAAGGAGTAGAACTGGTTGAGTCAGGAAAGAGGATGCATCTGGATGTGCAAGGAGTAAATGATATTCGGGTAAGAGGAAATAGCGAGGAAGGCAGAGGAGGTTATAAAGTGTGCTTGGCGGGCGTTAGAAAGGGAAGGGCAGAGTGTTTGGTAGGGCTGTTCGTCAGGAACACTATTGCACGCTATCTAGTTTCTGTTAGGCAAGTGAAAAAACGAACGATATGAGTAGATTTGGCATTTGGAGGAATTAAGATGAGAATTGTCTCGGTGTATTCACCATGTGAGTGTGCAGATGAGGATGATGAAGCACTAAGTGACATCGTAGTCAGGTTCAACAGTAAGGAGAGGATAGTTCTAATGGAAGATTTCAGTGTAAGAGCTGGGAACAGAACCGAAGGACACGAAAGGGTGAATATTAAATGTGGGAAAGATATAGAAGCTAATAGAAATGGGAAGCATTTCCTGGACTTCTGTGCTATGATGGGTTTAGCTGTTACGAATAAATTCTTCAAGCATAAGGCTATTCACCGCTACATGTGGGAGGGTAGTGCACCAGATCCATAATATACTATATCTTAATCGACTTTGAATTAAGGAGATCTCTTACGAATGTGCGGGGTTTCCAGGGATTTTTCTATGAAACAGAGAATTATGTGGTCTGTAGTGAACTAAGTACCTCTAGGCCTAGGGTAAGCGAAGTAAAATTTGTCTACAGACGAATAAGGATAGAAAATATCCAGGACGAGGAAATTAGACAGAAGTGCATGGATATTATTAATGAAAAGTTCCAAAAATGAACAGTAGGAAGGTTCAGGATATAGAAAGGGAATGAATGGCATACAGGGATGATGTAGTAGAGACAGCAAGGGAATGCATATGAACAACTGTGTGTAATGATGGGAAAAGGTAAAAATTGTGGTGGAATGATGAAATAAGAGCAAAATCTAGCCTTGAAAAGAAGGCGTATGAAATGGGTCCAAACAAGGATTGATGCAAGCAAGAAGTTGGTCGTAGATGAAGGAAACATAGCGACATAAATAGTTGTTTAATCCCAAAAGAAGTAGTGTGAAAATTTTGGTAATAACCTGGAATGGCTAGGTCAAGAGGCCAAGAAGCCTTTATGGACAATAGTAATGAATCTTAGGAAGGGAAGTAGAAAGGAAATTAACATTGGTTTGGGTACTTCAGGTGAACTCATAATAGATCTCAGGGAATCATTGGAGAGGTGGAGGGAATATTTTGAACATCTTCTCAACGTAAAAATGAAATCTTCCTGGTCGTGTTGCGAACGGCCAAGCTCATGGGGAGGAGGACAATTATGTTGGTGAAATTACGCTTGATGTAGTGGAAAGGATGGTAATTAAACTCCATCGTCATAAAACAGAGTGTTTTGAATAAGACCTGACATGGTGAATATAGTGAGAAGGCAGGGATGAAATGGCTTCATGGAGTAATAAGATTATCATGGAGTGTTAGTAAGATACCATCTGATTGAACAAAAGCAATAATTGCTCCTAACTACAAGCACGAGAACAGAAGGGATAGCAAAAACTATCGGGGGATTTCAGGCTTAGAAGTAAGTGTTCACTGACATCTTGGAAAAGAGGGTGCGATCAGTGATTGAGAGCAAATAGCATGAAGACCAATGTGGGTTCAGACAACAGATGGGCTTTCAGGGTAAGATTTTCCGTATTCGCCGAGTAATTGAAAAATGCTACGAGGCAGTTATGTTTCCTAGATCTAGAGGAAATCATATAAGGGAGTTCTTCGTACTGGGGGACTGTGAGAGTAAGGGCAGATGATTATAATCAATCACTTGACAATT
The DNA here is from genome assembly GCF_040414725.1 of Anabrus simplex. Classification (NCBI taxonomy): domain Eukaryota; kingdom Metazoa; phylum Arthropoda; class Insecta; order Orthoptera; family Tettigoniidae; genus Anabrus; species Anabrus simplex. The sequence goes on from NC_090266.1 coordinate 1,093,155,583, forward strand.
GGGCTGCAGTGAGAATTGATGGTAGAATAAGTTCTTTATTGAAGGTACTTACAGGGGTTAGAGAAGACTGTAATCGTTAACCTTTATTGTTCATAGATTACATGGGTCATCTGCTGAACGGTATTAAGGGGTAGGGAGGGATTCAGTTAGGTGAATATGTAGTAAGCAGTCTGGCCTATGCTGACGACCTGGTCTTAATGGCAGATTGTGGTGAAAGCCTGCAGTCTAATATCTCGGAACTTGAAAATAGGTACAATGTGTATGATATGAACATTATCCTTTCTTAGACTAAACTGATATCAATAGGTAAGAAATTCAAGAGGACTGAATGTCAGATTGGGAATACAAAGCTGGAAGGAGTAGACAATTTCAAGTATTTAGAATGCATGTTCTCCCAGGACGGTAATATATTAAGTGAGATTGATTTAAGGTGCGGTAAACCTAATGCAATGAGCTCGCAGTTCCGATGAACAATATTCTGTAGGAAGGAAGTCAGCTTCTTGACTAAACTATCTTTAGATCAGTCTGTTTTCACACCAACTTTGCTTTGTGGGAGTGAAACCAGACGGACTCAGGATATCGTAATCATGACCTAGATATAACAGACATGAAAGTAGCGAGAATAATTGCTGGTACAAAGAGGTGGGAACAATGGATGGAGGGTAGTGGGAATGAGGAGATGAAGGCTAAGTTAGTAGTGAACGCGATGGATGAAGCTGTACGCATAAACACGCTTTGGTGGTGGGGTCATGTGAGGTGCATGGAGGAGGATAAGTTACCCTGGAGAATAATGGGATCTGTTATGGAAGATAAGCGAAGTAGTGGGAGAACAAGACGACGATGGCAAGACCCAGTTCCTAACGATTAGAAGATAGGGGTTATCGAACTAAACGAGACAATAGGACTAGTTTGAAATAGAGGATTGTGTTGGCGTTTAGTAAATTGACTGAGGCTTGCTGAATGAACGCTGGAAGGCATAAACGTCTATAATGAAGAAATATGTTTGTATAATAACGTAAAATGTAAGTACAACATCTATCGTAACCTGGCTTGGTAAGGATTTTTCAAAGTTGATGAAAATATTGTTAAAACATAAAAACACAACTCATTGAAAGTTGAGTGTGATCAATACCCTGTAGAAAGTTCCGTATCGAACTGCTTGAGAAACTTGGTCTTTTTCCTTATTACAGGATTTGATCACATAGGCTAATATGGCATAACATAATGAACATATTGATACACCAAGATTTTTAAACGGGTGGTATTTTGTTACTTGTAATATCACGGACGATAGGACAGAAAGGGGCTAGGTGTGGGAAGGATGCGGCCGTGGCCTTAATTAAGGTACAACGCCAGCATGTGCTTGGTGTGAAGATGGGAAACCACGGATCATCATCTTCAGGGCTGCCGACAGTGGGGTTTGAACCGGCTGCATCCCGAAATGAAGTTCAAAGCTGCACGCCCCTAACCGCACAGCCAACTCGCTCCATACACTCAGATCCGGGGACAAAACATTCCCTGCTTCCTCAACTCAAGTTGTTGCACTCAGACCGACTGCAGTCGCTCACCGGCAGAGCACAATTGAACCACTCGGCAAGTCTCGCATTAGTTTTATAGACAGGCTGGCCCTTCGAGATACTTCGGACAATAGAAACTCGTGGAAACCTCTGGGTATGGAAGGCTCTGGTACTCTCTCGCTATGTAAAGTGATCACGTAGCAACGTCAGTTCTGGTAGAAGAGGCCCAATGCGCGCTGGACACGACTCTGACCGGTTGCAGTGGAAGTGAGTGGGTTGGCCTTACAGGTGACGCCACTTGTAGTGGGGCCAGACTGGTTCGCTCGCCCTCCTGCCTTGCTGTAAAAATGGCGAAAGTAATCTAATATCATAGCATGGAACTGAAGAGATGAAGGAGGAGTTGCAGGTTAGAAATAGGGTTATGAATGGGTGCGGAAGTAAGGAGAGATTGACAGAACTTGAAAATTTAATTTAGCATAAATGTCTGCTAAGAATAAGACGATGGTAAACATAAATATCCATGAAGCTACTACGCTGGCGTAGCAGGGAGAGAGGTGGTACTCCCACGTGGCGCGTCCCAGGTGGCGAATAGCGAGGTCCTAACCGGCTTGCCGGCAAACTTGAGTGAAATAAAATAGCTCTCGCGGACCAAACACGCAACCCCCTGAGGGTAGGAGACGCAGACGCAGAATACACCCACGATATCCCTTACCCGTCGTAAGAGGCGACTGGGAGGGGAGACCAAGGCATGGTTGAATTAGAACCATGAGACTAGTTGTAATTAGTGTCATCACGCCAGGAACGCCATGGGTTGCCTTTACTTGCGAGTAGTACTACTATGTTAGGTACATAATAGGTTTGTGATTAGTAGCAACAGGCGGTGAATCAGTAGGGATTTTACAGTACCCGTGATTAGTACCACTATATGAGGAGCACCACGGGCTTACGTTTCCTGTGATTAGTACCACTGTACGAGCGACACCGTGGGTCTGCGTTGCCTTTGATTAATACCCACTATAAGAGCAACACCACGGGATAGTACGAGTCCACGTGCTTAGTACACGAATATAAGGAACAGCATGAGTTTGCATTGCCTATAAGTGGCGCCGTAATATGAGAAACACCATAGGTCTGCGTTACTTGTGCGTATTACATAACCTGTGAGTAGTACGACAATGTGTGGAACACCGTAACTCTACGTTACTGTTGATTAGTACCAGAACATGAAAAATACCATGGATCTTACTTTCCTAGCAATTTGTACCATTGTGAGGGACAGTGGCCTGGATTTTGGACCCCTTTAGGCAACAAGCATCATCGATTCAGGATTGTGCTTTGGAAGCAGCCCCTTGGTCAGTATACACTATTGTTTTAAGATAGTTTCTGGGAAGGTGGGGCATTGCTGGTCGATTCCACGGACGGTTTGAAGTTCATAATCATTGTTCATCGTCTCTTTTTTATTCTAGTCAGTAGATTAATTTCGGAACTATTTTTAACTTTCAGAATTGCGAGTTGGATCCACTGATTATTTTAAATTCATGTTCATCCATTCATTCTTCATCATCACATTTTGAATTCTAGTCAGTGGATGAGTTTTGGACTTTTCATTTGTCATTATATTTCGTACCATTAGGGACCGATGACCTAGATGTTAGGCCTCTTTAATCAACAATCATCATCAAACATAGTTGTTAATCATGTATTTCAGTAAAACACAGAAGTATATGTATCAGTACTTTAAAGGCAGAAAAAGGTTCTAGGAAGGACATTCCAGGAATCATTCGTGAACAAGGGTAGTGTATACGTGAGGTTACAAGAAGGCAGAAGTATTCAGTCAGCAGTATGTAAAAGTAGTTGGATATAAGAAAGATATCCAGGTGGAGGTTGTTACAAATACTGGCGAAGTATTGAAATTTACCTATAATAATAAAGTTAATTACAAAAGGAAACAAAATTTGAAAGCTATAAACGTAGCTGGGATTGATAAGATTTTTGGGGATATGCTAAAGGCAATGGATTGGGATATAGTGCCGTATCTGAATTATTTATTTGATTATTGTTTGCATGAAGGTGCAATACCAAATAAATGGAGAATAACTATGGCAGCCCGAGTGTACAAGGAAAAGTGTGATAAATGTAAATAGGATGATTATAGGCCAGTCAGCTTGACATGTGTTGCAAGTAAGCTCTGGAAAAGCATTCGTTCTGATTACTGTGTATCGCAGTTAACCTATCTAAGACTTTTGATACTACTGACGGATATGGGGGCTATTGGACTAGACCAAAGAGTCGCTGTATGAGGAGCTAAAATTCTAGAAAATAGAACACTGAAATGAAATGTCGTGTGGCTTTTAGTGCCGGGATATCCCAGGACGGATTCGGCTCGCCAGGTGCAGGTCTTTCTATTTGACACCCGTAGGCGACCTGCGCGTCATGATGAGGATGAAATTATGATGAAGACAACACATACACCCAGCCCCCGTGCCATTGGAATTAACCAATTAAGGTTAAAATCCCCGACCCAGCCGGGAATCAAACCCGGGACCCTCTGAACCGAAGGCCAGTACGCTGACCGTTCACCCAACGAGTCGGACATAGAACACTGATATTTAATGTAGCGAAACATTATCTGCTCCTGTAACGTTTAAGAGTATGATGGAGGGTGGGGGTTTCCGCACAGCAGAATTGTTGGACCTTTACGTTTTGCTATGTATATAAATTATATGAATAAAGAACCGGAATCACAGCTAAGGATTTTGTAGTTGATTTTATGCTTATATGGTAATAAGTAAGTTACAGGATTATGAGCGACTGCAGGAAGACCTCAACATTGTTGCGAGACAGGCAGCAGACAATTGTGTGATGGTAAACGGGAGTAAAGGTCAGGTTTTATTTTTCACCGACACGTAAAGTCCTGTACGTTTTAATTAGTGTGTTTATGGGTGTTATAAGGAAAGCGCTTCAGTGGGAAAATGTCACTAAAGAGTTTGTAAGGAAAGGTTACGGATCTCTTCATATAGTTGTGGGAGAATTTCGTGGTTATGGTAAGGATGTAAATGAGAGGGCGTATAGGCATGAGTCTCTGGTAAGACCCCAATTACTGTTTGGTTCAAATTTATGGGACCCCCACCAGAATTAATTGATACGAGAAGTGGAAAAGATCCGAAGGAAATCAACATGATTGCTTCTGGGTGATTTCCGACAACAAAATAGTGTTACGAAATGTTGAAAACTTGGGGCGTGGAAGACTTGGGAGTGAGGAAACGAGCTCCTCGACTAAGCGGGACGTTCCAAGCAGTCAGTGGAGAAATGGCATGGAATGACATTAGTAGACGAATAAGCTTGAGTGGAGCTTTTAACCGTAGGAAAGATCATAATATGAAGATACAGTTAAAATTCAAAAGGGCGGTTTGGGGCAAATATCTATTTAAAGGAATGGGAATTTGGGAAATGTCCGATAAATTTCCAACTTCTTTGACATTATTTAAGAAAATGCTAGGTAAACAATTGATTGGGAATCTGCCACCAGGGCTACAGTCCTAAATGCAGACCAATGATGATAGATGATGAACATTTAGAATACACAGAACTTTATTATATGTTGAAGAAGAATGATTTCTTGGAAAAAATCACGTCAGCAGGTAAGAATGAGTATGGGAAACAATGTCACATAATGGTATGGAAATAATTTATTTTTAATAGTATGGAATGTACTTTTGAAAATCCATCCTAGAACATACCAAAAACTCATTTAAGAACCTGGAGTATGACGACAGATGGTGCTCGAGGTGAACTATTTTGCTGGATAAGGTGTAGTAAGTTTCTCATGAAATGTCGTTGCGTATTAGGGTTCATTGTCCTCCAATTACATAGTAATCATCTCGTAACCCTAGTCTAATCTCAGTATAATCATCATACGGCTTGAAATCTTTCGGAATAAGTGAGCATATTTATGCGCTCTGTCGCAGAGACAGTTACACAGCCATGTGAAATATCAATTTTTTGAATTTACCGAGTTAAATAATGGGATAGTACCTTTCTCGAAGTTAACAGCTGGTTCTTTTATCACCCAATGTTTAAAACGTCCTAATTCATGTCTTAAAAATAACCATAAATGGCATGAATTATAATATTCACCAGCTGTATACCAAATGAATAGACACGACGTGTTGAAATAATCCCTGGTGAAGTCTAGGGCTGAATCAGCCAGAAACAAGTGGAATATAAACTTATGAGAACAATGAAGTATTGCGAATTTTGCTGCTGTCAACTAAATAATGATGAAAATTTAAGTTCAACCGTAGGTTGCAATTTATATTTCATCTTCATAACTCTAAACTGCCCACAAATGGAATTAGTAATGTTATATGGACATCCCGAAGGTACTATTTCCGGTTACTGTTTTATCAGTAAGATACTGCTATCAATATATTTGCCATTTTATAACCTTAAATACAATAGTTTTCGATGATGAAATAGTTAATATCGTGATATCTACGAATGTCTACTTACATGGACAGTTAATGGTTATTTTCACGTAACTTATGCTCACATACTTTGATTGTGCTGATTAAATGGTAGCTAAGCTACAAGAATCATATTGAAACCTACCCTACTAGACTAATATTAACATAGGATATACTCTAAATCCATGCAAATAAAGTATACGGGGGGCCGGGCTGAGTGGCTCTGACGGTTAAGGCGCTGACCTTCTGACCCCAACTTGGCAGGTTCGAACCTGGCTCAGTCCGGTGGTATTTGAAGGTGCTCAAATACGTCAGCCTCGTGTCGGTAGATTTACTGGCACGTAAAAGAACTCCTGCGGGACTAAATTCCGGCACCTCGACGTCTCCGAAAACAGTAAAAAGAGTAGTTAGTGGGACGTAAAACAAATAACATTATTATTATTATTTTTATTATTATTATTATTATTATTATTATTATTATTATTATTTGCTAGGTGCTTTACGTTGCACCGACACAGATAGGTCTTATGGCGACGATGGGATAGGAAAGGCCTAAGAGTTGGAAGGAAGCGGCCGTGGCCTTAATTAAGGTGCAGCCCCAGCATTTGCTTGGTGTGAAAATGGGAAACCACGGAAAACCATCTTCAGGGCTGCCGATAGCGGGATTCGAACCTACTATCTCCCGGATGCAAGCTCACAGCCGCGCGCCTCTACGCGCACGGCCAACTCGCCCGGTCAACATTATTATTATTATTATTATTATTATTATTATTATTATTATTATTATTATTATTATTATTATTAAAGTATACGGGACCATTCCTTGCACTGTTTCTTGCCCTGTAAATGTGAACCAACTGCAATAGAACAATTTAAAGACTGGAGTAGTGAAGCTCGTGTGGTCTTTCTGAGCATAACCGGCTCATCCTGCATTGTACCACCGACAGTTTCTCCATTCAAACTGCAAACCCCTACATCCGACAAAAACCAAACATCATTTTGAGGTATGTATTACGTCGACAATTTATTTAGCAAACAGTATGGAATGCTGGCATGCAGTGGAATGAAACTACGTCAACTTCATTATCTCTGACAGTGTAGCACAATACAAAACAGGTGAACACAACCAGTGTAATAACACGAGCTATGCATATTTAATCCTTTATGCTGGAAAAACCTGCGAGTTAAAAAAAATACAATTTTCCCTGTTTGAAGTGTGGAGACGATTCTGGAATCACGTGCGGCTCCTAGTTTCATTGATTTTTGTTCACTGTTATGGAACACTGTGCTGCATGTTATTACCCCGTTGGCCGTTTCCAGTTTACCTAGTGCAAATATAATTCCATCTAAAAAAAAGAACAGTATATCGGAATAGCTCAGTGTACTTAAGCGCTACCGATGGGGCTACTGCCCGTGGACTGGAGAGAAGGGTTGGTTGGAATCCAAGCAACTTCCGTTTCTAAAATTATCTTTACTTGTTTCCCGTCTCAACCACAGCACAATTCCTCGTTATTAAAATTCCATTAGGAATTTGCAACTTCTAGATTAGGCTCTATCTTCTTCCTAAAGTCCTTTTAGTTGAAAATAGTATACTTTTAATTTATTAAAACTCCTCACCAGGGACATACATATGTCACTAGAAGCGTTTCATCGCAGGGCTCCATCTGAGTCTGGCATGGCTGCCACAATCTTGTATACAGGGCTGAGTGGCTCAGGCGTTAGAAACGCCGGACTGAGTGGCTCAAACAGATGAGGCACTGGCCTTCTGACCCCAAATTCGCTGGTTTGATCCTTGCTCACTCCGGTGGTATTTTAAGGTTCTCAAATACGTCAGCGTCTTATCGGTAGATTTACTGGCACGTATAGAAACTCCTGCGAGACAAAATTCCAGCACCTCGGCAGCTCCAGAAACCGTCGAGAAGTAGTTAGTGAGACGTAAAAACAGTAACATTATTATTATTATTATTATAATTATTATTATTATTATTATTATTATTATTATTATTATTATTATTATTATTATTATTATTATTATTATTATTATTATTAGACGGTTGAAGGATTTAATTCGTGAGCTTAAGTTGGGAGGTTCCGTCCTGGTTAGTTCCAGTGGTATTTTAAGGTGCTCAAATAAGCCAGCTTCTAGTTAGCAGATTTACTAGCATATAACATAACTCTTGTAAAAGATAATTTCCGTACCTCTGTGTCTTTGAACACCGTGAAAGTAGTTCGTGTAATATAGAACCAATAACATGAAAACATAATCTTGTGACAGGCTTCTGCTGACATAATTCCCGTTCGATCTCCCCTGGCCAGCATATTCTCCCTTCCATCCCGAAAAAAATCGTTTGTCCAGGATCTAGGGAGCTTTTCATTATTTCACTCTTATGCCCTCATTCCTCAAGAGTTTGGAGCTCTTTCTCTTCATCGCCAGTTCTTGTTACGAGTGGTCAATAAAACCGCTGTTATGCCCCTCAAATATCAACACCACCACGTCATGTATGTCATGTACTAGTATCTGCACTATGTCTACCCCTTAATCCCGTTTCTTGATACGGGTCGGAGGAGAAGTGAGATTAATTTAAATGGCTTGGTTTAACGGCCGGATGCCCTTTCTGATGCCAAACTCAGTTGAGGAACTAATGAAGATGAAATTAATGAAGTTGAACGAAACTAAGTAAGGAAGTGGATGGAATCGGCTGTGCTCTACGAATGGGATCTATCCCAGTATTTGACTGGAAGTTAAAATATGAAACCACAGAAAACCATTTTCAGGACTACCGAGAGTAAGTTTCGAACCCATGCGTCTCCCAAATGCAGAGCTTGGCTCCAAAGCCGTAGCGTTTTAACATGCGCGGCCACTCCTCTCGATGTACTGGAATATGTCGCAGGAGAGTAATTATCCATCGTCCAGTCCGCGCATGTAACTCACGTTAAGGAGTGAAGTAAGAACACAACAATTATGACAGTACATATTCATTGACTTCTAATGGATTAATGAAGTCGTATGTCAACCTATATAGCGGAGCGCGCTGATGAGCAAGTTACAAGGAAAAGTGAACGCACTTCTTCTGACAGCCCAATAATACAGGCTCTACACAAACGATTAGATGCTCGTCTCCTTTGCCTAATCTTCCGAGGTCTGACAATAGTTACCAGTTATTTTAAACAAAGATCTCGTGTTAGTGGATTTTTTGGCACCTAGAACAGTTTTCTTCTTTGGTAAAACTCCTGTACACTAGCGTATACTGAGACCACATTCAGTGAATGGGATATAAGAAGCGCATGGCATGGACTACGTTCATCGCAGAGTTGACGAAACTCTCACCAAAAAAGCACTGGCAAGAAAGCCGGCACATGAGAATAGACCACGAATATGACCTAGAGATACATGAATTCATCAAATGGAATCTAATCTGGAACCAGCTAGAGATAGATTATAGGAGGTGGACAGTTTTGAGGCATATAGTGAATGGGGCCAAAGACCGATTGAGGTTCGCATGGTCACTGAATTTCTGAAAATACATAGGTATAGCTGTTTCTTTCAATCCGATAATTGAACTTTATATTCTTATTTGATACTTTTGGAACAATGGGCAGGTGTTTGACACTAATCCTCAATGTAATATATCGAACCAAAAGTATATTGTTTAACACTGGATTGTCTTAATTTCACAGAGACACCAAGAACAGACATGTAAACATGAGCCACTCACGGGGTAAGGACAGTATTTGCACAGGGGCACCCCTATCGTCTTAACAGCGCCATCGTGCTTAGCGGTTTCGTAGAGAATTTTAAGAATTTCTGCATGAGCACGAAATTCTTTATATAAATTCAACATGAACATCTTTAATCAAAGAATAGAATTCATTTATCGTCTACAGGGTAACCCAATTACAATTACCAATTACAAATGATGTAATAGAAAATTAAATGACTGCAGCAAGAGAAAATTTATACATACGTACAAATAGGCTATACATCTTCACCAAATTTCTATAGATATGATATATACTACAGATAATTCACATACTAATTCACACAGAATTTACACAATTACCACGTTCCACCCCTAAGAAGGGCTTTCCATATTCCGGTGGAAGGTGATGAAAAATGTTACGTAAACCTTCCGGCTTGTATGAACCAAGAATTTTGGTGAGCAACAGTCCTACATTTGGGCAGGTGGACTGTGAATTTCTGTTTTGTTCGCCTGCTTGGAACATGAAGCGGAATTTACCCTGGTATAGCCGGACAGTCCATTTTACTTTTCAAGCATTTACTTGCTAATTTGGCGCGTTGCCAGTGTATTAATTACAATATATTTTTCTAAATTCTTCATACCTGCTTGAAGAGTTTGGCATACCAATAAATCCAAAACTAATCCACTTCATGAACCTTACCTCAAATCAGAACTTGTCCTCGGACACTCCCGGCACTAAAAGCCATACGCCATTTCATTTACCTGAACTCTCTCAAGACGGTATATGTGATCTTTCTGATACGGAAGCAAGACCTCACAACCATACTCACCAAGGTCTCACCAGGGAACAAAACCGTGTTATAGCACATAGTATGTTACTGAAATCTTTACAATTTCTTTTAATAAACCCGAGTAGTCTGAAAGCTTTCTTTATAATATTACCAATGTGTTTCTCAAAGGATAACCCATTCCTGTTGCTCGGAATTACAACAAGGTAATTAAACTCCTCCACATGATTTAAAAATTACCCACTGATTATATATCTGTAAAATACAGGTGTTAATTCTCGAGTAAGTGACATAACACCGCACTTAACTTTATTTAATCTGAAGGACCACTTATCACATCACTAGAATATTTGCTTCAAATCATATTGTAGATAGTCGCCATCACTGTATTCTTCCGTATCTCTGTATAGTTTTAAGCCGTCGGCATTCGCTGCTCTGAACGACTGAAGTAATGTCATTCAGAAACATAGCAAATAAAAGAGGCCCTCTCAGTAATCCATGTGGGACGCCACATGAAGGTTGGTAGGGGTTAACATTAAAAATGAAGGTTTTACACATACACATGAAAAATCATTGGTGAAAATGTGCGGCTCATATTCATAACAGCACTTCTCACAGGACAAGTGCCCATGATGGGGCACTAAGAAGTAGGAATTATAAAGAGCAACCTAGGATGCAAACCATGTTGGAAGGAGAAGGAAACTACCTAGCAGATAATCACAGCGTACGGGACTCTATCTTGCAAGAGGTATAATATATTTTGGAATATAATTATGGAACCAAAGGAATTAAACACAGATTCATTGCCTGGAGTGTATTTTCCTATCAGGGTAGTATAATAAGCTGTTCCGGTGCAGAAATTGTCGCTATCACCGACAGAATATTATGCTGTCTCTTGTTCAGTTGAAAACCAGAAGGTGATGATTCCTGCAGGTACGCAAGAATTATTTTACTTTTGAATAAAGGGGGTGAGTAAACTGTAAGAAATTTCTTAATAATTCTGCAAGCTAGAATTTTGGGTTACTCACTTTGTTCATTAGGCAGTACTGAACTGGTTAGTATGAACTCATGATGCACAATACCATATAAATCCCAAAGTGCTGCACATACTCTCTTCCTCTCTTCAGACCGGAGTAGCAAGATCAAATCTGAAACAGCTGAAAATCATTTCGCCTCGACAACGGCCCACATAGGACTGAACTGATCTTTTCTATTATAAACTCTTTTTAGTCGCTATCCGTTCCGTAAGTTGGAAATTATCGTAACAGGGCTTTTCTTGACGACCGTTTCTCGGAATAACTCTGTGGTTATTTTCGATGTTCAGATACTCAGATACCAGAAATTGTCCTCTAGCTACTTCATATTATGGGAGTTAAAAGATGATTCCTGTTAATAACTAAGAATATATGAATATAAATTTATTATACATAATATGTTCTCTCCATTTGACGAAATTTGAAGTGATGTCAGTGTAATTTAAAACAATATATAAAAGGGTGTATAAAAACTTAATGGTAAACTTCAGGAATGGACATGATGTAATTTTCCATTGATCAAATTTTTTTTAAACATTCCATGCCTCTCTCATCAACTATATGGTATTGTCCAACAGTCCTACTTTTATAACCTTACCTTCTATTGAATTCATTTTAACTACGATAAAAACTGTTTAATAATCACTGAGTCTACCTTGAAAAGTGTGTCAAAATAGGTTGTTAATTTATTCTATTTATAAATCGATCGGAGTCTACTGAAGATATGAAGAATCACAGCTGAGATTGTAAATCTGCTAGAATTAATGGAACTGTAATACGCCGTTAAATGGATTCTACAAGCCTGTAATTACAAGCGCGGTGCTGGCTCGGACAGGTACATGAATACAGGGACGGCACGGGACACGAGCCGTTGTGAATTATTGGCCTAATCTTCCTGGAAGTAGGGCCTTAGCAAAAGGAAGAGGTGGTCGGGATTACATGAGTGAAATATGCTGGGCACATTTCCCAACTTCCGTTCGCTGTGTCACTGGCATCTCCCTTCCCGCAGCCACCGGCACCGACATAGCCAGATATTTATATTAGGTTAGCCGCAAGGGAACTGGTTTATGATGTATGTCTAACACACTTAACATTCTACGAAGGACAGTTCATAAGATAGGCTACAGAATCAGTATTAAATACAACTCATTGTCATTTATCCTAATGTAGAGTTACTGCATTTTTGTTCTGATAGAGTAGTGGACATTGAGACAGTCAGTTAGCTAGAAGCTGGAGCTTTTGAGATGTGACTTTATACGAGTATGTTAAGGGTGTCGTGGACAAACCAGGTGGCAAGAAAACGAAGATATGCAGAGAATGAAGTATCACATGAAAGTAACGACTACAGTGAAAACAACGAACGTCCAATTCCTCAATTTATAACTGTTAGGTTCTTCAGTCTGCCCTAAAGAACATAACAGTTATAAATTAACTGATTTGAAACTGAAAAGTGATGGCTTCAGATATCACAATTGTTAAGTCACATGATTAGAAAGAAAAGCAGATACTGGCTACTATAACACATTCTACAAGAGAAGATGCAAGGAAAGAGAAGTGTTGGGTAGAAGGTGAATCACCTGGTCTTTGAAGGTGCTCAAATTCGCCAGGCTATCGTTAGTAGTGGTTAATGGTATGCAAAAGCAACAACGTGATTATTTAAAGTATACTTTTGATTTCCTGTACGATTTCTCCTTGAATCCATTATACGTGAATGTGACATCATATTTTACCTCACTGCACTAATCACAAACATTAATTCATCGCACATATTTTCTGAATTAGTGCATGCAAACAATTTTCTCCTGAGTGTTATCGGTGTAAATTAAATTTTCCAGTCCATCACATTGGTCTAAAAGTTGGGGTCGCGACCGAATGTTCCAGGTACTACTTCTGGCACGATCACATTCTGCCATAATGCAAAGTGATTAAAAACGTAAAAATGAAATCAGTATTCTAAAATGGAAGAGATAATATTTTTATATCTCAGATACACATATTAATTGAAATAATATCTAATAATGTTATATATAAAAATGTATACAAAGGAAGTAAATTCGTTAACGATTTTGGAAGACAAAACAATCTGTACAAAAAAGTACTACTTATTCTAAGCAATTACTAAACTGAAGTAACATGTTCCATGCAATAGGGGCTAATTACCTCAGTTCTGCGAGACAAATAAAACACCAGCGTATCACACTTATAACAGCATTTCCGTAAATAAGTTGTAGTACTGTTTCTCCAAATATGGCAATATTACCATTAAGTCTCTTTTTGTTTTTTCAGGACGATCTAGCTCATACATTGCTGCCCCCTGCAACAAGGAGTTCTTTTCTTCAAAACAGGAATGCATCTCCAGTCTTCGATATCAGAATATGTCTTCTATGTCAGCTTCACGAATCGACGTTCTCATGTCATTCCTGTCCATGATGCCGGGGATTTGTTTAGTTTGGTTGTGCTAATGAACTTTTTCGAGTTAATCTGAAATATCCATTTCGAATAAGTTATGTTGCTGAACACACAACCTTCACCATCTACTGGACATTTTTTCCAACAGTTTTGCAGGGAGACCAGAACTTGCATTATATGCAGAAGATACAGCACACAGCACATTTACAACAGTAACATTAATTTTGAAAAATGCAACACAGCCGATTATGACTTTCCACTCCAAAATGTTTCCCCTATAAGAGTCATGAGGGATTCCAAGGGGCCCTTATCTTTTCATTTAGACATGAGTTTACATCGCATCGCTGTTATAAGACATGCGGCTTACATTGATCACCATCAGCTGGATTTAGACGATTTCTGCTGTTGGATTTGCTGGGGTTATTCACAGAGGAACCTTGTTAATGTTGTTTGTGTTTGTTGAAAGGTTGATCTGTGAATTGATCAGTCCAGTCTCTGTACAGAGAATGAAATTTCTCACTCAAAATATGTGTTGGAGATACACTCTTACTTCCTTGAACAAACGTCTATCGAGTTATGAGGTGTGAAAGAGATTTCGACATCGTGAATTTAGAGTGTAAAATTACTTCTGTGATAGTCACGATAGGAACGCTAACACTTTTCACTTTCAATTTATGTTCCTTAAGCAGAGACAACCACGTTTTATACCATAAAACCTGTTATTCGTTTGAGAATAGGGAATGAATCTTGTCAACAAATGGCTTGCTACAGTGCGAACTCGAAGACACAATGGCGGCCATCGGATTATTAAATGCTAGGAGCACCTAAATTGATTCTCAATATACGGTGCGAGGGAATGAATCCACTTAACAAATGTCCTCATAATCTTTTAAATAATCTTCTAATTGTCAATTAATCAGATCAAAATCTGTCTGTTAAGTCTTCAGCCTTGCACCACCAAGAGCTATGCGGTTGTAGGGAAGCGGTAAAATGCAATAACGGCGCTATAATGAGGCGTACAAGGTATGGTTAGTAGGGAGATAGTTTGCCACTGTTTCCTCACTGGGATACAAAGTGTTATTGCGGCATAACTGACCATATGAGTTGCACCTGTCAAAACACCCGGACGCTAGAGTTGTGCTATGAAAGTCTTTAATTCGCACTTCTCACAACTCAGCAGTTTCCATGTCCTACTCGTCTGAATGGTCAGCGTACTGGCCTTCGGTTCAGAGTGTCCCGGGTTCGATTCCCGGCCGGGCCGGGGATTTTAAACTTCATTGGTTAATTCCAGTGGCCCGGGGGCTGGGTGTTTGTGCTGTCCCCAACATCCCTGCAACTCACACACCACACATAACACTATCCTCCACCACAATAACACGCAGTTACCTACAAACGGAAGATGCCGCCCACCCTCATCGGAGGGTCTGCCTAGAAATAGCCACACACAATTAAAAAAAAGCAGTTTCCATACTGCCAAAGCTATAAATGAGGCTAAGACTTTGGTGCGAGCTGCATTTTGCTTTCGCATGTGCCCAAGTGACAAATGCAAAATTACTGCACCCATCAAGAAATAGTATCAGGAAGGTAGATCGAAATACGTGTTCGGTATTTACACTCTGCTTAATCAATTCTTATAACATATTTAGGAATATATCCTGAGAGGAATTATCGTATAACATTTTGATTGAATGATTGGTCTGTTACTTATGAATTATCTGGAAACTGTCAGAAAATTCGCGCGAGTCGTAATTTCTCCAACGCAGAAACTTCACATACATTTACAAATTTCTCCAACGCAGAAACTTCACATACATTTACCTTTTTACAAACATATAACGCGATAAAAACCGAGCTAATTAGTCAGCTAGTAACAGAAAAACTGTAAATTATGAATATTCTTTCTTAGTCTGTCATGTACCGATGGTCACCGCAAGAATGATGGAGGCACATGACCATTTTCGTATCTACATAGCTTCTTAATAATATACTTTGTACCAAAATGAAACGAGTAAAATGTCAATTAAAACTCGTAAGCTTATACAATCAAGTGGGATACTCCACGTCGAGTCAAACAGGAAAACTAAAAAATGAATTCGTCTTTTAAAAATATCGAACATTTGAAAATAGACATAGAGATGTGTCGAAATTAGGATAATGTAAAACGTAGTTCCATAACTATAACAGCACTCACAGAAAAATGTTATAATAAAGTGGTAGACACCATCAAAATACGATAATTTTAGGACCTTGGGAGGAGTATGTTAGCTCGCCCCCGGCCACGAGTAACGTCATCGAGTTAGGGCCCCGGTTATCACCTCGTGACGAACCAATTAGGAACAGTCGGTGATGGAATACGTGTGGGAGTTAGTGACCTGTTAAACGACATCCACGACCATGCCCAACATAAACTGAGGCTAGCCAGCGGGAAACCCGCTTCGACATGCTGGCGAACACTCTGGGCTTCCAGGAACATGACCGAGTTTGGCTGTACCGTCTTCTGGGAAAGAAAGGGAAATCACCGAAGCTTCAGTCGCCATGGGAGGGCCCATACACAGTTGTCATAATGATCAACGTTGTCGTCTACATGATCCGGTGGCCTACTCGGGGACCTACCTCTTGTCTACCGAGCCACAGCATCATAAGAGATCTCACGTCAGCAGTTGCCTTGTGCGTCCGTAGCACGTCTAGGTCCAATATGACCTCATCCGTGATGGCAGCGACGAAGGCGCAGTATCGTAGGCATCGTTATCCAAGCGTCAGGTTGAGTAGCGCCTCCTTCAGGACAGGAATGATCCCTCCCAAAGCTGTACGCTACACGTAGGGGTGGTTCGACTCTCTCTCTCTCTCTCTCTCTAGACGTCCCTCGGCGATGTCTGGCCTGGCGGTGATGAATGCCACTCCCGTATCCATCAAGGTGCCCTTCGGCCGCTGCAATGCGCCGGCGACCTTCCAGCGTCTGAGGAAGTCTGTACTGAGAGTATTAACGCACGACGCCTGTTTCGTGTATCTGGACGATGTCATCAAATGGGTGCACATCGGAAAACTACGGATAGGGTTCCAGAGACTTCAAGGGGCTCAGCTGTTCTGAATCACACTCTGACACACACAGACTCCTCAGCTCAGATCGGACCTAAACTCGAACAGTGAAGTGCACTTGAGTACTGTCACACATGGTACTCCCTCAACAGCAGTGGCTCTCTCACTGATCTGAAACACTGAAGACCGTCCGGACTTCCTTAGATAGGGAGGCCGGCCCTTCCGGGTACTTCAGGAAAGGAGAAGCCCTTAGAGTCCTCTCGAATCTGAATGATCTGGGATTATTTTCTAGGTCTTTCTCCCACCGTCTGGAGACCTCCAGTGTGATAACAGAGCGGTGGCAGAAAGGACTAGCCTGATGCGTTTAGATCGTTCCTGATTATTTCGTAGCACGGCGAACGGACGGAACCCTAATTGGGTGATGTCACTCGCGGCCGCAACCAAAATAACTTGCCCTTTTCAAGGTCTTATGTTAAAATGGCTGCCATAGTCATAGTGTTATATTATTCTTCGTAACTTCCGAAGCCCATACTCCAGTTATCATTGCAGTTAAAAAGAAGGAATCCGGTTTTGCTTTCACATATATAAGCTTTTTAACCATGTGTAATAAATGATGTGAATAGTTCACATGTTCATTCCTAAGATATTTATTATTGTATTCTACATATAGTAGTATCATATTTACCACTGTAAGAATTTGAAGGTGCAATCGTTAAAGTTTGTTTTTTGTTTTTCATTATTTTTCTGTAAAAGGCTGAATGTCGGAGTATTATACTACAGTAGAACCTGGTTGTAACGACATCCAAGGGACTCGTTATAAAAGAGTAATTTTTGTAGCCGAGATGTGTGCTATTCTTCGAGAGATGTGGAAAAATTATATAGAATGAGTGTGGTTCATGGTGTTGGTTACTGTAGTCACGTCCTAGTTCGCGAACCATGGGCAACGGCTGAGTGGCCTAGTAAGTGGTCCTGAGAGTCGGGATACCAGTTGCTATGGAATGGGAGTGGGCATCTCGGACATATTCTGAGTCATGCCCTCCTTGTGCTCAGGCGGCTGGGACTATACAATTCACCTGTGGTCCGTAACCCGTTAGAGGAGAGATCCTCACTTGGACTATGTGCAAGTAGGGTAGTATCCTGCTTCATGAATTTACCGAGCTCAAAACATTTCAAGCAAGCCTCAGACCTATGAGAGTAACGGAGTCCGACTCCCGTTTGACAGGCGAGGGACTCTTTGGAAACAACTTCGCGAACGAAATGGAATTCGATCGGGAGCTATCAATATTAATGGGACTTATGGAAGAAGGAAAGTAGAACTGGCTGAGTCAGCAAAGAGGATGCATCTGTATGTGCTAGGAGTAAGTAACATTCGGGTGAGGGGAGATAACAAGGAAGAGACAGGAGATTATAAAGTGTACTTGACGGGTGTTAGAAATGGAAGGGCAGAGTCTGGGGTAGGGCTCTTTATCAGGAATACCATTGCACGCAACATAGTTCCTGTTAGGCACGTAAATGAGCAAATGATGTGGGTAGATTTGTCAGTTGGATGAATTAGGACTAGAATTGTCTCCGTGTATTCACCATGTGAGAGTGCAGATGAGGATGAAGTTGACAAGTTTTATGAAGCAATGAGTGACATCGTGGTCAGGATCAACACCAAGGATAGAATAGTGCTAATGGGCGATTTCAATGCGAGAGTTGGGAAAAGAACTGAAGGATACGAAAGGGTGATTGGTAAATATGGGGAAGATATGGAAGCTAATGGGAATGGGAAGCGTTTGCTGGACTTCTGTGCTAGTATAAGTTTAGCTGTTACGAATACATTCTTCAAACATAAGGCTATTCACCGCTACACATGGGAGGCTAGGGGTACCAGATCCATAATAGATTATATCTTAACCGACTTCGAATTCAGGAAATCTGTTAGTAATGTACGAGTTTCCCGGGGATTTTTCGGTGATACAGACCACTATCTGATCTATAGTGAACTAAGTATCTAGGGTAGAGAAAGTGAAATCTGTTTGCAAGCGAATAAGGGTAGAAAATCTCCAGGACGAGGAAATTAGACAGAAGTACCTGGATATGATTAGTGAGAAGTTTCGAACAGTGGACTGTAAGCAGCTCCAGAATATAGAATGTGAATGGGTGGCATACAGGAATGCTGTAGTAGAAACAGAAAGGGAATGCCTAGGAACAACTGTGTGTAAAGATGGGAAAAGGCGAACATCTTTGTGGAATGATGAAGTGAGAGCAGCCTGTAAACGTAAAAAGAAGGCTCATCAGAAATCGCTCCAAACAAGGGCCGAGGCAGACAGGGATTTGTACGTAGGTGAAAGAAACAGAGCGAAACAAATGGTTGTTGAATCCAAAAAGAAGTCGTGGGGTGATTCTGGCAATAACCTGGAAAGGCTAGGTCAAGCAGCAGGGAATCCTTTCTGGACAGTAATAAAGAAGGGAGGGCAAAAAGAAATGAAAATTGATTTGAGTAATTCAGGTGAACTCATAATAGATCCCAGGGAATCACTGGAGTGGTGGAGGGAATATTTTGAACATCTTCACAATGTAAAAGGAAATCATCCTGGTGGTGTTGCGAACAGTCAAGATCATGGGGAGGAGGAAAATGGTGTTAGTGAAATTACGCTTGAGGAAGTGGAAAGGATGGTAAATAAACTCCACTGTCATAAAGCAGCAGGAATAGATTAAATTAGACCTGAAATGGTGAAGTACAGTGGGAAGGCAGGGATGAAATGGCTTCATAGAGTAATAAGATTAGCATGAAGTGTCGATAAGGTACCTTCAGATTGGACAAAAGCAGTAATTGCCCCTATCTCTAAGCAAGGGAACAGAAAGAATTGCAACAACTATCGAGGTATCTCATTGATTAGTTTACCAGGCAAGGTATTCGCTGGCATCTTCGAAGGGAGGGTGCGATCAGTAGTTGAGAGGAAGTTGGATGGAAACCAGTGTGGTTTCAGACCACATAGGGGCTGTCGGGATCAGATTTTCAGTATGCACCAGATAATTGAAAAATGCTACGAGAGGAATATGCAGTTGTGTTTATGTTTCGTAGATCTAGAGAAAGCATACGATAGGGTACCCCGGGGAAAAGATGTTCGCTATACTGGGGGACTATGGAATTAAAGGTAGATTATTAAAATCAATCAAAGGCATTTATGTTGACAATTGGGCTTCAGTGAGAATTGATGGTAGAATGAGTTTATGGTTCAGGGTACTTTCAGGGGTTAGACAAGGCTGTAATCTTTCACCTTTGCTGTTCGTACAAAATGGCGGGTATAAATTGGCAGGGAGGGATTCAGTTAGGTGGAAATGTAGTAAGCAGTTTGACCTATGCTGACGACTTGGTCTTAATGGCAGACTGTGCAGAAAGCCTGCAGTGTAATATCATAGAACTTAAAAATAGGTGCAATGAGTATGGTATGAAAATTAGCCTCTCGAAGACTAAACTGATGTCAGTAGGTAAGAAATTCAACAGAACTGAATGTCAGATTGGTGATACAAAGTTAGAACAGGTCGATAATTTCAAGTACTTAGGTTGTGTGTTCTCCCCGGATGGTGATATAGTAAGTGAGATTGTATCTAGGTGTCGTAGAACTAATGCAGTGAGCTCGCAGTTGCGATCAACAGTATTCTGTAAGAAGGAAGTCAGCTCCCAGACGAAACTGTCTTTACATCGGTCTGTTTTCAGACCAGCTTTGCTTTACGGGAGCGAAAGCTGGGTGGACTCAGGATATCTTAAGAATAAATTAGAAGTAACAGACATGAAAGTAGCAAGAATGATTGCTTGTAAAAACATATGAGAACAATGGCCGGAGGGTACTCGGAATGAGGAGATAAAGGCTAATTTAGGAATGAACTCTATGGATGAAGCTGTACGCATAAACCGGCTTCGGTGGTGGGGTCATGTGAGGCGAATGGATGAGGATAGGTTACCTAGGAGGATAATGGACTCTGTTATGGAGGGTAAGAGAGGTAGAGGTAGACCAAGACGACGACGGTTAGACTCGGTTTCTAACGATTTAAAGATAGGAGGTATAGAACTAAATGAGGCCACAACACTAGTTGCAAATCGAGGATTGTGGTGACGTATAGTAAATTCACAGAGGCTTGCAGACTGAATGCTGAAAGGCATAACAGTCTATAATGATAATGTATGTATGTATAAAACTAAGTTACGCTCCTTTATATTGTATACTTGCTGATGTACCCGTGCTTCGCTACGGGCTTCTCAGAAAGACTGACTTTGTGGTTTTCCCACCTGAAGTCAACGTAAATCATCACAAACGCGTGACTAGGAATGTAGCGATTAAAAGCAATGTTATCATGTTAAACACTCGATCAAATGAAAAAACCCACATATCCTTGCTAAACGAACAGTACTAGGGTGACAATCTAACAGTCCAAGTTCCAGAGTTGGAATGACCAGGCCGCAGACAGCCGTGAGCACTCCTCTGTCATTATTCAGTTAATTATGGACCTGCTTTTTCCAATCCGTGCCTCAGAGTAGGAATTGAATAGCTGTAATACATTGATGAACCAGTGTGTTACGTACCAGTAGTATCAGAAAATTTATGAACCAGAGGACTGGCATGCTAAAGAAGAATTTTTTTAACTCCCCAGCTACTTCCCACCAATATTCAGGCAGGCTGTTACACTCGGTACGACCGGGCGAGTTGGCCGTGTGCTTACGGGTGCGCAGCTGTGAGCTTGCATCCGGGAGATAGTGGATTCTAACTCCAATGTCGGCAGCCCTGAAGATGGTATTCCATGGTTTCCCATTTTCACACCAGGCAAACGCTGGGGGTGTAACTTAATTAAGGCCAAGTGCGTTTCCTTAACACTCTTAGGCCTTTCCTATCCCATCGCCCATCTGTGTCGGTGCGATGTAAAGCAAATTTAAAAAAATACTCGGTACGCAGCAGTAATCCTATCTATTTATTTATTTTATTTATTAATATCTTTCTGTACATGGCGGGGCTCAGGCTATGAAGCCTGCTATTATGCCAAACCATATAATTGTACACCTGTGTAAACAGAACATTATAACTATTTAAAATTAAAAATAAGTTTAATATAATTTAAAATTAACGTGAAATATAATTTAACTGAAAATGTAAAGTATCATAATTTGTTTTTAACATTTTAAAATTAATTTATAGTATTTACTATTATTAAAACTATACCTCGAAAATTTTCAATGTTACTAATCTTACATTTACATTTTATTCATTTGACTTAATCTAACATTTGAGGGTACTTCTTGGAGTAAATTATTCTGATTGTAGATACAAGTTCCAGCACATTCTTTTGAATACCTTTAGGTTGCTTATGTCTCTAATTTCAGCCGGGAGGGAATTCCAGGAACATATGGTCCACGGTACAAATGAGTTGTTATACATCCTACTGTGGTGAATGGGGATGGACAACAGGGATCGTGTTGATGACCTTGCGGGTGTTCTGCCTGAGGGAGAGAGGTAGCTGAAATCTATTCTCAGGTAGTCTGGTTTACCTGTTCGCAGCATTTTGTGCAGAAGAGAAACAGCATGGTGCTTGCGTCTATCGCATAATCTTAACCAGGACAGGTGATGGAGGAATGGGCTGATGTGGGAATGGAGCGGAACATTTAGAATGAATCGAATGCAGGCATTATGCGCCCGTTGAAGTTTGGAACCAAGTGAATAACTTATGTTATTATAGACTACGTTACCATAATCAAATATTGATAGAATTAGTCCTTGAACGAGCAGTTTCCTGGTTTTGACAGGAAGAAAGTTCCTCAGTTTGTGCAGTGAGTGTAATGAGCCGAATACACGTTGACAAATTTTTGTTACGTGCTCTGACGAACTTAAATACTTATCAAAAATTATTCCAAGGCTCTTAACGGAGTATTTCAGTTTTATAGGTGTTTCATTGATCTTGATAACCGGTATATTGATACTTTCAAACTTGGCATGCGCTTTTTTAGATCCTATTATGATGGATTGCGATTTTAATGGGTTTACCTTCAGGCAGTGGCTACTAGTCCATTCGTTAATGTTAAATAGGTCTTCGTTTAGTTTCATGGTTGCTTCTTGTATGTCATTCGGCTTGGTATGAATATACAATTGGATATCGTCAGCATATAAGTGATATTTACAGTTCGTCAGTTGTTCTGATAGGTCATTCATGTATAGGGAGAACAGAAGCGGTGATAACACCCCACCCTGTGCTACCCCCATCTCAGTATTTAGCCATCAAGACATATTGTCTCCCACTGACACACATTGTTTACGTCCACTGAGATAGGAACGTACCCAGCATAATACATTATTAGAAAATTTCATCGCTTCTAATTTGGCTAGTAAAATGTCTTTGTCTACGCAGTCAAATGCTTTTGTAAGGTCGAGAAGAATTAGAATTGTCATTTGTCCGTTATCCATTGCTAGCTGAATGTCGTTAGTTACTTTTACCAATGCTGTGTTGGTACCGTAATTCGATATAAACCCTGATTGATATCTGTCGAGTAAGTTATGATGTAGGAGATAGTCTGTCATTTGTTTGTGTACTAGTTTTTCCAGTACTTTTCTTAGTATAGGGAGGATAGTAACAGGCCGGTAATCGTCAAGGGTTATAGGGGTACTATTTTTCGGCAAGGGTCTGATGATGGCATTTTTCCAGTTCTCAGGAAAGATTCCCGTCATAAGAGAGGTGTTAATAATGTGCGTTATTGTAGGAAGAATGATGTCTAGAATTTTTCTTAAAAGGGACAGTTTTATTCCGTCGTGTCCGGTAGACCCTGATTTTATGTCATTGAGGGCGCTCTTTACATCACCTGGAGTCACATGAGAGAAGTAGAATGTTTCTCCACCATGCTTTCTCTTTGAAGATATTTTGTCAATAGTGGCTCTCTTGGTATTTCCATTCGTCTGGACGTTTCTTGAGCTAAAATAATTATTCAGATCGTCCAAAGGTACATTACAGCTACTATCCTTTGTCTTTGTTTTGTTTAGACCCATATCGCGGAGAGTTTTCCATACAGCTGCAGAGTTATGTGTATTTAAAACTTCGTACGAGTAGCGTATTTTAGCGTTTCTTATTATCTGCGTTGTTTCATTTCGGAGTCTTTTGTATTTCTCAAAATTGTCCTGTGTTGGATATTTCACATAGTAGCTATAGGCTACGTCTCTGTCTTTCATTTGATCACGAATTTCTTGATTGAGCCAAGGGTTATATGGTCGCTTTACTCGAGCAGTAGGCCTACGTAATGGGGCATGTCTGTCGTATAAAGTTAAGAGAAGTTCGTCAAAATGAGATACTTTGTCGTCAATGTCCTTTATGTACTGAACTGTGTGCCATGGTGTGCTCAGAGCGTCCTCAATGAGGGCTTCTTCGTTCAAATTTTTGAAATCTCTGTATATGATTATCTTAGGCTTGTATTTTGGACACTTCAAAGAGTATGCAGCGTAAATCATATCATGGCGGGAAAGGCCTGGAGCAGGCATCTGCCCATGGGACAATATACGGTATTTATTGTTTACAACGATTAGGTCAAGGAGTGTGTGAGATGTTGCAACATGGTGTGTGGGTTGTAAGGGCAGAATTGTCATATTAATGGATTCAAACATGCATGTTAGTCGCCTAGTTTCACTGGTTGCATTTGTCAGGTCAGTGTTAAAATCTCCCATTAAAACCATGTGTTCATACCTGGATATTAAATCCTGTAGGGCTTCCTCTAGATCCGTTGTGTTTCCGGTCTTCGGTGGGTGATACACTACACCGAGTAAACACTTCGTACCACGAATTTCAATTTCTACGAACAAGAACTCCGGCCTGTGAGAGTATTCACTTTGCGATTTGAATATTACCTTGTATTTCAAATCGTCACGTATGAACATTCCGACTCCGGCTCCAGGCTTTCCTTCCCTATCGTTCCTAATTAAAGTGTATCCACTCATTTTAACCAGTTCTGAAGGGATGGACTGACGCAGCCATGATTCTGAAATCATTATAGCCTGCAGATTACAGGTTGAAAATATTTCGGAGAATTCTGAGAAATGTGGGACAATGCTCTGTGCATTGACATGTGCTATTTGTAGAGAAGTAGGGTAGGGCGCAAGAATGTCTTTGACGGTTAGTAGTATTCTTCGAGGGGGCTGGCACGACGGGGTAATGACCTGCCTGGGACAGTGGTGAAAGAGGCTGAAATTAGAGACATTTGTTTTCTGGTTGCTTAATGCTGCCAACTTGAACGTTATGACAACTGATAGTAAGAAGTACCTACTACAACTATAAGATTAGCACCTAAATCAACACTACAACTATTTGGAAAATTAACGTAAGTGAACTAAAACAACTATGGCGGTCCTTGTATTGCAGAGTGTCTGCTCATGGCTAGTGAATACTGTTCAAATCTGAACGATTAGTAATGGCTATTTTTCGGTTCCCATGTTTTACATATATGATCCCATCTCTAGACCATACGTTTTGGACGGTAAATTTTGCGACTGCGTCCTGAAGAAGCCGGAGTCTTGCTGGAGTAAGGTGCTCGCGGATGGTTTTATTCGAGCCCTATCGGAGATGAGTAGCAACAGAAGACACAAAGCACATCACAACAAACAATGGTCAATGTAATGTTATTGTTGATCAATTTTATGAGGTTTCTATATTGTCGGCCTTCACATTTAGTTTTCTCTTGACTCTGTGATATTAGGGCGTCTTATAAAATTATTTATAGCGTAGACTGCATTTCCTTATTCTCCGACTTTACATACTGATTTTCATTAAATTATGTTTACCCATTTTCTCCTGACTCGGCGCTGGTGTGGACTTAGTAAAAAAAATCCAAATTCGTGAATATCTGTCTCATCATATCCGGTACGGTAACATTGTATAAGACATAAATGATCGTAAATTTAGTACTATATAACTTTAGTTACGTAGTATTTATCTATATGACCCATAATAACATAAATATTTTAGAATTAAATTTTTGGCCTTCCGCTAAACTACCATTTCACTCAGCGTGAGTACAATTATTTATATACTAGATTATAGCGGCTTACTCCCCGACTTTTCATACCAATTTTCAATAAGATAGGACCAGTAATAACAAATATTTGAGAATTAAAATTTAGGCCTTTCCCTAAACTACCATTTCACTCAGCATGAATACATTTATGCATGGTCTAGATTGTAGCGACTTATTCCCAGACTTTGCATACCGATTTTTATTAAATTCCCTTCAGCCGTTTTCTCGTGATGCGTGTACATATTTACATACATACATACATACATACATACATACATACATACATACATACATACATACATACATACATGCAGAGAGACAGACAGACAGACAGACAGACAGACAGACAGACGGACGGACGTTACGGAAAATTAAAAAGTGAATTTCCTTGTTACTGTAGTCACGATTGATACAGAAATACCATCCTCTTTAAATTCTGAGCAATGTACAGACAAAACACTTATTATATATATATATATATATATATATATATATATATATATGTACGTTTAAGCCTTGCATTAAGTTGCAAAATTTGAAGCAAGTACAATGTAACATACAGCAAGAAATCTCATAAAATAGTTGGGAATGGACACGTGGGTGTGGAGGGAGCTCATATGCCGCATTTTCCGTCAAAATGAGAGTAAGGAATTTGTCTGGATGCCACCCCTATCTCGGACTTATGAATATTCAAGTGACAATAGAGATGTTAAAATACTTTGGTTCGTAGAAAATCCAAAACCCATTTGAGGTTTATAAATGATGTTAGTACAAGATGAGCGCATATGTTTGTTGTATTAAGCCATGCTCATAAACACTTTCCTATGAGGAATATGTTAGGATCACAGAAAACCCGACGCTATGTACGAGGTGTCACTGGAACCGATGTCGCTTGTATAACGTTTTAATGTACGGTATATTCAACATTTAATATAGTGAAAAGAGTAACGTAGAGGAACCCAATATTGATCACAAATGAGTATCTCCAATCACTTTACTTTTCTAAGATATTACTTCAAAATTTAAAAAGGAAATCGTTTTACATGTACATATTATTTTATGAAAGTAAGAATTGTTTACAGATAATCATTTAAATGTATTATGAGCAGTGAAGGAGCTGACCTGTCACATTGATTGATGGCGAATATGGCGGTTAACGTTTCATGCTGTTCTGATATTCAGGAAGGGAAATAAAATTGGTGGACCGAGGCATTACGGCATTTCAAATTTTAACCACTGAGGACGTCGTGGGATATAGGAAATTCTTCTGAACTTGTTTGTAGAGCGAAATGAGTTAACCAAAGATAACTGAGTTGTTAGGTTGCAAAAAAAAAAAAAAATGAACTCCCTCTCATTACCGAGGACAAAAGTATGGATCATTCATTCACTAGTCAAGTATTATAACCAGTAAGCCACTGCAGCACTTACAGTATGTTTACGGTACATCATTAACCACATAAAAGAAAATTCGAGCAGAGTCATCTCCGAACAGACCACGAAAGCTCTCGTAGGGGTGGAAGGTAAGGCCTTCAAATGTCGTTACCTTGGCACTAAGTAGGTGGTTAGCACTATGGTCGGCCCCCGCATAACTCAGAAATTAACCTGGAGCTCATTTTTAGTGTATTCTGAAGGGTGATTCGACTCTTCGGAAGTGGAAATTTCGCTTCTAATTTTCTCGATTTCCTGACTGGCAAATTAATTCGCGTCCCTCCATGTGAATTAAGTAGGGCTACACCTATATCATCTCGGCTATTCAGCCCATAACTTTATTATTATTATTATTATTATTATTATTATTATTATTATTATTATTATTATTATTATTATTATTATTATTATTATTAAAATAGACTCACTAAACTTACCAACTAACTTATCTACTGAAAATAACTTTGGAGATAATTTTAGGATCTTAGTGCACATCAATCCAGTCCTAGGAAATAATGACTTTTGATGACCTCCTAGATAGGTACTTCGCCGTACTTCCTTCACAATCACTATATTTAAACGTATATTACTTCATATTCTTGAAGATCTTTCGCAGTCCTACCTAGCCTTATTTATGAAGTTCCACACCACTGAGTCACTTAAATACTTTCATCAGTCACGTGGGTTACGTATGTACACCGATGCTCTACAGTAGGTCTACATAATGGTGAGAAAATAAAAACACTAGTATAATGAACAACATTTTAGCTTAATCATCTTCATGGTATTTCTATCGCTCTCTCGAATTCCGAAGCATGAAGTTCCGTCGTGGTTAGACATGGATCATATTTAATTATGAAGAAAGAAAATTAATTGAGTGTCACTCACCAATTTGCTTGCATGATATGTGTAAAAAGTAAATTTGCGTCCTGGCATTTCTTGAGGTGGCGCAGTTCTTTCCAGGTCCAGTTCCAAAAAAAGGCGAACTGAACTTACCTTTCAAGCCCATGCCAGAGTTCCTGTTAAATATCTGACAGGGCCTCGAATCGAATACAGGCCTCAGAAGACCGCAGGAAATATCTTCAATGGAAGTGAACTTGTATCGAAAATTGTATCGAAACTTGTATCGAAATGTTTCTCCTTGAGTTCTTGTAGGGAAGTTGAGTAATAGGTTAGAAAAAATGTGCCTTCACATACGATACATAACAATATCAATATGACACGACATAAAATTTCAAAATGCAGTAAATTTACAGCCACTGAAGTAGCTTACTCAGAATTGTGTGTGGTTACTTGACATTAGCACATATTTAATTCCATACCGGACACAATTAAATGCTCACCAATTCATTACTATGAGAAGAAGTGTGCATTAATTATGGATTAGCTCAGTAGTACAATGTATATTCATGACTGACATTGTAATATACTGCGACTATTCTGCGAACTAAGGTCAGTAATCATCGGAAGATTTGCTGAAGCGCAAGAAAGCTAAACCAATAAAGGGTTTAGGATAAGTTTTAGACGTCAGCTGAGGCTTGTCGATATCGCCAGGCACTGTCACTTCTCCTCTCGGTTTGAGCGAGGCGGAAATTAACTTCCCACATATAAGTGACTTGCCTCCGGATTCACTTACACACCAGCGCTGACAGATACGTTATCTTATCATTAACAGGATCAGGGAAATGTACTGTCCCACGTCACGGATGTTACTGTTTGATACGCAGTACTTCCATGATTGAAACAATAAGTACATATATATTTCATAATAAATGTATTGGTAAGAACTTCAGCAGTTTTAACCTAATTATAAAAATATATGACTCGTATTGTTTTAATACAAAATATTTTGTAATGTACGAGTTTTTAACTAGAACGTATTTATAAGTATACTATTTGCTTGATAGGAGTGTTTTACTTTATTGTCTCACACTGTGTATGTACTGTACAGTAGATATAATGGAAGTCATCTGCTAACTCCTTTTGTAGCCAGATATAGTGGATGTAACATAAAAGTGAAAGGAAGCAGTTTTCCTCTTTCTTCTGCAACATTCTTCTGTCTATAAATTTCACTAGATTTAAAAAAGGACTGCCTAGTTTTAAGCTTACCAGGTTTTCACGGGGTAATGCAGACCATTGGCACTGGATTCGTGAGTAATGCGATTGTATTTCATGATAATCATTTTAAAACTTCCTACCAATCTAACGCCATTCCTGAATATATATATGTCTACTCCTTGTCCCGGTTCTTGATACGGGGTCGAGATGAAATTTCTGGCATGCCCTTCCTGATGCCGACCTCATTTGGGGAGTTAATAAAGGTGAAATGCATAAAGGTGAATGAAATTGGGTAAGGAAGTGGAAGGAATCGGCTGTGGCCTAGGAATAGGAACTGTCCCATCTGTTACGTGGAAGTGAAAATGGGAAACATCCGGAAACCTTTCTCAGGACAGCCAATGGTCGGGCTCGAGCCCACTCGTCTCCCGAATGCAGAGCTCGGCTCCATAGCCAGAGCGTGGTAAAACGCATGTCCTCTCTGAAGTAGGGTTGGGCAGACCGGAACATTCACTTGTTCCGCAACATTAGGAGCTTGAGGCGGAGTGTTTCGGTACAGAGTGCCGAGACACGGGACACAGGACTGTAACTGCGTCCTAGAGAGAACTTTGTGAAGCAACAGGACATGCTCCGCTTCAGCTGGAATGTGCCTGAACCGAACGTGCTGTGCCAAGGCCGCACTGGATAGATTAGTTGGCCTTGGCTGTGTCTGCCTGTCGATACCGGCTGTGTGCCGCCCTGTGTTGGAGTGTCAACATTTTTTCATCCAGTTATATCTTTAATTCCAAAGCGATGACCCATATTTTTCTTGGGCTTAAAAGTTTCCTTATTAAAGTCCAAATAATTTTTTAACATCAATCCACGAGAAAGTGTTGAGGGAAATTTTCGATATATTGAAGAAAGTAAATGGAAGTTGAGAGGGAAGGAATTCGAAGTGCAGAGAGCATAACAGCACGATAGTACATCAATGTTTTCATCCAGTTATATTTGTAATTCCAAAGCGACGACCCATATTTTTCTTGGGCTTAAACGTTTCCTTAAAGTCCAAATTAATTTTTAACGTCAATCCCCGAGAAAGTATTGAGGAAAATTGTCGAGATATTGAAGAAAGTAAATGGAAGTTGAGAGGGAAGGAATTCGAAGTGCAGAGAGCATAAGGCGGGGCGCACATTGGGACGCAGGCGAAGCAGCTAAAGCAGTGCAGCGCAGAGCAGACTTTTGTAATCCACACAAATCATTGCACCATCGCAAGTTGACAGACAGGGCAGGACAGAGCGGACCAGGCCGGTTCTGCACCTACTTCCGCCTACCACGCGCTGTCTTCGAAACACAGTTTCCTGCGCACGTATCACGCAGTTAGTTAAAGAAATGGAGGAGAAAATTACCACAGCCATTCAGTCTCACCATGTTTTGTAGGTACTATGTGAATCATGTGGACTGCAATGCAGTATGTACGTATGTATGTATGTATGTATGTATGTATGTATGTATGTATGTATGTATTGAACCCATGACCTTTGTGCCCTAAGAACATAATGCATAAATCGACAATCATTTAAAAGTTGGATTCTTGATAGCATGGATTTGACACGTGACGAGGGGGTGATTACCTTCGGTCCCACGCTCTGGGGTACGTGACATCAGCCACACGTGTCAACGGCGGAAGAATCTCAAGTCATTTTTGTGAACTATTTCAAAGCGCGTGTACATGGCGACCCAAGCCAAGTCAAAAAATATAGTGCCTATCAAAGGAGGTCAATCATCTCACAAATCGAACCCGTAAAAGTTTTAAATGTCCATGAACACTACCGCCAGAAATGTAGCAAGCATGTAGTCATTTTCAAAACTCTTGTAATTACAGTTTAGGTAAGTCAGAAAATT
This sequence comes from Anabrus simplex, assembly GCF_040414725.1. Classification (NCBI taxonomy): domain Eukaryota; kingdom Metazoa; phylum Arthropoda; class Insecta; order Orthoptera; family Tettigoniidae; genus Anabrus; species Anabrus simplex. Next base: position 1,093,186,923 of record NC_090266.1, read on the forward strand.
TATATAAATTTTCTTGGCGGCAAAGGGAGAGATCCGAAGAGAGGGGGTAACTGCTATAAATATGAAGGGACGCCATGACGAAGTCTCCTTCTCCGGCATTTGTGATACAAAGCGGACGAAAAATTGTTGAGCTGCTCTGCGAAATCAAACAACGAAAGTAGACTGAGTTCAACTGCAGATTTTAGCCATTGCGGCTAAGTCTTGACTCCATGAGGAGATAGTTTTCTTGAGTGAAATAATGGTACCAGATAGGACGGTCAAAGTACTGAATAAATTCTAATGTGATTATGTAATTCGTGTGCGGAAATAATTATAATCCATCGTGTGCGCTCCGCAAACAAGTGAAGGTTATTTTCTTTTTTTTAATGCTTTATTCCAGGAAACGTGGAGAAATATAAAAAAATTGTTTGTAAAGCCATGAATGTAAAAATGGCTAAATAAAATGCCAGGGTCGCAGGTGAGCCCTATGACGAACACTGGCGTGAGGACATGAGGTAGGTGACTTTCCATCTTACTACCTCTTATATCTTGTCTCGTGATCTCTAAAAGTGTATTTGAATGGGGATATACGACGCAGTGGTCACCCCTACTAAGTTTTGTAAATGTGAGAGTACGACTAAAAGAGTCATTTGTTTTATATTCCACTTGGATAAAATTTTGAAGTCTTGCGAGTGCCGTATAATGTTGTAAAATGTTATTGAATAGGGTTCCGAAGTGATATCACGTCCAATGTAGATCGTCATCCGTGTGAGTGTACTGCCTATATTTTGTGATGTCAAATAAAGATGTTCATTCGACGTAAAATTTTTCTGTCTGCAATTTGACGTTAATAATAATAATCCATGGTTACTCATTTTCAATCGAGTGGAAGCGCGCTGTCAGGTGAGAACCTAGGGTGATGAATTTGGTCACGGAGAGAAACGTTTTTCTATGCCCATTTTAAACTGTGTCTGACTGACAATAAAAAGATCTAGTAGAACGTTTGTCATTTTGTTCATAAAAATCAAGTTATTAAATACGATCTCATTTATGCGAAGTTATTCATGAGTAATGCATTGTGCCATATTAGACGTCGAGATTTCTAGTAAGGATTTTATTCCATTTCTTTGTCGATGATAATTGTGGAGCTGGGAAACAGAGGTTAGTTTTGTTGATATGAGATTTGTGAATCAGGTTAGAGTCCTGTCATTGAAGCCGGGACACGGAAGCCCGAGGAATGTTTTATATGAGTTGAGATGAGATGTGCGAATCAGGTTAGAGTCCTGTCATTGAAGCCGGGACATGATAGCCCGAGGAATATTTTATAATGTTGAGAATGGAAAGAAATTCATAGAAATCCATAGCGGTATTAATTGGCGACGCGTATAATTAGTGTGGGCATCTTGAAGCATAATCTGTGCATTTTGTTGGTTAGAATATCGTATTTGTTTAATTATGTCGGCAGAGTTTAAAGGGAGCATTTTGAGAAGTCAGTCAGGTAGAACGAACCGGGTGTTTCATGTATCTGCCAAGCGAACTTGGGGGGTGAGAGGCCTCAACTGTGATAACGGGACAGGCGTGGAATTGAGATTGTACTGTATTCTCGGCTAGGGAAAACATTAAAATGCTGGATTTAGTTGAAATTCATAGCCGGTAATGATCTGAGTATTGTGAAATACTGTAATTGGGGACGTAATGAACATTCGAAATAACGAACTTTGAGTATAAGGAACGGAGTAACCAAATTCAGGGTTGTCCAAAATATAGAGCGGTGGTTGTGATGATCGGTTTGTCTGTGAGGGGTGTGCAAAATTCATAAATGGTAATGACGAGATATGACATCGTAAATATATGGCGAGTAGTTTTAGTTTGTACGTAGATTATCAGGATATCCAAGTGTTAATAACGGTTAGGACTAGATTAGATTTTAACAGTGTGAGACAAGATATATAACTGGACATGAATTATGTAACAATTCTTTTCCAGCCACATAAACATCGCAATATTGAATTTACATCACAGCTGCGTAGGAATTTGTGAAGAAACCAGAGTCCGCGGAGATAAAATTTACTGATCTTTAACATTTCGTTAAATCATTTCAATTTATTTAATTATTAAATTCAGTGAAACCGCATTTTGAAATAACTTTAATCAAGCGAATAACTTGGAGATGCATTCTGGAAATTTTAGTTTGTTTTTCTGGGGGAATATTAAAATATAAAGTAACGATTAAAGGGACATATCCGAAGGAAATGGATTTTACTGCCACAAAGTTTGTGAGCATTGCTATTGTTGTAATTATTGAACTTTGATGATTGAGCAGTGAATGTGCTGGGGATAGTAAAGTGGAAACTTTGGTCATCAACCGATGTAACTTAATTGTGTTTAGCCTTCAGCTTAGAAACTTGGATGGTCAGGGGTCATCAACCTCAGTGACTTAGATTAGGGCCATACGTCATTGTAGCATCATTTACTTGCGGTCATCATCCACAATGACTTTCAAGTAACTTAGAAGATTAGATGTCGGTCCATGACATAGACGCAGGTCACATCGATTCAATTAAGGGTCCATTCCGTAGAACCACTGTGGGGCACACACCGATTGGACGGCCTTAATTATACCCAGAGTCCAGAGTTCGTGTTACGAGGGCTGGACCATAACGAATCACTATGATGGTACATGTGGTCTCACATGGAAGCCGAATTTAAGGATTTCCAGACTTTCCTTTCTTAAATGATGAATAATTGAGACAATGGTTTCTAGTAAGAATGCCCATCAGGCAGTTACGTTAAAGTCACACACCAGTGTTCTGACCTTTATGTAAAAATATTTGTGGTGTCCAGTGGACACAATTGACTTCTATGACACAGTTGACATATCAGTTGCTTCAGAATTTTCCTGAATAAATAGGAATCTTTTAAATAGACCTTTCATTCCAGTAGATAGATTAGAATTACTGAACCCTACCTTTACCTCAGCAAGTGACGAAGAACCCGATACGACCCAAGAGACAGATCTCATGAACTTTGGTGATAGGTAAGGAAGGTAGGTATCCCTCAATATGGACCTAAAGGGGTCAGTATGTATGTATGTATGTATGTGAGAAAATGGCTGAACAGAATTTAATGAAAATCGGTATGTAAATTCGGGGAATAAGGCACTACAGTCTAGGCTATAAATCATTTTATTCACGCTGCGTAACAAGGTAGTTTAGAGAAAGGCCTAAAATGTAATCCACCGACCAAGTGGCCGTGTGGTTAGGGTCGCGCATCTGTGAGCTTGCATTCGGGAGATAGTGGGTTCGAACCCCACTGTCGGCAGTCCTGAAGATGGTTTTCCGTGGTCTCCCATTTTCACACTATGCAAATGCTGGGGCTTTACCTTAATTAAGGCCACGCCCGCTACCTTCCCAACCTTCCACCCTTCCGTCGCCGAAAACCTTCGATATGTTAGTGCGACTTTAAACAAACAGCAAACAAAAGAATGTAATCCTCATATATCTATGAAACAATCCGTGACCCAAGTTCTCGCAACATATAGAATTTAAGACAAACATCTAATGCTGATTATGGAGAGCCTCATCGCCGACTCCGTCGCCGTCATCCATCATCACATTTATGTGAAGAGATAAATAAAGAAAATCATTTATCATGTCTTGTCAAATATAAATGCAAAAGCGTTCACAACAGATTGTCAATGTTGATTGATTTTGGTATCTTGTGTCTTGTGACAACTAGATGAAAATCTAGCAGTACATTTGTAAATACATATTTTTTCCTCTCCCCCACTGTGATCCTATTAATGAATTTACCATGCAAGTTGGTCGTGCGGTAAGGATCGCCTTGCTATGAGCTTGCATTCGGGAGATAGGGGGTTCGAAACCCACTGTCGGCAACCGTGAAGATAGTTTTCCGTGGTTTCCCAGTTTCAGACCAGGCTAATGCTGGGGGCTGTACCTTAATTAAGGCCATGCTCGCTTCCTTCCCATTCCTAGCCCTTTCCTATTCCATCGTTGTCATAAGACCTATCTGTGTCGGTGCGACGTAAAAAGTATAAAAAATTATCATGAATTACATTCTTTGCTTAGTCCATATGAACGCCGAACATCGGTAACATAGAAATATTGTTCAGTCTTGTAAACTGGCGAAGGTGGTTGTTTTTATTGCGATTGTCTTAAGCTAAATAACCGCGTTGCCATCAGCACAAGGGAAATTGTGAAGATGACTAACAAAATGAGAAAAATCGCGAATGCTTGAAGAAAAAGAAAAAAAGAGCCTCTTTATACTGGATGCCCCGGTATCAGAGAGTCTAAAGAAAACATGTTATTTCTGAAAACCGACGAGACCCTGCGTAGCAATGTGCGCTCACGTCCACTTCGCAGTTTCGTAAGCTTCGCGCTGTTCTGCTCTGCTCTTCCCTGCTCTGCGGCCAACTGCTTCTCAATGTGCGCCCGACCTAACAGCACGAAAGTACAACAATGTATTCATCCAGTTATATTTTTAATTCCAAAGCGACGACCCATATTTTTCTTGGGCTTAAAAGTTTCCTTAAAGTCCAAATTAATGTTTAACGTCAATCCCCGAGAAAGTGTTGAGGGAAGTTTTCGAGATATTAATTACTCACTAATTACTCACAATACAGGCCAATACATTCAACTGGTGAAAATATTCTTGAATTGGTTACTTCTAAACACCTGCACTGCAATTGTAACCGTGTTATGTGTATTTTATATTGACCGGAAAAATCTTAACCTAAAAGCAGCCTTTAAACGTGATTAGTGGGCGCGAATTTCAGTGTTCCGACTGTTCGTTCACGTTCCCTGCAGCTTTATGCTGGACCATGGCCATAACTACACACAGCCACACACCACACAGCACGTTCCGTACAGGCACATTCCCAGTTCCCACTGGCGCGGAGCATGTAATGTTGCCTCTCGAAGTTCTCTCTATACTGCGCAGTAGGGATGGGCTGCGAACGGAGTCGCGAAGAGTCGAGACTGCTACCTCTGGAACCGACACTCTCGACTCCAGTGTCGACTCCACTGATGCAGTAACGCCATCTATCAACTATTGTCGGAACTGCTTGGAATTATACTTCAACGTTCCTCCCTTGGTAACTCGTGATTCGATGAATACAAGATGACTGTGCCAGCAAACATTAAATATTGTTTCGGGATTTTATCATTGTTAGTGTTAATGTTGTAGGTCTATTTTGGCGACGATGACGATAATTGTAGTGGTAATAATAATCTGACAGTATACGTTTACATAATCGCCAATATTAACTTCAAAGAGTTCAGCTCCGCGGTGTAGGGGGCAACGCGTGCGCCGGTTACCCGGCGGCCCCGGGTTTGATTCTCGGCTGGGTTAGTTTTGTTTAATTGTAAATGATTAATACCCCTGGTCTGGGGCATAAAACAGAAAGAAAGAAGCGAGTGCTTAGAGTGTGATTTTACAACAAATATTTTACCAAACATTGTGCGTCTTAATAGCCGCCTCTGCAGTCTAGGGAGGCCCCGGGATCGATTCCGGCCAGGTCAGGGATTTTTACCTGTATCTCAGGTTTCGTGATCACGTTGAGGTAGAGACCGGGTCTAGAAAGCCAGGAATAACGGTCAAGAGGATTCGTCGTGCTGAACACACGTCACCTCGTAATCTACTGGCCTTCGAGCTGGGCAGAGGTCACTTGGCAGGCGAAGGCCTACCAAGGCTGTCGCGAAAAGGGGCTTTTGTGTATACTACTACTACTACTACTACTACTACTACTACTACTACTACTAATAATAATAATAATAATAATAATAATGCAACAAGACTTAACGTGGTCCTTGAATTATAAATGATAACCTATAACCTGTTTTCCAGTCAGTGACCGGGTCAGGAATGGAATGAATGAAGGCCCCGTCCTGCGACGGGGGTAGGAATTGTACCGGTTGCCGAGGCCTGTCGCACTCCTCTGGGGCAATGATGAATGACTGACAGATAAAATGAAATGATGCTGGAGAGTGTTGCTAGAATGGAAGATTACAGGGAAAACCGGAGTACCCGGAGAAAAACAATTCTCACGTGGAATGACCGGGATTTGAACCACGGAATCTAGCGGTGAGAGACCAACGCGCTGCCGCCTGAGCCGCGGAGGCTTTTGCTGATGTAATCTATGTTCGAATTATGTTAGAGGATCTACCCATATTAGATTTGTTTTCATTGTTCATGTGCAATTCATAATGATTTCCCATCGATATCTGTTTATCAATTTCCTGATCACGACAAATAAAGACGTGAAATTAAATGTCCGTGGTCTACTATGCCGATACTTTTTGACATGACACGTTTAATTTTATTTCAACTACACCATTACACTCGTCGTCTTCGTTAACGATATCGTACTTCACTCTAAAATACTCTTGAAAAACCCAATGGGCAAATGAGCAGCAACATGTAAGATATTTCATGTTATTTTCCGCGCCTCTACACGCAAGCGGCCCCGCAATGAGAGTCAAGTTCGCTTGGAGTCGCGAGGCTTCATGCGAAGCGACCGTGCGGCCCGGTAATGCGCATCAAGTTTACTTGGAGTCGAGAGGCTTCATGCGAACCGAGACTGGTGTTCGGAGTCGATGGAGTCGACGCTCTCGATTCCAGGCTTCAGTCGCGCGCATCCGTACTGCGCAGTTACAGTCCCGCGTCCCGTGCGCCCGCTGCATAGTTCAGCTAGTAGGCGAAGGGCAGTGCATAGTGGCGCTTCTGATGGGACAGCGATTCAGTGTCTCCGGCTCGCTTGAGAATGTTTCGGAACAATTGACACTCGGTGTTCTGGAACAGAGGAACATAACTGTGCACCGGCACATTGTACCGAAACAGGGACATAGTGCCCAACCCTACTCTGAACAGCAATGTCATTCCTGAACGTTCTGTTAATATATTAAACATTTGTTTACGTCGTACCATCTAACATAAAGGATTTAAAGTCATATACTATTAGAAGAATGGTGATAACACACATCTAATACGACTGCCAATCATAGTAATGTTTTACCTTGATTTGTTGAAAATACACCAGTAAGCGGGGAGTGACACTTGGCAAAGAATAAGAAGGATGGAACCTAATTTGATCTAATTCAAAAGGAGGATGTTAGGACCAGTATTGAGTGGCTCGTGCGAGAGAGTAAAAGACAGAGTTTGTAAATTTCGTATATCTATAAGTCGTAAATATTCGAGGGCCTGGAAAAAATACATCGACTATAGCGAATTTTGTGGGTAAGATTTTGTGTGTTTGAGTGTTTTGAAATATAGGTGTGCTTTGAAATTATGGTATAAGACTGCATTTAGAATAAAGAACAGAGCTCTTAATAGAATATGTAGGGTTTCGTTTGCTATTTGCTTTATGTCGTACTGACACAGATAGGTCTTATGGGAACTCTGGGTCAAGAAAATGCTAGGAGTAGGAAGGAAGCGACTGTGGCCTGAATTAAGATACCGCCCCAGCATTTGCCTGCTTTCAGAGCGGTAAACCACGGAAACCATCTTCAGGGCTGCCGACAGTGTGGTTCGAACTCACTCTATCGCTAATGCAAGCTGTTAACTACGTGACCCAAACCACACAGCAACTTGCCCGGCAATATCAAGGTATGGATTTCCTGGTGTTTACAAGACTCAAATGCAGTAAATTCCAGACTGTATATTGGTGAACTGGCCAGAATTTCACAAGTGACCTCATCATCATCATATTCTAAAGGCTAAGCCTTGTCGCTGCAACCACAGTTGTCTATCTTGAGCCAGTCTTTTCAACTCAGCGTAGGTCTTGGACTTCATCCTCAGAAGCAGGTTCTTGAAATAAGACACTCTGGGTCGTCCTCTTCCTCTTTTGCTCAGAATATATCAGAGCACTCAATTATACCTCAGAATTTTCATTTGCCAATGCGAGCAGAGCCAAGCCAAGCGAAGCTTTTTCCGTACAGTCTATGAAGTCCCTTTGGAGGAGGGGAAGATAAAGGCTTCCACCTTTTGTAACCTCGTCACTTACAGTTAACCACTACAACTAAATTATGCCTAGCCATCTTTGCCTCAGGAATTAAGCTGGTACTCAGTTTCGGGGTATACTGCGTCTACTTCAGGACCTTGGCTCAGTCAAGACGTTCAAGCATCGTTTCTGAATTCACTGAAATCTTGACGAGGAATTGAAATCACGTCCTTCTACATGAACCAAGCACTTCACAAAAATCTCGTCTCGGCAGCCCCGAAACCTTTACCACATACACATACGAGTACATAGACATGAAAATTCTTCACCTCAGCTATAACGTACACATTTTAACCACTCCAGCAGAGTATGAAGTATAACCAAGCACTAACTCTCAACACTACAACATTCTCCATGAAGAGATTGAATTAAAAATCGTATGTACTATACGACCACAAACTGTCTCGTAACCCAAATATAGGTAACGGACAGAAGACATGTGTGTATCCCTATAATCTGTTCCTGAGGACGCTGTTGGAAAATAGGTTGAAAGCATACCATTGAGGCAATGAATTTACCATTAAAATGTAGCTGTTTGGACTATTAATTCTTAATGATATTTGAAATAGTGGTGCAAATGAATCGGCTAGAATTGTGGGGCACATTGTGACGAGTAGATGTGAAGAGATTAATTGGGAGTTTAATATCTTCTGCTGCAGGTTGTAATTGAAATAAGTGCCAAGCTAGCAGATTATGATTAAATTCTGAAGTTACGGGTCCCGAGGTAAAAGTGTAGAAACTTAAAAGGTACCACGAATATGAGAGGATGTAATGCAATAGAAATGCATTGTTTTCTCACACTGAGATTTTAAAAGTAAAATACTAGATACTGTAGTGATAAAAGCTGTAAATATCTATATTTATTTAATATCCGTACTTAACAAGTTACATCAGTAGAAATGTATGCATACCTGGATAGTAATAATTATGGACGAAACGGCCAGTTCCAAGCCGCACTCTGATTCTCATTAATCTACGTACCGCAGTAGTTCTACGTGAAAGCCGAAGATTATTAAAATTACGTAAAGTATTCATAAGTCTGATTAATGCCAGTAAACACACAAACGTACAGTATAAATACAATATGGAATACTGTGCTTAATTAAAGTTAATTAATTAACTGTGGTCGGTAATAGTTAGGGACGGAGTCCGTATCGGGACATTAATTAATGTTTATTAGATTATTCGGCTTGCGTTTCATAATTGTATTTTTCGTTTGTCACGAATAAAGTTTTAATTTGATTTGTGGAAAATACTGTTGTGATGCATATATCTATAGAAAGTTGATAATAGATTGTGGAAAATGTACAGGAAATGTGAGAAAATTCTGCTGGGTGCGTGAGGGGGCTGCGGAGAAAATTTATTTGGAATATTAGGAGGAAACTATGGGAGGTGTATGTGGGAAATTGAATGAGGAAGGTGTGGAGAGTGCATCGGGAGAATATACGAAGTGTGAGTAATTCGAAGGATAACTGTGAAAGGGGAAGAAAGAAAACTATAATGTGGAAGAGTATGTATGTGTACTCGTAAATAACATTATGATGTATGGAAATTTCACAGGGTATGTGAGTAGATTATTTGGAGTTCATACGGAAGAAGCTTTTGAGAAATGTCGGTGGTGTAAATGAAAAGTGTTTGTATTTTGCAGTTAGTCTTCTTATATTACACAATTTCCTGCCGTAATAAAATAATAAGTAAGTACACACTTTTACCAGAACTGTCCTTAAATTGTGAGATTTATTGACAAGCTAGCATTTGTACTCCTTCTTCGCAAGGGAATTTGCATTAGATTACATGCTACTTTCAGGAATTTATACGGAGTAACAGGGCTCTATTCACACGTTTAATGTGACATGTTAAAATGATATTTTCGTACGAAAGCGCGTGGCAGTATTGTATATGATTAAGCTGAACGAAGTCGAGAAAGAATGATGACGATTTCCGAACTTATGTTACGGTACTGTTCCTGGTCCGAAGGTGTGCGAAATTCTTCATTGTTCTCAGGTTGCATATTGCATCACTGACCACTGGCGTGGTGCTCTGTCATTGATGATACCTCCCTTAAGATCTGTCCTATCGAAAAGGGTAAAATGGCTCTTTAGTTTTTCCCATTGCCGAACCTGAATTGACATGCACGACAATTCTCGTGGGACTTGAAACAAAGATCCAAATTTTCGGAATCATCTGCGTTATCCGACGTACGATAAACACGTACATGGCATAAAGTAACGGAAATGATTTATTCTTAAACGTTTGTTGTGTACGGTCTTTTGATAGACCTATTGTTAAGGAAAATATTTGCTATAAATACCAAATCCACGTGATAACCATGACATCATATGCACCCGATAACACAATCCTGTGTGAGTAGAATCTTTATGCGTAATTTGGTTCAAATAATTCCAGCATATTTTCACTTTTGGGAATGTACAAACAGATAGATAACCAGACAGACACCAAAGCGAAAAGTTATATCTCATGTTACCTCGGTATTCAGATATTATAATGGGCGGGGGTAATTTTAAAGCTGAGGTAAATATGATGAATCCAATGATTTTATCCTGTTATGGATCCTTCAGATAACTGTAGGTGTGCGAGGGTGTCCATCACTGGCTACAGAGCCTGAAGTCCGTAGAAAATAGTAATTTTCTCCGACATCTGAAGAGTAAGCGAAATTATGTTTATAACATAAATTATTTAAAATTAAGGGGCGTTTCTCATACAGTCTACAGAATTTGCGTCTAATCAATATTGTAAAAGAAAATTGAAGAACTTCTTCCAGTCTTCCTATAAACTCTTAGTCTCTTCAGTGGTTTTTAAATGATATGCATATCGAAACCTGCTCCTGGATGAGTAGACTCTAAATATGAAATTTGGTGGAGGACTATTCAGCCGTTTAATCTTTATGGTGGAACAAACAGGCAGAAAACAAACAGACACGAAAGCTAAAATCTACTGATACGATCTTGAATTGACCGGAAACGGACAAATATATCAAAATTTGGCGAAATAAATGGCATTACAGACAAAGGACCACATATAATTTTCTTTATACGGTACTGGAAAGAGTTAAATGATAGAAACTATATAATAAAGTGTGCCCTATAATGACTTAGTTCCACTCAGGCTACAGCCGAGATCGAACTAAGTGCATCATAGTGTACAATACATCCACCCAAAGTGAATATACATGGCACATAGCTTACCTCGCAAAGAGTATCCCCTCCAAAGCTCCAGAATTACAGCATTAATCAGGGGTTACGGGTATAAAACAGGGTACTAATATACATTTAAATAAAGAGGATACCAATGAAAGAATGCAAGGTGTGGACAACGATAACCAAAATAATTCAAAATTTAGCTGCATTCACTCTTAACAATCTGGTTTATTACATAATAATCTGTTAATTATAATTGACAAATGTCCAAGGCAAATATGAGGGATATTATATATATAATTCATAGACGTTATCTGGAGGACGTCGTTTGTGGTGATATATCTGTATTCGAGTCAGAGGAAGCCTCATCGCCAGGCAACTTCCAGGGCAGCAACAACCATACAACATTATGTAAATAAATGAATATCAGAATACGAATCTTCCCACTAGGCAAGTCACGTCTCCTACTCACTTCCTTCGATCTACACAGATCTCTGCCTCAGTGCTCTAAAAACATCCTACAGATCTCAAACCAACATGATATTTACACAGCTTCGTCGAGGAATCAAACCCTAGACCTTCTAAGAGCAACACACTTACAACATCATATAAATAACAAGAATTTTAACATTCTGTCCTGCCGATATATCAAACTAGGTGCAGGTCTCAATGAATGACATTTATAAACAGAAACCCACTACCTCTACTGGGACCGTAATATAAAGGTCGTTGTTCTCCACTATATTTGACAGACACCTCCCAGCTTTAACCTACAGACTTCCGTGTCATGACGTCACACACTACATCCTTCGCCTCTCACACTGCGGACTCTTAACAAGTAAGCGGCCATCCTCTCGGCTAAATATAACCCACAGCTGATGGAGTGTAAACACAGATATTGGGGAGTCTCTTTCAGCCTCCTCGAGTGAATCTGGCCCTCCTGTAGCTATAATTATAATATATTGGCTACAGGCCATAATACTCATTACATTACCAACTCAACATCGTTTCGCTGATACCTACAACAGGCTTATATCAATTATGTATGGCGCTATCAACACCACATTCATTATCTGGCCATCTCCGAGGTGCTCACCTCTCACATAAATATACTTCAATTATTACGCGATAGGGCCTCATTTACATCTTCGAGCACAATCAGCTTATTACTCAATCCTCATAGTCCTCTAAGGATCTGACTCGCTCAACTTGATATAGCAACCCGAGTGGGTTTAAGGGATTATTGAAGATCTTAAACGCGAGATATTACACAACAAAATTTACGTTGAACAAGAGACATGCCCTGGGAAATATATATAACTGCATGTCTTAGTTACAGCGTTGAGACCGTCATGGTCCGATACTTGAAATGCGTGAAATAAAATATGCAACCATGACAATACCGCAGACAAGAAAGACTACACTAACAAAGAACACTACCAATATGCAAATTTATACTATCCTGAGTTCGAGTCCTGGGGCATAGATACTATATACACGACTATTTACCCTAAAGTATTTACATGTTGGCTGAAGGCCAAACCTCTCTACTGTCTGAATCGGTTATGGTGCAGCATGCTTATTACATTGGAAAGCTCTGACCTTTGTCTATGAACATATCGGAACGGCTCCCCTGCGGACGTCCCAGATTACTGCATCACGATGACTTTAGATGCAGGTGGCACACGTGGTTTGACGGCTGGAGACATCCTGGCTGATGGTAGTATTTCCTGCAGCTCGTTCTGATGATTTGGTGATCGCCACTTGGATGTCGTCCTGAGTAGATGTTCCCTATGGCTCTGGGTCGGCTCCTGATGCTGATAAGACTGCTTGTCCGCTTCAGTTCCAGTTACCGCTCCACCATAACTGATGAGCAGTGTCTCGTCCAGTTGTGGTGTAGGGGAAAATTTTCCCAAGACTTGGTTGAACTTAGAGTACGCGGCTTGTAGATAAAGACGATCTTCTCTTCGCCGAGTAGCAGCGTGACAACCTTCTTGTAGCAGCGGTACACCCGATGAATGAGTCTAGCCTGCCTGGCTGTTGTATTTATAATCCGGCTCGCGTCCTCCGCTACCATACTCGTTGTGGGTGGTCTCTACTACGCGCGCCCTCGTATGGAAATTTTTCCCGCAATATGTGTCAAGTACCTCGATTATCATTTACAATTACAACTATAGTCGTGCCGCATATCAAAATTTTCAGGAATTTACCCTGGTTGCAGTTCTTGCATAAAATCCTGTGCCTTCCTCATGTGGCGGAAAATATTAAATAATTTCCTCTTCCCTCCAAGGTAAAAATACCCGCGAGATTCCACGAAGCGGTGTGCGTCCGACGCTACGGTGAAGAGGCTTCGCTTGGGTAATGAATTATTTTAATGAGTCTCTAGAAATTTCATCTCGCTTTTGATGCCACGTTCCCACGAAACGCGCACACTCTGTTACTCTTACATAATAACATCCTATACACAGCGCTTCCAGGGTGGTCTCATGCAATTTCCATTATTTATGATAAAATCAATATTCTTCAACCATGAACAGAATGGTTCAAAAGGTAACGGTGATTTAATCAATGGATCAAGTAATGAAAGGTACCAAACAAATGACAGACCAGGTCATATTGTGGACAATTGGGAACATGAATAGGAGCATATCAACGGTGCGTCCCAAAATGCTTTTGTGTAACAATGTTGAGGGGAGAAGTACTGACTCCCAGCATATATACCACTTACGAGGGAAGTACCCCAGCTCGAACGGCTAAAACCGACTGGAAGTGCGCTTAGCATACGAAGATATGTCTGTTCTACTACCCATCAAGGGCATTTATCTGTAAAACCCCGTATTAGTGTACAGTCAATGTTTGGCGTACAAAGATTGCATATACACAATTCACAGCAGAAACTACCGTGTAACAGGCACTTCGGACCATTATAGTAACAAGAAACAGATGTGGTGCAGTATCATTTGGCAAAAGGTTGAACACGTACTTGCAACAAGAACTCTTAACACATGCAGTACCGTGTTGACATAGTCATCTTTACCACAACAGAATATACTGTGTTGTCCTTTATTTGACGTCGAAGTGTAAATGCGGAGTTTCAATGAAGTAATTAAAACACATCGGAATGGAACAGTATGCACACTTAACGAGGGCAACATGTGGAAATAATACAATATTTACAATGTTCCCACATTGCAATAGTCCAAACTAAAATGCCACGGTGATCACATTGTCAAACGAAGCAATAGGAACATCCATATCATAACCTGCTCTTTGCCATGCGTATGTTAACGTAGGTCTGTATCTCGGTGCAGATAGTTGGTTGTAGATGACGGAGTGAAGACGGATGATTGAAGTATCGATCATGTAACGTGGCCTGGGTGGTATATATTTGCAAACGTACAAAATCAACAAGACGTCTGACATAGAACTTGTATTGCCTAAAATATTGTACATCCAGAAGTTGACAGTATTTGGTTGTCTTCGGTGGGAATATCTTAAAATGTAATATCTTTATTTGGAAAACATTTTTCAATGACGCTGTAGTCTTTGTGTATTGACCAGGAATCGTAAAGTAATAGATCTCTCTCACCAACATGTTCAGCGAGGACCGAATTAAAGAAGCTCTTCGTATGTTCTTTAGTAATTTTTCCACTTATACTCGCTTCAAAATGGATGTTCCGTGGACACATTGCTGTCAGTTTCTTTGCAACCTGCGGACCAAACGTTCCATCCTTTTCCTGCAGACAAATGTAAAGCTTGTTTGCTAATTTGCTATTCATGGACTCAGCCACATCAATTCTGTAACTATGCGTAGAACTATGCACAGTGTGTACCAGACGAACTGTTGATTTTCCCCCTGTTTGAAAGTATTGCAGAAGACATTAGTTCATAAAAAAATGGCTCTGATTACTATTCCACACGCATTCCTTCATTATATTCCCGTCTTGAATGAACATGTTAACGTCTGCCAAAAATGTTTCTGCTGTTTGTATTATAACATGCTATTCTTCAATCTATTTGCGAGCCATGAACATAGTGGTATGTCTGGATGAACTATTATATTCGTCTTTGAACGCCCTTAAAAAATACAACGAAGCTTTAAAATTGTCCATAGAAACCGCTCTAGCTGCCTCCAGAGCCCACTCTTGAATGTGCCAGTAGTGGACCACTGATCCATTGTCTCTAGCTCTGTCAAATTGTGCTTTTACATACTCTTTTAAAGCCTTCAATTTTAATGTTTTGTTTCCCTTGAACAGACCTGGGTCTTGCCTTTTGCGCGTCACATATCTAAAATTACCTTGCAGTTTGATTTCGGCCTAATGCAGCTATAACTCTTCATTAGTTTCTGATAAGAATTGTAACCGCGATCATAATAATCCTCATAAATGTTGTCCAATGTTCAGTCACCAATACATCGTATCAAACTTGTTCGTACACGTTTTGGGGGTTAAGGAGCGAAATCACTGTCACGTGTAGTTCTTTCCGTTGCTGGATTGTCGGTACGGTTCGAAAGCTCATACTCATGTGCTGTTTCTTCTACGCCGTCCGCCTCACAGTCACCGTTACTTTAGAATATCTCGGTATGTAGTTCTTTTACAGATCCATTGTATTCCTGCAATATGATATCATATAACATGCTTGCAAATGGCCTATCCTCCACTCCACTTACATCTTCACTATCCAGTGTGTAGCGTCGGCGTACCTTTTCGCGCAGCAACTTCACAACATTCACAGTGTTGATTGGCTTCCACCTACTCATGTCAGACTACGACACACTGCAACTGACTAACAGCCATTGCGTGTACAGCTCCAATGCAGCGCGGCCTGTGCGCTGAATGTCAGATGGCGCTGGCAACAGAGCACGTACCTTTGCAGATTAATGGACTTGATAGCTATTGACATAGCTACAACTGTATATTTTAAGCCCACTTTCTGTCGGTTTTAGCCGTTCTAGCCGCGGTACTTCCCTCGTTAGAACCAAAATTCGTTATGGTACAGTACTGAACCTTAGGTGACAGAACCTTTCTGGTCAGAGTTCTATGCTGAATTATTACACATAGTGGTTTTTTATGCAGAACGACGATGCACTGTGATAGGTTAAGCAAAACGACAGTTCAGCATGCAGACAAGGGAAAACATGTAAACGCAAAAATGACTCGACCAATCTCCAGTATGATCCTGCTCTGCCTCTTCAGTTAGTTGGCTATGTTTTTCTTCATTAATGCCAATTAGATTTCCTACACATCCATTTCTTCTTTGCTAAGGTTGTGAAGTGTGATGAAATAATTTAATAAATGATCAGATAGTTTAAGGAAAATGTGCTTGAAAATGTTCAAAACAAAGTCAACCATTTTCAAATTGAGATCTAGACCACTTCCTAGGTTATTTACCACTACGTCAGTCAGTGTTTACTATATTACTGAGTAGTCATGACAAAAACATTCCAAATTGAATTTAAAATAAGTTTCGTTTGAAAAATATGTAAGTAAGGCAGAACTTCTTCAAAATACCAGCGAAAATACATTTCAAAACCCTTCTTCTAACTCCATCTACGCCATTTGAATATCGTAATGTCGTTTAACCCCGCATCACAGTTCACATATATAGAGTATGCCCTGCCGTTTTCTCGTGATACTCGAAGAAACATACATACATACATACATACATACATACATACATACATACATACATACATACATACATACATAGATGGAGCTAATGGTCTCTAAGTTATTGATATGATACGTTTTCATAAACAAACAAAATGATAATTTTTCATTATGTACAGACCGACCGTACATATTTTTTTAGAGAGATACAATACTCCATACAAATTAACATAACTTTTACAAGAAAAGTCATTTGATTACAAAAGTACAAGAATAATTATGAATTACCTTTTCAGCTGATTCAATGTATTATTATTCTTTAAATTCATTTCATGTGGCTACTTCTAACTTCTGCAGCCCTTGTAAGGCAGACACTCCAATAAGAGTGGATGGTGTCTCCTGTGTATAGAAAACGCTATATTTGTCTGGTGGAGATTGCGTTGTGTATGTGGTGTGAGTTGTGAGAATATTGGGGACAGTACAGAGTGTTCCTGATCCAAGAGGATTGAACAGTTAGACATTAAAATCCTCAAAGCCATCCGGTAAATGAACACGGTGCCTCGAAGATCGAAGGGCAAGGTACTGACCAATTAGCCATGGACCTGGGTAATTCATTGTGATAACTGTTATGATATTTAGGGTTGCATGACTTATAGAAAGTGTACGTTTTGAACCCCCGCTCCCCCTTTTTGTTTTACGGCATTTCGTTAAGAAGTTCTTCAGATGTCTCATCATGAGGTTCAAATAGCAGGACAGTCACTTAATGCTAACACCAAGGAGTACGAAGTATAAAACTTTACGTATTTGCACTGAAATGATATTTGACCGAAATCGAACCCCCTTTAGTGAAGGGTGAACGAATTTGACACGGAAACCGATTTGAATCTGAAGCACAACAGCGGGGAACATTCTTCGCTCTATCGTTTTTACCTGGTTATGTTACTAAATCCTAATATTCACCATTAACTATGAAGTTCAGTATTTCAGTGGTAAAAGAAGTTGAGATTTACCGTGCTTCAAACTGAAGCCCTTCCAAACCTGAAATTTTCCTCAGAGGTAGAGTGCGCGCCATGTCTTCTTTCCCTAGAATTGGTTTTCCATCTGACCTCTTAATATCCATACACCTAATTTTCCTTTCTCCAAGGCTTTCCTTTATATTCCTGTATGCAGCATCTACCTTCCCTAGGACCATACAAACTTCAATATCTTTGCACTTCCCTTTCAGCCATTCTTCCTTAGCTGTCATGCAATTTTCATCAACATCATTCTTTAATCGCCTGTATTCTTTTCTGCCCTCCTCATTTTTTTTGCATTCTTGTATGTGCGTCGTTCTTCAATCAGGTCTAGTATCTCCTGAGTTATCCATTGATACTTAGTTCATTTTTTCTCTCTTCCTAACCTTTATTCAGCATCCCTACTGGGCTCATTCTTACCACTGCTCATTCTTTCTCTACTGTGTTTCCTTCAGCCTTTCCATTTAGTCATTGTGCAACATGTTCCTTGAAACAATCCCTCATAATCTTTTCTTTCAACTTGTCCAGATCCCACATCCTTGCATTCCTTCCTCCCTTTCTTCAATTTCTTCAACTTCAGATTGCATTTCATGACCAACAATTTGTGGTCAGAGTCCTCGTCTGCTCCTGAGAAAGCCTTGCAATCCAACAGCTGGTATCTGAATCTTTGATTAATCACCTTCCAGTGTTTCCAGGTCTCGTCCAGGTATACAGCCGTCGTTTGTGGTGTTTGAACCAAGTATTACTAAGGACTAAGTTACGATAGGTGCAGAATTCAACCAGCTCATTTCCTTTTTCACTTTTTAAATCCCAATCCAAATACTCGTATTGTATTACCTTCCCTTCCTTGGTCTACCACTGCATTCCAGTCTCCCATCACAGTTAGATTCTCGTCACATTTTATGTACTGTATTAAATCTTCCATCTCTTCATATATTCTTTCCATTTCTCCATCATCAGCTGAACTATTAGGCATATAATCCTGTGCTATTGTGGTGGACATTGGCTTTGTGTATATCTTGACAACAATAATCCTTTAAATATTCTGGTCTTAGTATTTTACCCACTGCCCTATTTTTGTATTCATTATTAAACCAACTCCTGAATTTCCCCTGTTTAATTTTGTGTTGATAATTCAGTGGTCTCCTGATCAATGAATCGTACTCTTCCTGCCAACGTACTTCACTTATACCAACTACATCTAACTTTATTCTATCCATCTCCCTTTTCAGATTCTCCAACTTACCACAACGATTAAAACTTCTAACATTCCACGCTCCGACCCGCAGAATGTCAGTATCCATCTTCCTGATGATTGTGTTCTGTCGTGTAGTCCCTACCCGAAGTTCCAAATGTTGGACTATTTTACCTCCTGAATATTTTTCTCGGGAGGAAGCCATCATCATTAAATTATTCATACCGATAGCTACATGAACTCTGGAGTTAGTTACGCCTTAGTTTCCCGTTGCTTTCAGTCGTGTGGCAGTATCAGCACAGCTATTTCATGTTAAATATTATTACAAGGCAATATCAGTCAATTATTTAGACTGCCGCCCTTGCAACTACCGAAAGGCTGCTCTCCCCCTTTCGAGGAACCATACGTTAATCTAGTCTCTCGACAGATACCATAGCCATCTATAGCACAAGGCCGCGGCGTTCGAACTGGCAACGTCGTCTTAGCAGTCGCCTGACGTGCTATAAGAGAACGGAAAACCACTTGCTCCTTTTACCGTGAAATCGTATTTCACTTGTTGATAATGGAATCTAACTGGAATGCCTTCTTTTTTATATTATCCTGAGACGTATAATGATCCTCTGTGCATAATGAAATTAATCGATAGTAAGTGCACATTTAGTCATTAAAACATTTATTGAACATTGACGAATTGGTAAAACACTAAGCGAAGTATTACTACTAGGCCTCAGAACAGAAATATCATGTCTTGCAGACTTCGAGATTGTTACTGAGACTACATTAAGTACGTCCCTTTTCTGTTATATGTTTCAACAGACTCAGTTCTTTGCTTATCATAATTATTGAGCAACATATTTTTGATTGTTTTTGTTGTATTCTTTACAACATCTAAGCGATCGCTACCACAACAATAAGATTCCTGGAGCAAACTCGTCACTATTTCGTCATGCTGTACTCCCATGTCACTTGAATGGTAAGCCATGTACTGTATGTCTGGTTACATACAGACATGCTTTAAAAGCTTGCTGATAAAAAAGTTCATGCAGTTCCCACTATATACTTCTCGATTAACAAAATAAAAACATTTGGCACTGAAATTCTCTGAATATACAAATCTTGGTAGCCCTTACTGATAATTCGAAATTCATAGCAGTATCTACAAGTTATATTTGCAGCAAGCTTAAAACTTACATAACCACAAGTATACCGGTACCGAAAACTAGTAGTTTCCAAAACCCCCAAGAACGTTTCACATTGACCTATGATTGCCGCATCACATCTAATATCACTATATTCAGTGGATTAGATACTGTCTACTGAAAAGGTAACAGCTCCAAATCTCGAAGAACAAAAACCAAGAACAATCTTAATGCTTATCTTCTGATAAAACAGGATGATCTCTATAGAGAAACTGAAGTAATAGATGGTATTAGTGATCATGAAGCTGTTTTTGTCGTAGTTAAAAATAAATGTGATAGAAAGGAAGGTCTTAAAAGTAGGACTATTAGGCAGTACCATATGGCTGATAAAGCAGGCATGAGGCAGTTTCCAAAAAGTAATTATGATCGGTGGAAAACGGTAAATAAAAATTTAAACAGACTCTGGGATAGGTTTAAAGAAATTGTTGAGGAATGGGAAAACAGGTTTGTACCTTTAAGGGAGGTAAGGAATGGTAGAGATCCACCTTATTATAATAGAGAAATAAAGAGACTAAGAAGGAGGTGCTGACTGGAAAGAAATAGAGATAGAAATGGCTGTGGAAGTAAGGAGAAATTGAAGGAACTTACTAGAAAATTGAATCTAGCAAAGAAGGCAGCTAAGGATAACAATATGGCAAGCATAATTGACAGCCATACAAATTTTAGTGAAAAATGGAAGGGTATGTATAGGTATTTTAAGGCAGAAACTGGTTCCAAGAAGGACATTCCAGGAATAATTAATGAACAAGGGGAGTGTGTATGTCAGGATCTTCAAAAGGCAGAAGTATTCAGTCAGCAGTATGTAAAGATTATTGGTTACAAGGATAATGTCCAGATAGAGCAGAAGACTAAGGCTAAAGAAGTATTAAAATTTGCATATGATAACAATGACATTTACAATAAGATACAAAAGTTGAAAACTAGAAAAGCGGCTGGAATTGATAAGATTTCTGGGGATATACTAAAGGCAATGGGCTGGGATATAGTGCCATATCTGAAGTACTTATTTGATTATTGTTTGGTCGAAGGAGCTATACCAGATGAATGGAGAGTTGCTATAGTAGCCCCTGTGTATAAAGGAAAGGGTGATAGACATAAAGCTGAAAATTACAGGCCAGTAAGTTTGACATGCATTGTATGTAAGCTTTGGGAAGGCATTCTTTTTGATTATATTAGACATGTTTGCGAAATTAATAACTAGTTCGATAGAAGGCAGTTCGGTTTTAGGAAAGGTTATTCCACTGAAGCTCAACTTGTAGGATTCCAGCAAGATACAGTACAGCAGATATCTTGGATTCAGGAGGTCAAATGGACTGTATCGCGATTGACCTGTCTAAAGCATTTGATAGGGTGCATCATGGGAGACTACTGGCAAAAATGAGTGCAATTGGACTAGACAAAAGAGTGATTAAATGGGTTGCTATATTTCTAGAAAATAGATATCAGAGTATTAGAGTAGGTGAAGCTTTATCTGACAATGTAATAATTAAGAGGGGAATTCCTCAAGGCAGTATTATCGGACCTTTACGTTTTCTTATATATAAATGATATGAGTAAAGGAGTGGAATCAGAGGTAAGGCTTTTTACGGATGATGTTATTCTTTACAGAGTAATAAATAAGTTACAAGATTGTGAGCAACTGCAACGCGACCTAGAAAATGTTGTGAGATGGACAGCAGGCAATGGTCTGTTGATAAACGGGGTTAAAAGTCGGGTTGTGAGTTTCACAAATAGGAAAAGTCCTCTCAGTTTGAATTACTGCATTGATGGGGTGAAAGTGCCTTTTGGGGATCATTGTAAGTATCTAGGTGTTAATATACGGAAAGATCATCATTGGGGAAATCACATAAATGGGATTGTAAATAAAGGGTACAGATCTCTGCACATGCTTATGAGGGTGTTTAGCGGTTGTAGTAAGGATGTAAAGGAGAGGCCATATAAGTCTCTGGTAAGACCCCAACTAGAGTATGGTTCTAGTGTATGGGACCCTCACGAGGATTACCTGATTCAAGAATTGAAAAAATCCAAAGAAAAGCAGCTCGACTTTTTCTGGGTGATTTCCGACAAAAGAGTAGCGTTACAAAAATGTTGCAAAGCTTGGGCTGGGAAGAATTGAGAGAAAGAAGGAGAGCTGCTCGACTAAGTGGTATGTTCCGAGCTGTCAGCGGAGAAATGGCGTGGAATGACATTAGTAGACGAATAAGTTTGAGTGGCGTTTATAAAAGTAGGAAAGATCACAATATGAAGATACAGTTTGAATTCAAGAGGACTAACTGGGGCAAATATTCATTTATAGGAAAGGGAGTTAGGGATTGGAATAACTTACCAAGGGAAATGTTCAATAAATTTCCAATTTCTTTGAAATCATTTAGGAAAAGACTAGGAAAACAACTGATAGGGAATCTGCCACCTGGGCGACTGTCCTAAATGCAGATCAGTATTGATTGATTGACTTCTTTTCCACTTCGAGAATTTGGTAACTGTGCTATTACCTCCGGCTAGTTGTGTACATGTCCAATGCTCGATGAAAAATTGTCACTTTCAAATCTCCCTTACGGTAAGTACTAATTTAGTGTTGCTAAGAGCATAACCAGTTTTCTTTCGAAACATAGTGCGTTGTTCCTTGCGTAATGAGAAATCCCTTGTGGGAAGAAATAAGGGAAGGGGACGGAATTTGGCTCCCTACCTTATATGTTCGTGTATTAAAACTTACCGTGTGGACTGACTTTGCTTATTAATACGCTGTGGCTCTGGAGCCAAACTTTGCACTCGGGAGACGCGTGGATTCAAACCCCACCATCCATTGTCCTGAGAACTTTTTCCTATGGTTTCCCATTTTCACTTCCACACAAATGCAGGGACAGTTTTTATTCGTAGGCCACAACCGATTCCTTCCAACTTCTTACCCAAATTTAATTCATCTTAGGCGGCAGACATCCATACATATGTATTAAAAGGTACGTAACATTCATTTACTTGGAAAATCGAGACGACAATTACATTTTTACGTCACGCCGACATAGATAGGTCTTATGGCGACGATGGGATAGGAAAGGCCTGGGAGTGGGAAAGAAGCGGTCGTGACCTTAATTAAGGTACAGCCTCAGCATTTGCCGGTTGAAAAGTGGGAAACTACGAAAAACCATCTTCAGGTCTGCCGACAGTAGGTTTCGAACCCATTATTTTCCGGTTGCAAGCTCACAGCTGCGCGCCCCTAACCGCACGGCCAATTTGCCGGTAAAACGCGATGATTGGAGACCTTAATTAGTGCATGCTCAGAGAGACTTGTAACCGGTTCTTATTGCAATAATTCACTTGAACAATGTTCTTAAAAGAGACGTTATATCACCAAATAGCGGAATGTGTAAGCCCTTCAGAAGTTCTAAATTAAGAAGCAGCATTAAAAATGGATGCAAAATACTGTGCATATTGTATTGGGCACTGGGTTTTAAAGGGACTGAAATCACTGTCAGTATAGCATCATGGCCAAACAAACTTAGGAATGTTTAGAAGTTCGTAGTATTATGCGTTAACACAGAGTTGATAGACTTGATCCCCGACCAATGAGGGAGCGACGAGGGAAGAGCCGGCGAGTAATTAGACCTGACACAAACAACGGTCAGCGGAGTGTTCTCCAAACTAGTTACCAATGAAGACACGACACACGGAACAGCAGTTAATCAACACGCAAAGTGCCTTCAGTCCGAAAGCCCAGTAAAGAAATAATCTGGCAGCGAAAGCAAACAATCATGATTCTTCTTTCAAACCAGGACATGTTATTTCCTCAGTAACAGGCTCCTACTCTCTCGAGAAGATGTACCCGTGCTTCGCTACGGAATTCTACACTGTTTACAGAGTCCGGCTCCATGGCTAAATGGTTAGCGTGCTGGCCTTTGGTCCAGAGGGTCCCGGGTTCGATTCCCGGCCAGGTCGGGGATTTTAACCTTAATTAGTGTGACGTATTCAGCATTAGAAATCATCCTAGGTAGGGCCCCCATCTTCACAGACATGCAGGTCGCCTAATAGGCCGTCTACGAGAAAAAGACCCGCACCAGGCCTCTCCGGAGGCCATACGCCATTACATTAATGTATACAGAATCCTAGGTTATGTAGTGTACACATTGTGAACAACGTTGTATCAAATTGCACAGCCCTTCCATTTTTATCTCTTACTAGCAAGATACCCGTGCTTCGCTACGGTATTATACTGACATTTATAATTGAATGCTTATTGTTTTAGATATATAATCCGCTGAAATTCGCGATCTGACTCGTTTTCTGCGAGAATCCACCAAAATTCCCGATCTGACTCGTTTTCTATTATTTTACAGCACGATTCCTCCCATTTTTCAATCTTCCTTTCCAGCAATCGATTTCGTACTTCCCGGGCTAGGCTCAGGTATTCCTCCTGGTCAGTTGGGTCCGTAAATCTTTGGCATCTTTTCCTTTAATCATTTTTAATATGGATAAAATCCTTCAGGAGATCCGGAGTGGTGTCATATTGGGTGCCTTGGCGGCACTGAACCCGCGGCCGGACTGCATTCTTAGTCATTACCCGTCCAGGAGCCGTTACCAGCGCGGTCCGCACATTTGACGACGGTCCGGAACATTATTATTATTATTATTATTATTATTATTATTATTATTATTATTATTATTATTATTATTATTATTATTATTATTACTATGTGTTGCTCGAATGGCTGATGACAGGGAAAACCGGAGTATCCGGAGAAAACTTGTCCCGCCTCCGTTTTGTCCAGCACGAATGTCACATGGACTGACCGGGATTTGAACCACGGAACCCAGCTGTGAGAGGCCGGCACGGTGCCGCCTGAGCAACGGAGGATCCTTATAAGAACATTAATAAGAGTAAAATCAATTGATCTCACCTCCTTATACACCCCACCGCCATTAAGTTTATTTACCGCCACCCCGCTCCCAAAAAAATATTAAAAGAAGGCTTGTTACTTTATGTTTGAGGGGGATTCCAAACACCAATGTTCACGTCTATTACCTTCAGTTTTGAGATATAAGTATCCCCATAAAAGTAATTTACTTTTTTCACTTCATTTCACACTACTCCCCCCTCCCCCACTAAGTGAACTTTCACGCAAAAAATATTTGTTTCTTTAATAGTAAAGGATCTTCTAAATACCCATTATCATGACTCTAACTTCTTCAGTTTTTGATTTATGTGTCCTCATGAAAGGAATTCAACTCATTTACACTCCCGCCCTCAAAGATGTTTTTAAAGGAGATCCAAATACGAATTTTCACTTCTGTAATATCTTTCGTTTCTGACATATATGTATCCTCATTAAAGGCATTCAACCCATTTTTTACCCTTTTACACCCCTCCTATTGGGATTTACAGGAAACAAAAAAATACGTGTTCCTTTAGTTTTTATTAGATGTATGTATTCTCATACAATTAAGCCAATTATTGTTTCAATTCTTTCACACCCCCCCCCCCCGCGCTTCATTGGATTTTAAGAGAATTCATGTTTCTTTACTTTTAAAGCAGATTGAAAATATCAAATTTCACGTCTGTAACATCTTCATTTTTGATATCTCAGTAGCCGAATTAAAATAATTCAGCACCATTTTCAGTCACTTTTACCCCAAGTGATATTTCCGAAAACTAAAAACACACGTTTCTTTATGTTTATTAGAGAAAAAAAATACCATTTTTCACTTCTGTAACATGTTATGTTTTTTTGGATATACTGTAGAAATTCCCATTTTTAAATTTCACCCCTTTTGAGTTCCCCTTAAGTGGAGTTTCCAAAAACAAATCACCTATGTTTCTTTACATTTACAGGAGATTCCAAACACCCACTTTTTACGTCTGTAACATTTTACGTTTCCAAGATATTCTGTAGATATAGTCTTTCAAAAAATTCACCCCAATTTGTCACTCCTGTTTAACCGCCATTAATTGGATTTTCCAAAAACTAAAAAATACGTGTTTCTTTATTTTTAAAGGAGATCCCATATACAAATTTTCAGTTCTTTAATATGTTTCGTTTCTGACATATATGTATCCTCATTAAAGGCATTCACCCCATTTTCACCCTTTTACACCCCTCCTATTGGGATTTACAGGAAACATAAAATACGTGGTCCTTTATTTTTAGAGGTGATTCTAACTACCAATTTTTACATATGTAAATTTTAAAGTGTTAAGATGTAGACACACTCATTTTAAAAAATTCACCCCCCTTTTCACCCCCCCCCCAATATTTGGATTTTCCAAAAACGGAAAATACGTGTTTCTTTACTTTTAAAGTTGATCCCAAATACCAATTTTCAGGTCTGTAATAACTTCAGCTTCTGAAATATAAGTAGCCTCGTTAAAGGCATTCAACACATTATTCACCCTTTTGCACCCTTCCTATTGGGATTTTCCGAAAACAAAATATACGTGTTTCTTTATTTTTAAAGGAGATTCTAAATACCAATTTTTACATCTATAAACTTTAAAAGTTTTGAGATATAGATACACACATTTTAAAACATCACCCCCTTTTCACCCCCCCCTATTAATTGGATTTTCCAAAAAAAATACGTGTTTCTTTCTTTTTAAAGGAGATCTCAAACACCGATTTTCAGGTCTGTAATATCTTCAGTTTCTGAGATATAAGTAGCCTCATTAAAGGCATTCAACCCTTTTTCCACCCCTTTTCACTCCTATTGCGATTTTCCGAAAACAAAAAAATACGTGTTTCTTTATTTTTAATGAAGATTCTAAATACCAGTTTTTACATCTGCAAACTTTAAATGTTTGGAGATATAGATTCACTCATTTTAAAAATTCACCCCCTTTTCACCCTCCCATTAATTGAATTTTCCAAGAACAAAAAAATACGTGTTTCTGTATTTTTGAAAGAGATCAAAGGTACCAATTTTGAGGTCTGTAATTGTTGTATGTCCGGCGCTCCCTTCTCGCTCCGTCAGCCAGCTGCACACGCGCCTGTGTATCATTCTGCTAGCTTCGACGCGCAGCCCTCAGTGCGCGTGCCTGACCATCGAGTGTACTATAAATAGGAGCTCCCTGCCAGCTCACTGGCCCACTTGCCCCGGTGTCCAGCTCCAGAATACACCCTACGTCGAGCACGGAGGCTACTCCTCTTGAAAATGTGCTTCGACCAGGTGGACTGAATTTCTGGCAGTACGAGGTTTCACCTCTGGTCACCGCTCCCTTACCTGTTTCCGCTGCCTATGTTCCGTAATTCTCTTACAAGCCATTTTCATTCCCTAAGTTATGCAAGCTCCCTTAGTTTCGCTAGGTGGAATTTCTTCAATCAATTGAACTTGCTTTTTAGGAATTCAGGCACTTCAACAAACAAGGACTCTCATAACATTTATGTTAGTGTGCCAGATAGTTCTCAACTATCAAAGTGTCAATTCACAAAGACTATCTTTTCAAGATAGGAGTGTATATAAAGACTGCAAACCTGTACATATTGTATAAAGACAGACTTTTCTCAAGATTCAATATTCCTTTTTGCTTCAAAATAAATTTCAGTTATTTGTGTAAATATTATAAAGTGAAGCAAATAAAGTTGTGTATTGTAAACTTCAACCTTGGTTACAACACAACTCTATGGCGACGAGGTAAAAAAGCGACACTACAATTCATCGGCCCCAGTCGCCAACTCTATGGCGACGAGGTAAAAAAGCAACAAACTACCATTCATCGGTCCCAGTCGCCAACTCTATAGCGACGAGGTACACACGAAATTCAACGGGCCCAGTTGTCAACTCTACGGCGACGTGTTAAACAGCAACGACACTCCAACCAGTTCTGACACACAGCTTACCTTACTCCTGCTTGCACGCATCTCGCAATGGCTACTGCGGAACAACTCGCTACGGTCTTCCAAGCCTTACAGCAGCAACAACAACAGTTTATGCAACAACAACAGGCAGCATTAATTCAGGCTATTCAAGCTATTTCTATCTCTACACAGCCATCAGCTATTCCTCCGTTCTCTGCTTTTGATCCGGCTAAGGAAGAATGGTCCGTTTATTTAGCCCGCTTGCAACAGCATTTCATCTGCCATTCTGTCACAGATGATCAACGCCGCCGCGCACTATTTCTTAGTTCGGTTGGCAATGCTACGTGTGAATTACTACGTAAATTAAGTCCAGAAGAACACTTATCTGAGGTACCCTTCACGCAGCTCTTGGCCCGTCTCACGGAACACTATGCCAAAGCTCCTCACATAGTGGCTGCTCGCTATAAATTTTTTCAGAGCAGAAAGCAACCCCATCCGACACATACTGAATGGATAACTGAATTGCGTGGTCTAGCTAAACCCTGCCAGTTCATCTGCTCCAAGGACGGTTGTGGTTCATCCTACACTGATTCTCTCATTCGGGACATGATAATTTTACATACTCCTGAAGACAAAATACGTTTTGACGCTGTCAAGCACAGTAACCCTTCTTTAGAAGACGTCCAACGTATTGCTACGGTTTATGAGCTTACTACCAAGACTGCCGCAGCCATAGCTTCTCCACACGAAGTTGCACAAGTCTCGCCTCAAGCCCGCAAGTCCTCTGCTACAGTGAACCGTACGGATAAGGCGCTCTCCACCAAGCATTCTCGCCAGGTTCCCTCTCGTAATGCTACACGGAAGCCCAATTCTAAAAGCACCTCGAAACTCCTGCCTTCCTGCCGAGGTTGTTTCAAGCATCATGAACGTCGTGACTGTCGTTTTTTCAAAGCTACTTGTGCACGATGTAATAAACTTGGCCACATTAAGACTGTCTGTCAAAGTTCACTCCGCCCTGCTAAGACTACTGCAGCGCGCCGGAAGCATATACAGCCCCGCCAAGACATGGAAGTTGATCAGATCAATCTTATTCTTCCCACAAAGGATTCTCACAAAATCATCATTCCTCTCTCATTCTCTGATCGATCTGTCGATTTTCAATTAGACACTGGATCACCTGTCTCTATTATTAACCTGACTACCTACCACGACTTAGGTTCACCTTCATGCTCTCAAGCTGCCATCCAGCTCGTGACATTTAACAAGAAGAAAATTGACATCAAAGGTCAAATTAAGCTTCAGGCTAGTTATAAAGGAATTCAGAAGGCCATTCCTCTTCTCGTAGTTAACAACTACACTGCATCAAACATTATGGGCATGGATCTATTTAACTTATTTGGTTTCCAGATACATGACAACATTAACGTCGTATCTACTTTGCATCCTACTTCTGACGTTACCGCTCTCCTAGCGCAGTTTCCTGAAGTCTTCGACTCTCAGCTCGGAACAGCAACAGACTATACAGCTCACATACAGCTGAAATCCGGAGCTAAGCCTCGCTTCCTCAAGGCACGTCCAGTACCCCTAGCACTTCAAGACCAGGTCACGAAAGAATTAGAAAGATGGATACAAACTGGAATTGTCGTACCAGTTACTTCTAGTCAATGGGCTACTCCACTCGTGGTAATCAAGAAACCTGATGGTAATGTTCGACTTTGTGGCGATTTTCGATCTACAGTAAACGCACAACTTGAAACCGATATCTTTCCTATTCCACGTCCAGAAGACTTATTCCGTCGTCTCTCTGGTGGACAATTCTTCTCTCGAGTTGATCTTAAAGAAGCATATCTCCAGCTACTTTTAGACGAAGAATCTAAGAAATTTCTCACACTCAACACTCCTCTCGGACTGCTCCAGCTCCAGCGGCTCCCATTCGGTATTTCATCCTCAGCGGCTATTTTTCAGCGCTATTTGGCTCAACTCACCGCCTCCATTCCCGGTTGTGCTAACTACCTGGATGATATTATTGTTACTGGAAAAGATCATCAGGAACATCTAACCAATCTCCGCCTTCTTCTTCAGAAATTGAAAGACAATGGCCTACGAGCGAATCTCGCTACATGTACCTTCTTTCAGCCTCAAGTTCACTACCTCGGACATATACTTGATAAGAATGGAATTCGTCCTAGTCTACAGAATGTCTCCGCGATAGTAAACATGCCAGCACCTCAGAACCTCAAGCAGCTTCAGTCCTTCATAGGCAAAGCGAACTATTATAATAAGTTCATTCCACGCTTCGCTACAGTGGCAGCTCCATTAAACGCTCTACGTAAAAAAGGTGTTAAATTTCAGTGGACTCCGCAATGCCAACAGGCATGGAAAACAATCAACAACGCCTTAATTCAAGCTATGCAACTCACTCATTTTCAGCCCGACAAGATCATCACGCTAGCTACTGACGCTTCAGACTATGGTGTCGGTGCCGTTCTCTCCCAGAAGGATCGTCATGGACAAGAACGCCCCATCGCCTTCGCTTCGAAAACACTTAATGACCATCAACGTCGATACTCACAGATAGAGAAAGAAGCTTTAGCCATCATCTTTGGTATTCGCCGTTTCAATGAATATCTTTATGGCAACCATTTCCTGATCATTACCGATCATAAGCCTCTCGTACACTTATTCCATCCTGGTAATAAGATCCCAGAGAATTCCCTCAGAAAGCTTCAAAGATGGTCCATGTTCCTTTCTGATTATTCCTATCAGATTGTATATCGAGCCACATCCCAGCATTGTCATGCTGATGCCCTCTCCCGCTTACCCGTTGGTCCTGATACTGCCTTCGATTCTCAAGAATCTGAATGTCTTCAGTTGGACATAGAACTTGAAGATACTGTATCCAGTTTTCCTATTGATGCTACCTGCATAGCTAAAGCTACGGATAAGGACAGTACACTTGCTACTGTACGTACTTACATCCGCAACGGTTGGCCTCTTCAGAGCACACTTCCTGCCCACCTGGCACCTTATCATCGTATGCAGCATCGTCTCACGACTCGTGCCGGAGTTGTACTACTAGAAGCAGGCACCATCTTCCGAGTAGTTATCCCACTTAGCCTACAGAAACAAGTTCTCGAATTATTACACCAAAGCCATTGGGGTATCTCCAGAACAAAGCAACTCGCCCGTCAACACTGCTACTGGCCCGGTATTGATGCCGCCATTGAAAAGCTAATACGTCATTGTGAGCAATGTCAAACGAATCAGAACGCCCCGTCTTCTGATCTTGCTTCATGGCCTCCTGCTACTACTCCATGGGAACGAGTTCACATCGATTTCGCAGGTCCTTTCCTCAATTCCATGTGGTTAATAGTCATTGATTCACTGTCAAACTTTCCATATGTCGTGGATATGCATTCGACTACTACAACCGAAGCTACCATTCGTGCTCTCCAGAAAATCTTTACTACAGAAGGTTTACCGCAAGTACTCATTTCGGACAACGGACCTCAATTTACAGCTACTGCTTTTCAGAACTTTTGTACACATAATGGCATTCGTCATATCCTCGCACCACCTTTTCACCCTCAATCTAATGGTGAAGCTGAACGCTTCGTACAAACATTTAAAAGAAGTATGAAGAAAGCTGTCTCTTCAGGCTTAACTAAAGACCAAGCCTTGCTCCAACTCTTAAACAACTACAGAACTCTACCCGGCGCTGATAATATCACTCCTGCACAGAAGCTCCATGGACGACCTCACAGAACTTTACTTTCTCTGTTACAGCCTCTTCCGGCCCAGCATAAGACATCACCAACGAAGTTCTCCCTCAACGACAAGGTCTCCACCAGGACATTCAAATCCAACCCACTCTGGATACCTGGAGTCATCTGCAGATCTTTGGGTCATCGTCTATACGAGATACAGACTACGGAGAAACGTATCTGCCGCCATCAAGATCAGATACGTCTGCGCTACCGCCCCTGTCCAGCTATTGATGCTATTGCTAAACCAGATAAATCTATTGCTGAACGCGCTTTAGATCATTTAATAACAATGGGTTCCTTTCAGGACGAGACAGCGCCACTCCGCCCAGTTCCAGCTCCGGACAATACAACAGAGACACCAGCAGCTCCGCCCCAGCATCGCAGTCGCCGCCAGCGCCGCCGCCGTTTCACGCCGTACCGGCGCATTTAGGAGGGGAGGGTGTTGTATGTCCGGCGCTCCCTTCTCGCTCCGTCAGCCAGCTGCACACGCGCCTGTGTATCATTCTGCTAGCTTCGACGCGCAGCCCTCAGTGCGCGTGCCTGACCATCGAGTGTACTATAAATAGGAGCTCCCTGCCAGCTCACTGGCCCACTTGCCCCGGTGTCCAGCTCCAGAATACACCCTACGTCGAGCACGGAGGCTACTCCTCTTGAAAATGTGCTTCGACCAGGTGGACTGAATTTCTGGCAGTACGAGGTTTCACCTCTGGTCACCGCTCCCTTACCTGTTTCCGCTGCCTATGTTCCGTAATTCTCTTACAAGCCATTTTCATTCCCTAAGTTATGCAAGCTCCCTTAGTTTCGCTAGGTGGAATTTCTTCAATCAATTGAACTTGCTTTTTAGGAATTCAGGCACTTCAACAAACAAGGACTCTCATAACATTTATGTTAGTGTGCCAGATAGTTCTCAACTATCAAAGTGTCAATTCACAAAGACTATCTTTTCAAGATAGGAGTGTATATAAAGACTGCAAACCTGTACATATTGTATAAAGACAGACTTTTCTCAAGATTCAATATTCCTTTTTGCTTCAAAATAAATTTCAGTTATTTGTGTAAATATTATAAAGTGAAGCAAATAAAGTTGTGTATTGTAAACTTCAACCTTGGTTACAACAGTAATATCTTCAGTTTCTGAGATATAAGTACCGGTATCCTGATTAAAGGCATTCAACTCCTTTTTCACCCTTTTTCACCCCTCCTATTGGGATTTTCCGAAAACAAAAAAATACGTGTTTCCTTATTTTTAAGGAAGATTCTAAATACCAATTTTCACATCTGTAAACTTTTAAAGTTTTGAGATATAGACACACTCATGTTAAAATTTCACCCCCCCTTTCACCCCCTTAGCGACGGAATATCAAAAAATCCTCTCTTAGCGAGCACCTACATCTTAATATGAATATATCCCCAAAATTTCATTTCTTTATGTCCAGTAGTTTTGGCTCAGCGATGATGAATCTGTCAGTCAGTCAGTCAGTCAGTCAGTCAGACAGGACAAGCTACTTTATATATATAGATTAGAGTTATAATAGAGGATGGCTGTCTACTTGTACTTCCTTAAAACAATAATCACCACCACCATCCCTCTTACCATAGTCGGTACGGTAAAAGCGAATAACTAGTAAATGATACGAACTTGTATTCTCTATAATATTTCTTATGTAGTACTTTACGGTAGGACCATTAACATAGGTAGTTTAAAATTACATTTTAGGTGACTTCCCCTAAACTATAATTTTAACCAAGGTGAATAAAATTGTTTTTAGCGTAGACTGTAGTTCCTTATTTCCCGACTTTACATATCACTTTTCATTAAATTATACACTGACTGACAGAGCAAATGCAACACCAAGAAGGAGTGGTCAGAACTTTATGTCAATTGCAGGGTAGACTGACGTCACTGAGGTACGCTCATGATGTGAAATGCGCCGCTGTGCTGCGCACGTAGCGAACGATAAATGGGACACGGCGTTGGCGAATGGCTCACTTCGTACCGTGATTTCTCAGCCGACAGTCATTGTAGAACGTGTTGTCGTGTGCCACAGGACACGTGTATAGCTAAGAATGCCAGGCCGCCGTCAACGGAGGCATTTCCAGCAGACAGACGACTTTACGAGGGGTATGGTGATCGGGCTGAGAAGGGCATGTTGGTCGCTTCGTCAAATCGCAGCCGATACCCATAGGGATGTGTCCACGGTGCAGCGCCTGTGGCGAAGATGGTTGGCGCAGGGACATGTGGCACGTGCGAGGGGTCCAGGCGCAGCCCGAGTGACGTCAGCACGCGAGGATCGGCGCATCCGCCGCCAAGCGGTGGCAGCCCCGCACGCCACGTCAACCGCCATTCTTCAGCATGTGCAAGACACCCTGGCTGTTCCAATATCGACCAGAACAATTTCCCGTCGATTGGTTGAAGGAGGCCTGCACTCCCGGCGCCCGCTCAGAAGACTACCATTGACTCCACAGCATAGACGTGCACGCCTGGCATGGTGCCGGGCTAGAGCGACTTGGATGAGGGAATGGCGGAACGTCGTGTTCTCCGATGATTCACGCTTCTGTTCTGTCAGTGATAGTCACCGCAGACGAGTGTGGCGTCGGCGTGGAGAAAGGTCAAATCCGGCAGTAACTGTGGAGCGCCCTACCGCTAGACAACGCGGCATCATGGTTTGGGGCGCTATTGCGTATGATTCCACGTCACCTCTAGTGCGTATTCAAGGCACGTTAAATGCCCACCGCTACGTGCAGCATGTGCAGCATGTGCTGCGGCCGGTGGCACTCCCGTACCTTCAGGGGCTGCCCAATGCTCTGTTTCAGCAGGATAATGCCCGCCCACACACTGCTCGCATCTCCCAACAGGCTCTACGAGGTGTACAGATGCTTCCGTGGCCAGCGTACTCTCCGGATCTCTCACCAATCGAACACGTGTGGGATCTCATTGGACGCCGTTTGCAAACTCTGCCCCAGCCTCGTACGGACGACCAACTGTGGCAAATGGTTGACAGAGAATAGAGAACCATCCGCACTCTTATTGACTCTGTACCTCGACGTGTTTCTGCGTGCATCGCCGCTCGCGGTGGTCCTACATCCTAGTGAGTTGATGCCGTGCGCATTGTGTAACCTGCATATCGGTTTGAAATAAACATCAATTATTCGTCCGTGCCGTCTTTGTTTTTTCCCCAACTCTCATCCCTTTCGAACCACTCCTTCTTGGTGTTGCATTTGCTCTGTCAGTCAGTGTATTTACCCATTTTCTCGTGGGTCGGCATTGATACGGATTTAGCAACAAAAATAAAATTTACCGGGCGAATTGGCCGTACGGTTAGAGGCGCGCAGCTGTGAGCTTGCATCTGGGAGACAGTGGGTCCGGAGCCTACTGTCGGCAGCCCTGAAGATGGTTTTCCGTGGTTTACCATTTTCACACCGGAAAATGCTGGGGCTGTACTTTAATTAAGGCCACGGCAACTTCCTTCCCATTCCATCCCTTACGGCGAGGTTATTACATTCAGATTTCTTTAAAATGTTACAAGACAGAACACCCGTTCGTGACGGTAATGCATTCCGTTATATTGGTATGATATAAGAACGGTTTAAGGAAACATTGTAATCATAGTATTAATTTATGAGCGCTCCGTACTAACCACTGGAGTTTGTAACAATAATTATGATATATAAAATATATATATATATATTTTTTTTTTTTGCTATTTGGTTTACGTCGCACCGACACAGATATGTCTTATGGCGACGATGGGATAGGAAGGGCCCAGGAAGTGGAAGGAAGCGGCTGTGGCCTTAATTAAGGTACAGCCCCAGAATTTGCCTGGTGTGAAAATGGAAAACCACGGAAAACCATCTTCAGGGCTGCCGACAGTGGGGCTCGAACACACTATCTCCCGATTACTGGATACTGGCCGCACTTAATAAAATTATTATTATTATTATTATTATTATTATTATTATTATTATTATTATTATTATTATTATTATTGTTATCATTATTATTGGAGCCTCCGTAGCTCAGGTGACAGCACGCCGTTCCCTCATCGCTGGATTCAGTGGTTCAAATCCTGGTCAATCCATGTGAGATTTGTGCTGGACACAGCGGAGGAGTCAAAGGTTTTCCTCCAGGTACTCCGTTTCCCCTGTCATCTTTAATTCCAGCAAAACTCTCCAATATCATTTAATTACATTTGTCAGTCATTTATCAGTGCCCCAGAGGAGTGCGACAGGCTTTGTCAGGCGGCACAAATCGTATCCTCGCGGCTAGATTGGGGCTTCCTTTCGTTTCTGACCCAGTGGAAAGACTGGACACAGGCGTATATTATTATTATTATTATTATTATTATTATTATTATTATTATTATTATTATTGTTATTATTATTATTATTATTAGCGTATTCTCCAAATAATGGAAGACGTTAAGCAAACAACTCAATCAAGCTTTCTTTGGGTTCTTCTTGTTCTTCCAATAGGCTTTCATTCTCTCTGAGAAGGCTTGTTTACGTTCTTCCGACCATTTCGGTCTGCACTGTTTTTGCTTTGGTTGCTCTGATGTAACTTCCCACTTGTTGACTTTGTGTCTGAAGGTGTCTCTTTCTAAAATGTCTGTTGCACATATGTTTGCGTTTTTGAGGTCCTTTCGAAGTTCGTCCAGCCAAGGTGTTGAATTCTTAATTGAGCTAACGTAATTTAATATTCTTTTTGACAGTCGATTTTTTGGTAATCTTGTGAGGTGTCCAAAGAATTTCATTCGTCTTTTCTTAATGTCAGTTTCAATGTTTGAAACTTTTTCTGTTGTTTTGATTGATTGTAGCCTGTAACCATCTTGGGTATATCTTGCTCCTAGGATTTTCCTGATGATCTTCCTCTCTTGCATTT
Organism: Anabrus simplex; assembly: GCF_040414725.1. Taxonomy (NCBI): domain Eukaryota; kingdom Metazoa; phylum Arthropoda; class Insecta; order Orthoptera; family Tettigoniidae; genus Anabrus; species Anabrus simplex. Next base: position 1,093,223,523 of record NC_090266.1, read on the forward strand.
TTATTTCTTCTAATTCTTGTTTACTGTTAAGTGACAATATTTCACTTGCGTAAAGGACTGTTGGTTTTATGACTGTGTTGTAATGCCGAATTTTTGTCTGTCTTGACATGCATTTTTTGTTGTAGATGTCTCGAACTAACCCTAATGCCTTCTTGACTTTTTGGAGACGGTTTTAGTGTGAGATCTTCTCAAGGCCTGTCGGTTCGATGAATTCTCCGAGGTATTTAAAGTACGAGACCCGGTCGATTTTACCGTATTTTGTTCTCAGGCTCGTGATATCTGTCTTTGAACAGAAGAATTTAGTTTTCTCAAATAAAATCTGTTGTCCCACTTTTTCTGCAGATTCCTTATGTACCTCAAGCTGCTTGATGGCAGTCTCCTCATCCTCTGTTAAAATCGCCAGATCATCCGCAAATGCGAGGTATGGTACGTAGAGGTTGTTTTTGGGAAAGCCCAATCGGATCGGTTTCCAAGATTCACGTTTCTTGAGTTCCTGCTCCCACTCTTCCATAACCTTGTCTAGGACGACGTTGAACAGAATAGGAGAGAGTCCATCACCTTGTCTCACACCTGTTTGAATGTCGAAGGGTTCTGAAATTTCTCTCATAAATTTCACTTTAGATTTTGTGCCCGTTAGTGTTTGTTTTATGAGTATTATTATTATTATTATTATTATTATTATTATTATTATTATTATTATTATTATTAAATATTGATATATATATACTCGCTACACATTGGATGTCAATGGTAATTCTACAAATTATACTTTGCCTTGAACTTGAAATAAATAAATAAATAAATAAATAAATAAATAAATAAATAAATAAATAAATAAATATTTGTAATTAGGGCGCCAGAGTTCACCAAACGAATCCCTCGAATTTAGATAGAGCATGATAAACTTACTTTTCTCTCTCTGGGCGTGTACATGAGGCTGTGTACTGGTACATGCGCTTCGGGGTTTACCTAGGTTACTGGAAACGATTTAAGGGGTGGCAACTGCACCTAGATTCTTCAATAAATTCTCCACACTATTAAAAGTACAACAATAATCCGTGCATGAGCACTTCATCGACACAGTAAAATAATGTAAGATAAATTTTTTTCTGCTAGGGGCTTTACGTCGCACCGATACAGATAGGTCTTATGGCGACGATGGGATAGGAAAGGCCTAGGAGTTGGAAGGAAGCGGCCGTGGCCTTAATTAAGGTACAGCCCCAGCATTTGCCTGGTGTGAAAATGGGAAACCACGGAAAACCACTTTCAATGAACATTTACGAATGCTGGAAGAATATCTATGTACTGTGCAACAAAATGGTTCCGTAATAAAAGCGTTTGGGAAATACAGCGAGACATGAAATACCATTTGTAGTGAGACCACAGATATTTCGTTTACACGATGACAGACCGGGTCATGGAATAGGAGTGTTTTAAATGGAGTGAGTTGGCTGTGCTCTTAGGGTCACGTAGCTATGAGCTAGCCTTCGAGAGAGTGTGGGTTCGCATCCCACCATCGGCAGCCCTGAAGATGGTTTTTTGTGGCTTCCCATTTTAACACCAGGCAAATGCTGCTGCTGTATGTTAATTAAGACCACGGCCGCTTCCTTCCAAATCCTAGCCCTTTCCCGTCCTCATGTCGACAAAAGCTTCAATGTGTTAACTGCGACGTTAAACCAGTTGCATAACAGAAAACAGTATTTGAAGGTAATGATCGGTGACGTCACCGTACTGGTACGTCTTGGAAGTACTCAGATCTGTATCAGGTGTGACCTGACATCTTGAGAGTGTTAAACACTATCTGTGCTGGTTACGGCAAGGCGACGTGTGTTATGGTCTTTCGAGCGGGGCTTGATCATGGGTAGGTCCCTGCGCGGATATACAAAATAGTATCCGCATCCGCTCCGTATCTGTATTTCCTTCATCCGCACCCGCATCCGCATTCGCGAATGGTTATCCGCATCCGCGTATTGTTATCCGCGGATGTTGTAAATATTTAACTACGGTATATTACACCCAAGGTATTGAAACTGATAGATCTGTTAACATAATACAATAGGCCTGACACCTGCCACTAGAACCCCTACAGTCACAGGTTTATGAGGGATTTTCTCTTGCGACAACTACTGACGTATTAATCTTTGTTCCTTCTTTCCATTAATTGCTGGCAGGAGCCAGGTAGACTCAGGTCGGATGTACGCCTTTATGGTCTCATGGCTCTTTATATGTCACCATTCTCCCATATCAATCGTAAGGGTTGCCTAATCACATGCAAAGGTAAGAGTATACCTGAGTGAAAATGAATAAACGTCATTATTTAGAAATGATCAACCGGGCGAGTTGGCCGTGCGCGTAGAGGCGCGCGGCTGTGAGCTTGCATCCGGGAGATAGTAGGTTCGAATCCTACTATCGGCAGCCCTGAAGATGGTTTTCCGTGGTTTCCCATTTTCACACCAGGCAAATGCTGGGGCTGTACCTTAATTAAGGCCACGGCCGCTTCCTTCCAACTCCTAGGCCTTTCCTATCCCATCGTCGCCATAAGACCTATCTGTGTCGGTACGACGTAAAGCCCCTAGCAAAAAAAAAAAAAAGAAATGATCAGCAAAATTACCCGCACTGCCATACATTTTTCATCCGCCAAGACACTAACTTCGCGGATATCCGCGGATAAATCCGCAGATATCCCAATGAGTGCAGGGCTCTAATCATGGGGACCAGGTGGATTTTACATACCGTTGTAGAAGTAGTGCGGTCATTTAACATTTCTCGGTCGACGGTTTAACGTGTGTATCTGGAATATCTCATGAAGCGGCGTCTATCTAGAATTGTCCATGGTAACCGTCAAGCCACAATGCTTCATATCACATCACATTCAATGCAGGTGTTACCAGATGCATATAGAGCAGGTCAGTGCAGCCTTCTTTCACGTCAGTGGGAACGGGAGCAGAATACCTAACAGAGTATCATTGTTAACACCACAAGATTGGCTACAACGTCTTATCTGCGCATGTGACGTATTAACTGGACCCTGGAGGAATGACGACATGTAGCTTGGTCGAGTGAGTCACTGTCCCTGTTGATTCGAGATTATGGTAGGATTCGGCTGTGGCGCAGGCAGCCATGCATCCCAGGTGACAAGGTGCCGTAGCGGCTGGTCGTTGTGTTCGCGTGGCTTGGGCTGGATCACCCGATCTACCTGAACAGGTCGTTGACCAGTGACTGCTACGTTGAACTGCTTGGTGAACACTTGCAGCCCTTCATGGACTTCTCGTACCCCGTACAACGATGAGACTTTCCTGCAGGGTAATACACCGTGTCATCAGTCCTAGGCTGACCAGAATTTATTCTGGGAGCGTTCTGGAAACTTTGAGCGACTTGAGCCAGCTCGTTCGACTGATATGAACCCTGCCGAGCATTCATTGTAGCTGGTGGTGAGATTCATTCACATCCTAGACACTATACCTACAAATAGCAGAAAATTGTAGGTAGCTATCTAAAAGGAATGGGTCAGAATCTCTCTAACCGGTTATTCATCCACCTGTAGAATCGGTGCATTGACAAGTTGCTGCAGTAGGACGAGCTAGAGGAGAGCCTGCACTAAATTAGTTCGCTCTCCGGTGGCTTTTAGCATGTCAGAGTATATTTCCTTCATTTTGTGTATAAACACAAGGTTCAGAATTTCACCATCAATGTTCTATAATATATCCTGAGTTGATTCACTTAAATACTGTACCCTCTTATCTCAACTGATTTTAACACTAGGTTTAATTATACCTTCAACTGAGCAATCATGCTGTTTATTTATACCTTGGAAACGAGCCATACATTACTAAGAGTTTTACATTTGACCACGTAGTTATTGCTATACATAGGTAACGGATTGTCTACCTGGGTAAGCCTACTGTAGTAAGTTGTTTAAGGAAGCACATGTTCTCCTACAACAAGCTCTGGAACGAAATACGCTTACAACTACGAAAATTGCACCACTCCAGCACCAAGGGCTACGCTACCCCTATTTTCTCGTGGGGGTATACAGCGTATTTTATGGCAGGACAAGGCAGTAGAAGCAAACACAGAGCTCATCAAAACATAGTAAACACATTATCACGTAAAGAGCATCAAAAACTAGAAAAATATAATTACAAGGAACATCACACAACAGACTTACCTTTAAAATGCAACCCAACTCCAAAATAGCCCCAACTGAAGCGATGCTGAAAGGAGACCCATATCCTTGAGGACAATAAAGAGGGCGGGACAAAAATGCAAAATGAAATTCTATTAATTTCTGTACCTTCGCTTCATTTGCATAAGTGAAAATACCTTCTACCATTAACAACATTTTGTATAAACTAAGGCAACTTGATATAATTTAATTTCGTATGGCTATTTCTAGCCGGGTGCAGCCCTTGTAAGGCAGCCCCTCCGATGAGGGTGGGCGGCATCTGCCATGTGTAGGTAACTGCGTGTTATTGTGGTGGAGGATAGTGTTATGTGTTGTGTATGAGTTGCAGGGATGTTGGGGAGAGCACAAACACCCAGCCCCAGAGCCATTGGAATTAAGCAATGAAGGTTAAAATCCCCGACCCGGCCGGGAATCGAACCCGGGATCCTCTGAACTGAAGGCCAGTACGCTGACCATTCACCAGCGAGTCGGCAACTTGATTATTAAATATGAATTGGTAAAACTTGACATAATTTAGGATAATGGGATAGTAGGATTAAAAATAATTATAATTGCATTTAAATTAGTTACGGATACATTACCTTAAAACATATTTCACACGTTTGTAACAACTACAGTGCTTAATAGAAGCATGACAACTAGAGTGGCGAATTCGAAGTTCCAAGTCTTTTGAAACAAGAATAATGTTCATGTATTATATTTATTAAATTATATCGCAGAAAAATATTTATAATTGATTGATATCACCACACGGAAGCTCATAATACCAATATCCAGAAATAACTTCCGACATATCCTACAAGTACAGCATAAAATGATGCCCAACATCATAAGAAACTTCCCGAAAACAAAAGGGGTTCCACCCACATAAACTCACACAAACTGCATACAAATTACAGCGGGGGGAGTTACAAAATAGGCACAGTCCTGAAACAAAAGAAATAAAACAAGGGTGGACATTATAAATGAAAAGCATTTGAAGAATAAAAGAAAATCATGAAAATATGGCGTTATTCAGTGTTCATAACTGAGACGCCTCACTAAGAATACATTTTCATATTTTGAATTAAGGTTTAGTTAACTTATGCATGTTTATCCATTCACGTTAGATTAACACATTAAAGAAAGGAAATAATAATAATAATAATAATAATAATAATAATAATAATAATAATAATAATAATGTAAATGGAAGCTCACGTCTCCAAGCTGAAATTAAAATAAGGGAAAATTATGTATTAAAATATTTAGCATGATCTCGGAAAAAACCGGAGATATGTTACAGAGAATAAACACGAGATGATCAGATTTAAGTCAAACGTGATTAAAATAATTTTAGAAGAAATGAAGTTAAATTGTAATACATCACAGAGCGAAGATAACAAATATCATAAGAGTAATACAAGTTCTTAATGAAACAAAATAAATTTAAGTTAATTGATATCACGATTAGCGGTATCTTCAAAATCACCTAGTGCATGACCGAATATAGGCGTGCGTAGGCAGCCAGGACAATAGAAATCCAAATGTTTCAAGATTATAACCAAAATCTATTAGATCTAACACGAAATTTTCAAGCAAATAAAGACTTGAAATTAATCCCATACACAATGATTGTAAGGACTCCGCCCCTATCCTTATCTCCTCTCACAACACTGAACAACAGAGAAATAAATATGCATATATATATACACATGACTTACATACTCATGAGTTAGTCACCAACTGCCTCACACGCAATGATGCTGAATTCCCTTCCAATCTATCGCACCGCTCGCTCTGAAATGTCTCGCGGTTTGCAGCCAGCGAAATTGTGCCCACCTCTAGTCTCGATGTTACTTCATTTTCTTTATTTTTGTGAGTTAATTAAATATTACTTCCTCTTCATTCTTTTCTCCTAAATGTTTCATGTAACAATTTCTTACAGTACGCGTACTTCATTCTCCTAAATTCTCAGTTACGCCCCAGAGAGTGATATTTATCTCACTTATTTCCACTAGATTACCGTCAACCCCAGTTCGCTGGCTGCAGTGTGCTGCGGACACAATACCACAGGGATTGAGGAAGTTATCATTCTGGTCATCGCTCGTCATTCTCTCGGTTAAATCTCTCGAGCTTTATTGAAAATTTACCATTTTGCCAGTTCCTCCGGCCCGAACCCTCTTCTGCTATCACACGCGGTCTGATGATCTACTGCTCCAAAACTCCTAAGTCTTGGTACACTACCTGTATTTTTCAAAATGCAATAATCGATTATTATTTTTGTTACTTTTATCGTTAATATTATTAATGTAGTTGGCTTTACGTCCTACTAACTACTTTTACGGTTTTCGGAGACGCCGAGATACCGAAATTTAGTCCCGCAGGATTTCTTTTATGTGCCAGTAAATCTACTGACACGAGGCTGACGTATCTGAGCACCTTAAAATACCACCGGACTGAGCCAGGATCGAACCTGCCAAGATGGGGTCAGAAGGCCAGCGCCTCAACCACCCGAGCCATTCAGTCTGGCATTATTATTATTATTATTATTATTATTATTATTATTATTATTATTATTATTATTATTATTATTATTATTATTTGCAATGATGTTTGTGGTTACCGTGATGGCTAGCTGAGTCTCAAATAACAATATTTTGCAAATAAATACGCCAAACCAAATGCAATGCAAGGCGTAATTAAAGAGCATACAGTATGTGCAAGAGATTCGATACATTGTTCTTCACAATCCTTTCCTTTTTGCCCCATGATGAAGTGTCCTATGCTGAACCGTCCTGGGACCTGGTTTAAAAGAACATGTATGTATATACAAAAATACACTTTGAGCTAAACTGGAACGAAACGCTGTCAAATTTAGATAGACATAGCACTACTACAACGAATAATAATAATAATAATAATAATAATAATAATAATAATAATAATAATAATAATAATAATAATAATAGTACGCCTATGTGGTTTAGTGGTTAGTGAGATTAGCTGCCACCTCCGGAGGACCGGATTCGATTCCCGGTTCTGTCACGAAATTTGGAAAGTGGCACGAGTGCTGGAACGGGGTCCACTCAGCCTCGGGAGGTCAAATGAGTAGAGGGGGCTCGATTCCTTCCTTAGCTATCCTCAAAGGGTTTTTTCGTGGTTTCCCACTTCTCCTCCAGACAAACGCCCGGATGGTACCTAACTTAGGGCCACAGTCGCTCCCTTCTCTCTTCCTTGTCAATCCCTTCAATTTTTCCATCCCCACTCAAGGCCCCTGTTTAGCATAGCAGGCTCCAGGACACTGCCCTTGAGGTAGCAGAGGTGAGATCCCTCGCTGAGTCCGAGTAAGAAACCAACCCTGGATTGCAAGAGGATCAAGAAATGCATAAATATATAATAATGATAATAATAAGCGTAATGAAAAGTATAGTCAAGAATACAGTAATTCTGAAATTAACCCGAATACTTGTTTATAATCAAGGTGTAGAATTACTTGACAATTTCCTCAAGCATTCACACCTCACTCATGTTATAAGTTGGCTTGATCTAAGAAAGTGCTTTCGGCCATCCGTCTTATTTGTCTTAAGGTGAGTTACGTCTTAATGTTCGTAGGAAGGATTTTGTACAGAACTGATGAATGTATACGAGTACTTGATTTATATTTGTGACATGAGTGCAATTTAATGTGTTCTTGATAACGGGATAATGCAATTTTGAAGTATAGAAAAATATTTTTATTTTAGCCATTTTCAGAATGTCCCATACATTGCACCATTGGAGGTCCCTTTTATCAAATACGAAAATCTTAAATCGTCTTATATATATTTTATAACTAATTCAAAATGAGCTTGTTAATTGACACAAAGTAGCTTACAAATTCATTTCTAGAGATTTTAAATCTTTGCTTCAAACCATAATAATGTATTGAAAACTTCTGAGCATTGCACGGTGTGTTTTCTTTGCAGATGGTTCTCAAGTGCTGGTACTAAAAGTGTAGTTATTGTTGCTGTTATCTGCTTAATCATTGTACTGATATAGGAGTACTTGAAATGATCTCTATTGCATCGTTATGTTCACTCATTCTGAATCTCATAATGACGATGTTATTCGAGCCATGCAGTTTAAATCTGATGATTCTGTTGCTCAGGGTTTCTGTAAACTTACGCTTTTGTTGTTTCTTACAATTTACAGATTTTCGATCTATTTAATAAATACACGCACTTCTTTAGTTTAACGTCCGCAATAATTCGTCCTATTATTAAGCCACATTGGTGTCTAATCCCATATTTTTGAGTTTTACTGCTCAGTTTTACGTTCTGTTACATACCACTTGTTCCTGAACAACAATTTCCAACATCAAATGAACGCTAATTGGCGCCTTTTAAGTTGTTCTATAGTGTGAACCTATCCTTGAACTTAAATTTGAAAATTGTAGAATATCGTTAAAATTACAGCTGGTCGAACTTTGAACATGATACTGTCACATTTAAGTCAAGTGGCATTTTCTATTCTCAAAATTAATAATGATAATAATAGCAACATTATATTTAGTTGTAGATCTTGTACCAAATAAAATGTTCGCCACGTGTAGATATTGGTTAATGTTTTACACAGAAGATGGTCGAAGCCCAATTCTCCCTAAATCAGTCAGTACTCTGTCTTCTAACTTGCATATTCTACCGTAGGGTTACGAATAACTTGAAAACACATTAAAAGGACAATAGTTAAGGAATAAAGTAGCCTATAAATCAACTTACAGCTACACTTCCTTCAGCAGGTATAATATTTAATTCAAAATCAATATTTTACTATCAGACTGGATTATTATTTTGAACGTACACAGTGGAGTGTAATCCCGAATTGGTACGGCTATAGTTCATATCTGTAACCTTTATATCATGGGATAGGGATAGGAAAGGCCAAGGAGTTGGAAGGGAGCGAACGTACCTTTAATTTAAAGTGCTGCCCTAATATTTGTCTCGTGAGAAAATAGGAAATTACGGAAAACCATCTTCAGGGCTGTCGACAGTGGTGTTAAAAACAGAAATGTACTTTATATAAGTCATTGCGTTGATGTTCTGATTTTTGTGAGTTACTTGGAGAGGCTATTTAAAACTGTAATATCTGAAAATTTTATCTATTAGTTATATAAATTGAGTTTTCCTTCTGCGTTTATGACCCACTTGGACTTACAATTTTGAAACCACTATAATATCATAGCATTGTATGTAATAGTTCAATATAATTATTTTGTTAATCTCTAACCCTAACTTACTGTTTGTGTAATAGGGTTACGAATGTCGGATATTCAATAATAATAATAATAATAATAATAATAATAATAATAATAATAATAATAATAATACATTCATTCATTCATTCATTTCGATTCCTTCATGCTTAGAAGACGATCAGACCCGTTTGTACTTCTGGGTCATTATTGAATTTCTTTCCTTACGAGCCAGAGATGAGTCAGATGGTTCCTTCACGATGGTTTTCATGACATTTTACTTATCCTCTTTGTAACTTACTCTCGATGTTTTTGGAATAATACAGCGGTGCGATACATCTCTATGCAACTCTCCTCAACTTTGATCCAGGTAATTACTATTACTCTCATAATAAAGCGATGGAAATGACTCAGATAATCCAGCTTATTACACATATTACACAGTCCGCGAACACATATAAGGGACAATCGAGAAGTTTCCGTTCGAAGGCCGCACAGTCTTGAATGGGGATGATAATCAGGCAAAATCGCCGTGAGCATTGAGGTATTCATTCCACCGACGTACCATTCTGAAGATCCCCGTGTGGTAAAATATCGTGTCCTGCTGCGTGAGGAAGTTCGTAACCGCCTTGTGCACATCCTCGTCCGACGGGAAGCGTCGACTCTTCAAGACCTGTCTGAGGGGACCGGAGACATGATAAACGCATGGGAAGAGATCAGGACTACAGGGCGTATGCTCGAGTGTCTCCCACTTGAGTTGGCGTACCATCTTGTTGTTATCCGTAATGGATGAGGCTGGCCTCACAGATCGACCGGCGTCTTGTGTCGAAACGTGACCCACACGGAACTTGGTGCACTATTCTGCTACGGTGGTTTTCGACAGACATGCTTCCCCATATACAGTATTCATTCTCCGATGGTTGTCCACCGGTGTTTGGCCTTCGGCAGCCAAGAACAGACTAACAGCACGATGGTCCTGTTTGGACGCATTTGGTAATAACATCGCCATAGTTCACGTGGCCGCAATTAACGCACGCACCTCGGCACGACAAGACTGCCACGCTAATTCCTTTGTGTACATGTCCGTGCTTATAGAGCGTGATTCAGCCTCCTCTTCCAATGTAGTTTTATGCAACCCACAATATTCAATTCGTCCTGAAACCATCTGCCCTACAGGTATGCTCAGAAAACACAACCGGATATCTTGGTATTTACCGCCTCACCATGATAGGATGCCGTAATATTATACTCGTATTAAACACTGGAGGGCATGCGTGTGCCTTCTAGATCATATGAACCTGTCACCCCGGCAAAACACTAAATTAATATTGCGACCGCAATAAACCTAATACTTGTTATAAGCTGCCCATTGCGCCGTACGGAACCGTAGTGTAGTTGGTAAAGGTGTGACAGAGCGGGCTTGCATGTCAGGTGAGAGGTTCGAGTCCGGGGCGAAGATTACAAAAGTTTGAAATATTTGTTTTAATACATACCGCATGCAATGTAAGTTCAATACCCGGTTTCATGAAAATTATGTGTGAATGAATGTGTTTGTGGCCCTTAGGAGGGCCGATTAGTTAGCAGGCCGGACACACACGCACGCACCGGAAATAATAGGAACACAACTGCCCTGATAAAGTTTTATCGCAGCAAATGCTCGAAGTGATGACCGTTTTTGTATATGCACATTCGGGCCCGGTTTCAAATATATCGTTTTGCGCGCTGTGAAGCATTCCAGGTGTAATTGCTCGGCAGGCGTCCGTGATTAGTTGCCGGAGCTGGTCGGGGTTTTCCGGCACTTGAGTGTAAATGACGTTCCTCAAATGTCCCCACAAGAAGAAGTCTAACGGCGTTAAATCCGGTGATCTGGCGGGCCAAGAACCAGGGCCTCCTCGTCCTATCCATTTCCCTAGCAGTCCCTCGTTTAGATGATTACGAACGGGTGAGGTTGAATGTGGTGGAGCTCCATCCTGTTGCAACCACATCGTCAACCTATCGAGCAAGGGCACATCATCCAGCAGCAGTGGGAGTTCCTGCCGCAGAAAGTGCAGGTAGTGTGGGCCCGTCCAATGGCGGTTAAGGAAGTAATGTCGAGTCAGGCGATCGCCCAATATTCCACGCCAAACATTCGAGCTTGGAAATCCCGCCCATGGAGCTCTTTGTGTAGCTCTAGATGGTATGGGTGAAATTTATGTTTATGCAGTATTCGCCAGGCGGACGGCTGCCTGGTGTTCACCTGTCGTGCAATCGCCCTTGTACTGATGTGTGGATTATTATAAGCTGCCTTCAGAACGGCCTCTTCTGTTTCATCCGATTTAACGGGCCTATCGCGGACTGGTGGCTGGTTGGAAATCACGCCTGTTGTCCTTAGGCGTCTTTCAACACGGCGGAATGTCGTAGCAGCCGGGTGTCACCTGTCGGGATACCGTTCCTGGTACAGACGTAGTGCCTCGCACGCGTTTTGCCTTGCTTCCTCATAAATGAGGAGCATGTCAACGTATTCCTCTGTGAAAAACATGTCGAATGACTGCGGAGATTACAGTACATTCAGGCCCTAACCAGTGGTGTATGCGCAGGGCACAAGATGAACAACAGGGTCATTCTACTGTTTGAATGTGGCAAACGTGGGCCTGTGTTTACGTATTGAAACATCAAACCGATGAATAATATTTGAACGATGCAGGATTCTAACCGCTGCTGGCACATTCCGTCGATTGCTAGGCGAACGCCTAACCACATCCGCTACGCTACACTGCTGGAAACATGCTGGTAGTACGACGACAGCAGAGTACATACGCCATCCGTTTCGGTGTTTAAGACATTAATTACTGCACTGTTACCTAGTTTTATGCATTGATTCCTATCTTCGTTACACCCGGTCATGAGGCGCGACACATTAGCATTGTTACATGGTAAAAGGGCGTTGCTACATGATTTCGAGGCGCCATGTTTTGAGAACGGATGGTATAACATTTCGCTAGGGTTCAAGATCGTGTGCAAAATGTGCTCACTAAACTTAGTACCACACAGTACGCTTGCAGGGGAATAGAACCCCTATAACCATGAGCACGTTAGTTGGGCAGCAGCAAACGATATTTGAAGGGGCTGCTGAAGTAATATAATTGGATGGTTCTGCGGCCACATCCACCTCAGGCTCCCAGTGGCCACCTCCACCTCCACCTCAGCCAGAGGCCTCCCAGTGGCCACCTCCACCTCCACCTCAGCCAGAGGTCTCCCAGTGGCCACCGCCACCTCCACCTCCACCTCAGCCAGAGGCCTCCCAGAGGTCTCCTCCACCTCCCGCGGGAAATTTGAATTTGTAAACAAAGCCACGTGCTTTTTGACAGCTGTCATCGACAACAACGCATCGCTAACCTCAGTACTGCCATCTTGACGGGCCTAAACCTCAGTAGTGCCAACTTAACCTCACTAGCGCGAGGTAAACAAAGCCACGTGCTTTTTGACAGCCACGTGCTTTTTGACAGATTTGTAAACAAAGCCACGTGCTTTTTGACAGCTGTCATCGACAACAACGCATCGCAAACCTCAGTACTACCATCTTGACGGGCCTAAACCTCAGTAGTGCCAACTTAGCCTAACTAGCATGAGGTAAACAAAGCCACGTGTTTTTTGACAGCCACGTGCTTTTTGACAGATTTGTAAACAAAGCCACGTGCTTTTTGACAGACAACAACGCATCGCTAACCTCAGTACTGCCATCTTGACGGGCCTAAACCTTAGTAGTACCAACTTAACCTAACTAGCATGAGGTAAACAAAGCCACGTGTTTTTTGACAGCTGAAAACAAACTCACGTGCTTTTTTGACAGCTGTCATCTGCCATCTTTGAGCACAGTGCTGCCCTCTTTAGTTTGAAATGTGGTGGTGGTAAATTCCACGTGCTCTTGTTTGGAAACAAAGCCATGTGCTTTTTTGACAGCTGTCATCCGCCATCTTTAATCAACAGAGCACTGTGCTACTATCATGCGGGTAATTTCATCACCTGTTATCCGCCATCTTTAATCCACAGAACACCGTGCTGCCCTCTTTATGGCTACTACCTTAAGCACGTAGTAGCGGGCAATTTGAAAAGTTCTGTTAGCTATCATCCGCCATCTTTAATCAAGAGAGCACCGTGCTGCCATCTTTAGCTAGATACCTTTGAAATGTGGTGGCGGCAAATTGAAAAATTCCACGTGCTCTTGTTTGGAAACAAACTCACGTGCTTTTTCGACAGCTACCATCCGCCATCTTTAATCAACAGAGCATAGTGCTGCCCTCTTTAGTTTGAAATGTGATGGCGGCAAATTCCACGTGCTCTTGTTTGGTAAACATAGCCATGTGCTTTTTTGACAGCTGTCATCCGCCATCTTTAATACAGAGAGCACCGTGCTGCCCTCTTTATCGTAGTAGATGTAAATTCGTCACCTGTCATCCGCAGTGCTGCCATCTTTAGCTAGATACCTTTGAAAAGTGGTGGCGGATAATTTAAAAAGAAAAATTCTACAGCAGCCCTCTCTCGACGCTAATTGCGTAAGATGGCGGCTATACATGACTCCTTAAGGGTGCTTACGCAAGATGGCTGCTATACACAGGTTCTTATGAGACGCCCTTGGGATGCTTGCGCAAGATGGCAGTTATACATGGCTCCTTATGAGATACCCTAGGGATGCTTGCGCAAGATAGCGGCTGCTCTTATGGGACGGCTTAAGGGTCCTTGGCTAGAGACTCCCTAAGGATGCTTGCGCAAGATGGCGGACACAAGATGGCGGCTATACATAACTCCTTATGAGACGCTTTAAGGGTGCTTGCGCAAGATGGTTGCTACTCTTATGAAGAATGCTAGCTTAGAGGCTAACGTGTCGTGATAGTTCGATTCATTAAATTTAGGGCTTAAATGCAAAATGTTAAATATATCGAAAACGGTGCACCGTAGAGCAAAACGGACAAAATTTTTCTGCCTAATACCTCGGTTCGCAGTATGAGGAACAAGAAAATCATAGTCTAATGATGGGATCAACGGTTCGGTTCCTACTTAGGCCCTTTGGCATTTGCTCTGTTTTAGCTTGTATTGAAGCGAGTCTTCGTAACATGATCAGGTCTAGCTATGGTAGAGAGTATAACGTACCGTGCAGGTTCGATTCATTAAATTTAGAGGCTTAAATGCAAAATGTTAAATATCTCAAAAACGATGCATCGTAGAGCAAAACGGACAAAATTTTTCCGCCTAATACGTAGGTTCGTAGTATCAGGAACAAGAAAAAACATAGTCTAATGATGAGATCAACGGTTCGATTCCTACTTAAGCCCTTTGGCATTCGCAGCTATCTATTTCTTCAAGATGGTGGCTGCTCTTATGAGAAACAAGATGCCTTGAGACGTCCTAGGGATGCTTACGCAAGATGGCAGACACAAAATGGTGACTATACATAGCTCCTTATGAGACGGCCTAGGGGTGCTCGCACAAGATGGCGGCTACTCTTATGAAGAAAGCTAGCTTAGAGGCTACTGCGCAAGATAACAGCTGCTGTTATGCATGTGGTGGAGGGCAATTTGAAATTCTATGTGCTTAATCAACAGAGCACCCTGCCGCCCTCTTTAGCTGAAATGTGGTGGTGGATAATTTGAAAAATTCTTTTGACAGCTATCATCTTTAAAAACAATGGCGACTATACATAGGCTGTTAAGGTCTTATCATTCTCCTCCTCCTCCTCCTCCTCCTCCCCCTCCTCCACCTCCTTCTCTACCTCCTCCTCCGCCTCTTATGTCAAGGCATAGCTTTATATCGAACAAGTTTAAACCTGCATCGCGAAGGCAAGCGCGTGCAGCGATAACATTATTGTGCATGTTTAGACTTTCGAAACATAAGAAGAGTAGAATCAAACGCTGTACTCGATACGACATGTGATCAGAACATTGATTGATGCGTTCAGAAAACAAAATAAGTGATCAAGACTAGAATCGAACAATGTACTCAATACATCATGTGTTTAGAATATGTCAGGGGATACGCTTGTTCTAAGAAGATCAGATTGAAACATAACAAGACTAGAACAGAACACTGTAATCGATGTTGTTAACTTCAACATGTGATCAGAACATTGATTGATGTGTTCAGAACACAAAATAAGTGATCATGACTAGAATCGAACACTGTACTCGATACAACATGTGATCAGAACATTGATCGATGTGTTCAGAACACGAAATAAGTGATCAAGACTAGAATCGAACACTGTACTCAATACAACATGTATTTAGAACATGTTAGGGGGTACCCTTGTTCTAAGAAGATCAGAATGAAACATAACAAGACTAGAATCGAACACTGTAATCGATGTTGTTAACCTCAAGATATGATCAGAACATTGTTTGATGTGTTCAGAGCAAAAGTACAATTTTGATGATTTGCGCAGCTAACTCGCTCGGTAAACGATGTGGCCAAAGTATAACTTCAAATTATTTACCCTCCATCATTCGTCTTGTGTGTAAAAATCAGTCGAACAAGTTATCGCATAAACATGGCTGAAAAAAAATCGTGATAGGGTATGGAACCCAGGGGTTACATCTTATCAGAAGGGCAAAAAGGATGAAAGGACTCTTCCTCCTCCTTACCGCACATTCCTTGAAGGGCTAATTGGCTGAAGGGCTAATGGGCTAAAGGGCTAAATGGCTAATGGGCTAAAGGGCTAATGGGCTAAAGGGCTAAAGGAGCAACAACCTCGTCGATCGCTATCAGCAAGAACGCTTGTACTTTGTTAAGTGTAGAAAATTATTCTTTATTTGTAAATGGTTTCATGTTCAGAACAAGGAATGGAAAATCCCCGAGGTGCGATGAGTTACGTTTTTCGAACTAGTGTTTGGAACACTGAACTTTTCAAGATGATAGCAGAGAGTTTAGCAATGTTCTGTTGTTGGATTTTAAATTCCGCGCTACAACATGCATAAGGTGGTAGCCTTGAGGTTTACCGCCGTAAAGATGGCAAGAGTGAGGTTAACAATGTTCTGTTGTTGGATTTTAAATTCCGCGCTACAACATGCATAAGGTGGCAGCCTTGAGGTTTACCGCCGTAAAGATGGCAAGAGTGAGGTTAACAATGTTCTGCTGTTGGATTTTAAATTCCGCGCTATAACATGCATAAGGAGGCAGCCTTGAGGTTTACCGCCGTAAAGATGGCAGCAGTGAGGTTAGCGACGCTCTATTGTCCTTCAAAGTGAGGTTAGGGTTCGTCAAGAAGACAGCTGTCAAAAAAGCACGTGGCTATGTTTACCAAACAAGAGCACGTGGTCGTGACGTCACGGTCACGTAGTATGTTGCCTCAGCATGTAAAGTTCAATGTCTACACCTACGTAGTTAACACTCTGCTATGTTCACAAGATTTTTTACACATAACTATTCTTTATGCTTTAAGTTCATGCACATAGGCTATGCTAAGATAGCAGTACAAACACATGCGAACTTTGTACATCTAATGGAATAAGTTTAGTACTGTGTGCATCATGGATACATGATGTGTGCACGCATTTAATCTTGACTATACGTAATGCTGCTGCTTTGTTTACAAGATTTTTATACATTGCTATTCTTTATGCTTTAAGTTCATGCACGCACAAGCGATACTCGTACGCTCTAGCAGGAGAAGTTTAGTACGATAGTCGATACATACATTATCGATAGGTGATGTGTACACGCTTTAGAACATAGCTCATCTTTATGCTTTAAGTTCGTGCACAGGGGTTTGGGATACACAAAAGCGATTGCTACATGCTCTAGCGGAAGAAGTCTAGTACGATAGTCGATGCATGTAAAATCGATAGGTTATGCTAAGATAGCAGCACACTTACATGATTTTAGCACAATCTAGTGGAAAAAGTTTAGTATGAGTAGCAGCACACTTACATGATTTTAGCACAATCTAGTGGAAAAAGTTTAGTATGATAGTCGTTTCGTGCAAAATCATTAGGTAATGTGTAAACGCTTTGAAACAAGGCTATTCTTTGTACTTTAAGTTCATGTGTATGAGTTATGCTAAGATAGCAGCACAACCTAGCGGAAGAAGTTTTGTACGAGAGTCGATACATGCAAAGTCGATAGGTAATGTGTACACGCTTTGAAACATGGCTATTCTTTGTACCTTAAAGTCATGCGTATAGGTTATGCTAAGATAGCAGCACAATCTGGCGGAAGAAGTTCAGGGTGATCTGTACACGCTTTGAAACAAGGCTATTCTTTGTACTTTAAGTTCATGCGTCTTAGTTATGCTTGCGATAGTCGATGCATGTAAAATCGATAGGTTATGCTAAGATAGCAGCACACTTACACGATTTTAGCACAATCTAGTGGAAGAAGTTTAGTACGAGAGTCGATGCTTGCAAAATCATTAGGTAATGTGTACACGCTTTGAAACAAGGCTATTCTTTGTACTTTAAGTTCATGCGTCTTAGTTATGCTAAGATAGCAGCACAATCTACCTGAAGAAGTTTTGCACGAGAGTCGATACATGCAAAATCGATAGTTGATGCGTACACGCTTTAAAACATGACTATTCATTGTACTTTAAGTTCATGGGTATAGGTTATGCTAAGATAGCAGCACAATCTAGCGGAAGAAATTTAGTACGAGATTCGATGAATGCAAAATCAATAAGTAATGTGTACACGCTTTGAAACATGGCTATTCTTCGTACTTTAAGTTCATGTGTATAAGTTATGCTAAGATAGCAGCACAACCTAGCGGAAGAAGTTTAGTACGATATTTGTTGCATGCAAAGTCGATAGGTAATGTGTACACGCTTTGAAACATGGCTTTTCTTTGTACCTTAAGGTCATGCGTATAGGTTACGCTAAGATAGCAGCACAATCTAGCGGAAGAAGTTTAGTACGAGAGTCGATGCTTGCAAAATCGATAGGTAATGTGTACACGTTTTGAGACATAGCTCTTCTTTGTTCTTTAAGTTCATGCGTCTTAGTTATGCTGAGATAGCAGCACAATCTACCTGCAGAAGTTTAGTACGAGAGTCGATACATGCAAATTCGATAGTTGATGTGTACACGCTTTGAAACATGACTATTCATTATACTTTAAGTTCATGGGTATAGGTTATGCTAAGATAGCAGCACAATCTAGCGGAGGAAATTTAGTACGATATTTGATGCATGCAAAATCAATAAGTAATGTGTACACGCTTTGAAACATGGCTATTCTTTGTACTTTAAGTTCATGTGTATAAGTTATGCTAAGATAGCACAACCTAGCGGAAGAAGTTTAGTACGATATTTGTTGCATGCAAAGTCGATAGGTAATGTGTACACGCTTTGAAACATGGCTATTCTTTGTACCTTAAGGTCACGCGTATAGGTTATGCTAAGATAGCAGCACAATCTAGCGGAAGAAGTTTAGTACGAGAGTCGATTTGTGCAAAATCGATAGGTGATGTGTACACGCTTTGAAACATGGCTATTCATTGTACTTTAATTTTATGGGTATAGGTTATGCTAAGATAGCAGCACGATCTAGCGGATGAAGTTTAGTTCGATGGTCGATGCATGTAAAATCGATAGGTCATGTGTACACGCTTTGAAACATAGCAATTCATACTGCTGCTCTGTACCCAAGACTTTTAAGCATAGCTAACCCTCATACTGCTCTTAACGACGTCGAGCTAAGGATTGATTACTTGACCGTGACGTCACGACTACGTGCTCTTGTTTGGTAAACATAGCCACGTGCTTTTTTGACAGCTGTCTTCTTGACGAACCCTAACCTCACTTTGAAGGACAATAGAGCGTCGCTAACCTCACTGCTGCCATCTTTACGGCGGTAAACTTCAAGGCTGCCACCTTATGCATGTTATAGCGCGGAATTTAAAATCCAACAACAGAACATTGTTAACCTCACTCTTGCCATCTTTACGGCGGTAAACCTCAAGGCTGCCACCTTATGCATGTTGTAGCGCGGAATTTAAAATCCAACAACAGAACATTGTTAACCTCACTCTTGCCATCTTTAGGGCGGTAAACCTCAAGGCTACCACCTTATGCATGTTGTAGCGCGGAATTTAAAATCCAACAACAGAACATTGCTAAACTCTCTGCTATCATCTTGAAAAGTTCAGTGTTCCAAACACTAGTTCGAAAAACGTAACTCATCGCACCTCGGGGATTTTCCATTCCTTGTTCTGAACATGAAACCATTTACAAATAAAGATTAATTTTCTACACTTAACAAAGTACAAGCGTTCTTGCTGATAGCGATCGACGAGGTTGTTGCTCCTTTAGCCCTTTAGCCCATTAGCCCTTTAGCCCATTAGCCATTTAGCCCTTTAGCCCATTAGCCCTTCAGCCAATTAGCCCTTCAAGGAATGTGCGGTAAGGAGGAGGAAGAGTCCTTTCATCCTTTTTGCCCTTCTGATAAAATGTAACCCCTGGGTTCCATACCCTATCACGATTTTTTTTTCAGCCATGTTTATGCGATAACTTGTTCGACTGATTTTTACACACAAGACGAATGATGGAGGGTAAATAATTTGAAGTTATACTTTGGCCACATCGTTTACCGAGCGAGTTAGCTGCGCAAATCATCAAAATTGTACTTTTGCTCTGAACACATCAAACAATGTTCTGATCATATCTTGAGGTTAACAACATCGATTACAGTGTTCGATTCTAGTCTTGTTATGTTTCATTCTGATCTTCTTAGAACAAGGGTACCCCCTAACATGTTCTAAATACATGTTGTATTGAGTACAGTGTTCGATTCTAGTCTTGATCACTTATTTCGTGTTCTGAACACATCGATCAATGTTCTGATCACATGTTGTATCGAGTACAGTGTTCGATTCTAGTCATGATCACTTATTTTGTGTTCTGAACACATCAATCAATGTTCTGATCACATGTTGAAGTTAACAACATCGATTACAGTGTTCTGTTCTAGTCTTGTTATGTTTCAATCTGATCTTCTTAGAACAAGCGTATCCCCTGACATATTCTAAACACATGATGTATTGAGTACATTGTTCGATTCTAGTCTTGATCACTTATTTTGTTTTCTGAACGCATCAATCAATGTTCTGATCACATGTCGTATCGAGTACAGCGTTTGATTCTACTCTTCTTATGTTTCGAAAGTCTAAACATGCACAATAATGTTATCGCTGCACGCGCTTGCCTTCGCGATGCAGGTTTAAACTTGTTCGATATAAAGCTATGCCTTGACATAAGAGGCGGAGGAGGAGGTAGAGAAGGAGGTGGAGGAGGGGGAGGAGGAGGAGGAGGAGGAGGAGAATGATAAGACCTTAACAGCCTATGTATAGTCGCCATTGTTTTTAAAGATGATAGCTGTCAAAAGAATTTTTCAAATTATCCACCACCACATTTCAGCTAAAGAGGGCGGCAGGGTGCTCTGTTGATTAAGCACATAGAATTTCAAATTGCCCTCCACCACATGCATAACAGCAGCTGTTATCTTGCGCAGTAGCCTCTAAGCTAGCTTTCTTCATAAGAGTAGCCGCCATCTTGTGCGAGCACCCCTAGGCCGTCTCATAAGGAGCTATGTATAGTCACCATTTTGTGTCTGCCATCTTGCGTAAGCATCCCTAGGACGTCTCAAGGCATCTTGTTTCTCATAAGAGCAGCCACCATCTTGAAGAAATAGATAGCTGCGAATGCCAAAGGGCTTAAGTAGGAATCGAACCGTTGATCTCATCATTAGACTATGTTTTTTCTTGTTCCTGATACTACGAACCTACGTATTAGGCGGAAAAATTTTGTCCGTTTTGCTCTACGATGCATCGTTTTTGAGATATTTAACATTTTGCATTTAAGCCTCTAAATTTAATGAATCGAACCTGCACGGTACGTTATACTCTCTACCATAGCTAGACCTGATCATGTTACGAAGACTCGCTTCAATACAAGCTAAAACAGAGCAAATGCCAAAGGGCCTAAGTAGGAACCGAACCGTTGATCCCATCATTAGACTATGATTTTCTTGTTCCTCATACTGCGAACCGAGGTATTAGGCAGAAAAATTTTGTCCGTTTTGCTCTACGGTGCACCGTTTTCGATATATTTAACATTTTGCATTTAAGCCCTAAATTTAATGAATCGAACTATCACGACACGTTAGCCTCTAAGCTAGCATTCTTCATAAGAGTAGCAACCATCTTGCGCAAGCACCCTTAAAGCGTCTCATAAGGAGTTATGTATAGCCGCCATCTTGTGTCCGCCATCTTGCGCAAGCATCCTTAGGGAGTCTCTAGCCAAGGACCCTTAAGCCGTCCCATAAGAGCAGCCGCTATCTTGCGCAAGCATCCCTAGGGTATCTCATAAGGAGCCATGTATAACTGCCATCTTGCGCAAGCATCCCAAGGGCGTCTCATAAGAACCTGTGTATAGCAGCCATCTTGCGTAAGCACCCTTAAGGAGTCATGTATAGCCGCCATCTTACGCAATTAGCGTCGAGAGAGGGCTGCTGTAGAATTTTTCTTTTTAAATTATCCGCCACCACTTTTCAAAGGTATCTAGCTAAAGATGGCAGCACTGCGGATGACAGGTGACGAATTTACATCTACTACGATAAAGAGGGCAGCACGGTGCTCTCTGTATTAAAGATGGCGGATGACAGCTGTCAAAAAAGCACATGGCTATGTTTACCAAACAAGAGCACGTGGAATTTGCCGCCATCACATTTCAAACTAAAGAGGGCAGCACTATGCTCTGTTGATTAAAGATGGCGGATGGTAGCTGTCGAAAAAGCACGTGAGTTTGTTTCCAAACAAGAGCACGTGGAATTTTTCAATTTGCCGCCACCACATTTCAAAGGTATCTAGCTAAAGATGGCAGCACGGTGCTCTCTTGATTAAAGATGGCGGATGATAGCTAACAGAACTTTTCAAATTGCCCGCTACTACGTGCTTAAGGTAGTAGCCATAAAGAGGGCAGCACGGTGTTCTGTGGATTAAAGATGGCGGATAACAGGTGATGAAATTACCCGCATGATAGTAGCACAGTGCTCTGTTGATTAAAGATGGCGGATGACAGCTGTCAAAAAAGCACATGGCTTTGTTTCCAAACAAGAGCACGTGGAATTTACCACCACCACATTTCAAACTAAAGAGGGCAGCATTGTGCTCAAAGATGGCAGATGACAGCTGTCAAAAAAGCACGTGAGTTTGTTTTCAGCTGTCAAAAAACACGTGGCTTTGTTTAAATCATGCTAGTTAGGTTAAGTTGGTACTACTAAGGTTTAGGCCCGTCAAGATGGCAGTACTGAGGTTAGCGATGCGTTGTTGTCTGTCAAAAAGCACGTGGCTTTGTTTACAAATCTGTCAAAAAGCACGTGGCTGTCAAAAAACACGTGGCTTTGTTTACCTCATGCTAGTTAGGTTAAGTTGGCACTACTGAGGTTTAGGCCCGTCAAGATGGTAGTACTGAGGTTTGCGATGCGTTGTTGTCGATGACAGCTGTCAAAAAGCACGTGGCTTTGTTTACAAATCTGTCAAAAAGCACGTGGCTGTCAAAAAGCACGTGGCTTTGTTTACCTCGCGCTAGTGAGGTTAAGTTGGCACTACTGAGGTTTAGGCCCGTCAAGATGGCAGTACTGAGGTTAGCGATGCGTTGTTGTCGATGACAGCTGTCAAAAAGCACGTGGCTTTGTTTACAAATTCAAATTTCCCGCGGGAGGTGGAGGAGACCTCTGGGAGGCCTCTGGCTGAGGTGGAGGTGGAGGTGGCGGTGGCCACTGGGAGGCCTCTGGCTGAGGTGGAGGTGGAGGTGGCCACTGGGAGGCCTCTGGCTGAGGTGGAGGTGGAGGTGGCCACTGGGAGCCTGAGGTGGAGGTGGCCGCAGAACCATCCAATTATACTACTTGCTGAGTCGCACTGTATAACCTCAACGGAGTCGCACTACGTTGCATGTCGGCTGCAGCAACGCCCTCAAACGAAATCGTCTTTATCACGCATTATAGAAAGTAACTGAACGTCAAGGGAGCTGTTGATCAAGGAGGTGGCCCTAGCCGCTCTACAGTATGACACGTTAAATATTTTACGAACATTGTAATACAAAATGTATCAGAGTTATTTCATAATCCTAGATATTTCCATTGAAGCCCAGCTGCATGACTAAAAGGTCAGCGTTAAGGCCATCGATTCAGAGAGCCGGGGATCAATTCCCGGCCGGGTGTGGGATTTTTAATTCGAACCCGCACACTAACCAGCATGTGTGAAAAGCGACAGGGGAAGAGACACTTCCATTGTAAAATCACCGAAACTGGTTAGTTCTCTTATGAGATGAACAATTTACTGTTCACTATGTCTTCCGATAGCATGTAGTTTAATTTGTAAGGTGTATTTACCTGTCTTCACTCACATCCCTTACTTGGGCAGTACAGAAACAACAGAGAGACTAACAATAGCTATTACCACAATTTCCTCTCCGTTAAGTACGCGAAGTTGCTTATGAATTCGGCTGGTGTACCCTTTCCTGTAAGCTTGACAGACTGATATGGAACAACATCTTCTGGCTTGATGAGGAAAGCAACGTGAAACTACTTCGTTTCTCATTTCTCTAGTATCCTTCTGCAGTGAAAACTCGATCGCTTACTTTTAAAACCTCATATGTCCCAATGCTCTTCCTACCCATTGTATTCCGTAACACTGGTCACGCCTCCCAGCCACATATTAAATGCAGTCCATCAGAATAATTTTCGTTGTGTTAATTTGCTGTGCTAACGTGTAAAGAAAACTAGATATTATCATATCGCACTGTGGGGATATTTGCAAAGCGAATTTACGAACTGCTACAATATTTAAGGTCAAATGTTCTATACACATAACCGTAGGAAAGTGAACACAGCGAAAATTGTTCTGGTGGGCTGCATATCCACATGTTGCTGGGATGCGTGATTAGGCTTAAAGAATATAATGGATATAAAGAGCGTTGGTATATACAAGGTTTTAAAAGTAAGCCATCAAAATTGTTTATTTGACAGCCGATGGTGAAACTATGGGAATATAAGCAGTCTATAGTGCGAGGGCTGAAGAGACACAACCGAAGAGGTCCAGGATATAAAATAGTAGCTTATTATTTTTTCTACCAAGGATAATTTCAATCAGAGTACATGTGTTGGGCTGGGGTGCACTCGGGTTCTTAAGGGCTATTCAAAGTGGATTCAAGTCAATTTCTCGGAATTGTTTTTCCTGCTTCTTTCTCCTTCAGCCGAAAGCAACCTCGGGTTTGGTGTCTTATGTACACCTGCCATGAATGCTTTCTTTCCCAGTTTTTGCCTTAATCAAATAATAGCGATGACATCAGCACGTCGCACAATTTATCACAGAAACTTCACATGCACCGTTGATTGTGACATACCGAGCTCTAAAAGTGCATTTCAGCTAGATATTTTCCGAATGAAACTTAGCGTACTTAACGCAGTTCATTTGCCTTATTTTGAAATCCATAGAACCAGTATTTCACACAACTACAGATTTCACAATCACACAGATTATCCAGCAGACTATAAAACAAATCACCAAAACTATTAAGTATTTTATCTATCTATATAAAATAACTTGTCCTGACTGACTGACTGACTGACTGACTGACTGACTGACTGACTGACTGACTGACTGACTGACTGACTGACTGACTGACTGACTGACTGACTGACTGACTGACTGACTGACTGACTGACTGACTGACTGACTGACTGACTGACTGACTGACTGACTGACTGACTGACTGACTGACTGACTGACTGACTGACTGACTGACTGACTGACTGACTGACTGACTGACTGACTGACTGACTGACTGACTGACTGACTGACTGACTGACTGACTGACTGACTGACTGACTGACTGACTGACTGACTGACTGACTGACTGACTGACTGACTGACTGACTGACTGACTGACTGACTGACTGACTGACTGACTGACTGACTGACTGACTGACTGACTGACTGACTGACTGACTGACTGACTGACTGACTGACTGACTGACTGACTGACTGACTGACTGACTGACTGACTGACTGACTGACTGACTGACTGACTGACTGACTGACTGACTGACTGACTGACTGACTGACTGACTGACTGACTGACTGACTGACTGACTGACTGACTGACTGACTGACTGACTGACTGACTGACTGACTGACTGACTGACTGACTGACTGACTGACTGACTGACTGACTGACTGACTGACTGACTGACTGACTGACTGACTGACTGACTGACTGACTGACTGACTGACTGACTGACTGACTGACTGACTGACTGACTGACTGACTGACTGACTGACTGACTGACTGACTGACTGACTGACTGACTGACTGACTGACTGACTGACTGACTGACTGACTGACTGACTGACTGACTGACTGACTGACTGACTGACTGACTGACTGACTGACTGACTGACTGACTGACTGACTGACTGACTGACTGACTGACTGACTGACTGACTGACTGACTGACTGACTGACTGACTGACTGACTGACTGACTGACTGACTGACTGACTGACTGACTGACTGACTGACTGACTGACTGACTGACTGACTGACTGACTGACTGACTGACTGACTGACTGACTGACTGACTGACTGACTGACTGACTGACTGACTGACTGACTGACTGACTGACTGACTGACTGACTGACTGACTGACTGACTGACTGACTGACTGACTGACTGACTGACTGACTGACTGACTGACTGACTGACTGACTGACTGACTGACTGACTGACTGACTGACTGACTGACTGACTGACTGACTGACTGACTGACTGACTGACTGACTGACTGACTGACTGACTGACTGACTGACTGACTGACTGACTGACTGACTGACTGACTGACTGACTGACTGACTGACTGACTGACTGACTGACTGACTGACTGACTGACTGACTGTAGTAGTATTTAGTAGTATTTATTTATGAACAAACAGGCTTCCCGCCCCATTACATGTTCACAAAGCAATAAGACACAATAATAATAATCATAATAAAAAAAATAATAATAATAAAAATAATAATAAAATAATGATAATAATAATATAATACATAAAAATAAAATAATGATAATAGAGATAATAGGAATAAATAATAACAAAAATGATAACAATTCTGTAGCAGTCCTCGGCTCGAGGATCCAGCAAACTCATCACTTGTCCTTATGCCTACAGCAACTTTCGTCACATTCCTTTTCCCTGACCTACTCCCGATCAATACCAAAACATCGACAGTCAGCACTTACATTCTAACCAGCCATAACACAAACAAAAGTCCTCCACGTTCACAACAATAAATAACACAATCCTAACCCAGCAGAAAATCATAATAACTTACAATCAAATTTCAACACTGGTCTCCCTCCACACTTACCTTAAATACCACTTTTATTTCAATGCATTACTACCTCTCATGTTGCAACTTGACCATTATTTAGCCATGCTTGATCTCATTTTAAAACCCAAGCCATGCTCAGCATAACATTTGCTATCGCAACCACCACTCATTCCGTGTCCTTGTGGATTCAGCACATACGTCATCTTCATTGTCCTCTAACTTACTCTCTGTCCAAACCATAACAACCAACATTCCGCAATTGCCCTTCAATCCATCATACACTACATTTACCAACCCGCACTTAATACAATCATCTCTCCAACTCCAAAAGTTTCAGCAATAAATTAAACCATCTCATTACCAAACCATCTTCGCCTATACCAACACTTCTCCCACACCACATTTTTTTTTTTTTTTGATAAATCTAAACTAATTCAGCAATAAATAAACCATCTACATACCAACTCCCGGATTCAGATACCACCTCTTATCCACAATTTCCATTCCAGATCCACCTCATATACCTTCCACAATACACCACTAAATCTAAATTTACAACATCTCAGATTTACAAAATAACACCGCTTAACACCGCTTCTCACCATATTTCAACCATAGTCCTCAATAACTGCGACCATTTTATACCACCACTTCTCCAACACCTCATTTCAGCAATATGACACATCTTACCTTAATCGTATCTAGATACCAGGCCATCTTCACCTTAAAGTACCAAACACTCATATACCATCTCTTCACCAACACCACATTCCAATCTCTACCATCCAAAACTCTTGTCCCTCTTAAAACTCACTTAGTTAGCATTAAATAAACCTCCTACCCAACCAAAAGCTAATACAGCTACCCTTCAATACCAACACATCACTTCATATACCACCTCTCAATCTCATACCACACTATCATGCTATCCTCTCTCTTATATACATCAACAATAAATATACCACTTCACCATTGCCACATTTCGGCCTTCACAAATAATTACCATCATAACCTAATAAATTTACAGTGAATAACAATTACTGACATATCGTAAGACTTACCAATCAGCGTCAACTCCAAATATCACAATAAATATATCACTTCACCCTTACCACGTCTCAGCCTTCACAAATTATTTACCATATTTCAGTCTTCACAAATAGTTACCATCCTAGCCTAATAAAATTACAATGAATAACAATTACTGACATATCATAAAACAAACAGACCATGCCATCCTGTCCTCTTACCCAACTCCCCTAACTAAATACTCAGTCCCTATATACACTAAACCATTAAAATTTTAACCTACTATCTCCTTCCCTTATACAGATAACTATTCTACCCCCCTATTCCCCTGCCCACCCTCTAACTCACTCTCCTTCATTTTACTCTCGCAGGCCTTTTTTGTCGCACAAAAATACCTGTTCAATTCACCCCCTTTTTCCCATTGTTTAAGAATCCATCTCAGTATTGCGTTCTCATCCCCTCTCCCCAGTACTTCCCGATTCTCGGCACTCAATAATCTATGTCTTAACCCCCTCGTTCCCTCACAGTCTCTTAGCAAGTGAAACTCATCATTCACATCTCCACAAAGTACACACCTTGTCTTATCCCTGCCCTGTAACCAGCCCTTATTCCTTGGCAGACCTAAAAGCCACCACATCATCCCATATCGATTTGACCTATCAACGTATCTAATATTCAACCCTGCTATCTCCTCTATTTTCGTCAAAACAATCAGCGAATTTCTTAGTCTGCTTTCCCCCAATAATTTCTGCCTATGGATATCCCTAATTCTCCTTTCTAGTATTTTCATCCCTCTCACTTCTGTCTTTGACCAAACCTCCCCCCACAGGTGCCCTAATCCTATCCTCTCTAAATATCCTTTTATTTTTTCTAACCAACCACCCTTATACATGCTCTTAAATTGCTGTACATATGCAGCCTGTAAAACTCTCCCACCTTCCTGTCTTTTTAAATTCATCCAATATCTAACTATTCTTTTCACACCCTCTGATTCCAAATCCTCCCCACACATTAATTCCGCCCCTACATTTGCTGTACACCTCGGTAAGCCCATCACTAACTTAGCAAAACTACTAACAATCTTTCTTAGTTCCTCTCTTTTTTCATCCAGCCCCCAAACTTCTGCTCCGTATAATACCCTCCCCACTATTACCGACCTGAACACGAGTCTCAGTGTTTTATAACTGATCCCCGGGAACTTGAGTAGCAAATTTCTGACTGAGGCTAAGGCTGCCAAGCCTCTATATTTCATTCTTTTGATCTGGTCACTCCAAGTTCCTTTATCATTAAAAATAACTCCTAGATATTCCAGCTTCCTTACCTGTTCCAGTCTTTCTCCCTGTATTACCCAATTCCCTTCCATCTTTCTTCTTTTGTTCACCTGTACTATCAATATTTTAGACTTATTTCCATTAATTTTCAATCCCCATTTCCTCGCAAATAGCATCACTGACTCTAAGGCCCTATTCATCGCCCCTGCAGTTAACGTCATCAATAACACATCATCCGCAAATATCAGTCCTGGCACTTCCAAACCATTAATTACCGGTACAGCCCAATTTCCTGCCCCAAACCCCTCTAAAATATCGTTTATAAATAAAATAAACAGTATGGGCGATAACTTGCAACCTTGTTTTAAACCCACCTTGGACTCCAATGGTCCACTCATTCTCTCTTCTCCTAATTTTACACAAAACCTGACGTCCCTGTATATTCCTTCCACTGCCCTCAACATCTTCTCCGAAATCCCTAGCCTACCTAATTTCTCTCGTAGGGCCTCTCTATTTACCTTATCAAAAGCTTTCTCAAAATCTATTGCTGCTACATAAACCGTACTTCTATTCATATTCTTATACTTTTCTAAAATAGTCTTTACTATCATTATATTATCCACTGTTCTTTTCTTTTTCCTAAATCCCCCTTGGTAATCTGTCAAAATTCCATTTTCTTCCGCCCACCCACTTATTCTGTTCGCTAGCACCCCCGTATATATTTTACTCAGAGAATCCAACAGAGATATACCCCTATAACTGTTCACATCGTTCCTACTACCCTTTCTCTTGTATATAGGGCATATAATTCCTGTTTCCCATTCCCTAGGGTAATTTCCTCCCTCGAATATCCTATTGAATAGTTTCACCATGCCCTCTATCATTATCTCATTTTTACTAATTTCCTTCCAAAACTTATTATTTATACCATTACACCCCCCGGCCGACTTCGCTCTGGCTCTACTTATCACTCCCCGGATTTCCTCTCTTGTGATTTCTTTATCCAAGTCATAAATTGCCACTCCCCTATTACTCCAAATTACTTCTTCTCCCGAACCTCTCCATCTATCACCCCCCTTTTTTCCTAGTAATTCCTCGAAGTGCCTGACCCATTGCACTTCCTCAATACTCGTTCTCTCCATATTCCTTCCACCCTTAATAATTCTATTAATCTTATCCCAGACTCTCTCAAAATTGTTAGTCTTGCAGTCATTATTTATGGCTTCCATTTGTTCCTCTAACCACGTCTTTTTTGTCTCAGAAATTTTCTTTTTATACTCCTTCCTCAATCTACAGAAAAACTCCCTTTCTTGGCTTCCACCTTTCCTTCTATATTCTCCTAAAGCGTCCATCACCCTCCTCCGCAATCCTTCACACTCCCTATTAAACCATCCTTCTCCCTCTTTCTTATTTCCTTTTCTAGCTTTCACCTTCTGCGCTATCATCTTTATTGGATGTAGCAACAATTCCAAGGCTTTATCAGTATCATTTTCTTCTAACGCCCCTTCCCACCCATATTTCAGAAGATGTAACTCCTCCTTTACTACCCTATTCCAATCCCGGCCTACCTTCTCTGTCCATTTGTACTTATTATAACCCCTCCCTCGTTTATCCTTTGTCTCATTTTCCTTCATTGTACGCTTCTCTACCTCTCTTTTCAGCATAACCCTCACCGGGAAATGGTGTGACTCAATCCAATCTCCTATTTCCATACTTACAACTTCCTCAATCATCCCTTCCGAGCTCAGAACCATATCTATCACACTACCCCCTTTCTCCGTAACATATGTCAATTTCCCCGTCCTGTCACCCTCTATCCACCCATTCAGAATATACAAGTTTCCCACAGCACACATCTCTAGGAGCTTCTCTCCATAACTATTTGTAATTTTGTCCTCACTCCTTCTGCTTTCTAACAAACACATTCCATCCTCCCTACTATAAATTGGGCTCTGTTCTCCTATTCTCGCGTTCCAATCCCCAAATAACAACATATCCTCCTCCCCTGGATACATTCCCCTTATCCTACCAATATCCACCAATAACTCTTCAAAAAAATATTTATTTGCATATTCTGAATTACTAGGATGACAGTAAACAAAAGCTAGATTTATTTTCTTCCTCCGTCCCTCTCTCTCTCCCAAATTCAATCTCAGCCATATGGTTTCCATCATATCGGTCTCTATATCCTCTACTCTTTCACTAATTTCTTCCCTAATTAGAACTATCATCCCTCCTGGTGCTCGTCCCTTATTCCTCTCTTTTCTTCTATATTTATATTTTATCTCAAACCCCTTCCATGTAATCTCCCTCCCTGTTTCCAACCACGTCTCTAAGAGTGCCACAACATCGAAACTTTCAATTACTTCCCTAACTTTCTTGTTTCCTAATTTGCTCCTTACTCCTTCAATATTCACACATCCTATCTTCCAAAATTGTTATAACTTTCCCTCCCTCCCTTCTAGGTCTCCCACTCTATTCTTACTTCTAGTATTTATCGACCTCTCTCCCTCTGTATCCTCCATCCCTTTACGTACTTTTCCCCATATGTCTTTTAAGCTCTTACTCCTGACTTTACTCATAAGTTTTTTACCTTCTTGTCGATCTGTCTCCTCTTGACCTTTCTTTTTCGCTACACCACTGCACCCTGCACTCACCTCTTCTTGCTGCTCACCCCCACTCTCCCCCTCACTATTTTGGACTTCTGAATCCATCTCCCTTTGTCCTTTCTTACTCACTGCACCACTACACTCTCCTCTCCCAGTTTCTTGCGGTCCACTCTCACCGTCCACTTCACTATCTTGGTCTTCTGTCTCCCGGCTGCACTGCCCATTCTCTTCCGAGATGCCTTGCTCTCCTGCCACGTCCCTCCTCCTCTTCTTTTCTTCTTTCTTCTTCCCATCTTGCCTTGACCTCTCACCACTCTCAACCCTCTCGTTTTCGTCCATTTCCTTTAGCTTAGAAACTGAATGAACTCTGACCCATCGCCCGTTCGTCACCTCCAACCTCAGACCTCTTATTCGGGCCTTTAGCCCCTGGTTCCTCGCTCTCCAAAGGTGCCTATTCAAGATCTTCGCGTTTTCACTTCCTTCTCTTCCCATGTCTCCTTTCACCCCTATTTTCCGCCCTTGTAAATTCTTGCTGTTTCTTAACACAGAATCTGCCATTAGGGTTGAGAACAATGTAACCCTAATTGGCCTCCGACCTTTGATTCTACCAACTCTTTCTACATCATCAATGTCTACCTCACTAAAGTTTACCTTCATAACATCACGTATAGCTTCCACCACCTTAAATATCAGCTCAATCTTGCTCTCTCTCGCCCCTTCCTCAATTCCATATAAAAATATGGCTTTTTTCAATCTCTCCTGCCTGTACCCCTCCGCTTCTTTCTTCATCTTCATCACCTCGTCTTTCAGATGCTTCACTTCCCCTCTCAATAACTCGATTTCTTTCTCGTTATTGACCACTCTCCTGCTCGATTCCTCTGTCTTCGTTTCAAGCCATTTCTTCATGTTCCCTATCTCCCTTCTCTGCTCCTCCATCATGTCCTTTATTTCCTGCACCTTATCCCATTGACACTTTTCCTGCATCACTTCACTTACAACCACCCTGAGTGCGGCCAAATCCTCTGCGCTAAATTTTCCACTGGTATTTGGGCCTGGGTTCACTTCCACCCCCCCAATAACCAGTAACACTGCTATCACTGTCACCACCAGCACCGCTTCACTCATTTTCAATCCGTCCGTCACCAATCCATTCCTGACCTCCTTCTTCTGCCTTGCCTGCCATTTCCCAATAGCGGCCCGGTACTGTTCAATGCCAACCATGTTTACAGCACGCACTTCGCTACGCAACCTCTCTCCTCGACTGCTCGAGCTAGACTGACTGACTGACTGACTGACTGACTGACTGACTGACTGACTGACTGACTGACTGACTGACTGACTGACTGACTGACTGACTGACTGACTGACTGACTGACTGACTGACTGACTGACTGACTGACTGACTGACTGACTGACTGACTGACTGACTGACTGACTGACTGACTGACTGACTGACTGACTGACTGACTGACTGACTGACTGACTGACTGACTGACTGACTGACTGACTGACTGACTGACTGACTGACTGACTGACTGACTGACTGACTGACTGACTGACTGACTGACTGACTGACTGACTGACTGACTGACTGACTGACTGACTGACTGACTGACTGACTGACTGACTGACTGACTGACTGACTGACTGACTGACTGACTGACTGACTGACTGACTGACTGACTGACTGACTGACTGACTGACTGACTGACTGACTGACTGACTGACTGACTGACTGACTGACTGACTGACTGACTGACTGACTGACTGACTGACTGACTGACTGACTGACTGACTGACTGACTGACTGACTGACTGACTGACTGACTGACTGACTGACTGACTGACTGACTGACTGACTGACTGACTGACTGACTGACTGACTGACTGACTGACTGACTGACTGACTGACGGACTGACGGACTGACGGACTGACTGACTGACTGACTGACTGACTGACTCATCACCGAGCCAAAACTACTGGACATAAAGAACTGAAATTTTGGGGATACATTCATATTAAGATGCAGGTGCTCGCTAAGAGAAGATTTTTGGATATTCCGTCGCTAAGGGGTTGAAAAGGGGGGTGATATTTTAAGACGAGTGTATCTATATCTCAAAACTTAAAAAGTTTACAGATGTAAACATTGGTATTTAGAATCTTCTTTAAAAATAAGGAAACACGCATTTTTTGTTTTCAGAAAATCCCAATAGGAGGGGTGAAAAAGTGTGAAAAAGGGGTTGAATGCGTTTAATCAGGGTACCGGTACTTATATCTCAGAAACTGAACATATTACAGACCTGAACATTTGTACTTTTGATCTCTTTTAAAAATAAAGAAACACGTACTTTTTTGTTTTTGTAAAATCCAATTAATGGGAGGGTTGAAAAGCGGGGTGAATTTTTAAAATGAGTGTATCTATATCTCAAATTTTTGAAAGTTTACAGATGTAAAAATTGGTATTTAGAATCTTCATTAAAAATAAAGAAACACGTATTTTTTGTTTTCGGAAAATCCCAATAGGAGGGGTGAAAACTGGTGAAAAAGGGGTTGAATGCCTTTAATGAGGATACTTATATCTCAGAAAATGAAGATATTACAGACCTGAAAATTGGTGTTAGGGATCTACTTTAAAAATAAAGAAACACGTATTTTTGGTTTTTGGAAAATCCAATTAATGGGTGGGTGAAAAGGGGGTGAATTTTTAAAATGAGTGTATCTATATCTCAAAACTTTTAAAGTTTATAGATGTAAAAATTGGTATTTAGAATATCCTTTAAAAATAAAGAAACGCGTATTTGCTGTTTTTGGAAAATCCCAATAGGAAGGGTGGAAAAGGGTGAAAATGGGTTGATTGCCTTAAATGCGGCTACTTATATTTCAGAACCTGAAGATATTACAGACCTGAAAATTGGTATTTGGGATCTAAATTTAAAATAAAGAAACAGGTATGTTTCGTTTTCGGAAAATCGAAATAATGGGGGGGTGAAAAGGTGGGTGAATTTTTAAAATGAGTGTATCTACATATTAAAACTTGAAAAGTTTACAGATGTAAAAATTTGTATTTAGAATCTCCTTTAAAAATAAAGAAACATGTATTTTTGTTTTCGGAAAATCCCAATAGAAGGGGTGAAAAAGGGGTTGAATGCCTTTAATGATGATACATATATCTCAGAAACTGAAGATATTACAGAACTGAAAATTTGTATATGGGATCTCCTTTAAAAATAAAGAAACGCGTATTTTTGGTTTTTGGAAAATCCAATTAATGGCGGTTAAACAGGAGTGACTAATTGGGGTGAATTTTTTGAAAGACCATATCTACAGAATACCTGAGAAACTTAAAATGTTACAGACGTAAAAAGTGGTATTTGGAATCTCCTGGAAATGTAAAGAAACATAGGTGATTTGTTTTTGGAAACTCCCTTACGGGGAAATTAAAAAGGCGGTGACATTTTAAAATAAATAATATTTACAGTATATCTAAAAAATTAACGTGTCACAGAAGTGAAAAATTGTATTTTTTATCTCTATTAAAAATCAAGGAACGTGTATTTTTAGTTTTCGGAAATACCTCTTGGGTGGAGGGGGGAGGTAAAAGTGACTGAAAATGGTTGTGAATTATTTTAATTAGGCTACTGATATCTCAAAAATGAAGATGTTACAGACGTGCAATTTGCTATTTGTAATCTGCTTTAAAAGAAAAAGAAACACGTATTCTCGGAAAATCCAATGATGGGGGCGGGGGAGGTGGAAGAATTGAAAAATTAATTGATTTAATTGTATGAGAATACTTATATCTAAAAAATCTGAAGGTTTTACGGACATGAAAACGGTAATGGATCTCCTTTAAAAACCAAGAAAAACGCGTTTGGGGGAGGGGAGAAATCATCTTCGGGGGCGGGAGTGTAAAGGAATTGAATTCCTTTCAGGAGGACACATAAATCAAAAACTGAAGAAGTTAGAGTCATTATAATTGGTATTTAGAAAATCCTTTACTATTAAAGAAACAAGTATTTTTTGCCGAAAAATTCACTTAGGGGGGGGGGGGAGGATTGTGAAAGGAATTAAAAAAGAAGTGAATTATTTTTATGGGGATACTTATAACTGAAAACTGAAGGTAATAGACGTGAATATTGGTGTTTGGAATCTCCTTTAAACTTAGAGAAACACGCCTCCTTTTTTTTTGGAGGGGAGGGGTAAATAAACTTAACGGCGGTGGGTAAAAGGAAGTGAGACTAATTGATTTTACTGTTCATAATGTACTTAGAAGGAGCGTCCGTTGATCAGGCGGCAGCGCGCCGGCCTCTCACAGCTGGGTTCCGTGGTTCAAATCCCGGTCACTCCATGTGACATTCGTGCTGGACAAAATGGAGGCGGGACAGGTTTTTCTATAGCCATCTTTATCTTCGGACAACTTTCTTAAATTACGGTAGATTCTCCTGGCATATGAATAAAAATGTAACCACCTTTGAAATAAACGATAGGAATGAGATTTACCGTCCAATTATTCACCTCTATAATAAGGTCTTAATGCACGGAAGTATGTCATTCGTATCGCCAGAAATCCCGCACACTTGCCTACGCGCGACAATGGTGCATGTCACATTGTCAACAATGACACTGGCAGCAGATGTAATTTACCGCCAAGTATTGGTCTTGCATCTTGCTATGGGGTCCGGAACATCT
This sequence comes from Anabrus simplex, assembly GCF_040414725.1. Classification (NCBI taxonomy): domain Eukaryota; kingdom Metazoa; phylum Arthropoda; class Insecta; order Orthoptera; family Tettigoniidae; genus Anabrus; species Anabrus simplex. Next base: position 1,093,259,877 of record NC_090266.1, read on the forward strand.
ACAATAATAATAATAATAATAATAATAATAATAATAATAATAATAATAATAATAATAATGTTCTCGACCGTCGTCAAATGTGCGGAGAGCGCTGGAAACGGGTCCTGAACGGGTAATGACTAGGAATGCAGCCCGGCCGCGGGTTCAGTACCGCCAAGGCACCCAAGACGACACCACGCCGGATCTCCTGAAGGATTTGATCCATATTAAAAATGCTTATAGGAAAAGATGGCAAAGATTTAGGGACCCAACTGACCGGGTGGAATACCTGGACCTAGCTCGGGATGTACGAAATCGATTGCTGGAAAGAAAGATTGAAGAATGGGAGGAAACTTGCCGTAATCTATTAGAAAACGAGTCAGATCGCGAATTTTGGCGGATTCTATCAGAAAACCAGTCAGATCGCGAACTTCGGCGGATTATATAAAAAAACAATAAGCATTCAATCATAAATTTCAGTATAATACCGTAGCAATGCACGTGTATCTTGCTAGTCTTGCAATAAAGGAAACTACGCCATATTAGCCTCAAATACCTAAAAATTACGTCATACACTTTTACCGTCATAGTTATATTGACCATTACATGACTTCTAGGCTTCACGCATTTCTTATTATAATATTAATAATACTATTCCTAAAAATAATATACTCTAACAATATTATATTAACGGTCAGTGGTTTTAAAATTGTCATCAGGGATTCAGAATATTGCTTTGAAAAGTGTTCCTTATCTTCAGTAAATTTTCTGAGACTAGCTTAACCCTAATGAAGTTCCCTTAATATTATCAACCAAGATTCGATTCTTGCACAGCTGCTGTACAAGGCGAGAATCGGTATTATTAAAAGTCTTGGCTGCTAGTGCAGTATAAAATGCTGTCCAGAAGACCTCGAGTTAGATACCTGACACTACCAAAACTTTATGACTGGATTGGTAACATTCAGCGAGTCAAATTTAGCCTTTTTAAATCAATCTGTATATCAACCGACCTGATCTTGGAAATGGCATTAATGGCCGTGAAATCTGTCACCCCCACCCAATATCAGCCAACTTGCCTGAGATATATAGTGCCAAACCGTTTCATTGTTAGTGTTATTGGTGGATTTATGATGAAGCGTATCCCATTATAAAAGTTCTTCCAAGATGTAAACATAGCTATGCATCAGTAATATGCTAGGAATAACTGTGGAAGTGATAATACGTCTGTCACTTTTCACAGTACCAATACTACATGAGTGAAGATCTAATGATCATATCTCTTCTAGCAATTTGAAGCATCTCATAATTTAATGTAAACTTTGGAGTGAAGGAATAGAATTGTGTTAATGAAGCTTTGACGTAAAAATATTCGATATGCATTAAAGCATACTTGACTGAAAAATGTCAAACACTTTAAATCTCTAGTGAAAAGTGAAGTTATCTAGACCAAATAAAAAAAAACATGTTTTCAAGTATTAATAGTATAACGGGATACATAAGCATCTGTCAGTGTTCTTGGCTTCTAGTATGCAGAGCGTATGTCAGCGCGGAATTGAAACACGAGCGCTATTGTGTTTTAGTGTTCATGAATATTCAAGCCCCACAAGCATCCTTCTCCACGCCACCAAGTCGACACAAGCATGCAAGTCGACACCGGCCATTTTTCAACACAGATACTGGTGAGAGTTTAACGTTTACTTGATAATCTGTTAATGCCAAGCTTCAGCACTTCACCTTGCATCAAACGATATGGTGTTCCGCGTGTAATTCCGATGAAGGATATCATGTTTTGCATAACGACCAACGCTAAGATCATATGAAACATGATTCATTATTAGTTATGAATAAATTATATTTATTTCAAAGAGAACTCACTTTTATTCAGCCAGTTATCATACTGTGTTGGATAGCATTTGAAATCTGAAATGGTCCCATGTTATATCAGAAGAAATATTATTTTTTATCTAGGTAAGGAGTAGAAACCTGGTATTATCCATTAGCAACTAATGGTACTGAAATGCGACAGATTCAGGTTCCTACATTAACTGACACTATCAACAACCCGTTTAAGGACAAAATTCCAGTACATTGTAATTCCCTACAGTCACTTGGAGTTTCGGAAATATAAGATGCTCTACCTCACCTATGCCAAAACTGCCAAATTTACGTACGTTTATCCCTAAAACCTCTATAGGTAAAATTATGAAATATTCATATACATGTTTGGCAAGTATTATAAGTTCACTAAAATAAAAATGAAATTACCGTTACGAATTGAAGATAAATTATTTCTTTTCAACTTACAGCATTTTCTATGAGAAAAAGTACACCACTACTTAAGTATGACTATGTTGGTTAAGGAATAAGATTTGCAATGACTGTTTACTCCTGTGGCTTGAATCAGCTGCCAAAATGAATAGAATAAAACAAGAAGAATATCTGTTTAGTTTTTGTAAGATGTAGGTATATAACAGAAAACGTCAAATATTAGTAACTCTGTTCAGATGAAGTCATTGTATGAGTATTCACTTGACGAAATAAACGAAATATTCAATGACAAATCATACAAGCCACTGTTGGGAGATGTGCTTATTATGACATTGCTGCTAACGTACAAAGTGAGTGTTTGTCTACAAATACGTCAAACATACAGTCTTCTGTCCCAGGTGCTTTTCGAAATAGATTAGTTTTCATAGAAGGAAGTCATGAACATTTTTAATATTTCAGTATAATTTAGCTATCGCCGAAATCAGGTTTGCATAATGAGTTTCTGAACAAATGATAACGTACCCGACCCGATGTTATCAGGAAATTTAAAATTAGTTCGTGGATTGAAAATTTTAAAATGTCTGACACTTTTGGTTTCAACTTCGTTTCAATTTCAGGGTACATTTACCTAAATAAAGTATTATTATTATTATTATTATTATTATTATTATTATTATTATTATTATTATTATTATTATTATTATTAAGTAATCAATTTATACGATTATTATTTAATAATTGAAATAGCAATTGAGTTTGAGGTTGACTTAATCTGCGCGGGTTTTTCTGATTTAATGTATGGGATATGAACACCTTTGGTCATCATCCTAATTGTGGTTTTGTAAATGTGTGTAGTGGTGTTACTACGGATTTATATTATGTTGTTATCTTTTGTCGAGGTATAGCGGGGTTTACATTCGAGTTCCTTGTTTGATTTGTTAATATACATTGGAGTACTTAATCCATTTCTCAGCCATATAATTTTAGTCCATTAATGAGGGGAGTGTATTTCCCCTAGAATTTCAGTCTCATTACAATCCATGTGAGAATATTAGAAACGCCTGCACCTTGGGAATGAATTAATGCCGCGTTTAATAAATTGAGTATTCTTAGTTTCTCTCTTCTGTATACAAGGTGTATCATAAAATATAGCGTCAAACAATCCGGAATGCTCTTCGTGTTATGTGAATAATGATGGTGCAATCGGATTGGAGGAGGAAATATTTATTTCAGAGAAAATAAATTTACGTTGTCACTGCCAGGCGCGTGACTCAAACTGACGAACTTGTCGTATGTGCTATACCAGAGAGCCAGCCGCTATAATCACAATGGATGGAGTGTTGTATTCCTGCAGCAAACACAGCAATTAAGTTATATGTGATACCCTGCTGTCTTGATGCCAGCCCTGCGGTGATGGGGTAGAGTGGACAGGGATTTTTACCTGGATCTAATTTCTGGTTCGAAGTCCACTCTGCCTACTTAATTATAATTGAGGAGCTATCTGACGGTGAGATGGCGGCTCAGTTCAGAAAGCCAGGATTATGGCCGAGGGGATTCGTCGTGCTGACCACACGACACCTCATAATCTGCAAGCTTGAATGCTGGTACGCCATGGCCCTCCGCTGCTGTTGCGCCATGGGGTATTTTTTGTTTTCTTAACTTGATATTTGAATAATACCATTGTAATCAATTGTATTTTCCACAGCGGGCGAGTTGGCCGTGCAGTTAGGGGCGTGCAGCTGTGAGCTTGCATCTGGAAGATAGTGGGTTCGAACCCCAATGTCGGCAGCCATGAAGATGGTTTCTCGTGGTTTCCCACTATATACCAGGCAAATGCTAGGGCTGAACCTTAATTAAGGCCACGGCATCCTGCTCACTCGTAGCCCTTCCCTACTCCGTCGTTGCCGTAAAACCTTCCTGTGTCGGTGCGACGTAAAGCCAATTGTAAAATGTATTTTTCATATACTTTGTGAGAATAAGCAGAATTAATGTTTCTTCATTCATATGTTTAAATTAAACACATTTGTCCGTCAATCTCAGGGGTACTGGTAGCGAAGTGAAGATTTTCGTCAGTTCCAGAATCTCACAGGAAACAAACTTACTCTGTCAAACTACCCAGTGGAGTAGAATACATCAATGACATCCCCTGCTATTCGTATGAAGCGACTCCCGGAGGCCCTTAACTTGAAATCGCATAGTGGCGACCATGGGCTGCTAGTTCAGTCTGCGTTGCATCTAAGTACTTGGGCCAGGTTCTTCACGTTCATTTTTCCAACCTGATCTCCTTTCGTCAACTCCTGTTCTCTCCTCATCCCGACGGTATTAGACTGGAATTAAATGTATATGATGAGAGGGATGTAGTTTCAAAATATTTGAGAACAACTGCCCTTGACCTCAAATATAACTGCAGGAACATTTAAAAAAAAAACGTCTTTTGGACTGCCTAATCGGGGAATGGTTGCAGAGAAAGAGTAAAAGGTAGATTTGCCCCGTGTATCCAGGAAGTCACTTTAAAAGAAGTGGTTAAATTTGAAAGTGTTTGCTATACAGAAATGAACCCTAACCATATCCTTTAACGGAACAGAAAAAAGGCGGTCAGTGTGTTTATAAAGTTATTAATCTTCATTTTCTATGCAAGGAACTACAAGGCAATTTACTGTAATTGAACAATATTTGACGAGTATACGAATGCTAAAATGAAGAATAAGAACTGTGTATTGTTGGAATTACAGAATTGCATAATTACGGTTAAATGCGTTGGTGACGCAAAACTTTTTTTCGATATATGTATTTCAGTCTTTAAATTTCCTGATTCAATTGTTCTAAAATGTATTTGTTTCCTTTCAGGTACGTTCAACGGTATGCTGATGCTGTGCACGATATGGAGGAGCTTATTGACTGGGGTGAGATTAGCTAATGACAGTGGTATTTTTTATACTTTTGGTTTGCGTATTTGAAAATATATTTCTATGATGTTCAACACGGTTCGAAACATACATACATACATACATACATACATACATACATACATACATACATACATACATACATCTTCATAAAAGACTGTTACGCCTTGCAGCGTTCACTCTGCAAGCCTCTATGAATAGATTAAACTCCTCCATAATCCTCTAATTGTAATTAGATCTGAGGCCTTGTTTAGTTTCATACCTACGTCCCACCAACTACCCTTTCAGTTTTCAGTGACGGCGATGTGCCGGAATTTTGTCCCATAGGAGTTCTTTTATCATCCGGTAAATCTACTGATTCTAGGCTGACATATTTGAGTACCTTCCAATACCACAGAACTGAGGCAGGATCGAAACTGACAAGTTGGGATCAGAAGGCCAGTGTTCTACCGTTTGACCTAATGATCCCGGCATACCTCTTCTCTTGAAATCATTAGAAACACTAAACATCGTCGAGTTAGTCTCCCTGTTCTTCTCTTAACCTACATTATCAAGTTCATTATGCTCTTAGGTAGCCTATCCTCCTTCTTTCGCTACACATGATCGCTCCACCGAATCCGATTTATGCGTACCACTTCATCCATCGTGTTCATTCCTATCTTAGCCATTATCTCGTTATTCCGAGTACCCTTCCAGCCATTGTTACCATCTGTTGTACCAACAATCATTCGTGCTTCTTTCACCTCACTTTCTTCTAGCTTATGAATAAGACATCCTGATTCCACCTAGCTTTCCCTCCCGCACAGCAAAGTTAATCTAAAAACAAACTGGTGTAAATATAACTTCGTCACTGAGCTGACTTCTTCCGTACAGAATGCTATTGATCGCAGCAGCGAGCTCAGTGTATTAGCTTTACTGCACTTCGATTCAATCCCAATTACTATACTACCGCCTTGGGAGAATACATAACGCAAGTACTTCGTATAAATTATATACCTGTTCCACTTTTGTATTCCCAACCCGACATTCAATTCATTTAGGCCTACCCCTACCAACATTACTTTAGTCTTGAAAAGGCTAATTTTCATATAATTCTCACTATTCCTATTCTCAAGTTCCAAGATATTAGATTGCAGAATTTCAGCTGAGTCTGCCATTCAGATCAATTCGTAGGCATAGGCCAATCTGTTTACTACATTTCCACTCAATTTAATCTCTCCTTCCCACATCCAAACTTTAGTAGATGATCCATGTAGACCATGTTCAACAAAGGTGGAACATTATAGACTTATCTAGCCCCAGTAATTACCTAGAACCATGAGCTTATTCCACCATCAATTATAACAGCAGCGTAACTGTCAACATAAATGCATTGGATTGCTTTTCATAATATACCATTAATCCCATTGTCTCCCACTAAGGCCAACATTTTTTCGATCCGTATTCATTCATATGCTGTCTCTGGATCTAGGAAGCATGACTCTCTAATTTTCTCATACCATTTTTCAGATACCTGAGGAATACTGAAAATCTGATCCTGAATTCCCCTCTGTGATCTGGAACCACACTGGTTTTCATCCAACTTTCTGTCAACCACTGGTCGCATCCTCCCATGCAAGACGCCAGTGAACACTTTGCCTGTATACTGATCAATGAAATACCTCGATAGTTGATACAATCCTTCCTCCTCCCTTACCTGTACATAAATGCAACTAATGCTTGCATCCAATCAGAAGGTACCTCGTTAACACTTACCTTATTACTCTGTGAAGCTAATAAATCCCGGCCTTCCCCAGAATATTTCACCATTTCAAGTCTAATTTCATCAATTCCTATTGTTTTCTGGCAGCGGAGTATATTTATCATCCTTTCCATTTCCTCAAGCATAATTTTAAAAGTATTATTTTTCTCCTCACCTTGAGTTCAGTTATTCAACAGAAATATTTCCTTTTACGTTGAGAATATTTTAGAAATATTCCTTCTATTTGTCCAAAGATTTTCTAGGATAAACTATGAGTTTACCTGATTTAAACAAAACACCATTCCTTTCCGTTTTCGCCTCCCTTTCTAATATTCTTTATTACTGTTGAGAAAGATTTCCCTGGTGCTTGACCAAGCCTTTTTGTATTATTACCGAATCATCCCGTGCCTTCTTCTTGGATTCAACAATTACCTTTTGCATTGTTTCTTTCATCTACTCACAATTCCCTGACTGCATCAGTCCTTGATTTTAGCCATTTCTGATACGCCTTCAATTCGTCATTCATCACTCTGCTAAGATGTTCGCTTTTACTCATATTTACACAATGTGGTTCCTATATTTTCTCTTGCTGTTTGTAATAAAACATCCCTGTATGACACCCATTCTCTTCCTAAACCTGCGTACTGTCTATTGTTTAGAAGATTTTTCTGATCATATCCATCCACTTCTTTCTATTTTCCTCGTCCCGGGGAGTTTCCAGCTTTATTCATCTGAAGATAGAGTTCACTTTCTCTATCGTAGGACTGGATATACTTAGTTCACTACAGATCAGAGAGTGATATCTATCATCGAAAAATCCCAGGAATACCCGCACATTCCTAACAGATTTCCTTAATTGAAATTAGGTTATGATGTTAACTATATGGATCTGGTGCGTCCACCCCCCCCCCAGTGTGTGGCTGTTAATAAAATATATTAGTTATTGCTAATCCATACGATCACAGAAGTCCAGTAAACGCTTCCCATTTGTATTAGGTTCCATATCTTCCCCACGTTCACCCATTATCGTATCATGTTCTTCAGTTCTGTTTCCAACTCTCACATTGAAATCGTCCATGATCATTCTCCTATCCTTGCTGTTGACTCTGACTACGATGTCACTCAGTCCTTCATAAAACTTGACAACTTTATCCTCATATGCTCCCTCACGTGGTGAGGAGACTGAGACAACTGCCACGTTTACGCACATGATTCGCTCATTTTCATGCCTAACAGAAACTGTTGTTTACAATCGTATACCTGATTAACAGTCCTACACCACACCCCACTCTTCCCTCTTTAACACCTGTTAAGCACATTTTACAATATCTCATCTCTTCCCCTTTATCTCCCCTTACCCGAAATTCATTAACTAGTAACACATCCGGACGCATCCTCTTCGCTGACTCGGCCAGTTCTCCTTTTTCTTTCTTCCATCAATATTGATAACTCCCCACCGAATTCAATGTATATCCACAAGTTGTTTTTCGAAAGATGTAGAGCCGGGATGAGTTGCTTAGACGGTTGAGGCGCTGGCCTTCATCCCTAAGGATAATATTCAACTTGATGTCTTTGGAGTGTACAGACTAGGAAAGGGTAGCGCATATGCTGATTCAGAATTATTTGATAAGATAATCAGCTATGTGGGAAACGATAAGGAAAGGAGCGTGATTGTAGCGGGTGATCTCAATTTACCAAATGTCAATTGGGAAGGTAATGTGAACAACAGGAAGCATGACCAACAAATGGCAAATAAGTTAATATGGGAAGGGCACCTGATTCCGAAAGTGATGGAACCAACTAGAGGGAAGAATGTTCTGGATGTGGTGCTGGTAAAACCAGATGAGCTCTATAGAGAAACCGAAGTAATAGATGGTATTAGTAATCATGAAGCTGTTTCTGTGGTAATTGAAAATAAATTTGAAAGAAAGGAAGATATTAAAATTAGAACTATTAGGCAGTACCATATGGCTGATAAAACAGGCATGAGGAAGTTTTTAATAATTAACAGTGATCGGTGGAAGACGGTAAATAAAAATGTAAACAGACTCTGGGATGGGTTTAAAGCAATTGTTGAGGAATGTGAAAATAGGTTTGTACCTTTAAAGGTGGTAAGGAATGGTAAAGATCCACTATAACAGAGAAGGAAAGGGACTAAGAAGGAGGTGCAGGTTGGAAGGAAATAGAGTTAGAAATGGCTGTGGAAGAAAGGAGAAATTGAAGGAACGTACTAGGAAATTGATTCTAACAAAGAAGACAGCTAAGGATAACATGACGGCAAGCATGATTGGCGGCCATACAAATTTTAGTGAAAAATGGAAGAGTATGTATAGGTATTTTAAGGCAGAAACAGGTTCCAAGAAGGACATTCCAGGAATCATTAGTGAACAAGGGGAATGTGTATGCGAGGATCTTCAAAAGTCAGAAGTATTCAGTCAGCAGTATGTAAAGATTGTTGGTTACAAGGATAATGTCCAGATAGAGAAGGTGAATAATACAAAAGAAGTATTAAAATTTACCTATGACAGCCATGACATTTACAGTAAGATAGAAGAGTTGAAAAATAGAAAAGCAGCTGGAATTGATAAGTTTTCGGGGGATATACTAAAGACAATGGGTTGGGATATAGTACCATATCTGAAGTACTTGTTTGATTATTGTTTGCATGAAGGAACTTTACCAAATGAATGGAGAGTTGCTATAGTAGCCCCTGTATATCAAGGAAAGGGTGATAGACATAAAGCTGAAAATTACAGGCCAGTCAGTTTGAGATGCATTGCATGTAAGCTTTTGGAGAGCATTCTTTCTGATTATATAAGACATGTTTGCGAAATTAATAACTGGTTTGATAGAAGGCAGTTTGGGTTTAGGAAAGGTTATTCCACTGAAGCCCAACTTGTAGGATTCCAGCAAGATATAGCAGATATCTTGGATTCAGGAGGTCAATTGGACTGTATCGCGATTGACCTGTCTAAGGCATTTGATAGGGTACACCATGGGAGACTACTGGCAAACATGAGTGCAATTGGACTTGACAAAAGAGTGACTGAATGGGTGGCTCTGTTTCTAGAAAATAAAACTCAGAGAATTAGATTAGGTGAAGCTTTACCTGTCCCTGTAATAATTAGAAGGGGAATTCCTCAAGGCAATATTATTGGACCCTCATGTTTTCTTACATATATCAATGATATGTGTAAATATTGGAATCAGAGATAAGGCTTTTTGCATTTGATATTATTATGTACAGAGTAATAAATGAGTTACAAGATTGTGAGCAACTGCGAAATGACCTCGATAATGTTGTGAGATGGACAGTAGGCAATGGTATGATGATAAACTGGTTAAGTAAACTCGTGTCCTCATCCCGAGGTGGTGCAGCCCTTTTCAGGTACACCCCCATTGGAGGTGAGCTGCATGTACCATTTGAACCATATACCAGCCCTCCTGCCATTCTTAAATTTCTGGCAGTACCGGGAATAGAACCCGGGCCTCCGAGGACGGCAGCTAATAGTACTAACCGTTACGCTACGAACGTGGACATAAACTGGATTAAAAGTCGGGTTGTGAGTTTCACAAATAGAAGTAGTCCTCTCAATTTTAATTACCGTGTTGATGGGGATGAAAGTTCCCTTTGGGGATCACTGTAAATACCTAGGTATTAATATAAGAAAATATCTTCATTGGTGTAATCACACAAATATGATTGTAAATAAAGGGTACAGATCTCTGCACTTGGCTATGAGGGTATTTAGGGGTTGTAGTAAGGATGTGAAGGAGGGAGCATATTTGTTTCTGGTGAGACCTCAACCAGAGTATGGTTCCAGTGTATGGGACCCTCATCAGGATTGCTTGATTCAGGAACTGGAAAAAAACAAAGAAAAGCAGCTCGATTTGTTCTGGGCGATTTCCGACAAAAGATTAGCGTTACAAAAATGTTGCATTTTTTTGCTGGGAAGACTTGGAAGAAAGGAGACTAGCTGTTCGACTAAGTGGTATGTTCCGAGCTGTCAGTGGAGAGATGGCGTGGGAGGATATCTGTAGACGAATAAGTTTGAGTGGTTTCTTTAAAAGTAGGAAAGATCAAAATATGAAGAGAAAGTTGGAATTCAAGAGGAAAAATTCGGGCAAATATTAGTTTATAGGAAGGGGAGTTAGGGATTGGAATAACTTACCAAGGGAGATGTTCAATAAATTTCCAATTTCTTTGCAATTATTTAGGAAAAGGCTGGGAAAACAACAGATAGGGAATCTTCCACCTGGGCGGCTGCCCTAAATGCAGATCAGTAGTGATTGATTGATTAAACCCCATGTTGGCAGGCTCGAACCTGGCTCAGTCCCATGGTATTTGAAGGTGTTCAAACACGTCAGCCTCTTGTCAGTAGATTTAGTGGTACGTAAAAGAACTCCCGCTGGACTAAATTCCAGCACCTCGGCGTCTCCGTAAATCGAAAAGTTGTTAGTGGGACATAAAGCCAATAACACTATTATTATTATTATTATTATTATTATTATTATTATTATTATTATTATTATCAAAGTTATACATTTTTAAAATTCTCCAATTGTTAACAGACTGAGAAAGGAGGTATCATTTTTTGCCGTAATCGAATTAATATATTTCACAATATTGCTGACATATCAAATCAGTGTACACTTTATTATGTTCTTCTAGAAAACATTTCCCTTCTTTATGTGCAAGGTTACAACTTCTTTCCGCTATCTATTGGAGTATTGGTAAGTATTAGCCGGCATATCCTTCTAAATATACGCTCCTCTACTGTGTTCCAACATCATATTTCTTGATCTTATTTAGAATATTTTTCCTTGCAACTTTCCTCATTCGCTAATTTGTCAGACATAATTCCCTTCTGTATTAAGTACTTCATCGCCCGTACTTCAAGTAATTGACTTGTCATCTGAATGATGTAAAATAACTAATTAACGGTGTCTAGTATGGAAGTGGCAGGGTTAAGCTACATGAAAGTGTTCAAATTCACTTAGTGAAGGAACTTTGCCACTCAACAGTACCAAACACATAGTATTACTTAAATTTCATGATCAGTATCACATCAAAGGTAGCAGCCCGCTTTTGTACGTGAGCACAATTATAATTCTCGTTTCTCGTGGATACAGTTCATCCCATTGCTTCATTCCTTATAACTATCGGTAAGAAATAAAATGTTAGGAAGATATTTCGAACAAGTGGCAAGTGAAGAATATCACAGGGCTCATATCGCCACGTCGAGTACGTATTTTACGAAGAAAGGGAGAAGTGCTGAGCTCACTGACACGAAAAGATAAGCGAGTGAGCAGGAGTGAAGACGAGTGTTCACATAACTAATACGTAAGCCGGGCTGAGCTTCCCTCGCGTAATCAAGAACATGCGTAACAAACGAGCGGTACGCTGTTACACTGCGAATAGTGCAGCTTGGGGGTTGGAGCTCACTACTACCAGGGAATATACAATACCGGCCACGACGACCTCGTTATCTTCCCTTTAACTGTTACACTTCAGTACGCAATAACAAATTCATAGAATCCTTTAAAGGATTATAAACTTCATAATTAAATAAGTTCTATTCACAGTACTTTCAGTGTATTTCTAGTGATTGCCTTAAGTGTCTAGAAGAACATAACAAAATAGGACAGGGAGTGCGTTTGGTTCTCGTCCGGATCCTTGGCTGAATGGTCGGCATAGTGGCCTTCGGTACTGAGAGGCCTGGGTTCGATTCTCGGCTTGGCTGTGGATTATAACCGCGTACGATTAAATCCAATTTGGGCTCTGGGTGATTGTGTTCGCCTTTATACACATCTTCATTTACCTCCACTTAAGACTGGTGTCAGTTAAGGTCTCTGAAATCCATACCAAGTGCCAAACCCTAGGTAACTAAGAAAAGTCCAGAAATACAGGGATTACAGTAATAATAATAAGAAGAAGAAGAAGAAGAAGAAGAAGAGGAGGAAGAAGAAGGCAAGGGCTATGGATCTATAGAAAAGATACACAACTTGAAGGAATTAACTCTCTCGTACGATAATTACATCGCCCGGCTCCATGCGAACGATCAACGTAGAGTCCTTCGGTTGAGAGGTTCCCGTGTTCAATTCCCAAATTGCCCGGGGATGTTAACAGAGTCTGGGTAATTTTTCCGACTTTAGCAATGGGTAAATGTTTTCTATCCCAGTGCATTCCTCTTCACACACACAGACACACACAACACACCACACCACGCTGCCAACCACCACAGAAATACGCACTGATGAGTAAGTTCCTCCACATAAGGCTGGTACCAGAAAGGACATAAGGCCGTAAAACACGGTCAAGTCCACAGGTACGGTAAAGTTCGCACTCATGGAAGAATAGTGCATTATTCACACGTTCTCATATATTTATCACTTCCAATGCTGAGTTTCCTACCATAAACATCGTGTTGGTCATCGTGTAGGTAGCTTACAAACACTTTGTGTATTTTCCACTAGAGCTTCAGATTTTATTCATTAAGATTGTGTTTATTCATCATCAAGGGAAATTATAGACATACCTTCCTTCTATCCAACAATTCTATAGGATCTAAACCGCTGCTCATTCTTGTTCTCCTTTCCCCAACATTCTGTATTACACTCAGTGAAGGTTTCTCTGCAACTTTGCTTAACAATTTCGGTGAAAAAGAATGAAATGTCGTATGGCTTTTAGTGCCGGGATATCCCAGAACGGGTTCGGCTCGCCAGGTGCAGGTCTTTCTATTTGACACCTGTAGGCGACCTACGCGTCAGGATGAAGATGAAATGATGATGAAGACAACACATACACCCAGCCCCCGTGCCATTGGAATTAACCAATTAAGGTTAAAATCCCCGACCCGGCCGGGAATAGGACCCGGGACCCTCTGAACCGAAGGCCAGTACGCTGACCGTTCAGCCAACGAGTCGGACACAATTCCGGTAATTTTCAATCTTTCTACCACCCTCACTTAGAGTCTACAAAGCGGACGTCCTGACCAGTGCTATTCTACCAGGATATACGATATTTCGATTTTAAATTGCGTTTCCTGGGTATATCATCCCACGTATTGCACTCTTGCATGTCACCCATTCCTCCAAAACGTCATAGACATCCTTATGCCTCATTCCTTTGAACCTTTTTACTAATCATGTTGAAGTACATTCGACTCGACTAATTTCCCTCAAGGCTTTGAACATCATGTTCCTGATGAATGAGCTCACTTATTACGACATAAAGTTACACATTTGTAAATGGTCCCAGATAAGGCTGTTGCCGACATCTTCGAAAAGCCCGTGAAACACTTTTAAATTCCTGAGCGCTTTTCTGAATTTAAGAGTCGATTACAAAATAGTCTCTTGTCACTATTGTACCTGCATCCAAACAAAGTAAAACATTATGCTATGTATGAGGCGTAGAAATGCAATGGATAACCACATTTTGGAGCGGAAATCTGGTAATCATTTACATTACCATACACTTGTATCTATTTTATACATTTGTCAATTAATTCCTCACAACTTTGTTCTATTTCCAGTTCTTGTAACGAAATCTCCCTTTGCAATTATATGTTATATTTGCTGTTCATTGTCACTCCTACATTATTCGGTGTCTTGTAAATCTCGTCGTCTAATCTACCCTCATCACTGATTCATTTACATGATAATCAGAATCCTCTGGATCCTGTACAATTCTTGCTTCTGTTATTTCAGTTTGTCTCCGTTTGCGTTTTCTGGAAACGCCATTTTCGAAATTAAATACGAATGGCGACATACGCAAATCGTATATTTACTTAAGATAGTCGGGTGAAAAATATTCCGCTAATAGTCTGGTAGGTTTTTATATGCCCTATTTCATTGTTATGCATCATCGTAACATAATAAAATGTGGATTTCGTTTTAAGATAATCTTTATGTGCTATAAATAAATGTTCATATAAATAAAAGTATTACTTTTATCGTGTATTTAACATTATTTGAAATTTTAAGAGGTCAGTACATAAAATTAATCATATAAACACAGTCTTTCGTTGTAACATGTATTTTAATAACGGTACACCCACTTACTGGTGCCTACCTAGCTAGTGGTTGAGCAATTTTGTTTACATAGCTATCAGCTTGAATTCGGGAGGTAGCTGGTTCGTTCCCCGCTCTCGACAGCCCTGAAGATTGTTTTCTGTAGTTTCCCATTTTTGCACCAGGCAAATGCTGGGGCTGTACCTTAATTAAGGTCATGGCCGCTTCCTTCCAACTACTATCCCCTTCCTATCCTTTCGTCGCCATGAAACCTAACTGTGCCTCTGCGGCGGAAAGGAAATTGTAAAAAAATGTTCAACGAACTTTACAAACAAGGAATGAGTGGATTACACTAGCCTGAAAAATAAAACTTTTTTGTGCGGTAAAAACGAAACTAGGTGGGTTTTATGAATTTCTTAAAGCAGAATTCGAGAAAAAAAAATAGTTTTGGCGAATCACGTCTGGTTTGGTGGCAATTTTACAAAATATTATTTTGTTCTTACGTAAAATTGTTGATACTTAGTATTGATTAAATTTGATGTATTAATGTAAATTTCAGCTTGCAAAATGTAATCATATTTTTCATGCATTGAATACACATAAATGTTGCTTTGTAAGCAAGTAGATAGTATGTATTATATTTTTAATGTATATTGAAATTCGTGAAACTGAAGCATAAAGCGCCTATTTAGTTTCGACTGTACAGTTGCTTTTAAATTAATATAACCGTACCTTGAATAAAAATTACATGGTGAAACATACATAGTTTTGTTACTTACATTATGTCCAGGTTAGATTCACACCTCCGTCTTTTCCCGTTTTCCGGGGAATTTCCGGGTTTTTGAAGTTCCTGAATGATCTCTAGAAGGGTCGTCTCGTGCAATCGACCAACAGTAATCGGCCATCATATTGACATCCCAACGTCCCTGATAGCGCCGTTCTGCATTTTTGAGATCCTGGTGAAACCTTTCACCTTGTTCTTCACTGACAGCTCCTAAATTTAGAGGGAAATAATCCAAATGCGAAGCTAAGAAATGAAGCTTAAGGCTCATATTACAACCGAGTTTCTTAAATTTTACCAACATTTTCCTTACAATGTCTTTGTATTGAGGGTCCTTAATGTTGCCAAGGAGTTTAGTCATTACATCTTTGAATGCGTTCCATGCCTCTTTCTCAATTTTGGTCATCGTGTCTGTGAAAATGCTATCCTTCATCTGTTCACGAATCTGTGGTCCATCAAATATGCCTTCTTTGATTTTTGCATCTAATAATGAGGGAAATGTAGTGGATAAATATTGGAAGCATAGGCTACTTTTATCTAATGCCTCGACATACAGTTTCATCAATCCAAATTTGATGTGCAAGGGTGGAAGTAGAATTTTTTTACGGTCAATAAGACTTAGATTCAAGGCATTTTAGGATTCTGGTTGTAGTTGTTTCCTTTATGTCCAATTCACTGTATCCCAATATTTATCCCGTACCCTGCTATCCCATTCGCATAGGAAACAGGGAAATTTTGTAGAGCCTTTTTGTTGTCCCAGCAACAATCCAATGATCTTCAAATCACCGCAAATTTGCCAACCATGCCCATGATATTTAATTCTTTCAAGCACCAACTTTATGGTCTCGTATATTTCAGACATTTTTGTGGAGTGTGCAAGTGGACGGATGCCAGAACATTTGTATTATGAAGCAAAACTGCCTTTAAACTTATTTTGGAAGAGTCAATAAAAACACGCCAGTTACTAGGATCTTACTCTTTCTCTCCCAATCGACGTAGAAGATTTGAAACATCCGTACAAAATACAAGTTCATCTTCTTGAGTATAATAGTTTCGGACTGTTATCTTTGAAAGAAAACTGCTTTATCAGGCCATCATAAACATTGCATAAGGGCTGGGGCTTTTAACACGTCTAATTATTCAAGTGGTCTAAGATGAAAGACAAACTCTCAACTGTCGTATCTTCAATCCTACATACCTCGCGGTCTATTGTGTATCTGGGGGAGTTTGTTATAAATTTACCAGGAAATCCCCAACTAAAAAATGAAAATTTAGACAGCAATAAACCTATAATAAAATGCAAACAATAACAAATCAAATCACATAATTGTATTCTAAAAAACGTTGCGCGAGAACATCTCTCAACATTACATCTTACGAATTCATGCAGATACTAAAACACCGAATTGCATCAAAACTAGACGTGATAGGAAAAATAGCATCATTTTCGGAATCAGGGCAGCGGTTTCCATAAGAATTACATATTGTCTATTTTACCGCAAAATCATGTTGGCTAGTGTTATCTGTGAAGCGTACGTAGATAGCCAGTGGCAAAGTTGCTAATTTTAGTCGACATGACCGATAATGGGGGGGGGGGGCTGCCTAAAGGAATAGAATACGTGAATATAAATGGGAGTTTTTGTTTTTGTTGTTGTTGTTATCGACCGTCCGGGTGAAACATTACATGACCTATGACCTCCCCGCTGCAAACTAATTTCACTATTAATATGCTCGCCTTGTGTATACCAGAGAAGTGAATACTGTGTATTCATCGCCGAGAAATAGGGTTTGGCATAGTAGATGCTGTGCATGGGTTGATTGCTGAGAGGTTTTCATATGGGCTATTGTACTTATAGGAGCTAATAATCACAAAATAAGATTTATTTTCTGTGTACGGCTTCAACATTTTTGTATTAATACGGTATTACTCGGAAGTACTTTTATTAGAGTTTATGTATGGGTAAGATTTCTTACGAGCAAGAGAGTCAAAACGAAATGGGAGGGTGGGATTTTAATAGCTGAACGGCACAGTCACTGATACCTTAACAGGGCAGCCGTGGTTTGCTTTCTGGTTGGAGTTTGTGGAATTTTTGGAATAACCAGCATACTTTTTGTTGGAATTCAGTGTAAAGGTAGAGGTTCCATCGATTTGATAACGATATCAACAGTCACGTAAAAATAAAAGCTTGCTTGTCTTCAAGACTTAGCGAACTGGAGATAAAGGGAATTGACCCCTAGATACTGAATTTGGTTTAAGGCGTGAGTGCTGGCAGATATTTCTGCAGTGAATGAACTTCTCTTGAATGTTCACAGAGAACAGTGTTTCAACGTTGAAGGAGAATCTGTGCGGGGAATATCAGATGATCTACTGGAAAAAACATGGACTAGCCTAACCATTCATATTTAAAAATGAATCGGCACTTAACAACTATAGTTCTAAATGATAAGTGATATTTTGGGAAAACAGTGATTACTGAGAGGAATACTAAGTTCAATGTATTCTCATCAGACGATATTTAGTTTGGTGAAGCATCGGTCAAAAAACGGACTGTCGAAGAATTCAAAGTATTCATTATGGTATGTGATGAAGTGAGAATCTTCGTGAGAGACGGTTTTTGTCCAAGTGACGTTGGCCTTCTAGTTGAGACTGATGAGTCAACCTATTCAGATTAAGGTGACGTCGTTCACAGACTCATGCAACAAGGAATATGTCATGTAATAACCGTTTCAGCACGATTATCCAAACCGCTCCTCTAGGAATGTCTAGTAAAAGGATATAGTTAAGTGGAAGGGAGTGAATTCGGATTCGAGTGCCACAGCCCCAATTACACTAGTGTCCAAAAGTTGAGCATAATCACTAAACGAGGCCATACCACCTGATAGGAATGTCAGACGTATTGCTGAACAAACGGAATCTGACTCACACACCGTATGTTACACAATTCGTCCAAGAAAGCAGTGTTAAAACGGTTCTGATAGCTAAGGTACGCCTTTGACAACAACTAACAAAACTTGGCAATGTCTTCCACCACAGAACATGCTATTAATAGGGTATATGGTTATCCCTAACGGCCACACATGCTTCGCAGCGACGTGGCATGCTCTCTATCAGATGGTCCAAGAGCTCTTGTGGCAGTCGATCCCATTCCACCGAAAGGGCAATGCGAAGGTCTTGGAGGGTCCTTGGTGGAGGCTGACGGAATGCAATTCGCCTCCCCAATGCATCCCAGGCATGTTCTATAGGATTCAGATTCACAGACCTAGTTGGCCAGTCCATGCGAAGAATGTCTTCCCCAGTCAGAAATTCATCCACCAGAGCAGCGCGGTGCCGTCGGGCATTATCGTCCATTAAGAGAAAGTCTGGACCAACCGCACCTCTGCAGAGTCGAACATGTGGTCTCAGTACCTCATCCCTGTATCTCGGAGCGTTAACAGTTTTTCTCGGACCACCCATGAAGATGCGCAATTCCGTACGGCCATTAAACATGATGCCGCTCCATACCATGAAGCCACCACCACCATACTGGTCCCGTTCCACGATGTTGTTGTGGTTGTATCGGCTACCCGGTTTCCTCCAGATTAATGTGCGACGAGAATCGTTCTGCAAACTGAAGCTGGATTCATCTGTGAAGAGCACATGCCTCCATTCATTCATGGTCCTGTTTCGATGTTGATGGTTCCACAGTAGATGGGCCCGTCCCTGTGCTGGAGTTAGCGGGACGCACACCTCTGGATGTCGGACAAACAGCCCTGCTGTTCTAAGCCTCCGGTACACAGTTTGCTGGGAAACGGCATCCCCCGAGTTGGCTGCAAGCTCCGCCGACAATTGTCTTGCAGGTGCATTCCGATTTCGTCGGGCGGTTAAGGCCAGATATCGGTCTTGATGTTTAGTGGTTAACCTTGGCGACCTCGTACTGGCCTAAGTCTAACATCTCCTGTGTCTCGAAATCGTCTCCAAAGCTTGGAAATGAGACTTTGTGGCACATTCAAGGATACGGCGACTTCGGTGTGTGTCCGCCCGGTTTCCAGGCTGCCGAGTATTGTACCCTGCAAAACGGGGTCAAAATGGCGTCGTTGTGCCATTATGAAGTCACGTACACCACGAGGCTACACTCCGCACACTATAACACGACAAACACGACTGAGGGAAAATGGGGCGCAGGCACTGCCTGTCTTTACCTGGCGGTTACGCCGCTATTCAAAGCAGTGAACACTCCTTCCCTATACATAGCTAACGCGTAAGTTTGGTAGGTGCATATTTCGTACGATTTGCGGTTTATTTCCTGTTGCCCTGCTTACTCGTAACTTATACTTAACTTTTGGACACTAGTGTAGTACCTTAACCCGTTCGAATATCTTCGAGAGGAGCTGATTATATTGTTCGTATAGAACGGAGCACAGTAGTCTTCTACAACGATTCTTCATAGTATTTTACAATTACTCAAAGAAAATTGCATAGTACAGCTTGGATAAACTGTCTCAGTCCACACATCCAGATGGAGTTATAGAACCGACGATCTTTATGTTTAGTCCTTTAAAATAGAAATAATTATCATCATCATCATCAGCAGCAGCAGCAGGGGATTATTCTACAAAATAATAATTCCTGATGATCATAATGTCATACTTTTCAAATGCTTATTTTGTTCCGAAGTACTTTGAGCCTGCATTAATGTTGATTTGTATTTATTATGTAACAAAATTAACAATTATATTTTAATGTAGAGGTAAGGGTATTAGAATTAGAGAATTCAATAAGGCAAAAAATGTGATTAATTTAGAGTGTGTGGAACTATTTGTATTAAGATTGTTTTGGCCCTAAAGAGTACTTCTGAGGTCTTCTGTCTATTACTTTGTGAAAGAAAGAAGCGGACTTGGTTCTAAAGACAACATTAATCATCACAACTTCTCGTCGTAACCATCTCTTCTACTGCTCCCCTGAGATACCAACACTCTTAGCTGACAATTATTGTGTTAAGTGTTAAAGCAATTACTTTTTCGTGGTCCCGAGTTATTTACAGGTAGTACTTGGTTACCGATCACCGCGAGTCCATCCCTGCCGACCCTGCAGTCTCGCTTTAGAGGGCTTGCCTTTCCCGGATGGCCCTGCGTGTGGGATCCACTGAGCTTCCGTGAGAATAATTCAAGAGCTATATGACGGTGGGATAGTGGTCGTGGTCTAGAAAGCCAAGAATAACGGCTGAGAGTATTCGTTGTTCTGAGCCTTCATGCTGAGCAGTAGCCACTAAGTAGATCAGGGCTCATGAGTGGTGTAAAACCAATGCGTTACCTTAGCATTAATTTTGGAGACAGAATATATTCGGTTTTCAGTGATGAATGCAATAATAGGACATCCGAGAAAATGCTGTACCTAATCTTTCGATGTAAATATTATTTCATGATATTATTACACTATTTGTGTTTTGCGTACTATTAACTTCTTTTATGTTTGATTCTATTATGGGGACGAATTATGTTTACGGCCGAAAGGCAGTCACTCTCAAGCAGAGATATCTTGTTCAGAGAAATACAGGTAAGGTAAGGGTTGTTCTGCCCGAAGGCAGGTCCGAACCTCCGCAGAGGTGTTGCTGAGCCGGAGTTTACGTGCGGTAGGGTGGCCAGTTCCTTTCTGCTCCTCCATTCCAACAGCGCGTGGAAACCCATCCAAATCCTGACCACGCCCAATGTTGCTTAACTTCGGAGATCTCACGGGATCCGGTGTTTCAACACGGCTACGGCCGTTGGCAGAGAAATACAGAGTGTCTGAAAATAAGTTCCGGAAAATTTATAAGAGAGGATCCGTCATCCACTTTTCCTAAACCGTTTGATTAATCATCAGCGGTAACTGGTTCATATCACTTAAGTCCTGCGATGTAATGTGTTGAATTCGCAACAGAATGTGAGCGGTGAAGAGTGTTAATATCAGCATTCAAAATTCCGAAGAAAAAAGCATAGGGTACGCAGAAATGATCAGAATCTCTTCAAGTGAACGGAGTAGAAATATTAGAGCGAGACTGAAGACCGCACGGTATCAGCTGATTACAAGTGCTGTGCAGTTGGCAAACAATGTAGTAGAGTGCATTGCATGACTCAACACATGTAGGGGAGGGGAGTGGACAGGCGGGGCATAACATATACTGTAGGGGTGAGGAGTAGACAAGCGGAGCATCGGGAAAGAAAAATTGTAAGCATAATCTCCTGTAAGTTTTCGCAGTTATGCCCTGTGCCGGGTGACACATACACTGCAAAAAATAAATAAAAAGAGAAATGTCCACAGTATGGACGATGCGTAACCAGTTATCAGAAATTAATTATCTCTAAACATATTTCCTCAATGTCCTAAGGACTCTAAAGTAGAGCTGTAAAAGCCTGGCCCATTACGTCAGGAAATGTAAATAACGTAATTTTCTTACGTTCAGCTTTACGTCGCACCGACAGAGATAGGTCTTATGGCCAAGTTGGGTTTGGAACGGGCTAGGGGTAAGAAGGAAGCGGTCGAGGCCTTAATTAAGTTACAAACTCAGCATGTTTCTGGTTTGAAAATGGGAAAAGACGAAAAGCCATCTTCATGGCTGCAGACATTGGGGTTCGAACCCACTATCTCCCGAATGCAAGCTCAAAGTTGCGCGGCCCTAACCACATGGCCAACTCGCTTGGTAACGCGAATACGATGTTTGATATTAATATTGGTGTACATTTCTGATTAACAACTTTCAAAACGCAATAATATCGTACGGAACTACGTCGAAGTTGGTTTTATTAGCCTATATCCTAAGACACTTTGTTCTACACTTAGCCTTTATTACCTGTCAATACCACAGGACGTGTTTAGAATGTTCACTTTTATTACATAACTTTTGTTAGGTGGGTATGTCATTTCAGTAATTATTCTGCAGTGTGTCGAACTTCGACATGCACGAAATGTGTTACCGATTTGCTTCGTAAAACAAATACATTGTGCTCATCCGAAACCGGCAGGAGTTTTAAAACTAGGATTTCAATTTTGTACGCCATTAGGTTCAGGATACATTAGCGCACGATAATCAGAATAAAGACGCTACATTATCCCAGCATGATGATCAGATGCTGCTCTGTGATGCGCCACCAGTACTGGCAATGATGCATGTGCATATGAGCGAGCAACACGTCAGTGGGCTCCGGTAGCGCATGGACCAAGGTTATCAAGCAAGAGAGCTTGGCCGGCCACACTCCGCATACACTGACACCGAAGTTGCTCACCGTAGAAAATATATTTCTTTGTCGATTTTTTGGTGAGCTGTCACTAGAAGGAAATAAAATACGCTAAATATCGATTTTTATTTCAGAACACTATGTCCTCTTACAATTTCCGTAACTTATTTTCAGACACCTGTATATTCTCTTATCTTGAAGTGATATAGTCACTAATTTCTTGCGAAGGCGGCCATGGTTCGAATACTGGCTAATGCATGAGGGTTCGTTTGGAATTAAAGGTTATTTTCCTGTGGTTTGTCTTTCTCGTAAAAATAGTTGTCCCGTAGCTTTGATCACGATATCAGTAGTCGCGTAAAAAACAAGCTTGTTTTCTTGTCTTGAGACGATATAGGTTACAAAAAGAAATCAGACCTGTGTACAACATAGATTTCGAATCTAATCACACATAGAATGAAAACTTCAAGAAGTCTGGGAGAATAATTGTATGATCCTTTAAAAGCATACGCCGAGAAAGATATAGTTCATTGATTTGCTATTACAGTTCGTTGCAGTATTACACACCCGTGTTGATGAATTCACGGTTAGGTTGCATCATTTCATGAAACAAAGCATCATGATACTCAGGTAGATTACTTGCAGTTAATTAACATGCTGATTCTCATCATAAGCTTCTCTCTAGCAGTACCACTGCCCCTGTATCAATTTCGCAACACCTGCCTGTTACAATAAACATGTCATCATTACAGGTCATACCACATCTTGAGCTACTGAGTACATCAACCAGATTTCACCGCCGCCGTGTGGAATCACTGGCAATGATTGCGAGCGAGATTAGCAAACAACTGTAGTTTCGCAGAATTAGTTTAGGGTCTGAAACCATTTAATTATCGCTATAGCGTATCACCATGACTTGAAACCTTTGGTGTAACTGTCTTACTAAACAGTTGTGTAGCTCCATATAGTCGATTTCAATTCTTCTCATAGGTACAATTTTTTAATATACTAACTTCTCTCTGCGGCTCCACCCGCCTCGACCATGTTTTGCGAGTCCACGTGATTGTGTTTTCTTGTGTTTTAGTTAGTGCAGTGAAATATATTTGAATAAACCTTGGATGAACGTCGACTGTCAGAGGTTAGACGGGAGATAGTGGGTTCGAATCCCGCTGTCGGCAGCCCAGAAGATGGTTTTCTGTGGTTTCCCATTTTCACACCAGGCAAATTCTGGGGCTGTACCTTAATTAAGGCCACGGCCGCTTCTTTCCCACTTCTAGCCCTTTCCTATTCCATCGTCGCCATAAGACCTATCTATGTCGGTGAGACGTAAAGCAACTAGCAGAAAGAAAATTCATATCTCTTGCTATATACCTACACTGTTAATAAAATTCAACGTAATTCTGTGTATGTTTTCGACTGTAATTTGTGAACTGCTGAAGAGAAATGTCTGCGATTACCTTTGTCGCTTAGATGATCTCCCGAGGGAGATTTTTATTTATTTAATATTGAACTATGATGGAAGGAAGCCGAGCAGTAACAGTTCCTGAGAAAGAGCTTACAGTAAAAGACGCTATGCAAACACATTCTTTGATTACACTGCATAAATAGTTAAAGATGCTACAAAGTATATGCCTGTTATAGTGGAAGTATTTTTTTTCTTTCAGTTTTGACTTAATCTGTAACCATGAAGCTTTTCAGTCTGTCGGAACTATTGGAGGATTAATTAAAATGAGAAAAATACCTGACAAACGACTGAAATACGTCACAGTTACAGTTCTTATATCTCTTAATGTTACTGAAGAAATCATGCGCCAGGTGCGGGAATAACATTCCTAAGGCTCGGATCAACGCTGCGTAAATCGTCAAAGTTATCTTCAAACCACCTTACAGTGTGTATCACAACAGTACCGACAAAAAGTTAGGGATGCTCTTCGCGTTATGTTAAGAAGGATAGTGCAATCTAATTGGAGGATAAAATTGTTCTTTTCGAGGAAATGAAGTTACTTTGTTAGTTACGAGCGCACGATTCAAATTGACGACTTGCCGTATTTGCTGTGCCAGAGAGCCAACCGCTGCCTGTTGCTGTGCGTCAGAGGACGGAAGGGAAGGAAGGGGAAGTGGGAAGTGGTATCAGAGGAAATGCACAGTGCGAACGCACAAATTTCTCGTTCATTTAGCACAGTCTTTTCCCAGCCCAAATAGGCAGTATACAGTCTGTTATGCACAAATTGACTAATATGCGAACCTCGTAGACAGAGAAGATGAACTTGTACCAATAATACAGGCAGCTTCCTAGGTCGTTCGCGAAACACCACAAATCCTGAACAGAGTCCAAAGGTCACTACTACACCGCCGTGAACTGTGCATTGAAGTAGAGGGGAGGAATATTGAACATCTGCTGTAATAAAACCATTGGGTATTGTTCCTCCGTTCAGCATTTAATTCCATTTACAATGTTGTGAGTGAAGAAATACACAATCGTGGGGCAGAAGCGTTGCTTCTTCGAGCATGTATAATAGTAAAGAACGTTACTGCGACCAAGAGAAACGATCTGGTATATTCCTTGGCTGCAATCGTGCCTTAATTACAGTGTGTTCCTTCACTGTGTGTGCAGATAAGGCTGCTGGATAAATGAACTGTGCATATTGCCTTTAAGAGGCAAGGACACTCCTGTGCGAGTCGAACGAGGAAACTTGTGCATATGTGCGGAGCATTATCTCTGTCTTCATCATGCACCCCACTCCTCCTCCCTCTCCCTTGTGTTCCCTGAAGCACGACAGAGGTTTTTGTTCATGCGTAGCAAATATGGCGAGTTCGTCAATTTGAATCGCGCGCTCGAAAGTAACAAAATATCCTATTTTTTTCCACCAATCCGATGAGCATCCCCCATTCTTCTTGTCCGTGCAGTTCTGATACACCTTGTATGTGTACGAATAATCCAGTATTAAAAATGACCGTGAGACTACATGCGTATCTTTAAAAGGTAAACCAAAATAATTGTACTGCTCTTAGCAGTAACAATTATAAAAGTACACTGATGTGATTTTCAGTTGACAACGGCTGAATATTTTTGATATTGGTCATCATTGAAAGTATTACTTCCTATAATTTTTCGCCTAACCTCTCTTTTTTTTGCTAGTAGCTTTACGTCGCACCGACACAGATAGGTCTTATGGCGACAATGGGATAGGGAAGGCCTAATAGTTGGAAGGTAGCGGCCGTGGCCTTAATTAAGGTACAGCCTCAGCATTTGCCTTGTGTGAAAATGGGAAACCACAGAAAACCATCTTCAGGGCTGCCGACAGCGGGATTCGAACCCACTATCTCCCGTCTAACCTCTGACAGTCGACGTTCATCCAAGGTTTATTCAAATATATTTCACTGCACTAACTAAAACACAAGAAAACACAATCACGTGGACTCGCAAAACATGGTCGAGGCGGGTGGAGCCGCAGAGAGAAGTTAGTATATTAAAAATTGTACCTACGAGAAGAATTGAAATCGACTATATGGAGCTACACAACTGTTTAGTAAGACAGTTACACCAAAGGTTTCAAGTCATGGTGATACGCTATAGCGACAATTAAATGGTTTCAGACCCTAAACTAATTCTGCGAAACTACAGTTGTTTGCTAATCTCGCTCGCAATCATTGCCAGTGATTCCACACGGCGGCGGTGAAATCTGGTTGATGTACTCAGTAGCTCAAGATGTGGTATGACCTGTAATGATGACATGTTTATTGTAACAGGCAGGTGTCGCGAAATTGATACAGGAGCAGTGGTTCTGCTAGAGAGAAGCTTATGATGAGAATCAGCATGTTAATTAACTGCAAGTAATCTACCTGAGTATCATGATGCTTTGTTTCATGAAATGATGCAACCTAACCTGAATTCATCAACACGGGTGTGTAATACTGCAACGAACTGTAATAGCAAATCAATTAACCATGACTTTCTCGGCGTATTCTTTTAAAGGATCATACAATTATTCTCCCAGACTTCTTGAAGTTTTCATTATATGTGTGATTAGATTCGAAATCTATGTTGTACATAGGTCTGATTTCTTTTTGTAACCTATATCGTCTCAAGACAGGAAAGCAAGCTTGATTTTTACGCGACTGCTGATATCGTGATCAAAGCTACGGGACAACTATTTTTACGAGAAAGACAAACCACAGGAAAATAACCTTTCATTCCAAACGAACCCTCATGCATTAGCCAGTATTCGAACCATGGCCGCCTTCGCAAGAAATTAGTGACTATATCACTTCAAGATAAGAGAATATACAGGTGTCTGAAAATAAGTTACGGAAATTGTAAGAGGACATAAAATATCATCATGAAATTCTAAAGAGAGGATTCATTCTTCTCTGAGTAAGGTGGAATGCCATTTATTCCTCCAGGGGACCATTGTTGAAGCCTTTATGGGAATACCGTGCCAAGCTCTGGACAGTGGAATTCTGATCGAAGTCATTTATGCTTATTAATCAGACGTAATCAAGCAACGTAGAATGAATTTTGTTGTTATCTTTTAAAACAATCAGTTTATCATTTGCCATCAAATTGTGAGTCTTGAAGTCTGCTATTGGCACATTAATAGATTTGAGAATGTTCTCTGTTCTTAACTTAAACAGCTCTAGTGCCACAAGTCTGTTATCTCCAGTGTCCGTGCCTGTGCCTAGACTGATTTAAGGTCGTTCGCTTCGTTCTTGGTTTGATAACACAAATATGTCTGTAGGGAGGTAGGGGTAGGCGGAAGTGGAGACTCTATTCACTGGAGAGAGGGAGAGAGAGAGAGAGAGAGAGAGAGAGAAAGAGAGAGAGGGAGAGAGAGAGGTGATGTGTGGCTATAGCCTACTTGTCCTTACGTTTAGTAAAAATGTATGCAATGATAATAATTTTAGAGATCTTAATGTGCATCAATGAATAAGGAGTATTTTTATGACTTTCTCTTTAGTGACGAAATAATAGAATATAACACGGCCATATATGGCCGATCGCTGCCGAAATTCAAAGAATTTAGTACAGATCGCTATAACTTAACCCACATTCAAGACGTACTTTGGGTCACAGTAACTTCCAACGGAATTAATTAAGAGCTAAAGAAAACTAGTTTGACATGCTGTTTTACCGAAATTTGAATTAATTTAGTAATGACGCTTTTCAGGCGTTAACTACCTTCAGCACCTTAAGAACATATACTGTGTGTATCTGCCGTTGGGTAGAGCTATCAGTTAGATATTTATCCACTGCTTCGAAATAACTGCATGTTATTTTGTTATTATAATACACGACTAATCTCTCCCCAGTTGGTGGTCATCCATGGTTAAGAAAGAAGAGTATTCTATATTTTATTGCTTTTTTGCTAGTTGTTTAAAGTCGCGCTAACACATGGAAGGTTTTCAGTGACACAAAAATGGGAAAGGGCTAGGATTGGGAAGGTAGAGGCCGTGACCTTAATTAATGTACAGCCCAAGCAGTATTCTGTTCATTTATTAATTCATATCTATATATTAAAAAGTTTATTAAAACAGCTTTGTCTTAAGGGGCCCATAGACGTGCAATATTATTGCGCAAAATGGATTGTGCAATATATTGTTAGCTGCCCATAGACGTACAATATTATTGCGCAAAATCGCGGTTTGTGCAATATAACTGATAATGTGTACTTAATATTGAAGGGTTGTACAATATATTGTGCAAAGCGGTCACAGACGTACAATATGCGTTGCAATATATAGACAGTCCATGCCGTTATTTTGTTTGGTGAACATGTTGAGTGACACTGATCTTTGCTGCGTTTTGCTCGCCATGGGCGTAAGTGCCAAAAAGAAGCAGAAACGGAAAAGGAGGACATAGGCCAAACAGTGGTTTCTGGACAGAGAAAGGTACACTCTTGAAAATTTACTCACTGAACTGAGAAAATGCGAGCCAAATGATTTTCGAAACTTTCTGCGCATGAATGGTGAATTGTTTGATGAACTTATCGCTTTGATTACGCCTCAAATCGAGAAAAAGAATACTATTACGCAGAGAATTGATTTTTTAATTAACTTCTTGTTTATCGGCGTTCGGGTATTTTTCGCGATATTTATCAATAAGCACCTCGTACTGTTCACTTTTTCTAACGCGATTACTGTAATCTTTGCCCTTAACGTCCCATATAGCCGGAAGGTCATGGTACACTTCGACAAACTCCAAAATAAACTTTTTCTCCTTCTCTTTGTCTGCCATCGCGATACGTTCTCCCTCACCTGTTGATAACAACTGGCGGGAGGACGGGATATTGCACAATATTGCCAACGCACGGCACAGTATTTTGTGGTTTGTGTAATATATTTCAAACTTCTTTGATTTCGTACAATATATTGCACAACCCTTCAATACGAAGTACACACTGTCAATTATATTGCACAAACCCCGATATTGCACAATAATATTGCACGTCTATGGGCCCCTTAATTCGTCCGGCCGTTCTACTAGACCGATTTGTTTCATTTTTTTAATTCTCAAAGGAATTACCTGCCGGTGAACCATCAGACATTGATAGGCCTCTTATGTTCAGTCAACTTCAATCAAATCACTCAATGACCACTCCAATAATTGCAGGCGAAGGCTTACCCTGACCCGCAATACATTCTATACTTAGAATGTTGCTAAGCGGCTAACATTTTCATTAATATTCTGATATATGTAATTTTCATGCTTAGTGATGTCATTGCACGCATCCATGTTTGATTACTAGCTGTGAAGCCAGAGAGTTTACACTCCCTGTGTTGATGGAAGAATACTATTCTCTGCTTGATACTCTGACCTTTTCAAGCTTCTGAATATTCACAACAGATGGCAGAAGGTTCCTAATAACTTACATGCTGCTAAGAGAAAATAGCCGGGCGAGTTGACCGTGCGGTTATAGGCGCGCGGCTGTGAGGATGCATTCGGGAGGTAGTGGATTCGAATGCCACTGTCGGCAGCCGTGAAGATGGTTTTCCATGGATTCCCATTTTCACATCAGGCAAATGCTGGGGCTTTACCTTAATTAAGGCCACGGACTCCTCCTTCCAACTCCTAGGGCTTTCCTATCCCATCGTCGCCATAAGACCTATCTGTGTCGGTGCGACGTAAAACCACTAGCAAAAAAAGAGAAAGTCTACGTACGTACAGACGGGAAGGTATCAAGTCGACTGGCCTTCTGTATGACCATTAATGAAACGCAAGGCAAATCTCTTGAAAAGGTGCGTAGTCTACTTACCGGAACCAGTATTTAGCCACGGCCAACTGTCTGTTGCACTATCTCGGGCAAGTTCGTTTGAAAATGTTAGGATCCAGATACGGCCGAATGGTAGAAGCACACAAAATATTGTATGGAAAGAAAGGTTAGAAACTGTATTACGAATGAATCGGTTGTTATATACCTGTATTAAATGTTCATGAAAATATTGAAAAGGGTAGGTAAAATAATATGATTGCGACAGGCATATCAAAACGAGTTACGTCACCTATCTATAGGGAATGCTGCGGAGCACTAGTAACTTTTTTAATATCGTCTTACCGGGCGAGTTGGCCGTGCGCGTAGAGGCGCGCGGCTGTGAGCTTGCATCCGGGAGATAGTAGGTTCGAATCCCACTATCGGCAGCCCTGAAGATGGTTTTCCGTGGTTTCCCATTTTCAAACCAGGCAAATGCTGGGGCTGTGCCTTAATTAAGGCCACGGCCGTTTCCTTCCAACTCCTAGGCCTTTCCTATCCCATCGTCGCCATAAGATCTATCTGTGTCGGTGCGACGTAAAGCCCCTAGCAAAAAAAATAAAAATAATAATATCGTCTTTGGTCAGACAGTTAAGTTGTTTCAAATATTATGGGGTGTATATACCATTTAATGACGAACCAGGATAAGGCTCTAAGAATTAATGCTTGTTTTCTTGTTGTTTAAAGGGGCCCGACATGTAGGTCATCGGTCTTTATGAATTGAGAAGTGACATTATAATGTTTAAATAATCATCTTTCTCATATTATTTCGTTATTTCGGCGTACCACTCTGTATGTCTAGCCAAATGGTATTAGTTTAGCGATTTAATTTAATTTCGTGTGGCTATTTCTAGCCGAGTGCAGCCCTTGTAAGGCAGACCCTCCGATGGAGGTGGGCGACATCAGCCATGTGTAGATAACTGCGTGTTATTGTGGTGGAGGATAGTATTATGTGTGGTGTGTGAGTTGCAGGGATGTTGGAGACAGCACAAAAAAAACACCCAGCCCCCGGGCCTTTGGAATTAACCAATGAAGATTAAAATCCCCGACCCGGCCGGGAATCGAACCCGGGACCATCTGAACTCAAGGCCAGTACGCTGACCGTTCAGCCAACGAGTCGGTCAGTTTAGTTATTATTACTGGTATCTTGTTCCTTCACACGGACGAGCATGGTTACTGCTGTTCTCACACCGTAAACAGACGCAGTCCATGAACAATAATCACACAGTATTACAAAATAAACTCATTTAGATGAAGCCTCTCTGTTAAATGTAATGCTGCTATGAAAATATAAATTCAAAATAGTATGCAAGTAAGAGATCTCCTTGACAACTGTCAAACATGGGCATCATTATAGAGGAAATTTTCTTAGCAAAAGACTTGGAGATTAATCGGAAATTTAAAACCACAAATTAAGAAATTTCCTGACATACATTTTCTTAATTTCCATATTTTTCAACTGTATTCGTGGACAAAACTCACCTAGATGGTGTGTCCCATTTGACAAATACAATCAGAGAACCTTAAATGAACTAGCCTTTTCAATAACTGATACAATTTCATGAATGTTCATAAAATAATTGTGGCTGTTCATTTCTTTTTACAATTTACTTTACGTCGCAGCGAAAAAATGGGCCTTGTGACGACTATGGGATAGGAAAGCGCTTGCAGTGGGAAGTAATTGCCCGTGACCTTAATTAAGGTATAGCCCCCCCACATTTGCCTGGTGTGAAAATGGGGAAACCACAGATAACCACATTCAGGGCTGCCGACGGTGGGGTTCGAACCCACTATCTCCCGGATGCAAGCTTACAGCTGCATGACCCTAACCGCACAGCCAGTTCGTCCAGTATGTGACTATTCATTATAATCCTTTAAACGGCTTCATCCAATACGTTATATTTTGCTCAATAACACTGTATATAACTCATAATAAACTGAAAATTAATGTAAAATCTACAAAGTGAAAAAGAGAACATGTTCCGTCAAATAATGTCTCATATTTCAAGGAAAAATATTCTTCAAGAATGAATTATATTTCTTGCATATTCTTGGTTTATTTTGTAAAATAAATACACTGCCGCAAAGACAAGAAATTATCAATGCTCCTAAGAAAATTAGTTAATATCCAGAGAATGAGTTAGAAATATATCACCGAGCGAGTTGGCCGTGCGGTTAGGATCGCACAGCTGAGCTGTGAGGTTGTACTCGCGAGATAGTGTTTTCGCACCCCACTCTCGTCAGCACTGAAGGTAGTTTTTCACGGTTTCCCAATTTCACACCAGGCAAAAGCTGGGGCTGTACCTTAAATAAGGCCACGGCCGCCGCTTTCCCACTCATAGCCTTTTCATATCCCATCGTTCCCATAAGACCTATCAGTGTCGGTGCGACGTAAAGCGACTTATAAAAAATAAATATATCAATAATTTGTCATAGTCAACAAAATTCAGTTTCTAAAACAGGTAAAGCTACGATGGCGTTGAGTTCGGTGAGTGTTAAAGATGTGATAAACTACACAGCAAAAGACGGGCCTCCACAGTGTATTCGTTGCACACGGGACGTGAGGTCCGCATTATCATGACGACATTTCGCATATTGGGTGAGTAACCCAAACCTGTGACTTTCTAGAGGCCTTTTATTTCCACTCTCAAAAATCGTATAATTGCATACTTCTACTTCACTGATTCCCATTAAATACCTTCATAATCTTCCCATCATCTTTGTAGTAAGACTCTGTAGCAACGGCGAGTGTTACGTAGCTGCACGCTATCCAGTAATGGGTCTATGTAATACTGGATACAAAACTTAGAGCGAGATGTGTGCCTTATATTCCGAAGTTATAAGTTTGGAAACTTCAATATCTAGTTTGTTTGGGCTCTTCCATAAAAGCTGACTTCAATGGAGCAGTTGGTTAATTGATGGTCCTGTTTCTCCAACATAACATCTGGAATTGATCCTAGCCATTTCTATGTCGTTAGCATCCGGGATGTTGAAAAAATCTCGTCCAACAAAATGTTGAAAACCCTACCACTTTGAGACCACTAGCAGTTAAAATGGACGTTAGTTTCATCTTATGGCAATCATCATAAAATCATCATCATTATCATCTTCAACATATTATTCTTGACTTACATTATTATTATTATTATTATTATTATTATTATTATTATTATTATTATTATTATTGGTCGGAACTATTTCTATTCTCCCGTTTCTCAGAGACAATAGCATTAAATTGTTGCATTCTTGATAATACCTGCATGTAGAATTCCCTGAATATGTACAGTGGCATCTTTTCGTAACGTTGTTGTTCAGTGTTACTGTTACACTCTGTCATAAGGATTTTGGAACATTCCATAACTTAAATCTCAACTTCATGTTTCGTATATTCCTTCAGGTCTTTCTCAGATATTTAGGTATCATGCAGCCCTCGTCCCCTCTCTCACTGATGCCTATGCATAATGTTCCGTAACTGAAAGAAAAAATAACCTACCAAATTACAGTGGCGGACTGTAGACGGCTTACGTAGTAATCATATTACCAAGTGAGCAGGGTATACGTTATTGGTCATATAGGTGTATGATTGCATCTGAAAAATGATGGGGTCGAAACCTTACGGTATGTAGGCCTGAAGACGATTTTCAGTGGCTTCTCGTTTTCACACCAGGCAAATACCAGGCATGTATCAATTTAAGCGATGGTCAGCTCTTTTCCAGGCCTAGTCCTTTAAGCATTGTAAAAGAAAAATCATAATAAAGTAGTACAGAATACAACTACGGTTCAAATCATAGACTGGTACTTGTACAAGTACGTACGCTATGCAGAGCGAGGGTAGTACTTTGAATAAATTCAATGAACTGAGAGGTTTCCCCTAAATAATTAACGGAGATTCGAAGTTGTTTACTTTATAATGATTTTGTTATAGGCCCATACGCGTTACAAATATTCAGTGTGAACATCTTTCAGCTTAAATCTAGATTGTAATATAACTCAGTGGATTGATCACCAATTCTGGTGTTTCGGAATCAAAAGCTACGTGAGTTCCGTATCTCAACACAGACAGGTCGATAGGTAGTAGTGACAGGTATGCGTCATCCTTCGTATAACCCCACAAGCAGACAATGTGTGTGGAAGGTCTCTTGTAGATCGTGTAAGGCGCTGAAAGTAAACTATGTTGACGGAAAAAGCACGTGTTAACTACCACCGTGGAAAAGACTTTTTATTAAAACCAGCATGTCTTTAATAGTTTTTTTTTTGCAATTGGCTTTACGTCGCACCGACGCTGATAGGTCTTAAAGGCGACGATGGGATAGGAGAGGTCTAGGAGTGGGAAGGAAGCGGCCGTGGCCTTACCTAAGGTACAGCCCATTTCTCTGGATTGAAAATGGAAAACCACGGATAACCATCTTAGAGTCTGCCTGCTGCGGGGGGGGGGGGGGGGGGGGGTGGAACCCACTATCACTCGGATGCAAGCTCACAGCCACGCGCCCCTAACCACACGGCCAACTCGCCCGGTTTTAATAGTATTTAGAGGAATACAATCTTGTTACCTAATTAAGTGTTAACGTGCTACAGTTATGGAACCAAGCTCTGCATTCAGGAGACGAGTTGGTCTGAGCCTCACCGTCAGCTAACCTGAGAATATTATTCTATGGTTTCCCATTTTCACTTCCGGACAGTTCCTATTCATGGCCACAACAGACTTTTTTTCCACCTCCTCAACCAACTTCACTCACCATCATTCATTTCATCCTCATTAGCTTCTCAACTGAGGTTGGCGTCAGGAAGGGCATCCGGCCGTAAAAACACGCCATCGAACTCGATAGCCGCAGTCGCTTAAGTGCGGCCAGTATCCAGTATTCGGGAGACAGTAGGTTCGAACCCCACTGTCGGCAGCCCTGAATATGGTTTTCCGTGGTTTCCCATTTTCACACCAGGCAAATGCTGGGGCTGTACTTTAATTAAGGCCAGGGCCGCTTCCTTCCCA
Source organism: Anabrus simplex (assembly GCF_040414725.1). Classification (NCBI taxonomy): domain Eukaryota; kingdom Metazoa; phylum Arthropoda; class Insecta; order Orthoptera; family Tettigoniidae; genus Anabrus; species Anabrus simplex. The sequence goes on from NC_090266.1 coordinate 1,093,294,987, forward strand.
CTCCTAGCCTTTTACTGTCCCATCGTCGCCGTAAGACCTATCTGTGTCGGTGCGACGTAAAGCAACTAGCAAAAAAAAAAAAAAAAATCATGCCATTTAATTTCATCTCACTTCATCCCCGACCCGCATCAATAAATGGGACTTATGGGGTAGGTATACATAACATATTTCCAATCCGGAATATATTTAAAAATCATCATGAGAAATGAACATTTCATGAGTGATTACTCTACATCCCCTTCAATCAAAAGCTCTGGAATCCTGGAAATAAATGTTTAATCTTTAAGCTGCCTACATATTCAGTTACTGTTTGCGACTCTCTTTAACGCGTGTAGTATGATCGAGGACGTAAATAAAGGTGAAATTCACAAACCTAGTTATAATCATGCCACTCACAGCTAACTAACTAGTTCCCTCATTAGTCATCCTTTTATAACCTTTCTGTATATATAAGACTTGACTGCCATAATCGTAAACTGCTGTCTCTGTATCAAACTTTGAGTAGTAACTCGTGTTTGTACCGCACATCGTAGAATAGATACGAAACTGTCTGTACGGTAGTTTGTGAGATGTTCTAGTAAGAAGGGAAATTGGCACTTGATTGTTCTAAAATACCTAGGAAATTGATTCCTCAAACTTGGGCTTAGGAGATATACGTCTAACTGAACTGAGCAGCCAATCTGATCGGAATATCATTCAGTTTTGGAAGCTATTTTCTGAATAGAATGAAAATATAATCAGATTTACCTCATTGTAGTGAAGGAAGTTGTGTCAAATCATTATGGCCCTTCTTGTCAGGTATTCACTATCTGTAGCATACAAAAGAATGACAGTGATTGCATTTTATAGCGTGCTTCTCTTACATCCTTCTTAATTGTACATTCGCTATGTATTGACTTTTATGATTCGTAAAGAAGCATCTGTGAGAGATCAAGACACCCAACCCTTAGTAAATATATCCTGGCGCATTGTAAGTTTCACTGCCGGCTTTGCCGTTATTACAGCAGGAACAGTGTTTGGTGGGTCGTTCTGGCGCGTATACTGTATTGTAAACTTGGATTCAAAACATTGCACGTCACACTATACAGACCACATTAAGAAAGGTCATAATGTACGTTCTACATACCCAAGGAATGAAGGAAAGCAACGTCAATGATTCGTAATATCTGTTGAAGCTCACCGATTGAAACTATTGATAATTGTTACGCCAGCCTCTCGTTTCTTTTATTTTAGTTCTTCATCAGCTCAGTCTCAAATTAATTTACAATATCATCCATAAAACTCTTTACCAAATAAGAAAGCCTCGCACTGAATATTTCTTAGAAATTGCTGTGAGGAACTGGAAAGGGGTGAGTTCTGCATCTAGGAACACAAGGGTGAAAATACTTCAGACATTCTAGAATCGTTTTGCATACCACCTACAAGCAAATAATAAGATAATTTATATACTAAAGTTGCTCCCTTTCCAATCCTATCCCTACAGTGAAAGATGTTATCAGACATATTACTGTCACATCCTATGTATTCAGAATTGTTGGAGTGAAGTAACAACAACATTACCATCATCTTCTCCTGATAAGAAGCCATCCTGCTCCGACTGCCATATTCGCAATGGGGTTCCTGAGATGAATAGTGAAGTAATGGGCCTATTCATGCACCGGTCTTGTGATAATTCACTACTTTACTGTAACACTTTCACACGAAACGACTACGGTATTAACACTAAATCCCACTGTCAGTTCTGTTCCTGAAATATTTCACAACTGCTGACGGTACTACATCCAAGGACATTTCTCTTGCCTGTAAGCACGCTTTTTGAAAATCCAGATTCCTTGAGAGAGTACCGTGAATTATGTGAACACTTTGCAGAAATGTTCAAAATTCTCATATATTTGTTAGTTTGATTTGCAAAAGTGTGTTGTAAATTACATTTTGAACAGATTTTGTTAAGTAATATTCTTGTGCATACTTTTTCAAAAGAAATAATTAAGAATGCTAGTCCTATTCTCTCTCACAATACATTTTTGAAGTGTGTGCTTTAGGACAAAATGTGTTCCTTACTTACATTTAGCCGTACATGAATATAAAAACCAACTTCCTTCAACAATGTTTAGTCGTTTTTGAGTTACGACGAAACAGAACGGCGCACGGAAGATATTTTCTCCCTTTATGTCCTGATTAGTCCTGAAATGTTCAATTAATTAAAATTGACGCGGTGAGAAATAAGCTGATCAAAGTCGTTGAACTGATAGACCTGAGGTACTCAAGCAGGGATGTTCGTCTCTCGGGCACACAGCGTGTAACTGGGCGGGCGGGCGAGTGATCAGTGTGTGCGCTTCAGCGACGGCAACGTTGTGATTACGTCACAGGCGATAAAGATCATGGACGGTGTACGTTCATTTGATTACTAACGGAATAGTGTTATTCATTTCTAGTGTACAGAAATCCAGGTAATTTTCAGTAAAACTTCCGTTGTAAGAAATTATTTATGTCTGTCCTGCTTACGAATATTGACCGGATACAAAATATTTTGGTAAACCACGCAATGAATTACAATTTTCTTTATTATATTTTAAGAGGGCATATTTTAGAAACATTCCTAATATAATGAGTAAAGGTGGTAGGCTGTGACTTCCTGTTGATCGAGTTTAAATTATCCGATAAACTCATCAACAATCCAGTCAATTTCGCCGGAAGTAACATTAGATTATTTAAATGAAGGCTTACTGTATATTCGCTTGTTATTTCATTTACAGTGTTGTTGTACTTGGTTAGTCAATATCTGTGTTTTCACTAGTAATGAAACTCACTCGCTATTTAGAGGCTAGCTATTTTCAGTGGATAGTTAACTTTAAGTTTTAAATACTATTTGCAGAAACTCAAAGAATCGGGAAAGTCGCCGGGATTCAAAACGCTGTACAAAACCAAGCATTGGAGGAATTTTATTTTTCTTAGCGGAAAGTCTGATATTCCCATTCAAGAAATTGTAAATCGTAGCTTGCACACTTCAACCTCGTATATTTACACATTGTAACGGTACTGATCAGTAAGAACTGAAGATAAATGTTCCCATGTGTGAGAAGGAAAATTCTTGTATTCTGAATGTTTAGAAATTTCTTGTAATACCTTCTTTTGTAGACGATTAGTAATATGTGGTCGAGGGATGCCCATCTCATTAAAAGAAACTTATTTAACAGCAGAAATGTATCCCAGTGTGCAGACATATAGCAGTATAACATTAGTAATTATGTTACCACAGCTTTCCGTAAAATAACCTAAGTTATACAGCTTTAAAGCAGAGTATTCAGTTCTGTTCTGTAATATGAGTAACTTCATACCAACTACTACCTGTGAAACATCACTCTGTACAATTTTAATTGAACTAGAAACCCAATCACTTCGAGTATGTATTTCCAAGATTTGGTGCTACAACACAACCCTTTCCCCTCACCCTTTTGTTAACATGCCTTCTATTTTCTACCTTCGGAAGAATTTATAACCCAATACGCTGCAAGAGAATACCCATTATATGTGTTTTTCCGTTAATTAAGTCTTCAAATAGTACGTCAGAGGGGAAATGAGAATATATTTTCAGCTTTTCAAAATTTTTGTTTTAAGAACGAGAACACATGACGTGCCCGCTAGGCGTTTTAGAACAAAACATCTTTAATACGATCTTCCTCCCAAGTTTGGTCTTGCTTCATACTGTTAACCAGATCCCCCAACATGATATAGCATCCCGAGCAGACAGCAGCAGGGAGAAAAGGCAGGGGAGGCGGGAAGCGAAGAGCTCAATCAACACGACCAGGAGAGGGGGAAACCCGCGTACCACAACGAAGTTTATTACACCAAGTTGAAGGATCCTTGCCCTGGCCTGGCCTGCCCTTCACTGCTACTAGGTCCAACAAGCCACCTCACCTTGTTTCACCTCAACTCGTGCTACATTTGTCCAGATCATTGGTATAGCCAACATTCGATGGTGAAGAATTCAGCTCTTTGGTATCACAAAGTAACATATCAGATGTAAGACTTTTCAGGTGTTTGCTCTATTAACCAGCGTTTCGTCTTAGGTCTGACACTAGACTCGTCAGAGTGGGATGTGACATGCTCTATTGGTGAAAAATACCTAATTCCCTCCATGGGAATTCAGAATTTTCCATCACAAAGTAAGCCACAAAATTCACTTCCGACAATAATTTGCCAAATGTAAATTAGGGATTACAGGTTGGAGGAGTAATCAATACTGACGAATGAATATATATATATATATATAAATATTATAATATAAGAGGCCACCATGTACAGAAAGCTAAGATCAACGCTATGCTAAGTAATGCCAAGCTATATTGTGCTACGTCACTAATAAAATTCTAAGCTAAACTATACTAGGCAACCGTTTAAAGGTGGCGAATTAATTGAAGAGGCGAGTTGGTAGTGCGGTTAAGGGCGCGCGGCTGTGAGCTTGCATGCGGGAGATAGTGGGTTCGAACCCCACTGTCGGCAGCTCTGAAGTTGGTTTTCCGTCGTTTGCCATTTTCACACCAGGCAAATGCTGGGGCAGTACCTTAATTAAGGCCACGGCCGCTTCCTTCCCAATCCTAGGCCTTTCCTATCCCTTCGTCGCCGTAAGACCTATCTGTGTCGGTGCGACGTAAAGACAGTTTGCAAATAGTAATTGAAGAGGACCTTTTCCTTTTTTGGTTGGTCTCTGTCGTGGATATGAAGAAAAAGAAAGAAACAGAAAGAGGAGAAGATTCTGTGTACCTGAAATTGGAAGGAGAATAATTCATGTTGAATCCATTATTTCATTCAAGCATTGCATGGATATGTTGCATAATTAAACAGTATTTTCATCTAAATCAGGAATAGTTTCATGAACGTCCATTACTGAGGATGATATTAAGAAAAAAGTGAAGTACCCAAATGATAGAATGCAGGGTACAAATGTATGTAAACGCAATTAATGATACGTAAAGGACATTTCCAGAGTTTCATTTATTTATCGCCAACAGTTGTCTTTCATGGTTATCTTTAATAATTTGACAAGCAAGTATACTTTTCTATCTCTTCGATCCGTCTTTCTCCTTTCGTCTGCCTTCCATGATAAAAAACGAACACAAAAAATATAACAGCTGCTGTATTGAGGTAATTCACGAAAGCCACCCACAGCAACGATTGTTTGCTAGGTGCCGGGCAAAAAAGCTGATCGTGTGCATGCGTGAAACCAGCTACAGCTACGAAAATCGCCTCCTTGGCGATAGCTTGGCAATGATTAGGTTAGCGTAGCTTAACAGAGCAGTCTGTGTGTGCCATTCCATGTAACTTAATTGGAGTGATTCTTCTCGTTGGGATGCGTAAGCATTGTGTAGCTTAGCTTCCTTTTTTTGGTGGCCTTAATATCTTCATAACGACCTTTCCCACTCTAGATTATGACTTCATATTTCATTGTTGTTCTAACTCATGATTAAGCTGAGGATATTTCCTAAAATGCGTCATTGTTCCTGCAAAGTTAAAAATACGTTTTAAGTCAAATTATGAAAATTAGAAGACATTCTTTGTGTCAATAAATGCCTATTTAAGTGTCTACAAGGCTTTCCATTTTTCAAATTTCATGTTTTATTTCGATATACCTTCTTGGTCGCCAGAGAGTAACACGACACTTACGATTGTCAGAACAAGTTGCAGACTGGAAGATAGAAAGTGGCTTGCATAGAATTCCTGTAGATATGGGCAAATCTTTCAGGATCAAATTTAGATAGCTTTTGCAAAGAATCTTGGTTGGAGAAATGTAGTATAAATGAGGAGTTCTATGGGACTTCTTCAGCCACTACATCAGAGATGTCACCAGTCGAAATATCCTGATTTAAATACTGCTCCATGAAATCCAACGAGGTTGAGAGGACATTCTCTCAACTTCGAAATACGCTGACTGGAACGAGGCATAAATTTACACCAAAAAACCTTTAAGAATACTCAGCAGTTAACTGCAATAGCTCGAAAATGGACTGTTTCAGTAGTTTCAGTACAGGTCCTTTCTATCTTCACAGAATCGATGTCAGCAACAAAGTGGCTCTTCCAAATACGGTAGAATGTCCGATTTAACGTTGTTCAGTAGATAATTGTCTGGCTCCGTGGCTAAATGCTTAGCGTGCTGGCCTTTGGTCGCAGGGGTCCGGGGTTCGATTCTCGGCAGGGATGGGCATTTTAACCATAATTGGTTAATTCCCCTGGCACGAGGACTGGGTGTATATGCCGTCTTCATCTTCATTTCATCCTCATCACGACGCGCAGGTCGCCTACGGCGGTGTCAAATCAAAAGAAAACCACCTGGCCTCTCCGAGGACACACGCCATTATTAGTAGGTAATTTAAACTTTAAATAGTTAATACAATTGTAGGCCTATACGAATTTTGGTAGTCTCTCTTTAGCCTGTCTAAAACAGGACTTTCAATGGTTGTACGTCTTCATCTTACTTTAGTCCACCTCCGTGGTGTAATTGTTAGCACTATTAGCTGCCGTTCTCAGTGGCCAGGGTTCGGTTCCCGGTACTGCCGAGCTTAATCTTACGCTGTAATAATTAAGAGGGGAATTTCTCAAGGCAGTATTATTATACCTTTATGTTTTCTTATATATATATATATATATATATATATATATATATATATATATATATATGTATACACACACTAGAAATCACCCGCGGCTTCGCTCGCGTAGATTTCGTAATTTGATCAAAGTAATCGTTCCTTGGTATTGTATTAAGACATTATCTGAAAATTCCTAAAGTATAAAAACTCGCCCTAAAATTGAGTTTCATTTACCCCGAAATTCTTTGTAACCCATGTCTGTGGGCTAAGATGACTATGCGACATAGAACTGTACATGTGAGAAACAGTCTTCTCTCAAATCGAAAAAATTAATATATATTTCTTTCTTTTTAAAGGAGATTCCTAATACGTATTCCCACGTCTGTAACATCTTCAGTTTTTGGGATATACATAAGTATCCCCATAAAAAGAATTCAACCCCTTGATCAGACCTTCCCCCCACTCACACCCCCCACCTAAGTGTATTTTCCGAAAACAGAAGTACATGTTTACTTATATCTAAAGGAGATTCCAAATACCAACTTTCACGTCTGTATTATCTTCAGTTTTTAAGATATAAGTATCCTCATAAAAAATTCAACTACTTTTCACTTCTTTTCACCCCCGTTAAGTACATTCTCTGAAAACAAAAAGGTAAATGTTCCTGTATTTTTGAAGGACTTTCCAAATACCAAGTTTCTTGTCTCTAACATGTTAAGTTTTTGACATAATTACAATTTAGATACAGCGGTACTCATTTTAAAAATTCACCCCCTTTTCCAATTCTTTACAGTCCCTTAACTGGATAACAAAAAAATACGTGTTTCGTTATTGTTAAAGAAGATTAAAACTTCCACTTTTCATGTCTGTACGTCTGTAACACCTTCAGTTTTAGAGATACATATATACACATAAGAATAATTAAACTTCTTCTTCACTTCTTTCCAACCCTCTCCCGCCTTAAATGGACTTTCCGAAAACAAAAATATACGTGTTCCTTCATTTTGAAAGGAAATTCAAAATACCAACTTACACGTCTGTAAGAGCTTCAGTTTTTAAGATAAAGTATCCTCATAAACGTATTTCAACTCCTCATTTACTTATTTTCAACCTCACAACCCTTACGTCGATTTTCCGAAAAAAATCGCAAGTTTCTGTATTTTTAAAGGAGATTCCAAATACAAATGTTCACGTCTTTAACATCTTTGGTTTTTGAGATATAATTATCCTCATACAAAGAATTCAAAATATTTTAAAATTAATTTACCCCCTTAAGTGGATTTTCCGAAGACAAAAGAACACGTGTTTCTTACTTTGAAAGAAGATTCCAAATAGAAATGTTCATGCCTCTAATATCTTCAGTTTTTTTTATACATAAGTATCCTCATAAAAGGAACCCAACTCCTTTTTCACCCCAGCCCATTAAATCCATCCCCCCCATCTAAAATGTGTGTTTCTTTATTTTTAAAGGAGATTCCAAATAATAATTTTCACGTCTGCAACATATTTAGTTTTTGAGATATAAGTATCCTCATACAAATAATTCACCTAATTTTTCATTTAATTCACCCCCTTAAGTGGATTTTCCTAAGACAAAATATTACTTGTTTCTTTATTTTGAAAGAAAATCCCAAATACAAATTTTCATCTCTGTAACATCTTCAGTTTCTGAGATATAAGTATCCTCATTGAAATAATTCAACTTCTTTTCAACTCTACCTCCGCCCATTAAGTTGGTATCCCCCCACCCAAAAAATCGTGTTCCTTTATTTTTAAGGGGATTCCAAATACCAATTTCCACGTCTGTAATCTTCAGTTTGAGATTTAAGTTTCTCTGGAAAAAGAATTCAATTATTTTCACTTCCTTTCACACTCCCCAATTAAGAGAATTTTCCAAAAACAAAAAGTACCATTTCTTTAAATGAGCTTCCAAATGCGAATTTTCACGACTGTTACGTCTTCAGTTTTTTAGATGTATGTATCCTCGTAAAAGGAATTCATCTGCATTTTCATCTCCCCCCTATCAAGTTGTTTTCCTCCCAAAATGCGTGTTACTTTATTTTTAAAGGAGATTCCAAATACTAATTTTTACGTCTGTAACATCTTCATTTTTTGAGATATAAGTATCCTCATAAAAGTAATTTAACTCATTTCTCAGACGAGCCCGATAATTTGATTCCCCCCTCCAAAAAATTGCGTGTTTCTTTGTTTTTTTAGGAGATTCCAAATACAAATTTTCACGTCCTTAACGTTTTTAGTTTTTGAGATATAAGTATCCTCATACAAAGATTTAAACTAATTTCTCAATTCATTCACCCTCTTAAGTGGATTTTCCGAAGGAAATAACGCTTTTCTTTACTTTGAAAGAATATTCCAAATGCACATGTTCATGTCTCTACCATCTTCAGTTTTTGAGATATGAGTATCCACATAAAAATAATTCAACTCCTTTTTCACCCCAGCACGTTGAATCCTCCTCCAAAATATTCTTTATTTTTAAAGGGGAGTCCAAATACAAATTTTCACGTGTGTAACACTAAGTTTTTCAGATATAAGTTTCTCCATAAAAAGAATTAAAATTTTTCACTTCTTTTCCTGCTCCCTCCCCCCTTAAGTGAATTTTACGAATACCAAAACACTTGTTTCTTTATTTATAAAGGGGCTTCCAAATGCCAATTATCACATTATCACGACTGTAACATCTTCAGTTTTGAGATATATGTTTCCTCACGAAAAGGAATTGAAACTCCTTTTTCACCGCCCCCGCCCCCGCCCCCGCCTCCAAGTTGATTTAACCCCCTCCAAAAAGCGTGTTTATTTGTTTTTAAAGGATATTCCAAATACTAATTTTCACGTCTGTAACATATTTTGTTACTGAGATGTATGTATCTTCGTCAAAGGAATTTATCTGCGTTTCATCTCCCCCCCCCCCCCCAGGAAGTTGATTCCCACCAAAAATGCGTGTTTCTTTATTCCAAATACCAGGTTTCACGTTTGTAACATCTTTATATTTTTTGGTATATCTATTCCCATACAAGTAATTCAACTATTTTTTTCAATTTTTTCAAGCCCCCTTCGTTAAGGGTTTTTTCGAAAACAAAAGAATAAGTGTTTCCTTATTTTTAAAAGAGATTCCAAATACCAATTTTCACGTCTGCAACATGTTTAGTTTTTGAGATATACTGTAGATATGCTAATTTTATAAATTCACCCCCTTTTTCACTTCCCGTTAAGTGGATTTTCCGAAAAAAGTATTTATGTTCCTCTACGTTTACTGGAAATTCCAAATACCAGTTTTCAAATCTGTAATATGTTACGTGTCTAAGATAAGTTGCAGGTATAATCCTTTTAAATATTCACCCCGTTTGTCACTCCTGTTCAAACCCTATTCTTCGGATTATCCGGAAACAAAAGTACGTGTTTCTTTATTTTCAAAGGAGATTTCAAATACCAATTTTCATGCCTGTAACATCTTCAGTTTTTGAGATATAAGTCTCCTTATGAAAGGTGTTCAACCCCTTTTCCCCCCTTTTTTCACCCCCTTAATGGGATTTTACAAAAACAAAAAATACGTGTTACTTTATTTTTAAAGGAGATTCCAAATACCGATTTTCATATTTTTATACTGTTCCGTTTTCGAGATATAGATACACTAATTTTTCACCCCCTTATCGACGGAATATCCAAAAATCCTCCCTTAGCGAGAACCTACATTGTAATATGGATGTATCCCCAAAATGTCATTCCATTATGTCCAGTAGTTTTGGCTCGGCGATGATGAATCAGTCAGGACAAGTTATTTATATATATAGATGAATGATATGAGTAAACAAGTGGAATCAGAGATAAGGCTTTTTGCAGATGATGTTATTCTGTATAGAGTAATAAATTACAAGATTGTGAGCAACTGCAACGTGACCTCGATAATGTTGTGAGATGGACAGCAGGCAATGATATGTTGCTAAACGGGGTTAAATGTCATGTTGTGAGTTTCACAAATAGGAAAAGTCCTCTCAGTTTTAATTATGCGTGGATTGTGTGAAAGTTCCTCCCGGGGATCATTTTAAATATCTAGAACTTAATATAAGGAAAGATCTTCATTGGGGTAATCACATTAATGGGATTGTAAATAGAGGGTACAGATCTCTGCACATGGTTATGAGGGTGTTTGGGGGTTGTAGTAAGTACGTAAAGGAGAGGACATATGAGTCTGTGGTAAGACCCCAAATAGAGTATGGTTCCAGTGTATGGGACCCTCGCCAGGATTACCTGATTGAAGAACTGGAAAAATCCAAAGAAAAGCAGCTCGATTTGTTCTGGGTGATTTCCGACAAAAGAGTAGCGTTACAAAAATGTTGCCAAGTTTGGGCTGGGAAGAACTGGGAGAAAGAAGACGAGCTGCTCGACTAAGTGGTATGTTCCGAGCTGTCAGCGGAGAGATGGCGTGGAATGACATTAGTAGACAAATAAGTTTGTGTGGCGTCTTTAAAAGTAGGAAAGATTACAATATGGAAAGGTTGGAATTCAAGAAGACAAATTGGGGCAAATATTCATTTACATGAAGGGGAGTTAGGGATTGGAATAACTTACCAAGGGAGATGTTCAATAAATTTCCAATTTCTTTGAAATCGTTTAAGAAAAGTCTAGTAAAATAACAGATAGGGAATCTGCCACCTGGGCGACTGCCCTAAATGCAGATAAGTATTGATTGATTGATTGATTGATTGATTGATTGATTGATTGATTGATTGATTGATTGATTGATTGATTGATTGATTGATTGATTGAAATGGCAGGGGGGTCTGTGTATGATTAAAACTGTAAATGCAACTCACATCCATTGGGGTACCTAAAAATAGCTGCACCACCTCGGAACGAGGACACGAGTTTACTTTGAGTTTACTTCAGATTCATTTTGGTATACTTTTTAGTATGAAAAGGGATTGGTTGAAAATGTCTAAGTTTCCGATATGGACACGATTGAAACGAAGGAGCAAATTACGGTAGAGATTTCTTGCTAGTTCATACAGGGACGATGATCTGCTCTTTGCCAATAAAAGTTTGCACTTCTCTGCATTTATAAGGAATTTAAATGCAACAAATTGTCATAAATGCTGCGTGTTCGTCTCTCAACATACAGAACTATACACGCTCACTTAAAACTTTTTTCTTTTTTTCTTTCATTTTGCCATTTTCTCTACGTCACACCATCACAGACAGGTTACACGGGGGCGTTGGGGTAGGAAAGGGCTACAATTGGGAGGGAAACAACCGTGCCTTTAGTTAAGGTAGGCCCTACATCCTCAGAATTTGCTTGGTGTGAAATTCGGAAGCTATGGTCTAGGTAACATTTAATGTGTACACGAAGCTCGCCCTTTTCACTAGAGTTTCCGCATTTCTGAGCCGAATTGAAGTAAATAAAACACAAATTCTAAACCATCTTCAGGGTTGTCGACAATGGGGTTCGCAACCACCACTTCCCGAGTGTAAGTTTACAGCCACGTGACCCAAACTGTGTGGCCAAATTTCTCGGTCAAATGTAAATTGTAAAGTAAGACAAAAAATATCTAACCACTCTCATAGCACAGTTCGACGTCGATTCATCCGTACTGGACCCGAGTGAGTTTTTGTAGCAGGTAATGTAGAGTCTAGGGACTGCCTAGTGGAGGCGATAAAGACGTGCACGGTTCACCGAAGTGAGAATTGTTTGATTCTCCGTTAGGAAGTCGAAAGTTTAGAAACGAGACTTCCACTGCTGGAGAGGCACATAGCGCTGAGTTTCATCCAGCCTGCACCTGAAGTGAGTCTAAGATCATTCCTGGGGTCAAATTCCGTCGGACATAGAACTAACCACTCTATCCGATTTAATACCAAGGTTACCTTCCTCTCCTTCAAGGGCCTTCATGGCCTAAACGGTGATGGATTGCTTTTCTTTGTAAGGATAAATCGTGATAAGAATCCTGTGTGTTTAGTGCGTGTGAAAATTTTTGAGGACTTTTATGGATGTAGGGATTGTTCTGTGTTGGGTTTGTCGCTATTTGGAATATAATTGCTTAGGAAACGACCACACCTACTGTATTTTTTCCCTTGAGTGGATGCGAGAAAACTATTTCTAGATTAGAGGAGAGAGAACTGAACTACTCTATTTTAACCAGCAGTTATATTATCAAGGCTGAGTTAGGTAGCCTTAAACTACAAGTAAGATAGCATTAAATTCATAACTAAGTCGGGAATCTTAAACAAGGTAACTTAGCGGGGAATTAGTAAACTAAGACTTTGATCATTATGGCAAAACTTGTCTGTTGATACTTTGTAGTGAAACCGTACAGTGTCCTGTACAGCTCCATGGGAATGATATGGGCCTTTATACTCCATTAAAATTACTCCTAAAGGTCGCGTCATAGGTAGCAGTATGGGCGAAGGGGATCGAGCGGCGTCCTGCCAGAACGGAACCCGCGAAAAGAACGCCTGCGAACAAAGGGAGGACAGGGCAAAAGCCAAGCCCCCGCGGAAATACGCTCTCAACTCGCAGAGAGAGATAGAAGGGGACGCGATGCTGGAGTAGTCAGATACGCCCCGAGGTGGAGCCTAGCCTCCCCGAGTTCCAAACGAACATAAGGAACTTCCGGTTTTTTATGCACGTGTCACGGGTGCCAACGTCGGATTTTGGCGCGTAAACAATAGAATGATATTTTAATCCAGACATAGGAAAATTATGCGAGACACACCATTGAATAGAGCGGAATTTTCTGCGTTCCCCAGTCTAAAAATATGTAATAACTTATGCAGGGGAAGAAATGAGGTCACCAGCTGTCAAGAGGTAACATATCGCTAACACATGTGGATACAGCGGCGTCACCCACGCCAAGAATCGCGCTTAGGAGATAGCTCCACCCCCCAGAGGACGCTATGAATTAATCAAAGGCGGGAAGCAAATTACATAAAAACTGCTGATCGTCGGTCCAGCACGCCAGGCTCAAATGAAAGAGGAGACAGAGGGCTACAAGATGCACTATTCAAATATCGTCAATTCTTGGTACGAAAGGAGCTCTTGTTCTTAATGAACCGTGAACGTTGACGCCCCCGAGCTTCCGGTGGGTAAGATAATATAAGCCGGGCAGGCCATTGTAGAGACAGTTGTTCTTTTACGGGTCGGTGAGGAGGACACTATATCCCGCGGTGCCCCAGTTTAAGTCAGAAACCCTTGACCGTGTATTGAAAGCGCCATTGTGTCCAGCACGCTTTGTGAAGTGAACGGGAGGCCAAACGAGCCTAGGTATTGTTCCTGTGCTGCGTGTCAAACTAGTAAAAACCCGCGGGCATAATTTGCAAACAAGTATTGGAATTCGGCTGAGACAGTGCCGGCTTTAATGAGTCAGTCAAATTCATAATTTGGTATCACCCAACGTGTTACTTTGAATCAGGGGCTCGAATCTCGTGAGCCACCCGATTCTTACTGTGAACGCGGGTGTAAACTCTGAAATAGAGGACGTGTGACGAGTGTAAAAGTGTTACCCACTTGGATTACTGTAAGATTTCAGCTGTGACGAGTTCCCCATGATGTCGGACTTGTATGGACCAAGGATGAAGGACTGCACGCCCGCCACCTACCGAGTGGTCATGGAGTACTAAGAACTTCACCATGGGTCTCCCGTGGCGGAAGAAACAACGGCCACCAAACAGATGAGTGATGTCCAAATTTAATTTCTAAGCATGACATAACCCGGGGATAGGATTAGCGTTCTTTTGTAAATATCAAAATGTTGTAAGTTAATGCATGTCCTATATGGAAATTTTATTGATTTTATAATGTTGAAGTAAAATTTAAGGGAGCTGAATTCCCGGACGACTCATATTTCTTTCTTAATGGTTAGCTTATCGTGAGGGTTATATTTTTAATGTAGAATGTCCTAGCAAATATGGGAACAAGGTTAGGAGAATATTTGAGTTTCCCGTAGGGGCGGTTGGAAACATAGTGCTGGCAAGCAGGGAAATTGTCGAAATGTTGGTAGTCACTGTCCCACGTGGTTGTCGGATATGCCAGGGAAACTCATGGGTCAGTCAGATAATGCATGCCTAGCTTACAGATATAATCCGTGCATGTACATCAAGAATGAAGAAAATCCCGACCGGGAGAGGTACATACTGTGTGATCTAGATAGGTGTGAGGGACCATGTGCAAGTCTCCCGTGATTTTTGATTAATGGGCCATAATGGTTTGGAGTGTTTTTTTTTATCTATAGCCGGGGTAGGACCCAGGGGCATGAGTCCCTAATCTTTGGCCAGAAGGTTTAAATATAAGTGTAGTCATGTGGTATGGACGAGGAGCCATGAGAGCCATAGGCCCAAGGGAAGAAGATACGCGGTATGAGGCGTAGTGGAAGGGCCGAATAGGAACTTACGATGAGATGATTGAGAAGTGATCGTGCCCACAGTCTCAGTGATAATAATGAGAAGGGAGTGAATAAAAAGAGTATTTCATGGGAATTCCATAATGATATGAATAAACAAATGAAGCGGGCTGTGGATATGTGTGTCCCCGAGATGAGAGGGTAGACGTGTGAGCGAGAGAAGAATCAGAACGGCCGTGCGAAGTGAATGGCCGGCCTTCCTTCTGTTGTGAATGACTGGCTCTCGCCCTCGCGACAGAGGGATCCCTTTAAACCATTGTGTTAAGACTAACTTGGAGCCCTGGGTCAACCTCGCGCTCCCCTCGGTTGGTTTAAATGGCTCAGCTAAGAATACTTGTATAATGATAATATCACGGTAACTTCTTTTAAAAGGGTATTTAATAAATGAGTAGGGATTCCCCCAGATATCCGGCGATATGAGATTGTAACTATTCTAGGGATCTACAGAAACCCACAGTACCTCTCGGTCGGGAGTCGGCCAGTTCGACTCCGGATTACTTGGCGCCCTTGAGCGAGCTGCTCCAAGCTTGCGCTCTGGGCCGGAGACAGTGATAACCATGTTGTTTCTTTTCTAGGAATGGTTCTCCTGTGTGCATGAAGTGTATATATCCATATATCTGTGTATGTTTCGTAATTATGTGCACATATTTTTGAGTTCAAACAGAACCTATGTGCACATTGTGTGGTCTTGGTGATAGATGAGTAGTCCGGGGTTTAGCAAAAATGGTATTTGTGTTTGTTTGTGCATTATGCAAATGTGTCTTTTAATATGATATTATGTAGTGTAGGCCCCGGTTATGTTCGTGCTTAGAACAGCTAGTAATATTTGTGTATAGGGACATCAGTTCATCTCACGGTGTGATAGACAGAATAATGTACAAAATTTCATGAACGGTATGAATTAATGAGGACAAATGAACGATAGCAAGTCGCAAAACCTCAATCATGCCGTTATGCAGGCGACGCCCATGGGCGATTCGTATTTTTAAAGTGATTATTATTTTCTTTTCCTCCCATATGTGGAGAGTCATTGTATAGAGCTGTGTCGACTTCTTTAAATTGTTATTTTTGAATAAATTTGCATTCGTAACCCCTATTTTATGATTCTTGTCATTTGTAGCAGTGTTAAGCAGTATCCAGTAGGCATTCGAACCCAGAGATCCTACTTTCATATTATAGACATAAGGCTCCATCTTAAGGATTTGTTGTTTTTGTTTTTCTTTGAACGTACCACTTCCCCAAGTGCTCAGGCTGCCGGGCCGGCACAGAAAGTAGGAAGGGGAGCGGTTCGAAGCTCGTTAAGCAATTCGACCCGCTCTTCAATCCAATCTCATCCGTGGGTGTTTACCCCGTTACGTGGAGGCATTCTTATGCGTGGGTCATCCATTCGACGCCCGGTAGGGTGTATACTTGGCGCCCTTCGTGGCCGGGCATTGTTTATAGTGTACGCTGGAGCAGTTTTAGTAATAGATAGGCCGCCCACAGGGAGGATAGTGTGCTATGATGGAGTCAAATTGCCAGGTTCGTGCCACAATCTGATTACATTTGGTATCGAACGGGTTGGCAATTATTTGGAATGGAGTACCCGCCACGTAACCGAACGGATGGAGACGTTAAGCACATGTCCGAAGTGCTAAGATTCATAATTATAGATTGGATACTGCAAGGGTTGTTCAGATTGTGTGATACTCAGCAGGACTGTAATGGTCATCGTACGGGCGTGCGTAAGTCACGACTCGTGATGATAACTCACACAAGATCAGCCATGAAAGGGAGCGACGTGAATAATAAATAGGATAGGAAAATGACAAGAACAGAAAAATCATGTGTCCAGTTTAAGTGGAAATCCGCATGAGTGTCGCTCATAAAAGTAAAATGGATACCCGGGACAGACTATGAAGCTGTCATTTCTTTGGGAGACAACGTTATGGTTCTCTCAGTGTGAGGTTAAAACGGCCGGCAAAATTCTTCAAATTTCGCCAGTTACGGGTATCGGCCAAAGATTGTGCGCTGAAGTAACAACATTTGGCAGATATAAATATTTTTTCGAGAGGGCTTTAGACGCCGCGGATAGAGCAGGGTACCTCAACCCAGGCTCTAATTTTTGCGCAGTGACAGATGCGATGTTGCCAGTTTGAGACGGGTAATTGTCTGCTAACGTCATCTTACCAATCTCAAGGTGATAACATCCATTTGTGACTGGGGTATGCCATGTTTCCGGCATACGTAAAATCGAGCCCACGGTAGGCCGCGCGCGTGACCGGAAAACTTATTCCAGGATAAAAGGGCTAACGTAGAATCAGTATTATTATTGTTATTATTATTGTCAAATGATATGACGAAATTTCCTATACAATGAATTATGACATTAATATGGTAGGGGGCGTGACACAAGCCGTTTGTAGGCCCAGTTTGGATTGATTTGTTGGAATTTCGAGTAAAGTTAGGTCACGCTGAAATTTGTATTAAATATTTAAATGTATCTATGCTTTCTGTCGATCACCGGTGGTCAATTTTCTGCCCACGGGAGATCCGCTTTCTCCAAGATTGAATTTAATATGGACATGGAGGTCATGAGGGATATGATGCGCCAATTATTGGCAGAACGCGAAGAAAAGGCAAAGGAAGACAGGGAACTTTTAAGGGAACAATTAAATCAGCTAGGCAAGCAGGCAGCGGACTTTAAGGCGCAGTTCGAGAAGCAGGGAGAAATTTTAAAAGAACATTTCGAAGAACAATTAGGCAAGCAGGCAGCAGGCTTTAAGGCGCAGTTTGACACGCAGGCAGAGCTTTGCCAGGCTCAGGCGGCTACGAATAAGGCTTCGTTAAACGAGCTCGCAGAGGATATGAGACTAGGTCGTGAACGTAGCGACGAGAACGCCGCGAGATTGGAGGCAAAGATGACCGAGGCGTTAGAGGGGAAGTTGGAAGACGTCATCCAACAATTAAAGCAAGTAGAGATTAGGGTGACCAATAGGATCGACGTGACGGACACCAGGGTAAGCGCGTGCGAGGAAGAGATGGAGAAGGTGAGCACCCGCGTAGAGGATGTTGCAAGAGACATGCAGGAGGCCACGGCGGAAGTCCGAGAACTAAGGACACAGACGACGGAGGCCCTCGACAAGGTGGCGAAGGAGGTCGGTGACCGCCTGACCCAAGTGCAGGATATTGCGACCGCTAAGCTCAAGGAAGTCCAGACTCAGGCCCATGGAGAAGTTATGGAGCTTCGGAAGGAAGTGACCGAAGAGATGGAAGCGGAACAAGAAGAAGTCCGAGGGAAAATCCAAGGCCTGAACCGACAGGTGGAAGAGTGGGGCAACAAGACTCACAAGGCTGCCGTCCAAGTAGAAGTCCACACGGAGCTTATTAAGGAGATCCGGGAGGAGGTCGAGTTGTTAAAGTTCCAAGAGGCGAGAGGTGAGATCGTGATGCGATCGATCCTCAAGAAGCAGGATAGCGTTGACAGAGTGAGTCCGCCCAGTAGTATTGGTCACGAGGCCAACGTTGACATTTCGCAGGGAAATGAAAATGCACAAGTGCATAATGCACCTCGGGGACAATCGACCCCGCAAGAGAGTGGAGCAATTCCGGTATATAATCTCCTCCGGATGACGAATGACGAGCCGAAGAAATTCGGGTCAAACACTCATCTTACCCCGAAAGGTTTCCTTGCTGAGGTAGACCAATACTTCATTGATCATCGAGTTCCAGCGGACCGAAAACTGAGAGTAGTCGAACGGTACTTAACGGATCAGCCTTTGGTCTGGTACCGGGCGTTCAAATATTGTTTCGATGGGTATGAGGAGTTCCGGCGGCGCTTCCTCGAGAAGTATTGGGGGATCGAGACGCAACAGAATTTGAGGCTGGAATTGTATTCGCGAAGGTATTCTGGTGCAGGGCAGACCCGTTTCTGCGAGTACTTTGTGGGCCAGTTGTTGAAGTTTAAAGAACTGGATAGTCCTCCCACAGAGCTCGAGTTGATTTCCGCCATCGGGAAACAGCTCCCACCGGAAGTACAGAAGGTGCTCATAGCGGCGAATGTCCGAAATGCGGTTGACGCCGAACAAATATTGAGGCAGCTCGATCAAACGAGTGGAATGCAGGCGCGACATCGCCATAGCGAGGCGGTCCATGTTGTCGACCTAGCGCAAGATGAAAGCCCACCTAAAAGGAAGAACCAGGGGACTAGTACGAATGAAGTTCGGGAGATGTATCCCTCGAGAATTAGGAGTGATTGGGGTCCCCAGACATGGAATGGACCGAAACGGGAATACCAGGAGGGCTGGAACACCCGCGAACCAGGACCCCGTGAGAGGATGAATCAGGGGCCAAGGCTTCGGTATCGCCAGTATGGACAGCGGAGGAGGCCGTACCAGAATTGGGGACCGAGCGGACAACGGTCGACAGGGCAACGACCAGGAAGAAGGGAAGAGTACATACGAGATCGCAGGAATGAATCGCGACAGTATGTGGAACAACTGCGAAACACGCCGCCCGGTATTGACAAGTGGCAGAGACCCATACAGGGTATGGCCGCCGCGGGAATGTGCGAAGGGGCAGAAAGCCTGCAACTGCAAGCCCACAAGAAGGAAGGACGTGGAAGAGAGTTGAACCCCCATGCTCCGGAGTATGCCATGAGCTCCGGAGCGCAAAAAAAAATTTCGCCTGACCAGTGAGGAGATAGCCTGCGGTTCGGGGAGCAGCCATTCTTTCGATTCACAGAGGACGTCAGTTACCATAGCTGCGTGGGTGATCCAACCCGAGGATTTGATCGAAGACGCACACCGACAGAATAAGAGGATTATCAGGGAATTACCAGTGGTGTACATCAGAGCTAATGGATTGCGCGTGCGCTCTCTTGTAGACACGGGAGCCAGCGTAAGCGTCGTATCTAGAACGCTCATACGGGAAATCCAATCGAAGGAGCAGATCCCATTATTACCGGTCTCTAACATGAAGGTACGAGGAATCATCCCAGATCGCACCACAGTGTGCAAGGCTCAGGTTTATTTAGATTTGCAGATCGGAGAGGCCATTACTTCACACCCATTTATCATCCTCGAGAAATTGGAATACAACATTATATTGGGCGCCGACTTCTGGAGGGACTATAAGGCAGTTATCGACATGCACCGAAATGAGATCAGGCTAGAGATCAACATGCATTCCGAAGGGGTGAAACTAAACGAAATTGGAGACTGCGTAGTCGATGAGAGGATTTGGACTACTCAAGTGACCTACGACGAGGAAGTCCGTCCTGATCAGACTCTGGATGGGAAACATCAGGAAGAAGAGATAATAATCGGACTCGAGAGAATGGTTGCAAACTTGGAACAGGAAGAGGAAGAACCGACATTTGAGGAGGCAGTGCTATCAAAAATTAATAAAGCAATGATAGGTGAAGAGGGAAGAGCTAGACTGAAAGAAATCTTGGAACGCCACCGCGATGCATTTGGGTCACAACCGGGAAAAATTTCGAATTTCAAATACAATTTTGTCGTCACAAGTTGGGAACCCTTTCGACGGAATCCGTACCCGATTCCCGAGAAACATTATGCCAAGGTACGACCTATCATCAAGGATATGGAAGAAAACCAGTTAATTTCCAAATCTCCGACGCCATTTTTAAACCCTTTAGTCATCGTGGAGAAGACGAACGGTTCGCTGAGGGTGTGCCTAGACGCACGTGCCATTAACGAGCGCTTGGTACCAGAGTACGATAGGGCACCAAACATTAAGGATATTTTGAAGAAATTTAGTGACAAAAATTATTTTTCTGGGGTCGACTTGAGATCGTCCTATCACCACATTGAGTTGTCAGGGGAATCAAAGGTACTGACGGGATTCATGTTTGACGGACAGACGTACGTCTACAACCGTTTGCCGTTCGGCGTCAAGAACGCAGGATCGGCTTTGATAAGGGCACTTGATAGGAATTTGAGCGAGCAGGTGAAGAACTTTACGGTGCGTTATGTAGACGACATTTTGATTGCGAGCGAGACTCTGGAGGAGCATTTGGAACACTTGAACCTGTTGTTAGCAGAACTGAATAAAAACAACTTCAAAATCAATTTGGATAAGTCGAACTTTTGCCAGAAAAGCATTTTGTTCCTGGGACACGTCATAGATTCGGAGGGTGTCACTCCGAATCCCGTTAAGATTCAGGCTATTCAAAATTTCCCCAAACCAACACGAGTCAAACACATCAGGCAGTTTTTGGGAATCTGCGGGTTTTTCGCCGATCACTGCCCCAGTTACACTGAGGCGGTAGCTCCTCTTCAGGACCTCCTGAAGAAGAATAATAGATGGAAATGGGATTCGAACTGTGACGAAGCTTTCCAAAGGACAAAAGAACTACTTGCCAACAGCATCAAGCTTGGGTATCCCGACTTTTCGAGCAAATTCGTAGTCCAAACCGATGCATCCATGATAGGTGTAGGGGCGGTATTGTACCAGGAGACGCCGGATCAGGAAAAACGCAGAAACTACATCGCGTTCATGAGTCGTAGACTTCGGGCTCATGAATGCCAATATACCGTCACGGAATTAGAGATGTTGGCAATTGTTACAGCCCTCAGTCACTGGAGGAAGTATATATACGGATTCCCGGTCGTGCTGCGGACAGACCATAAAGCTTTGACCTTCGCTTTGAAGTCGACGATGGCATCCGAGAGAGTAAACCGCTGGACGTTATTCATCCAACAATTCGACTTAGAGATCGAACATTGTGCAGGAAAGGACAACGTGATTGCCGACGCATTAAGCCGAAACCCCGAACCGGAAGCCCAAGTTCTTCATCACATAGAGTTGAGCGGGGGTGACCGTGAGACGTTGGACAGGCTGCAACGCATCGGAGAAGAGCAAGAGAATTGGCCCGCGACCCGACGATTGATCGATTTCTTCAGGAAGAGGATACCAGCAGGAACGCCTGAATACCAGGAGAGTGAGAGGCAGGCACCAAAATATAACTATTTCAACGGGATCCTGCACCAGTTCATCGATGAAGATCATACGAAGTACCGTATTGTTGTTCCGCCCGTGCTGCAAGTGGAACTGATTTGGCTCGCACATCATTCCATCGGTCATGCGGGAATCGATAAAGTTACCTCGACACTACAGGAGACCTTTGTCTGGCCGAGAATGACGCGGATGATTAGGACCGTGTTGACAACATGTGATACTTGTCAACGAATCAAACCAAATACCTATCTCCTGCGGCAACCACCTAAGCCGCTGTTGCCAGAGAAGCCACGAGAGCTATTTGCGATAGACTTTTACGGGCCCTTACCCAAGGCAATTAGAGGGTTACAATTCATTTTGGTCTGCGTAGATGTTTTCTCGAAGTATGTGATGCTGTGCCCAGTACAGAAGGCAAACTCCAGGTCGGTACTGACACAGATCCGAAATAAGATCATTCCATCTATGGGGAAGCCAGATAAGATATTGAGTGACCATGGGTCTCAGTTCACGTCCGCCATGTTCAAACGCGAGATCGAGCAACTCCAAATCCAGCATATCTTCAGTTCTATTAGGCATCCTGAGTCCAATCCATCAGAAAGGATCATGCGCGAAATAGCAAAATTCTGCAGAGTTTATTGCGCCAGACAGCATTGGCGATGGGTTGATGTTCTTCCAATCATCATGGAGTGCATCAACGGGACGATTCATGAATCTACGGGGCAGATCCCGATAGCGGTACATTTTGATCAGAAACCAGAGAGACCGTGGCACCGCGTGCTACAGTGCCCAGAAGATCCCAGGCCTTCGGCTGAACTTCGTGTGAGGATAGCTTTGGACCATCTCAAAGCCCAGGCAGAGAAGAGGCTCAGACGTCATCGAAACCGGAGATTTCATCGGCCACTTCGTGTGGGAGAACTAGTTTTAGTCAAACGACCAGCCATGTCCGACCCTCCGAGGAAGTACTACCACAAGTTTGCAGAACTTTACATCGGGCCGTATAGGATAATCCAGAACCTAGAGAATAATGCCTACAAAGTACAGTCAATGGATGGAAGAACAGAGGCCACTTACAATGCTGCAAATCTCAAACTGTACCACGCCCCAGGACAACACCCTGAAGAAGGTCCGGAGGAAGAAGAACCAGGAGAAGCCGAGGATGACGAGGACAACCCGGATCCAATGGAAGAAATGGAAGCCGATGAAGAAGATGATGCCGTGAATCACATTGTTTTGGAAGAAGGGAGCGAGTCCGAGGCATCAGCCTGTGAAGATTGTCCAGAATGCTCTGAGAGGACCAGTCTTAGGAACGCTTTAATTAATCTATGCTACCAGATACAACTGGAGAACACAGAGTTGACCGAGAAGGTCCACCAGTTACGCGACCATCACCAATGACTACTTTCCGAGACAGTTAAAAGGGAAAGAAAAATCCCGAGTTCGTGATTTTTCTTTGATGAAGTAGGAGGAGAATGAAACCGTACAGTGTCCTGTACAGCTCCATGGGAATGATATGGGCCTTTATACTCCATTAAAATTACTCCTAAAGGTCGCGTCATAGGTAGCAGTATGGGCGAAGGGGATCGAGCGGCGTCCTGCCAGAACGGAACCCGCGAAAAGAACGCCTGCGAACAAAGGGAGGACAGGGCAAAAGCCAAGCCCCCGCGGAAATACGCTCTCAACTCGCAGAGAGAGATAGAAGGGGACGCGATGCTGGAGTAGTCAGATACGCCCCGAGGTGGAGCCTAGCCTCCCCGAGTTCCAAACGAACATAAGGAACTTCCGGTTTTTTATGCACGTGTCACGGGTGCCAACGTCGGATTTTGGCGCGTAAACAATAGAATGATATTTTAATCCAGACATAGGAAAATTATGCGAGACACACCATTGAATAGAGCGGAATTTTCTGCGTTCCCCAGTCTAAAAATATGTAATAACTTATGCAGGGGAAGAAATGAGGTCACCAGCTGTCAAGAGGTAACATATCGCTAACACATGTGGATACAGCGGCGTCACCCACGCCAAGAATCGCGCTTAGGAGATAGCTCCACCCCCCAGAGGACGCTATGAATTAATCAAAGGCGGGAAGCAAATTACATAAAAACTGCTGATCGTCGGTCCAGCACGCCAGGCTCAAATGAAAGAGGAGACAGAGGGCTACAAGATGCACTATTCAAATATCGTCAATTCTTGGTACGAAAGGAGCTCTTGTTCTTAATGAACCGTGAACGTTGACGCCCCCGAGCTTCCGGTGGGTAAGATAATATAAGCCGGGCAGGCCATTGTAGAGACAGTTGTTCTTTTACGGGTCGGTGAGGAGGACACTATATCCCGCGGTGCCCCAGTTTAAGTCAGAAACCCTTGACCGTGTATTGAAAGCGCCATTGTGTCCAGCACGCTTTGTGAAGTGAACGGGAGGCCAAACGAGCCTAGGTATTGTTCCTGTGCTGCGTGTCAAACTAGTAAAAACCCGCGGGCATAATTTGCAAACAAGTATTGGAATTCGGCTGAGACAGTGCCGGCTTTAATGAGTCAGTCAAATTCATAATTTGGTATCACCCAACGTGTTACTTTGAATCAGGGGCTCGAATCTCGTGAGCCACCCGATTCTTACTGTGAACGCGGGTGTAAACTCTGAAATAGAGGACGTGTGACGAGTGTAAAAGTGTTACCCACTTGGATTACTGTAAGATTTCAGCTGTGACGAGTTCCCCATGATGTCGGACTTGTATGGACCAAGGATGAAGGACTGCACGCCCGCCACCTACCGAGTGGTCATGGAGTACTAAGAACTTCACCATGGGTCTCCCGTGGCGGAAGAAACAACGGCCACCAAACAGATGAGTGATGTCCAAATTTAATTTCTAAGCATGACATAACCCGGGGATAGGATTAGCGTTCTTTTGTAAATATCAAAATGTTGTAAGTTAATGCATGTCCTATATGGAAATTTTATTGATTTTATAATGTTGAAGTAAAATTTAAGGGAGCTGAATTCCCGGACGACTCATATTTCTTTCTTAATGGTTAGCTTATCGTGAGGGTTATATTTTTAATGTAGAATGTCCTAGCAAATATGGGAACAAGGTTAGGAGAATATTTGAGTTTCCCGTAGGGGCGGTTGGAAACATAGTGCTGGCAAGCAGGGAAATTGTCGAAATGTTGGTAGTCACTGTCCCACGTGGTTGTCGGATATGCCAGGGAAACTCATGGGTCAGTCAGATAATGCATGCCTAGCTTACAGATATAATCCGTGCATGTACATCAAGAATGAAGAAAATCCCGACCGGGAGAGGTACATACTGTGTGATCTAGATAGGTGTGAGGGACCATGTGCAAGTCTCCCGTGATTTTTGATTAATGGGCCATAATGGTTTGGAGTGTTTTTTTAATCTATAGCCGGGGTAGGACCCAGGGGCATGAGTCCCTAATCTTTGGCCAGAAGGTTTAAATATAAGTGTAGTCATGTGGTATGGACGAGGAGCCATGAGAGCCATAGGCCCAAGGGAAGAAGATACGCGGTATGAGGCGTAGTGGAAGGGCCGAATAGGAACTTACGATGAGATGATTGAGAAGTGATCGTGCCCACAGTCTCAGTGATAATAATGAGAAGGGAGTGAATAAAAAGAGTATTTCATGGGAATTCCATAATGATATGAATAAACAAATGAAGCGGGCTGTGGATATGTGTGTCCCCGAGATGAGAGGGTAGACGTGTGAGCGAGAGAAGAATCAGAACGGCCGTGCGAAGTGAATGGCCGGCCTTCCTTCTGTTGTGAATGACTGGCTCTCGCCCTCGCGACAGAGGGATCCCTTTAAACCATTGTGTTAAGACTAACTTGGAGCCCTGGGTCAACCTCGCGCTCCCCTCGGTTGGTTTAAATGGCTCAGCTAAGAATACTTGTATAATGATAATATCACGGTAACTTCTTTTAAAAGGGTATTTAATAAATGAGTAGGGATTCCCCCAGATATCCGGCGATATGAGATTGTAACTATTCTAGGGATCTACAGAAACCCACAGTACCTCTCGGTCGGGAGTCGGCCAGTTCGACTCCGGATTACTTGGCGCCCTTGAGCGAGCTGCTCCAAGCTTGCGCTCTGGGCCGGAGACAGTGATAACCATGTTGTTTCTTTTCTAGGAATGGTTCTCCTGTGTGCATGAAGTGTATATATCCATATATCTGTGTATGTTTCGTAATTATGTGCACATATTTTTGAGTTCAAACAGAACCTATGTGCACATTGTGTGGTCTTGGTGATAGATGAGTAGTCCGGGGTTTAGCAAAAATGGTATTTGTGTTTGTTTGTGCATTATGCAAATGTGTCTTTTAATATGATATTATGTAGTGTAGGCCCCGGTTATGTTCGTGCTTAGAACAGCTAGTAATATTTGTGTATAGGGACATCAGTTCATCTCACGGTGTGATAGACAGAATAATGTACAAAATTTCATGAACGGTATGAATTAATGAGGACAAATGAACGATAGCAAGTCGCAAAACCTCAATCATGCCGTTATGCAGGCGACGCCCATGGGCGATTCGTATTTTTAAAGTGATTATTATTTTCTTTTCCTCCCATATGTGGAGAGTCATTGTATAGAGCTGTGTCGACTTCTTTAAATTGTTATTTTTGAATAAATTTGCATTCGTAACCCCTATTTTATGATTCTTGTCATTTGTAGCAGTG
The DNA here is from genome assembly GCF_040414725.1 of Anabrus simplex. Classification (NCBI taxonomy): domain Eukaryota; kingdom Metazoa; phylum Arthropoda; class Insecta; order Orthoptera; family Tettigoniidae; genus Anabrus; species Anabrus simplex. The sequence goes on from NC_090266.1 coordinate 1,093,321,634, forward strand.
TTAAGCAGTATCCAGTAGGCATTCGAACCCAGAGATCCTACTTTCATATTATAGACATAAGGCTCCATCTTAAGGATTTGTTGTTTTTGTTTTTCTTTGAACGTACCACTTCCCCAAGTGCTCAGGCTGCCGGGCCGGCACAGAAAGTAGGAAGGGGAGCGGTTCGAAGCTCGTTAAGCAATTCGACCCGCTCTTCAATCCAATCTCATCCGTGGGTGTTTACCCCGTTACGTGGAGGCATTCTTATGCGTGGGTCATCCATTCGACGCCCGGTAGGGTGTAGTAGATACTGCTAATTTCTGTGTCCGAAACTGAAGTATCTAGAGCAATACTGGTCACCCACCGTATATAGCGACAGACGTGCAATTTCGTTGGGATGGTGACTCTCATCGAGTCCCGTGGCTCCAGTAGGCACATACCTGAGCAGCATATTGTACCTAATGTTTAGAAGACCATTCCAGGACGGTAGAATATTTCCTCTGGGGTGAGAATAATACGTATGGTTCAGTGTGGTTTGTTTTATGAACATGGTTTGGTCTGGTGAGATTTTGACGTATGTTTCTTTTAGAGAGTTACTTATTTTTCATTTTGTGACAGTGTGAGCACTTTCGTAAAGTGAATACAATTATTTTCATGTTTTGTAGGGTCCATATCCAATAGTTGACCACTAGTTTATTTACTAACCTATTTTGGATAGTTCTAATTTCACTATACAGCTGTTCACGCGTTGATGCATTTTTGAACTATCAGAGAGTACTTTGTAGCAGAAATATACTATCACTTCCTTTACATCGAAATTTAGTCTATGCGAAATTGTTAGTGAATGAGTCGAACACTAAATGCCTGTATCTCGGGCATGGCTTCATGCCCTCTCACTAGGAGAAGTAGTTCTGAACATGAGATAGCATTCACCATCATCAGAGAACACTAGAAGCGTCCATTTGTCTTTCCTTGACCCCAACTCCTTATCGTTATTTTATTTATTTATTTATTTATTTATTTATTTATTTATTCATATATGTATTTATTTATTTATTTATTTATTTATTTATTTATTTATTTTGACCTAATTCCTCCTTAAATACGCCACTTTATTAAATCAATCCGTTATTTTTTTCATTGCTTTTCAAGAAGGTGGGAATGGCACTGTCATAGGTTACCTCCAGAGTTATTCAAACCTGACTAAACTGTATACATTTACGTTTAAGATTTCCCGTTTCCGAAATTTTTGACACCCTATTGTAAGTTAATAATAATTTCGGTGGTTGAAGCAAAACTCGTACGGTCCAGAAATGGAGAACTACATTCCTTTTCTATCTGGAAAAATCTCAGTACCATTTACTGAATACTTATTGTCTCATTTTTTCAATTGGAAGCCAGCACCGAAAGCCTAACGAAGCATCCTGGGCAGGAATTCTGTTACTACCTGTAGAATTCTACAAAAATCTTCTAATTAAGTTAGATCAGATTGATTCGCCTGAGATTGTAACATTCGATGCGTTTCTCTTGGTATTTTTTTATTTAAGAACGTTCTTTCATTAATCTTCTGTTGTTTTCTTAAGTTACCTTACCTTCAAAACACTAAGTAATATACGTAAAGATTTGCAATACACGTGTTCGAGGGATAGTCGTACGTGCAGAAAGTGGCCGTGTGCTGGTAGTCGGACTACGTAGAACCATTTCAGCAATGTGTTGCTGTTTCTGCACGTTCAGAATAAAAATGGGAACTTGGAAGAATACCTGTTACACGCAATGTGCTGAAAACTGTAGGTAACACTGTAAGATCGGGAATGCGACTTATCTGAAAGCGCTGACGGTATTCCTCAACAGCAGCAGGAGCACTACCATCTCATGTACACCATATCTGCATATTCTTCATTAGTGTAGATGTGTGGCATTTTAGCCAGCGCGTGTACACACACAGCTAACCGATCCTTCTCTCTGATATACTCCCAATCCCTCGCACTACTTCACTCACAACACACCTCGGACAACTTGCGCGTTCAACGGACTATTTTAATGGCAAAAAGACATCCCTAGTCCAGAGGCTGAAAGTAACGACAGAGGTTGGGTTAGAAAAATACGTCAAAGAGGTTGAGTGGGTAAGACACACACGTGCTCACCACTAGTTCTCAGTAATGGTGAATTAAATATGTTCTATCCCGCAAACCATTCGCAATAGGGCATACGCCCATATGAAGCTTTTGCTTAAAACCATCTTTCCTGTCATATCGCTGAATAATGACCATTCCTCCTGGGTCCTATATAAGAAATATTATTAACAACATGGATTATTTAAGTAAATGTGAGGAAATAGAAATGAAAAGCACGGGAGGATGGGAGAGTTGAAATAAATGCCATGTAATTACAAGCGCCTTGAAGAGAGATTTGTCGGTAGTTGCCAACGTGTGCTTGGATAATCTATGTTCCCGTCATTCTTAGGAAATTGGGCATGCGCTGAGATGAAATAAATTATGGAGGGGAACTTGCGGAGCTTAGTTGCTAAATGAAGTTGTGTGTTTAGAGTAAAGAGGTAACTGACTGAATAATTTAGTGCTAAGATTTAAAGATTTTAAGGTCTGTTTTCCATAGTAGAACGCATTCAAGCTAAATTTTAAAACTTATAATTTTCATTTACAACTTGTCTTACGTCGCATCGACACAGATAGGTCTTATGGCAACGATTGGATAGAAAAGCCTAGGAGTGGGAAGGAAGTACCCGTGGCCTTAGGTAAGGTACATCCCCAGCATTTTCCTGATGTGAAAATATGAAACCACGGAATACCATCTTCAGGGCTGCCGAGCGTGCGGTTCGAACCCACTATCTCCAGGAAGCAGGCTCACAGCTGTTCGCCCCTAACTGTATGGCCAACTCGCCCTCATATTATTATTCTATTAATCATATTAATTTCTCAATTGTAATTTGTAACTTGTTTTAGGTTTTAGGTTGTAGGCCTATGTCAGCTTAGTTTATTTGACTTACCACCCGACATTGTCGTTTCTCATTTCCTTTTACTCTCTCAGATAACACATGGCTAAGGGGCGAAATATCTCTATAGGTCGACGCCCAGAACAAATAGCATTTTCAAAACACATGGCCAAGGACAGCTATACGTATTTGTATTCCTGGCTCCCATTTCCGTGCCAGGTTTATGTTTAAAGTAAAAATGTTACTTTCATAGTTTTATAATATCTATTCTCATCAGAAGTTTTACATTTAAAATAAAAGTATATTAGTTTAAAGTTTTTGATCTGCCTTATTCGAAGATGGTTTGGTAGATCACACAAAAGTTTGGGAACGCAACGTAATATTACAGAGTACATATCTAGTCTCTTTCAGGTACTAGCCATTTTCCAGTCATTTATTTCATACCTCTAAACTGTTCGCCTTCATTTCATTTCTTGTCAGTTACATAAAGTACGAGTGTTAATAATTTTGTGTTTTATATATATATATATTATCAGGAGTGTATTATATAGCCTTAAAATTGATCAACAGCTCAAAATTAAATCGAAATTTAACTATGTTTAACCCAATGCAAAGCTCAAGTCCTCATAACTATTAATACTAAAATTCATTTCTGTAATGTCACGATGTCACTGGTAAACATTTTGGAATTCAACAAATTGTTAATACAGTATATAACACATTATAGTATATATGGTGTAGTAGGGAACCGGGAAGTATTCCAAGCAGAGAAATGCGCATCTTGGTATTGCATTCATTTAAACACAAAGTTTTCAATGAATTCTGTTCATTATTTTCAGTAGTTTCTTTGATAATCCATACTTTCACTACTCTAAATGCAAAACGTCTAAATAAACGAGTCATAAACTTACTGAAAGTTCATAATATCTTTGACATTTTACATGAGAATTTTACATGATATTCTACAATTATTAGTTGACCTTGGTAAGTAATTTCAACTTCCTATATGAAACATATTAAACCTGCACAAAAAATCTGCCAAATTCATAAACTAAAAATTTAAAATCATAGAATCTATTAAACCTGATTACATAATTTTACTTATCAGCAGTGACTGCTACATGTACAATGTATGGTCCAAATTCCAGCTTTCTATGCCCAACAGTTCCTGAAAAAATGTACCTATGTTTACAAAAACTAGTATAGATAAAAGTTATTAAAACCTAAAACTTAGTGTTACAACTTACTTCAATGCATTCCTGAAGAATAGTCATCATAATCTCCTTCAGCTGATTCACCTACCTTCCTTCTTCTTCTTTTTTCGATCCTGTCTTCCTTTAATGAGGCCTCAGCAGCTACTTCAGCATATTTTAGTCGTTCTTGGTTGATTCGACACAAAGCTGTTGTGGTGTTATGACGTGGTCTATGCCCATTGTTTTCAAAACTTTAATATTCTCCATTGCACTCTCATTTAATCTGAGAACAGCATCACATACACCAATAATGATTGCACTATATTCTATGAAAACAGCTTTTGGTAGCCGTTCCCACGCACCCTTATTAAAACTTTCATTTATATTTTGAGTCTGGCCGTGCAGATAATTTTTTCAACAGTTTCTCTTCACTTAGGTCTCCATAAACAGGTATCATGGCTTCTATCACAACACTAGGAAGTTAGTGTTCGTGCTGATAACTATTACCACCTGCGAAAGCTTTCTGGAAACCACATCATGACTCCTCACCTTTTGGACACAGCAGATGTGGGTATGAGTCAGTAGATGCCTTGTGGAAGAAGATTGCCCACACAGCTGACCTAATATCCTTCAAATTGTGGGTATTTCTCCTGATAGCTAACCCATAGTAATACTGGATCATGTCTATATCTGAATCAGTTAACCTAGCAGCACAACCTATTTGCTTTTTGTCATGCAACACCTTACCTTTCAAGTCTTTTTATAGTTTCGTTAGTCTAGCGCCCATTCTTTTTGCACATGCCCTACACATTCAAGTTTCTCTATACTTACATTAGAGCAATAAGGCTGTGCTTCACTGACTAACTTATATACTTCGGAATACCCATCTCCCAGGTAATTCACATACCGCATTCCTCTCTCATCAACTGATCGAAGGAAGATTTCTTTAGCACCAGCTGCTTCCATGCTCCCACTGGAGCCTTCATAGTTCTTTACACATTTATGGTCCTTAATGTTCAACCTGTATCCTCTGAAGTATTTTGTGAGAATTTCAAAGTCCACTACCTTACCTGTTTCATTAGATGTGACAGCAACTATTCCATGAGAGGTGGTGTAGCATCTCTTCTGCCACGTCCCATCTAATCCCACAGTAATGTCACTGTCCCCATTGTTTGCTTGGATAACTTCTGTTGCTGCAGTTCTCATTGTTCCATCATTCACTTCATGCAGATGTTTGTTTAAAATCCCATAGTAATTACAAAATTTCTTAGGTGGAGGGGGTGAGTATAACATTGCACAAAGGCTCTCTGTAGCTGCCTGCCCTTTCCCTATGCAGCGCATGCCATACATGCTAAAATATGGAAACAGACCATAGTTCTTCCGCTTCCGAAAATAAGACTGGCAAAGGACGTCAATGACTATCGGCCGATTAGCATCTGATGAATATTTTCAAAAGTTTTAGAATTCATAATTCACAAGCAGATTACCAACAATCTTATTCAAAACAATCTCCTCGATACCCACCAGTACGGCTTTAGACCAAGACACAGCACTTGCAGCGCATTAACACATGTAACTGATGCTACAAGGAGAGCTATGGACAACAAACAACTGAAAGTTCTACCATTTTTGGACTTTAGTAACACTTTTGACACTGTTTACAGAGACATACTTAAGTTATATCCAAATTAAATAGTTTAAATTTCTCCTCGAGTGCACTTCAGTGGATCAGCTCCTATCACTTTCTTGTTCATTCACTACTGATCTGCAATTAGGGCAATCGGCAATCTCTCTTGGTAAGTTATTCCAATCCCTAACCCCTTTTCCTATAAACGAGTAGTTGCCCCAATTTGTCCTTTTGAATTCCAACTTTATCTTCATAATGTGATCTTTCCTACTTTTAAAGACACCACTCAATCTTATTCGTCTTCTGATGTCCTCCCACGCCATCTCTCCACTGACAGCTCGGAACATACCACTTAGTTGAGCAGCTCGTCTCCTTTCTCCCAAGTCTTCCCAGCCCCAAATTTGCAACATTTTTGTAACGCTACTCTTTTGTCGGAAATCGTCCAGAAGAAATCGAGCTGCTTTTCTTTGGATTTTTTCCAGTTCTTGAATCAAGTAATCCTGGTGAGGGTCCCATACACAGGAACCATACTCTAGTTGGGGTCTTACCAGAGACTTATATGCCCTCTCCTTTACATCCTTACTACAATCCCTGAATACCCTCATAACCATGTGCAGAGATCTGTACCCTTTATTTACCATCATGTTTATATGATTACCCCAATGCAGACCTTTCCTTATATTAATACCTAGGTATTTACAATGATTCCCAAAGGGAACTTTCACCCAATCAACGCAGTAATTAAAACTGAGAGGACTTTTCCTATTTGTGGAACTCACAATCTGACTTTTAACCCCATTTACCATACCATCGCCTACTGTCCATCTCACAACATTATCGAGGTCCTTTTGCAGTTGCTGACAATCTTGTAACTTATTTATTACTCTGTACAGAATAACATCATCTTCAAAAAGCCTTATCTCTGATTCCACTTCTTTACACATATCATTGATATATTATAAGAAAACATAAATGTCCAATAATACTGCCTTGAGGAATTCCCCTCTTAATTATTACAGGGACAGATAAAGCTTCTCTGAGTTCTGTTTTCTAGAAACAGAGGTACCCATTCAGTCACTCGTTTGTCAAATCCAACTGCACTCATTTTTGCCAGTAGTCTCCCATGATCTACCCTATCAAATGCCTTAGACAAGTCAATCGCGATACAATCCAATTGACCTCATCACCGGCCGCCGGCAGTGAGTACTTAATAAAACAAGGAATATTCAAATTGGCGTACGGTTGACGTAGAAACACAAGGATCTGTATTGGGCCCCCTATTTTTCTCTTTGTATATAAATGGCATAGCTTCCGGATTAAAACGCTGTAAATACCACTTATACGGAGGTGACTTGCAGATATATATACTCAGTAAACCTGAACACCTACACTAAGAAACACTTCATCTGAATGAAGACTTGATGACCACAGATGTATGGGCCAAAATTCACGGATTAAAATTAAACCCATCAAAATTCCAGGCAATAATTATTGGTTACCCTAAATTACTTTGCAAACTCAATCGAACAGCGTTACCACAGTTGTCCGTAAGTGGTACTCCCATACAGCATAGCCAAAACGTAAGGAATCTTGGTATAATATCTGACGAATATCCGTCCTGGTCTGCCCAAAACTATATCTGTGTGTACAAAAATATACGGAACGCTACACTGTCTCAGTAAATTCAAATTCACGTTCCCTTTTAAACTAAAGACAATTCTTGTTGAATCACTCGCATTACCTCATTTTGATTATTGCGATATAGTTTACAACAACCTAGGAGTAGACACGGGAAGGAAATTACAGTGCGCTTGTGTAAGGTTTGTCTGTGGACTTCGTTACGCTGACCACGTCACACCGTGCTACACACGGCTCGGATGGTTTCGCCGCAGGAACGACGCACACTTCATACTCTTTGCTTTTTGCATATTATCCTTAAAACGTCTCACCCAGCCTATCTCCGTGATCGCATCAAGCCCTTCTCCACAAACCATAACAAAAATACCCGATCCTGCAGGACCATGTGTTTATCCCTTCCTGTACACAGAACAGCAATCTACACGAAGTCATTCACCGTTACCGCAGTCCAACAATGGAATCTCTAACCAGTGGACGCCAGAAGCATGTCCAGCAGCTCAGCTTTTAAACATGCCTGCGTCGAAATACTAGGTAAACACGCATGAATAATCAAGTTTTGACCTGAAAACAACTCCTCTTTCCGCTTTTTTATCATTATTTCCTTCTTCCTTTCACATATAACTTCTTCTTCTTCTTACAAATACTTCTCTTCACCTCTCAATTGAAGGCGATATCTCTGAATTTTGTAGAAATGTATATATTTTCTAAACTTTCTCTTAAGTAGTAGTTATAGTACTCCTTGTTCCTATATCTTTAATTTAGGCCTACTCTACGTACTACGTGTATTATATAGATGATATGATTCGTTTTTTACGTGTGATTACTTTTATTAATACTATTACTGGTATTATTGTTAATATTGTTTACATATTAATGTCATCAGTAGTTATTAATAACAGTGTCCTAGGTTAAGACTGGTTAAGTGTAAGAAAGGTAGCACATCTTTAACTTTGCCATTATTATTATTATTATTATTATTATTATTATTATTATTATTATTATTATTATTACACCATTCCTAAATTTATATTTAAAACATCTATCTCCAGTTTTTTGTGAAGTCCTAGATGACTTACTTATGTTGCATTTCTGACAATTAATAACCAATTTTGAAGGAAGTCCTTTCGTAACACTAGTATCTTCAGTAATAAAAAAAGAGTCTTCACGTTTACAGTATTTACAACAGATGTTATTTCTAATCAATTCTGATAACTGTACATTAACAATAATATTACCCTTACCAGTACTATTTACAGAATCACTATCAACAACTTCTTCGCCCAAATAAGCCAGTTTCCTACTTGAACATCTTGGAATATTTGGGCCTACATTAGGCCTATCGATTTTACTACTTTGTTCTTGCAGTTTAGAATGAACACCAGGTTCGGAATTGTTAACTTAAGTGGATTTATTCCCTTGGAATTTATGTTTTCTATACACACTGCCGACTCTAGGCATTATCACAATTTTATAACACCAAGATGAAATCAACGTGCAACAAAAAACTCTTAAAACTTCAAATGGAACTACTTGTTTACTCATACAAACATAACATACAACAAAAGAAGACGCGGCAGCGCGTACCCACACTACAGAAAATTAGCCAACATAAAAACAAATTCAACAAAATCCACTAGAAATCACCACAGGGGTAGGAGAAATTTATATCGGAGTGCAAAAGGACGTGGCATGACTCAACTTACAAAGACGCGCAGTCCTTTTAAATACTTTTTAAAGAACTAAATATGCACAAAACCATATAAAAATGCATACCATTTTGTTCAGAAATCTTAGGAGAATGTAATACATTAAAAATGAATGTTTTGATCCTTTCACACTTCCCAGTTACCTTAATGCATTCCACTGCTCAGAAAACGTACGCACGTAACTAAAATTCTCAAGATACTTCCTAAATCCATGTTCCTTTGAAATAATTGAGATGTTTTTTTTTACATACGTCATTAGGATGGATAATTTTATAGCGTGAAAGGTCCCGTGTTGTGAAGTCTTCTTATTGTATAGGCTTTTACCTTGTGAATGTCTGGTATGAGACGTAACACAAAAAGTCCATAGGCAGCTACCTACATTATTACAGAAAGTGTCAGAATATGAAGCTCCTTGTCTGAAATCCATTTAGTGAGGGAATAAGTGACTGGAAATATTTAGTTGGCCGACGAAATAAAGCAAGGAATGGTATTCCTTCGTTATAGCAATTTCACTCTTAATATTCAGTGAATTACTGGGATTTGGAACACATTTGAAGTTTTGTTAAAAGAAATATTCCAACTTTTGGTCATGCATTCATATTGATTTATTGATATTACATCCACAATAAATTAAGGAACCAATTATTTTCACCCCATTCAGTTGTAAAGAGAACTGTGAAATTAATCTCCCTTTCACTAATGGTCACTCCGGTAACACATCATGTGTCACCTAAATACTGAGGAAGTTGGTCTCAAATATAAATCATGCAGATAATTTCTAGCGTATCCATAGGCCTTGTGTAAAGTGAATTTCAATACGATTAAATACTGAGCGATAGATTCTATCCTTGTCGGTGAGGATACCCCGCCAATATACTTTTAAGGAAAGGATTGGAAAGCAGATAATAAAATCCCCGCTCCACATAGAATGTAGAAGCTTATAGTCAAATAAGTAGACATCATTGCCAGTATATCGCGGCGGGCCCACGAATTATGAAGAGAGAATGCGAGTGTTGTTGCGTAGCGAAGGTCACATAATGCTTGCAGTTCGGCGAGAGTCTGGTTATAGGTGAGCTGCGGGTTGTAGCCTTGAGGAGCAGCAAACTACCTGCTAAGTATTGCGCAAGTGCCTTCTGCGTTGTTTTGGGCAGCAGGAGTGCCTCAAAGAATGAGTGCGAAGTGCGAAGTGCTTTAAGTCGAGTATACAGTAGGTACAGGCTTATATGCAGCAGCGAATATGCAGGGCTAAAGCAACAACTAAGATTACATAGACTAAACACAAGTAATATAAGCGGCAACGTTAAGGAAAGTATAATAGAATATAAGGTGAATAGTAAATGCACAGTGGTTTCCGAAAAAAATGTAGAATAAACCACAAAAAACTAAATACTTTAAATGACGAAGGAATGACATCAGTGGGATCGTCACAGCACACGTAACAGTCAAGCAATAGGATACAAATTATCGAAGATTGCGGAAACCGATCGATCACGACACGAAACGGTGACTAGTGCTAGCATGACCGGGCAAGAGCCCAGATATAAAGCGAATATCTGAACTCTTATCCACAAAGTATTACAACCAAACCAAGAAAGTTGTAGATACAATGTACTAAAATGTGGTCAACTCTTACTCTAAGAGATAACAAAAGTGCTGTCCTGTGGTGTTGTATTAAAATATAATGGAAATATCCGCTCTAAATGCCTTTATTCCTTACTGCTCAAAAATATATATGATCGAAGAGTTTAAAGTAAAATAATTGCACAACGTGGGATGTTATATCTTTTTAGTACGTGAACTACAGCAAAGTAACTTCGTATGAACAAAACAGACCATGGAGTAACTTCTATACAGGTCTGGAATCTATTACTTTAATGCATACAAAATAGTGTATTAGCAAAGAATAATTGCACAGTAACTGGCCTTCGTAAACAAAATCATTGTGTTACTTGTTAAAATACAAACATGTCAACACTCGGATCCAATGGATCCATAGTATGTAAATTTGCAGACACAAAAGACTGAGCATTGTAGGGATAATTTGAAGCCATAAATGATCGGCATCTAGAAAATGAAGTCAAAATCCCACTGAAAATCTAGAAGCTGCTTGACTCTGAATCGTATGAAATGCTATTCATTTGGCTTTTCTTCTTTCACCTATGCAGTTAAGCTAACAGTAAGGCAGCCATTTCATTCTTGTAATTTGAAACCGAAATTGAAACTTTGATAAATCGGTAATAAATACAAGAATATACTATACAGGACCTGCACCTGGCGAGCTGAACATGTCCTCGGGCACTCCCGGCACTAAAAGCCATATGCCATTTCATTTAGCGGACTATCATGATATAGCGTAAGCTGCTGTCGCCTAGCGACAATCTGTCCATCAAGTCGATCCAATCTTGGTGCGGCTTTGCAATTTATTAGAATTACATGAAATTACTCATAATAATAAAACTACCTTACCGATTTCGTTCAAACCACTTCATAATCCCTTTCAGATGTAATAAGAACAAATTGTGAAAATTTCAGCGAAATCGGTCCAGTAGTTTTTGAGTCTATTAACGTCAAATATACCAACATCCAATTTTATATATATAGATAATTAACTAAAATATATAACTAATTTACCGAAATTTCTTCTTAAATTTATGTTGAAACATACCGAAACCCAAAACAAAGCCATCTCCTTAACACCAACACAAATGAATGGCAAGGAGTGCTCAGTTTGATATTTGACCACCTTTGCATCTAAGTATCAACCAATTACTATTTTTGGTGTAGAAAGTATGAACCTCAGGGCCATGTGCCATTCCAGATATGGAAATGTCCTTTTTCTAAATATTCTACCTCCTGATAGAGAATCAAGCACACGTCCTTCCAGGTGAAACAAGAACGCCTGTTACCGTCTCGACTAGGCATCTCCCTTGTAACATATTGAAATGGTAGAAAAATCAACAGTCTATAACCGAACGATGAAAGTCACGAACATTGATTCTTACAAGCTTTAAGATGACAGTGATAGCAACGGATATATTATTTAGGCGGGTGATTACATAGGAATCACGACATGCCAGTAGCCATAGAATGAGTAAGATCCCTAATTCATTGCGACAATCAAGAATAATTCTGGCCTACCGAAGTGTGAGGACGAGAAAGTGTATTAGTGCGCAAAGTTCCGAATATTAACTAGTAATAATACTATAACGTACACGCGTGTAGATGAGAGACCAGTCCTGTACAAACTTTGCTGCATTTTTATGCATCGATATCTCTACGAGTTTAGCCATTATAAACACTGAATAGATTCCACGTATTACTAAATAAGTTTGAAAATTCGAAGATAAAATTTTGATAGACTCCCAAATGTTAACAGAAATCTTCCCCGTAATGTTTCTCGTTACAGAGTTCACGGAAATTAAAATTAGAATAAGTTTTGAATGAGGAGATTGAAATAATTGTTTGTAATTATCTATAAAGTAAGTTTTACTGAAGCGGTGGGAGTAGACAATATTAGATGAGAAATGGTGAAGTATAGAGGAAAGTTTTTCTTAAAATAACTACATAGCATAACTGGATATGTATGAAATTGTGGATGAGATGTCATAGAATTGCACGACAGTATTAATCACAGCGATGAGGTAAGTTTGCATGAAATGTGGTATTTTCTCAATTATATATTTTATCATAATAATAGCACATACTTGAGTGGGTGAATTTCATTCTGGAATGGGGTTGTTTAATGCTTCTCTGAGTCTCCTGACACAGGACACTTGCAGTCATATACGACCCAGAGTAGTTACAGGAACGAAAATAGAAAGCATTTTTCTCTCCGTCGGTTTCATTGACGTAAATTGGCAGGATGAGATGAGTGGAGTGAAATTCTATTTTGTACATTCCTTTCCCTGACAACTTTATCTGTATTGACAGTTTGTACTGTGAACATGTAACTTAATATCTAAGAATTTTACGACAAATATGGTAAATATAATGTACAAACCAGAATACCTAAATAAATTCAGTGACACATGTACAGAAGAGGTATGTGAAAAGTGAAAATGTAATTGCAGCGCCTAACACGAATCAGTGCCATTGTTTCGGAAAATCAGCAATCTTGGCTGATATCAACTGCTTGTTTTATATATATTCTTGGCATCTATCCCATTTTGGACACGATAAATTTACTGAACTCTGATTTGCTTTCGAACAGTATTCACCATACCTTACATATCAACCTTCTTTTACAAATCTCGTGAAAATTTCGTGAATCCCTTGTTTATTCCTAGTATCTTTTCAGACCATTATCAGTTGTACTGACGTTAAGTGCATTGGACTATCCGTATTGCTTCTTCACTATGACGTACACCGTTACAGGTTGTTTTTATTGCTTTACGTCGCACCGACACATATAGGTCTTATGACGACGATGGGATACGAAAGGCCTAGGAAGTGGAAGGAATTGGCCGTGGCCTTAATTAAGGTACAGCCCCGGCATTTGCCTGGTGTGAAAATGGGAAACCACGGAAAACTATCTTCAGGGCTGCCGACAATGGGACTCGAACCCACTATCTCCCGATTACTGGATACTGGTCGCCCTTAAGCGACTGCAGGTATCGAGCTCAGTACAGGTTGTTTTGCTTTGCGATTGACACAGCAGTGTTGATGTAAAAACAGGTCTCCGAAATGGGTGGAACATGAGCTGCGGGTGTTATGGCATTACTGCGATATCATCTTAAAATAAGCTGAACAAAAAATAAATACACCGAGCTAGTTGGCTGCACAGTACTAGTCATGTAGTTCTAAGACTGTTTCCGAGAGATGGAGGGTCCAAACTGAGTCACAAGCAGCCTCACGGGAGAGTTTCCGTCGTTTGCCATTACCACACTAGGTAACTACCGAGGTTGTGGCATAATTAAGGATAGAGCCACTACCTTCCTACTCCTATACTATCTTATCCGAAAACCTATGTGAGTTAATCTGATGATTAACATGTAACACGAAAAATATGAAGTGGCAAGCAACTTATAGGACATATCTACATAAATGACAATCGATATTCGAGGCCACAAGACCATTTGAGTGAATCTGAGCCATTATACAGTTCCTAGGTTTTGATATCTTTGCAACGACTTCAAAAATCCTCATCAAGAATACAGAAAACTAATTGCATTGAAAGTGGATTCATTTTGGGAACGTGAATCAAACCATTTTCTTCTTAATGCGAGCAAAAGAGTGAAGGAAACGAGATAGTTTATTACACATCCCCAACTTGAATCCAATTTCAATGCAATTAGTTTTCTGGGTTCCTGATGAAGATTATAATTATAGAAATATTAAGTAAATATCACATACAACTAAAGCATGGGAAAAGGTCACTGAAAGAAGATTTCGCTTGGAGACAGTAATTGGTATTGAGCAATTTCGGTTTATTCCAGGACGTAGTACAACTGATGCAGTATTTACATTTATTGGAAATATGCAGGAAGTTACAGACTGACCTTCACATGGTGTTCGTAGATTTTGAGAAGGCATATGATCAGGTCCCCAGAAAGGATATATGGAGATGCCTACGACTGAAAGAATCATCTAAAAATATGTAAGATAAGTAAAAGCGATGTATTGCACCTTTCTGACTAGCTAGGGGCAGAAAGACCCTGTATGAGTTGAAGAGTTACATCTCACTTAATCTTAGGGGTGGATGGTCTAACAATCGACGTTGGCAGGTGAGAGATAGGAAGTGCAAAAACAAAACAAAAAAGAGAAATGAAAGAAATGTGGCTATTTAAATCTCTAAATTTAATAAAGGAATAGTTAACAATTCATTCTGCTTAGCTTCGCCTAAATCTTTAGATTAGATGTAAGTTTGTGCGTTTGCTCTATCTAATTCGGGGTATTGGTAAGATATTTGACCCTGAAATCCTCTTCATGAATTTTCATCACATGTTACAACTATAAGAATTCAATAAATAGGTCCCCTGAACTCTTTCAGATCATTGATAGTGAGGTAAACAGAGAAAAATTTAATTTAATTCCTCAAAGTAGATTACGATCTACGTACGGTATAAATTGTAACTGAAATCACACGTGACTATATTGTGTTTGATGAAACTCAAGGCACAATCCCTGCCTTGTTCTACACAATAATAAATGATTTACACTATTTATAATAAGTGGATCACTAACCAACAACAAAACAAATTTACCACCATGCAAGGTGTAACATGGCATTAAAGTAGAACATCCTAATTATCTGAGAACGCTATCCCATGGAATTCACAATGTAACGGCAAAACTGTTCAACCCATGGTCTCATTAATTTTTCGGGTGGGCAGTAAAAGCAGAAGAGAACATATCTTAAATGGAATTATTATCATTATTATTATTATTATTATTATTATTATTATTATTATTATTATTATTATTATTATTATTATTATTATTTTCCACTCACAGGATCAACTTACTCAATAAACTGGTAAATATTCCATCATCGCACACAAAACAGTAGGTTTTATCACCGCTAAGGTCTACATACTTCCACACCCAAATTTTTGTTGCACGATGTAGCCTAATTGCTGATTCATATGTCCTATCTTCCTTTTTACATCTTCACTAACAAGTCATCTCTGAGTCGTTTCGTTTATGATATACCATTCACCGAGCTCGATAGCTGCAGTCGCTTCAGTGCGGCCAGTATCTAGTATTCGGGAGATAGTGGGTTCGAATCGCACTGTCGGCAGCCCTGAAGATGGTTTGCCGTGCGTTCCCATTTTCACACCAGGAAAATGCCGGGGATGTACCTTAATTAAGGCCACGGCCGCTTCCTTCCCACTCCTAGCCCTTTCCTGTCCCATCTTCGCCGTAAGACCTATCTGTGTCGGTGCGACGTTAAGCAACTTGTAAAATATATACCATTGGGATCGGAATAGCTTTATGTTTCCTTAGAAATTTCTAGAATGTTCGAAAAAGTATATTTTCATTCGCTAGAAAAAAAAATGGGGTGAGCTGGAACGGAATCCCAATCACCCGTCTCAGATGCCGGTGCGGTTCCTCTCGGCTACTCTGCGAACTCGCGTTTTCCTCTCTAAATTAATCCTTCCTTCATGAACGTTCATGGACCTTGTAACTGCTCTTCAGGGGTAATCGCCTCAGTTGAAGACATTTCCTACTTGTGAGTTCAAAACGTACAGCCGTTTGTATTTACGTTTCCTGTGAATATCCGTGGTCACGTTTTTGAGCAACGTATACTCTGCCGATACACGGATTATGTGTACCCGGGAGCACAAAACACGGGTTACCCCTTGAGCCCTAGGTATGGTATTACATCACTATTGTTCAACAGCAGTGAAACATAGGGCTGTGTAACGACAAATGGTGGTTTACTGTTTATAGTGGTTAACAAGTAATATGGATACAACAGTGTCTCACTCAAGACCAAACATACTGTTGAAAGGATACAATATGAGGACGATAATGGTGCACGCTGTAACGATACTCCAAACATGGCATTATTGATCATCCTGTGTCCTCTTCTGTACCCATAGCTCTTTAGACCAAACTGTCGCCCGCTAGACAGAATACTCTCGTTCTCTAGGTCAGGAATTCTATGGCACAGAACAAAATGTCTAAAAGAACTTTCAATTCCTAGAGTTTTTGGTGGCCATTGTTAGACCTAGAAGTATTCGAAAGCGTGCAGACATTTCTAGGCGAACGCTGATTGTAATTAAATCTCCCTTCATGAACGTTCACGGATCTTTTAACTCCTCTTTGGGAGAAATTTTCTCAGTTGACGAGGGGATTATCTTACACAGTCATGTTAACCATGAAGCTCATTTCTTGGAACAATATTGCTGCTTGTAACGAGCACACACTGTTTGACCTTACGTATGCTCCATACTTCCCTTAATGACCTCGTTTATAATTTCATAATTTGGTTAATCACTACCTGCGTCAGTGCGACGTTAAACAAATGACAACTATAAAATAAGGAAATGTCGTCATGAAAAGTTCTTACTCCCACTCCCCCGATCTCCGCTGCATGTGGTAGTGTGTACAACGTATGATCATCTTGAGTAGAATGGTATACACATATCATACATAATGTTCCAAAAGAAAAAGTTTAGAATTACTGTTTCACAGGCTGTCAAATATTTACTTAATTCGTGACAGAAAAGACACGGGGTATCTTTTGACAAACACAATTTCTACAAAATTTACTAACCACCCATAACTACCCAATATATTTACCCAATATTTTATGTCGAACTGACCATGAATGTGATCATCCTTCTTTCTCTTTATCGGTACCAAGTACGCAACGTACCCCCTGTGGGTGGGGAACGCAGACGAAGTATACACCCACGTTATCTCCTGCCTGTCGTAAGAGGCGACTAAAAGGGGCGACCAAGGGATGATTGAATTAGAACCATGAAACTACTTTTGATTAGTACCATCACGCGGTGAACACCATGGGTTGCCTGTACTTGCGAGTAGTACCACTATATTTGTTACGAAATAGATTTGTGATTAGTAGCAGCAGAGAGTGTGTCACTGTGGGTTTCCAGTACCCGTGAGTCGTACCCTTGTGAGCAACACCACGGGTCTGGGCGTTGCCTGTGATTAGTACCACTATATGAGCGGCACCGTGGGTCTGCGCTGCCTGCGCTTAGTAATCACTATGTGAGGAACACCACGGGATTACCCTCGCCCGTGATTAGTACACCTAGTCGAGGAACACCATCGGTTTGCGTTGCCTATGTGTGGCGCCATTATGTGAGGAACACCATAGGTCTGCGTTACCTGTACGACGTACAATACTTGTGAGTGTGGAACACCGTGAGTCTTCGCTCCTTTTGATTAGTACCCCAACCTGACACATACCATGGTTCTACTTTGCTAGCGATACGCACCATTCTGAGGGGCCTTTGACCTGGATTTTGAACCCCTTTAGACATCAAGAATCCTCGATTGAGGATTGTGCTTTTTGAAGTGGTCCCTCGGTCAGTAATACTATTATTTACGACAGTTTTTTTGAGTCGGATCCACTGATTGTTTCAAATTCATGTCCATCCATTCATTCTTCATGCCATTTTTATTTTGGTCAGTGGATGATTTTGAACTCTTACTTTGTCATTTCCATCCGTACCATTAGGGGCCGATGACCTCTATGTTAAGCCCCTTTAAACAACAAGCATCATCATCATCATCATCATCATCATCATCATCTTCGATACGCAACGTACTTTTTGCTTCCTATTTGACAAGAAACACGTTACTTTATGTGCAGTACTGCAATACTGCCTAAGTGCGGTTAAGGCAAGCCCGGGCAGAGCCCTGTTGATGAAGTACTTGTGGCTGGAAGGGGGAGTTTCTGCCGATCAATCACAGGTCCTACACAAGGAATTGTGCTGCCCAGCATGTGTGGTGACAACAGTAATCGGGTTCATCACAGACACGCTCTGTTGCTCACTGATTGTGAATCACGTATCTGAACATCCGCACTCTGGATTCACGTGTCAAGTTGCCATCAAAGATTAGAGCACCTGTCAATATCCCCCTTCCATATAAGGAACAGGGTTTTAGTTCCAAGTACTCATGTTACAAGCAGTCAGTAAACTAGCTGTGCTCTTCTAGAGAAGGTAGTGATGAAGTTCAAAGTTAAGGGCCTTCATAAAGTAGAATATTCCTTGTTACTCTTGGTTTTACGTCGCATCAACTCAAACAGGTCTTCTGACGACGTTGGGTCAGAACAGAGCTAGTATTGGGAAGGAAGTGACCATGGTTTTAATTAAAGTAGCTCCAGCATTTAAATCTTGTGAGCCGGGCCGAGTGGCTCAGATGGTTGAGGCGCTGACCTTCTGACCCCAACTTGGCAGGTTCGATCCTGGCTCAGTCCGGTGGTATTTGAAGGTGCTCAAATACGTCAGCCTCGTGTCGGTAGATTTACTGGCACGTAAAAAGAACTCCTGCGGGACAAAATTCCGGCACCTCGGCGTCTCCGAAAACCGTAAAAGAGTAGTTAGTGGGACGAAAAACAAATAACATTATTATTATTATTATTATTATTATTATTATTATTATTATTATTATTATTATTATTATTATTAAATCTTGTGAAATTGGGAAACCAAAGAAAAACATCTGCAGGACTGCCGATAGTGGGTTTGACCCACATTTCCCGCGTTCAGCATCACAGCTACACGGCCCGATCCCCGCTATAAACTTGCTCAGTCCTGGTAGACCTACATTTAATTAGATCTTTCAAACTATCGTCTCGTATGTATAGAAATTAACGCATGTGAATTTATTATGTAGCCTATGATTCGTAGTAAATGTAATAGTAAATAATTACAACTTTGTAACGACAGAGAGAATATACGGTCTACTTTAAGGTACACCTTGAGAAATAATTCACAATTATATGTTACACGGACATAACTTTTCATATAGTGCCTCCAAATTCCTAACTTTGCTTCTGAAAATGAAGAGCATTGTTCCGTGCCGTCTCTAGAACCTTTTAAAGGGTATGTGGTGTTTACTTAGATAATGTGTTTGGTATGACAAGTTTATAATCCAAATCTATTGCATCCCCACTCTGTTCGATGTTTAATTTTAATGCATGGTTCTTGATCTGATGCCGGCCCCGTGGTGTAGGGGTAGCGTGCCTGCCTCTTACCCGGAGGCCCCGGGTTCGATTCCCGGCCAGGTCAGGGATTTTTACCTGGACCTGAGGGCTGGTTCGAGGTCCACTCAGCCTACGTGATTAGAACTGAGGAGCTATCTGACGGTGAGATGGCGGCCCCGGTCTAGAAAGCCAGAAATAACGGCCGAGAGGATTCGTCGTGCTGACCACACGACACCTCGTAATCTGCAGGCCTTCAGGCTGAGCAGCGGTCGCTTGGTAGGCCAAGGTCCTTCATGGGCTGTAGTGCCATGGGGTTTGGTTTGGTTTGGTCCTTGATGTGATCAGGATAATGCCTAGTACAATTTTCACTGGGATTATGTGAACTGTACTGTAAACCATGAAGAGTGTTTTCTCTCAAGAATATTTATGATATCTCTGGCTCCTTGGCTGAATGTTGAACATAACGACCTTCAGTTCCGAGGGTCCAGGGTTCGATTCCCGGCCGGGTGAGAATATTAACCCCATCTGCTTAATGTCACTGGCCCTGGGACAGGGTGTTTGTGTTCCTCTCAACGTACCTCCCTGTATTAATGCAAAATAAACCATTTAACCAACCACTACAGAAACAAACAGTAGTGAAATACTCCTCCAAATGGCGTTGGCGTTGGGAAGGGAATGCGGCCCTAAAACTGTGGCAAGGTCACATATGCGACATAGTTCGCATCCGCGACCCCCTTACTGCATGGGAATAGTGGCAGGGAAAGGCGAAGTAGAATGTTTTTTAGATCTCCTGAAAAGTTAGTCATTTTTACCATTGTACCGGAATCTGCCGTACGCTATTTTGTGTCCCGAAGTAAATTTATTGTATGATCCAGCTGTTTGGTGGATAAGCGAGAGAAGTATGGAAATGCTCATTAGCAAATATAGATCACTGTATATTGTGGGTAAGGCAATTATTAAAAAATACGTATTAATTGAACGGTGAATTCGAAACAGAGCTTAGTTTCCACCTACGCGAGGCAATGATTGACATTTGACTTTGTAGTTTAAATCGTTTGGTTGTTTCTGCGTAGAATTAACTTCATTAGATCCGCTGGAGCTTTGGTACATTCAGGATTTCAACGTGCACATGAGCAGTGTACCGTGCTGCAGAACCTCGTCTATAATTTAATAGGAACCTCTTGACAAAAGTCAATTCATTAATACTCTTATTATAATTTATTTTAGAATTATTAAACGTAACCCACAAAGCAAGCATGTGATAATTTAGGTTAACTTAGAATCGATTGAAAAATTGCAAAAGCCGCGTTGAGTGGCTCAGATGGTTGAGGCGCTGGCCTTCTGACCCCAACTTGGCATATTCAATCCTGGCTCAGACCCGTGGTATTTGAAGGTTCACAAATACGTCAGCCTCGTGTCGGTAGGTTTACTGGCACGTACAAGGATTCCTGCGGGACAAAATTACGACACCTTGAACTCTGCGAAAAGCGTAAAAGTAGTTAGTGGGATGTAGAGCAAAATAACATTATTAGAATTACAAAAAACAAAATAGGGATTATGGGAAATCCATCTGAATTATTTTCGTGGTCATAGAAACTATATGGCTGTGGTTTTGAAAGTTTTCAAGGTAATAATACAATTAAAACTATAATCTAAGGCAAATGCATTCTAATAATCACTGTAGAATGTCATAGGACAGAAGAAGGTAAGAGAGTGAATATGTTCGTTCACCTACAGGAAAACGATGAAATAACGCGCTTAAATTTAGTAATCTTCGTTCTGAGTCGTCAGTTGAGGTTAATGTGGGACCTTCAATCAGTGTAAATTATATGAAAGTAAATTTTCATAGAACTAAAAAAGCTCTCCACGCAACATTTCAAACCTATTTCAAAATTTGGTTCATATATGCACTCATGAATGAATGAAAACCTACAAACTGTTTTCCAGTCGTTGCCCGGGTCAGGGGTGTAATGAATGAACCATATATAGGCTATTATTTCAATGGGGTCGCCACTCCCAAGGTGATTATTAATGACTGATAAATGCTATGAAATGATAATGGAGAATGTTGCTGGAATGAAAGATGACAGGAAAAACCGGAGTACGCGGAGAAAAACCTGTCCCGCCTCCCCATTGTCCAGCACAAATCTCACATGAAGGGACCGGGATTTTAATCACGGTATCCAGCGGTGAGAGGCCGACGCGCTGCCGTCTGAGCCACGGAGGCTCGTGTGCACTCATATAGTGTTCACATTTTGTAACATCCATTTGAATAAGGGTTGATGAATTTTAGAAATATTTTGTGTTAAAATATGAAGTAATTTAGATTTTTATGAAGCTATTCCGTCCGCCTCTGAGGTGTAGTGGTTAGTGTGATTACCTGCCACTCCCGGAGGCCCGGGTTCGATTCCTGGCTCTGCCACGAAATTTGAAAAATGGTACGAGGGCTGGAACGGGGTCCACTCAGCCTCGGGAGGTCAACTGAGCAGAGGTTGGTTCGATTCCCACCTCAGCCATCCTGGAAGTG
Source organism: Anabrus simplex (assembly GCF_040414725.1). Classification (NCBI taxonomy): domain Eukaryota; kingdom Metazoa; phylum Arthropoda; class Insecta; order Orthoptera; family Tettigoniidae; genus Anabrus; species Anabrus simplex. The sequence continues at coordinate 1,093,343,878 of NC_090266.1, forward strand.
GTATTCCGTGGTTTCCCACTTCTCTTCCAGGCAAATGCTGGGATGGTACCTAACTTAAGACCACGGCCGCCTCCTTCCCTTTTCCTTGTCTATCCCTTCCAATTTCCCATCCCCCCCGCAAGGCCCCTGTTCCACATAGCAGGTGAGGCCGCCTGGGCGAGGTAGTGGTCATCCTACCCCGTTGTATCCCCCGACCCAGAGTCTGAAGCTCCAGGACGCTGCCGCTGAGTCCAAGGGAAAAACGGACCCTGGAGGGTAAGCAGATTAAGAAAGAAAGAATGAAACTATTCCATATATATATTAATTTTCTGTTACAAATAAAAGAAATGCACTAAAACCAGAAGCAATACTAAATATTATACCTTTAACATCTCTAACTTATATAACTAAGTGTGAAAGTAATGGACCAAACATTTCACACGTGGAACATTTTGAAAATGGACCAGTTTTAAAAGGAGTCGTTGTTTCAGAAATATTTGTTCTGTTAGGACAGAAGTTCCACGCTATTTCAGCTTGAGCTATTCAACTTAAATTTCGTGTAGATGGGACTAATATGTGAGGAAATATTTATCTCATTATAATTTTCCCATAAATGTGTAGTATTTATTAAAATTGGAATAGATCTGTACTTAGAGATGTCCGTAAGTATCAAATTTTACAAAGCATAACTTTCAGTATCAGCAAAGACAGACGCAGCACATAATTTTACTTCGCATGACCGCATGACCCTATTCATTCTGCAAAGTAAGGCATCAGGGTACACAGCGGTAACTTTTAATTTCTGTCAACCGGGCGAGTTGACCGTGCGGTTAGGGGCGCACAGCTGTGAACTTGCATCCGAGAGATAGTGAGTTAGAGCCCCACTGTCGGTAGCCCTGAAGATGGTTTTCCGTGTTTCCCATTTTCGAACCAGGCAAATGCTGGGGCTGTACCTTAATTAAGGCCACGGCCGTTTCCCTCTCAGTCCTAAGCCTTTCCTACTCCATCGTCGCCATAAGACCTATCTGTGTCAGTGTGACTTCAAACAAATTGTAAAGAAGTTATTATAATAATTTCTCTCATACAGTAGTGTGGTCAACAAGAACAGACCCAGATTCCTAAATCTTAATTTAACAGGCTGCATCTTCCACAAATGAACATGCGCTTTCCCTTGCTGCCAACAATCTTCATGCTTCCACAATTTACCATTTCCCTGGCACCGTAATCAGTCCTCAAGTGAAAGTCATTTCCTTGCTCTTTTGGGCCCAGACCTATTTACCTTAAATGAGTAATCACTCTTCATAAGACACTTACACGTAAGTTTCTGCTGAATTTTCTTTTTTCATCAACATTCCCAGAAGTTAAAGTTGATTTTTGTTTCCTTGTACACTACGCCAATAAAATTAAACGCTGTCATCCTTAGACCCTTGCAGTCTAAACCAAATCTATAAGAATTATGCGGGAAACAGTCCTTGCCCTTGTTCTTCGGTGGATGTTGCTTAATCGCAGGCCAATAGTTATTGGAGTATCCCTCGGTCAGTCTAATGACTTGCTCGGCGGTACTTCTTGGGTTTCGCGACCACTATTGGCGTATCACATACCAGTCAGTCCAGAATTAAAATCCTTGGACTGGTTGGGAACTGATCTCGACGCATTCGGGTAAGAGATAATCACACTATCCCTGCATCACGAGTCTCACGATCAGTGATTATTTGGACGGCAGTTTTTAAATTTTTGTTTATTTACAATTTGATTTACGTCGCACCGACACTGTTAGGTCTCATGACGATGATGCGATAGGAATGGCCTATGAATGGGAAGGAAGCAGCCGTAGCCTTAATTAAGGTACAGCCCCAGCATTCGCCTGGTGTGAAAATGGGGAAAAAACGAAAATCCGTCTCCATGGCTGCCAGCAGTGTGGTTCGATCCCAATATCTCCCGGATGCAAGCTCATATCTGCGTGCCCCTAAATGCAATACCAACTCGCCTGGTGACGGCGTTTTAGTGCTCGCTTAAAAAAACTTTTTCAACTTATTCCAGCTATTTTTGACGTCACTGGACTCACCCAGAATAATTTTGGGGTTTTTAATTTCGGATGACCTACGTAACGCCACGTGAATTTAGAGGTGTAAAATTTCACTTCAGCATTGACCAGAATGTGAAATTCAGCAGTTCAGCCTCTACTCTGTAGATAAATGTTTCGTATGGCTATTGCTAGCCTGGTGCAGCCCTTGTAAGGCAGACGCTACGACGAGGGTGTGAGTCATCTGTCGTGTATGGGAAATTGACTGCTATTATGGTGGAGTATAGTGAGTGGTATGTGATTTGCAGTTATGCGTGAGACAGTAAAAACACCCAATCCTAGCCCTTTCCCATCCTTCCGTCGCCGAAAATCTTCGATGTGTTAGTAAGACGTTAAACAAGTTGCAAAAAAAAAAATCTCCGTGTCCTAACACACAGTTCAGATTTCAAAGCAGCAGGATTTCTCCATGTATACGATTAGTCCACACAAGGTCAGTCAGGCCTCTCCAAATTCTACCTAACCATGTCCAACATACGCTCCACGCTAAAGACAGTTCCTTTTCCAACCCACGACTGACCTCTGCTCCTAAGAAAAAGAAACGACGGAGGAAATGTGTATTTCTCAATCCCCTCCAGTTTATATTGCAAAATAATTCAGTTTTTGTAAACTAAGACCACGTCACGAAGTGTTGGATCAGAATTCAGGAGAAAGCAACCGTGAATTGATTTAGTTCCAATATATGCCGACACGGATAAAATTTTTAAACGAGTATTGCCAGTGCACTTGCATTTACGGCTATCTAATTGGAAAAATGTTAAACTATTACAAAAATGCTTTTGAATGCTTAACCTTTTGAGATGCGTTGGATTTGGAGTATAGGTCTGTTTTAGTAATGTATTCGAGAATAAATGGTTAAAGCACTATGACATTTTTTACTTGTATTCAATTCTCTTTTAATCAATGATGAAATGGAAATTTTATATCCTTATGTATTCTTAAAACTTCAGACTTCATTGATTATAATAGCGTAACTAGGTTCTACTGAGTTTAACGTGAAAACCACATCTGGATAGGTACACATTAAATCTGTGCGTAACAGTAGACTACTAAAGAGATCACGTAAACACCAACGGTTTCAAATTATGTTTTTGATTTATCGTCTATATATTTAGTTCGTTTGTTTGTCATTGAATCCATGTGGATGACATCAAGTAGATATAAATTAACGTGGAGGCAACAACTATCTCCTACGTATGACTTAATCCCAGTAATTCGTTTAAAGTAATGTATTTTCGACGGAATCTAACAAACTAATGCTTACAATCCTTTCTGTGATCAACACTCAGAATGAAAAACTAAAATGTTTAAACGATTTGGTTAGTAGCGAGAAATTGGAGCGATGCAAACAAATTGGAGTTTATCCCAACTGTCATTTTGGCGGCAAACAGTCATTTCTGGTGGCTAGGGATGTACGTCAAGGCCACGATGCATTGCTGGCTCCCCCCGTGCCTCCCTGTGTTGGGACTGGCTTGGGATTTTCTTCCTCCGGGAGACCGTAGTCCTTGATGGTAAGACCGTGTTGACTGGGCCGATGAGTGTTGAATAATCCTTCGTCCTGACGATCGTAGATAGCGTATTTGGAGGCAATTTGGCCAGGCTTCATGTCCCGAACTCTCTGCCCAGCACGTGCAGCAAGGTGATAGTTCCTTGAAGCTATGTGGGGCCACAGTACGCCACTCCTAGTCATGCAGGGTAATGCCAAGTTTAAATGGGACAGAGACGACATCTTACCACAAATACTCTTACGGTATCGCCAACATTTTGGAGGATAATTTTTCTTCATGGACGATAATGTACGTATCGATCGTGCTGTCCTCGTTAATGAATTTCTTCGTGATCGCGTAATCGCTCGACTAGAGTGGCAGCCGCGTAGCCCGAACATGAACTGGGATAAATTAAAGAAGGCTCTTTGTGGACGTTAGGGTCCATTAACAACTCTGCAGGATCTGCACCGGATCAACATTGAGGAGTGGGACAATAAGGATCAATATTTCCTTAATGAACTAGTGGACAGTTTGCCAAGACGAATTCAGGCATGCATGAATTCAAGGGGACATGTGTGGTATTAACGGTTCTGGTATGTGCTGTATTTAGTAACTCAAATTGATAAATCAAAGCTATATTGTTGTAGGAATTCTTTAATTACGCTTATATTATACCTCTGTACCTCTCTTTCGTTTTCTATTTCTCTGTAATGAACCCATAATTCTACGATGAGAAATTTTTTTTTAAATTTTCCCAATATTTATTTCTGCTACAAACTACTTTTTTGAGAGCAGCCATGTTTGCATTTCAAGAGCCTCTCTGTTTCGTGAGAGCGAGCTACTCGCGTCAAGCAAGCTGCGAACTCGTGAAACGCCGGAACACTCCGGTGGACTTCGAATATTCAACAATTTTTCAAATTCAAGGAATTCTTCGTAACGAGAGATTTTGGCAACACAGCAAATCCAGAAATAAAGAATCTTAATTATTCTTAAACCCTATGGGAAGACAGAACCCCCAGGGTAAAAATAAATGCAGTTAAGTCTAGAGAAGAATTCGCGCCCTGCTCCCGAACTAACGACACGTGCCAAGGTCGATGGATGAAGAAAACCCGCGAAACGCCGGGGCAGAAATAATTTATTTCGCCCGTTGCGAGTATGGAAACAATATGAAATTAACACCGTAATAAATCGTATGTCTGTCCAAAGTTATGGAACAAATTTCAGAAAAATTGGTCTATTGTACGCGGAATTAGCAGATTGTGCAATCAAGCTTCATGGTGTGAGTGGCGTCACCCCATAGAGTATAAAAGAAATCTCCCTTCGAACATTACACAGTCTCTGTCTGGTTACTGAAGCAGAGGAGCCCGCGTCATTCGTCAGCAGAAAAGTGTGAAAATTTGGTCTCCAAATAACTTATTACATTTTCGTGTCTATGGTTTAAATATACCGTTAGAATGGAAGATGATAGAAATTTTCTGAGCTGCCGCTAATGGGAACTTTGAAGGTTTGGATGTTTGGATGAATAAGTAATTGAGTTTCTCTTTGTATTCAGTGTGTGCGTATAATATTTGTTAGAGTCTGGATGTGAGCTACAGGGTCTGGTTTCTTATCTGCTGGAACACCTGGACTTTTAAGTAGGGTGAAAGGAAGAAGCGGTCTTGTGAACGCAGTAGATGTGGTCATTTGTGCAGAGTGTTCGTCGCTTGCTAAACGTTTGAAAGTGCGTTGGAAAGTGTTGTGTAATTCAAGTTGTATGTATGAGAAGATGATGGTAAATTTAACCATGGAAGGCTAAATATACGAGGTCTGCTGGCCAGATGCAGCCAGAATCCAGGACGATGGCTGCGATCACAGGTCTGTGAATATTTTTGTATCAATGTTGTAGTTAGATTATTGTTTGTCCCTACCAATTTACACTGCGTGTGTTGGGTTGATATTTTGTAATGCTCAGGCGAAGGTATTATATTTCTGGTCAGCGTGTGAAAATCATTAGTGTAGTAAAATTCACGTCAAGAAACTATAAAATGCGAAGTTTAAATATTGTGTTAATATTCTTTGAGATATTGTCCGAATTGAGGAAATTTAGGAAGGTGCTAACGATAACGTAGTCCTGGCGAATGTCTTAATTTCAAATATCGTTCGAATTCAGGAAATTTTTGTCGAGATAATAATAATAATAATAATAATAATAATAATAATAATAATAATAGTAATAATAATGTTTACCGCGGGATAAAATTTTCCTATGTTAAAAGTGAATTTAACAAGTATGTTCCACATGGTTTGCGGGTGTCTAGAAAATTCCAGTGAAATCCGATAAAGTTATGTTTTATTCATGGGGAATAAAATTTTGTGACGTCGTGTATGTCGATGATATGGAAAATCACGGTGTGGTGTTGTATTCTCGAGGTCCGAAAATTGTAGTAACAGTAAAATAAAAATATATATTTATAAAAGTTGTTTGTCACGAGAGGCTTGAGGTTTGAAAAGTCTTGAAATATAAGAAAATGGATTGAGAGCGAAGAATTTATATATGTGGAGATGAGAGTTGTAGAAATGTTGAAGGCAGATAAAGCCTGGATATTTCATATAATACCGCCCTGAGAAGGCGATGAGAATGAATTTTTGAGACAGGCTATATTTGCCGAGACCGAAGAATTTTTGAGACAGGCTGTATATAAAAATGTGAGATTTATGTGCCAGGCTGTATATTCCGCTAACAATCCGAAATCTGAGACCTGGAGAAAGTTGGTTCGAGATGATTATTGTGTGAAGCACGGTAAATTTCAAGTTAAGATCCCAAGTGAAAAACGATTTCTGGTGAAGAGTGTAAATCTTGGTAGTAAAAATCAAGTGACTAGTTACGTAAAGTCACTATAATGAATATTAGAATAATATGACCTCAAGGATAGAAGAGCATTTTGAAGACACGGTTGGTGTTATGTGACTGTAATGATAATTTTCCAATCAGTAAAGTTCATAAATTATAAGGCGGTAATTTATCATCAAATCTGAAACATTGTGGGATGAGATATTGGACGTTATTAAAGCGAGATGTTTGGCTGTGTAGATTCATTGGGTTTCGTTTCACTGGATAGTCATGGAGATGAATATTTGGAAAATGACGGTAGGCGATTTGAGGGCTTCACCCTAAAACTGCAGTGTGGATTTTTGCGATGGTGATGATTATTGTTGGGCGATATTCAAGTAGTGTCAGACGTGTGTTGGAAGTCATTATTCTTTTCTAAATTTCATTGAGCATGCTGAGATCGTGTTTGAGTTGTGGATTGTTCGCCACGCGTTATTTATATTTCAATGTTACGTTTTAGCAACAAGATAGGGACTTGTTGCATTTTCCCGAATTGCGTTCTTTCTGTGGCAAGATTTGTTTCGTTGTGTGTTATTAGTTTCGACCAGATTTACAGCTAAAAATATCAGAGTGTGTTTGAAATTACGATTGCGCCAAATATGCTAGAGGAAGCGTATACGACCCAGTTTCCGCTCGACAACAGATTTAGGACGTCACATGTTATCCTAGGAATATACTGATGATGAGACGTCCTAGTTCACGCTCAACGATAGAATTAGGAAGGTATGTGTACATAGAGGTTAGTGTCAGGGTGTGCGGACGTTAAGTAAGCCCGACGATAGGTCTGGGAGGTCAGCTGTACATACTCAAGTCTTAGATTAGATGTTCTTGCGAAGCGACTTGATCGATGGTAGCGTCTGCAGTAGTATGCAATGCGAAGAGTGTTAGCTCGGTAATAACGAGGCCAAGCTTGTGCGCATCCCTTTACCAGCTGGAAGGTGTTTACCTAAGATTATGGAATCACTAATGGCGAGGGTTGTCCAACATTGGGTACTGAGCTAGCGGAGATTGAAAATTTACTGCGGTTCGCCATGAGTGTTTGAGTTCAATGAACTTCAGTATTTTATTTTATTTTACGGACTTATTGGTTCTGTCGTTCTGACGTCCGTTTTGCTTTGGTAGTGTGCGTGCTGACACTCAACGTATTAGTGTGAGACTTGAGTTACGAATGCGGATTCGATTCGTCAGCCGGTAATATACTTTATTTTCAATCTTTGTCGTTCTTTCATTTTTATACGTAGTTGAGTTTGGTTAATTGATAACTTTGTAGGTAGTGTGTTGGGACAAACAATAAGTAGATGGATCTGTGATGGTAGTCATTGTTAAATAGGAAATAATTCTATAATGTTGTTATATTTTACTACTAGGTGATGTACCCGTGCTTCGCTACGGGATTCTCAGAAAGACTGACTTTGTGGTTTTCCTAACAGAATTGAACATAGGTCATTACAGAAACGTCAGTAGGAATGTAGCGATTGAAAGCAATGTTATCATATAAAATACTCGATCAAATGAAAAACCGCACACTTTCTCACTTTCAACGAACAGTACTACGGTGCCGATCTAAGAGTCCAAAGTTCCAGAGCTGGAATAACCAGGTCGCAGACTGCCGTGAACACTCCTGTCATGTTTCCGTTAAATATGCACACTACTCATTCCAATCAGTGCCTCAGAGTAGGGATTGGATAGCTCGAATACTATGATGAACCAGTGTGTTACGTACCAGATATATCAGAAAATGTATGAACCAGAGGAATGGCATGCTAAAGAAGAAAATTATCTTACGCCCCAGCTACTTCCCGCCAATATACAGGCAGGCTGTTACAGTCGGTACGACCAGGCAAGTTGCCCGTGTGGTTAGGGGCGCGCAGCTGTGAGCTTGCATCTGGGAGATAGTGGATTCGAACCCCACTGCCGGCAACCCTGAAGATGGTATTCCGTGGATTCCCATTTTCACACCAGTCACACCAGGCTGTACCTTAAAGCCAAGGCCGATTCCTTCACACCACTATTCATTTCCTATCCCAACGTCGCCATAAGACCTACCTGTGCCGGTGCGACGTCAAGCAAATTGAAAAAATCTCGGTACGCTGCAGTAATCCTATCTATCGGGGATGAGAGGAAACAGAAGACAAAAAGCACATCATAACAAACAATGGTCAATGTAATGTTATTGTTGATAAAGTTTATGAGCTTTCTATATTGCAGGCCTTCACATTAGTTTTCTTTCGACAGTGTGATATTAGGGTGTCTTACAAAATTATTGATATCGTAGACTGTAGTTCCTTATTCTCAGATTTTACATACCGATTTTCACTCAATTCTGTTTACCCATTTCCTCGTGAATCGGCGCTGATATGGACCTGGTAACAAAAATCCAAATTCATGAATATCTCTGATTATATGCGGTACGGTAACAATGTACAAGACATACAGTAAGTGATCGGAAATTTAATAACTTCTTACAAAACTACTACTAACTTACGACATAACTAAAGTTATGTTAGTTATGTAGTGTTTATCGATACGACCACTAAGAACATAAATAACTTATTTGAGAATTACATATCAGGCCTTCCCCTAAACTACCATTTCACTCAACGTGAATAAAATAATTTGTAGCCTAGATTGCAGTGGTTCATCATCCGACATTAATACCGATTTTCATGAAATTCCCTTCAGCCGTTTTCTATTGATGCGTGTACAGACAGACAGACAGACAGACAGACAGACAGACAGACAGACAGACAGACAGACAGACAGACAGACAGACAGACAGACAGACAGACAGACAGACAGACAGACAGACAGACAGACAGACAGACAGACAGACAGACAGACAGACAGACAGACAGACAGACAGACAGACAGACAGACATTACGGAAAAGTAAAAATTGCATTTCCTTGTTACTGTGGACATGACAGATACAGAAATATCATTCATTTCAAATTCTGAGCAATGCACAGGCAAGACACTTATTTTATATATAGATTACATTTCAGGCCTTCCCCTAAACTACCATTTCACTCCGTGCGAATAACGTTATTGATAGCCTAGATCAGGGCCATCCAGCCATTGCGCTCCGAGAGCGCGCCCGCGCTCGGGGAGCACTGGGCAGTCAGACTAGCGCTCCTTCCCCTACCACCACTACAGTGTGGCAGCGAGGAGACCTGAGACAGACGATGTTCGGACCGCGCTGACCAGATACATACCGGTACGTACAGTCTTGCGTCCGACGGCTTTTGTGGGTTTGTTGACATCATATTGATAGGGTTATTTTGCCGTAAAAATATACCGCATCTAAAAATCGAAAGGTACTCCGATGTATGGAATATGCAGGAAACGAAATCAAGTGCTAAGTAAAGAATACAGTAATGTGATTTATTCAAAACTGAAATTAGGACATATCTGAGAGGAAAATTCAACAACGTTTTACCGATATGAACAGATAGTACAGACATTGAGTGACTTTTGGTCAGTCGTTTTCACGAGCTTTTACTTTTGGAGCAAACAATCATCTCCAAATATAGTAGGCCTACAATATTTCTGGACACAGCTATTCTTAAACAACTGCGCAAGTTTCTATCGCTTATCGTTGCACGATGTTCACTTTTGGTAAACTTAAGAACCGAAAGGAACACTCAAAAATGCACGTTGAGCCGAACATTGACAGAACTTTACATGCATGTTTATACAAAAGGGGGCATTCTTCTTGCGGAAAGCCGCTGAAAAATTCTTTTAAACTTCGTGACATTACAAAGTGGTCTTTAAGACGAACATTGCACTGCAGTTTACGCAACTCTAATTGAAATAGCTGTGAAGCTCTGTCTGCACTAAGAGAAAATGGTCGAACAAATACATCTAACACCGCTTGGAGTTCTGTATTCTGAAAATCTCTTTTCAAACTCTTTTTGTAATTGGCGAATTACCTGCAAATACTCATCAAAGTCGACACCGTATTTCACTGTTTCAAGCAGTGGAAAATGTCCTGTGTTCCTTGCACGCAACTGGTTTTCCCACAAAATCAATTTTCTTTCGAACGCTTGAATTTTTTCCACCAAATCGGAGATAATGTGCTTGTCGCCCTGAAGCGAAGTGTTCAAAGTATTCAGATGGGCAGTAAAGTCACTTAAAGGGACCAAGTCCGCCACCCACTTAGGATCACACAAAAGAACTTCGGGCCACCCTTTCATGTCATAAAAGGTATCTATTGCATTCCGCAAGCAAAAACTCGATGAAGCACTTCGCGTTGCTCAACCATCTTTATTCTGCATGGTACGGGATGTCCGGATACTCCGCTTCGATGTCACCCAAGAACTCTGATTTTTTTCTTTTGTTACTTGCTTTACGTCGCACCGACACAGATAGGTCTTATGGCGACGATGGGACAAGAAAGGCCCAGGAATGGGATGGAAGCGGCCGTGGCCTTAATTAAGGTACAACCCCCAGCATTTGCCTGGTGTGAAAACGGGAAACCACTAAAAACCATCTTCAGGGCGGCCGACAGTGGGGTTCGAACCCATTGTCTCGCGATTGCCAGCTCACAGCTGCGCGCCCCTAACCGCACGGCCAACTCGCCCAGTACTCTTTGAATTGATGGTGCGTGAGTTGATGGGACCGAAGAAAATTTACCATTCGCACAACTGTTCCCATTATGTCTTTAAGCTTGGTGACTTTTGCACAGATTGCCTCCTGGTGTATAAAGCACTGGATCGCCGCCATTAGGGTACTACTGCTCTCAGCCATGTTTAATTTTACATAGCTGAGGAACCCCGTGAGTAGACCACGTAAAGCAGGAGCTCCATCCGTCGTTACATTCGTCAACCGCTCCCATTTTAATCCCATTGACTCAAAAACACCCTCCACTGCTTGGAAAATATCGAAACCGATAGTGGTGTCTTTGAGAGCTACTAAGTCTAGGAAATCCTCGGTAACCCGAAGATCGTCATCCACCCCTCAAATGAAAATAAGGAGCTGAGCTTTGTCCACAATGTCGGTTGATTCGTTGAGGGCGATGGGAAATGATACAAAATTTGCTGCCTTCTCCATTAATTGCTGTTCCATATCAACGGACATGTCGTCTATTCTGCGAGCCACAGTTTGTGGAGAAAGAGAGATTTTATCAAATTTCTCAACTAGCTCCATAGGACAAATACATGCCGCCACATCCATTAAGCTCCTCCTTGATTACATTTCCTTCCGTGAAGGGTTTCCCAGCTTTGGCAATTCGCGGCGAATATTTGTAGCTTGTTCGTAAAATGGGTCCACCAACCTCTCTCTCCTCAATCATCTGTCAGACAAAAATACGGCAATTCACAATTTTAGTATTTTTCAGATAATTCAATCATTTCTTCATTCCCGTTTGAAAACAAGCATTTAAAAATTAAAACAATAATATTTACAGAACAGTGCTGCTTGAAATTTTCTTTCAATTCTTCCAACTTCGATTGGCAACTGGCGTCTGTCAAATCACCGTAATCATCCCTGTGGTTGGCACTGTAGTGCCGTTCCGAATTGTGCTTCTTTAAAACACATTAAATCTCGGTGGCACACTAAAAATTTGGCATGCCCTTTATAAGCTGTACAGAAAAATGAAATTTCCCATTCTGCTTTGAAGGCTGCTGCTTCACCACTCTTTTTTTTTTATGATGTTCAGCCATGACAACTGCGAAACTGATTTAGTTATTTAGTTACACGCTGTTAACAAAGCGCATAGGACTAGACTACAGTGACACTACACTATATGTATAGAATCACTGTAGACTAGACTACGACTGATAGATCGACTGCTCTCTTCGGCGCGGCGGGCAGACCGCTCGATCAGCCAGCTAAGCTTCTCCCACCACTACCTTCCCCAAAGCGCTCGGAAAACTGGCTTGGAGCGCGGCCAGAGCGCTAGCGCTCGGGGAGCGCTGTTTGGATGGCCCTGGCCTAGATTATAGCGACCTATTCCCCGACTTTGCATACCAATTTTCGTGAAGATACGACCACTAATAAAATAAATATTTGACAATTAAATTATATGCCTTCCCCTAAACCACCATTCTTCTCAGCGTGTATAGCCTATATTGTAGCGACTTATTTCCCATCTTTGTCTAGCGATTTTCATTAAGACACAACAACTAATAACATAAATATTTGAGAATTAAATTTCAGGCCTTCCCCTAAACTACCATTTAACTCAGCGTGATTAAAATAATTTATAGGCTAGATTGTAGCGATTCATCACCCGACTTTACATTCCGATTTTCATTAAATTCTCTTCAGCCGTTTCCTCGTGATGCGTGTACAGACAGACAGACAGACAGACAGACAGACAGACATTACGGAAAAGTAAAAAAATGCATTTTCTTGTTACTGTGGACATGACCGATACACAAATACCATTCTTTTCAAATTCTGAGCAATGTACAGACAAAACTCTTATTTTATATATATAGATGTGGACTTGTAATTTTATTAAACGTAACGTAACCATTCATAACCTGAAAGTCGGTTTTATAATAATATTTTTTCAAGTGATTTTCTACTTTGTAATTAACTTCAGTGTTTGGCATTTCTTCTAAATGCGTGATGAATAAGTGTTTCCTCTATTTCACAGTTTTGTTCCTTCAGAATGACGTAATGTAAGGTCCTTTCGGATCGTGTTGTTGTTGGTTCTTTCTGAACAGCTGTTTGTTTGATGTACGTTTTAGCATCGGGATTATTTTATCACTGAAGGGTGACATGAAATGACAAATACATGGTGGAATTTTGTTTAACTTGTAGTGAACACCATGCTTTCCAACAATATTTCGCAACCTATCCAAAGCAACTGATAGTCAACTTGGTTCGGTTAAGGGTCCATTCGGCGGGTGTTCCGTATCCGAAAGGGTATTCGACTGGTGGATAACCTTAATTAAGAGGAAAACAGGCGTTCTACTTGCTGAAGGTCAGATTTTCCACGGCTCATGTGGATTAATTCTCAGTTATCCTTTGGATTAAAAAGTGCCCGAATTTTAAGGTTTTCTTTTTCCCTTTTACAGTTTAGCTGTCCACTAATTTATGAGATTCCTACTTTCTCCGAAGAAAATTCTTTGATATTGTAAAAGAAAATATATATGCCATGCAATGTGACTGCGTTTGAAACATTTAATAACTAATAATTTATTTTTGGCTGAGGATTTATATATTTAAAAAATAATTTTTTGTGCCATTCAGAATTCAATAAAAGTTAGTGAACACATATTTGCCCCTCATTTCAAGTAGTCAGGCTCTCTTCTGAACCCCATCGTTTGGTTAAGATCGTGACCGAAATATTCCCCAAGATTTAAGGTGTCAATATTGCTCTACTGTAGCAGCTGTGGCCGACCAACGATGGAATGGTAAGACAAGGGTTCAGTAAAGTCAGGATGTGTGTGGCATGTCTGCAGGCGTCATTCCAGATTTCGATGCTAATCGAACTTCTAGTTTCTTCAAACACTGATTTTTCGTGAGTCATTGTAAAGTATGTGATTCGTTAACGAACAATGTCTTTCATATACAACCAGATCAACACAACTGGCTTTAATTCGCAGTGATAAAGAAGAAAACATCCTCTGTGAACCATGCGGACTTACCGCAGTGGGGAGGCTTGCGCGTCCCAGTCAAGCATAAAGCCCAATCTTAACTGCAACCATACAGGATGGGTATCTGTCGACAGACCAGACAAATTAAGGGTTCATCGAAAGAGGGCTAGCAGGCTTTCGGAAGTTGAAGGGGCGGCAGTGTGGATGATTCACTGATATAGCCTTGTAATAATATCCAACATGGCTAAGCTGTAATAATGTTAATGCCTTTACGTCCCACTGACTATTTTTATGGTTTTCGGAGACGCCGAGGTGCCTAAGTTTGTCTTGAGGAGTTCTTTTACTTGTCCGTAAATATACAGACTTCAGGCTGAGGTATTCGAGCATCTTCAAATACCACCGGACTGAGCCGTGTTTGAACCCGCAAACCTGAGTTCAGAAGCCAAAAGCTCTACCGCCTGAGCTACTCCCCACAGATATATTACAGTAAAAATTACTAGGAAAATTGATACTTCCCAACAATAAAACAATAGAGCACGATTTTTGCATACAAAACTATATGATTTCCCATTCTTTCTCGTGTACAGTTAAGGCACAGGGAGAGTACAGTGATACGTCAGCGTCGTATTATATCAAGTACTTTGTTGATTCACCTCTAGCATTAAATCTGAAAAATATTGATATTTTGACTTTATAGTTCACATCACTCAACAGACTTTACAACAAGTCTACACGCTTCGTGGCCTGCAAGTTACTTTATTTTTTTATTTGCTGTACGTTCCGCATATGATTAGAGGGCTCCTTCTCCATCGTCAATCCACATTGTCTTCCAGTTACCTCTATACAACTACATTATTTACTTGTACTCCCTTCGTCTGGCTCTTTGGTGGAACGGTCAGGTAGGTCCAGAGGGCCCTGGTTTCGAATCCCTGGTCGGGGATTTTAGCTACGTATAATTAATTCCTCTGAGTCAGGGACTGGTTTTCGTCCTTTGGTCTGTATATTCCTTTTTATGTGCATGGCACACACTAAAATACCAACCACCTCAGAAACACACAACAGTGAATACACCCCTCCACATAGGTTTGTATTCTGGGACGATATCCGGTCGTGAAAGATGGCCAAATCCGGTGCGACACAGTTCGCGTCCTTGATCCCAAAAAGCTTTGGTAAAATGGACGGAAGAAGAATTTTACTTCCTTCATTTCACATTCGTCACTTAAAAGTAATGCGTGGTATAAATGTCCGTATCATCTATGAAAACATTTACTCAGTTCACTTTGGATGAAACTTGACATTCATTTTAAAAGTTACATTCAGTGAAACCCTCGTAATTAATGGTCCAAATATGTGGGAGCAATCGACATTTGTAGTGAGAGTTCTGCAATCATGTTTGTGAGGGTAAGAGCAGGTGCCTGATTACTCGTGGTGACTTTTGACTTTAATTGACACATTAATAACACGAATTAATCGGTGGTGAAAGCAAATACGTAATCATTATTATTGGCCTTTAAAACCCGACGCTTTTCATCATAATTGATTACCGGGTAAACCACATGAAAGTGATTGAGTTGTCAAGTAGGTCACCTGTCGGTCTGTATATTAAATGCTACTACAAAGTTGTGTCCTACTGTTCGTGTGCCATTAAATGTAGCTTCGTGGAAACTATATTATGAAGTAAGAATTTAAACCCTAATACTGGTTAGAAGACTGAATATAATGTCGTTGAATCTCCTTATGTGATCCTAAACGTCTGCCCTTCAGCGATTCCCCGACTACTACAGTAAAATTACTTCGTCTTTGGTCTAGCACAGATTACTATTGAACTTGCATGCGGCTTCCGAATTCTGCTTAAGATTTTCCCACACTATTATCATGAAACTTCCCTTCAAACATGTTCAGTACCGGTACTATATTTGTAGTGGTTCGAAATCAGTCACGACATTTTCCGGAGTTCATTCTGCTTACTACCGTCCGGAGGCAGATCCCTTCCCATTGTCCGTAAAGGCTGGCATAGTACATTGCCTTTCAGAACAGTTATACAATTTCTTGTCCAAGAAGCGGACAAATTACAAGATGAAATTTTCTTAAAACAGAAACCTAATAATAATAATAATAATAATAATAATAATAATAATAATAATAATAATAATAATAATAATAATAATCACACGGCCTCAACTAATGAATATTTGTATATTCTAAAGGGGTTCTCTGTAGGCAGTCTGCCTGCCAATTTCGATAATCGGATTGTTCTGCTGCCTAGCAATTAAAGCGGAATTTTACTGGACGGGTACTATGCCTGAGTTAATTTTATTTTGTCAGGTGACACCAGGTACGCCATTAGGGATCTTTCACCGGGCGAGTTGGCCGTGCGGTCAGGGGCGCGCGGCTGTTAGCTTGCATCCGGGAGATAGTGGGTGCAAATATGGTTTTCCGTGTTTTCCCATTTTCACACCAGCAAAATGCTGGGGTAGTATCTTTGTTAAGGATTCGGTCATTTCCTTCCTGTTCCTTGCCTTGTCCTATCTCATCGTCGCCGTAAGACCGCTATGTATCAGTGCGACCTTGACAGAAGCACATTCACTGGATGGATCCTCAAGATGACTACTCTGGTAATGATTGTTACATAAAATCTCGATAATCCTGGTGGAATGTTATAGACCTGTATTGGGTCAGTAGAGAAAGACCGTATGATAGTGTGGTCAACTTACTTCTGTTCAATTCCGCACTATTGTAGTTAGAAATAAGGTTAACATAACAGCTTAAAATGTATACAGAAATAATTCTTCCATTACTACACAGCTGTGAGAGGTACTGCTTGCGGATCATGTATGTGCTATAATTTCCCCTAAATAATAAGAATGTTATTGGTATTATGCGCCATTAATTACTTTTACGGTTTTCGGAGATGCCAAGGTGCCGGAATTTTTATTCTACGCGTAAATCTACCGAAAAACAGACACAAGGCTGACGTATTTGAGCACCTTCAAATACCACCGTACTTGCGAACACGGGCTCAAGAAATCATCGCCTTAACCGTCTGAGCCGCTCATCCGTGCTACAATCGGAGAAATAAAATGAACTCTGTCCAATAATATAATCTGAAATAATCACACATAAAAAATTTGCCTTAGAGAAATGGCATAACTTACCTCTAATTAGTAGCTGCGACTTAAAATCATGCTTGGTTAGTCGTGGGTCTTAGGGAACGGTATCTATACCTTCTAAGAGGTCACAAAATATCTTCACATGCTTTTGTGCCCATTTTAATACACCAAACAGCATTTTAGAAGTATGTATAAATACCAATCTATCGTCGTTTGTACGCAATGATAGAGGTTTATTTCTCATGGTAGTAATTTATTTGGGGACCTTCTAGCGTAAGTGGTCAGATCTGTGATTTTTTTTTTTTTTTTTAGAGTTTGGTCTGATTACACTCACATATCTGAATAAATCAACATTTGTTTTATGAAAATCAGATTGTTAGATTTTCTTAATTTACAATAATTTTTACCATTGTGTGCGAGGAAGGTCACCTCCTTTTATATTCCACTATATGTATTGGCAGTACTGTATGTACAGTTCATTTGTTTGTTCTCTGAATAGAGACCTTGAGCGGGAATAGATGTCGGTTTGTATGGGATTTGTGTACATGTGCTGAATTCTGTGAAAACGTATATCTTAAATTGTCTAGGATCAAGACGTTTTCCCCCAAGAAACGATGTTTAGAGGTAATCAGTACACCTCGTCACTAAGTGTGGTGATAGTAGTGTAGTGATGAAATAGTAAGTGGAGGCACAGAAGTTTCTGGTGCTACAAATAGTTTCAGAAGATTCAGCGATGTTAGAGGTGCAGTGTATCTCGGTTTTTGAAACAGTAAAGCATATAAGAAATAGGTAAGTGAGCAAACAAATGGCCCAGAAATTATCATTGAAAAGATGGGGTGTTTCTTTTTTTGCTAATTGCTTTACGTCGCACCGACACACATAGGTCTTATGGCGACGATGGGATGGGAAATGCCTAGGAAGTGGAAGGATGCGGCCGTGGCCTTAATTAAGGTACAGCCCCGGCATTTGCCTGGTGTGAAAATGGGAAACCACGGAAAACCATCTTCAGGGCTGCCGACAGTGGGGCTCGAACCCACGATCTCCCGATTACTGGATACTGGCCGCACTTTAGCGACTGCAGCTATCGAGCTCGGTAAGATGGGGTGTGTGGGACATATAAAAAATAGATTTTACCAGACTGCGGTGCTTAGTGAGGGACATGAATGACAAGCCTCTATGTGATGGTAAGAAATTACCTGATAAAAACAGATTATCCGGTTCTTAAACAGACCTTTTACTGAATTATTATGGTTCGGACAAAATGAGGAGGGCAGTGTGGGCAAATTTCTTCCATGAGATATCCACAAATGAATAACCGCTGCACTTCATGTTCCTAAACGTGGAGTAATTTCTGAAAAGTGAAAAAGAAGGTATGACGTAAGAACTCAAACGTTCTGTATATAGTCTAGTAATCTGGTAAAAACATGCTTGCAGGGAGTCACACAAATTCCAAGTGAATATTTCAGTTCTCTACTATGGACAAGGTCACCAGGAACTGTGTAGGGCTATATAGGATTGCAAACAAAGAAATTTGGTGTGCATGATGCAGTTTTGTGTTCCAATGGAGGAGTATCCAGCAAGAAAGAAATTAGTTATTGAAGCAGGTGCCAATACACAAGCATCTCTCAATGAGATAGTCAACCAGTGAGTGATCGAGGCGGAAGAACGAGCCAAAGACAGGTGTAGTATAAAAATATCAGAAAACATCAGAGGAACACTAAAAGGAAGTGGGAAAACGGAACAGGATTTTTCTAATTGTGTAGGAAACAGAGTACTTTCATTTGCGTACGTTTTAAATTGAAATTACCGTAAAAGGGACCTTTTTCAGTTTTAAGTACATATATTTCCTGAAAAGTAAGAGAGCTCAGCGCACAAAGTTATATATAACTTACTCCTCGCATATAAATAATGAAAGCAGCGAACATTGTTGACAATATGTTGCTTAGGAATGAAAATACTTGTGTGACATACATTAGAAATTTGGCGTTTATTATTATGAATGTATCAAATAGTTTTTTATTTTATTTTTCAGATCTCATCGGTGCAACTGTATTAAATCTGCATGGTATTGTTCAACATAAATACCTTATGTCCATGAATTTTGTTCAGATATTCTTGTTGTTATTTTGTTTACAGGGTGTAACTAAATATGTTAACTTTTACCACTGAATTAAATTCGTTACCAACAATTTCCCATTACCCCATTGTAGCGTCGAAGAAATCGATTGCATTTGAATATATGAAAGCTTCACATAACTATACTCGCACGCCTCTTTCCCTAGAGAGAGGGATCACGTGATGCGACTACTATTTTACGCCACAAGAATAATCGTCCCTTTACTTTGTCGTACAAGCGTTTGATTTGCTGTTCAGTTCCTGGAATTGTTTTCACTACCTACAAACAGACAGAAAGGCAGAAAGACAGAAAATAAATGCATTTGTAGAGCCTGCAAATGTGGCTGTGCGTTAACTCGCACTCCATGATATGATTTATAAGTTATCCGAGAGTCAAATCCTTGAAAAGACAATGGTCATCCTGAGTTCGTATTTTCACCTGGAATTTTTAGGCTGCAAACAAATACTGAAGATATTGTCATGATTTCCCAATTCCACATCAAACGCATATTGGAACTGTACCTTAACCGAGGCCACGGTCACTTCCTTTCCAGTCGTAGCCCTGTCGCGTATCTCGTCTGTGCGATGTAAAACCAATATTTAATTAATGAAAGAATGAGAATAACTAGGGATCTCCACTTGCGAGTTTCATATTTCAGCTATCAACAGAGCGGGTTCTTTTCCCCTGGGCCACCCGCACGCGCTCAGTTCCCGAAATAATAGGAAACTAATTTTTATAGTCGGGGACAAAATGGGATTCAATCTCAAACGAATTTTTGTCAGGTAATCCTGGTGTCCATAAACACAGTACGACAACGTCCTAAACAGTCAATTGTCGTCTGAAGCTATATTTTCTACAGAAATGTTTGCCTTTGAAGAGTGCTCTTCGTTTATAGAGGAGTTTAGTCGTGAATTTTCCAGAATGATCAATAAAGATGTTCAACATGAGCTTAACCTGACCGGAATATTGGCTTTTACTTTGCCACTGCTGGCCTGGACTGGTGAGGTGGCCGGCTGCACTGGCGGTGGGGAGCGCGCAAAGCCAGCCAGTGGGGTGGGTTGGGTGTAGCGAAAGTTATATTGGCCAGACTAGGGACGATTGTTTAATTTTCTGCTATTCGTGACCTGTAATTGAAATTGTCTCCTTCCGTATTCCTTCTTCATTCTAGTTATACTACTACTGTACTGTTGGTGTTGTTTATTATCCAACTCTCTTTAAATTTTGTTTTGCTATTTGCTTCATGTCACGCCGACACAGATAGATCCTATGGCGACGATGGGATAGGAAATGCCTAGGAATGGTACGGAAGCGGCCGTGGCCTTAATTAAGGTACAACCCCAGCATTCGCCTGGTGTGAAAATGGGAAACCACGGAAAACCATCTTCAGGGCTGGCGACAGTCGGGTTCGAGCACACTATCTACCGGATGCAAGCTCACAGCTGTGTGCCCGTAACCGCACGGCCAGCTCACCCGGTCAATTTTAATTTAAACGTTCGGTGAGTGTCTCCCAACACCAGTCCATATTCTAGGACCGATCCCACAAGCAATGAATACTGATATGTGATAAACTACAAATGTACATACTCGTCACAAAACACAATTATTTGTAATTTTTGCAATCTTCATTTCGCATAATTTTTCACGATTAAGACCCGAGAACACATTTACACAGTTCATTCTACTGTAGCACTGTACATAAAGCCATCTACTCTCCAGCTCCTTATCATTCGTATAAGACTACCATATTTTGCGTTTGTATACTCTTCGTCAAGCGACCACTAAGTGCACTTGAAATATTCAGAGATGTGGAGCATTCTGTATACAGTATGATATGGAGATCAGCAATCTCTCTGAAGTAACATTGGATTTCATTCTGCAAATTGTTGAGAAATCCCACAAACAAAAGTGACCCGTGCCAATGAGCTGTGGGACTTCCGGTGTCTTCCTCCTACTAAGATATTTGAGGAAATCTATCCACCTAACTTCACCAAATGGGTAACTTATTTGTAAGCCAGTAATCCAGTAATCGGGAGTAGTGGGTTCGAGCCCCACTGTCGGCAGCCCTGAAAATGGTTTTCCGTGGTTTCCCATTTTCACACAAGGCAAATGCCGGGGCTATACCTTGATTAAGGCCACGGACGCCTCCTTCCACTTCCTAGGCATTTCCTATCCCATCGTCTCAATAAGACCTATCTGTGTCGGTGCGACGTATAGCAAATAGGAAAAAAAATGTAAGCCACGAGTTCCTTATAAGCAACAATCATTCGCGGAACGTTTTCTTCAATAATAGATCAAAACTCTGCATATACTCGGAGGATTGCACTTCCATAGATGAAATCAGTGTTAGTATTCTGAGGTACTTTCATAACACTCGGATCCGAGCCGCAAGTTCACTTTTGGAAAGTCTCATGCTGAGCGGTAAGGAATAAGACATGCAAATGAACAGAAGAGAGACGATAGCCAAGCAACCCGAAGTCCTGCATGGATTGTTTTAACCATTAATCTAACAATGAGCATTATTGGGACTTAGGACGACAATAAACCTATGGTACTCGTATTATTGTTAATAATATTAACATTATTTTATTTCTTGGAATGAGATTTCCAAATTAAATTAAATTTTCCACGAATATGACATTAAATACTCGTTGTATTCAGTTCTTCTCAAAAATAATCCACTGTAAATAAAACAATTGGTACTAAATGGACGTATTTTATTACCTTTGATGTTGTTCAGTATAACTATTACAAAGTAAAATAATTCTATTCAGAGGATGTTAAATAAATAACAACAGGATTTACTTGTAATATTTGATTAAATTTGTTCTCTTACCATCGTAAATATCAGGAAATTAGCAGTTAAATACGTGGTGTTGTTCAACATGAGTTAAGAGAAATAATAAAATTTTATTTCAGAGTTCGGGAATTTCTTATTTATTACCCATGACCTGCTGAAAAAGGTACGTAAAGTCATCTGCCCTTACGGTAAATATAGGAGTGAACACAGCTTCGATATCAAAGGCAAGAGAGGAACAGTGAACTCTGTGGCCTACTTAACAATACATTTGCCCATTCTTACCGACGTATAGCAGGAATCATCAGGGACACACAAAATTTCGGAGCTCCAATCAATTGCATATCTCTTAAAAACAAAATATTCAAGATAAATAGCTTGCGAACTGCGCGAGTCTTAATGAGTGGTGAGAAGAGCTTAAAACTTATGAAAATGAGAATAACTATACTTGCATTTTTAAAATCTCATCTCTACAAGATACTGAAGTAGGTGACGTAGCCCATAAAAAAGGGGATAAATACGATCCGGCCCATCACCAAGAGCAGAATAATCACCCTCGTGGTTGACCTCAACGTGAACGTAGGAATCATCAGTACCTGCTTAAAATTAAAACGTCAAATTGGGCTGAAGCCTGTGCGTTTAGGATTACGCTTTTAGTGCCAGCACTCGGCATACTACACTCCAATTGCCGGTAATAAATCAGATAATGCAGCATTAGCTGGCCGTCAGTTTGATGTTACCCGGTTCACCAAGCAATCTATCCCGGAGGCTCCATAAGGATTAAGGTAGGCCTACGTTACATCACTTCAATTACAAACAATCGTTCCACTTGTCAATTCTTTAACATGGATCTCCAAAATATAAAACATAATGAGCTGCTGTAATGCAACAAAGTTTAAAAGTAATATATCCTAAGTGAAAAGTATTTCCCAGGTCAGTGCCGAACAAGGTATTTCCTTATTCACTTACCTAATGAATTCGAAAAGTTGAAAGAATAATAAGCCTACCCTACACTGGATAGGGTAAACTTGGCAAATATGGGCACTAAGATAATATGGGCGGATTTAAGACATTTTTCATTTTTCACGCAATGGCAGCGAGTAGAATCATGCGCTCTGCTAGGTTGGTGATCGTGAAGTGTCATGCCTGCTCAGTATGTTAAAGGTTGTCTTCTACTGTGCTAACGCAAGCTGAAAAGAACATGGTTTGAGGTAAGTAGACCAGTCTACTCTTCCAAAATCGAGGCGTTATAATAATTCAGTTAATTTACTTAAGGCACTACACGCAAAATAAGTTTATTTTTCAAGATATATTACTAGGAGTAGCTTGCAAGGTTAGTGTAGAGTATGTTGTAGCGAGAGGATACGCGCTTGGGAGTTAGTTCTTTCCCATTAATGCCAACTTCTGAAATGTGGCACTAAGGCAAAAATGGGCAGTGACATTGTAGGTAATATGGGCATCATCAAATTACATTGTATTTACGTGACGGGCTCTGAGATAGACTTATTCTTTTTTATTTCTACGGCAATCTGTACGTTTTCATATTAATCGATGAATATAGCACGTAGCTATTTCGCAAAAAATAAATAATTTTCCTTTTTTTTTTCAGATTATGATGCAAAATCGGAATGAACGAGCGGGTATCCCCCAGAAATGGGATAAAGAGGATATGTCGCGTGTTGTAATAACAGTAAGAAATGGCGATTGTAATCAGTTACAAGCATCTAGAACTTATAATGTGCCTAGACAAACTTAAAATTCTTGATAAAAAAAAGATGAAGGATTTGAATCTGCTAAACAAGCCGGCCAGAATATTTAATGCCGACGAGTCAGGACTCCAAATGAACACGAGGGGTGGCCATGTTGTATGTGAAAAAGGAAAAAATTAGTCCAGTCCAAAACTGAAGATGACGACTAGTTACCGGGGAAGACGTAAGTGTTCTGCAAGAGAACTTGCAAGTGAAGAAAATCTGGCTTCAGCGCAGAAAAGGGCTAGCGCTATCGCAGAAGTCAGTAGAGGAGATTTAGCCGCAAAGCGTAAAGCCATACGGAGCAACAAAGTTTCCTGTATTTGTCCTGTGTAAGGGGAATTATTATGATGAGAATGAAGGGCAGAAGTGGGCTAAGTGTTGTGGTTCATGTGCTAAGTGGTTCCATGAGGAGTGCGTAGAGATGGAAGGCGATTCTTTCTATTGTGATGAGGGCAGTTAAAAAACTTTGTCAGTATTTATCACTCAGTGCTCTCATGTGACTGTTTCTGTTAGATTAATCCTTTTACTTTTCATATTACACACAGTTTTGACCAGTTTTATGTTACTTACATTTTCTAATTCAATTCAAATGATTCCGAGTTGATAACTTAATAATGGTATTAGTTCTACTTCCTTGGTAGCATTTGTTCATGATCAGTGTTTAATTATAATATATATTTACCCTTATTTCATATATGTATGTTCAATACAACCACCTTGTTACAATACAAAATGATTATAACCATATCAGTGGCTCTAATTGTGATTTAATAACTTGTGCCCATATTACCAGAAAATATGCCCATATTACCTTAAGAGTTTGGCAAATATGGGCAGTTGCAGGGTTTGCTGCGAAGCAGCACAGTATGTCAACCACTATGGGATAGACCCTAGATCAAGCTTTATTCAAATGGAAATGGTTGTAAGTTTTCAAGGATTTTTTACCAGGAAAATGGAAGTATTTTAGTGCTCCTTTTCTTCAGATATACCTTATGGTGCCCATATTTGCCAAGTTTACCCTATTTTTAAGATAAAAAATCGGATCTCCTTATTGCAGGGAGAGTGAATTTTAATGAGTTATTGAATTCTTAGGAAATTTTAAGGAAATGTTTTGTTTCTTGTGCTAAACTGTTTATCATATACCACCTGTACCACCTCAAGCGCTGTGTTTCTTAAACGTCCTTCATGATATTCGGTTTCCTAGAGAAATGCGTAAATAAGTGCTGGAATATGGAACTGTGAAGCTAGAATTTCTGTGGCTTGATCACCAGACCAAAGTGACTTTTGGTAGCTATTATAAGTTTGGAATTTTCCAAGCTTGTCTTTGTTCACTACAGTTAATTCAAGTATAGTACATTACGTAACAGAGAGCACATCTCCACCTCAGATCCAATAATCGCTGCTGCACATATGCACATCGACGCAAAGTATCAAAATTACGGGTCAAATCTAATTCTTAGCGTTATGTGGCTATTGATATCATGTTTATTCTTACAGATTCTTCAGTTTAGCGTATAATTAGAACCACAAGGGAGTGGATGTACAATTTCAAATATCCCACCTATATTGTCAGGACTTGAAGCGCGGCCTCCAAATTGAGAAGATACTGACTGTTTCATTTTTCTATCACTCCCTCACAGGTTACCTTGGCACCTTCTCGCATATAAGATAATATTTCGCAGGCTGATCCTTGTACTTGACAAATCATCATCCCCAGCTATCACAGAAGCTGTAAGGGCACGCTTGAAAGATTTCGAAGTTTAGCTAGACCTCTATGAGTCAATACTGGGACTGCAAAAAATAGCGATTTCATAGTCAAGGTGTCGTGCATATTTTTGGACTACATGAACTTCTGAGATAGTTACAATCACCGCAGGGTTAGCTGCCTCTGTGGATCAGTGGTAGAGTGTCGGCCTCCGGATCCCAAGATAGCGGGTTCAAACCCGGCAGAGGTAGTGGAATTTTTGAAAGGCGGAAGAAAGTCCATTCGACACTCCATGTCGTGCGATATCAGCATGTAAAAGATCTCTGGTGGCACATTTGGTGTTTACCCGACAAAATTCATTAAATCTCAGCCATAGACGCCCAAAAGAGTTTCGGTTTGCATGGTCTGCTATCTAGTGGGCCTAGAGTAAAACGGAACGTCGAAATTGACGATCAGACAGCCAGATGGCGTCAAATTGAAATGTCTGCACACGGTAGCTGACGCCATACGATTATTATTATTATTATTATTATTACCGCAGGGTTAGACAGGTACAGGCACAGGTAAAATTGGGAAAAAGTGTCTTTTGTGGAAAATTGGGCAATCACCATAACTGTTGGGAAAATCTGCCAGGATATTTTTTCCATAATGAATTACGACAGTTATTAGAGAACGTGGCTCTAGCAGTGCGTGCAGCCCAGTGCTATCGGCACGACGGAAATGTGATAGACGTGCCGCACGGCGCACCTCGTCACAAGAACAAACACTACTGAACTTCTTCCTGAGGGATATTAAAAGAAAGTAGTTTATTCCCAGGAATCATAAGTTATAGACAGCCTTCGAACCGCATTACGGTGACTTTTAGGCTGGTTATAACGATCATTATACAACGGGCCAGAATGTCTGTCCAATGGCGTACTCAGATGTCTGAAAAATTAAGCAGGTCATCTGTTCGAACACTTAATTTGATAGTGGAGTGGTGTTCATATAATTGATTCCTACCAAATAATCATTCTTTCTTCGTCCAAACGTTTTCAAGAAACAACCTATTTCAGTGTCATTTAAACATTATGTCACTGGAGGCAAGTACCCAAGAAATTATCCCTTTTAAATAATGGAGATACCGGGCGAGTTGGCCGTGCGCGTAGAGGCGCGCGGCTGTGAGCTTGCATCCGGGAGATAGTAGGTTCGAATCCCACTATCGGCAGCCCTGAAAATGGTTTTACGTGGTTTCCCATTTTCACACCAGGCAAATGCTGGGGCTGTACCTTAATTAAGGTCACGGCCGCTTCCTTCCAACTCCTAGGCCTTTCCTATCCCATCGTCGCGATAAGACCTATCTGTGTCGGTGCGACGTAAAGCCCATAGCAAAAAAAAATAATGGAGATAAAAGATGAAGAGAACGAAAAAACTACTCTGGATGTGGAATTCTATGCTATTCCAGCTTAACTACGTAAGGAACTTGCTAACCAATTATGGACTGAAGCTTATCCAATAGTCCTTGCGTGATCAATTGCTCACTTCCACTTGTATACATTTTTTATTTACACCGTAGAATGTCAGGGAGTGCATTTATAGCCGCTATTACTGCATTCGCCTTGAATTACGAGTCATTTTGATCGCTGGATAACACAACCAGTGTCGTCCGTGACGTAGCATTTGTGTGTCAGCAGGATGTCATGATGTTTGTAGGAATATATATTACCGAAGGTAATGGGGTCAAATATACATTTGACCGCGCTCGATAGCTGCAGACACTTAAGTGCGGCCTGTATCCAGTAATCGGGAGATAGTGGGTTCGAGCCCCACTGTCGGCAGCCCTGAAGATGGTTTTCCGTGGTATCCCATTTTCACACCAGGCAAATGCCGGAGTTGTACCTTAATTAAGGCCACGGCCGCTTCCTTCCCATTCCCAGGCCTTTCCTATCCCATCGTCGCCATAAGACGTATCTATGTCGGTGCGACGTAAAGCAAAAAAAAAACATTTGGTTATGCCTTTCAGACTACGTTACAGATATATCTTCGTTGCGCCTAGAAAAATAAATGTGTGATAATATTTCGGCTTAGAACGCTGACCAGAAGGATTGTGTCATCTAGGGTACAGTACTGCATGAACTATATCAGCGAATTCTCGTTCTAAGATATATCTGCGCTGCGGGTCAGTATTTCACCGCTCGACACTGTTGATTAACGGTATTTCAAGGCGCAGCGACGATATACAGGGCTTTATTTTTAACACTTGACCGATGCGTTCGTCTCTCCACTCCCAAGCGTGTGTGCAGTGCCCAATTTCGAACTCGCTGCTTCAAGTACTGTGAATTCAATACAATACAATACAGTACGATTCAATACAATCTTACCTTATGACAGATGCTGGAAGTGTTATCTTTCTGCGTTATAGAGGCATTGTATTTTAAAAGCCTATTCTAACTGACACAAGTGGACTCTTCCACTGTAATGTTTCTGATCTCATTCGCACTGTTTTCTTCCAGTTCCTACAATGTATGAGGATTTGTGTGATAAAACTTTTTATTCAGTCTACTTCACAAATAAAAATCACACAATGTCAGATCTGGGACGGGAGGGGGAAAGAGACCAACTCTGACCATTCTGTCTGCAAACACTTCCCAGACTGTAAGAAGGGATTCTCGCGCTGCATGAGCAGTGACTGAACCTCGTAGAAACCACCCACGCGATTTCCTTCTTCCGTCAACTGATGAAAGAACGGTGTCCAAATATGGTCACGGTACTTCTGTGAATCTACTGTCGTCTCGTAAAAGATTAGCCTATTTCTTTCTCTTGCACTAACAGCACACCAAACACCAACTTGCCTAACATAATGGGGAACTGCATGAAAACCATGAAGATTTTCTGCACTTCGATAGCGAGAGTTATGTCTGTTCACAGGGCCAGTAAGATGAAACCAGCACTCTTATGAAAAAAATAGACGAGCTGACTGTCGGCCCAATGTAAGTTACCACTCACAGTATCACACTTTTGCTGCTGTATCACCAGACTTAAACAACGGGCCCGTGTAGATCTGTACGGTTTGAGTCTGAATTTTAGCAGCCTTGTTACTTTATGTGTAGAAAAAATCGAAACCCCAACTCGTTGTGCTGATTTCGGTAAATGTCTATTCGGGGATTGTTCAAGATTTGCACAATTTCGTCTAGATATTTCCCTGTTAAAAATGTTCGTTTGCACTTGCGTTTCTTGTTTTCCACTGAGTCAGTACTGTCAAATATATTTACAATATTGTGAATTGCTGTTCTAGAAGGTCGCACTTCACGAGGAAAGTTCTGAACAAATTCAACATACACCCGACGAGCAGACTCGTATTTAAAATACACTTTACACAAGAAGATGCGCTGTTGTAATTAATGCATCTTTGCAGATGAACAATACAGGGATTCGACCATCGACTGACCACTCCTATATTGAGCACCCACCATCGCACTCTACAGACAGGCTTTCAACGGCACATTTGTGCTATCGCTTGCCTGGCAGCGGAGAAAAAAATCGCTCCGTCATCGGGTCAATAGTCAAAAATAAAGCCGGGTACTTCACCACAGTCGGAATACAATTAAATACTTAAGAGATTGGTGAAAATTTTTGGTTTATTTCAAGAACATTACAAATTGGGAACACTCTGATAACTGTAAGAGATTTGTTGAGGAACCTCTAAGTACCAGGTGTATGTATACGTTTTTGCCTGTTTTTGTGGTAAAGAAAACACGTAATTTTCTGGGGAAATTCATTTTTTTGTTTATTTAAAATATTGGCCATCTTTCAGGTGAGTTATGAATACCTTGCCAGAAAAACTGCTTGTCTTATACGGCAAACAATTCGTCGAGCCATTTTCAAACTTCCTCGAAATTGCTGAAGTGCTGCTCTGCAAGCGCGTGCCCCATTGATGCGATGAGGTGATAGATGGCACCAGGTCGGGACAGTACGGCGGGTGCGGAAGGATGTCCTATCCAAGCGATTTCAAGGAGTCTTTCACTGATTTTGCTGTGTGAGACGGCGTATTGTCGTGTATCAAAATTATTTTGCCATGCCTTCTGGCCCATTCCTGTCCTCTTTCGATCAATGCGTGATTTTAATGAATAATTTTCAGCGATAGCGCTGTGCATTAACGGTTTCTTCACGCATCAAGTGTCATAATACATAATACGACTATGGTCCCTCCAGACACAAAGCTTGGTCTTCTTGTCTTCTTCTTCGCCAGGTGATAGCAACGATTTTCTCCACTTCGGGTTTTCAAAATAAATCCATTTTTCGTCACCCACCACAATTCGGTGCAGAAATTATTAAATAATTTTCCGTTCTTGGCATTTCACAAGTGACTTGCGATTTTCCATTTGCCGCTCATTCACATCGTGTGGGACACATTTGCCGAGTTTACTGATCGTCCCCATTGCTCGTAAACGTCTGCTGATTGTTTCTTGTGACACATTTAACGCCTGTGCCAACTGCTGTTGAGCTTGAATTGGGTCATCATCCAGTAACGCCTGCAATTGGTCGTCTTCGTACTTTTGTGGTCTACCAGAGCGCGCACTGCCTTTCACATTGAAATCACCACGTTTAAATAGGCAAAACATGTCTCACATGTTCTAATGGAAGGAGCATGTTCACCATATGTTTATACCAGCAAACGATGACTTTCCACAGCCGTTCTCTTCTTATTAAATAAGAAAAGCAATGCGTGCTGCAAATGTCCTTTCCCAGGCACAAACGTCGACATGATCACTGAACGATACAACACAGACGCTAGTGTTTGGCGGACTCTACACGTGTGTGGTGGTAGGTTAATGTCAGACTAACAAACTGACGTATGTGTCAAATTCATACGCTGCGTACTGTCCGCTGGTGCCATCTCGTCGTGAAACCGGAAAATACTTATGTATACTCCTGGTATACTTGTGGAACTACTATAGTACCAGACGGGGTTTATAGGGAACCGACAAATGCCCAGGAATTCCTTTTCTAAATCTAGGTCGTGCAATTATATTTTTCCCTACGATAAAATGCAATAAAATAGAATTAATTTCGGAAATAATTTTAAAAATTTGACACAAGAAAATCAAGGAAATTTTTTACACAGGGTTCAATATTTTGGGCCATCATATCCTGTCCAAAAAATAAATTATGCTAAAATGTTTTGATTTATCAGCACCGATCAGATTTCTGGAACATTACCAGAAGTGAGCTCTTCTATGCTTCGTCATTTTCTTCCTGCTTATAAGAAATTAAACAAAAGGAATTTTGTTATATCGCCTCTTTTTCTGTTTTGGTTTCCAGAATTTACGGTGTTAATGATTGCGACAATAATGTTAATAACGATTTAATTTGTCACACCCTTTTATCTGAATTTCAAAGAAGAGTATTTTGCAAACACGGTTGAGAACTTCCCTTAACACGGTACAGTAGCTGTTTGTTAGATTATATCTCACATTCACGTCTTTAAGCACTATCATTTGCATGGACAGGTTAAGTTCTCCCCTTAAGTGTTTTACTTTACCACTAACATAGATGACGATTCAGTGCGTCACTGCTCACTGATTACCTCTTTCACCCACTTCAACTTCTCGCGACTCAGTGATGGCACTATTACAGCTTGTGAAGTATGCGAAGAACTTATGTCTAGAGATACAACATATAAAGAAGCGTTTCCTCTGGGAACACCTGTGATGCTCTGAGTTTCTGCTCAAGTGCAGCCCTCTATCTTCAGAAGGCTCCCCTCGAGATTGGGATCTGGATCGTCCAATACCGTAAAAGCCTGTCAGGGAGAGTGGATGTTCCACAAAAGTTTGCGAATAGTAAACTGGGTAACAGCTTTTGCTTCGGACAGATATACTAGTCATAATGCACAGATTGTAAACCCGGGGTATTTTAAATAGTTCAGCTTTACAGTATCAATTCAGGTTAGATTGAATTTTCACTACTCTTCATTGGCAATCCGCTATTGAAATGTTTTCTTCATGCACTGGACAATAAAACATTTTGATAGATACTTCATAGTAAACAAAGTTACAATCATTACCTGATCCTGGAGTACGAAATTACTCGTTTCTTATTATCATTACAAAAGAACGTATAACTCCGCCTGCTGTTGCAGCTGGGTGAATTGAGTAGCTCAGTAGTTGCTGTTGCCGGTACCAAGCCCGGATAAAGGAGGAGGGTTCAACGACATGCTTACAGGAACAAGCCGGTTATTGAAAACATATGTTGCATCCAAATGCACTGGCTATACGAAATACACGGCCGCAGACTACGAGGGTGACCAAAGAAGTACTGGCTCGACACTCTGTGGGAGGACATGCATGTGCCAAAAGTCTCTCCTGAAGATGCAAAAGACCGCATCAAGTGGAAAAGAAAGTGCACAACAGCAGACCCTGCAATTAAGTGGGATAAATGCTAGGAATAATATTACGAAGAACATATCATCCATTTCTTTAAACATCACAATGCTTCTTGGCGGAAACGCTGAATAATTTTTCGAGTCGATCTGCTGTATACCACTTTGGAATGTGGCATAAAATCACCTACTAGATCTCAATGATTTGATATGTTATTTATATTACAAGAGATAAATTTCATATTTAAGCCTGTATTGTCGCCTTAACAACGTTACCTTATTTTCAGGTAAAACTTCATTTAACACGGCTCAGATCAGTCGACCACACTCCTTAGTTATTGTTTCTTTCTTTGAGACTTCTTTCCTTACCATCTTGTGTAGAAAAGCTCACATCCAATCTGTGTATTTTCAAGAAACGTCCCTCCTATCCCAAGCTTTAGAATCGAATCAGCTTACTGGTTAAAGGAACTTGAACTTCTTTCAACACTAATAACTCAAGTTTTCAGCTATACTCTGTTATAATAATTCTACAATCCAACCTTCCCAGCTTACTTGTAGGCCACAATTTCTTCACAGAACTTATATAAACGACTTTTGTAACCACTTCTGTACATTCCCAACATCAATTGCATGCTTTTAATCGGCATTGTACAGAACATATCAGTAACTACCGAGTACTTTTTTAACTTGTGAATTTTAATGTATCCGTGTTTTATATTTTGTTAACTTTGTCTTACGATTATGTCTGAAGATGTCCTCATGGGGTGAAACATGTTACATTTTACTAAGATAATGTTATTCTGAAAAGAGTAAAAGCAAGTGTACTGTAAATGTGGAATTAGGACCTGAAAATATCATAACGATGTTATTGATAATCATATTTGAATGTTTTTGACTAGGTCTCTTCAGGGTTTTAAGGAGACTTGTGAGTAGAACTCTGGGAAATAAAAAAATAGATTATTGATTTCTGCATTTAGAAATGTTGTAACCTTTCCAAGGTGTCCAATTTCAAGCCTTAACTGTGATTTAAAAGTGGTAGGGAGTAAAAAATAGCATAGCACTTTTGCCTTCGGTTTTAAACATAGAACTACTCTGAGTCATATTTTTGCATCATTACTGAAAATTAAGCCAACGGTCGTAGCCGTGTTGAAACACCGGATCCCGTGAGATCTCCGAAGTTAAGCAACATTGGGCGTGGTCAAGATTTGGATGGGTTGCCACGTGCTGTTGGTGGGGGGTAAGGGAATGGAGGAGCGGAAAGGAACTGGCCACCCTACCGTACGTAAACTCCGGCTCAGGCACACCTCTGCGGAGGTTCGGACCTGCCTTCGGGCAGAATACACCCTTACCTTACTGAAAATTTGCCGCAATAGGAAATTATGGAAATTGTTTGGCAACTGTTTTACCTCTTCTAAAAACGAAGAATTCTCATGCTGTAGTAGACATGTCAGTTTAAGGATTTATGCTTGGTAATTTAATAGCACCTATTCAAAATTAAAGAAATAACCGTCTATCGAATTTTAGACTGTGTTTTTATGGATATTTTTCGCTTTTATTATGAATAGTTAAGTAAATGGTAACCACTGTGTCATGATTTTTCCCGAAGTAGTTTCTTTCCTTAGCAACGAGTTAAAAAAATATTTGTTTTACACCATGTAGTTTCATCGTCAATTAGTGTAATGTTTTTACATGCGTTCGTGGACTATATCTACATTATGATCTTTTCTATTTTGAATGAACATAAGTTTGTAGGTTTTCATTAGTTCATCTAGTACTAATGTATTTTACGGAATCCTTAAATCAATGAAAACATAATAATAGAAATACTAAGAGTGTAAATATACGAGGAAGATGAAGCGTATTGGCTTTAACCGATAATTTACCTTCAGATTCTCTCCTTGACCTTTGGGTACTACCATCTACAGTACAAAGGAGCCTTTAAGTTTCAAAGGGTTACTAATCACTGTGCCAGATATAGCAAGGTGATAACAGACGCAACAACTAGATAATAACAATGTTATTATTCTTACGTCGCACTAAGTAATTTGACGGTATTTGGACACGCCGAGGTGCCGAAATTTTTCCCGCAGGAATTATTTTACGTGCCGATAAATCTGCTGACACAAGTCTGACGTATTTGAGTACCTGTAACAACTAGAAGAATGCTCACTACACCGCTCGATATCTGCGAGTTGGGCACTGAGATCCCTCGCCTGGTTTGTTTATAGTAGACACACTAGGTTTTGACTGGGAGAGATGGTTGTCTCCAAACACTCACATGTGATTTCCCACCGCTTCTTACACGAGACAGAGCCTTTCCTTCATAATAGGAAAGAGGATATTTTCAAAGTTGCGAAAGTATTGATGTAGGAATAGATGAAAGAAGCGTAGATATCCCTGAAGCAAACCGAGGGATATATTTTTAGCTTAGCCAATACAGCTTCGGGGTCATGGACACTGGTACCGCCCTCGGGATTAGCAAGCAAACAAGGCCTCAGATCAACTTCAAAGTCTCTTAATGAGAGAACAGTGGGGATGGCTCTAGGCTATGCAGACATCCACCATTGAGTAGTGTTTTGGTATTTTCTTTTGAGCCGGCAGAAAACACAATCATAATCACCGTCACAATGTCTCGCTTGGAGAAGTCAGATTGCTTTCAACTTTTGCACATTGCGTTGTTCATATGTCGAAGTAAATACACAACATTCCAGAATTTCACTTCCGTTCATTTCTGTGAACTGTCTTATTACTTTATTGACCAGCGGTAACACTTCCGGTTTACCATGGGGACTAAATAACCATATTCGTCAATTATGGGAAATATGGTACATTGGTGTGTCCAGGTAAGTATGTGTGATGAAACATAGTGTTTACAATGCACTATGTCCCCTGGTAGGGAACAAATAAAGAACACATTCATTTCCCTGTCTCAAAATCATCCTTCACCGAGATCGATAGCCGCAGTCGCTTAAGTGCGGCCAGTATCCAGTATTCGGGAAATAGGGGGTTCGAACCCCACTGTCATCAGCCTGAAGATGGTATGACCGTGATTTCCCATTTTCACACCAGGAAAATGCTGGGGATCTACCTCAATTAAGGCTACAGCCGCTTCCTTTCCAGTCCTAGAACTTTCCTGCCCCATCGTCGCCATAAGACCTATCTCTGTCGGTGCGACGTAAAGCAACTTGTAAAAAAATCATCATTTGCATTGACAGTATTGAATTAGCAGTACTAAACGTTACTAGGAATATCGTCCCTTCTACAGTCAGTTCCTGTGGTGAATGGTGTGAAAGTGGCACTAAAAGGGGTCAGTTGATTTATGCATTTCATTCAGCTTAACAGACTAGTACGTTACAGCACTTTTTGGCTCGGGGACGAAACCAATGTGAAACCACCTCATTCTTCATTTCTTCTGCATGCCTCTTCTGCGAGTCGTAAGCTATCTATGACAGCTGTAGGTATATCTGTCGGGGATCCAGTCGGCCTTCGGGATGTGAACTTTACATAAATATGTGTCTTGGATACTTAAAGTATGTCTTAACCCGCGAGTGGTCGCTATATAAGGTTTCATCTCAAATTTTGTATTGTGATTTTTTAAAATATTTGTCCGTGGCGTCGACCTCTGCAGATATTTTGCCACTACTTTCACCATATGATAGGAACCTGCGTGTAAGTGCAATTGCGACAGTGTAGAGTGTTGAATGTGAGGTATGGAACGTTAAGGGCGACCCAAACACCCAGGCCCCAGGCCAGGGATATTAATCATTTACAATTAAAAATCCATGACCCTGCCCTGAATCGAAACCGGGGCCGCCGGGTCACAGGCGGACGCGTTGTCCCCACACCGCTGGGCCGGACTATTGTGAGTTTACTTCTCAGTGATGCAAGGAAGGTGATTGTTCCCTCTTCTAGCTGAGTTCGTAAATGTCGT
Source organism: Anabrus simplex (assembly GCF_040414725.1). NCBI lineage: Eukaryota > Metazoa > Arthropoda > Insecta > Orthoptera > Tettigoniidae > Anabrus > Anabrus simplex. Next base: position 1,093,379,607 of record NC_090266.1, read on the forward strand.
GAGTAAGGAGATTCACATTTGAAGGGTATGCATCCCCTCCTCAAGTCGGTACAAAGATTCGTAGGAGTTCGGGCGCCCTGTGCGAGACGTTCTCTCATCGCGCGACCAGTGGCGTTGGTGTTGAAGTCGAGAGGAAAACTTTTTCCTGTTGTAGGCGATAGTATTTGACTTAAGTCGCGCGCAAAACAATCTTCATTTGAAGTTACTGATGAATGAGTCTTCAAAAATTATGAGTCGAGGAAGAATGCTGGGTAATAGGCGCTGTTACAAACCCCAACTAACTCAAATGTTACAGAGAAGACCTATTGTACTTTAGTCTTGCATTTGTATTGCGACTGTCAGGATATTAATAACAATGTTATTCGCTTTAGGTTCCAATAAGTACTTTTCCGTTTTTTCGCAGATGCCGAGGTGCCGAAATATTATCCCACAGGATTTCTTTTGCATACCAGTAAATCTACGTCTGACGTATCTGAGCACCTTCAAATACTATCGAACTGAGCCACGATCGAACGTGCCAACTTGGGCTCAGAGATTCAGCGCCTTCACCATCTGAGCCATTCAGCCAGGTACTCTTGTAAATACTGCGTACTGAAATGTGACAGAACTAAAATGTGACAGAACTAATGACTAATTTCCATTAAGTAGTAATTTGTTTCTGCATATTGGCTAATCATTTAAAAGAATACAAAATATATAACCCAGACTGTGCGTCTCATTTCAGTAATTCATTTCACTCTCACGCCTCACAAAATTGCGGAAGATATATTTATTTTAAATGCAGCTTAACGTGAGAGAAAGTCTCACGTGTGATCACTCGCGGGATAAATATTACAGGTATCACAACTGAAACTGAAATTCATTTCACGTTACTTACAAGTAGGACCAAAGTCCCTGTGGCCGTAAATGTCACTAAAACTTAAATTAGTCCATTTGTATGAGATAATTTAAATAATAAATAATATTAATGCACATGAAAGAACTTAAGGTACATATCGTCGCTGCCGAGACAAAACCTCCTATATGATATATTTTAGCTTAGAACTTTGGCCGGTAAGGTTCTGTCATCTAAGGTGCAATATCGTGTGCATATTGTCAGGGCATTCTCGCCCTTCACAATGTATGTGCTGCGGGTCAGTATATCTCCAAAACATATTATCACATAGGAGGTTTTGTCCCGGCAACGACGATGTACATGCTGACAAATTACTATTAAAACTTGAAAGAGTCTGTGATAACTTAACATTTCAGAAATATCAATTGTTTTAGTAAAATTCACTTGTATTGCTTAATATATAATAAGATAACGGTATTTGGGACGTTCTTTAAGCCTTAGTGCATCATAATGTATTTCAATTTGTTTTAGAACATTGCATAATCGAGAGGCGCTTATAGAAAATGATTTACTGCTTTTCACTGTTCGATTTTAAAGAACCTGAGGAATGATACCGAAATACCTATTGTCCCGATGTCCATTTGACTTGACCAAGTAGCAGGAAGCATTGGATTTCAAAATTCACAGTTGTATGAATGCAGTCGAGTAGGATCGTCTAGCCCTGAGTTTCAAATCCCGTGAAAATTTGTATTATGATATTATAAGGCGATATTTATGAATATTGACGACTAAACGCATACCGCCATTCTGAACTCGCTATGGCATCATTTCTTCGAAATATCGGTATAGGTTAAGTGACCGTAGTCCAAAATGGGAAATACCGTGGTTAGAATCATAGATGTTATTTAAAACAAAGGAATGTAGCCTACTTACGACAAATTTCGACGGACCTGATGCAATATACCAGATACTTTCTTGACGGAATGTTTAGCGTGGTAGGTCACACCGAGAGTATTACCAGTAAGAATTCTTAAATTCTTGATCATTTTCAGATATTTAATGGCATATCTGTTTGCATTTGGGCCTATCGAAAGTAAGTCACTGTTAAATAAATTTGATATAAGATGTTTTTGTGTCCTAAACCATAGCTAAGGTCTCCTTCTCATTTGATGAACAAACTGTAGTATATGTAGAACAAACAAACCTGTTGGAACGAGAAGTCCGTTAAGGGACTTGGCTTTTCCAAATGACCACTTCCCAGTTATTGGAATTCCAAGCGACCAACGTTACGATAATGTCAATCACCCTGCTGGACCTTCGTGACTGGATCTGCTGCTTCCTGTACAAGACAGCTCCTCTGTTGATCTCACGAGACCACAAAGAAGATTAAAATACTTATTTCAAAATTTTCACTCAATCGTACAAAACTTGGGCGGCAAAGAAATATTTAATTTTATACATCCTCGAAGCGCAAGGATATTCATAAACTGTAGATAGCCGGTGGCCGAACAAGTGACACTTGAACTCCCACCACCTGCACAATGTGTTCTTCCTATTTAAAACACCATATTGAAAGAAAGTCATCTGACTGTGGGAGTTGGCCGTGCGCGTAGAGGCGCGCGGCTGTGAGCTTGCATCCGGGAGATAGTAGGTTCGAATCCCACTATCGGTAGCCCTGAAGATGGTTTTCCGTGGTTTCCCATTTTCACACTAGGCAAATGCTGGGGCTGTACCTTAATTAAGGCCACGGCCGCTTCCTTCCAACTCCTAGGCCTTTCTTATCCCATCGTCGCCATAAGACCTATCTGTGTCGGTGCGACGTAAAGCCCCTAGCAAAAACAGAAAAGAAAGGCATCTGCCGGCTAGGTTTTGTGAGATTGAGTGTACCATTTCTCTCTTGTACATTACTAATACACCTTTTCACACTGTTCTTAATTTTCCATGGGAAACCAGTGCTTTTTATGTGTGTACGATAGTCTACATACTCTTGATGTATTTTTAGAACTTCGAGTTAGTTATTTCCGTGGGTGGATGTAATATTCATATAATTCTCTTCATAACATAGTCAGTTAATATTAATATTCCTTATTTCACAACGTAGGTGAAACGTGAAATCAAGTCACGAGTTCCCCCTCCAAAGTTATGTTCGTTCTGATGTACGTATCTAAAAAATAATTGAAAAATAAAATAACTAGGTGTTAATATAAGGAAAGATTTTCATTGGGGTAATTACATAATTGGAATTGTAAATAAAGTGTACAGATCTCTTTTTTAAATTGGTTTTACGTCACACTGACACAGATTGGTTTTATGGCGACGATAGGACAGAAAAGGGCTAGGAGTGGGAAGGAATCAGTCGTGGCCTTAATGGGAATGAAAATGGGAAACCACGGAAAACCATCTTCAGGGCTGCCGACAGTAAGGTTCGAACCCACTATCTCCCAGATGCAAGCTCACAGCTGCGCGCCTCTAACCGCACGGACAACTCGTCCGGTGGTACAGATCTCTGCACATGATTGTGAGGGTATTTAGGGGTTGTAGTAAGGATGTAAAGCAGAGGAGATATAAGTCTCTGGTGGGACCCTCCCCAGGATTACTTGATTCGAGAACTAGAAAAAATCCAAAGAAAAGCAGCTCGATTTATTCTTGGTGATTTCCGACAGAAGAGTAGTGTTACGAAAGTTGCACAGTTCGGGTTGGGAAGACTTAAAGGGAAGGAGACTTAAGTGGTATATTCCGAGCTGTCAATGGAGTGATGGCGTGAATGACTTTGGAAAAGAAATAAGTTTGAGTGGTGTTTCTAAAAGTAGGAAAGGTCGCAATATGATGATAAAGTCATAATTCGAGAAAACAAATTGGGGCAAATATTCGTTTATAGGAAGAGGAGTTAGGGATTGGAATAATTTACAAAGGGAAATGTTCAATAAATTTCCAAATTATTTGAAAACATTTAAGACAAGGGTAGGAAAACAAGAGATGGGGAATCTTCCCCCTGGGCGACTGCCCTAAATGCAGATCAATGTTAACTGATTGTTTGAGGATACTCCAGAAAGAGAAGTAGGAAAGTTCGCACCTTTTGCCTGAAGTAAGGGTAGATAATCTCCGAGATAAACTACTAGGGTTTTCAGAGATTCTTCACAAAAAAAAATGGGAAATGCCTAAATCGTTTTCAAACATTAGAGCAACTGACACTTATTTCGCAGTTTAAGTTACTTACTCGAAATGCACTTGAAGTAAAAGTTCGTTGGTGTGTTACGAAAGATACTAACTTTCAAGAAAATGAAATTAGTTCTGTATACATTCCCATCAGTCCCCGCCGTTTCTCTCGTGTGGAGGGATGCATGGAGGACAGGAACTCACAAAGTGAAAAATGTTGCCATATTTGAAACTACAGCCTCAAAATAATTTTTGGATTCTTGCTTCCTCATCGAACCGTTATTCAACTGTCGATCAGCGTGCGTGCGATTGATTACTCGTACCTAATCCAGAAAGTGTTGACGTAAAGTCGATTATTGTAAGGAAGTATGCAAAATTTTTACTACTGAATATTAGTTCTTATGTATTTTGTCATTTTAAAAGGGGAATGTTGGAAAAGCAGTGACACTAAGCGGAAATCAACTAAATATCGGAAAATCCCACCAAAATTGGGTTATCCGTAACCATATAAACCACACTAAAATCACACTATATCTCAGGATTCTAACATATAACTCGGCCTCCTCTACTAGTCAACGTCGTATCCTGCATGGCTGTAGAGATAGACCTGAGTGAATGAATCGCAAATCATCAGAAGTTACGGCAGATTGTCTTACGATGCTTGTATTACCATCTAATAAAGTTCCTTTTTTTAACTCCATGTACCGTAGTCCATTAACATTCTGAAGTTTCTCTTTATATCGCTCACCTAGTCTCATGGCACGTCGCTTCCAATTACCCTTTGTGCGGTGCTCGGAAGCCATTAATAGTTTACGTCGTTGATCCTTCAAAGGGAGCTGTACAGGTGCCCGGTGGAGTGCTTGGCGCTCCCCAGTCATTTTATTGAAGAGAAAGGTAATCACATCGGGATGGTGTAAATACTTTCATTGTTAATTGAAATAAAACGCTCCATTGTCATCTATTTTTCTACGGCACCGTTGTACAACACTTGTAATTGGTTGTGATATTTGATGCTTTATATTGAATCTAAGGATGTCGTGGTCGTCAGCTCTTATTGTATTGTAGGAGTGTCTTTGTTCGTGTGTTTATTAGCTTTTCCAACTTTTGTCATAAAAGTTCCCGGACAGGAAACATATATATATATGAACTCCACTTACTAATGAAACCATTCCACACAAAATATGTTCGTTCTAAAAAGTAGCTCATTAATTTATTTAGACGTTCCCGATTAAAATGACATAACATAATTTAATACAAGAATTCGTTCATGTTGATCTTTAAAATATACAGGCATTCAAGTAAAATTTTACAGGGCACGATTCAAAACCAAATATATTTTGAACAGTAGCACGTAGAAATCTGTGGTTTTCAGCTTTCGCTAGATAATTATATAACATTTAAGTTGGCTAAACTATGAAAGGTAAATGGCTACGGTTTAGAGGTTTTGTTGTATTTTGGCGATATATTTGGCCGCGGGGTTAGGTCGCGAAGCTGTTAGCTTCCTTTTCGGAGATTGTGGGTTCGAATCTCACCGTCAGCAGGCCTGAAGATGTTTTCCTGTAGTTTCCCATCATTACACCAGGAAAATGCAAGGGCTGTACATTAATTAAGGCCATGGCCACTACCTTCCCAGTCCCTAGTCCTTTCCTATTCTTGCATCGCCGAAATCCTTCGACGATGTGTTAGGGCGACGTTCAACTACTAGCAAAATTTAGTTAACCTACATTAAATTAGATCAATAAAGCAAAGAGTTTGTATTCGTAACAATACGCACAGTACATTTTTTATTTGCTTTACGTCGCACCGACACTGATAGGTCTTATGGCGACGATGAGGGAGGAAGGGGCTAGGAGTGGGAAGGAAGCGGCCGTGGCCTTAATTAAGATACAGCCCCCAGCATTTGCCTGGTGTGAAAATGGGAAACCACGGAAAACCATCTTCAGGGCTGACGACAGTGGGGTTCGAACCCACACTACATGTTAAGTGGTATATTTGATACAGAGTTTCGTTAAGAAAGAAGCCATACATTCCAGTGTCGACTAAGTTCAATGCAACTCGAAGGCTTTTCATTCTGTCGCAGACATTGTATGCTGGAACGGAGACAGAGCAGGACTTCATTACGATAAGTTCCAAATTTCAAATTCCTGAGCGTTTAGACAGAAATAAATATTTCCAAACATTGAGGGTGACTTGATAGAACCTGATGATGTTGTTTTAATAACGAAACATGTCATTCTTTGTTTAATAGTGTATATTTTTATTCCTTGTTTAATAGTGTGCTTACAGGACGCGTTGGCCGTGCGGTTAAGGGCGCGCGGCTGTGAGCTTGCATGTCGGTAACGCGTGAAGTCAATTTCTTTCTTTCTTCTCCTACCGCTCTTTCCCACACCTGTGGGGTCGCGGGTGTGAACTGTGTCGCACATGTGGATTTGGCCCTGTTTTACGGTCGGATGCCTTTCCTGACGCCAACCCTATATGGACGAATTTAAACACTATTGCGTCTTTCTGTGGTGGTTGGTAGTGTGGTATGTTGTCTGAATATGAAGAGGAGAGTGTTGGAACAGACACAAACATCTAGTCCCTGAGCCAGAAGGCTTAATCAGAAGCGATTAAAATCCCCGACCCAAGCCGGGAATCGAACCAGGAATCTCTGAACCGAAGGCCAGTACGCTGACTATTCAGCCAACGAGTCGGTTAAACGCGTGAAGTCAATCCGAGAGTAAAATCGGAAAACTAACATGCTTACGCAGTTGAATTTAATTTCTGTAGCTATAAAACAGTTATTCTTCACTACAATATAAATTACTAGTTAAATTAATGGTACTATCTCCTATGATTTTCATAGTACCACGTTTACAAAAAGTATGAATAAATTTTAGTGGTACTCATCAGAATCTTCTTAAGACTCCATTTAGTTGATCATCCTGTGTCATGAATTACTTTGGCTTGTACCCATTGCACAGCTATGTATAGTCAACCACACCAAGTTCACTGCCGTGTCTGGTTCCCACAATGAAACTGGATAGTCTAGAATGTTCTGATGCCCGATGTTTAAATACCAGAGTAAATATTTGCTGCTTACGCTAACCTCATATTTTATGAAATATTTCGCTCGTATAACTTCGGGATCACACGAACACGTAAACGTGAATACTTAAATTCAACTTAACACATCTGCAAGTCTGAATACTGCGAAGAGTAGAACACTTTCCCATCATTGGTGTTAAGATCTCCTATATTATAATGATCTCCTTTACAAGTTAGCAACCCGGGCACTATTGCAATAAATTTTATTTTTTGCCCGTCCAACAACCTTATATGAACACAGGCTCACGACGTATCGGCAAATGTTACGAACTTGACCCGTCCACCCCGAGCGTATAGCTGCAAGTCGAAACTCATTCAAATTTCTGTGTTACTTCTCGCGATTCGGTCAAGTTCGTAAAATTGTACATATATTGCTGAAATCTCCCTATCCTCTTATCGCAATTAACGGTACAATGGAAGTTCATTCTGCTTCAAGCATGCATTCATACCTGAAAGAACACTTGCCTGTCTCGGTATGTAGTGTTTGGCATCCTCACACGTCACAAATTATAATACTAACGCTACCGGCGCACTAGGTCCAAAATAACGTCTGCACATATATTTTAAATTTTGAAATATTTTATTCGCTACGAATGACGTAAATATATACAATTTCATACGGTTTCAATGCCAACATCCCCTTACCATGCTGGCCAACATTCTGAGAGTGATACTTTTCCTATCAATGGGACTCGAACCAGCTAACTACGGTGTTGGTCCAAATAGGCTGACGCCTTAACGATCATGGCAAACAGGCGGGATAATAATAATAATAATAATAATAATAATGTAAGGGTGTATTCTGACCGAAGGCAGGTCCGAACCTCCGCAGAGGTGTGCCTGAGCCGGAGTTTATGTACGGTAGAGTGGCCAGTTCCTTTCCGCTCCTCCATTCCCTCACCCCCACCAACAGCGCCCGGCAAGCCATCCAAATCTTGACCTCGCCCAATGTTGCTTTACTTCGGAGATCTCACGGGATCCGGTGTATCAACACGGCTACGGCCGTTGGCATAATAATAATAATAATAATAATAATAATAATAATAATAATAATAATAATAATAATAATATAACTGCTCACGAAGGTGCATTTAACTACCTTTTGACACTAGCACTATATCATTTTTTACATATTTCCAAACTCTCTTGGTTATTCTGTTGTTCCTCGCGAGAGGAATCCTTTTTCATAGAATGAATGCTGTCATAACTCTGGGAAGATAACATTTCAAAGCAAATCAAGATACTTTCATAACATTTGATTTTCTTGATCTATTTTGTTTGTAATGAGCATTTTTGTATGGATGAACTTTATACATCTTGATATGCTGGACTTCTTATAGAATGAATCACGTTCAGATCGGTGGGTACCGTAGCCTTGCGGTGTGATGTCGGCCCAGAGGTTGATTCTCTTAACTGCAACTTTATTTTCCCTTCTCGGCCCAAATCAGTCGTCTTTGTGTGGGCATCGCCCGCATTAGTTGGCCCTGTTCGTTCCGTCTGCAAGCGTACACGCCCGGGACTGATTGAAGAGCAGGAACGCTAACGAATGCTCGACTCTTTCCTGGTAAGGAGAAGACTCCACATCTGATTGATTGCTTTTAGTGTTGTGCCCTTTAATGCGGTAAAGGCCTGCAGTGGAATTCCTGAACAAACGAATGACGGTACATAAAGCTTTGGTATGTGAGTGGAGAATTTTCTCTTGTCTAGATTCATGATTTAAGCCAAAGTCCTTTGGTTTGATGAAGCGATATGACAGTGGTGATGATGGTGATGTCTTTTGTATAGTCCTAATAGAGAATAACATTTTCAAAAATCAGAAATTAAACCACTTATTTATCAAAATGATATCGGAATTGATGTTCTTATTTAAGATTACGAAGATACTACGAAATTCATAGGTACTAACAAATATAATATTGAATTTGATAACGGCCTATTCAGGAAATGTTTTATGCTTCCACGTCATCTGTATTTCTCCTTTACTTTGTAGGAGCCCAGCTCCGTGGCTAAATGGTTAGCATGCTGGCCTTTGGTCCAAGGAGTCTGGGATCGATTCTTAGACGGGTCTGGGATTTTAACCTTAATTGATTAATTCGTCCGGTTAGGGGGATGGGAGCTTGTGATGTCCTACACATATAAAAAAAAAATCATCTTAGGTAGGGCACCATCCTCACAAACGGGCAGGTCGTCTATAGGCCGTCTACAAGTAAAAGACTTCCACCAGTCCTCTGCGAAGGTAATACGATATTGTTATTATATTTTATAAGAATATTGTATATTAAATTGCGAAAGTTACTTGGGATGGCTCATTTTAGTTACGTAGGAAGTGCAAGACGGTACAACTAGGTTATCATACATAATGCTGTGGATGAGGAACTGAGTAATCTTTAATTCTTGCATCCTTAAATCCTAGAATATATAGCGAGAATAAAATGAAAGAAAAATTGCGCAACCTGGCTCAGTCCGGTGGTATTTGAAGGGTGCTCAAATACGTCATCCTGGCATCGGTAGATTTACTGGGACGTAAAAGAACTCCTGAGGCACTAAAATTCCGGTCCCTCGGCGTCTCCGAAAACCGTGAAAGTAGTTTTTGTTACAGTTTTGCTTTACGTCCACCGACAAGGGTACGTCTTATGACGACGATGGGATAGGATAGGCCTAGGATTGGGAAAGAAGCGACCGTGGCTTTAATTAAGGTACAGACCCAGCATTTGAATGGTGTGAAAATAGGAAACCACGGAAAACCATCTTCAGAGCTGCCGACAGTGGGGTTCGGACCCACTATCTCCCGAATGCAAGCTCATAGCTGCTCGCCCCCAATCGCACGGCAAACTTGCTCGGTAATGTTGTCATCAATTCTTAAACCTCATCGCAGGGAAATTAAATTAAATTTACTTATCTCCATTCCCTTACAAGAAGTGTGTGTGACTATCGGTCTCCGACAAGCCTTACAAAAATAATACGAAATACAAGCGCAGAATTAGCCACGCACTCAGATGTCATTTCTTAAAATACATAGATTAATCCATTGCGTCACGCGCCAACGCGATTACGCGTAGTGCAATGATAGTGTTGACTACTTGGCTCACCAAATTTATTAAGTCATAAATTACAATTCGCCAGAAGTTTCTGTAAATGGTGAAGCCGCTAGTTACTATCTTTGGCATTCTGTCACGAAATTACTTCCAAATTACTCCAGATCGCTGAAGTTGGCATTAGTGATGATGATGATGATGATGATGATGATGATGATGATGATGATGATGATGATGATGATGATGATGGTGATGTTATTTAGTGATAGTGGTTCCTTTCCCAACCAAGAAAATGTGTAAATGGTGAATACAAATGAATAAGAGTCGAAAACAATGAAGGAAAGGTGGTGGTGATTACGGTTATAAGAGGTAAAATTTAAAAAGAGCTAAAGAGGGGAAAATGGAAGGTGTCGGACACTTCGAAAAATGAAAGTATTATCTAAAGAAAAACAAGGGCCACGAAGGGCGTAAAAATGAGTCCCCAATATATTTTATTTTTTCAATTTTACTTTACGTCGCACCGACTCATGTAGGTCTTGTGGCAGTGATGGGAAAGGAAAGGGCTAAGTTTGGGTAGGAAGTGACCGTGGCCTTCATTTATGTACCGCCCCAGCATTTTCCTGGTGTTAAAGTGGGAAATAGCGGAAAGCCATGTTCAAGGCTGACGGCAGTGGAGTTCGAACCCATTATCTCCCGAATGCAAGCTGGTAGCTAGGTGACTCAAACCGCACAACCACTTGCTCGGTATGAAAGACTCCCTAGACTTCAGAAATGTAATACCGTCGAGGTCGGAAAAGAACAAAAGGTTGACTAAGAAACTTTGGTGTGGTTAGATGAAAGTGAGGAACCGAGCAAAAGTGAGCGAAAGCAATGCCTGGACTTGACTAGGGCTCCATGCTCCCGCACCTACGCTCAATCAATCAATCAATCAATCAATCAATCAATCAATCAATCAATCAATCAATCAATCAATCAATCAATCAATCAATCAATCAATCAATCAATCAATCAATCAATCAATCAATCAATCAATCAATCAATCAATCAATCAATCAATCAATCAATCAATCAATCAATCAATTACCAGAGATATTCATTAAGGTCAGGCGCCCAGATGGCAGATAATTTTTCAGTTGTTACCTAGTGTTTTCTTAAAGACTTCAAGAGACTCTGAATCCCCTCTTAGTCGTCTCATGCGGCAAGCAGGGGATACCGTGGATGTTATTCTACCACCCCAACCCACAGAGGAACATAATGGTTGGTCAATGAATGTGACAGAGCAGTATCATTATTATTATTATTATTATTATTATTATTATTATTATTATTATTATTATTATTATTATTAAAATTCTTTGCTGTGATCATTAAGCTAATATCATTTATTTTCTCCCTTTGATATCAAATGAAATTAGGTATATTGCCTGCTGCTACTTGAAAGAAACTCTCAGTGGGTGGTACTGGGCTTCCATTATGTGGCCAGAAAATGGCATTTACTTAAATAAGGGACTTCATTTTACAGATATTCAATATTAAGATAGTTCATTCACTCAATTAGCTTAACACTTGGAGATTCATAAAAAAGGCGCATTTCTATTTTTCGTAAGAGTTCATCTATTTTCTTATTACGTCCGACACATTTAAACCGACAAGTTTATTCATGACTGAATGATATTTGTAACTCATTCTCTTATTTTATTCTATTAATTACTCGATTATTTTAATAGTCGGATGGAGATTATTCGATTATAAAAATTATTTGATTATCCCATCACTAGAGCCTAGTGCCTAGTGCGACCGGAAAGTCATTTGTGCCGCTACGGCATTTGCTCGCACTTAAACCGAAATTTGTTAACTAAACACCTTAGACAGTAAACTGCCTACAGTTATTCTATATCTTTCAAATAATGTCCTTGAGAAGTTTCCCTCTTAAAACTATCCGTAAATAATAAATTAGAAATTGTGGCAAATTAATGACTGAGTAGGAAGAACACCCATGCAAAAACTATAAGCTAAGAAAAATATATCATCATCATCATCATCATCATCATCATCATCATCATCATCATCATCATCATCTGTTTACCCTCCAGGTTCGGCTTTTCCCTCGGACTCAGCGAGGGATCCCACCTCTACCGCCTCAAGGGCAGTGTCCTGGAGCTTCAAGACTCTTGGTCGGGGGATACAACTGGGGAGTATGACCAGTACCTCGCCCAGGCGGCCTCACCTGCTATGGTGAACAGGGGCCTTGTAGGGGGATGGGCAGATTGGAAGGGATAGACAAGGAAGAGGGAAGGAAGCGGCCGTAGCCTTAAGTTAGGTACCATCCCGGCATTCACCTGGAGGTGAAGTGGGAAACCACGGAAAACCACTTCGAGGATGGCTGAGGTGGGAATCGAACCCACCTCTACTCAGTTGACCTGCCGAGGCTGAGTGAACCCCGTTCCAGCCCTCGTACCACTTTTCAAACTTCGTGGCAGAGCCGGGAATCGAACCCGGACCTCCGGGGGTGGCAGCTAATCACGCTAACCACTACACCACAGATGCGGACTAAGAAAAATATATATTAGGTTCAAGTTAACATTCAACTGTAAGCCAGATACATCGTTCCTCAAATCTTATGATGCATATTTTCCTTCTTTTTTTTTTAAAGGAATTTTCAATATTGATATTTTACAAGCACAGAGTTTGTGACATACTCTTATCAATCATGGACCGTCTACACGTAGTACATAAATACCGTACATATACTCCTGTGGATTTCAAAAACACTCGCTAGAGGCTATGATATATCCAGTACAAATGAAACTCGTGGGTATTCACACTGCTACACTCTGTGATACTAATTAGAATAGCACACAGCATTGTGTAAGACACATAAAGGTTACAGTTTGCTTAACGGGTTTAGCAGGTTAAGTGCAGACACATACAAGTCAACAATCAAAGCGTGGTCCGTACGTAAACATTTCCCGCTGAGAGCGCAGTTAATGAAAACATGGTATCACAGTACTCTCTGAAACGCTTTTCAGTCGCCAAACTTTGGAACCAGTATTCTCGCGGAATGTGAGTGACGCATGATTGTTCTCAAATAACGAACACAATGAAAGTAACGCGGCTGACGAATCTAAAAGATAAAAACTGAAATTGTGCAATCGAGTGAAAACAAAGGAGTTAACTGCGCTTTACACGGTGAATATAGTCGTCATATTTTGTGAAACATGAGCTCCTTCTTTGAGAACTACGAAGGGCGTACTATATTGTTTTACACTGTATTTATTTCTACCCAAATGAAGTATATTACACACTAGTCGTTAAGTCCACCTTCTCAACATAATCTCCTTGTAACTGTATGCACTTTTGCTATCGATGTGTCAGTCTCACCAGACCTTCCTGAAACCATTCTTTCGGAGTGCTGCGTACCCGTGCCTTGACAGCTGTGTCCAGTTCTGCAAAATCTGCAAAACGGCGGTGTTCCCGAACAGGTGATAATCACTTGGTGCCAAGTCGGGAAAGTATGGTGGGTGTGGAAGCACTGTGAATCCCATTTGATCAATGGCAGCAGTGGTCTCATGTCTCATCACCAGTTACAAGACTAACCATGAAGTTGGCTGGATCATGATCATGGCGTTGCAAAAGTTTTCTGCGCACGTCCACAAGCTCTGCTTTTCATCTGCAGACAAGAATCTAGGCACCCACGTGGATGGGACCTTCCCCAACTGTATGTTTTTTTTTTTTTTTTTTTTTTTTTTGCTAGTTGCTTTACGTCGCACCGACTCAGATAGGTCTTATGGCGACGATGGGAGAGGATAGGGCTAGGAGTGGGAAGGAATCGGCCGTGGCCTTAATTAAGGTACAGCCCCAGCATTTTCCTGGTGTGAAAATGGTAAACCACGGAAAACCATTTTCAGGGCTGCCGATAGTGGGGTTCGAACCTACTATCTCCCGAATACTGGATACTGGCCGCAATTAAGCGACTGCAGCTATCGAGCTCGGTCCCAACTGTAAGTGGCCGTGCACGATCCGCTGGATGGTGTTTCGGCAAATTCCCGTGGCTGCCTCCATTTCCGTAAATGTGATGCATTTTTTGCTCATGTTGATACTGTCACATTCCTTCCAGAACTGGTTCCCTTGTCCACCGATGTGCGCCCTGTTTTCCAACGTTCCACCCAGTTGTAAACTGTTCTCCGTGTCGGCGCATGTTCTCCACAGACTGCCACCAAGCGCCGATGAATTTCTGCAGTGGTCACGCCTTCTTACCATAGGAACCAAGTAGTATAGCGCTGTCCCTGACGGTTGCTTTCTATGTTGTCTGCTCCTACGCTGACAGTGTTGTTATGAAACAGCTATGACGAGTGCATTCGTTGGCCCATGTGCGTGTACTGCTACCGAACGGTGGAACAAGACACCAGTTACACGTCACCACCTTCAAAAGTGAAATGTGAACCGTATCCGGACGTACAAAAAAAATTAAGTGTAAAACAGTATAATACGCCCCTCGTATGCATTTCTGTAAGCACAGTCAGGCACTTAAAGTTATTCCGTAATCACCAAATTCTAAATGTTGGTTTATAATTTTTCATATTCAATGGTTAGAAAGGAACAACATCTATATATATAAAACAACTTGTCCTGACTGACTGACTGACTCATCATCGCCGAGCCAAAACTACTGGACTTAAAGAAATGAAATTTTGGGTATACATTCATATTAACATTTAGGTGCTCGCTAAGGGAGGATTTTTGGATATTCCATCGCTAAGGGGTGCAAAGCGGGGGTGAATATTTAAAATGAGGATGTCTATATCTCAAAAACTTAAAAGTTTACAGATGTAAAAATTCGTATTTGGAATCTTCTTTAAAAATAAAGAAAAACGCACTTTTCTGTTTTCGGAAAAGCCCATTAAGTGGGATGAAAAATGGGGGGAAAGGGGTTAAACACCTTTTACGAGGAGACTTATATCTCAAAAACTGAAGATGTTACAGACATAAAAATTGAAATTTGGAATCTCCTTTGAAAATAAAGAAACACGTAATTTTGTGTTTTTGGATAATCCAATGAATACGGGATGAACAGGAGTGACAAACGGGTTGAATTTTTAAAAAGATTTTATCTGCTAATTATCTCAGACACGTAATATTTTACAGATTTTAAAACTGGTATTTGGAATTTCCTGTAAAAATAAAGAAACATATACATTTTTTTCGGCAAATCCACTTAAGGGGAACTGAAAAAGAGGGTGAATTTTCAAAATAAGCGTATCTACAGTATATCTCAAAAACTTAACATGTTGCAGACGTGAAGATTGGTATTTGGAATCTCCTTTAAAAATAAGGAAACGCGTATTCTTTGCTTTTCGGAAAAGTCACTTAACGGGGGGGGGGGGGGGGGCAGGGGGTGAAAGGATTGAAAAATTAGTTAATTATTTGTATGAGAATGTATACACACGCACACACACACACACACACACACACACACACCAAAGAATCTAAAGATGTTAGAAACGTGAAAACTGGTATTTGGAATCTGCTTTAAAAAATAGGAAGCACGCATTTAAGAGGGGGGAATCAACTCGGTAGAAGGGGGGATGAAAACGGAGATGCGTTCCTTTTACTAGGATACATATATCTCATAAACTGAAGATGTTACAAAAGTGATGATTGATAATTGGAAGCTCTTTTAAGGAAACGAGTACTGTTTGTTTTTGGAAAATTCAATTGAGTGGGGAGTGTGAAAGAAAGTAAAAAAATTGAATACCTTTTCTGGAGAAACTTACATCTCAAAACTGAAGGTTACAGACGCGGAAATAGGTATTTGGAATCTCCTTTAAAAATAAACACGCATTTTTGGGTGGGGGAAAACCAACTTAACAGGCGGGGGTAGAGTGATAAAGGAGTTGAATTTTTTTATGAGGATACTTATATCTCAAAAACTAAAAATGTTAGAGGCATGAGTATTTATATTTGTAATTTATTTCAAAGTAAAGAAACACGTGTACATTTGTTTATGGAAATTCCACTTAAGCGGTTGAATGAATTGAAAAATTAGTTGAATTCTTTGTGTAAGGATGCTTATATCTCCGGCTCCATGGTTAAATGGTTAGCGTGCTGGCCTTGGTCACAGCGATCCCGGGTTCGATCCCCGGCAGGGTCGGGAATTTTAACCATCATTGGATAATTTCCCTGGCACGGGGGCTGGGTGTATGTGTTCTCTTCATCATCAATTCATCCTCATCACTACCCGAAGGTCAGCTACGGGAGTCAAATCAAAAGACCTGCACCTGGCGAGCCGAACCCGTCCTGGAATCTCCCGGCACGACATTTCATTTTACATTATATGTCAAGAACTTAACATGCTAGAGACAAGAAACTTGGTATTTGGAAAGTTCTTTAAAAATACAGGAACCTGTACCATTTTCTTTCCGGAGAGGGCACTTAACAGGGGGTGAAAAGTAGTGAAAATTAGTTGAATTGTTTTTTATGAGGTTACTCATATATTAAAAACTGAAATTGTTACAGACGTGAAAATTGATATTTGGAATCGCCTTTAAAAATAACGAAAGATGTATGCTTGTTTTCGGAAAATACACTTAGATGGGGGTTGGGAAAGGACTGATCAAGGGGTTGAATTCTTTTCATGGTGATATGTATATCTCAAAAACTTAATATGTTACACATGTGGGAATAGATATTTGGAATCTCTTTTAAAAATATAGAAACATGCATTTATTTTTTGACTTAAGAGAAGACTGTTGCTCAGATGTACAGTTCTATGTCGCATGGTCGTCTTAGCCCCAAGGTAATAGCACAAACATGGTTTCCAAATAATTTCTGGGGTAAATGGAACTCAATTATTCGGTGAGTTTTTATACTTTAGGAATTTTCAGATAGTCTCTTAGTGCAATGCCGAGGGACGATTACTCGGATCAAATTACGAAATCCACAAGAGCGAAGCCGCGGGTAATTGCTAGTTCTGTCATATTCAGTCTCGAAATCCCCCTTCGTTGTACGTACTTACATAATGGTCGTTGATACCTCCAACTTTTGTAAGGAGAGTATTACCAAATGAAAGTCCAGCACCATGGCTAAATGGTTAGCGTGCTGGCCTTTGGTCACAGGGGACCCGCTTTCGATTCCCGGCAGGGTCGGGAATTTTATTCGTAATTGGTTAATTTCGCTGGCCCTGGGGCTGGGTGTATGTATCGTCTTCATCATAATTTCATCCTCATCACGATGCGCAGGTCGCCTATGGGAGTCAAATCAAAAGACCTGCATCTGGCGAGCCGAACTTGTCCTCGGACACTCCCGGCGCCAAAAGCCATACGCCATTTCATTTTTTCACCATATGAAAATTGTGCTCCGGGCTCGCGTAGAACAGCTTGAAAAGCAACAATAGTGTGCATTTTCATCCTGGTATGGTTAGCAATATAATAAAGCATCGTTTCAGTCATTTAACGTCACTATGAAACATTCACTTCTCCTGAATCATTACATTTATATTATTATTAATATTATTAAACAAATACATCGCAATTGGGAAATAACCCGGTGGCAATAATAACTTACTTTAGTGTGATAATAAAGTTAAAACATAATTACGCAACAACAACAACAACAAGTGTAGCCTACAATAAACAATTTCGTGGAAAATTTAAATATTACAGGAAATACTACTAGGGTAACCTTGTCCGACTCGTTGGCTGAACGGTCAGCGAACTAGCCTTCGGTTCAGAGGGTCCCGGTTCGATTCCCGGCCGGGTCGGGGAATTTAATCGCCTCTGATTAATTCTTCTGGCCCGGGGACTGGGTGTTTGTGTTTGTCCCAACACATTCCTTTTCATATTTCTACAACACACTACACTAACAACCACCACCGAAACGCGCAATAGTGATTACATCCCTCCATATAGGGTTGGCGTCAGGAAGGGCATCCGTCAGTAAAACAGGGCCAAATCCACATGTGCGACGCAGTTCACACCCGCGACCCCACAGGTGTGGGAAAAGCGTAGAAAAAGAAGAAAACTACTAGAGTAACCTTCTAACTCCAGCATCATATGCGAATTAACGCACAACTTCAGTATTTCCAGTGCATAAAACTACGGATTACAGTACTATGGGTTACAACACCGTGTTTTACTTATTCACACGTACCTTAAGAATTTCAAAAATGTCGACTATGACTTAGAGTAGTTTGAGCGGTCCAATTAGTAACTGTCATCGTAGCACTGTAAATACGGCACGTTCACACATACCTTAAATAATGCAGATGCCTTAATACTGCAATTTGCTGTGTGTCGAGCGTTGCATTAAAATATGACTCCATCGCATAGAAATTTTCACACAAATTACAGAATGCTGGAGTCTATTCTTGAAGCATCGTACATTTTGGGGGGAAAGGCTCTAAGACAGCTGCAGGTAAAGCTTTCCAGTCATCAATTCACCGATTTACAAACGAATTTTTACCATAGTTAATTTTCTGCCATCTACCTTATACTTTATGTGGATGATCGGTTCTGCTTATGTAACAAGGATTTTCCAGTCGATTGTTGAACTCTCGCCAATCTGGCTTATTCGTGTAAGCGTTATAGGCTACACGGCACATAACCGTGTTCGTTTCCGTCTAGCTCACTGTCTCCGTCCGACTCGTTGGATGAACGGTCAGCGTACTGGCCTTCGGTTCAGAGGGTCCCGGGTTCGATTCCCGGCCGCGCCGGGGATTTTAACCTTAATTGGTTAATTCCAATGGCACAGGGGCTGGGTGTATGTGTTGTCTTCAACATCATTTCATCCTCATCACGACGCGCAGGTCGCCTACGGGAGTCACATAGAAAGACCTGGACCTGGCGAGCCGAACCCGTCCTGGGATATCCCGGCACTAAAAGCAATACGACATTTCATTTTTACTGTGTTCCCACCTATGGATTTTTTTATCATACTTGTCACATTACTTCTAGGATTGAAATCGTTAAGCACGAATCTTGCAGCCTTTCGCTGTACCATCCGATGTTCCTTAATGAGTCCTGTTTTGTGTGAATCCCATACGGCTGCTCCATAATCCCTATTCTCCATGTTCTGACACTTTAAGAGATTTAAATATACATTCACTTGTTCACTAATGATCAAAGGACTGGTCTCTGTAGCTTGACTCCCACAATGGATTCGTCAGCAAGAACAAAATATTATCTTTTTTCTTCGATTCTATTTTAGGATGCTTTCAGTTCCAAGGTATTGTTTAGAAAAATCTTGTACCCATTACACACACTATCAGTTCTCAGTAAGTGGTCTTAATTAGTGAGTGCCTATGTATCTGGAGGCGAGTCCGAAACTTAAGAGGAAATACATCCTGGGTATTCGGCAAATGATTGTTATTTGCTATACCGCAGAGCTCAATGGCTCATGCGGTCGAACACAGGATTTTCTAGCCGAAGTTGGTGGGTTCAATTCCAGCTCAGGCCGATGTTACTTGAAGGTGCAGAAATACGCGAGCCTCATGCTGCTAAAATTGACGCTATAAAAATGAACTCCTGAGAGAAAAGATTGCCAATACTTAGGTGCCATCGAAAGCCGTAAAAGTTCATAGTGGTGTGTAAGATTAATAACATTGTTCAGTAACGTATCTGTAGTCGCTATTATGAAAGATGTTAGAAGTGTCTCCCTTGGGCTTTTAGGTCAAGCTTAACGTGTCCCTCTGTTTAGAGTTACTGCTTTCTAGGTTCGTCGGAACTCATCCTACTTCTAGATGTTGCCCTTCCTAAAATAGCCTTCCCTATGATAAAACTTTGTTTTTCTCACGATTAATGAACTAAATTTAATGAAGAAGCAGGCACAGTGATGCCGAGAAATTTCCTATGAAGCATTCCTCTGCAGAATTCTTTGCTGATGTGTCGCAATTAAAATCGTATGCACTCATTCGTACAGCTCACCATGTTAGTAACTCTAACTAAAAACTAATCAACACATCACTTCGGCCACAGTTATTCATTTTATGCACCAGTAACAACTTTTATGGCGTTCGGTGGCATCGAAGTACCGGAAACTTAGTCTCTCAGGAGTTCTTCCATACAGCGTACTCCAGGCTATATCAGAGAACGATGTACTCATCCCGTGTGACGTTGGCCCCGATCCCAAATTCCTCGTTTCGTCCACGTGTGGGGCCAAATCGAAGAGCTGTTCACAGAACTTCTTCCGTTGCTATACATACAGTAGTTGCAACCCTTTCATTTATTGATAGACTGTACACCGGTATTTGTTAACTTTGCATACCGCTGCAATTATTCTTATTTTGCTAGTGGCTTTAAGCCGCACCCACACAGATATGTGGTTTGGCGACGATGGGATAGGAACGGCCTAGGAGTTGAAGGAAGCAACCGTAGCTTTAATTAAGGTACAGCCCAAGCATATGCCTGGTGTGAAAATGGGAAACCACGGAAAACTACCTTTAGGGCTGCCGACAGTGGGATTCGAATCCACTATCTCCCGGATGATGTTCCAAAATTAATGGGAAAGTATATTTACTCGGCCCCTGCAGGTAACGTGTGCACGTAGTTAAGCCAGTTGGTTGCGATGTGTGTTAACTCTACACATCCATCCTCTTCCGAAGGCTTATTCTATGACACTCAAACATGTAATTATTGAATACTTGTAAGCAGAAATCCATCGCATGCATTATACCAGGTAGCTCACGGACGCCGTACTTTCTACTTATAAATGTCCCGCATGCACAAGTGATGTGTGGGGTGTTTACCAACTGATTTTAACAGGGGAACTACTGCCAGCGGGCAGGTTACGTCAGAATATGAAGAGATAAGAAACAGTCACACTCGCAGCATGTTACTCAGCGCGGCCGGTCGAATGCATCCGTTGCATTCGTAAACATCGTTTTCAGCTGTATAGTTCTAGGCTGGTGTATGGTACAGCCGCACTATATTTGCTGTCTGCATATCGGCAATGGCTAGTGTGATCAGCAGCGGTGAATACATAGACATTATTTTAAACTGGACGATGGGATAGGAAAGGCCTAGGAGTTGGAAGGAAGCGGCCGTGGCCTTAATTAAGGTACAGCAACAGCATTTGCGTGGTCCGAAAATGGGAAACCACGGAAAACCATCTTCAGGGCTGCCCACAGTGGGATTCGAACCCAAGATCTCCCGGATGCAAGCTCACAGAGAATTGTTTGTAAAAGAAACGTTATCTGTACAAGCCTTTGTGTCTTATCTGCTAATCCTTTCCTTTATTTTCCTTAATTATTAACATATTTTTTGGCTGAAATAAGCACCAAATGCCGTTCGTCGCGGCTAACCGATTTGTATAGCGCTACGGCAAGTAGTGGAGACTTTGCATGTGCTGTAGGGAAGGGTAGTAGGGGTATAATGTTTTTGCCAAGGTCGTCGACACTGAGTTATAATTCACCGGTATGCCGCACGCATTCGTCAGTCTGGCAGCCTCTTCAGTGTCTGTTAGTTCCTTAGTGTGTATTAAAATACTAAATAACTTTTAATTGCATGATCATGCCGTACTTCTATTTAATTCTACCGGCTGACCTAGCCGTGGAGTTAGGGCCGCGCAGCTGCGAGCTCGCACCCGGGAGATAGTGGTTTCGAATCCCACTGTCGGCAGCCCTGAAGACGGTTTTCCGTAGTTCCCCATTTTCACACCAGGCAAATGTTGGGGCTGTACCTTAATTAAGGCCACGGCCGCTTCCATCCAACTCCTAGGCCTTTCCCGTCCCATCGTCGCCATAAGACCTATCTGTGTCGGTGCGGTTCTAATTGTTATTTAGATATAGTAGCTCTGACTCCCCAGTGAAAATGCAAAATATGAACATCCATCCAGAAGCTAATACAGTACTGTATTTTATTATAGAATTTTTATTGTAGAAATTAGTTAATCAGCTGGTCCATACTGTATTTTTTGAAAAAGATTTATATTTCGAGTTGTCATGTATTTAAAACACAAAAGTACAACATAATTCATAATGTGATATACAACGTTCTGACTATCTGCTGATATATACATTTCTTCCAGAAAGTTAGCTGTTTTATCGCTGTAGTCTTTCTATGATACAATTTACATGCAAATATACTATTTAATCAAGAAGTAGAAAGTGAAAGTTTTATTTACAGGAATAATTAAATCCATACCTCCATTATATAAACAAATAACTGATTTTTTCATTCCTGTAAAGTTGCCGTAGGTGATATATAACTTCCCTTGTGGGTAGGCTTCACATATGCTTTTCGTGTGCTTACTGTGATTCATTCTATTACTCTGACCTTCATGCAGGTGTCTTATGTTACAACAGGTACTTACCCTTGTGACATGAGTGACTAACATCATACCGCGCAGTTCACTGTGAGTCGTGGTCGTGTTCACATCGAGTATTCCGCTGCCCCCCCCCCCCCCCATACCTACCGTACTAAGTACTGTATTTACGTGTGTATTAGTTCTGTGGTCTATGCACTGAAAGAATGTACTTATCTGCGACTAGTAAGTTGACTGTGTTTTCT
This sequence comes from Anabrus simplex, assembly GCF_040414725.1. Lineage (NCBI taxonomy): Eukaryota > Metazoa > Arthropoda > Insecta > Orthoptera > Tettigoniidae > Anabrus > Anabrus simplex. Next base: position 1,093,402,223 of record NC_090266.1, read on the forward strand.
TTTCCTCTTGTTTCAAACAAAAATAGCAGCAGTTCGAAAATTACATGTGTGTGTATTTTTGTGAGTGTATCATGAACGATCCGCTTGACACAGGTCAGGTACTTAACGTTGCCTTACAAACATGCTACGGCAACTCTCCACCGAAGAATCCAGACTTTACTTTAAGTGCCAAGAACCCAGGGAATTCACATCAACTTCTATCGACCCAACAACCTCTCAACACCCACTCAGGAGAGATGCAAGGAGCAACTGCCGCTTTACTACAAAGAGGTCAACCATCAGTACCCACTATTTTAGCGCAGCCATCCATCAAAACAGGTAATTCTGACGCTGACAAATTAAGTGAATTCAATCTCCAGTGCAAAAAAATGCGTCCTAGTTGAAGAGAACCCCGTCCTACAGAGGAGTCTGACATGCTCCTTGATGTCATAAACAGTTCCGGTTAAACTGATTCTACAAACAGTCCTAAAGGTGCATTTGTGCGAGAAATAAATACTTTATCCACATCTGTAAATCAGCTTCACACTAATCAAAGAGTTGTATATCGCAATAGCAGCGAAAATAGGTACAATGATCAAGGCCCTTTCGTTGTTATCGTTGAAGGTGTCAACAAAGACGTGGGTAGCCTCCATCCAATGGCGCTTGGTAGGCTGTTATTTAACGAGCAGCTCGTGTGCTGTCAAAACATCCTGGACATAAAAACCATAGGGGGAAACAGGCTTCAAGTTGAAACCACTTCAGGAGCAGTGGCGAATCAGCTAGTGGAGTCTGAATTTTATCGTAAATAATATCTAGAATTTTACATTACGTCTAGTGTAATTCAAAGACAAGGTTTAATTAAAATGTCGACCCCACACTTATTGAAGCTGAAATATTACAGGGATACAAACCCCGTTACCAGTTGTTCGTGTAAAGCGCTTCATTAAGATTATTCGCGGGGAGAGAAGGCCTATTCCAGTTTGTCTGTTAACCTTTCGTGCACAAAAGCTGCCAGCATATATCCTCTTACTCGGAACTCGATTCCCAGTGCAACCACTTGTGAAGTCTGTGCGATTATGTGAACAGTGTTTTAGATTCAAACGAAGCCTACAAAGCCGTTGCTCGGGCTTCATGATATTAGTCAGTATTCCAACTTTATTAATCCATGTTGTGTTCACTGCAAAAGAGCTGATCTCTCCACTGATAAAAGCTGCCCAGAATATAAAATGTGGATTTATGTTGGGGAACTTATGGCTTTTAACAACATCTCGAAAGTGACAGCGTTTGATATTTATAACACAGCGTACGCAGACTCAGCGTCACGCCTACAAGTTAATTATGAAATTCAGGTGGAATTTCCCCCTCTACCTAATATTTCTGTAACCTCTAACATGTCAACACTAAGAAATATTCCAAGACAACATAATCCCTTGGCACCAATTGTTACAGCAGAACCACCAATGAAGGAATATGCCCCATGAAATATAACACAGCAGAACTCTCCCCATAACAACTCAACCATCCATTTGCCCTTCAGCGTAAAAAGTCAGTTACTGTAAACTCATCAAGTCGTCGATTGCAAATTTTCAAACCCAATTTCCCCTCAATTTCTCAACAGGCTTATGTTCCTCCATATTTACCTGTTACTCCGATTACTTACAATCCATAGCCTCCCCAACCCCATGGGGTACCAGCAAATCCTGCTAAAAAAACGATCAACTTATCGACAAAACATTCAGAATTTTTATGCTCAGACTAGGTCAGCTTCAACCTTCAGCGTCCAATAACATTCATCCAACAGCAATCCGAGAAATGGATAAAAATATTTTCGCCGCTGAAAATGACATTTAAAATCTTGCAGTGGAACGGCCGGTCGGTGACCTCGAACAGAGGTGTTCTACAGCGCGAGATTCAAAGCAGAAATGCATATGTAGCAGCGCTATCTGGGACATGGTTCAAAAATTTACTGATCCAACAACCTTCGTTTGAATCATCCGACTCTCTACAACCCATGGCGATGAAGAATGTGCTACTACAGGTTTTCCAATCAAATGATGGCATTTAAAATTCTCCAATGGGATGCACGATGGCTATTTTAAACAAACAGTGTCTAGATAATGCACTTCACGATATAAATCCTCATGCTATTGTCCAGTCAGAAACATGGTTCAAACCTCAATGATATATACATTTTCACAACTATTCCACTATACCGGAAGACCGTGATGATGGAAATGGTGGTGTAGCTGTTCTGGTATATACTACATTATCTTATAGACATTATCATACTATCCAACGTAGAGTGCCCTAACCATTTCAGCTGATTGCAGCTGGTATTCAGCTACCCTCTAGAACTCTCACGATAGCATCTGGATATTGCCCACCAAGAACAGCAATCACCTTGGATATTTGGCAAGAAATAATAACTTAACAACCTTCCCCACAGATCATCTGTTGCGACTTCAACGATAACTCCACAGCAATGGGTTGTTCCACCACTGATCGCTACGGCAATGATATAATCAATATGGTAAACAATAGAATTTAGTCATCCTGAATGATCATTCCCTTACCTTGGTTCCTTGACCTAATAGGCATATATCGGCAGTTGACCTCACTATTACCACTCCTCCTTTATCCTTGTCCACCGACTGGTCCCTACTTGCTGATTCTGGGGGTTCCAACCACTTTCCCATTGATTACAACAGAGACTTCTCCTCTTCCTGAGATCCAGAAAGTGTCGACAGAAAATGAACTGCTCTAAAGCAAATTGGCCAATATTTACAGGCAGTATGGATGAATAGATATTACGCCTTCCACTGCAAACTTCTAGTGGTGTAAGCTACAATCACTATATCTTCGCCAAGGAGAAAGCTGCATCCGATTCAATTCTCTTGAGAAAAGTTGGATGTACACACTTGGGAAATCCAGCAGTCTGGTGGACCCCAGATTGCTCTCGAAGCTGTTGCAAGATGACGGACAACGCTTCGGCAATATCGGTAACAACTCACTTTCGAATGGTACCAGCAATTCTTCAACACAACAGCTCAAATTAGATTTTTGAAGGGAAGGAAAGAAACACAACTGGAAGGAATTTTGTGCATCATTAGGTAGGAATGCCAACATCTCCTACGTATGAAACAAAATCAAAGCATTCCGCCAAAAATATCACCCATCCATGAGCCCATAAAATCTCACCAGCCTGTATAGAGGGATTCGTTGACAAGAAAGCTCCTGCGTTTGTTGATCGTAAACCACTTCAACTCAGCACCAATACGAGTAATCATTTCTTATGCTCTCCCTTCATATTAACTGTGATGCAAAATGCTATAAGACAGTCAATTACTGCACCAGGTTTTGATAAAATTTGTTAAACGAATGCTGGCCCATTTATCAATCCGAGCTCTACAGTTGCTGATTCGGATAATAAACGAAATATGGATTCAAGGAGAATTTCCGATATCCTGGCTAACACAGATTATGATACCCATCCTCAAATTCCGAAAGGAACCAGATGATCCGAACGCATATCTCCTACCGCCCTGCCTCCCTGTGTACTGAAAATCCTCGAGAGAATGACTAAACTTCTACTCGAGGGGTGGTTAGAATTTCATAATCATCTACCAAGAACTCAGAATGGTTTCTGAAAAAGAAGAAGTACCTATACAGCCATGCACTGCTCACTACGGACATGCAAAAGACATTTGGTAAGAGCAGTTGCATGCTTTCCCTTTTTCTGGATATTTCTGCTGCATAAGACAATGTTGCTCAAGATTAGTGTCTAATTTATGGTGCTCGGCCTTCTTCATCTGACCATCAAGGGTATTTACAATCTTCTGCACACCCTATGGATATACTGTATATGCGTTATCATGACAAACTACTTGGTCCGAGCAATGTCTCTCAAGGACTACCTCAAGGAGCATTGCTTAGCACCCTGCTCTACACAATTTACACCAGTGATCTAGAAACCATGTTTTCACCCAGGAATAAAATGTTGCCATATGCTGACGATGTGTGTGTATATACTATTGCAAGCCCTCTATAAACTGCTGAAGCTCAAATGGCTTCAGCTGTATCTAAATTAGAGCACTGGCTCCTAGAAAATAATTTATACTTACCACCCTCGAAGCCTCAATCAGTGATATTTACGCGAAAACATAACGTATAACGCCCTTAACCTTGAACTTGGGACCGTACAACTTCAGAGTCAAACCTCAGACAAGGTTTTTAGATCTCACATATGACACTTGACTGACATCATCAACACATATAGCTGAGCTAACACCAAAACTAGAACGATCTCCGAATATTCTTCGTGCTCTCACTCGAACATGGTCGGGGGTTGATCCCTGTGTTCTCCTTCTCCTTTATCGCAGTTTGATAGATCTAAATAGGATTGTGTGGATTGTGGGAGTATGTTTTATCATAGCGGAAGCAAAATTGCTCTACGCAAGCTGGACAGAATACAATATAGCTGTGTCAGAACGTGCATTGGAGCAATGGCTTCGACCCCAACAAATGCGCTATTACTAGAGTGCGCCGAAACTCATCTGGCTGTATATCAACAGTGTTTAGCAGACAATATGTATTAGGCAGGATGTATAACAATGATCCACCAATCTGTAGCAGTCTGGCTGATTTAGAAACCGTTATGGGAGAGCACTGAATGTCCGACTCGTTTGCTGAATGGTCAGCGTACTGGCCTAAGGTTCAGAGGGTCCCTGGTTCGTTTACCGGCAGCGTCGGGGATTTTAATCGCTTCTGATTAACACTTCTTGCTCGGGGATATGGTGTATGTGTCCGTCCTAACACTCTCGTAATCATATCGAGACAAAACAAAACAATACCAACAACCACAGAAACACGCAATAGTGATTACATTTCTTCATATAGGGTTGGCGTATCCGGGCGTGAAACAGGGACAAATCCACATGTTCGACGCAGTTCGCACGCGCGACCCCACAGGTGTGGGAAAAAGCGGTAGCAAAAGAAGACGACGATGGGAGAGCACGGAATCCGAAAATAGTTGAAAAAGATATGCCTTCTGAAGAGTCTTCAGTTTCTATGCCTTATACTTCCATCGTCAACACCCACAAGTCTTGCCTTGCATTGGAGATTCCGTACTCCTACATATTGTTTTTATTGCAATACATCTTCTTCCAACAGACTTAGTCCCTCTAACCAGAGTTCAGTCTCAAATTGTAGAATATACTTACAGCCAGTGGCACAATGCTGTTGAGATCTTCACTGATGGATCAAAAATACCCTGACCGCTTTCAATGGGATGCGCTTTCTACTGCCCCGCAACTGAAGAATCTCGAGTATTTACTTTACACAATGACTAGACTATTTTTACAGCAGAAGCTGTCGCTATTTCCGAAGCTGTAGCATAGAGTTCGAGAGTTAAACCTTCAGCAGTTCTTATGTTTACTGATATTTTCAGTGTCTTGAAGACTCTACAGTCACCTGATACATAAAATCTAACGGCGGAACGATAACCTTAGATGTTAGGCCCCTTTAAACAACAAGCATCACCATCAGCAAACTAACGTCTCATCAAATACAGATCATTCAGTGATTTCGACAACTTACACGTCTCAATACTGATGTTCACTTTCTTTGGATACCTAACCATAAAGGTATCCTACACAACGAATATGTTTGACAGGCTCGCTAGAGTAGCAACGCATTTGGGTGAACGCCTAGATTCACCAGTGTCTATTCGAGAATAAGTGCCAAGTATCAAACAGCGTTCCCGGACGCAAATTGAAGAATGTTTTATTGCAAAAAGGCAACGGGGAAAACAATACGGCGCTGTCCAACCATACCTTCCTCACTCACATTGGATCTGCTAATGGAATGCTTATCGCCGATACGTCACTTCACTTATTCGCAAGAGGTTCAATCACGGCAGTTTTGCAAGTCATCTCTACTGGATAGAAGTCCTAAACTCGTCTTACTGTTCGTGCGACCGTCAAGCAATCGCTGGCCTCTGCCATATCATCTTCTCGTGCCATCTTTACAAGGTACAGCGGAAAAAGTTCACAACAACTTTACTTTCATTGAACTTCCAACTACCGCTCAACATACAGTGCATTTTGTCATCCCAACAACCAGAGCTGTATATTGTAATCGCCATTTTATTAAAGACACCTATTTAAGACCATAAAATTTGACGTGATAAAACATCGGAAAAAATAATTTAACATACTGAAACCATAATTCTACCATGATAAATATTGCAGATAAATATTGCAGCTATAAGTAACTATTGGTGCAGCCATATTCTCTATTGCGAGATTATCTCACCCTTCATGGCGTGAGCAGTTACCGTGGGATCGTACTCATCGTGGCGAGCGAGCCATCCGTTTGTACAATGTCGAGACTCTTCGGCCGATTTCGAGTATTAAATAATTAACAATCTATAATAAACCTTCACAACGTGATATTTTGGCAACATAGATAAACAAGGAACAAAGAATTGAAATTTGTAACAAATATTAAATGAAGACTGAATCCACAGGGTGGAAATGAATGTAATTAATCCCGGAGAAAAGTTGGCTTCTCTATCGGCAGATTAACAACACGTACCAAGGTCAAACCCTCAAAAAGCCCGCGAAGTCGCATGAATGAAATTAATTACGCCCGTTGCATGTATGGGAAAAATATAAAAACACCACCATTGTGAATTGGTATTTTGGTTGAATATTTAGAGTGAATTTCAAGAATATTGGTACAGCCATCATGTAATTATAGCACTGATAAAAAATTCCTGAACTTCCGCCGACGAAAACCGTGAAGGCATAAATAATTTTTATTAAAGTACGTAGCTGGCTTTCATTTAACTACTGTGTGTTGGAAGTTATTGAATGGAGTTTGGAGACTAGCCACGGACAGGTTCGAGTCTGATACCTCTTGAACACCTGACCTAATTGGAGGGTGAGAAAAGTAGCTCTCGCAAACAGTTTGTTGCTCTTCGGCAGACGGAAAATACGTTCGCGTGGTGACTAGCGAGAGTAGTGGGTTATTTGTATTTTTAAAATTAATAGCGAGTGTAAAATCTAAGTAATAGTAAGTAATGTATAAGAAGATAATATATTCTCCAGTCATGTGTGGCTGAATCTGAGACGAGCTGGTTAACATTTAGCCGGGATCCCCAAGATGACTACATTAACAGGTCTGTCTAAGTTGTACATGATGTTGTAGTTAGATTGTAAATTGCTTGTCCCACTGAATTTATCACTGCGTGTGTCGAATAAGTATTTCAAAATGTTCAGGCGAAGTGTCTATTGTTTTTGTCGGCGTGCGAAACTCTTAAATGCGTTTAAAATCGCGCTAAGAAACGATCAAATGCGAAGTTTAAATATTGTGCAAAAATCAATTAAATTCAGACTGATAAAAGTTATAAATATGATAACGATAATGCAGCTGTGGTGAACATGATAAATTCAAATATCATATGATTTCACATAAAAATAGTTGAAATAATAATAATAAGAATAATAACAGTAATAATAATTATATTTACATCAGGATAAATGTTAAAACATGTATTAAACAGTAATGTCGAATGAGATTTGCGATTTTTCCGAAATCCAGTGAAGTCTGATAGAGTTAACATCTATTTGTGCGAAAGCTTACATTTTATAACACCGTGTATTGGTGATACAGAAAGTCACGGTATATTATTTTTGTTCCTGAGGTCGGAAAGATGTAATGAAGTAAATTAAAAGATTCTTATAACGTTGTTTATCATGGGATTATGTGTACTTGATAAGTTTTGGACAGGAAGAAATGAATTGTGTTGGGAATGAAATGTTATGAGAATAGTTAGGAAGACGCTGAATGCTTCTGGCTGTATTTTATGAGTATGAACGCGGCCGTGATGGTAGGCTAAGTTTATTGATAGAGAAGAATTTTTGAGACAGGCTGTATGTTAAAATGTGATATTACTGAGACAGGCTGTATAAGAAAATGATGTCCTGCTGGTAATCTGGAACAGCTGACTGATTTAATAGTGGTCAGAATCTAAGTGAGCGCGTTGTAACGCCTATTATAATTTCAAGTCGAGAATCTCCCATGATAACCAATTTCTGTAGAAGATTGTAGTTCTTGGCAGTTAAGTCCAAATGACGATTCTGTGTAAAACCAGCGTAGTGCATTTTATGATAGTTGACCTAACGAACAAAGTGAATTCTGAAACACGGTCGAGGTGATATTTGATTATTGTAACAAAATTCCATCCTCTATATTTTTACGAGACATATTTATTATTTAATTAGAAGTGTACCGGGAGGTACACCCCAACGCCGTGCATTCAAATTCAGCGCCTAAACGAACCCCTCTATTAATAAAAGAGTGAAACTGAAACTACACCAACTTAGAACTTTACTCAGAAGATGTCACCACAGAAATATGATGTAATTTTGTTATTGTGCAGTTGCCTAAACTGAGTGAATTTCTCCTTGTTTGGTTTGCCACTCATCAAGAGGTTTGGACATTCTTCCACAGATGACACTACTAAAAACTATGATCATGCAACCTGGTGCGAGGTGTAAGAAGTTATAATTTAAAGAAGTTTTGTATACCTAGGTTTTGTAACTGAATGGTGTTCATTTATTTTTGGGTTGGCAAAATTTCCTTTTTCTTTCCGCTACTTTTTAATCTAGCCAATCGATAATTTATGTAATTCATTTTCCACCTATCACAGGCTTCTTGTTTGATTTTGAGTGTTTCTTTTGAATTTAACCAATAAAATTGAGAGAGTGTGGCTGGTTTAGTCTTGAATGATCGCGAAGCTTCCCTGAGGGTTTGTAAACTGCGGCTTTTCACGTTTCTTGGCCAATTGATCGTCACTTACTGAGTGTGTGTGTCAAAGCAGGAGGCGGGTGGCCTCTTTCATCGGTCAACCGAACATCTACCAGGTAATGGCCACTAACTTCTTTCTTTCTTGCAACCTCCGCAGTTTAACCCGAGGGAAAGTTCCGACTCTTTAGTTATGTAACCAGCTTTTCTAAAATGTAACTTCTCCTGGCTAAAGTAAAAATTTCATAAAATCTTTAACTGTAAACCGGGGATAGAGAGTGATGTACCCTCTCGAGCTCCTCTTTCATCTTGGTTTGAGGTGGCTATGTTATCACAACCTTTCGTTTCTGTTATGTATTAAAGTTATTTCCATCCGTGCCACCTCAAGTAGTTTGGGAATAGCCCCTGCTTCATCGGCCGAGAGCCCTATAGGTTCTTCAACCTCTTTGTGCTCCACGGGGAATCTCCGTAACAGGAAGCATTGTTGGATACAATATTGTACGTTATTAGAGTGATAGTCTGGTTTGCGTAGATCTATGGAAAGTTGCTTCACTGGATAGTTCATAGATAGAAAGATTCGGAACGCTGAGACGGTAGTCCGTTTGGAAATTTCATGCTTGAATTACACTGTGGATTTCGTGATGGTGGTGATTACTGTTTTGGCAATATTTACGTAAAGTTAGACGAGTGTTGAATTTATACTTTATTTTCCAAACTTCACTGCGTGTGTTGAGATTGTATTTGAGTCATGGATTAAAGTAGCCGCATGTTGTTAATTTCAATTTCACGTTTTTGTTGGAAGGAATGGACATAGTTGTATTTCCAGACTTCAGTTCATTCTGTGGCAAGTTTCATTTCATTGTGATAGAGTTTCAACAAGGATTAAATATCAGCGATTGTGTTTGAAGTTTCGATTTTGCCTGACATTGTAGATGACGTGTAAATATCCCAGTTTCTGCTCAACGATAGGTTTAGGATGTTGCGCGTATCATATGAATATACGGATGAGTAGATATCCCAATTTCCCCTCAACGAGAGATTTAGGATGCTGCGTGTGTTATATAAAATTTATTGTTAGGGTGTATGGACACTACGTAGGCTCGACGACAGGATTAGGATGTCGTCTGTATGTAGTCAAGTCTTAGCTTAGTGGTTTTGCGAATCGACTTGAACGATGTTAGTGTCTGCAGTAGTAAATACAATTGCGAAGAGTGTTAGCAAATACTATTAAGGCCATGTTTCGCCACAAATCTTACTAGCCAGAAGGTGTTTCCATAAATGTATGGAACCAATAGTGGCATAAATGTGAAGGTTTTCCAGCGTGGATACTTAGCTAATGGAGTAGGATTTTTGCTGTTTAGCCACGCACGTTTGGGTTCGATAATTTTAGTTTCTTATTTTATTTCTCGACTTAATAATTTATCGTTGAGATGTCCGATATACATTGATAGTGCCGTGTGTTGACACTTAGCTGATTTATGTAGTACTTGCGTTACGAATGCGCTTTCGATTCGTCAGCTGTTAAGGCATATTATTTTCAATTTTTGTTCTTTCACTACAAATTACTTGTAGTCTGGTTTAGTGAGACAAGCATAGGTAGACAGATTTGTAATGCCAGTCGTAGTTATTGGAAATGGGAAGATTTACTTTGATTTATTTTGCTGTGTGGACTTGTAAATTTATGATACTTAACCGTTTATAACCTGAAGGTTGGTTCTATAAGAATATTTTCAAGTGACATCACTTTTCTTTAACTTCAGTGTTTGGCATTTCTTCTAAATGCATAATGAATTAGTGTTTCCTGCATTTCACAGTTTTTTCTTCAGAACGACGTAACGTAAGATCTTCTCGGATCTAGTTGTTGTTGGTTCCTTCTGAACAGTTGTTTGGGTGATGCATGTTTCAGCTTCGGTATTATTCCGTAACGTAAGGGTGTCACGAGGTGATACTACATAGTGGAATTCTAATCTTAATTGTGACCATTGCTGTTAACATGTAGCGAAAGCCCTGCTTTTTAGTAATATTTCGCAACCTATCCAAAGCAAGTGATATTCAGTTTGGTTCGATTAAGGGCCTTTCGGCGGGTGTTCCAATATCCGATAGGGTATCAGACTGGTGGATAACCTTAGTTAAATGTAAATCTGGAATTCTACTTGTTGAAGGTCAGATTTTCAACGGATCGAGTGGATTGATTCTCAGTTATCGCTTGGATCAAATCGTGCCCGATTTTCAGGTTTATTTTCGTTTCCAAGTTTTGCTGTCCATGAATTTCCTGATACTTTTACGTTCCTCTATAACAATCTTAAATTGTAATGAGAAGACAACATTCACGCATAGCAATGTGACTGCGTTTAAATTTTATAATTAAATGATTTGATGGATGCTTTCATAAACATATTTTGCACTGATAATTGAAGAAAATTTAGTAATCACATTCTGCTTCTCATTTAAAGCAATTAGGCTCTCTTCTGAACCCCATTGTTTGGTCAATATAGTGACAGAAATAAACCCGCTACGACCCCAAGATATAAGAGTTCAATATTGCTCTATTGCAGCAGCTGTGACAGACGCCCAACGATGGAACGGTAAGCTCAAGGGTTCAATACTAAAGTTGCAGTGTTTCAATTTCTTCTTTCCTCTCTGTGTATGTATATGTGAGAATTCTCTAAGGACTCAGAACCTAATCCCAGTACAATATAATGGAAGATTCATTTGTGTCTATGTATTCTCAGTGTATATTTACTGTATATATTTTGTATTCTAATGCATTTCTAGCTGGGTGTTTGGTCTGGTACTTAGAGACAATAAATAAACAAACAGCATACCGAAGCAAGCCACTGGACAGCGGCGCGTGATCTGACCTATTGTATTGCATTAAATAAAATGATTTTGTTTTACAACGTAGCATCACAGTATCGAGGGTACGTCCGAAAAGTAAAATATTGTTTCCACGTGCGCGTTGCAAATATCACACTCTCTCATCCCGCATAATCACGGTACAACATTTCCCTTTACCCGGGGTATTATGATATACATACATACATACATACATGCATACATACGTACGTACGTACTTACGTAATAGTAACTACTGTACTTTCAGTATTTAACCTCCTCGTCTCTTGAATCTAACTTCGGATAATAATAATAATAATAATAATAATAATAATAATAATAATAATAATAATAATAATAATAATAATAATAATAGGACGAGTTGGTCAGTCGGCAGCCCTGAAAATGGCTTCCGTAAGAGAAACTGTACCGTACTATAAATTTGGAAGTCGTCGTCATTCTCTCTCGACTTTGTTAAGCTTGATCATATTTCACGTGTCCGACTCGTTGGCTGAACGGTCAGCGTACTGGCCTTCGGTTCAGAGGGTCCCGGGTTCGATTCCCGGCCGGGTCGGGGATTTTAACGTTAATTGGTTAATTCCAATGGCACGGAGGCTCGGTGTATGTGTTGTCATCATAATTTCATCCTCATCACGACGCACAGGTCACCTACGGGTGTCAAATAGAAAGACCTGCACCTGGCGAGCCGAACCCGTCCTGGAATATCCCGAAACTAAAAGCCATACGACATTTCACATTTCATATTTCACGTTACTGTCACGCGCTTTGTTACGAAAATATAATTTGTTGTAACAAGTCGCATTAAACGTGTGAATAGAGCCGTGATACTTCGCATAGATTTCTGAGGGCAACATATAATCCGCTGCAAGTACCCGTGCGAAGAACGGGTACAAATGGTAGCGTTAAAATAATTATTCACTTATACTATCTGTGTCTGACGAGAAGTCGTGGCAGCTTGTAGGTACGGCACGAATAACAGATATTATACTGTTAGCTACAAACATCCGTCTTGAAAAAGCGAGTCTCTGAATCAATGCATATTCGTGATCAAACTGTACATTATGCAGTACTTATAGCAGATGTGTAACTAAGGCAGAATTACACTACTGAGCCATTCCGTATATGAATCAAATATTTATTTATGACACTGTGGAAATATTTTATTTTATCTATATGCAAGACGCTGGGAGTTAAGACAGGAAGGCAGGAGAGTCGCGACATAGGCGAGGCACACCCAGTATTTTTCCATTACCAGCGAACATTTTCAAGTTCAAATCGAGCCGTTGGTTATGTATCCAGGCACGCAGAACCCACTCTACTTTTCAAACTCAACCGATACGAGCTAGAAGACAGGTATTTTGAACGTCGGGAACCCCGAGACAACTAAATCAGGTTGGACAACTTCATCTTCGCAGGACTGGGATCCTTTGCATTCAAGCAGAGATATCCGTCACTGAGCTGTAATTCCACAGGTCTGAATTAATGAGAAATTGGAAACAGATTTATCATTCACTTGTAGGTTAATAATGATTACATAAGCGTTTTTGATAATAAGACTCATTTGAACGTGAAGCCGTTGGAGTTCGCAAAGCCGTTAGCATGCCACTGTCTCTGTTAGCCGGTGATGTACCTGAAGCAACGGACAAACGGACAATTTCTAAGACTACTTAAACTCCCTTGGTGGGAGGAGTAAATTCAGTAAGTTGCACGCAGCACACGTCGTTCGCAGCGAGGGGTGATATTTTTCTTTGTGAATTTCAAAGTCACTTATACGCTATGTTCGCTTCCCAGAACTAATAATTTACCTTGTGACTAACAGTATTCTTTTCTTATAAAGGATTCTTACCTATATCTTGGTTTAAACAAATACTTTAAAATACCAAGTGCGGTCCAGTGCCGTTCAGATATCCATATATTCATGAAACTGAGAACAAATATTCGAGACTTGCGAGTGAACTAATAAGTACAATTAACGCTTTAATTAGCATATCCAGTCGGTAGGTGTTCGCGAATCGCGGGATATTACATGTGCGTTCCGTATATTTTAGCCGCAAGGAAGGACTAATGTTCGTCGGGTATATGCCCTTAATCTAATAATGCACGAGTTGGGACCTATACGTGTGCGTAGGCTAAGCCAATTATAGCTTATCATTAGAATCAATATTGTGTATTCGTGCACAATAAGCGGTGAAGAGGAGGCCTTAATTCACAGCATCCTTGCAGATGTTTCCAGGAATGAGAAGACGACGACGATGGCTGTACGAGGACTCTAGACCAGGACCATTCAACCTTTGCTGACCACTGTCATAATAAGCTAAGGCGATCGTGACACAACGGGCATGTGATTCGTTGTGGATATTGAATAGCAGCAAAACATACGCTCTAATGTTCATACAAGCATGTTTTAGGGAATATTACTACACTAGAGTATGGTTAATTTGAATATTTCAATGTTTACAATGTCAGCCAGAGTGGCAATTAATTTTGTTTAACCCTTTCCCGCCAGAAAGCGCCCGACTCTTCACTTTGCCTTCCGGTCCTTAGCGCTCTAAAGCGCCCGGCTGCATTATCTGCACACTTACGCGAGCTATGCGACAGTTCTTTTGTTTTCTTCAGCTTTGAAGTGTTTATGAGGCATTTATGAACACGCAGTACGATCTACAAGGCTTAGGAAATGAAAGAAGAGCGATAATCTGTCTTGACGTCGCCTAGGAAACGGTCTTGGACTTCCGCGAGCGCGGGACAGCTGTTTCGTCCGTAAACATGGCGGGATTGAATACTGCGGACATTGAAACTGAGCTGAATATAGGCGACGAAAGTGACACAGAATCGGTGAGTAGGGGTGGGGGTGAATTTTTAGTGCGGGAATAACGTATCAACGAAGATAATTTTAGTGATAACAGTGATGTAAGTGAAAACGGATATCGAGAATTCGGACCTGATTGCGATGCCGCGGCATTTCAGTTAACACAAATATTTCGTTTCCTTACTCCGAATGATAATACGGATGATGTTGAACCTGTCCATAATTTTGAAAGAGTATTACGAGAAATATATTATTTTGACATATGTTAGGAGGAGACAAACTATTCAGTGAGATAGCCACTTGCATATATATCAATGCAGCATTCAAACAGGCAGATTCGGGAAACATAGATACAGAATGTGAAGACACTTGCTTAGGGGAAATAGAAGCTGATATACAGCATACATTCCACTTCCAGAATCACGCGGTTATTGGTTTAGAGGGATTCGCACAACATGAGAATGTGACAAATAGAGCCTACCTTTGTGTCGAGTACCACAATTGGGGGAGAGGAGGTTTGAACCAACTGTCTTATGACTCAATGAATACGGAAATGGATGTGATGCTACATTTTCTAATATTATCGAAAATTTGAATACATTGTGATTAACAGTTTTTATTATACTTAACTTTTTCTGAAACAATGTGCTCTGCTTCAAATTTTCCTAAATAATAGTTTGAAATCTGGCGATATGCGACTGAAATTGTGGGCGGGAAAGGGTTAATTTATATAAAACGTTAAATTTGGCCAGGGCTGGTGTTCGTGTTTCAGCCCAATTGAATTGTACATACTGTATTTTAGTTAGATGGGAAGAAAGGGTAATGATAGATAATTATAGACGGTTTTCTTTGCTTTATTATAGTATTTTTTTCTTTTATGTCATTTGTGATAGAGATATTTCTGGTAGAGTTCATTTAAATATCAAACAGGTTATACGCCCGCTGCGTTGCGTTAAATTCAGATACCTAGTAACATGAATTAGCTAGAATGTTTTGTTTTTATGCATGAATCATTTCAGTAACTACAAGATGAGCAGTGACAATATGTCAACCGCTGGGTCATAATAGGAACCTTTATATTGGGAAGAAGGCGATTTCGGGAACATCATGGGATCGAACGACGGGTATGCAAAGTGAGTGGCTTGATATGCCAGAGGGATGATTTTGGTGCCAAGTGTATGTGAATTAGGCGAGAAATGCCGTAGTATTGCTGGGGGCTATGATTGTATGTGTAATAATTAGCCAGCTGATGAGTTGCTTATGAAAGCAGCAGCTGAGCGGAGATGTTTGAGATAATTTGTTTCCTCGTTCACGAGAAGTATTACAGGCGGCAGGCTTGACCATTTGTGTAAGCTACTACGGCGTGCTGGTCCGTTTGACAGCCGAAGTGCTGGTTCCCCTCGTGTCAAGTGAAAGTGGATTTACGAAGTCCCGTTATATTTTCTCAGAACTCTGAACTCATTGTCTGTTAGATAATCTTTTGCGTTCCAACAGCTGATCGACCAAACCACGTGGAGCGAGAGAGGTGGACAACTGTGTCTTATTTAGACGCAAGCCTACGAAGCCTGGCGAAGTCGGGATCGAAATCCGGTATCTCTATTATTTTATACGTCTATTTGTATGTGGTTTTTAGTGCTTTATTTTGGAGGGGATGATTAGGAACCACCCTGTACCAGTGTGTTTTTATTGTTTGCATCCGAATGTGTCGGATTGTAAATATTGATATTCAGTTATTAGTGCTACTGTATTAGTATTTCCAAAATATCAAAGAGACGATTCAGATCGATGCCCTAGAGCAAATGGACGTAGGAACTGGCGCAGCAACACAATTAATTTCTTAACACGGATCAAATCTCCATGTAATATATTTGTTTAATATTATTTTACCCGCTTTCTTTCCTTTGAATATATTTTGTTGTCAATGTATTTGATTTTCATGTGTGAGTCACAATTTTCCGACCAATTCTGGGGTCAGAGTTGCTTATTTCATTTTGGATTTCATTTTAGAATGAACCATATTTATGTTTTGGACCAATAAATCCATTCTAACACTTAATATGTTTTCACATTCAGAAGATATGCCTCCATATTTCCTGTCCATATACTAAATAGTATGAGTTTATTTCGAGATTTTCTTACGCCTATTTTCCGAACTCACCACACGCTTTTCAGCTGACTTAGTTGGATTTAAGGACAGAACATGGTGCACTACCACTTTGAAATTTTTCGACAGCACCTAAGTACGCATGAGTTACTGCGGCCGGAAGATGTGTTTATTGTCAAGCCTTGAGAATTGATATAGGCGCATGCGCGGCAGCCATGCTTATCCCTCGCAACTCTTACTTCGCATCCACGCAACTTATTGTGGGACGACCATGGTGTAATTTGGGTACGTAGCTTCGCTCTCAGTTGGCCCGAATTCCATTCCGACTCTGCCATGAATTGAGACTAAATTGTATAGTAATAATAATTCTACCGTAATTCTACCAGCAGGAAGACCCAAAGGGGTGCGGGCCAAGAATCTGGACTAACAAACGTAAGGACCAACCCAGAGGCTACAAAGCTCAAGACAACTGGTTTTACAACTTGGCTTGAATATTTATTTTTCACAGAATAACAACGAACATGTTTGGAAGCGTTTGAGAATTAACATGTTTAAGTAGAGGGTTTTGACCCATTTTCATTATTCACCTGTAAGTAGGGGACCAGACCCATATAACACAGCAACATAATTCTCTCCTCCTACAAGAGGACTAACACCAACGTAAACTATTGGGCTTAGTACCAGATAACATTCGAACAATAACACTGGGCTGAAATCTACTTCACAAATGATCTCGAATAAATTATACATCAGTATGAAGTAGACAACCCATTAAGTTACAATTCCGAGCGAAACACATCGCTTCTCGAACTGAAGGCCCGGAACATTCTGGCACTTTACATTTCGTTACTTTGAGCCAGTTCCTTTGCTCCTACCGTGACTACAAAGCAAAACATAGATAACAAAGGCACAAGTACCCACCAATTGCTAATAATAATTTTAAAACAAGACATCGAATTTAAAAGTAAGTACACTTAGTTTCACAGTACGTTTTACAATAATAGCTTCAGACCAAGCTTGCTGATATAAACACACAAACCAAGGATAACAGCCAGATACGTGGCTTTACATTACCATTTCTTAGTCCCTCCCATCATCCTAGCAACTTTTGGAAATCTTAACATCTTACCTCCCATGCTCCCTCACGGTCCTTGGTTCGATGAAACACAAGAGATCTGCTCAAAATGCAGCAGCTGAGTGTCTTCCACCTCCCGACGAGGCGAACCAGCCTTAGCAGGAAGGGAATGACCCAGGCTTACGTCAGCGCGCTCTCTCTCAGAGAACCGGGAGGGGGTAAGCGCAAGCGAGTGGGGCATGAAAGAAAGAAAGATAGAAAGAAAAAAGAAAGAAAGGGGGACGGGCGAGAAGGGCGCCCCAGGATGGAAAGAATTCCTAACCCTGGAGCCATAATTTAGGAACTGGGAGAGAACACATTTCTTATAACACAGCAACGGGCGTGATGCAAAGAAAGCAAGCATAATTAAATAGATATCAAACGAGTTAAATAGCACAGCAACATACAACAAGTTTTCTAAGGGGGGAGATAAAATTCACTGCTCAATAATAATAATAATAATAATAATAATAATAATAATAATAATAATAATAATAATAATAATAATAATAATAATAATAATAATATCATCGCTTCACCGGTAAAACGTTGTATCCCACAATACTCTTCCTATCCATTATTCTCCTTAAGACTGGTCACGCCTCCAGCCACATATGGATACGCAGTCCATCAGAACACTGTCCGTTGTGTTCGTTTTCCTATGTCGACGATTAAACGAAAATGAACCTTACATGCATTGTACACTAGGAGTGCGTAAATACGTAATGCAAACGTACATTCCTACAGTACGGTACTGTAAGGTTCATTTTCCTTTACACATGGGCATAGGATAATGAACACAACAAAATTTGTTCTGATGGACTGCATATCCATACGTGGCTGGGAGGCGTGACCAGTCTTAAGGAGAATAATTGGTAGGAAGAGCTTTGTGGAATACAACCTTTTACCGGTCGAACGACGATACGTTAGATTGAACACCCGGAACAGTCCCGTGTGTACTAGGTATTGTGTCTGCCTCGTACCCTAAGGCTCCAATTTCTATTCCCGACCTGACGAAGGATTCTTTTTTCTTTTTAATTTGCTGTACGTCGCACCGACACAGATAGGTCTTATGGCGACGATAGGATAGGAAAGGCCTAGGAGTGGGAAGGAAGCGGCCATGGCCTTAATTGAGGTACAGCCCCAGCCTTTAGGAAACCACGGAAAACCATCTTCAGGGCTACCGACAGTGGGGCTCCAACCCACTATCTCCCGGATGCAAGCTCACAGCTGCGTGCCCGTGACCACACGGCCAACTCGCTAGGCACGAAGGATTCTAATTCTGATCTCACTGCTGAAGCGGGGTTCTCCAATGCGACCGTGTAGCTGTTTGATATGAGAGGCTGCGGGCTTGATGGGTTATAATATGCCTCACGAGTGTTCTGCTTTCAGAAGATGTTGGCTTAGAATAGAATCAACAGTGTCTCTGGCGATTATTATTATTATTATTATTATTATTATTATTATTATTATTATTATTATTATTATTATTATTATTATTATTATTAAACGGAACTGTGTGCGATGTCAGTTGCTGCTGATAGGAAACGACTTGTTTCCATTAGCGTGTTGATTGCACACAGGAATATAATAGGTGTACAGTTTTTCCCGTATCGTGTCACTGTAATTCGAAGTAATATTGTAACTAATTCCATTTCTTTCCGCCCCATTGTTAAAAATGGGGAGAGTTAAAAATATTTTTTCTTATAGTAAAGTCGAAATTCTCTTTTCAACCTTCCTTGTGTACTGAGAGGTTCCAAAGCTCCACTTTCTGATGTCCGGTAGTTATTTGCGTGTTAATAACGTTATTTATACAATAGTTCGCCAGTTAACTAGGATTATGCAGATGCTGACTAATGTATATCATCTATTATTTTATAAATTGCAGATTATTAGAACAGGTAGTATTCGAAGAGCTCGAGTGATTTGGCTCTAAACTGTAAATGCTCAAGACTTATCAACTGTTCGACGATTAAGTTAACCTGAAAAGCATTTCTTAATCAAGTAGCTGTAAGTTGGAAGATAATTCACAAACGTATACCGTATATTCCGGAACATCCACGTGTTCAAGTATATTGGATGATGGAAAGAATGAAGCCAAGGATTTTATATATTTCGTTAAAATATAGTCTTCATATCTTCAGAACGAATACCTTCCTGCCAAAGTTTTCACCAGTCAGATCTACAATATCTCCAAAATTATTCGGTATTTCCTTAGTCTTCCACTATTAATTTGTGCATAACACAGTATATCTTAAGCCCACCTAGCTTTCACTCCCGTTCAACAAAACGGGTCTGAGTTCTCCATTGGGAAGCTCTCCTGCGATCAGAAGTAGTTGACTTGCAGAGGGACGGTCTCACGTCGACGTCGCGCTCAAACAGCCGATGACCACAAGTTAGCCGTTGTTGGTACACTGAATGTAAGAACATTGAGCTCACAGGACATCACCACTGGAAACGGATTCATATTTAGTGCTTCAGACAAATCGTTCCTTTGTTAAACTATAAGTTATGGTCGATATTATTTATATGTTGCTTTCTTTCTTGAATGAAGTGTTGATAAACAGAGGGAGTCGGTTGTTTAGACCGCGGCGCGCCTTGCTAAGAAGGTGATACTTTTGTAGCGATGGAGTGTTTTCATTCTGAAATTCCAGGTTATACACTGTACATTTTCATTATATTTGGCGGACCTCCTCAGTTTGCTGAACCCTTAACGATAAAGACGAAATTAATGAATATGAGGCGGGAGAAGAAGATATTTTGCAAGAATGTGATCGTATCTCGGACATCGAGAATGAATTTTCTGTTGAGGAAGCTAACATTGGGAGTGATTTATCAGATACCGATGGAACTTCCATTTTACAAAATGATAATATGACAATATGGACAAGTATTTACCACACAATTGTTTTATCATGTTCTGATTTACCACGCACACAGGAGAAGGGCCGATAACAATTCTAAGAGAAAGAAACAGTCGTGACATTGTTTGAAACATCTTTACTTAATTATTTCAATCCTATTTCTGACTTACAAGGCTCTGTCAACAATATATACGATGAAGCCAGCAACTTCGACACAAGAATCAAGGGCGGCGAAACGACCGACATGCGACTACTAGCGTTACGGAATTAAGCGCACCTCACTACGGGTTAAGGTGTTCCATGCTCTTACATGGAGCATCAACTCCCCGTAAATTGTTGTTTTTAGGAACAGAGCAATATTAAATTCTCTTGATTAAAATAAACATTTCACACTGTATTTGTGTATCTATCGCAAGAAATACAATTTCTGACCAATTGTCAAAGTAATTTTAACTATCGTTGGCTCAAATAATCGTTCTTTTATCTGTAAGTATTAGACATATTCATCGTCGACAGAATCAAGATCGATTATGGTTTATTTTACACAATCATGGAATACGTGCTATTTTAAGCACAAAACTAAGACGTACCTCATAATAATGAAACGGTTTCTGCCAAACAAGCAACGATCCTTTTGCTCCTACAAAGTCCAACTATTAATTGTTGAATTTTTCTATGAAGAGCCCGTGCTGTCAGGCTGCATGTGTCTTAATTAGGAGCTGAATTATAGTTGAGCGTAGTGGTTTTAGACTTTGAGTCGTATTCAACCACGCTGAGGATTGAATATTATCTATAAACAGATCAGGGTAAGTCCTCAATGCCATCATTGACATCTACTGCTATGTCATAACGAGACAAGAGAGTTTCCCAGTCGATGAAATTAACTTTCAGATCAATTCCTTACCGTAACATCAGTTATTACTGTAACTACACTGCTCACAAAAAAAACGCCATATCTTTAGATGTTCCTAACTACATTGTACGAATGAACAGTTGGATGGGGATTGGGCTGTTATGGCAATAAAATGCCTTGTTCACATAATAGAGAGGTTCACTGTCATTGGGATGTTTGGGAGGCGTCAGCGTCAGTTGAACGGTACGAGTGCCTTTATTCAGCGTGTGCGTGTGTGTGTGTGTTTGTGTGTGTGTGTGGGAGGGGGGGGGGCGTGCGTGCGTGCGTGCGTGCGTGCGTGCGTGCGTGCGTGCGTGCGTGCGTGCGTGCGTGCGTGCGTGCGTGCGTGCGTGCGTGCGAGGATTGGTCTGTGTGGAGTGGAGTGTTTACAAGTCATAGCTGATTGTGCGGACCGAGCATGCAAGAGGCGAAGCAGTTGTCGTTGAATGAAGACATTCGTTCATTTACACTGCTTAAAGAAAGCTATCCGCAAAGGTACATTGCCATAGTGCTAGTGACAGCTCAGAATACGATTTTGGTATATGTGAAAAGTTTCCAGGAGACTGGAAGTGTTGGCAGACGCCCTGGTATGGGCCGCCAAAGGAAAACAATTCCAAGGCAGGATCGTTTTTTACGTGTACAAACTCTCCGAAACTGCCAAGTTACAGCTTCTGGAATACGAGTTAATGATCAGACAGTCGGAAACCGGCTTAGAGGGGCAAATGTAATATCCTGATTACCCGCTCAAGTACCTGCACTACACATACGGCATCGTGGCAGGAGACTTCAGTTTACTAGAGATCATCTGTGCTGGCAGCTTAGACACTGGCGTCCTGTGCTATTCTCGGATGAAAGCCGTCTCTCGTTATATCGATCAGATGGCCGTCGATGAGTATTGGGAAGAAGCGATGAATAATTTAATCTGACTGCTTATGCAAATGGATCTGTTATGCTGTGCGCAGGCAGAAGGCTTGACACGTTAACCCATCTCCTGATCATTCCCAACTGATCCTTAACTGCTCGACGGTACACTGACGAGATCTTAGTATAACACGTGATACTCCATCTGAGGCAACTTTGGGGAAAACGTAATAATCATGCATGATAATGCTTAAGTGCAAGGAATGGAGTTGCTATCCAGAAATCTCGACCTGAATCCGATCGAACAGGTGTGGGATCGACTGGAGCAACGCACGCGAGCGAAAAGTCTACCACCCCAAACACCGTTAGCTCTTGGAGATGGCCGCTTGGAATTGTGGAGACGTATGCCACAACTGAACATATGGCGCCTTGTCAGAAGCATTAGAAGGAGTTGTCAAGTTGCTGTCCATGTGAATAGTGGCAATACTACTTATTAAGACGCTTAATTATCACGTAGCCATTTTGGTTGGTGAACAGGGACCACATCGCTTATTCCACGTTATGAAATGACGTCGTGTACTGAGTGTCAAAAGAACGCTCTTCATTTCAATTGGCACCTGTTTGAAAGAAGGTTTTTCATTTCATGTCCATTTTCATTTCAATATGTATGCGTATCGTGGAGGTATGCACATACTGTATAAAAGAGTGACCAAATTTGCTTTTTGGACAGTGTATTTGAATTATTTTTATTTATGATATCACATACGTCGGTATGTTTAACATTGTAATTTAGAAACTTATACTCTACTAGCAAGATACCCGTGCTTCGCTACGGTATTATAATGAAATTTATAATTGAATGCTTTTTATATCGAATCCACCGAAATTCGCGATCTGGCTCGTTTTCTGAGAGAATCCGCCAAAATTCGTGATCTGACTCGTTTTCTGAGAGATTACGGCAAAGCTCCTCCCATTTACCAATCTTTCTTTCCAGCAATCGATTTCGTACTTCCCGGGCTAGGTCCAGGTATTCCACCCGGTCAGTTGCGTCGCTAAACATTCGCTATACTTTCCAATTAGCATTTTTAATATGGAGCAAATCCTTGAGGAGATCCGGCGTGGTCGTCGTCTTGGCTGCCTTGGCGGTACTGAACCCGCGGCCAGACTGCAATCGTAATCATTACCCGGCCAGGACCCGTTTCCAGTGCGTCCGTACATTTTGACGACGATCCAGGACATTATTATTATTATTATTATTATTATTATTATTATTATTATTATTATTGATGGTCTGGAACCCACAGCGAGATGCAAGACCGCTACTTGGCGGTAAATTATATCCTCTGCAATTTTCATTGCTGACAATGTGACCAGCACCATCGTCGCGCGTAGGCAATTGCGCGGGATTTGTGGCGTCACGAATGATAAACTTCCGTGAATTGTTGACCTTATTATAGAGGTGAACAATTGCACGGTCAATATCATTCATATCGTTTATTTCAAATATGTTTTAATTTTTATTTATATGCCAGGGGAGTCTACTGTAATCTAACTTTATGTATTCCAAAGGAAAAGATGGTTCTTGAAAACGAACCCAGGAAAGATTAAAAGTGATCAGTTTATGATCAGAATAAGTGCATTATGAACAGTAAAATCAATTAGTCTCAACTCCTTTTTCAACCCACTGTGGTTAAGTTGATTAAGCCCCCCCCCCCCCCCCGCCCAAAAAATGAAGACGTGTTTCCTTATGTTTAAAGGTGATTCCAAATACCAATGTTCACGTCTGTTAACTTCAGTTCCGAGATATAAGCATCCCCATAAAAAGAATTCACTTATTCCAATTCCTTTCACACTCTCCCGCACTTAAGTGAATTTCCCGTTAAAAATACGTGTTTCTTTAATAGTAAAGACTCTTCTAAATACCAATTATCACGACTTTAACATCTTCATTTTTTGAGATATGTGTCCACATAAAAGGAATTCAACTAATTTTCACCCCCACCCCCAAAATTATTTCTCCCAAAAACGCTTTTTTCTTTTTTTAAGGAGATCCAAATATAATTTTTTATGTCTGTTAGAACGTTAGTATTTATTGGATGTAAGTATCCTCATACAATTAATTCCATTAAGTTTTCAATTTTCACCTCCCCCCACCTTCACTGGATTTTTCGAGAATACGTGTTTCTTTAATTTTAAAGCAGATTCCAAATGCCAATTTTCACGTCTGCAAAATCTTTCGTTTTTGAGACAGTAGTATCCTCATACAAATAATTCAACTAATTTTTCAATTTCTCTCCTCCTTTTAGTTGGATTACCGAAAAAGAAATACGTATTCCTTTATTTTTAAAGGACATTCCAAACACAAAATTTCACGTCTGTAACATCTTCAGCTTTTGTGATATTAGTATCCTAATTAAAAGAATTCAACCCTTTTTTCAGTCACTCTTACCCCTCCACCCATGTGGTATTTCAGAAAACAAAAAATACATGTTTATTTTCAATAGGGATAAAAATTACTATTTTTCACTTCGGTAACGTGTTAAGTTTTAGAGATATGCTCTAGAAATACTCATTTTAAAATTTCACCCCCTTTTTAGTTCCCCTTAAGTGAAGTTTCCAAAAACAAATCACCTATGTTTCTTTACTTTTACAGGAGATTCCAAATACCATTTTTTACGTGTGTGACATTTTACTTTTCTGAGATATACTGTAGATATAGTCTTTTTAAAAATTCACCCCAATTTGTCACTCCTGTTTAACCCCCATTAATTACATTTTGCAAGAACAAAAGAATACGTGTTTCTTACTTTCAAAGGAGATCCCAAATACCAATTTTCAGGTCTGTAATATCTTCCGTTTCTGAGTTTTAAGTATCCTCATTTAAGGCATTCAACCCCTTATTCACCCCTTTTCACCCCTCCTATTGGGATTTTCCGAAAACAAAATAATATGTGTTTCTTTATTTTAAAGGAGATTCTAAATACCAATTTTTACATGTGTACACTTTAAATTTTTGAGATATATATACACAATTCACCGTTCTTATCAATTCCCCCCCCCCAATTAATTGGATTTTCCAGAAAACAAAAAAAGCATGTGTTTCTTTATTTTTAAAGGAGATCCCAAATACCAATTTTCAGATTCGCAATATCTTCAGTTTCTGAGATATAAGTATCCTCATTAAAAGCATTCAACCCCTTTATCATCCTTTTCCACCCTTCCTATTGGGATTTTCCGAAAACAAATATACAGTACGTGTTTCTTTATTTTAAAAGGAGATTCTAAATACCAATTCTGACATCTATAAACTTTAAAAGTTTTGGGATATAGAGACACTCGTTTTAAAAATTCACCCCCTTTTTACCCCCCCCCCCCCCCCATTAATTGGATTTTCGAAAAACAAAAAATACATGTTCCTTTAAGGAGAAATCAAACACCAATTTTCAGGTCTGTAATATCTTTAGTTTCTGAGATATAAGTATCCTCGTTAAAGGTATTCAGCCCCTTTTCACCCCTTTTCACACCTCCTATTGGGATTTTCCTAGTACAAACAATACGTGATTCCTTATTTTTAAAGGTTTCTAAATACCAAATTTTACATCTGTAAATTTTAAAGTTTTGAGATACAGATACACTCAATTTAAAATTTCACCCCCGTTTTCATCTCTTAGCGAGCACGTACATCTTAATATGAATGTATCCCCAAAATTTAATTTCTTTATGTCCAGTGGTTTTGGCTCAGCGATGATGAATCATTCATTCAGTCAGGACAAGTTATTTTATATATATAGATTAGCCCTAATCCACTATTGTAATATACTACCACAGTAGATATGAAGGTCGCGAGTATTAATATTCGTTGACAGGCACAATAGTGGAAACTCCGTTATTATCAAGAGTTCAAATTTAGAGTGGAAATAATGGAAATAGAACTACGCAATTGATTTCAGTAAGAAAGAGATTTGATATTTTCGTCACAGGGGTATGATGTGTAATCAGAGTAAAATATTCGCGCTCTATATAGCCACGATTTGCTGTTATACACGCCTGAATTCTGTATTGCATAGTGTCGTACGTATGCCGACTCTACGGTGAAGTATACCACAGCAATTCATACCTACCCACGATGCACAAGTAATTGAGTGCAATTTCTTGCACATGCTCGAGGCAGGGATCTGTCGTCCCATCTAGTTCCTCAAATGCTCGATCGCGATGTAATGTTGATATCGAGATAATCACGGTGGTTAAGTCGTGTCCAAGCAAGGAAATTTTAGGTTTCACTTTGTTTACAATTATGTACAGTAGCAACTTCCTGAGCCCAACATATATAGTTTATGTAGGTGGAGAAAATCATCATTACACATAGTTAAAAATGAAAATCTGAAACAACAATAAACCTCGGTGAAATGTTATTCACCTCCATTATACCTTATTCCATTATTCACTATGGTCTCTCCCACGGCTACTTTGGATACAGGTTGTGGCCGGCCTTCACCTCTGTTTTCTTCCTGTTGGTGCTAATTTGAGGCCTCTCAGCATGCACACATTTTACATGATCTTACCACGCCAATTGCTTGTGTTCGATGATGTTGAGGAACATTAACGTGAAATATTCAGTTTTTACTCATAATTAAATTTATAATGTTGTCCAGTTGTTACACACTAGCAAATTATCTCCAAAAGTCCAAAGTTTTGTTACTTGTGCAACATGAGAATAGGCCTGTGTTGACCCCCGAACATGATAAGGGTTTATTGGACTGACGTACTGTCAAATTCCTGGTGATATGCTAAAATGTGTTCATCTATTGTACGACTCGGTTCCTTAACACCATAATAATAGGTGTGGAGCCAATATGCCTCAGACGACACGTAGTATCAGATGCCTTTCCATGTATATCGCTCACACCCACGTAATAGTGGCTCTTGCCTTTGAATACCACAAACCGCCATAAGTCTTTCCAATCACCTCATTATTTACACTGTTGCGAGCCCTTCAGTTGTAGTGGGCAGAGGTAGTTGACCGACAGAAACACGTGATCGAAACTACTTCTAGTAAAAGATATCTTATGACTCGAATAGAAATTTCTCCTGCAAACGCAGTCCAAATATCAGTAACTATAGCAGTAAAGTAAACTCGTGTCCTCATCCCGAGGTGGTGCAGCTCTTTTCAGGCACACCCCCATTGGAGGTGAGCTGCATGTACCAATTCAACCACATACCAGCCCTCCTGCCATTTTTAAAATTTCTGGTAGTACCGGGAATCGAACCCAGGCCCCCGAGGACGGCAGCTAATCACACTAACCGTTACGCTACGGAGGCGGACACTATAGCAGTGAAGATTTTAATCGGCCTCGCATGCTGGCCTTCACGGACCATAGTCTCTCATAAAGCGGTCCTCATAAAGCAGCGAACTTCGGGCAATTTGCTAATCATGTCAACTTATTCCTCGCAATCACAATATGAGACGATTCCGAGTCATTTAACGGTATCACGGTGTAAATGGTATTTCTCGTTGCACAATACGTTTGCAAAGACACTTGAGATGCACGCTCCCTTTGAACTCTGGAACGCCACAATGTTTTGACGCTTCTGTAACATAATTCTAAATTGTAATGAGCATATTGATGTAATGTCATTTCATTATTTAAAATTTAATTGAGAACTTTGTTGTATAGGAAGTTTAGCCAAGAAAGAATATTCTTCCTATTTTGCAAGGAAATTTGAAAATCCTGGTAGAAATCCATGCAGATCTCGGAAGATAATTCACTAGCTTCGGGTCGAAGTTCAAGAAAGTACAGTGATCTGAACATGATTCATTCGAGTTTACCACGCAAATAATATTATTCGCTTTATCTCCCAGTACCTGCCCTTTCACTGTTTTCGGAGACTCTGAGGTGCTGTAATTTAGTCCCGCAGGAGTTCTTTTACGTGCTAGTAAATCTACCGACACGAGGTCGGCGAATGTGAGCACCTTCATATAACACCGGACTGAGCCAGGATCGAATTTGCCAATTAGGGGTCAGAAGGCCAGCTCCTCAGCCGTTTGATCCACAGAGCCCGGCACAATGAAGATGAGGAAAACGAGTTACTTGTAGCTCTGTCTCTCTGGCGAATATACTTAGTCAGAAGAATTATACAAATTCGAGTCTCAGCCACAGATAGCTTTGAAACAGAGATATTTATACTCCTGGCAAATGCTGAGATAATTCCCTTCTCACAGTTAGACTGTAGGCCTATGTGTGTCTTAATGTAGTTAAAAACACTCTCCATGCTCGGTTCATATTTGTTGAGTATGGCTACGACCGAATTTGTTTCTCAGAGGCGAGGCGAGCTATGTTCGTTTGATCTTGACCCTTGATACTCACTCCTTCCCGGGCTATCTCAGTCACAGGTTGAAGTGCTCGCCTCCCTCCGTCCTTGCTTAGCCGTACTCTTTTAAGTTTGTCTCGTGTTCCTTTAATTCTCGAAACATTACGCTTTTGCGTAAAGTGGGGACTCATTTCTACGCATGAAACTGTCAATAATTAAACTCATATTTTATACTGTTTTTCTACACTGTACTGGGAGAATGGTTAATGCATTTCACGTACTGCTACGTGTAATCCTCCTGGCTAGCGTATTTTACTGTTCTATATACGGAAACTAAATACACATTATTAATGCATAAGCCATATATTTCACTACCAGCTATACCAAAGACATTGTGTATAATCTGTGCAAATTAATGCGATTGTAGCATAATAAATTTAAATATAACCTCAAAATTAATGGAAAAATATCCCCTTTGCTCAAGATTTTCTATCCAAGGATATATGGCTAGTGCAGAAACTATAGCTCAAGATTGTGAGTGAATTGCAAAGTAATTATTTATTGTTTATTATGAATTAATAACAATTCGTTGAATTTGTCTGGGTCTAGCTGACACCAGCGACTCGTAAAAAGCATTCCAGCTTTACTAAAGTTTCTCTTGCTGCTTGCTGGAATGCACAACGCACGTCTAGCAATTACTGACAGAGTGAGCAGACTGATTTCATTCTCCTTCCACCAGCGCAGTAGGTCGTCGTCTTCACCAGCATTCACATCGCAGTACATCCCTACTTCCTGACAAGCAGCTCAGTTGTCACTTATTCACTCACTGAATTCGATCTTCTTCGGAGCCTTGTCGATGCATGCACAGTGCGACATGAAGGATCTACAGAAGGACCAAACACTATTTCTCATTTTAACTAAACAAGATATTTGGTGGACGTTGGGATACAATTACGTAAGTAAATAAACACAGCAAATTATATTTCCTTTCTTAATGCGTTTACCCTCCAGGGTTGGGTTTTCCCTCGGTCTCAGCGAGGGATCTCACCTCCAACGCCTCAAGGGCAGTGTCCTGGAGCGTGAGACTTATGGGTCGAATAGATACAACTAGAGAGAAGGACCAGGAAACAACGCACGTCTAGCAGTTACTGACAAAGTGGGCAGACTGATTTCATGCTCCTTCCACCAGCGCAGTAGGTCGTCATCTTCACCAGCATTCATATCGCAGTACAGGCCAGGCGGCCTCACCTGACTATGCTGAACACGGGCCTTGTGGGGGGATGGGAAGTTTGGAAGTGATAGACAAGGAAGAGGTAGTTAAACGGCCGTTGTCTTACGTTAGCTACCATCCCCGCATTTGCTTGTAGGGGAAGTGACAAACCACGGAAAACCACTATGAGGATGGCTGAGGTAGTAATCGAACTTCCGCTACTCAGTTGACCTCCCTAAGCTGAGTAGACCCCGTTCCATCCCTCGTACAACTTTTCAAATTTCGTGGAAAAGCCGGGAATCGAATCCGGTAGCAAATCACACTAACCACTACAACACAGAGGCGGACGAAAATTACATTACGAACCTGATATACGGATCTGTTATACAGATGCTTCTGCCTTCGTCCATTACGGCCTTCATTTCATCTTCTTCTAACATTTCCAGGTGGCGAAGCGGAAGCCATAGTGATGTGGTTATTTTGTGTACAGTTGAGACTCGTACCTCTTCACTTAAGAATATTGTAATATTATTGTAATGACTATATGCATATTACATAAGTGCCTTAAACTGCAGAAGTCGACCATTAACTTCACAGTCTAATCCACTGACTGAGCAGTGCCACCGCAGTTTATGGAACCACGAGAGTATGAAGTAAATTGTTGGTGCTGATTCAGGTTCCATGCGATTTGTGAATGGTTTAAGGAAAGCTACCATCCGTTCTGCAACCTCATAACCGAAGCTATGTAACCCTTGGAAAGCATTATGATTTCGCAAAAATGCAACAGTTTGATCATAGTGCTTAAAAGCAGACTATAACTTCGTATAGAGGCTTTTCCACTCCTTAATTACTTCTTGCTGATTCGTTTTTTGAAGCTGGGCAGCAAGGCCGCTTTTTTGTGCAGATACCTCACCATAGCCTTTGCGGGTTTTATTGTGTTCACAGATACTGGAGCATCTTCCACAAGAAATCTCGTCTCGTCAAATACGTGCGCATGTGCTTCATTTTGCGAGGTGCAGTTTATGGTCTGGAGATCCGCCTCAACAGCATCTTCAAATTAGTTTAAGTGTGTTTTTGTGTGTTTTTTAGTTTTTGTCTTTTTTCTCTCTGCTTCTTTTGTTGAAAGATAGAATAGATTTTGTTGGTTTATGTAGCCTAGTGGGTGCCCTAACATGTGGACAGGACATCCGCCCTTGTTAGGAGCATCGTAGTAGATTTAGTAAGTGTGTTTTTGTGTTTTTTCTTTTCTTTTTTGCTTTGTTTTGTTGAAAAATAGAATATATTTTGTTTGTTTATGTAGCCTAGTGGGTGCCCTAACATGTGGACAGGACATCCGCCCTTGTTAGGAGCATCGTAGTAGATTTACTGAGGTAGTTAGGTAGTTTTAGGAGAGTTATAATAGATATTATATGTTTGCATGTTTGCCTTTGTTGTATTTATTGCCTGTAAACCGAAGGTGTAAACTAGGGTGGGCAATAAAGAAATGTTTAATACTTAATGTGCTTCATTTATGCAGTGAACAGCACAAAGCAGACATCTAAGTTTCTCAAAAGCTTTCTTTACGTTTGAACGCTGATCTGTTACGAAAAACATGTCTTTATAATCACACTGAAGAATGTTCAACTCGGACATCCTTTCGTAAACTTCCTCAAATATACATTAACTTGTTTTCTTTTTATCTGTAAATTTTGTTGTAAAAAAACACATTACTGAACAGCTTCTACTCTCTGTCTATGCGCTGCGTAGTCATACTCGGATAATGTATGTGGTCAGTCCAACTTTGCCAAACTTATTATCACCGATATTAAATTGTTCTTGCCATATTTATTTAAAGCTTTCTCCTGGAACTGTGTTAAACGGTCGGAAATATTTGACACACATTAAAACTCGCGCTAGTTATAGTTTGCTTTGTAATGCCGGGCAATGCTTGGCGAGAAGAGCCAGCATTAAATTTGCAAACGTGTATTTTTTTAATGAGTTACACCGAATTTGTATGTTAACAGTGCATTTAACGATTCAGAGGAGATATACTTGGCCTGCTGATTGTCTGCAATGACCACAAACAGGAATTTCATCCGAACATCAGAACTTAACTCATATCTCTTAATTAGTTTATATTCACTGCTTTCAATTTTAGCCACAACGCTGTCCGTCGATTCACGTGGTATGGTGAACTTCAGCTCTAAACTAATGGTTAATTCATCCTTTCCATCATCCTTTTATAACCCCGAATACTCGGCCTTTGCTCTATGTAAACAAGGGCTTACTCTTCTCTGAATGCACCACATTGCTCGCAACGTCAGTAAAGAAAGCATGGTCATCGTCGCAGGTCACCGAACTTCGCTTCTAACATGCCCTGTCGAACGAATTTCAGCAAACTCGGGCATTTTAGCTTACACGTTCCACTCATGCGTGATAGCGGTTGCATATGCAGCAAGGCACATGTTACTTCGTCTTGGTTCTCAAGTTCGAACAATGCACGCCACTAATGTAACCTTTCAGTCCCATTTTCTGATACGGGGTCGGGGATGAGCCGAGATTAAATCTTATGGAATGTTTTTTATGGCCATACAGTTTTCACAATTAGTGAATAATTGAACGTTCGAATTTTATGTACTTGCAAATACACACACCAATACAGATTTCAATGTGACACTGATTACCGGACAGACTTAATGGAGATGGTGGCCATGGAATTCTAGGGCCTTTAGTAAGCGAAGGTAGAACGCATGGACATGATTTCTTACTAAGAGTTCGTAAGGGAATTGTAATTGACAAGCTGCCGTGAAGGAATTTTCTGCTACTCATTGCTTACGAAGGCAGAAGTTTTTCAAAATCAGTGATGTAGTAAATCTCTTCTCACTGTTGTTATAATGATAGTGCTACATCTTGTTTTATTGTGGTGAAAGTAGTACCTTCATGTTTTGAATTTAATCAGGCGGGGCTGAGTGGCTCAGACGGTTGAGGCGCTGGCCTTCTGACCCCAACATGACAGGTTCGACCCTGGCTCAGTCCGGTGGTATATGAAGGTGCTCAAACACCTTTGTCTCAGATTTACTGGCAAATAAAAGAACTCCCTCGGGAGAAAAATTCCTGCACCTCGGAGTCTACAAAAACCGTAAAAGTAGTTAGTGGGACGTAAAGCCATTATTATTATTATTATTATTATTATTATTATTATTATTATTATTATTATTATTATTATTATTATTATTATTATTGATATTATTATTATTATTATTATTGAATTAAATAGCCAGATTCCAGTCATGCTTGTGAGTAAAATGGTTTTATAATTCAACCCTATAATATAAGAATTTAGTGTTAAGAGCATAAAATGGAAAAGAGTCAACATCACGTGAAATTGGGAATACTCTCGTTCGTTCCACTTATTTTCGGAGACTTTGTCTGCAGAAAGGAAGTTTTGAAGAGTACATTTTATTGCCTAGTTACATAGTTTCAAGTGTATCATTAAAAGTTGAGCATTGATTTCATGGCATAACATTTTGAACTGCGTCTGTTCTGTGCAAAAAGTA
Source organism: Anabrus simplex (assembly GCF_040414725.1). Taxonomy (NCBI): domain Eukaryota; kingdom Metazoa; phylum Arthropoda; class Insecta; order Orthoptera; family Tettigoniidae; genus Anabrus; species Anabrus simplex. Next base: position 1,093,435,562 of record NC_090266.1, read on the forward strand.
AGAGCTGCCGTGCATCTGAAAATTGTAAATACAAAAGCTGAAAGGCACGCAGGCGAGCAGGACAGGGGAGGAGAAGAAAAGTAGTTTGTACGGAGAATTGAGTCGGAAGTAGGGGCGGGATTGAATAGCTGTCCCCGCGGAGTTCGGGGAGACAGATGTTGAATAGCCGCAATCCTTGAAGGCAGCACGCCATTATTATGTCAATGCAAGGTGGGGGGATGGAAAATGATTGGAATGGATCAGCCCCTCAGGGCAAGCTGTGCATTGCTACCTCCATAGCGCGCGAGGAAGGGACAGTCAATACAGTGTCCACTTACTATCGTTGGTTTGCTTTGCGAAGACCCTGACAGGAATATTCTCAGATGGTATTGGGGAGAACGCGTGGACCTGAGGCTATGAGAATTATTCAGTGTCTCGTAACCGTCCCCCTGTCTCATGTCAAGAAAAAATGTCAATTAAATAGCTTACCCTCCCTGCGAATTCCAAATGTGAACAATGTTTTGAGAGCCAATTTTAGTTTTTTTAAATGTTGTTGTAACGATAAGGAAAAAGGATAAAAAGGGGAAGAGATGAAACGAAAGTGAGCCCAGTAACAACGAAAACCTTGTAATGGGTGTCTGGATTTCAGATTAGTCCATGGTTAGAGTTATGCTTATGAAGAAAATGAGATCGAAACTTAATATTCGATAGAGAAAATTTCATTACAGACAGTTACGTTTATCAGTGCTCATCCTATACAGGGAAAATGAAATACAATTTGCACCGCAGGTATTTCTGAAATGGAAGGTGCTCTTGATGTGCTGTTTTAACAGAAATGAATTGTAACCAAGGGCTCATGATTGTAGCCCATATGCAGATTTTAAACATTAATAGAATATCTATTACAGAATGTTACCTTTGTGAAATAGAACAATACCTATTGGCATTAAAAATGAAACTAGACTAAAATATACTGCCAGTGGTGTTCTATCATGATTCAACTACAAGTAGTTTACGGGGTATCGTAGTTTGAAAATTGAAGATCAGATATTTCAGCACGGGCATGAGTAATAGGTCATTACATATCATCCGGTGTAGACGGTATGTCTTTCTAAGCAGTATCGTTTAGCCTTCTCCGGAGAAAATATCTTAAATTAAAGCCTACAACCTGTTTTCCAGTCATTGACTGTGTCATGGATGGAATGAATGAAGCTCCCATCTTGCGGCGAGGATAAGAATTGTGCCGGCTGCTGAATCCTGTCGCACTCCTCTGGGGCAATGATTAATGACTGATAGACGAAATGAAATGTTAGTGGAGAGTGTTGCTGGAATGAAATATGACAATGAATACCGGAGTACCCGGAGAAGAACTTGCCCTGCCTCCGCTCTGTCCAGCAAAATCTCACATGGAGTGACCGGGAATTGAACCACGGAACCCAACGGTGAGAGGCCGACGTGCTGCCGCCTGAGCCACGGAGGCTCACCCCGGAGAAAATATCTAATGGGGTCAAATCTAGTGAAAAGGCCAGCCAAGTTACAGGTCCTCTTCGTCAAGCCCAACGATTTACAAGCAATCGGAGAGACAAGCTGTGGTATGAGCTGGACAGCCAGCATGATGTTATCACATTCCCTCCCTGTCTGCAGTGGAACGTCTTCTAACATCTGTGGGAGTTGGTCTCTTAAGAGGTTGAGATGCTTTTGAGAATTTGATGTTTCTTGTATGAAGAAAGGGCCTATGAGCGGATTGTTCAATGTTCCACACCACACATTTGTGATAGTGCATACATCACAGCCTCGCACTATATGTAGAGGTGAGGGATATCATTCTCAGTATTCGATGTTTATTATTATTATTATTATTATTATTATTATTATTATTATTATTATTTCATTTGTATATTTATTCTTATTTGCAAGGTGGGAGGTCTCCATATATGTAGTATGAGTAATTTGTTTTGACCATACGGCTGGGAAAACATTGCTATATTGGAACATGGAAACTTTGCAGGAGTCATGTATATATCCCAGTCTGATGAGATGAGATTGTTGTTGCACTAGGAAAGTTCTATGACTCATGTGAAACACCCCAGAGTTTGTCATTTTCTTGGGATCAAGAAGGAGTTCACGGCGTGGTCTTGACAAGCGGATCTATCATGATTGGCTGGCGAGGATCAGTCCAGACGAATCATGTGAGAGGAAGGGGAATGCGGATGACTATAAAGGTTGAACAAACGGCGGGAACCACAGATTTTAGACGAATGAAGTAGTGCTGACACTCTGCACGGAATGAAGTAGTGCGAACATACACGGGAGTGAAACTGGATATACGGTTCTGGAGTGACACTGCTGCACTATATTGGACTGGACTTCAAACGTATGTGAAACGCAGTCTTCTTTGTGGACCGTAGTATTTTTATGTTTGTGAGAAGTGACTGACATATAACTTAGTATTGTATCATTTTGTGGTGGCCTGGTATTACATGTTGCTGAAAGCTGGGAGGTGTTATATCTCAGACTTTCCATAATTTATGCTGAGGAACGACAAGCGTGTGTTGCTCAAATGTATATATCTTTACAACAAGTGTTAAAGTCTGTGAACACAGTATTACGAGGTATAGTATCTGTGTGATTTTATAAGTGTTGATTTTGAGAATCGGCAAGTTGTGTTGATACGGAGACAGTGAAGGGTTCTTATATACATATATGTACATTGTTCAACGAACTAACTATAAATGGTGGCTTAGTTCTCGCTTTCGTTTTCCCACTGTTTTCATTGTTGTTGTTGTTGTTGTTGTTGTAAATATGGAGTCTTCCAGCAATCTTTTGTTTATGGATTATCAGGGTATTTTGGTGTGTTGATGAGGTGCTCATGCACGGGTTTCATTGAGAATATAGTTAGTTATTTTATAATCAGTGGGGTTATTGATGAACCTAGGCGCAGTTCCTACCTATTTAGTCGTTTTGAGAAGGTTAGGTAAGGCCTGTAGCAGCTGTACCACTACGCAGCATTATGTATACGCCCCGGAATATCAAGAATTATCATGCTCTATCTGAATTCGAGGGATCCATTCTAGTGAACTCTGGCGCCCACACTACGGACATTTTGATTAATTAAGTTTATTCATTTTATTACGTTTTTCAGTAATGTTATTTATTAATGTAATTATATGTATGATATTTTATTCTTATTTATTAGTATTCACAAAGAGTTACACATTTAAACTCCATAGACTCTAAAGTTCCACTTGACGAAGCCAATGGGGATTGCTTACGGACCAATAGTACACGTTTCGGAATTTTACGTGGCCATGATTTATAAATCTTGCTTCACCACTAAGCAAGATATATGATAAATCTAGTGTTTCTTATCTCAATGTCCATGTAAAAAGTTTACATGATTTCCAAAACTGTTTCCATGCAGCTCTTGATGGAGATATACACTGACTGACAGTGACAATGCAACACCAAGGAGGAGGGGTTCGAAAGGGATGAAAGTTGGGGAAAAAACAGAGACGGCACGGATGAATAATTGATGTATATTTCAATCCGATATGCAGGTTACACAATGCGCACGGCATCGACTCAGTAGGATGTAGGACCACCGCGAGCGGCGATGCACGCAGAAACACGTCGAGGTACAGAGTCAATAAGAGTGCAGATGGTGTCCTGAGGGATGGTTCTCCATTCTCTGTCAACCATTTGCCACAGTTGGTCGTCCGTACGAGGCTGGGGCAGAGTTTGCAAACGGCGTCCAATGAGATCCCACACGTGTTCGATTGGTGAGAGATCCGGAGAGTACGCTGGCCACGGAAGCATCTGTACACCTCGTAGAGCCTGTTGGGAGATGCGAGCAGTGTGTGGGTGGGCATTATTCTGCTGAAACAGAGCATTGGGCAGCCCCTGAAGGTACGGGAGTGCCACCGGCCGCAGCACATGCTGCACGTAGCGGTGGGCATTTAACGTGCCTTGAATACGCACTAGAGGTGACGTGGAATCATACGCAATAGCGCCCCAAACCATGATGCCGCGTTGTCTAGCGGTAGGGCGCTCCACAGTTACTGCCGGATTTGACCTTTCTCCACGCCGACGCCACACTCGTCTGCGGTGACTATCACTGACAGAACAGAAGCGTGACTCATCGGAGAACACGACGTTCCGCCATTCCCTCATCCAAGTCGCTCTAGCCCGGCACCATGCCAGGCGTGCACGTCTATGCTGTGGAGTCAATGGTAGTCTTCTGAGCGGACGCTGGGAGTGCAGGCCTCCTTCAACCAATCGACGGGAAATTGTTCTGGTCGATATTGGAACAGCCAGGGTGTCTTGCACATGCTGAAGAATGGCGGTTGACGTGGCGTGCGGGGCTGCCACCGCTTGGCGGCGGATGCACCGATCCTCGCGTGCTGACGTCACTCGGGCTGCGCCTGGACCCCTCGCACGTGCCACATGTCCCTGCGCCAACCATCTTCGCCACAGGCGCTGCACCGTGGACACATCCCTATGGGTATCGGCTGCGATTTGACGAAGCGACCAACCTGCCCTTCTCAGCCCGATCACCATACCCCTCGTAAAGTCGTATGTCTGCTGGAAATGCCTCCGTTGACGGCGGCCTGGCATTCTAAGCTATACACGTGTCCTGTGGCACACGACAACACGTTCTACAATGACTGTCGGCTGAGAAATCACGGTACGAAGTGGGCCATTCGCCAACGCCGTGTCAGATTTATCGTTCGCTACGTGCGCAGCACAGCGGCGCATTTCACATCATGAGCATACCTCAGTGACGTCAGTCTACCCTGCAATTGGCATAAAGTTCTGACCACTCCTTCTTGGTGTTGCATTTTCTCTGTCAGTCAGTGTACATGATTCATATGGCGCTTACAGCAATGGAAAAACCGAGCTCGATATCTGGAGTCGCTTAAGTGCGGTCAGTATCCAGTATTAGGGAGATAGTAGGTTCGAACCCCACTGTTGGCAGCCCTGAAAATGGTTTTCCGTGGTTTCCCATTTTCACACCAGACAAATGGTGGGGCTGTACCTTAATTAAGGCCACGGCCGCTTCCTTCCCATTCCTATCCCTTCCCTGTCCCATCGTCGCCATAAGACCTAATCTGTGTCGGTGCGACGTACAGCAACTATAAAAAAATGGAGAACGCGCAGTGCACTTAATGAAGATTTTAGGATGCCTGTTGCCCGCACACGGAACGATATCCCTGTAGACGTCACCCATCTCGACAATGCCTGCTTCATGCCATTTCGTCATGCGACTGCACGGGAACTAACGTGCGGATCTACAGCAACAGCAGCTAGAAATTAATTTCACCTTCTTCTCCAGTCACTCATTTGTTTCTGTAACGTTTTCTAGGTGTCACACTTCACTTTCGCGTACTTGGCATGGTTGATGAGGTTCACAAATGATTGGTGTATGCGATGCTGTTTCAAGTTTTAATCAGGGAAACATCACAAAATGCAAAGTTCTGCAAGTGTGAGGGTTGAATGCTGGGTGTTGTACTGTTGATGCAATGTTGCGAAGTGACCTGGTAAGACTAAGGTCTGCTGAAAATGCCATTAAAATAGCCATTCAATCCATAAAGGACAGGAGAAGTTCCGAGAAGAGACTACAAGGGAATTTGAAGAAGATCCAGGTAATCCAAGCTATGGACCTGACATGCATTAATGTGTTAACTTTGATGCATTTTCTCAGCCAGTTTTGAATATATGAACTTTAAATTTGTAGGACGTACACATAAATACCTCTTTCAACTGTTGAAACAACAGTTTGTAATTTCTCTGTATATTACAAATTTTATTAGCAAAAATATATTCTAAATATACCAAAAATATCTAGTTCCAAAATTTAAAAATAATATCATCTTTAAAAAAATATGCTTGTTTCAGTATAAGACCGAGATATTCAACTATAAGCTGAAAATATTTGAAGTGCCTACCTTCAGTGGTTTCAGAGAAAAAGTACAATATAAAAAGCCGATTTTATCATTGGAAGCATAGGGCATTCCATACCCCTCTAAGTGATGATATAAATTAAATGGCAGACGCCTTATTCCAATGGTTTTATATATGAGTAATGTGCGGTACGTTCTTCAATACATAACATTGATACAACCATCATTGTAGCCAAGAAGTTATTCACGTTGAGATGGTTTACCATTTGAACCTTCTCAGTTGGTATGGTATCACTGACCACTGGTACCCTGAGAGTTAAAATTCTTTGCTTCGCATTCTCCATATGCATTCCTCGAAAATTTTAGATTAGTAGACCTACATATGTTGCTCAAAACTTATAGAGTGACGAGATTTGGAACACACATTGTGTTGGACGGACTGTGTTTACAGCGATACGTTGTGTGTTACCAGACAAATTAAATCTTCATCTAACAGTAATACACATCTCCTTCATGTCTCATGGCACACATAAAAGCAGCAAGCTGAAATTGAACATTAAGTCCTAAAGTGAAGTGGTATTCCCGTCCATTTATATCCCGTTTTCACATAACTAAACCCTTCAGTATCTGATACAGCCTTCATATGCCTAGAAAACTGCCTCAAAACTTCTAGGTACACATCCAATTTGCCGACGCACTTCAGCTTGCGGAAATTTCTCCGATTCGCCGATGTATCTGTAATTTCTTGAAGAGTCTGAGGGGGTTCAGAAAAACGTCGGACTCGTCGGTATAACCTGTAACATAAGTTCCCAGTGGTACTAATGTAGGGACTCATGGTGAGCTAATTCACGGTTTGATTCTAAGTTCCTGTGGGGCACCCATTGTTGCTTCTTCTGTATGCATCCTTCCATAGTACTATTGCTGTTCAAACTGGGGCCCTATACCGCTGCAATGGGTATAACAAAATCGAGTTCAGTATCTAACTGGCAGCAGTAAGTTCTGTCTGACCACTACGAAGTCCGTTCAGCCGTCGAACTACAGTAATGACACCCAACAACAAAACACACCAGCGCTAGACCCGGACTGCCGCGCCAGTGTACCTCTCACCCGCGGACATCAATCATTCTGCGTTGGCCGAAAGTACGGTTCATATATGAACAGCACTTCACGCCATTGTAGGAGCTGCCAGTTCCTATGTGACTGCATAAATTTCAGTCGATCTCTTTTGAGACGCGGCGCTAATCGCAAGCAATTATGGGGCCTTCGTAAACATCAGTCTGCTTCTCAAGGTTTGTTGCGAACTCTTTAGGCACTGACATGTGCATCAGTTGCTGCCCACAGATTATTTTGTTGGTCCTGACTGCACCGTCGAAGTGCACATTTGGCCACATATCGGGCTTTAATTTTCTACCCCGATCACCGAGCGAATGAATGCGTGATTTGGGTGACATAGCTGACAGCTAGCATTCGGGAGATAGTGGGTTCGTACCCCACTGTCGGCAGTTCTGATGACGGTTGTCTATGATTTCCCATTTTCACACCAGATAAATGCATGGTCTGTACCTTAATTAATGCCATACTTGCTTTCTTCCAGATCATAGTCATTTCCTATCCTAACGTTGCTGTAAGACATGTCTATGTCGGTGCGACGAATAGCAGGAAAAGAAATCTAACATTTACTGGTCTCCTAATACATAATCCTATTTCCCTGAATCCTTTTCAGGTCCTATTACGAGCAGATTTAGACACATTAAGGTCTGCAGTTATTGCACAAATATCCTGCCTTCGTGCAACAGTGTAATTTCACGAACAGCTCCTGCGTCCGTTAACTATCTTATTTATGCTAATCGAAGTCAAACCATGAGCTTGTCACTTGTAGACATTAAATGTCGGTGTAAGAACACGTGCGTCATTGATCACCCAATTTGTTATTCAACATAACACAATACATTTCACCAATGTGTAGGGGGAATGACTATTTTATTTTATGAAGCGCTTATCTTTGTAAATAATGTTATAACAAGAAAAGAACGTCATGTATATTTCGATAATGATGATGCTTGTTGTTTAAAAGGGCCTAACAGCTATGGTCGTCGGCCCCATGTATATTTTAAACAAAATTTAAACCGAACTCAAGTCCCTCCAATTTTTTGAGCAGTGTATTTTAAGTTCCTGGACGTCTATCTCAGTCACACTAACAGTAAATAATACTGTTTCATACACAACTATATACAACCAACAAAACTACGTCATTGTGTACTTCTCACATTCAAACGTATTTGATTGTGATGGCGTTAATTTCCCACCGAGCGGTGTGGCTTTGTGGTGCACGTCAGTAATTGTATGCTGACATTCTGGAGATAATGAGGTTAAACCTCACTGTTGGCAGAACTTCAGTTAGATTTCCATGGTTTCCCATTTTCACAGCAGGCAAATGCGGGGCAACATATTCATTAAAGCTGTGGGCGTTACCTTTCCTCTTCCAAACATTTCCCCTACCAACGATGTCGAAAAACATATGTGTGTTAGTGTGACGTTAAACAGATAGCGTAAAAATAAAGAAGCCAATAATAATAATAATAATAATAATAATAATAATAATAATAATAATAATAATAATAATAATAATACCGAGTGAGCTGCCATTCGGTTACGGTCGCATGCATTCAGAAGCCGTTGGATTCGAATCACACCATCGGCAGCCCATAAGGTAGTTTTCCGTGGTTACCCATTTTACATTAGGCTGTACATTAAATAATGCCAAGGCCGCCGTTACCTCCCCAGTTCTTGCCTTTCCCATTCCTGCGTCGCCGAGAACCGTCGATGTGCCAGTGCGACGTTAAACTACAAACAAACGAAATATTGAACCCATGGTACTACTACTACTACTACTACTACTACTACTACTACTACTACTACTACTACTACTACTACTACTACTACTACTACTACTACTACTACTACTACTACTACTACTACTACTACTACTACTACTACTACTACTACTACTACTACTACTACTACTACTACTACTACTACTACTACTACTACTACTACTACTACTACTACTACTACTACTACTACTACTACTACTACTACTACTACTACTACTACTACTACTACTACTACTACTACTACTACTACTACTACTACTACTACTACTACTACTACTACTACTACTACTACTACTACTACTACTACTACTACTACTACTACTACTACTACTACTACTACTACTACTACTACTACTACTACTACTACTACTACTACTACTACAGGCAGAAAGCAGTGAAAAATGGGCTGCCTTGATAACGCTAGATGTCAAAAATGCTTTTAACACTGCTTCTTGGAGCATTATTTTGAGAGAACTTCGTAGGATGAACATTTCTCAGTATCTACAACAAATAATCGTTAAGTACTTCAAAGGACGAAGAATACGATTTCATGATTTAGAAGATCTTGAAATGAGTGCTGGCGTTCCACAGGGATCTGTCCTAGGACCCACCTTGTGGAACATTCTATATGATGGTGTCTTACGCCTGCAGCTGACAAAAGGGACAACATCTATTGGTTATGCAGATGACCTTGCAATAGTGGTAATAGCAGAGAATGTAGAAGAACTGACCTTCCGAGTAAATGAATCACTGAGACGAGTTAACCTTTGGATGGTAAATAATAAGTTGAGATTGGCTCCACATAAGACTGAGGCTGTAATTTTGAAAGGTTCCAGGAATTGGAAAAATGTCCGTTTCTTATTAAATGATACAGTGATTATCCCAGGAAAGTCTGTACGATACCTTGGGGTTCTTATTGACAGGAATTGCACATTTGGTGCACATGTGAAGGCAGTAACCCAAAAGGCAGAGAAGAAGGCATCGGCATTAGCCAGACTTATGCCTAACATCGGGGGACCAAGAACAGTTAAGAGACAGATTATGTGCTCTGCAGTATATTCCATTTTACTTTATGCTGCACCTATCTGGCACAATGCACTCAGGAGGAAGATTCACCGAATACAGAGGAAAATGCTGCTCAGAGTTACCTGTGCATATCGAACTGTTTCGACAGCAGCTTTACAAATTGTAGCTGCCAGTATTCCCATTGACCTCCTCGTTGCAGAGAGAAAACTTTGGCATGAAAGGGGTGCAACTATATCTGCTGAGGAAAAGAAAGCCTCGAGGAACCAACTCTTACTAGAGTGGCAAGACCGATGGGATGGCACAACCGATGTTGGCCAATGGACAAAAAAGCTAATACCCAACATAGGAGACTGGCTTAAATGTAGGCATCGGCAGGTAGATTACTATCTGTCGCAGATCCTGACAGGACATGGAAGATTCGGCGTATACGCCATGAAGATGGGAAAGACGCAGGGAGATGGTTGTTGGTACTGTTCTGAAAGGGATACAGTAGAACACACCTTTTTCTACTGTGTTCGATGGGAAGAAGAACGAAGAAAAGCCTGCCAACAACTTGGCCGACAACTCACGCCAGGGAATCTGGTTCAGATTATGTTAGAGAGCCCGTTTGCCTGGAACACAGTAAAGGCAATGGCGACAAGCATTATGGGGATGAAGGAGAAAGAAGAGAAAGGAAGAACTTAATAACATACATCACTCCATTCTGATGTCATGCCGACAAGCAGTTCCAGAATGGTTTGAGTGAAGAGGGCAGGGGTTTTTAGTTGGTGGAAATCCAACTCCCACACAGAGTGGTGTCTTTAAAAGATTTTCCCCTGCCATAACAAAAAAAAACTACTACTACTACTACTACTACTACTACTACTACTACTACTACTACTACTACTACTACTACTACTTATCCGGCCCATGATGGGTTTGCCGATTGTCACAGAAGAGTGCGTAATAATTTCTTTAAAAACAAATAGTAAAAAAGAACAAGCACACTTAGTCAATATTTTATTCTTATTTATCTATTTGTCATTTCTGTTTATTTGGTTATTTTCAGGCAAATAGTTCAGCAAATATTATTTATTTAATAAGCCGTGCACAACGTGTATTTTTTAAACATCGCTTACTGAAGTCAAACTACAATGAAATCATCCTTTAAAAGTATGGCCCAACTTTCCTCCAGACGCAGAATTGGAAGCTTTATACGACATTCGTTTAAGCTGCCACAGCGATATTTATGAAAAAGGACAAAGTGACGCTAGACAGACATGTGACACTTTTCCCACCAATGTTGACACTCTGCTGGACATGACATCAAAATGACGTGGTGTTGACAGCGTGGTAATATCCGTAAAAACTAGATTGCGTCATATTATGATGCCTGCACTAGCACTCACTAAAGGGGTGGAACAAATTATATATAAAAGAAGATTGCCCAACATACACTTAAAATTAAAGCGCACGCTGAGCTGCAAATAAAGAAGAGATGGAGTAGTAAGACGTTTAGTAATATGATCTAGGGCTGTGTTGAACATAATGAAGGCATTGTATTTAATAACATATACTGTATTTATGTTGAAACTGACTTCCGTATTCTCACAGTCTTTCTACAAAATTAATCCATATGTCTAATTATGTCGTATAATTTTGAAAGTTCAAGCATTTTCCTTCATTACATAATTCACGTACACCTTTAGCTGCAGAGTAGTGTGGTGTAAATTTATTCGTTCGTAAAATATGAATTTCAGTACTCAAACTTATATTGAAGTTCTTCCGTCAATTTACCCAAATTTCCTGCGTACTCGCTAATTTTATTACATAAAAATATAATTTACATGGTCTAGTTCTACGGAATGGGTAATTATGAACAAATCCAACAATACCTAACGTTTAAAAAACTTATAAATTGTTCTGATTTGAAACAGGTACATCATTTTATAGCAAGGAATGTTGTGGATTAATGACTCGCTTAAACTTCTCGTGAACCACATTGTAGTATAATTCAAATAATTGTTAATGACGTTGCATCTAGAAATTATGAGACTTCTGAAGAAAGATGTTAACTCTATTACATTTAATCTACACCTCTTTTAAACAAAGATTATTACATTCTCTGTTTCTTTAAATTAGAATCTAATATCAACAGAGTACCATATGTGTTGTGCAGTTGAGCGAAACTATTAAACAATAACAGGAGTTTGTACAGTTAATTGGTGTTTGGCTCTCCTCGGCATACAGTATTTTTACAGGTCTTAACTAATAATAAAAATAATGTTCTAGTCTTTACGTCGCCACTAACTACTTTATTTACGGTTTCTTGAGACGCCAGGGTGCCCGAATTTATTCCCGCAGGGGATCATTTACGTGTTAGTAAATCTACCGACACTGGTTGACGTATTTGAGCACCTTCAAACACCACCGGACTGAGCCATGATCGAACCTGCCAAGCTGGGGTAAGAAGACCAGCGCCTCAAACCGTCTCAGCCACTCAGCCCTGTTGCGTAACCACGAGTATTAACTTTTGAATACGTTTAGAACACATCACCCAAAGAGCATTCTATCAGTACGTTCCATTTCTATAGTACAGTGAGGGGACGTATTAACAGAGTGACATCGTAACTGATTTCTTACTAAGGCGGCAGTGGTTTGATTCCCGGCCAATACGTGGACTTATGAAACGAACATTCATGTCCCTGTGGTTCGAACTATATCTATAGCTGGTGGTCACGTGGCTGTGATCAAGTCCGGCTCCATGGCTAAATGGTTAGCGTGCTGGCGTTTGGTTCTATTCCCGGCCGGGTCGGTGATTTAACCTTAATTGGTTCTTTCCACTGGCCCGGGGATTGGGAGTGTGGGACATCCTTACACATAAAATACAAAAAAAAAAAAACAAAGAGAGAATTAGAAAAATTATAAAAATATATCAGTAAATGTCTAAAATATATCAAAATACATTTAAAAAATCACGATATCAACAATAATGAAAATTAAGAAGCCTCCTTCCTTCCATGTAATGCACTATAATTTGGTGTTCTATGATGGTATAATAATAATAATAATAATAATAATAATAATAATAATAATAATAATAATAATAATTGTTCCGAGGTATCTGTGGAACAGCACAGGTGAAAGAAGGTGCTGGGTGGAATAGGTCTCAACTTACGAAATTAAAGTTAATTTAAAACTTTAACAAAGGTTATATTTTCTTTTCAAGGTAAATAAATAACAGAATATAACAGGTACCAAGTAGCAGATCAACAAATTAAGAATGTACAATTTTAGTTCATTACAATATTTTGGGCTTCGAGCCCGACACTCACGAACCTTGAGCTATAAGCCCAACTTTACCTATATACCAAGTTCAAACAAAGGGGCAGAAAACCCCAATCATACAAAGGAGCACTGGCTCTTGATTACCATATAAAGCCTCCTGGAGGCACACAGAAACCAAATTTAAGAAAGAGCAAACCCGCTCTCAAGGTTCAAGCCCATCAAAGGCCACAACTAACTATACTTCAAACTGCCCTCAAGGCATACCAAGAACAGGGGTAATAAATACCCAACCTACTGGGTCTATTCAGTAAAGAAGCAGGTTAATTACATGGCCCAAAATACCAACTGGACTGGAGGCGTAACTTGCACTCCTAATACACTTTTAAAACCTACTTGGCACTAGGCCGCATACACAAGGGCTAATCCCATACTAAAGAGGTGACTTGTATAAGAAGACTTAATTACATTAAGAAAGGAAGAAACGGTTGTGAAAACAAAGTCACCTCAAAACAATAGGAGCGGGAGCTCGAGAGGGTTTAGCACTCTCTATCCCAATTTATAGTTAAAGAGACGAAGTTTTACCAAGTGTCTATTACATTTTAAAGATAGGTTACACGAGAAAAGTTTTTGAACCTGCCCCGAGGGTTAAACTGCTGAGCTAGCGAGAAATGAAGTTATTAAATGGCCATTACCTTATAGATGAACTGCTGCCCGAAGAAAGAGGCGCTTCCCGCCCCCTGCTATATAATCACACTAGAAGAGATGTTACTGAAGTGGCGAGGAGACCAGAAAATCAGCAGTTTATATACCCTCGTGGAAAATTCGAGACCTTTCATGAATGATAAGACACACCCATAGCAGTTTATTGGTTACAGAACACAGTTACAGAGCAGGTTGGGGAAGAAATCCTCGATTGGCCGAAAATTAATTTAAGAAATTCGGGTTTAGCTAATTTCAAAACTGGCGGAAAGAAAGGATTAACATTGCCAACTCTCAAACCACAGAACAAAATTTAGCAAAAACAAAACTTATGAATGTTAAATTTCTTCAGGACAGTTCATTCCTTCACACCAGAGTGCGTTATTATAGTTTTTGTAGAGACATCTGTTAGAGAACGTCCAAATTTCCTTATCCGGCGGAAACAAACACAAGTCGAAATAGACACCGTTCAGACACTGCAAAATTACCAAATTTACTGTGGTGACATCTTTCGAGAAACCATTGGATTAATATAGTTGTTAAAGTTCAGGCGTTCTCCTGTAGAGGAGTTTAAATTGGCGCAATATTTGAATTTGCGTTGTGGAGGTGTACCGCCCGGTACAATAATAATAATAATAATAATAATAATAATAATAATAATAATAATAATAATAATAATTGTGACATGTTTATATATGCCTGTAGTTAGCCCACACATAGTCCATTTATACCGTGCGACATCTGATTTAAAGCATTTACAGTACTGAAACTTCATGTATATTTTTCTCCTGCAAGTAGACTTCCCTTCCTCCACTGTACTGCGTGCCATTTGGCTGTTTTTCTCAAAACGTTATAGTTTTCTTCACCTTCTCCTAGTATAGCTTTTCCCACACCTGTGGGGTCTTCGGTGTAAACTGTGTCGCACATGTGTATTTGCCCTTATTATGTGGCCGGCTGCCCTCTCTGACGCCAACCCCATACGGAGTGATGTAATGACTGTTGCTTGTTTCTGTGATGTTGGATCTCCGAAACTTATATTGACATAATAAATGTAATTTTCGGGGTTGTTATATATTTTCTCCGGACTGTTAGGATGGCATTAATTGTGCCCAATCAACTGCCAGCATGCTATCTATAAAACGGCGTGCCAGCGACTCAAGAGCAAACTTTAAAATGGACGTTCCACTAGAATCCTCTCCTGGTTGAGGGAGATATTTTAGGTTTTTTTTAATTTGTAATAATGTAAACGTCAGACACCTTAGGGATTTTCAAAAAAAATTGTATAGGAAATATTAGTTGCTTTTAAGAGATAACAAGGCAAGTTCTACGGGGCCATGTGGCTGCAGATATAAGCGTTTGGAGTTGAATAGGATGTTTGAATGATTTACCCATTTTTCTTTTGCTGAGACTAGGTATTTATAAAATTTAAACGATCATTAACCTTTATGGATTTAATTTGCCTTTCCTAGTTCCAACGTAGGTTGGGATTATCCCTAGATTCAATTGAACACCCGTGTTCATTAGCATTTTTTCAGGTCACATAATTTGGGGGAAATTCTATCCTATATTGAATCCCTAACCTTCTCTAAATTTAGACCCCTTAACACTATTTCTTTTTGGTTTCGTTGTAATATTTTTCCTTCGGCTTGTAATGTAGAGAGAGATTTGCACTTGCATTCTAGGGGAGAAATTTAAATTGATGAAAACTGTTTTTCGAAGTTTCCTATTCCGGAGTAACTCGAATATTCATTATCGGTACATGAATGTACTGGACTGAAATATGTATGGGGTTAAATGGGACTAGAAAGTCCACACACTGTGCACTCCTTCACTGTTAGCACTCTCCCAGTGCTCTCAGTGCACAAATCTTGTTAACTAGTTTTCTAATGTATTAATTGATAGGATTTCTAGTATAGTTAATTGTTAATTATATAGAGTTAATGTATATTTTGTACTCACTTTACTTTGGTTACTTTGGTTATGTGCTCTAGATATCCAGACCGAGTGAGTAGGCCGTGCAGTTAGGGTCCTGCAGTTGTGA
Organism: Anabrus simplex; assembly: GCF_040414725.1. Classification (NCBI taxonomy): domain Eukaryota; kingdom Metazoa; phylum Arthropoda; class Insecta; order Orthoptera; family Tettigoniidae; genus Anabrus; species Anabrus simplex. The sequence goes on from NC_090266.1 coordinate 1,093,451,368, forward strand.
GCTATCATCAGCAGATAGCGGGTTCGAACCCCACTGTCGATAACCCTGAAGGTGGCTTCTCGTTGTTTTCCATTTTCACACCAGGCAAATTCTGGGACTGTACCTTAATTAAGGCCACGGCCACTTCCTTCTCACCCACTCCTAGCCCTTTCCTATCCCATCGACGCCATAAAACCTATCTATGTCGGAGCGACGTAAGGCGAATTGTAAAAAATAAAAGTAATTGTTGCACATGTTGTTGATTGTATTGAGAAAAGCAAGAACGAGTCAAAGTTGCAAAATACGTGGAAAAAGCTGGGAAGTGTGATTCTTCTCGTAAGTACCTCTGCTGTCACAATAATAATAATAATAATAATAATAATAATAATAATAATAATAATAATAATAATAATAATAATAATAATAATAATATTGTAAGACGACGACGACGGTGATGATGATGATGATGATGATGGTGATAATGATGATGAAGAATAAGAAGAAGATGATTCATATAGTCAAGTTCACCGCATGCAAAAATGTTGATCTATCACCACTTAGATAGCCTGTGTGTGAGTTTCGACATTCCCTTTTAATCTACCAGTTGACAAAGTAATTTAACACATCTATCATCGATCTTTTTCACACCAAACATCGTAGGACTTTGATCTGGAATTAACCTGCGATATTTGGATGTATAAGTCGATATTCTACTATTATTGAACTGGGATGATTTAGTTTTCTTTTCTTGTGATCAGTAGACAGGCAGGTATACACGGTAAAGCAGATGTAGCTATCGCAAATTTCGCTCATCCCCTTAAAATTTCCTGGTGACATGTCTACAACTAGAGGAATTGGATTAATTCTTGCATAAGCAACCAGTAACTCTGTTGATTTGGCTCTCAATGCAATAATATACACTGCCTGAAAAAAGAAATAATTGAAGCACCCGGAATAAGTTTTCGTAAGTCTTTGTAACATAGTACACGGACACACTATCGGCGGGTATGTAAATGATTAGAGTTGTAATTCTCTGTGGCAAGTAGAACGGCCAGCAGAGGGCATTAGAGTTGTTCGGGTTTAATGTTGTTATCAGGCTTTGTAGGGTACATAAGGGACGTGAACAGCGTACACAGTACTAAATGTCTGCATTCTTCCCTTGAACGTGGAGGCGGGCCTCCTAGACCGCGACGCCGTCTCTGGCCAGGAGATTTCCATGGGAGTATAAGGTGCGCGGAGAAGGTGAGAGGGTTGCGGCCGTGGCTCACACTAGGAGCTGTACCAGCATTCGGCTTAGTGCAGGGGAATGGCAAACCTTGGACAACCAATTTCAGGACGGTGGGGACCAGCCCCTTTAATTCTCTCGAATTGAGAGGCGTAGAGACAGAGTAGAGACGTGGCCACTCCTACTCTGCTCGGTTGGCCGGTCAGAGTGCAGAGCTATCGAACTACGGATTAGCCGTGGCCACCTGTGGGCCGAGGCTCACTCTGCACCCGCCGACGGGGCAATGCTAGGGACACGGAGATGATGCGTACTAGTGAGAGACGGCATTATCAGCATCTGACAGATTTTGAAAGGAGCCTCATTATGGGTCTCCATTTGGCCAGCTTGTTGAATCGTGCAATGTCCAGATTTGTGGAGCATTCGGATCTGACAGTGGCCTGATTTTGGACTGCATGGGAATGTGAGGTCAGGCATACTCGTCGTCAAGGTTCCGAACGATCACGCCTGAGCACCACAAGGGAGGATCGCGATATTGTGCACGAAGCATATCGAAAGCCCGTCATATCTGCGCCCGCCATCCGTTTACAAGTAATTGGATCTCTGAAACATTCCGTGTCTTCCTGCACCATTTGTCAGAGACAAGCGGCAGCCGGATTAGGGAATTACCGTCCCATGCGTAGGCTGCCGTTAATACCAAAACACAAACGGGTGCGTTTGGTGTGGTGCCATGGGGGTCGAATTTTGTTCAGCGATGAATCGCGGTTCTACACTTCCCCGGATGACCATCATCTGCGAGTATGGCGGTGACCTGGGAAGAGGTCCCATCCTTCCAATGTTTTTAAGAGGCACAGTCGTGTTACTCCTGGCGTCAAGGCGTGGGGAGCCGTCGAGTATGACTTCAGTTCACGACTGGTAATACGAGGGATCTCTGATGTCACAAGGGTACGTCACGGAGATCTTGCCTCCTCATGCGTTACCTCTCATAAGACGGTATCATGATGCCATTTTCGTATAGGATAATGCTCGTCCACACTCGGCACGTGTGTCTATGAACTTTCTACGTAATGTTGAGGTACTCCCGTGGCCAGCAAAATCCTCAGATCTGTCCCCAATAGAATATGTGTAGGACCACTTCGGACGTCAACTCAGTTCCTGTGCCAGTTTCAAGGACATCAAGGAACAGTTGCAATAATGCGGCCAGCTTTCCTCAGTAAACGATTTTTTAAAATTTTATTTAGCGTATGGCTAGAGATACAGCGTCTATTGTTACAAGATCCACACTATGTACATATGTCTAAATTGTTTATATAGTCTATAGCCTCTGGAGTCGCAAAAGCAAAGTCACTAGCACTGCCATTGTATTTTCTAGTCTTGCATTCTTCGATAATGTGCTTCACTGTCTGTTGTGTAGCGCCACCGTCACACTCAGGCGTTGGGATTCTGTTCCACTTGTAGTGGATGGGTGCAAAGTTCCCGTGGTTTGTTCGGATACAAAGGTTTTGTGATGATGATGATGCTTGTTGTTTTTTTTTTTGCTAGTTGTTTTACGTCGCACTGACACAGATAGGTCTTATGGCGACGATGGGACAGGGAAGGGCTAGGAGTAGGAAGGAGGCGACCGTGGCCTTAATTAAGGTACAGCCCCAGCATTTGCCTGGTGTGAAAATGGGAAACCACGGAAAACCATTTTCAGGGCTGCCGACAGTGGGGTTCGAACCTACTATCTCCCGAATACTGGATACTGGCCGCAATTAAGCGACTGCAGCTATCGAGCTCGGTGCTTGTTGTTTTAAGGGGCTTAACATCGAAGGTCATCTCCCCTACAAAGGTTTTATGACACCCTTCCCAACTGAATCAGTTCATGCGTCCAGGCCAGAGGGTGTGCAACGTCACACTGAGAAATGGGTTTGTCCCGCCGAGTTCTATGTAAATCTGAGTCGATTTTAGTAATCACTGAAATAACATCGCATACCCTCTCCACACGTGAGGTTCTATTTCGCGTCCTCCCCTTCTATGTGCTTCAATTTGATTGTCAGGCAGTATATTTCTTTCAAGGACAAACTATCACTGTAATCAGAAAAGGACGTATTTTTTCTCTATTTTTCCTTCTTCATCTTCTAATAACTCACTACTTTTGTATTACGACATCGATATTAATATCGATATCTTCCTCCCTTGATGGGTGGTAGAGTGATCCATAGGAAGAATACTAACTAAGTGGAATGGCAGGACTTCTCGATCTTCGCTGTTTTCACATCCCATGAGTGAAACAAAATTTTTGGAAATTTATATCGGGTAATAGTCTGATCAATGTATAGGCTCGCTCTCTCATACTTTGCCAATTCAGATTACTAATATAATGTATACAAATTGAATGTGTACGTGTGAATTTAATATAAATCAATGAGTAACACGGAAACATTTTATTCACTAAAATATTTTATGTTGAAAAATAATTCGAATTTACACTCAGATTTAGCTACCTCATCATGTAATCATATGATATAATCAGAAAGCTTAAAAATAATAAACTTTAGGGTGAAAATTGTGACAGATATGTGAAAGATCGGAAGAGAAATTATAGCAGATAGAAACCACCGCCCCATAGAAGAGATATGTACAATCTAAAGTGTCCCGAGTAACTGTAAATGTGCGCTCATCCACACACTCCCCACGAAAGGCAACCGAATGGACGTGAATAACCATAGAACCTCCTTACTTTCAATCGCACGTAAGATACTATTTAAAGTCCTGCTGTGGAGAGTCGAAGAAATCATTTTACTAGGGAATACCAAGCTGGCTTCTGAAAAGGGAGATCGTACTTAGAACAGATTTTCAAATTGAAAAAAAATTCTAAGGACAAAAGCTATAAGAATCCAAAACACCGTGTTCATCGTTGTCGACTTGCAGAACGAGGAAGGCTCGATTGACAGGCAGACTTTAACGTCATAGACGATTTCAGGGTTGACAGGAAAACACAGGAGAAATCACGAGGTTAACTCTGAACGACATGAACTCGAAAGTGAAATTCTTCGGAGAAACCTCAGATTTATTTGAAATAACGACAGAAGACAGGCAAAGAGAAGTATTACCACTGATCCTGTTCGAAATAGTACCAGGGAAAATAATGTGAACCTAAGATAAACTTCTAGAAGTGGAAAGAATATAGGGAATACACCTCGGAATGTAACGACTGAACCTGGAAATTAAATGTATGGCCTACGCTGGAGTGAAGAAGGTTGCAGAAGAGGTAGGAATCACAGCAAGGAGCTCAAGATTTGAATCGGCAACCTCCCAAAATTTTAGGAGGAACAGATAATGAGTGAGCTAAACTGATAGGATCTGAGGACAAGAGAAGGATAAGAGACGAGAGAATGAAGTAGTTCTGGGATGACAAGGAATAACTGTCCAGAAAACCTCTTTCATGCGATATACTGTACCGGGGAAAGATGTCTGTCTTTGGGGCGCTGACACTAGCTTGAAGATCATGGACTATTTCTAAGGGAGGAAAACATTGGAGTTGGTACAGAGAGGGGTATTAGTTCATTGAACTTAGATATTTTTAGAATCTGATTTTATTGTTCATTGGAAAAAATTCGTATCACCTTTCATACAAGTTGAGTTGAGGCGTTGTTGTAGGCTGGAATCTCCGGACTCCGAGATGGTTGCTGGGCACGGCCTGGACAGGAACCACGCTCGTCCCGGATGTGAAGTTCTGGACGTCCTAGAATTTCTGGAAGTTCGAGAATTTCTCGAAGTTCTCGAGGATCTGGGAGTTCTCGATTCTCTAGGCGCACACGTTGCGGGGTTCGATCTCACACGACAATGTTGATGAAAGGTGAGGCGTGATTCACACACAAGTCCTCCATATGGCATTAAACTTACTTGTAGCACTGTTAAATAAATTAATCTTAAAATTATTGCGTACACTCATTGCAAATTGAATCTGTTAAATGTTAATGAAATTGACACTAGAATCTTGATTCAAACACCTCGCTGAATCACATATGTTCATAAATTATCACTTGTAAATAAGACGATTGAATTCAATATATGACCATGTGTTAGGTGTCAGCCGAATTAATATTTGGGAAAATAACGTATAATTTATAATGTCAAGTTCATGGCATAAGTTTGCTAACACTGGCATGGCAGACTAGAATGTTCTATTGGGTCACCAATCATTGTCATCACAGTTCCTAACTCAGTGGTCTCGTCAGTTTATGATTAGAACACAATATTTAGCACAAGATGCACAGTCCATACAAGTTCAGGACACATTGGCACGTTCGTAATAAATTAAGCAAGTTAAATGTTACTCGGAAATGTCCTATTCCGTCGATAAACAAAATTACGTGAATCTGAAGACTGTTAAGCAATGTCATTAGGTGATCATTGAAGCAAAACTGCATTTGGAAAGAGACTAACACTGTCCATGAAAAATAATTACGATGTATAAATTATAAGTTCAATTATGACACTGAAAAGTTCTGTGTTCCCTCGGAAATTCACGAGAGAAAAACACAAGCTCAGATATGCCATGGGTACTGTATGTTTATACAGCCTGTCACGAAACACAAGTTCAATGTGGTACTCAGAAAATTGCAACATTCACAAGAAAAGTTTTATGCTCGGCAGCTTGTCGCAAAACACAAGTTCAAATGAGTCACTCGGAAAATTTATATGTTCCCAAAGCCTGTTTACGAAATACAAGTTCAAATGTAGCACTTGGAAAAGTTACGACACTCATGAGAGAAATTCTAAGTTCCTTCAGTTAATCACTGAAACACAAGTCCTAACGTGGCACTTGATAAAAATTATAAAGTTCCACCTCCGCTGGAACCGAACACTCGAAATGCAAAGACTCGACCGACCATAGGTTCGGTCCGCACTTGTAGAGCTCCACCCGTCACCCGTGTCGCAGAGATGGTGGAGTAACAAACACTGAATCTGTAGTCCGGATCACCCTCCTTTTATACCAGATTGTGACGAAGCATCTAGAACGTGGTTATTATCCACCCCTATAACTCCCAAAGTAAAGAGTGGATTTTCTCAAGAATTTGACAGATTGCATCTATTACGATGGCCTCCATGTTGGCGGTGTCAAAACAACAATAGTTTAACGCTAAATAGACTTTTGCATATAGGCCGGGCTCATTACCATATATGGTCACGCTTGGCTGTGTGGAGCCGTGACCACCGATGGAGCTCACCCGAAGCGCCTACGTCACGGCTCAGCACGTCAGCGAGTTCGGCGGGCTGCCTATCTTCCACCTCGCGCGAAGTTCAACACACAGAATTCGAACACCTTTCACGTAGCGGCGTTTCCGGTACATGTCCCCCCGTCTTGGGGTAAAGAAAATTCGATCAGGATTTTCTTTATGCCTCTCTTTCGAAGTTGTCTTCAAGCTGGAAGCATCATATATTCCTTCGATGGTTCCATCTGTTTGATTTGCGTTCTTGCTTCTGCCCTGCATCTTCCTGCTATAGGATAGGGTCGTTTCTTGTATGTGAAAGTATTCTTAACATCTAGATTGTATCTAAAATCTCGGATCTCTCCGGGCTTATTATTTAATACGCCTGGATAAGTTTTGAAGATTTCCTCGACTGAATCTGCAACGTCTTTGTTGGCGGCTGGGTCTTCAATTACACTGACTATGGAGCTGACATAATCTGGACCGTCGTCGTACATCTCTTCCATAATAGGCACATCTTCGACCGGTCCCACTTCAATTGAATCACCCTCTTCATTTTAGACTGGCGCAGCATAGCTATTCCCACCATCGAAGTCTTCCTGTGGGGAATTTATCCCTTGTATTCGAACATCATCTCCTTCAATCAGTTGTAATTCTACAGGGTCAACATTGTAAAACGTAATGACGTTTGCAGCATAATCAATCACTCCTCCATGCTTAATAAGGAAATCAGAACCAAGGATAATATTGAATTTCATCTGAGAAAGCACTAAGAAAACGTGCTCGAATTGAACATGTCCCACGATGAATTCCACAAAAGTCTGCAATTTGCATTTAATATTTGAACGCTATTTTAACGCTAAATAGACTTTTGCACATGGGCCCGGGCATTACCACATATGGTCACGCTTGGCTGTGTGGAGCTCACTCGAAGCGGCTACGTCACGGCTGGGCACGTCAGCGAATTCGGCGGGCTGCCTATCTTCCACTTCGCGTGAAGTTCAACACACATACTTCGAACTCTTTTCACGTAGCGGTGTTTCCGGTACAATATATTTGGGCAATATCGGAAGCATATAGTGTATATTTTAGTAATGTCTAATTATTGTTCCTTTTCCCAATTCCCAATTATGTTCATATACGCCTGAATGAGTTACATTATTAGTCTTATCGTTTGTAATATTCAGTAAAAGTTTAAAATGATTAAGTTAGCTTATATTGATTTATTTTTTCGTTCCTAGTTTATGTATATGAAATGTGCCATCCATCCAGCTCCATGGCTAATTGGTCTGTGTCGTGGTCTTCGAGCAAAGGCTTGGGTTCAAATTCTAGCTCGATACTAGGTTTTTAATGGTAAGTGGTTCATTCCTCTGGTGCGGGGATTTGTTTTGTGCATTATTACTACTAATAATAATATTGGTTTTACGTCCCTCTGACTACTTTTATGGTTTTCAAAGACGCCAAGGTGCCGTAATTTTGTCCTGCAGAAATTCTGTAACATGCCAGTAAATCTACCAGCACGGGGCTGACGTATTTGTGAGGCTTCAAGTACCACCGGATGGACCCGGGATAGAACCCGCCAACTTCAGCTCTGAAGGCCAGCGCTCTACCGCCTGAGCTACCCAGTCCGGCTTATTTGTACTCTCCCCAACATTGCTGCAACTCGCGTACCACACACATAATCATTTTCTACCATAATGAAGCACGGTTTCCCGTCATACGGCAGACGACATCAATTCCCATCATTGGCTCTGCCTAACAAGTTCTGCATCTGGCTGTAAAAGCCGCATGACATTATTATTATTATTATTATTATTATTATTATTATTATTATTATTATTATTATTATTATTATTATTATCAGCCGCCATTTCCGTTATTGGACACTTAGAACATAGCAGATAGAAATGCTTTTCCAGTGTTCGTGAAGGTATCTTAATTATACCGACAATAATTTTGAGATATTCTTCATGTTATGTAAAAAAACGATGACGCAATCTGACTGGCCGAGAAAATTTTTCTTTCCAAGGAAGAAAAAAGGTTACTCGTTACAAACTGACGAACTCGCCGCATTTTCTGTGCCAGACCACAAATCACTGCCCGCTGCTGGACTTCAGGGAAGGGAGGGGAAGTGGGGTGTATGATAGGCGGAAACAGAGATAATTCTCCACGCGAATGCACAAGTTTTTCGTTCGACTGGCATAGAATATTGTCCGTGTCTCTTAAAGGCAATATCCACACTTTGTTTATTATGCAGCCGTCATTGCATACACAGTTCAAGAACGCACAGTAATTAAGACACTCTTGCCAGTCAAGGAATTCACACAATCATTTCTCCTCTCGTTTGTTGGGATCAGTAACGTTCTTTATTACTTAACATGTGCAAGATGCATCGTTGTCGCAACAAGATCGTGCTTTCCTTTACTCACAACATTGTGAAATGAAATACTGAACGAAAGAAACATCACGCCCAATGGTTTGATTACAGTAAATCTTCAATATTCTCCCCTTCTGCTTCGATCTTCATGTAACAAGGAAATTCCATGGGAGTTAAATCGTCCGAGCGTGGAAGCCATTTAACTAGCCCACCGCGGCCTACCCTTCTACCGGAGAAATAATCATTAAAGTGCTGCGTCACATGGCGAGTGCTATGAGACGTACCCCCCATTACGACGCAGCCACATTCTCTGTCGAGTACCCAGAGGAACATCCTCGAATAATTCAAGCAGTAATTCTTCCGAGAAACGGTAGCATTCCTCCCTGTTCAGGCGAAGAAGATGGTCATACGACGCAAGTAACTAGTCACCAACAATGCTGGCCCAAACACTGATATAAACCGATGCTGAAATGTACTTATCACTGTCATATGTGGGGTTTGTTCCACCCTCCTTAAAGCAGTCACCTATCAATAGACATGAAGTTTGATTGATTAGTCTGGTGGAGATTATGGTGCCGGACGCGATAATCAGTGCGTCTTCTCTCACGTTGTCATTTGCTTTGCCACTCCTAGGTGCATATCAACCATTTCCTCGTTGGTGTACCGAAACGGACACGTTCACACCAATTTATACCGCAAACATAGTAGCTAATATGAACAAAATACCTGTATACTACCTAGTGGGGCTGGGAAGTGACTGTGCTGGTCGAACGAGAAACTTGTGCATTCGCACCGAGCATTAACTCTGTCTCCGTCTATATACACCCTAGTTCCCCTCCACTCCCTCCCACCCATCAGTACCCATCCCTCTCTTTCCCTCCTCGGAAGCATAGCAGCAGGTAGAGATATGCGCTCTACCGAGCTCGATAGCTGCAGTCGCTTAAGTGCGGTCAGTATCCAGTATTCGGGAGATAGTAGGTTCGAAACTCACTGTCGGCAGCCCTGAAAATGGTTTTCCATGGTTTCCCATTAGCACACCAAGCTGCTTCCTTCCCACTCCTAGCCCTTTCCTGTCCCATCGTCGCCATAAGACCTATCTGTGTCGATGTGACGTAAAGCAAATAGCAAAATATATATTAGCTCTCTGGCAAAGCAAATACGGCAAGTTCGACAATTTGAATCGCGCACCCGAAAGTAAAAAGTAAACTCTTTTTCTCGAAAAGAAAACAAATCGCCGCCAATTCGATTGTACCATCGTTATTTACATAATACGAAGAGCATCCCTGAGTTTTTATCGGTATAATTAAGATACACCCTGCATAGTCTTTTATTAGTTTAGTACCGGGCGAGTTGGTCGTGCGGTTAGGAGCGCGCAGCTGTGAGCTCGAATCCGGGAGATAGTGGGTTCGAACCCCACTGTCGGCAGCCCTGAAGACGGTTTTCCGTGGTTTCCCATTTTCACACCAGGCAAACGCTGGGGCTGAACCTTAATTAAGGCCACGGCCGCTTCCTTCCCATTCCGAGGTCTTTCCTTCCCATCGTCGCCATAAGATCTATCTGTGTTGATGCGACGTAAAGCAAATAGCAATATATATATATATTGTCCCCTTCAAAATTGGCAAAATCATTTATTGGAAAGCATTTATTTCTACTGTGTGTTAAAATATTATTTTATGAACCAGGAAGGGAGTTTTATCACGTCGAGTTGACTGAGCGAGATATGCCAGGTGGCTGGGAATTCCACTCAAGGCCAGGCGAGGGGAGAACGCAGAGACAGCCAGCCAAATAACCTTGGAATCAGCCGTGAATGACACGTGACCAGGCTGAATGTGTGTCAAGTGCTCGATCGATAATTGTGAAGGTGCATGACGTCTGACTATGGCAGCCAATCAAGCGATTAATTTGGTGCTAAGTTAATAAATTAACCAATCGCTTATGAGAAGAAGACGCACCCCTGTCTTAAGACAGTGAATAATGGATTTTCCTAGGGAAAATTTTCACAGAAATTTCTACCTCTGAACACGTCTTGTGGAGGATTACTCTAGCTTCAACAACGGACGGAAGAAGACGTATTTCGCTTACTGAGAAGAATTACTCCAGCCTCGACTACGGGCAGAAGAAGACGCACTTCGCTTGCCAGGGAACTTCGTCATTCAGAGCCTACAACTGGTTACAACTGCAGTTCAGATGTTTGCGGATTCCACCTATAATTCAGCAGACTTTAAAAGTTAAGTTTCCTTGTCATCTTATCAGACATCGGTGTGAGTTTTGGACTTTGTCTTAGACGTGATTTTTAGTTTCAGCTTCACAAGATTTCCACTGAAGAGGTCACCGGTTCGAGTCCGAGTCATCATGTCAGTCTTCTTTCTTCGTGAACGGTGTGATTTCCAGCGCGCCAGCATGTCTCCAATGCACGAGTAAAATGTAAGGCAGTCCAGACGGGCGTGACGAGGATCGATGGTGCGTAAGGTGATAATGCACTAGGTCATCAGCCCGAGTTCTACAACCGACAGTCACCACCAAGTAATATTTAAACTTTGTTATTCTTTCTTTCCTTTTGTAAAGTAATTGTAATGACATAGCCTCTACTTATTTGTTTAGACATTTTCTATTAGTTAGAATTTTTCCATCTCTTCTTTCTTGGTGATGGTAGATTGAGAATGAGTGAGTATTTGAAGCTATTAGTTTGTTTGAGTGGATGTCTTCGAGAAGTGTTTCAACTGTCCCGAGTTCATTGTGGCAGGAGAAATAAGTGTAAATTGACCCCAACGTTAAACTTGGACTATTTGAATATTTTTTGACTTTTAATAAGATCAAATGGGACAGAAATTCCGTGGATTCTATTATGTCAGAGTTCATTCTTCAATTATGCGACATATGGTTGAGTTTTGTGTGCAATAGAGTCATCTGAAATATTATTGTGTAGTAGCTTCAGCACGTATGATCTTGCGTGGCCAGTAATACTAATAATAATAATAATATTAAAAATAATTTAACTAAATTACCGCGTAAAAGAACACCTAAGGTCATGAGCATAATATTAGTTATTATTGAAAATGGTTGATGTGCGCTCATTATTGTAATCTAGGCCTGGGAAATGGCAGTATCTGACCGATACAATTTGTTATATATTTGCTGTGCTGTGATGATTAAGTTGATTGATTGATGGATATTATTGAATCCAGCAGTCGAGCTGTGCATCCATTAATGAGTCAATGATGGAATAAATATGTTACTTGATGTAATGTCTTCGTTATGAGTGCAGATTAATCGAGAATCACAATTATAGTGGGGAAGTAAAAATAAATGTCGTAGCTCATGAACCGCGTGCGCGGAATGTTTGTTCTGGCCTATGTTCAAGCGATTTATCGATGATTTTTTGGATGATTTCGTGTTCGTAAATTTTCTCTACACGTTGTCGTATAACTGTGTTCTATGATTAAGTGATAATCCTTGCTCTGTCACATTTCCCAGTTGATGAAAGGAGGTCACCACGATAGTGTCATCGTGAGAATAATTTTCCTAACTTTGTCTAAACATAAAAATTAATAATCAAGGGCTAGCGTCCGTGTAAATATGTATATAATATTTCCGTGTATCTTTGTGTGAGTGTAGTATGTGTGATTTGACTGTGTTTTGCTTAATGTAAGTTTATAATCCATATTTGTGATGATGCTCTTCATTATTTTGTGGAATTTTCGGCCTAATTTACGCCAAATTTAGTGGTTCACCATTTGAATGGATTCAAACCTTTAGTAAATTTTATTCATTTTTAAGGAGGAATAGGATCTTATTTAACGAATTCACATGAATAAGTATAGGCCATGTCAGTGGATTGAACTCACAAAGTCGAAAATTGTAAGAATAATTTAATTAATTGTTTCGAGTAACGGATAAATGTAAATTGATATGAGGTCAAGTTCCGAGCTATTATGTGAGAAGCAACTGCTAAATAATTATAAAGTTGAGTTTATTAATTAATTTAAAGGTCAAAGAAGACGACTTAACTATAATTTTATAAGAGAAAAATTTTTATTTAATTTTCAAAGAGGAATGAAAATGATCATTTTCAAATTTGTTTAAAATCAAATCCATGAAGGAAGGAAGTTTATTTTCAAATTATTAAATTATCAAAGAGAGAGATCATCTCAAATTAATTATTATTAATTATTTAATTAATTTTTCACTAAAAATATGAATATTATATTTGCAGATACAAGCATTTCCTGTTTCGTTTACCGATGAAGTATCTATGTGACTACGACATAAAAGAAGACAATCATATAAACAAAATACCTAGATTTTGTTAATTATTGTATAATTTATGAAGAGCAGTAGTTGTAATAAATGTCTAAAACCTATTTAGCTTTCTCTCATTTGCCACTAGTTCCTTATCTATCCCTGCACTTTAAAATTTTCGCACAGCCGATAAGCGAACGATCTACACCCTGGAGATCTTCGCTCACCGGCCGAGCTGAGCCCGGCATGACGGGTGCAATATACATATATATTAGTTTAGTTATATGCAAGAGAATGCCATCCGGACTTTATTTTGCCTGAATAAATAAATCATCAATCAATTAATCAATGATAATGTTATTTGTTTTACGTCCAACTAACTACTTTTACGGTTTTCGGAGATGTCGGAGTGCTGGAATTTTGTCCCGCAGGAGATCCTTCACGTGCCAGTAAATCTACCGACATGAGGCTGACGTATCTGAGCACATTTAAATGCCACCGGAATGAGACAGGACCGAACCTGCCAAGTTGGGGTCGTATGGCCAGTGCCTCAACCGTCTGAGCCACTCAGCCCGGCTATCAATAATCATATATATCAATCAGTTTGTTCATATAAATGGAAAAAATAATATTGCGTTACCGTTGAGTGTTTAGGAATTATTGTAGATACCTGCCCGCTTATTCATTTACTCTTACGAAGTCTCACCTAAAGCAGAAAATTACCGAGCTCGATAGCTGCAGTCGCTTAAGTGCGGCCAATATCCAGTAATCGGGAGATAGTGGTTTCGAGCCCCACTGTCGGCATCCCTGAAGATGGTTTTCCGTGGTTTCGCATTTTCACACCAGGCAAATGACGGGGCTGTACCTTAATTAAGGCCACGGCCGCTTCCTTCCACTTCCTAGACCTTTCCTATCCCATCGTCGCCATAAGACATATCTGTGTCGCTGCGACGTTAAGCAAAATAGCAAAAAAACAAAAAAAAAGGAGAAAATTCCATGATAATGTACAAGTAATTTTAAATGTTGTAAGCTGAGGGGAAGTGTTTGAAATAATATACTTCAATGCTTATAATAAAGACTGCGTGTGAAAGTGTTTACAAGATAACAGAAAGCAACTTACTTCATCGGTCACAGTATTGCTCTATATCTAGTGAAGGGAACAAGAGGGGAATAACATTATATTACACTCAATTATATCCCCTACAATCATTTTAGGATGTGTGAACTGGATGTGAGAACAAACTATATTGGGAAGGATCTTCCTCCGCCTTAATTGTGCATCGAAATGAAATCCTTTCCCCGGAGGTAATTCATTACGTTTACCCGCGTTCAGAACACTGCTCTCCACAGTCTAATTACAAGAGGGAATAGATAAATCTCTCAAGTAACAATATAACTGCAGTAACATAAATCCTCCTACTAACTTTATCGCTAAGAAGTGGAAATGTGCAGAAAATATCCTTAAACTATTACCCCCATTAAACCAGACAGATGTCCGTGCTGTTAACAGGATAGAAAGTGGGATATCATAAAGAACATTCTAGATAGGCTATTAGGACTCTGTTCATAAGGCAAAGGCACGAGATGCATTCAAATAAAATAAGCTGGAGAACTATTATTTACTGCTCACTGACACAAGATTCCAGCCTAGCCATTATGCTCTTTAAATATAGGATGAATTACGAAGTAAATACACTAGCTTCGAGGAGCAGATTCTCTACATTGCTTGAGATATTCGAGTATACCGAACGGCGATAAAATCTAACAAACGCATAAGTGAAGTACAAATGAGTGTAACATGTGTAGCTTGTAATGCCCAGAATAACAACATTTGTCCGGACGCATGGCTAGATGGTTAGCGAGCTGGCCTTTCGTTAAGGATGTCCCGTATTTGATTCCCGTCGGGGTCAGGCATTTTAAATTTCATGGGTTAATTCCGATGGATCGGGGGCTCTGTGAATGTGTACTGTCTTCATGATTAGAATTAATAATAGGTAGGGCCTCATCCTCACAGACGTGCAGGTCACCTATACGTCATGAACTCCAAAGACCTGCACCAGGCCTCATCAGAGACCGCACACTAAATATTATTTAAAAGTACACTGTTTTGTAATATATTTCATTAAATATACTTCCTGTATCTACAGCTTACTCTCTTATATTCGACCTTGGCCTACATTATTTCACTTACCTGAAACCGTAAAATTAGTTATTGGGACGTACAGCAAGTATTATTATTATTATTATTATTATTATTATTATTATTATTATTATTATTATTATTATTATTAACCATT
Organism: Anabrus simplex; assembly: GCF_040414725.1. Classification (NCBI taxonomy): domain Eukaryota; kingdom Metazoa; phylum Arthropoda; class Insecta; order Orthoptera; family Tettigoniidae; genus Anabrus; species Anabrus simplex. The sequence continues at coordinate 1,093,466,680 of NC_090266.1, forward strand.
AGGTTTTGATATCATATAGAGTATGTACAACATAGAGTAATGGCAATTGATCGACGAGCTGAAATCCGGTTATCAGCAGCGCGAGAATCTGAAAAACCTTGAATTAATGGCGTAATTTATTGGTCGAATGGCCATGATTAAACTCACTCACTTGTAAGATTTCGTAGAGCCGGTCAGTGTTAAATACTACGAAATTGCTTCTGGTTGAGTCTCTGGGTATACTCTATCCTTTCGTACGGCTGTGATACCTTGATACCTGGATTGTTAAGATTAAAGACAACAGTCCAATTGCTGCCTTCGAGATGTGTATTGGTAGAGAATGCTACGAGTAGCAATTCGACTTTTATCCTTAGGCCTAACCTTAACGATCCAAGTCTCACAGCCGTAAAAAAAAAAAAAAAAAAAAAAAAAACCAAACAGCGAATACCCAAAGATTCAACGAGATGCATCTTCGTAGTTTTTGACATTGCCCGGCTCTACCAGATCTTACAAGTGAGTGAGTTTAATCATGGCCAATCGACGTAAAAATACGCCTTTTATTCCAATATTATTCAAATATTATTATTATTATTATTATTATTATTATTATTACTATTATTATTATTATTATTATTATTATTATTATTATTATTATTATTATTATTATTATTATGCTATTTGCTTTAAGTCCCACTATCAATTTTTGTTGTTTCAGGTAAGTGAAGTAATCTAGGCCTAGGTCGAATATGAGAAAGTCAGCTGTGATTACAGGAGGTATATTGAATGAAATATATTACAATACAGTGTACTTTTACATTGTTACGAAAAAACTCCATCTGTTTCATTACTCTAATTTATTTCAGGATGACCTAATAAATGCACACACACACACACACACACATACTTAAACACAAACAACTCTAACCAGTTATGAATGGCCACACTAATTATCATTCTTTTTACAAATCTCTCTACCTTATGGCGCAGCAAGTGTCCAGCCCGTTCGTTTACCTGGGACGCTAATCCGTACTTTCACTTTCCCAAAGGCTAGTCACCTCCTACAGCCGCCGTGAGTAGAGAGCTGGATTTGAACACTGGCGATACAACACACGACGACTGTTCGTTGGTTCGCTTCCACACTTCACACAGTCCCATGTAGTGAACAACTAAACAGCTCAACAGTATTCAACAGCAGGACGATACTCACAACAGCGAACATTAACGCAGGTCCATTTATCCTCGCACTCACGATAGCGCGTTTCCTCGCTTGCTCACGGCGATCCTCAGTCCACGGAATCACACAGTACAGTCTTTCGTTCGGTCGCCTCCAGTTACACACTCACTGGTCTCTCCGACACCACAACAACAGCTCCTCGTTCAGACCTCGGTGGGATACTGGCGACAGCCAACACCTCTGTCGCCCTCAGCCCAGCCACCGAACCCCAACTCAATGAATGTCACACTGACTCCTCCACGGAGTCCAACACGGACTGCGAGTCCTAGACTGACTGACTGTCGGCATGATTTGATCCAGGAATTTCACTATGTCACTGCAGGCAGGACATTCCCGTTGAATCTCCAAGGAACTCGCAGGTAAGCCGGCCTCCGGGAACAATACACGGAAAGGCCGGCCCCACTCCACAGGCCGGCTGGGAGATTCCAGCTCGTCTGAGTCACCAGCCCCTTCCTGGAAGTACCGAAAGGAGCTACCACGAGGCTGGCACGTAACAATCTTTTTTTTGTGTGTGTGTGCGGTCTCCGATGAAGTCTTGTGCAGGTCTTTCGAGTTGACACAGTATAGGTGACCTGCACGTCTTTGAGGATTGAGGGAACAACCAACACATGAGTCCATCATAGAACAACTAAACATCGCGAAATGGCCATCTGAATTAGTGAGTGTTATCTGCCCCTTGTTTCTTGGGCATACATTGAGCACGGAAAGGCAGAATTTTGAAAATGTTTGGCAACGCAAAGTGAAAGGTAGAGGACCTCGAAGAATAACAGAAAGTGGATGGTTTAATCAATCAATAGAATAACAGAAAGTGGATGGTTTAATCAATCAATCAAGTAAAGAAGATCACCGGTTCACTCCTCCACTTCATAGTACGAAGAAGTGATGATAGCTCGTCAGAGATGCGACATTGGAGAGTGCAAAGAAATGACATTACGATATTTAGCTTTGAGTACAGCGACTGATGATGATGATGATGATGATGGTGATGATGATGTATAACAATGCCATAAGATAAAAGTTATTCAAAATTAACTTTCAATCCCAACTTTCTGTTGAAAACTGAATTTGCCATCTCATTGTTCAATGACTGACTAATAAATGAATGACCGGGCGAGTTGGCCGTGCGGTTAGGGGCGCGCAGCTGTGAGCTTGCATCCGGGAGATATTGGTTCCAAGCCCCACTGTCGGCAGCCCTGAAGATGGTTTTCCGTGATTTCCCATTTTCCCACCAGGCAAATGCTGCGGCTGTACCTTAATTTAGGCCACGTCCGCTTACTTCCTATTCCTAGCTTTTAACTACCCCATCGTCGCCATAAGACCTATCTGTGTCGGTGCTACCTAAAGCAATTGGCAAAAAAATGTATGTTTTACATTAGAACAACTGAAATAAGAATATAGGTCTATAAGTGTGTCATAAAACAAATGAAAGCCTTGCGTTTTCAATATTAGCTGCAGCTCTTATCATTTTGATTTGTCGATGTTACAACTGTCTTAGCATTTGCGGACATTTTCTGAAATTATTTCAGTTTATTTTTATACCTCAGGGAAAGCTCACAACTTTATAGCATCAGTCCCCTGGGATTAAAAAATTGGCAGGAATTACCGAAGACCGAATTTCAAAGAATTTCCACAATAAGCTGCTTAGAATTCAATAATAAATACATATCTCGGCGTACATTAAGAAATTAATAGTAATGATAAATAATACTAAGGAGAAGAATGTTATTTAGTTTGCGTCCCATTAACTACTTTTAAGGTTTTTGGGGACACCGAGGTGCCGGAATTTTGTTCCACAGGAGTTCGCTTATGTGTCAATAAATCTTCCGACAGGAGGTTAGAGTGCTTAAGCACCTTCAAACAGCACCGCACTGTACCGATGTGAAATCCGTTAACTTTAGTTCGGAATATTAAGAGAAGAGCGGGTGAATTCTGGGTCCTGTGCTGCTAATAATTTGTTTTTTGGTAGCGTTTTAACATCGCACAATCCCAGACATGTTCTTTGGCGAAGATGGCGTAGGAAAGGGCTAGGACTGGAAATGAACCAACCATACTCTTAAGTAAAGTACAGTCCCTGCATTACCGAACAGGTGGCTGCGTGGTTTGGTCACATAGCTATCAGGTATCATTCTGGAGATAGTGGGTTCCAACTCCAGTTTTGGAAGCACTGAATGTGATTTTTTGTGATTTCTATTATTCAAAATGCTTCGGCCTTACCTTAATTAAGGCTACTGTCCCTTCCTTCCCACTCCTAGCCCTTCCCTATCCCATTGTCGCCATAAGACCTATAGTTGTCGGTGCGACGTAAAGCATGTTTTTTTATGTCACTGCATTTGACTTGTATGGAAAAGGGAAAGGATGGAAACGTATATTTAGGGCTCCCGATAGTGGATTTCGAGCTCATTATATGCAGAATACAAGCTAACAGCTATACGACGCGAACCACGCAGCCGTCTCACTCTGCCTAGTAATTAGTGTGACAAATGTGTCATGAAGGGTATTATATTGTTATCGACCGAGAGTTGGCTACGAAGGACTCCTTTAGGTCACCAGAACTCCGTTATCAATTAGGCCTATGTGTGATGCAATAATATTCTGTCCGCAACACACATGAAGAGAAGTGACATGAGAGCAATGGATTACATTACTCGGCATGCAGTGGGAATGTGTTAATGTGAAGCATAATATTCTGAGAGCTATAACGGGCGATTCACTAGCCCCTATTATTTTCGGAGGTAGGTAACCCAACCTACGCGTATATCATACTCATCCGAAAAACAGTAGTACTTGCTCCTTTATTGTCTTACTACAACTACACCTTTTATATAATGCTCGCGATAAGGTAGAAATCATTAGCGGCAGTGTTATATCTAATATTTAAACTATAATGAATGTAAATGCTTTTGCTGGCGGGACCTAGTGCTTACAGTGCACTATGTCTTCTGGTATGGGCTAGAGCAATCTTGTTACTTTCATTGATCTGTCTCAGCTTTATCCTTGGCTTTGACAAAATGAAAGTGACTGAGGTATGAGTGATGCTAGAAATGCCATTCCTTCTGCAGCCAGTCCCTGCTATGAATGGCAGAAAATATTGCTCATAGGGTCGGTTGGTACATGCATTTCAGTGGGCTTGGCAGACTGATATGAAATAGCAACTTCTGGCTCGGTGAGGAAAGCAACGGGAAACTACCTCACACCTCATTTCCCGAGTACGACTCTTCAGTGATGCCTAGGCCATCTATGACAGCTGATGGCGGAGCTGTTGAGGATCCAACGAGCCTTCGGGCTGAGGACTAAACATACATACAATGAATGTACAACGATCACAGCTGCGCGTAAGACAATCATACGTTTGAACAGGAAGTGTCCATAAGCACTACAACGTGCTAGATATGCACCACGGCTCGCGGTAGCTAAAGGTAGCTGAATCACGCAACACTGCTGTTGTATCAGCCAAGCTGTCTAGCAGTAGGTTCGATTCGCAGGCTTGTACACTATCTTTCGATTAATGCCGTTTCCAATGCCTGCAATATAGCCACATGTCGTCCTGTTCCATAGAGTGAATTTTTATTTGGTCCTGAAAAGGACCCTTTTTATCCGATGTTGCGCAGCCAGGCTGGACTACGACATGACAGTCTGTAGGTAGGAAGTAGGGTACCCTGAAAATCCAGTGTAACAAGTGTTCGAAATGTTGACCACCTTCACTTATGCAGATTTCAGCAAGACGTTTAAAGACTTTCTTGCACGTTGTAACATGTCAGGTGTGAAAACTTGACATGCCTTGGTGATCATTTGCCGAAGGTGACCAGGATCTTCGGGCTCCTGTGCATACACTAGCTGCATTAAGCGACCAAACAGGAAGAAGTGAAGTGGCGTTATATCGGGTGATCTGGCGGGCGAGTGAAGGGGTCCACCCCTCCCTATCCATTTATTTGGATATGAAGCATGAAGATGGATCCGGACGACTACTGATCCGTGAGGTGGAGTCCCGTCCTGTTTTTTTTTCGCTATTTGCTTTACGTCGCACCGACACAGATAGGTTTTATGGCGACGATGGGACAGGAAAGGCCTAGTAGTTGGAAGGAAACGGCCGTGGCATTAATTAAGATACAGCCCCAGCATTTTCCTGGTGTGAAAATGGGAAACCATGGACCGTCCTGGTTAAACCACATTCGTAATCGATCCCGCAGTGGCACGTACTCCAGCAAGTGTGGGAGTTCATTTTGAAGAAAATGAAGGTTACGTGCTCCCGTTAGGTATCCGTCGAAGAAATACGGTCCGATGAGATAGTCACCCAAGATCCCACCGCACCAGACATTTACACCCCACTGCATTTGAAATGGGCCCTGTCTTACCCAATGGGGATTCTCCGCGCTCCAATAGTGCATATTGTGCCGATTCACGACGCCATTGTTGTGAAATAGTGATTCGTCTGAAAACAATACTCTTTAAAAAACAGCCTGCGTTATTGGTCACCCTGCATAATGCCCATTGACAAAATGTTATTCTAGTATCGAAATGACATCCGTGAAGCTGCTGGTGTAACTGCAGATGGTTTGAGTGAAATTTATAGTTATGCGGTATACGCATGACTGATGACCGGCTGATGTTAGTCTGTTGTGTAAGTTTCCGAGTACTAATATGAGGATTGTTATGGACAGCGTACAAAACAGCATTTTCATTTGAACCAGATGTTATAGGAGCATCTCTAACGGATGTTACCCTTCCAAGCGTCCCAGGTTCAAGGTTTCGGAACGTATTGGTAGTCAGTAGTCTTCTCTCAGGAAAACGCTCGTTATGGAGACATTGCGACTGGACTGTGCTCTGCCTTGTTTCCCCATACATGAGCAACATATCAACGTACTCGTCAGTGGAATACATCGCGAGTGAATGAATACGTGCTCTGATGTGTCCTGGTAAGTGTGAATAAACATTGTGTGTCCGTTGAAATGGGGCACGATCAATCGGTCTAAAATTTAAAAAACATGCATAAGGTTCGAATCGAACCATCTGCATTATCGGTATTCACACACCTTGTGTACTCGGCTCTTAACAGACTCAGTCACAAATAAAGCATACAATAATAATAATAATAATAATAATAATAATAATAATAATAATAAAAATGATATTTGTTTTACGTCCCACTAACTACACTTTTACGGTTTTCGGAGACGCCGAGGTGCCGGAATTTAGTCCCGCAGGAGTTCTTTTACGTGCCAGTAAATCTACCGACACGAGGCTGACGTATTTGAGCACCTTCAAATACCACCGGACTGAGCCAGGATCGAACCTGCCAAGTTGGGGTCAGAAGGCCAGCGCCTTAACCGTCTGAGCCACTCAGCCCGGCAGCATACAATACGTTCGCTAAAGGATTATTACTCAGGTATGGCCGTTCGGCGTCGAAAGTTAATATCCGTGTCAAGTATTCAATAACGCTTTAAGTGTTCATTTAACATTTTACCATTACGGAGCACGTGGCATACATATTAATTCGACCTTACACTCTCCATAAATTAGCAACAACTCAACCTACTCTTCATAGGAATACATCGTGAGGAAATTGATAAGTGCTGTGATATGACCTCGTAGGTATGGATTATTATTATTATTATTACTATTATTATTATTATTATTATTATTATTATTATTATTATTATTATTATTATTATTATTATTATTATTATTATTATTATTTGTGTGGGTTGGACTCAGGAGGTTGTGGTCTCGAATCTCATGCTGGCCGTTCTGAAAATGGTTTTCCTCGCTTTTCAATTTTCTCCACCTGGCAAATGCGGAGACGGTACCATAGTAAAAAGCCAAGGACGATTTCCTTCCCCCACTCATCCCTAAGGGAAAGACACCAAATCAGAGCGCATCCCTTAAAACCGATAGGAAGAAAACATTGATTATTATTGAATCCCCGCTAAAATAGAGCAAGTCTGTCGTTCATAAAAATTGCCTTATGCTGGATTTGAACGACTATGCTGCCGATAGACACACACACACACACACACACACACACACACACACACACCTTGTGGTCCAGCACTCAGCCGATTCGGCTACGGAGTCTATATACATGTTACTTGCTAGAGGTGTAGTACTCACGTATGGCCGTTCCACCTCGAAAGTTAATATCCATGTCAAAGTCTTCAGTGATGTCTTTCAGTGTTCATTTAACTTTCTTACTTTATGGAACACGTGGCATAACCTATTAATTCGATCGTATTGCAGTTACCTGTTTTACTTCAAGACAATAAATCGCATGTTTGCAGAATAATCCTTAGTATTTGGCGCGGAATTGTGCATAGTAGTTTTCCCTTTGCTAGGTCCATCATCATCATCTGTTTACCCTCCAGGTTCGGTTTTTCCCTCGGACTCAGCGAGGGATCCCACCTCTACCACCTCAAGGGCAGTGTCCTGGAGCTTCAGACTCTTGGTCGTGGGATACAACTGGGGAGAATGACCAGTACCTCGCCCAGGTGGCCTCACCTGCTATGCTGAACAGGGGCCTTGTGGAGGGATGGGAAGATCGGATGGGATAGGCAAGGAAGAGGGAAGGAATCGGCCGTGGCCTTAAGTTAGGTACCATCCCGGCATTCGCCTGGAGGAGAAGTGGGAAACCACGGAAAACCACTTCGAGGATGGCTGAGGTGGGAATCGAACCCACCTCTACTCAGTTGACCTCCCGAGGCTGAGTGGACCCCGTTCCAGCCCTCGTACCACTTTTCAAATTTCGTGGCAGAGCCGGGAATCGAACCCGGACCTCCGGGGGTGGCAGCTAATCACGCTAACCACTACACCACAGAGGCGGACTCCATGCATCAATTTACAGTAATGACGCACAGGTAGGGGAGAGCCTTATGGAACATAAGGAGAAATTTCAAGTTATTTGGTGTTCAAAAAACTAAATTACAAGTATCTTTAGATTATACACGTTAATTGGATTGCCTATCTCCACACAAAAAAGGGGCTGGTGAACCACCCAGTGTAGTGTAATGCGGCCCATTTCGATACATTCCCTACACAGCGCGCTCTATACATGCTACTCTCTTTCGTAATATCGTCAGTATTTGATCTACGAACTCAGAAGAATACTTTGGAGCGTAAGAGTGGCCGAACTGAGTGGCTCAGGCCTTTTTGTGCACAGTTTGTCTAGTTCTACTATATTCTGGCTAGGTCCAGTAGTATTTGACGTTACTAAAATATTCCAGCCACGTGTCGGTAGATTTATCAGAAGTAAGAGTTCCTGTGGAAAACAGCTCTGACACCTTGATGTTAGTGGGACTAAGATATCAAGTGTATTTTTGTTGTTATTATTATTATTATTATTATTATTATTATTATTATTATTCAAGTTATAAGAGATGTATGATAACTCCCGTCAACATTCAACGGGTAACGAGACGTTTATATCATTAACTCTCGAAACTATGGTTTCAATTGCTTTGAGGTAAGTTGCACACCCACTTCGATACTAACATTTATACGACTGTGATTCGTGTTTTGGGTGGATATTAGGTAGTTTTACAATAAATAACAATCCTATTGGCTTCACGTCCCACTAACAAATTTTACGGTTTTCGGAGGCGCCATGGTGCCGGAATTTAGTCCCGCAGGTGTTCCTTAACGTGCCAGTGAATCTACCGATGCGAGGCTGACTTATTTTAGCACCTTTTCCCCGAAGGACCTAGCATGGATTTCTGGTTATTCCAAGGACTTTAATTCTGGACTGCGGGCAGAAACAGGTTTCCCCATAAACAATACGGTTGAGGATGCCACCATGCTTTCCACGTGACACTAATACCTGTAGACCATCTGGCTGGGTAACAGACGTCTTAGTGAGCAAAGGTCCAAAATGCCACGGCGATTGTTCATATTTTCATCGCCAATACCGTTTGCAAATTAACGGCTGCCTACTTCAAATTTCTAGGCCAAGTAAATTGCTGAAATGGACTCCGTAACGTAAAAGAAAACTGTTAAAAACAGGTTAAGATTGATTTCACAGTCACGGATAGTACAAAAACATGTTAATCATAACGTCGCACTTACAGGAAAAACAAGTAAAGAGGGATGTATGATTTTTTTGACGTTCAGTTAGAAACATTGGAACCGAATGAGTGGCTGCGCGGTGTGGGTCACGTAGCTGTCAGCTTGCAATCAGGAGATTGTGGGTTTGAAACCCATTGTCGGCGGCCCTGATAATGGTGTTCCGTGGTTTCCCACTTTCGCACGAGGCAAATGTTTTGGCTCTACTTTTCCTCCTAAATCCTAGTCTTTTCCTATCCCATCGTCGCCATAAGACCATCTGTAACTGTGTCCGTGCGGCCTAAAGTAAATTGTGGGGAATAAAAATGATACATTTGAATATAACTTAAAGTTAGGAGGCACTAAACGCTGATTGTGTAAATTCTGCAATATTTGCTGTTGGAGGATGTTTGTAATTTCAGTACCATTTGTTTTGCAACATACTGTTGATACTGAATCAGGTAGGCATGACCTACATGTTAGTCCCCTGTAAACAACAAGCAACAACAACAACTGAATCAAGTGAGCCGCATACAACTCATGGAATATCACTAGGCCTACTTCCCCGTAAAATGAATATTGTTAACCGTATTGTACCGTGAGGATGCAAATGGATAAATTAAAACCTTTACCATTATTTAATGATGAAATGACAAGAAGTGTTCGTTCTCAACAACAACAACAACAACAACAACAACAACAACAACAACAACAACAACAACAACAACAAAATAAAACAACATAATAACAACGACGAATAATAATAATAATAATAATAATAATAATAATAATAATAATAATAATAATAATAATAATAATCCGCCTCCGTTGTGTAGTGGTTAGTGTAATTAGCTGCCACCCCCAGAGGCCGGGGTTTGATTCCCGGCCCTGCCACGAAATTTGTAAAGTGGCATTAGGACAGGAACGGGGCCACTCAGGCTCGGAAGATCAGCTGAAAAAAGGGCCTTACTCGAAATGGTTTTCCGTGGTTTCCCACTTCTCAAGGTAAATGCCGGAATAATACCTAACTTAAGGCTATTGCCGCTTTCTTCCATCTTCTTTGTCTAACCTTTCCGAACTTTACATACCACCACAAGGCCCCAATTCAACATAGCAGGTGAGGACACCTGCGTGAGGTACTGTTCCTCCTACCCAGTTGTATCTCCCGACCCAATGTTTCACGCTCAAGGGCACTGCCCTTGAGTAGGTTGAGGTTGGATCCCTCTCTGAGCCCGAAAGAAAAAACATTTCTGGTGGACAAACGGATTAAGAATGAAGTAAATAATAATAATATTAATAATAATAATAATAATAATAATAATAATAATAATAATAATAATAATAATAATAATAATAATAATAATAATCCGCAGCTTCTTTCAGCATCTTGGAATGGTCGTGGATGCGAACTGCGTCATACATGTGGACTAGGCCATGTTTTCTTTACGAATGCCTTTCCTGACGCCAAACATCTGTGGAGAGATATGGGTGTTTCAATGGCCGTTGGTAGTTTGGTATTTTGAATATATGATGGTACGTGTATTAATAAAATCGAAAGCATCCAGTCCCCGAGCCAGAGGAATTGACCAAACACAGCAAAATTCCACGACCGAGCCGGGAATCGAACTCCAGTCCCTCGGAATCAAAGACCTAAAAACTGACCAATAATCCAAGAAGCTGGGCAATAATAATAATAATAATAATAATAATAATAATAATAATAATAATAATAATAATAATAATAATAATAATAATAATAATAATAATAATAATTCCAAATGATTTTCTGTGTACCCATGGGGGTCATGTCCCACAGTTTGGAGAACTATAGTCAAGATGGACCGAGGATTGCTCAGTTGTGGGCGTGGAATTTACCTACTAACGTAAGTTATTATGGTGTCCTTAGTTCCTTGTATTATGTACAGAATATACTTGAAACTAGCATATAGTTTCATTTTACGTGCTGTAAAAACGTAATTGGGTAGAGTGAAGATGGAATATCCTAACTGTAAGAATGCCTGTTGGAAGTTGCCGTTGCCCTGCTTTGAAAGTTTACTTCCCAATGCTGTATGGACAATTATTTATTGCTCCTGACTATGAAAATGAGTGGAATATAATTAAAATATGCCCATCCGCGCGGAAAACGTAATTGGAGGCACAAATTCACAATCGATATTTAAGAGTGCTTGGAGCAAAGGGACACGAAGATGAGATTTGCTGACACAGTACAGAACTAATACATGTAGGAAATTTTTGACACTCTGTCATTATTAAAGTTATGTTAAAGACATAGTAGTAGTAGTAGTAGTCACATAAGTAGTGGGATTTACGACTTATTCTCATGGAGAATACACTGTTACACTTGCACAGGGTTCACTCGTGTAGAAGTTGATTTGAGACAGCAAGACCGTTCATTTGTTACTGCTCACTTCTGAGCTTTATAACCGAATGCACTGAGTTAGATGAACATTCATCGTGACAGTCAGTTGTAGCACCTGTCAAATCATATCGTTGCACGTTTCGAACATGTATTGTGTTTCCAGTAAGCTGCTATATATTGGTGAGGAACTGTATCAAGTATCTCTAATATAACTAATTTCGTGTGGCTATTTCTAGCAGAGGACAGCCCTTGTAAAGCAGACCCTCCGATGAGGGTGTACGGCATCTGCCATGTGTGGGTAATTGCGTGTTATTGTGGTGGAGGATAGTGTGATGTGTGGTGTGTGAGTTTCAGGGATGTTGCGGACGGCGCAAACACCCAGCCCCCGTGCCATGGGTATTAACCAATGAAGGTAACAATACCCCGACCCTGCCGGGAATCGAACCCGGGACCCTGTGAACCGCAGGCAAGTACGCTGACCATTCAGCCAATGAGCCGGACAGTAGCTCTAATGAAAGCTGGGTTTGCCTATTCAGCCACTATAAGGCTATCTGTCCATTTCGAGAATGATATGCCACAGTTGTTTGAAAAATCTACCAGTGGCATACTGGCCACTTTCTTTTCTTAACTTGGTCACTTAGCCATATTTGCATGGGAAGTGTTCATTGTAATTTCAATATAGAGTTTAATATTTAAATTAATGATGATGACCGCCTCTGTGGTGTAGTGGTTAGTGTGATTAGCTGCCGCCCCCGGAGGCCAGGGTTTGATTCTGGCTCTGCCACGAAATTTGAAAAGTGGTAGGAGTTCTGGAACGGGGTCCACTCAGCCTCGGGAGGTCAACTGAGTAGAGGTGGGTTCGATTCCAACCGCATCTATCCTGCAAGTAGTTTTCCGTTGTTTCTCACTTCTCCTCCAGGCAAATGCCGGGATGGTACCTAACTTAAGGCCTTACCTCTTCCTTGCCTGTCAATTCCAATCTCCCCATCCCCCCCCCCCCCCCCCCTTCGCAAGGCCCATGTTCATCATAGCAGATGCGGCCGCCTGGGCGAGGTACTGGTAATCCTCCCCAGTTGTAACCCCGAAGCTCCAGGACACTGCCCTTGAGGCGGTAGCGGTGGGATCCCTCGCTGAGTCCGAGGGAGAAACCGACCCTGGAGGGTAAATAGATAAGAAAGAAGAAGATATATTAATGATAATAAGAATGATTGAACATCCCTGTCCCATAGATAAAAACCAAAAATTCTGATTGGACTTGTCTCATGTCGTCTTTCCTTCGTTTGCATATCACGTCTTGGTTATTTAGAAGAATTTAAGAGCTAATTGTGAAAATATTACACAAAAAAAAAACATTTAGCAGTATGCTGTCACTATTGTAACGGCCGCAGTGTTTAGACGGTATCGTAGACTTACTTACTAGAAAAAAAAATTCTTCCACTGTTCCAATTTCCTAGAGTAACGCCTGTTACCCTCTTTTCGTTTCTTTTCTTTTATTCCTTCATCTTTCACATTTCTTTTCAACTCTTTCATTTGCGCGTTTTTGCCGAATCCTAATCAAACATTTCTTTTCTAATATTACATTTGTTATTCTGTACAACTGACCACAATGTATTCACAACGACAACTAAACTCGAACTGAGCGCTAGAGTCAACACAGTGCCATCTTGTAACAGAGTATCCTTGTGACGTCACGTATTTAGCACATATTTTGCTCTACATGAAAACTACGTTTCAGAGTTTCATTTTATCAACAGGTAGGCTCCTCTTCTTCCTGTCAATCGGGACATAAAATATAATGTTTACTTAAATACTCCCGGCGATATACGCGTTCTACCCAAACACTGTCCGACTCGTTGGCTGAACGGTCAACATACTGGCCTTCGGTTCAGAGGATCCCGGGTTCGATTCCCGGCCGGGTCGGGGACTTTAACCTAAATTGGTTAATACCAATGACACCGGGGCTGGGTGTATGTGTTGTCTTCATCATCATTTCATCCTCATCACGACGCGCAGGTCGCCTACGGGTGGCAAATAGATAGATCTGCACCTGGCGAGCCGAACCCGTCCTTGGATATCCCGGCACTAAAAGCCATACGACATTTCATATCACCCAAACATTTTTCTTTCCATTTGCCCGTTGTCGAGGAACGGAAATCTACTTTAAAATGAAAGAAATTCAAAATCGATCGCTTGGCAACATCGAAATCCTCCGAAAAATGTCCCAACATAGTGTGACTGAAGTCGGAAATTGTTAATGAGCCTCCGACACACTTAATTTTAGAATTTAAAAGGAGTATTGACAAAATTAAAAACAAATGGAGGGATATAACGTTTTCAAAAATTGGTAAATCGGTCCTCCACAACCACGAATAAATTCTTGCTGGAGGTAATCCAGTAGAAAAATGCTCCAGTAGGGAGGTAATTATAGAATTGTTCTCATTTTTTTTTTTTGCTAGTTGCTTTACGTCGCACCGACACAGATAGGTCTTATGGCGACGATGGGACAGGAAAGGGCTAGGAGTGCGAAGGAATGTGGCCGTGGCCTTAATTAAGGTACAGCCCCAGCATTTACCTAGAGTGAAAATTGGAAACTCCGGAAAACCATCCCCATGGTTGCCGACAGCGTGGTTCGAACCCACCATCTCCCGAATACTGGATACTGGGCGCACTTAAGCGACTGCAGCTAAGTGAAGGAAGCGGCCTTGGCCTTAAATTAGGTACCATCCCGGCATTTGCCTGGAGGAGAAGTGGGAAACCACGAAAAAACTTTTCAAGAATGGCTGAGGTGGGAATCGAACCCGGTCTACTCAGTTGGCCTCCTAAGGATTAGTGGTCCCAGAGCCGGGAATCGAACCCGGGCCTCCGTGGGTGGCAACTAGTCACACTAATCACTGTACCACAAAGGGAGGCAAAACACCACAATACACCCACATATTTAGCAAATACTTTGTGTGAATGGTTAAAGAATACATTATTCGAAGACTGGCTTTTGTCAATATCTGTAAAAGGATGATGATGATGATGATGATGATGATGATGATGCTTGTTGTTTTAAGGGGCCTAACATCGCAGGTCATCGGCCGCTGGAACAATCATTGTAAAATTAAAAAGCATGTTGAAGTAGCGAACATAAATAGTCTCCAGCGTGACAACAGGTTACCTTTCAAAATTAAGCAGAGTTATTAATTCAAAATCCGCCGAGGGGCAGATTAACCACTGACTGCTCGCTTTGGCGAAGTTTGCAAGTCGACGTTTACTGACTCGGTTGTTGCCAGAGATTTTCAGATGCACAGAACAAAGTGTACTGCAATAGTAAATGAAATAGCGTATGGCTTTTAGTGCCGGGATATGTCCGAGGACTTCGGCTCGCCAGGTGCAGGTCTTTTCATTTGACGCCCGTAGCGACCTGCGCGTCGTGATGAGGATGAAATGATGATGAAGACGACACATACACCCAGTCCTCGTGCCAGGGGAATTAACCAATTATGGTTAAAATTCCCGACTCTGCCGGGAATCGAACCCGGGACCCCTGTGACCAAAGGCCAGCACGCTAACCATTTAGCCATGGAACCGGACACTACAATAGTTAAAAGCACGCTTGTACCTCATTTCATAAATGAGTTGAAAAACTTTTATTGGTGACAGCCCTTGCAGATCTTAGAATTTCGGGTTACGGTGTACTGGCGGCCTAATATCTGGACATTTTTACCGTACTTATTTCGCATTGATTAAGAGGATACGGCTTGTAGCAATACTGTATGTAAGCAGTTAGGCACTAGATTATCTTCATCATCATCATCATCATCATCTGTAGTTTCCAGCTCTTGGCCGGGTATGCTTACTACATTATCTTAAATTTAATAAATCGTACTATATTTTAACTATGATGGTACTGCTGACTTCATTCCTAATTCTATGCCCTATTAAGCTTCGTTCCAACTCGGGAAACTAATATGCAAGATTGCACATCTTGTATATTTATTTATTTATTTATTTATTTATTTATTTAATATTATTATAGTGTAATTTCCAGGGTTGTTTTTCTTCCTCGAACTCACCGAGGGATCCCACCTCTACCACCTCAAGGACAATGTCGTGGAGCCTGAGACTTTTGTCGGGGATACAACTGGGGAAGAGAACCAGTATCTTGTCCAGGAGACCTCACACGCTGTGCTCAACTGGGGCCTTGTGGAGGGATGGGAAAACTGGAATGGATAGACAATGAAGAGGGAAGGAATCGGCCGTGGCCGTAAGTTAACTACCATCCCGGCATTTCCCTGGAGGAGAAGTGGGAAACCACGGGAACCCATTCGAGGATGGCTGAGGAGGGAATGGAACCCCAGACGAACTCCCCTCTACTCAGTTAACCACCCGAGGATGAGTGGACCCCGTTCTAGTCCTCGCACCACATTTCAAATTTCGTGGTGGAGGCATGAATCGAACCCGGGCCTCTGGGGTGGAGAGATATTTACTCAAACCACTAAACCACTGAGGCGGACGAATTTATGTATTATTAAATTAAATTAACTTCTAAGAAATGTTGAAGAATCTAGCGGATTTCTAGCGGAACCTGCACAGTTGATTAGAGGACTTCACTCTTACAGTGTTAGCAACACTGGTAGGAAAGAGTCAGTTCGGTAGTCGATCTCGTACGATATCGGCATGTTAAAGATCTCTGTTGACACATTAAATGTTTACCCGACAAGATTAATTAAAACTCACAGCGGGAACACCAGACGTGTTTTGTTGTTTTGTATTTGGGATTCATAGTTTCCCTAACGAGAGATCAATTACCGCACTTTCAATTTGCCTGAGTATTTCAACCCAATATTCGGTCAGTTGAGAGAAGAAAAGGCGCTGACAAATTTGTCGTGGATTTTTAGGATTGCACGATATGTTTTTTAATTGGATGGATAGCTCAGGTGGTTCGTAGCCAATAGGTTGAGGGATCGATCCTCAATGTTTGCTCGTTCTTCTTATGTGCTTCTTGTTTGGTTTATAATGAAATGTATATTTGTTCAATTTTCTTGTAAAACAATCTAAAATTATACATATAAAGAAATGTTAATACCTTTTTAAATAAAAATTTCTCGTTCGTCCCAATGATGTCGTTCCTTTGTCAATGAAAAGTATTCACTTGGCATATTAATTAGCATGCAAATTTTTCATTAATTGAATTTTCATCGCTATTTTTCTCGCAGTTACTCAAATAATGGATTTTAATACTTCGGCAATTTTACAGGTTTTACGAGCCGTAGGGTGAAAAACCATTATTATAATAGTTATAACGGTAAAATATAACAGTATGTGGCAAAACAAATAGTACTGACCCTGCAAGTGCCCATGCATTTAAGGTCGCGGCAGCTGTGATCTTGCATTTTGGAAATAGTAGGTTAGAACCCCACTGTTGGCAGCCTTGAAGATTTTTTTTTTGTGGTTTCCCATTTTCACACCAGGCAAATGTTGTGACTTAATTAAGGCCACGCCCGCTTCCTTCCCATTCCAAGCCTTTTCCTATTCCATCGTCGCCGTAAGACCTACCTGTGTCGGTGCGACGAAAAGCAAATATAAAAAAATACTACTGGAATTACAAACATGCTCTAATAGAAAATATTATAGAATTTACACAATCAGCGTTATGTGCTACATAATTTTACATCGTATTCCAATGTTTATAACAATTCACCTCTCGTTAAGGAAATTATGGATTCCATCAAAAAAAAAGATACACGGCTGGTGTTTCCCTTGTCAGCCTTAGATCGCCCGACGTTGATCCATTCCTCTATCATCTGGTAGAGCAATGCGGAACGTCCTTACTGGTACGCAACAGCCTAAATGGCGTCAAAACAGTCTCCTCACGGTAGGTGAGGACATGCTATTATTATTATTATTATTATTATTATTATTATTATTATTATTATTATTATAAAAGTCATACGGGCACTTCCTAGTGGTAGGCAACACTTCTAAATCCTGAAGGCAATGAAGTCTCCCGGAAACATGCTGAACTGAATGGAAAATACTTAATTTTCATGTTCATTAATATATGTCATAATTTTATTTTGATTGCCACCTAGGGATTTACATTGTGTGCAACTTAGTTAAGAATTGCTTTCTTTAGGGGTTGGCACAAAGATGGCTTAATTCATTCGGTGCTAATTTGCTACTACTGCCTCTTGGTTACAAACCAACCAACCAATCAGCACCAAATTCGCCCCTCTAAACCACTAAACTTGAACCTTATATATATATTTGGATCTTGACTGTGCGGCAGAAATTGAGGTTCTCCTCCCTAGAGACGACCAACTGGCTGGGACAGCATGAAATGTAGGCAGCTATACTTGACCAAATATGTGAACTTACCTGCACGTGGCGACCGGAAGATACCAGTGTTCCCCTCTATCGTGCAACTGTTTGGGTGTGCTGCGGTTACCTAAATTATAAATGTAGGGTTTTTTAAATTTCCTGTTAGTTTTGTATCATGTAGGTTTCCAGGCTTTCTGAGGACGGAGTGTGAACCCGCTTTTGGATACCTTGTAATTTAGGGATGTACGAATATGTACCCTCGTTTTCCTTACTACTTCGCTTTCCGGTGACTAAGTTTATCCAAGTTGTAAATTTTATATCTTGTCATTTGGTTTTTACGCTTCTGTCCTATCTTAGTCACTGACGTAGTATGACATATCTTCTGTGTCACCGGGCCTTCTGCCTATTAAGATTTATGATAAGTTACGCCACGGGAATGCTTGAGTGGGTTCAGCATCCCATTCCATTTTGTTCTGGGCTAACGTTTTGTTTTTCCATTTTTTGGTCGCCTAGTATTAGTTTCAGCTCCTGTTTTTCTGAATATATCCGATCCATATACTCTGTTATTGCATCCCTGTTAGTCAGGGCAACGAGCATCAAATTCAATAAAAGCTAGTGAGCTTTAAAATGTAATCCTGTTGTGGAATCTTATCCCATTCGGCTGTTGGGTGTTGATGTTGTAGTTCAGGGTTCGAGACTACCTTTGATATGTAACCTTGTTTTGGAAGCTGTAGCTTGTTATTCATATTAACCCTAAGTTTAAGCACCAATTTCCCTGTGTAGGATAATATCATTATTTGAGGCCTAAGCCTCGGTATTAGGCTACACCAAAGATTGGTGTAAACCTATTGGTCCTGCAAAGTCTTGCAAGTCTTGTGTTGTAAAATGGGAGTTACTTCCCCGTGTTCAAAATTTTTTGATGATTAAGCTCTAAAGCTTATATTGTTATTTTCTCTTGTTAATATTCATTGTTATCTCTTGGCAAAGTTGTTAAATTGTTGTTCTTGCTGTTCTTTTGAAAAGAGAATACAATAAAATATCATTTCTAAAAATGCACCCCAAGTTTAAAATGTTACGTAGTTTTAGTCCAGATGCCTAGAACCTGCCGTTTCTTCCCCACTACTTACACGAAACCCCATACCAATTAATAAAAACGAATCCGAGAAATTTGATTACGTGGTTCGGATAGTGTATCTGTTAGTCTGCATTCGGGAATGGTGAGTTAGAATCCCACTACCAGCATCCCTGAATATGGTATTCCGTTGTTTCACATTTTCACACCAGGCAATACATCTACGTTAATTAAGGCTACAGTCGCTTCCTTCTCAGTGCCAGTCTAAGCCCTTCCCTGTGTCATTATCGCCAGAGAACCCTTTCCGACTTTGTGGGACGTCAAAATCACTAAAAAATGAATTCTTGGAATTAGAGGCGAAGGAATTAGAGGCAGAAATAAATGGTGGGGGCACTGCAGTTGGAGAACGACCGTGGCACTGAAAGAATGTTTACGGGGAATACAATTCATGACAAGCAATATACATATCTGAAGGAGGAGGATCGCAACAGACGTACTAACTTGCTTATCGTAACACTCAGTTCGTACACGCAAATTGTAAATAAAAAATCCCTATATGTAAAAATTAGGTAATACTTTGAAGCTGTTTTGTTGTGAAGGGGACATTCTGTCACTCTGCTTAGTGTACGTAAAGTCAATTAATACTCATGAGACGTATGGCTTTCCGCTAAAATTTGAATAAGTTTGGTCTAAGCGTTACTAAAACCTATACAACATTCCTAGTCTTTTAATAAATAGTTTTAAATAAGCAACTGACGAGGTTTGTTACAATCACACTGGCAAATCAACTTGTTACGACTAAATTGTAGGTCTTATATCCAGTTGCATGTTGCATTGTGTGGTATCGCCTCGTCTTCCCGTTGCGTATCAGTGGTTTACAATAAAGATTAAGCTAAGTTATTATTGAGTTACAAATTGTAATCGTAGCGCACAGTGATCTGCATGCACATGTGATGAGTCGTAGTGGATGTTGAGCGGGAAACACCGTTAGACAAACTGTGTAGTCCGTTTACAGTGCTCGTGTCGAAATGCATGGGGTATACACTATTTGAAGTTTAGCACCATGAGCGTCTGATAACTAAGGCTTAATCTTCGATTATTTTAACAACTCCTGTGATGAAGCTAGTAAAGTATGAAGTAAGAAATAATTAATTTCAATAGCATTTGACGTAAGGCAACAACTGATATATCCATATTATTCAGAGTATGTTCATTATTACATTTACTTAGCCTACGGAGCACGTCATAATTACAAATCTCAAAGAAGGAACATAACGCATAATACAAATACATAAAAGTAAGAATATAAAATGTTAAAAGAAAATGTCAAAATTGCAAGTACAAAACGAATTGCTGCAGAAAACCGGTGGAGGCCCCTATATAGACTCTGGCCTCGCACTCCTGTATTACGTTAACGAATGATCTGCCTTTCAGCTCCTCAGTGGCATCGATAGGATTTCAACCTACGTCTGGAATACATATGCATACTTGCCATGGTTATTGTGTATTCTGTTTAGGGCTGATGAGATTCTGCGTGGCAGGTTATAGACAGGCATTATGCCAGTTTCGAGGTCGGATTTCGTTAGGGGTGTGTAGGAATTGTTGGTATTGAAGTCTGTCGTCAAATACGCTTATAAAATACACTGTTGGCCATTGAAATTGCAGCACCAAGAAGGACGTGAGCCATTAACACCAAATGTATTGGGCAGAATACCCATCACACACACACCGGTGATGTGAATACTCTTACAGCTCTGTACGACGTACTGAACAGGGAGTTGGGGGGAGGGGGGAATCAATACTGTGTGGACCCACTACGGGCTTCAATAATAATTTCGTGTGGCTATTTCTAGCCGAGTGCAGCCCTTGTAAGGCAGACCCTCCGATGAGGGTGGGCGGCATCTGCCATATGTAGGTAACTGCGTGTTATTGTGGTGGAGGATAGTGTTGTGTGTGGTGTGTGAGTTGCAGGGATGTTGGGGACAGCACAAACACCCAGCCCCCGGGCCATTGGAATTAACCAATTAAGGTTAAAATCCCCGACCCGGCCGGGAATCGAACCCGGGACCCTCTGAACCGAAGGCCAGTACGCTGACCATTCAGCCAACGAGTCGGACACGGGCTTCAATAACCGCGTGGCATTGAGAGGAAGAGTGTTTCTCCACCTATGCTGCCTTGTTACGTGCCTAAGCTTATTCGTTGGTGCTGCAGCTGTCCTGTGGCACGCCAGTCGCCATCCGACCAAGGGCCACGTGCTTTCGATGGACGACAGATCCAGTGAATGAGTAGGAGAAGGGTGCAATGTGACGTTGTGGTCATCTAGGAACCGCTAGTGATGATCGCTCTATGAGGTCACGCTTTCTCTTGCTGGTGCAGGACCCCAGGCTGGTAGTGAAAACAGAGCTCACCAAATGACATCAACACGTTTGTGATGTAACATTTGTGTCTCGGAGTTTCAGCGATGCGGACTAGGTGCAAGCGGTGCTAGAATTCGATGACACTACATACAGTGCCATGCCAGGACTGTACGACTGTGCATAAGGTAGGTAGGAGTGGTGTAGTCGTGTGCCACGGTGCCACCATACATGGATACTACTATCTTGATTCTGGAATCAGAATTGGGATTCGACGTAGGAGAGAAAGGTAAGCCAGATGTATATCCTCACCCTTGTTGGTGCGACGGAGCCGTTGGTTACCTGCACCTGAATGCCTGAGTATCGATTTCCATTAAACGTTCATTATCGACTTTTAATAATAATTTGGTATCGAGAGAAGTTGCAGTGTTTGATGGAGTGACTCAACCATACGTAATGTTTCTTCTTGGTCAAACGTTTATTACTCTTGAGTCAGAAGATTTGTCTCTTATCTTAAGAGATACAAGAGAACTCGTAAACCCATCCCTTGTCGACCAACTGAGCCCATATTCGCTTTACTATTGTTACATTTCGTTCAATGTAATAACCAATTCTGCAGTAGAATAAACCACTATCACAAACGGCCACACTTCGCCCACGGTCGAAGGTGGAAATTTACTCGTTTTGTTGTCGTGTTCTTCGACATGGTATGTTAAATCGGTCTGTACAAATGAAGGCGAAGAAATACAATGTTGCTAGTACTTGGCAGCTTTCCGACCCTCACTTTTATACCGCGTATCAGTGTCGAATATGTAGCACGTGCGGCACCACTCACCTGAACAACTAATCACATCATTGTCCTACCCTGTTCTACCTGTTTCCCATTGGTGCATCCTTCTTGATTTTGCGGATTTATTAGCCACCTGAGTATATCAATATTCGAGAATGCCATCATATTCTTGGGTGCAAACATTCCGTGTTCTAGAGAATCTACCGGACGTAATGGATAATTTTGTTCCACGTGTTATGGGATATGAAGACAACAGTTATATGAAGACACAGACAATTCTGAATTTGACAAAGTACTGGTCGTAATAACTACAGAGGTGAACTCATGGGGCGATACTTGAAGGCCCTAGAACAATATTTTGTCGATTTGGAACACTTGTAGCACCTCCTATTGTGCTAAAATAAACTGGTAGTCATTCATGTGAGGTGTTTTTGAAACCTGAATGCCTGGGTATCGATTTCCATTAAACTTTGATTATCGAGTTTTAATAGTAATTTAGTATCGAGAGAAGCTGTAGTGTTTAATGGAGTGACTCAATCATACCTAATGTTTCCTTTTTGGTCAAATGTTTATTACTCTTGAGTCTGAAGGTTTGTCTCTTATCGGAAGAGATACAAGAGAACTCGTAAGCACTATGGTCTGTGATACTATTGAATACAACTGGCATGAGCATTCCGTTTCCTCTTACAGCAGCAACAGAGCGCACCGTACTTCAAGCCACATATGCCAATCATAAGAATCGAGATGCACGAGATAGATTGCATCAATTCTTCTTTCTTCTTAGCTCTTTCCAGTGCGATTAGAAATATGAAAAACGAAAGTCACTTCCTTACGTAAATCCAATCTTCATATTTATTGTATATAGCGGTCAATGGCAAGTAAGAAGAACCAAATTTTTAAAAAATGGAACACTGCAATATCCCTTATTACTTTCGTGTTACAATATCAAGGTGATTTTATGCAAAGGAAAACATCACTAGAGTTATCCATTATTAATAATATGGATGAAGACACAAAAATAATATGTGAATTCTCAGACAAATATTGTTGCCGATGCCATTACAAAAATTAAGTTAAATATTAGTTTGCTTTAAAAATAATGTATGAACTATTAAAATACTTCAAAATTTAAGTTATATAAACATTCATGACGGTAAAATCATATTTTCTAGTTAGTAGTATAGTTATTCGGTTTCAAACAAGAAATGTTTTTGACTGAGGTATCAATTCTTGTTGTGAAGTTGATAGTTTGCCACATTTGTATGAAGAGTAGGAAGGTTCCTTTTGTTTCAAGTTTTATCTCTCCTTCCCTTCGACGATGACGACGATGACGACTACTGCTACAAAGCTGTGGAACTTCCGTGCACGGCACAAAATTTAAAGCATGTCAAGGGTTAGAGTAGTATGTGAGACCCAATTTTCGGTGAAGTTATCGTGACTGCTGACAAGTACGTGCTGAAATGGGTAATTATTCCGATGTTCAACTTTTCCATATCCACGACTTAGTGATGAACTTTTCTCCAACCCCAAGTGGAGCGTATATCATGGACAACTTCCTGAAGTACTCGAAATATCCACAGGCTATTTAATTCGATGAAACGAAGACATCTCACAAGTTGGGAAGTTCAATATGAACACATGTGTGCAGAAATTGAAGTGTTACGTAGTAAACATAGTAGTAACGGATTTTTTACCGTGAGATGAGTGAGTACCTTTCCCCAGATGATACAGTCTAAATAGAACTGGTCTATTCCTCCCATTCTTGTAATTATTAAAAGGAAAAATCATCATATTCTAACCTATATTTTGGAATATATAAGTGTATATCCAATGAACATGGTAGGATTTCTGACCACGATATCTTTCCTCTCTTACATGGAACAACAACGACATAAACGTCATCTAACTTAAACCTGTTTAAATCGGACAGTAGTTCTTTCTAATGGCAAGTTTGTTCTCATGAATATATGTAAAGATCTATACGACTTGCTCGTTCATTTCCGAATAGCAACGCGATTACGGTGACATAAACAACATTGAAATAATTTACCTTTAAGACACTGTGTCGATATAAGTAAAGCGACAAGAAATTTTAATTTGTGATTTTGAGGTGGATTTTACATATATGTTCCAGTTATATTCAATGTATTCTCTACAAAAACACCACATTTCCGCTTATGTTATTGTTTGTCATAGGATACTTACTTTACAAGAATACTTTGATATTTAGGACTACTTTATATCATTTCCGAAACAGGCACCAAATTTCTGTGCAAATAAACGCAAATACCACACGTTCTACAAGAAAAACAATACCAATTCTCTTCTACGGAGATTAATTCATATTGTACATACTGTAAACTGACTGTTCGACGTCTGTATTGAGTAAAATGTAATTTAGACGCCTTATCATATTAATAATATTTTTCTGGAATATCTTTCGTCCATCTATGAAAATGGCATAATTACACTGTTGAATCTTGTAATCGGCACTTACAAATGATTTTTGACTTTTAAGTAAACTTAATATAATGACATAACTGATACTGTCTCGACAGAGTTATTGCTATTTGCTTTACGTCCCACCGATACAGATAGGTCTTATTGCGACGATGGGATAGGAAAGACCTAGGAAGAGGAAGGAAGCGGCCGTGGCCTTAATGAAGGGACAGCCCCGGCATTTGCCTGGTGTGAAAATGGGAACCAGGGAAAACCATCTTCAGGGCTGCCGACAGTGGGGCTCGAACCCGCTATCTCCCAATTACTGGATACTGGCCGCACTTAAGCGACTGCAGCTATCGAGCTCGGTCGACAGAGTTATACAAATGCCACCGTAAGAATACGAATCCTTTGAAATCGCTCAAATGTCGTTCTCATTAACACACTACCCCTTTCAACGCCGAGCTGTAACATTTTGTCTTAATTGTTCAAAATGCCATTCATTTCTTCACGGCACACCTACAGGCTAAATACGAAGAATAAAATTCGTTTCCCTCGCAGTTTTCACTGCCCCAACTTTACCTTTTTCTGTTAAACGCTTTTGCTTCTTCAACATTTTAAAACTTCTTAGAAATTGACACCAGTTACAAGAAGTCGGAATTAAAGGAAATGATCCGCTAGTACAGCTATTGTTTCGATTATTCTTGAAGAGAAACAGACCGTCTGAGTGGGGTGGGAATGAAAGGACGTACGTGCCTGACATTTATTACGTTTTTGGTAACCGGTAAGTCTATAAGTTAGGTCTATCCATAAATGGAGATTAAACCCAGATCTATCTCCGCTGAGATATAAAGGCTTAATGCACTTTAACTTTTAGTGTGTGTTCGAAGTTTGTTGCTTTGGTCTATCTGTTTAAATCTGATCTTTGGCTTTGACAGTATTAAAGTGAACGTAGTATGAAAGATACATTGAGAACGTTATATATCTCGTCAACACCCTTGATGAATGATGTGGTGTAAATACACCGAAGAAAATGGAAATTGCAACACCCAGAAGGAGTGGTGCTACATTGCTGCAATTGAACATACAGGACGAGTGTTCGGTTGTGCTTCGATGATTACACTTGCATGTCCCTCTGACCGCAAGTTTGGACAACAATCAATACAGGATGTGCCCTCCACGAGCTGTAATACATTGATGAATTCGTAGAGCCATGGAGTCAATAAGGCCCTGGATCGCTTCCTGAGGAATTGTGGCCCATGCTTGCTGCACTGCACGGGTCAGTTGTTCCAGAGCTGTGGGTGGCTGAGGACGGTTGGCCAGTTGTCGACCCATCATGTCCCACACATGCTCAATAGAACTGCGGTCCGGGGATCTGGTGGGCCATTCTAAGGTTGTGATGTCGTGGAGAGCTTCTCTGGAGATGCGTGCAGTGTGAACCCGGGCATTGTCCTGCTGAAACATCCCATTAGCAATGTTCGCCATCATAGGGACAACCAATGGATTGAGTACCCTATCAACGTACTGTCCAGCAGCCATAGTGCCCTCAACAAGCACTAATTGTGATTTCACATTAAAGCCAATAGCTCCCCAAACCACAATGCTTGGTGCTGGCCCTGTGTGCCTCTTGACAATAATATCTGGGCGGCCCCTCTCCCCGGTACCTCGGCGCACACGATTCCGGCGATCACTGCGGGCAAGACAGAAGCGCGATTCATCACTAAAGACGACCCTATGCCATTCGTCGACCCACGTCGATCTTTCTCGACACCAGGCCAGTCTTACACGTCGCTGTTGTGGGGTCAATGGAATACCTTCTGCAGGGACACGGGCTCGTAAGCCAGCTGCACGCTGGCGATTACCAACTGTCTGTTGTGTAACGTGGGGTGCCACAGCTGCTCGAATTTGCGCTGCCGTTGCATGGGGTTCCATCCGGGCCATCCGAATGATGCGGCTATCCTCTCTCACAGTTGTCTGTCGCGCTGGGCCTGTGCCAGGTCTAGAAGTGTGGGTACCTTCATTTGACCACTGCTGCCATACACGTTGTACCGTAGATGCCTGTCGGCCAATACGTGCAGCGACAGTCCTTAGCGATAATCCAGCCTCACACAGCCCAATTATCCGAGCCCTCTCAAACGGCGACAGTTGTTGATAGTGTGCTCTTCTCTGTGGTCGAGGCATGTTTGACGGGGAACACTTCACTGCACAGACTGCAAGTCAACCACGCTACACCAGAGTCCGTGTACTGGAGTTGATTCCTCCGCGACCAATCACGTGGCGATACCTGTAGCAACAATCCAATGGGTCTGAAAATTTAATCGTTTACATATCTACAAGGCATCATTCCATATCTTGAAAATTCACACAAACGACCAAAGTCTTCATGGTGTTGCAATTTCAATTTTCTTAAGTGTATATGTCTTATAGGATCTGAAGATGTGTGCCTCTCGAGCTTCAGTGGCTTTGGAAAACTGCAACATAATAGTACCTTCCGGCACAGAATGGGATTTTATTAGTAATTTTATTGGGTTTGTGTCAAAATAACTACTATTACGGTTCCTGAAGCGTTGAGCTTGTGGAAATTTTGACTTGCAGGAAATCCCTTACGTGCTGTTAAATCTCTAGTGCTGTTTCCTTAGAGATGATAGATTCCGTTCCGGTTATAAGTGAAGACGTTAAAAAGTTTCAAACTCCCATGGCCTAACGGTATGTGCACTCAAACGGTCTTTATAAGTGGACGGAAAAGTGGATTACGCCGGGAATTACCCCTGTGGGTGGGTGACGCAGATGAAGAGTACACACACACTGTCCCCTGCATGTCGTAAGAGGTGACTAAATGGAGGACCAAAGGATGATTGAATCAGAACCATGAAACTACCTGTGATCAGTACATCACGCGGAGCATACCACGGGTCGCCTTTACTTGCGAGTAGTACAACTATGTTAAGTACAAAATACTTTTGTGGATAGTAGCAGCAGAGAGTGGTTCACTGTAGGTTTACAGTACCTGTAATTAGTGCCATTATATAATAAACACCGCGGACTTACGTTGCCTGTGATTAGTACGAACTGCTGTATGTGAGGAACACTACGGGATAGTTCGGGTCCATGTGATTAGTACACCTAGGTGAGGAACACCATGGGTTTGCGTTTCCTATGAGTAGTGCCATTATGTGAGAAACACCATAGGTCTGCGTTACCTGTGGACGTATATTACTTGTGAGTAGTACCATAATGTTTGGAACACCGTGAGACTACGTTACTTTTGATTAGTACCGAAACTTGAGAAATAGCATGGTTCTACTTTACTGGCGCTATGTTCCATCATGAGGGACCGCTGATCTTGAATTTGGACCCCTTTAGACAACAAGCATCATCGATTCAGGGATGTGCTTTGGAAGCAGTCCCTTGGTCAATAATGCTATTGTTTCGAAATGTTTTCTGGGAAGGCGGGGCATTGCGAGTCGAATCCACTGATTGTTTTAAGTTCATAATCATTGTTCGTCGTCGTCTTTTTGATTTCTAGTCAGTGGATCCAATTGGAATTATTTGTAACTTACAGTATTGTGAGTTTCATCCGCTGATTATTTTAAATTCGTATTTATCCATCCATTGTTCATCATCACGTCTTGAATTCTGGTTTGTGGATAAATTTAGTATTTTTAAATTGCCATTACATTTCGTCTCCTTACGTACTATTAGGGGCCGATGACCTAGATGTTAGGCCCCTTTCAACAACAAGAATCATCATCATCATCATGATCACTTCGGGAATGATCGGGCTCGATAGCTGCAGTCGCTTAAGAGCGGCCAGTATCCAGTATTCGGGAGATAGTGTGTTCGAACCCCACTGTCGCCAGCCCTGAAGATGGTTTTCCGTGGTTTTTCATTTTCACAACCGCCAAATGCTGGGGCTGTAACTTAATTAAGGCCACGGCCGCTTCCTTCCAAGTCCTAGCCCTTTCCTCTCCCATCGTCGCCATAAGACATATCTGTGTCGGTGCGACGTAAAGCCAATAGCAAAAAATCTTCGGGAATGGTTATGGAATCACCTGTAGTATCTAAATGTTTAGTACACGTAGTGGCACTAGTGATCATTGAGCGGAGCTGAGTGCCTCAGAGGTTTGAGGCGTTGGGCTTCTGACCCCAACTTGGTAGGTTTCATCCTGGCTCAGTCCGGTGGTATTTGAAGGTGCTCAAATACGTCAGCCTCGTGTAGATAGATTTACTGTCACGTGAAATTACTTCTGCGGGACTAAATTCGGTCATCTTGGCGTCTCCGAACACCGTAAAAGTAGTTAGTGGGATGTAAAGTCAATAGCATTATTAGTGATCATTGATAACTTGCCTACTGGGCAGTAATCGGTACAATCTGGTCAGTTTGACTGACTACAGCGGTACTGTTTCTCAACTACCTTCACAGGAAGTGATCACTATGACAGGAGAAATTCCCAGATAGGGTTGAGATTCTATTCCAGTGTCCCCCAGAAAGCAGTCAGTGATGTTAACCAGTAGACCAGTACAAGCACCAATAATTTTCTTCAGGTGTTCGGTCCGTGTTATTGAAATATTGGATTATGTTTTGAATTTAAGGCGTCTGGCCTCCGACGAGACCTGGTGCAGGTCTTTCGAGTTGAAGCCGTATAGGCGACCTGCAGGTCTGTGGGGAATGTGTCTAATACTGAAGACTGCACACGCAGTCAGTCACCGAGCCATTGGAATTAACCAATAAATGTTAAAATCCCTGACCCGACCGGGAATCGATACTGGGTCCCCCTGAACCAAAGACCAGCTCGCTAACAATTCAGCCACGGAGCCGGACATTATGTTGTTGGTAACATTGTTTCAGCGTTCTTCTTTCTTCAACATCTCGGTCTCTTTGACATCATTATATTCCAGTGACGGTTCTCTTTTTAGTAATGTTAGATTTTAGTAATATCCTCATTAGTCAGTTTTTAAAAACCATGTACTTGATGAGAGTATCTGCATTTCTCCGCATAGACGATTTTATTTCCGCTGTGTGCCCTTCGTGGTATGCGGATTACTTTTCATAACAAAGTAAGCGTCTACTACTACTACATATATTCTGATGTAAACATTTACGTGATTAAGCTAGTTAGGTGTAAGCCTGACAACATTTCCAGAACTGCCAAAACAAGTACAATTTCTACCTATCAACCTGTCTATTACAAGCGGTCAAATTTGACCACGTTCCCGCAATATAGAGCGGCTGCTGGAGAACGGTGGTCAAGAGCAATTTATGCTTCGAGAAGCAGGGCTCCACAACGAAATTACTCAAAATACTTACCACCGAACAATATTGCTTAAGGAACTAACACGTGTAGAGGCAACGGCATTATTTGATGTGAGCTGATCCGTAACGAACTGTATAAGTCATCAATTCTACATTTCTTCAAAAAGATTTTGATGCGTGAGATAAGTATAGTCAATATTTCATTAAAACTTATTCAAGTAGGTTAAACATTAAATATCTATAACGCAATAGAAATCAGTGACAAGTATTCATTTTAAGTTTTGGAAATATAATATTATGAGAAAATATTTCATTACTGCATTTGTAAGTAATGAATGACGCAAGGAAAACTATTAAATCATGCAGACAGTAGAATAGACTTAAGGGAAATCATAGAGCCTTCAAAATACATTAGAAATAATTGCATTTATATGAGATACTCCTATAAAGAGTAACCTCCAGTACTCACAATTACCACCGTGTAAGTAATGTTACATGAAGCACTTATAAGTTAGGTTTTAAATGAAATGCAAAATTTAGAAACAGCATTGAAATTGAACACTTGTGAGAGTTCAATAATGACAAAGATCCAGAAGGCTTTGAGATTAAAACTAGAAGAGATTATATACATAGGATGAAAGATACGGCCGTTAAAGAATCAGGTAAAATTACTTAATTTCAGTTTCATGCACCGAGAGAGTAAACCCAAAGAAGTTAAATAACTAAAGATTTCAGCAAAATGAAAGGTGAAAATATTCCTACAATCTTTCCGTTTTGATTGACAGTGGAATATCCACCAAATATAAGCTATAAGCGGTTTGATGGTCAAACAAAACATCCCTTCGTGATATTAAATATTCAGTTTTGTGTTGTATATTTAAGGACCATGTCAAACAGAATCGTAGGGACGAACTTCATATTTGTAATTAAATAAGTATATTTGAATAATAATAATAATAATGTTATTTGTTTTACGTCCCGTTAACTACTTTTTAAGGTCTTCGGAGACGCCGAGGTGCCGGAATTTAGTCCCGCAGGAGTTCTTTTACGTGCCAGTAAATCCACCGACACGGGGCTGTCGTATTTGAGCACCTTCAAATACCACCGGACTGAGCCAGGATCGAACCTGCCAAGTTGGGGATAGAAGGCCAGCGCCTTAACCATCTGAGCCACTCAGCCCGGCTATTTGAATTCTAAATATCTTTTCTCGATAATCTTAATATCACATGTTACTTTGCCTTTGATATTACTACTATTGCTATAGACAGGAACGAATGAAATGAATAGCATTAATATTATGTGATTGGAACTGTGACTTTGTTACTCAAGGTCGAGAGGGCAGGAAATAACTCATTATCTCTTTCTTTCAAACGTTATACATCTTGCTAATTTTCATGGTGCTAGGAGACGGGACTTTCTTCTTTAAATTGAACATTCAATAATGATCATCCCATGTCGAATTTATTGCCTTGTGTTCCATTTATGTTTCTACGTTCCAGCAGATACTGATAGAAAGATAAAATTAGAGAGGAAGGAATGTAAAAGAGTTACAGGAATTATTAGCATCCGAAAGAAAAAGCTACCGGAATGGAAATAAATAGAACATCGTGCAATAAGCACGTAGCACAAACACAATCTATACACATAAATGCCGTATCTACAAGCACAGATGTGTTGAAATCAGCATTAGCAAGCTTTAATTTGTCAAGTTTTCGAACTATTCAGCATAACCACATGCAGATAACGAGTAAGCTGCATTGAATTTCACGTATTATTGGGAACAATGGACCGAGAGCCCCACTAGACTGCAGTTTAGGTCTGCGAGTCCTGTTCGTTTCAGGAGAAACAACCTGCCATCTGTATAAATAAAATTGTAGGGGGTCCGCTGTCTGTAATTTCTTTTCTTTTGCCAATTTTTCAGATATTTATCCGTTTTAGGTCAACTCAAGACCGAATCGGTGGTTTTTACGTTTCGTGTCTGTTTGTCTGTTTGTCTGTTTGTCTGTCTGTTCCACCATCACGTCGAAATGGCTGGATAGATCTCAACCAAACTTCATATTTAGAGTACACCCATCCCCCGGAAGGTTTCGATGTGCACATTATTTTAAAATCTTTGAACAGACTGGGGTTTTATAGGAAAACCAGAATGGTTTTTCCACCATCACGTCGAAACGGCTAGATAGATCTCAACCAAACTTCATATTTAGAGCATACTCATACCGGGGAAGGTTTAGTAAAGCATATCATTTTAAAATCTTTGAACAGACGGGGGGTTTATAGGAAAATCAGAATGGTCTTCCTCCATTTTCCCTTGTACTATTGATTTTCTGTAAACTTTGTTTACCGTACGTGAAACGTCTCTTCATTATAAACAACTTTCGTTATGTTCATAATTTATCTTGCTCTTCACATGACGGAGAAATTTACAATTTTCCTCTGGTATCATCATGCTCTGCATTGAGTGACCGACAGATAGACAACGAACCTACAAGTTACCATGGCAAGGGTCTCTGACTGCATGCCAGCAGGGAAGTAACGTATTGCCATTTTCCTCATCATGCTTTTAAATACGTGGTTGTTCCTTAGGTAGAAGGCAAGAGAGGCGTCAATCGGCCTATCTCGCGATATTGGCGGAATATCGTTGGATGTTATAACCGCTCTCGAATAGATTAAGTAATAACACCATTAGTCATCTTCTTATTATTTTTTTTACCTAGGAATCAGTGGACCTAAATTTCTCCTCTGTTACCGCTTTATTATATCCATAACTCACACTAGCATAATTTATTGAGGGGCATTTGATTTTCCAATACATTCACTTGGCATTTACATATTTGTCGTTATCCGACTGTCCTCAGTTATAATCCATTTGCTATTACTTTCAACTTTCTTAACTGAATTATTTTCTTCCTTAATTACGCCGTATGTACGTGAGTGCTACAAACTACTGGATGTAATTCCACCAAGACTCATATTTAGAATACACCTGTCCTTGATAGGTTTTAGGGCAAATATTGTTTCTAAATCTCTGAATTGACTGGGGGTTTATACGAAACCGAAACAGTGATTTTGCACTTCCACAAAATATACACAACCAAACCTAATGGAAATCTACCTACCTTGGTAGAAATTAATTTCTAAACCTTTTTTCTCATGTGCATCATTTCGATACGAGGATTAATAAGGGAGATATCATTAACGGAACGTTTTTCTGTACAAGTCCCATCGGAATTAACTCACGAGCGGGTGCGTGTAAAGCGTATTCCTTACAACTTGAAAACTACTGAAGACATTCGAACCAAACTTTTTATTTAGCATCCACCTGTCCAAAGGTAGGTTTTAAACGTAAATAACATTTCATGTTCCGGAATGGACTGGCGGTTTATAGGGAACCGAAATGGTGATTTTACTCTTCCACAATATATACAGGAACAAGACCAACCTGACTGGAAATCGACCAAACGTGATGGAATTCCACCTCTAAACCTTTTTTTTTTTCATGTGCATTTTTTCGTCAGGAGGTCTAACAAGGGAGATATTATGAATGGTCACTTTTGCAGGTTAAGTCCAGCGGACATAGCCCTAAAGGTGTTTTACATGGAGCAGATTCCTTATCTATATAAATCAAATCGTAACGACTGTGTGCCTCTACACTGACTATTTTGGCGAAATTTTCGTACAGCTTTCCGTTTAAGGGGTAATAATGACCATCTCCATAATTTTTGGTTTAGTTTCCTGAAAGTCCTAATTTTTACCCGCCTCGCCCAAAATCCAGATTGCGGCATAATCTGCCAGAAGAAAAAGAAGATAATTGAAATTTGACAAAATTATACGTTTTAGCCTGTAACGAACGGAAACCATCCTAGATTATTAAATTTTTCACTTTTTATCCCCGAAGAATATCGAAATATGCAGGCAATTTTAATAATGGTGCAGACCTTCGGATATTCCTATCACATAACGGACTGCACAATCTCCTTCAATTTGGAATGATCTACAACCTTGGTCTTATGACTTTTTGCCGTATCTGTATCCCTTTTACGTTTCATTTTTCTCTATTAATCGATGTTAAGTCCATTTGGAATTTTCACATGCATAATGCATACTATCAATTACTTATATAAAATACTGAATCATCAAACTCTTCACGAAAATTGGCCCACCCAGTAGCCATATGCGAGCCAAATGCTATGTATGTAGCTGTCACATAATTATCCGAAAAGTAATGTAATGCGAGATAATCTTACAAAACCTTTACCCTGTTCCACGTTTCTAACTCAATCTGACCCAAGAATAGATGACATATCGTAGGACCAGCCATTTAGGCCACTAAATCCGGCGTGTCTTATAGTATAGTCCTTTGTCGATATGACGTACGTTTAGTAGCAGTTAATCTGTAAATGAAGGTCTGCAATATTTTGAACACGCATATACTTTCGTATGTCGATCTATACATGTTCACTGATGTCGATTTGTAGCGATCGAGAAAGGGTGTGTCTGCTATTGTAATCAGTACTCTCCATACCGACTTTGACTGGCAGTAGGAAAGGGTTCCTTCTCCAACTCCTGTGTAACTGTCATTAGTAAGGAAGGCCTACAATTGTAATGAATAGTTCCCTTCTCGATTTGACTTGCGGAAGGCAAGTGAACATGCAGTTTTCTTTAAAACTCCCCTACCCGATTGTGTTTGGCAGTAGGCAAGGGTGCCCGCCATTATAAAGAAATGTCCTCATCTAAAATGTGACTGGCATTAGGCATAGTGGCCTGCTATTTTGATGGAAACCCACCAACTTGGTGTGACTGGCAGTAAGCTGGCTGGCAGTAGGAAAATGGGCCTGGCATTATAATGATAACTGCACAACTCAATTTCGAGTGATAGTAGGGTAATTACCTGCCATTATAATAGAAACTCCTCAACTGTAATCTGTCTGGAAGTAGGAATGGGGCTGTCATTTTAACGAAAACTCCCCAAATCGATTCTGTCCGCGTAGTAGGCAATGGGGCCTGCAATTATAATGTAAACTTCCCAACTCGATTGTGAATGGCAGTAGGCAAGTGAGCCTGCCGTTATATCACAAATCCGTAACAAACACTTTACATTGGAAACAACGTACGGGGACCTCCCCATGCTCTTTCTCGGATAACGCTAAGAGACATGCAATTTTAAAACAAACTTATTTACTGCATGTACACTATTTACTTCGATATTCGAATACAATGTAGAATACCGTAGCGAAGCACGGGTACATTCGCTAGTATATTTATAAATTTGCTGTACATAATCGTGGATACAAGGTCTGCCTTTTTGGGCGATTGGTAAACGTATTGGTCTTTGGATATGAGGGCATCGGTTCGATTCCCGACCGGAACAGAAATTTAAACCGCGTCGGGTTCATTCTTCTAACTCGGGGGCTGTTTGTATGTGTCAGTACACATCAGCTATGCAACACATCACCATACAAACCATCAAGGGAACATGCAATAGTGAATACATGTCTCCACCTACATAGGGTTGGTGTCAGCAAAGGTATCCGACAGTAAAGTTGGGCTAAATCCATATTGAGTTCGGATCCCAGATAATTAAGAAGAGATAAGGAAGGTGAAGAATCGTGTTCACATGAATTCATGGTCATGCTACCCTATTTCAGTCCAATACTTAAAGGCTCGTAATATTTTCCCGCAATGTTTTCCTATATCGAACATAATGTGGTATAGTGATTATGCAATATATGCAAGCAAATATGCCTCAAAACTAGCTGAATAGAACCTAAAAATAATAAAATATGATCTGAAAACGATCAAATATGAGATTAAGTTTTTTTGCTAGTGGCTTTACGTCGCACCGACACAGACAGGTCTTATGGCGACGATGGGATAGGAAAGGCCTAGGAGTTGGAAGGAAGCAGCCGTCGCCTTAATTAATGTACAGGCCCAGCAGTTGCCTGGTGTGAAAATGGGAAACCACGGAAAACCATCTTCAGGGCTGCCGAAAGTGGGATTCGAACCCACTATCTCCCGCATGCAAGCTCACAGCCGCGCGCCCCTAACCGCGCGGCCAACTCGCCCGGTAGATGAAGTTTTGGAACAGGTAGCAAGTATTAGAGTTACGTCTTAAGTTAAAAAAAACGTGATCAGCGATTACACACCAGACACATTTCATCATACAAACTGACAGAGAGCTACATTACGTTAAGCTTTCAACATTTAGTATCATAGCCTTGAGGTGCGCCGGCCCCGTGGTGTAGGGGTAGCGTGCCTGCCTCTTACCCGGAGGCCGCGGGTTTGATTCCCGGCCAGGTCAGGGATTCTTACCTGGAACTGAGGGCTAGTTCCAGGTCCACTCAACCTACGTGATTAGAATTCAGTAGCTAACTGACGGTGAGATAGCGGCCCCGGTCTAGAAAGCCAAGAATAACGGCCGAGAGGATTCGTCGTGCTGACAACACTACACCTCGTAATCTACAGGCCTTCGTGCTGAGCAGCGGTCGCTTGGTAGGCCAAGGCCCTTCAAGGGCTGTAGTGCCATGGGGTTTGGTTTCTTTGGTTGAGGTACAGTTCTCACTTAGTTTCCCTAGAAAAAGTAAGAAAAGAAAGGAAATATTGGCATGTCGGACTCTTTGGCTAAATGATCAGCGTTGAGGCCTTAGGTTCAGAGGGTCACGGGGTCGATTCCCGGCCGGGCCGGGGATTTTACTCGCCTCTGGTTAATTCTTCTGGCCAGGGGACTGAGTGTTTTTGTTTGTCCTAACACTTTTCTACTCTTATTCAGACAACACACCACACTACCAAACATCACAGAAACACCCAATAGTGATAACATCTCGCCAAGGGTTGGCGTCAGGAAGGGCATACGGCCGTAAAACAGAGCCAAATCCACATCTACGACACAGTTCGCATCCGGGACCCCACAGATGTGTTAGAAGCGGTATAAAATAAGAGAAGGAGAAGAAGAAAGAAAGTATTGGCATGCTTTATGGTATCTGTTGGCTTAAGTTAGAAGATACTACCTAATAGGAAGTTTATTGAGTTTATAATCGCGCGTACCTCTTAATCTTCTTCTTTGGCAGCGTTGCACATCTCAGGATGTCGAAAAGAAATCTCCATTGGAGGCGGCTCGGTATTTTTTATGCTGGGAGAAGCTCTTCTCTACATCACATGACATCACAGTAGTGTATTTAAACATAGTCAGTTCACTGCTGCTTAGCTACGGGTCGTCTTCACCTAAACCAGATCTACCCTCTAAAATGGCACTAATTCTGCACATTGTTGCGTATCTCTCATTTACACTCAGTAACTTACTGAATTTATTCTTCACCGTAACTGACATTCTACCTTTTGCTTGTTCTACTTTGGATACCATGTCCTTGACTATTCCCAAAGTCTCACATAATTCTAAACAAGCAATTTCTAGGCGAGAGGTAGTTTTCGACAGATCTCTAAATTTGAAGTAATGTACACTAATTTTCCCGATAAATCATTGGAGAAGAGTTCCACTGCAATTTTTATTGACGATACCTCGATACTGGCAAAAGCAGAAAAAATTTCTCGCACAGTAGTACTCCAATGCATTAAGCCACGTTCCCCATCGGGTGAGCACTGCCTTAGGAGGAAGAGGAGATGAAATCGCGTGATATTTGAATTTTTCCACCCCTCTGTGGAGTCTGCACAAATATTTTCTTAAGGGTTGATGTTAACCGGTAAACACCAGGAAAATTCTGCCGTATTTCTTCAGCAAATCTGTGCAACTCATGAGCAAATCATACGAAATCGACCATTTCCGGTAGAGACCATTTGCTTTCACCAGGTATGGTTCAGAATCGTTTACAAACAACAAAATTTGTTCTCGCTTAACCTCGCCATCCCACAAAAGCTTCATGTCAGTTTCAAAACGTGCTGCAATTGTGAATGTTTAGCTGTATCTGGAAGATCTAAATGAAGTAAATAGGCCTATCCATCGCCCGGGAGATCCACGAGAAGCGTGCCAATTTTAAAATTCGCAACATACCTCCGACAAACATACTTAGTTTCATCAACGTTTACCAAGACGCTATTGTTGACTGAACTAATTCAAATTTTTCGTAGTACGTCTTCATGACCCGAGGGCAAATAACTTTTCGCATTGTTGCCGTTTCTAGGATCAACTGCGTTGTGTATTTAGTTAAGAATTTTCGGAAGTACTCGTTGTTCACTTTCTTACGCGGGATATTGGTCGATACAAACTTTTTTTTTAACAGGTCTTTCAAGAAATCGGAAAGGTAGGTAGACGAAGATTTCGCTGTATCAAACAAAAAATTACCTGCTTGCTGTGTTCAGAATACTTTCGGTTCACGCAGCTTTTGTGCTTAGCCGTAGTGCAGTGCTGTTGCACATTAAATCTCTTTAACGTCGCTACGTTAACTCTATTCACTTTACTAAAAATAATTGTTTCTTCAGTACTGAAGATCTCTTCACCGACTCCACACAATTTCTTAATTTTACACCTTCAGTGCACTTCACTTTCGATATGATGAGGTTCGCTACAAGTGTGACCAATATGTTGAAATTCGTCGGTAATGAAGGTGGAAGGGAGCTGTAACCGGACCCGGCAAAGAACTGGGTGAGAGATAGCATGGAATTTTCTTGTTTGCTAATTGCTTCTGGGCTAAATATATCTATTGGTGTGGCATCCTGTTCAAGGGCGGAAACACACTATCTTCACGTTCTGTGAGCTCACGCGTATCGTGTCGCAGTCCAACCTGTCCAGAAAGATGTGCTGAAAGATGTCACTACAGCTGCTCTTTATTGGAATCAGATCTTCAAAACCTGCTTCCTGTCTGTTCCTGGAAAACAAAGAAAAACATATCTAAAACACTATTTGAAAATCCTGTGTTTGAAACTCGATGCAGACAACGTCTAAATTGTTAACGACAATTCATTTTAAACAAAAATGCGGAATTTTTTAACAAATTCACTAAAATGAGTAAAATACAACCAAAGAAATAAAAAGGGCCAAAATACGCATTTATATGCAACATTACAGTGTTTTAAAAGAGGTCAAGGACCCATCATTCACGCTTATATATTTATGATTCTGGGTAAAGTGAGTTCAGGAAAGAAATATTTCTTTTCCTTAACTTCCGAACCTCGGTGATTAGTTTCTCTATTCACACATGCACATCCAGTATAACATAGTTTATGTGTGGAATTGTGTAATAATGGCCTCAGTTTTGACCAGATAACCTACAAATGTTGCCTTTAAGAAACGAAACTGTAGTTAATTGGTTCCATCTTGCTTCAATGTTGAATTTTGGAACGCGCCCGCAGTGGATATTTTACAGTACTTCTACACCCACTCGCAGTATGAGTAAGAGACAGCAATCGGTCTGATGAAATTACCTTAGTTCCCCCAGTCTGTTTGTAGAAATGTTTGATTGTTTGGTTCATTCACAAATTCAACTTCTATCTGCAAATGTTTTGATTTCTATACTCCTATTTTATTTTATTTGATTGAGAATAATTGCTGGTACAAGTACAGGAACAATGGCACGAGGGTACTCGGAATGAGGCGACCGAGCTCGATAGCTGCAGTCTCTTAAGTGCGGCCAGTATCCAGTAATCGGGAGATAGTGGGTTCGAGCCCCACTGTCGGCAACCCTGAAGATGGTTTTCCGTGGTTTCCCATTTTCAAACCAGGCAAATGCCTGGGCTGTACCTTAATTAAGGCCACGACCGCTTCCTTCCAATTCCTAGGCCTTTCCTATCCCATCGTCACCGTAAGATATATCTGTGTCGGTGCGACGTAAAGCAAACAGCAAAAAAAAAAAGCTCGGAATGAGACGAAAGACGACAAGTTAGGAATGAACTCGAATAAAGCTGTACGCATAACCGGTAGGGTCATGTGAGCTGAATGGAGAAAGAATTACCAAGGAGGATGATGTACTTAATCATGGAGGGTAAGAGAAGTAGAAGGAGACCAAGCCAAAGATGTAGACTCAGTCACTACTGATTTAAACAAAAGAGATATGGGCTAAACTAGGCCACAGAGCTAGTTAATATAGAGGATTGTGGACACATTTAGTTACTTCACAAAGACATGCAAACTGAACAATGAAATGCAAAACAATCTATAATGAAGATGTATGTTTTATTTTATTTATTTATTTATTTATTTATTTATTTATTTATTTACTTATTTGTAACAGATGTATGGCACTGTCCCAACAGACAAAATTTGGAAAATTTCGATACAGATGTGATCGAGAAAGCAACGATGAATGCAATGTTTGCAGTACTCATTACCAAGTCACTTGGAACCGTTAACTCTGCCCCCTTAGTATCATCTATGTACGAGCCGCTCATATTTTTTACAACCACTAGTTGTCCACTGTCCTCACTTGCCAACTTAGCAGAAATGTTGGGAGCTGTGTAGCCGGAAATATAGATAAGCGCTGAGTTATCAAATTCTTTCTCATCAACTGGTAATAAATTCTTGAGAATAAATTCAAAGTGTTTATCCCTATCGTTGATTGTACAATATAGACTCTTTCACGAAAATACTCAGAATTGAAATACTGCGATTCAGAATTTAATGTAATAATTCTGTCTCTTGCAGATATTTAAGTCTGTACATGATCAGCCGTTTTTCTAATTTGTAATACTGAAATTTTCAGGCAGGGCGTATTTTACATTTTACATTTCTAGACAAAAATGCATTGCTTTCGTTAGCGTTAAAATTGTTATGACCGGGCTGAGTGGCTCAGACGGTTGAGACGCTGGCCTTCTGACCCCTACTTGGCAGGTTCGATCCTGGCTCAGTCCGGTGGTATTTGAAGGTGCTCAAATACGTCAGCCTCGTGTCGGTAGATTAACTGACACGAAAAGAACTCCTGCGGGACTAAATTCCGGCACCTCGGCGTCTCCGAAAACCGTAAAAGTACTTAGTGGGATGTAAAGCAAATAACACTATTATTATTAAAATTTTTATGATAAGAAGTCACCTCGGTCAGTTAAAATTTCGCTGTCATTGCTTACAACAGCGTCTTGTAGGTTCTGAAGGCTAGCCTTCACAGTTTTCACTAATGTATTTACAGGTTGAAGACTATCGTTCTTATCATATAATTGAATTATTAAGTGTCGCAGATAGCTCAAATTCTGTAGACCCTAACAATAGGTGTAGCTGTGGCCGTAGAATTTCACTTAGCTCTTAATAACTAACCCGGATTTCATTTGAATGCGCAGAAAATGTCGTATTCCTACCTATCTTTAGATAAAACTGATGGTTGAAAATCAAACTTTACTTTACTGCGTATACTTACTCCTTTGTCAGTGAACAATTTAAAATTAGGTCCTTTCTTTTCAATTTGAATATCCGTCAATTAAGCAGGATTTTCCCGCATACACTGTTGAACATTTCCGGCACTGTCGTTTGTAGCAGCCTTTTAGAACGCCTCTACCTCAGCAGTTTTTAAACTCTCTTCATAGAAATAGCTTCCAGTTTCGGTCTGTCATAAACAAAAACCTTTTCGTCACTTGTGGTAGTCCCGTACCGAAACTCATGTTGTAAGGAGTCTGGCTCAAAATGTTTAAAGCACGACAGTCGACTACAAAGGAGCCTAGTCCTAACTCGATATAGTTTTCACCCAGTGATTATGTAATACTGTTTCATCCAGAAAAATAAACACTGTGTACTTACTTTTAACACATCTTATCACATAATTTGACTTTCAACCCCGTGCACAACAACTCAATTCTCGCCTGAACAGGGTACACCGTGATTACATCGGAAAGCCAGGTTGCTGTTCTGTATGAAGTTTTGAAGCCGTTTCGTCATTCCTAACTGTAGGTTATTGTTTAACAATTTACTGTATGATAATCCATGTAATTATGATGAAGTCAGAACTCCGCTTTAGATATCTGAAATAAATTCTAGACAGTCCTCGAATGGGGCACTTATTTCGGTTAGTATGGACTTAGAAGTAAAATTATGTCCCAATATGATTATAATAGATCCTCCTTCTTTATACATACATTCCTGCGTTTTGAGTAACATTTATACTCTAGAACCGTTCACACTGATATTTTCAGTTCATTGTTTCTTTTGAAAGCTGTCAGATATAAACTGATCGCAATAATCATGAAGACTTTGGGGAGAATGTTCTACAGTTTTGAAGTAAATGTAAGTAAACTGTTGAAAAAGTATTTCTGATCTATGCTGTTCATTCAGGAGAGAAGTGTGTTCAAATACAACAGCTTCTTCAGATATTTTTCGTAATAATAATAATAATGTTATTTGCTTTACGTCCCACTAACTACTTTGTAAGGTCTTCGGAGACGCCGAGGTGCCGGAATTTAGTCCCGCAGGAGTTCTTTTACGTGCCAGCAAATCTACAGACACGGGGCTGTCGTATTTGAGCA
Organism: Anabrus simplex; assembly: GCF_040414725.1. Classification (NCBI taxonomy): domain Eukaryota; kingdom Metazoa; phylum Arthropoda; class Insecta; order Orthoptera; family Tettigoniidae; genus Anabrus; species Anabrus simplex. Next base: position 1,093,508,909 of record NC_090266.1, read on the forward strand.
CCTTCAAATACCACCGGACTGAGCCAGGATCGAACCTGCCAAGTTGGGATTAGAAGGCCAGCGCCTTAACCGTCTAAGCCACTCAGCCCGGCGATATTTTTCGTGTATCTCAATTTAATCTCGAGAAAGATTTCAGAATGGCAATATCCCTAGAGGTCACGTTCACATCATTCCCTAACCTAAACTGATTAAAATGTGCAATTCAGTGAAGAAACAAAAGTATCACCGGTTATCCAGGCTGATCTTTCCAATATACAAACTAAGATTAAGGAGTTGTTGAGTACAATGTCACAACATATTAAATATAACTGCAAGATCAACGTTACACAATAGCAAGATAAAATGACAGCACGAGGTTGATGGATGTGTACTGAATGAATGGAAAAAGGAAGAAGTGCACTCAGATTCTATGTTCCTGATTTACAGTTATTTGAAATTCCTTTTGAGACTCATACTTCTATTCGGTATAGTGTGCAAGACAGAATAATAAAAGAGCTATCGATCAGGTTATGCTAATACTAGCCTTCATAATGTGCAACTCCTTTAGAGCTCTGTAAACTCCGAAATAGGTCAAGAGGACGCCCGTGTAGTAAATCAAATGTTACTCTAATGTGTATTCAATTTTCAAGTTGTCATGTCAACCTTTAGGTCTTCAGAATTCATCCTAACGGTATATTTTTGTTATGTGATATAAATCGATAATGTTGAGAGCTTTACCAGTCAAGGATATAGACAGGGTGATATATAAGTAATTCACTTCATTATTTTATTCTCAGGTTGACCCATGAATGCTTGTACTTCAGTCAGACATAGGATACATTTTTAAGAATATATTGCTCTGGTCAGTTGTTTGAATGATTCATGGACAGTGATTATCTTTACAAGTTGCTTTACGTCCCACCGACACAGATAAGTCTTATGGCGACGACGGGATAGGAAAGGGCTAGTAGTGGGAAGGAAATGGGCGTGGCCTTGTATAAGGTACAACCTGGTACATTTGCCTGGTGTGACAATGCTATTTGTTTTACGTCGCACCGACACAGACAGGTTTTACGGCTACTATGGGACAGGAAAGGCCTAGGAATGAGAAGGAAGCGGCCGCGGCCTTAATTAAAGTACAACCCCATTATTTACTTGGTGTGAAAATGGGAAACCACGGAAAACCATCTTCTGGGCTGCCGACAGTGGGGCTCGAACACACTATCTCCCGGATGGAAGCTCACACCTGCGCGCTCCTAACCGCACGGCCAACTCGCTCAGTGGACAGAGATTAAAACTGAAAATATGTATAATTCTATCAAAATCAACTCAGAGAAGTATTAGTTAATCAGCACTGTGGAAAGTAACAAGGGAAAATATACAGTTTAACACTTCCAAACTGAAATGAAGGTATAGCGGATTCATCTAACCAAACACTCAAGGTAAGATAGTAGCATATGATGCTTCGTTTATCAACAAAATATATTTGGGTTTGTATACATCAATTCGGGCATAACATGTGCTGAACTCTCCCAGGAAAAAGTAATAATGAAACATATTTTACACTATATGAGAATGGGATGACAGAGGAAAGTGGATGAAAGACTTCGTTATGAATACACTCTCTCATTAGTCTGAAGGAAACTGCGATAATTTTCTCAGTCTCATTCTAGTATTCAAAGCATGACGTCCTTCATTGATGCTACAAATTTGAAAATACTGACATTTTGCGTTATTTAGGAGCAGACTGTGTTTATAATCATATAAGCGATTTTATGTTTTATATTGGACATGACATCAGAACCCTTTGTTTCTTCTACGAGCGTTAGGTATAACAAATGCACTCGTACGATATCTTATACGAATGATTCAGGAACGGTGAACACGGATTTACAACACTGCCACTGATAGTAATGGTTTTGATTATTGCATGATTGTAGTATTGTTTGCAATCATGTTCGTCCTGAAGCGTAAGTTTCTCAACGACAACTAGTCTATAGAATGGTCACACGATGTCACATTCGCTCTCAGTGTTACCTGTGTTGAACAAAGTGAATATCAGCAAGCATTAGGCTACCATGACATTGGATTATAGAGCAATTCTGAACTGGAAAACTACGATGGAGTCCACATCTTCAGATAATGCGGTGATAGATTATTTTCAAATGTCTGCATCTTGTGTTCGTTTGACCGTTCTCTGCGGGGTTGCAGGGTGAGGTGCAAACGTGAGGTACTCACATCTATGAGAATGATCTTAGTGATGTAGGATTACTTTCACATGAAGAGATCGTCTCACCGTCCGATAAACATAAGCAGATTCTGAAGCAGGTCTTTCCTCCACTATGAAACGATCGGAATCACAGGGTCACAGGGGTCCGGGTTCGATTCCCGACAGGGTCAGGAATTTTAACCAACACTGGTTAATTTCGCTGGCACGGGGGCTGGTGTATGTGTTGTCTTCATCATCATTTCATCCTTATCACGACGCGCAGGGCGTCCACGGGAGTCAATTCAAAAGACCTGCACGTGGCGAACTTGTCCTCGGACACTCCCGGCACGAAAAGCCATACGCCATATCATTTTTTACGTCTATCCACTTAGTTGCAAGGTAAGTTTATAACACATCTCCATTAACAGTGCCTCACATTATCTGGACCGAGCTCGATAGCTGCAGTCGCTTAAGTGCGGAGAATATCCAGTATTCGGGAGATAGTGGGTTCGAACCGCACTGCCGGCAGCCCTGAAGATGGTTCTCCGTGGTTTCACATTTTCACACCAGGCAAATGCTGGGTCTGTACCTTAATTAAGGCCACGGCCACTTCCTTCCCAGTCCTAGCCTTTTCCTGTCCCATCGTCGCAATAAGACCTATCTGTGTCGGTGCGACGTAAAGCAAATAGCAAAAAAAATGGTTGCTCTTGGTAGAGGAGCACAGCATAATGCAATTTATCCGGTTCTCGGTAACAGAATTGATTAACAACACGTTTTATCTTGCTCAGAAGGAGAGGTCACGGGTCGGATAGAGACGTAAATCCTTAGCAAAGATGTAGATAGTAGAGTGGGTAGGAGGGTTATCTAATGCAGAAGGGCATCTGCCCGTAAAACTGACGTTGGACCAATCCAAGATAGCGACTGTGAGGTTAGGCATGCTCTCTTTTGTAAAATCCACGTCGGGAAGGCAACTTGCCGTAAAGCAGTGAGGTTTGCCACTTGAGTAAATTCCACGGCAAGACGGTTAGGACCTGTCAAGATTGCAACTGTCAAAAATCACATGGATTTTAAATCCCGCGCCCACGTGGTTAGGAATTGTCATGTTGACAGCTGTCAAAAGCACGTTAATTTGAAATTGCGCGCCACGACGTGCATAATGTGGTTAGGCCCTGTTACGATGGCAGCACTGAGGTTAGCGATGTTCACTTGTCCTCAAAAGTAAGGTTAGGGTCCGTCAAGATGACAGCTGTCTAAAAGCACGTGGCTTTGTTTACAAACAGTAGCACGTGGTCCTGGCGTCACGGTCCCGTGATCATGACGTCATGGGGTCAATTACCTTGACCAGGGTCACTGATCTCGGGTGCTGACTCAGCAGAAAAAATGCTGACGCTATGTATCTAAATCACCACTGCTCTACTACTCATATCCATGTACTTTTGTGTGATTCCTGGTGCTGAAGGTCTTCTACACTCATTCGTCTGCAGAGACTATACTTTCTCTATCCTGGGACTATAGATAATTAGTTCACTGCGGTTCAGTACGGGTATGAATCATCGAAAAGTCCCCGGAATACCAGCATATGCCTTACTGATTTTCTGAATTTAAATTCGGTGATGATATAGTCTGTTATGGATCTGGGTTTCTTCCTTGTATAGCGGTTAATAGCCTATACTTAAAGAGTGTGTTCGTAACTGCTAATCCCAGCCCATTCCTAATAGCTTACATATTTTCTTCGCATTTAACATTTGTCGTCTCATAACGTTCCAACTCTCACGATGGAACCGCCCATTAGAACTATCCTACCCTTGTCTTGCTGTTGACCCTGACTACGAAGTCACTCTGTGCTTCACAAAATTTGTCAGCTTCCTCTGCACCCTCACACTGTGAATACACTGAGACATTCTCGTCCTAGTTCCTCCAACTGCTATATCTACCCACACTGGACACAATGGATTTTGAAAGGTCACAATATGAGGCGCTCACCTGTACCGCATGAAAGTGATAATCCGTTGTCACAATCAGTAAATAAATCGCCCAGATTTTGCACAATTGAAGAACAACATAATATACCAGGCTAGGAATAATTAGTAGAACGTTAAGCGGGCTGACAGCTCGTTGACCTTGTGACGCCAAAAACTATCAGCAGTAAATTCATGAGGACATGCTTCCATGTACAAGCCAGTCAAATATGAGTAAATCATCGCTTCCACTAGCATATTCGGTTATAGAGATATTCTAAACGAGAACTTTCTCAATGAAATAACGGTGTTATAATTAAGTTAGTGCAGTTGAAAATATGTGGAGTGGTTGGGACTAGCACATGATATATGATATGATTCTCTGCTATTTTAAAACTTAATAGGCTGAAACTAATCTTGAGTCCGTAATACTGCAATGTAAACTCTATCCACAACCCCAGAATTCAATAGATGAACACGAAAACTATAATTTATTAAAGAGTTTTAAATACCAATTCAAATCAATGAGAGTTAAAATTTGAATATATTACCAAGCATGTAGTGTCTCAGAGTGCGAATGAAACCTATATTTAAGGAATGGAACGTTGCAGAAGCTTATTTTCAGCGGAGCGCTTCTCCGAGCACCATTTTTATCCCTTTCTCTAATGAAGCTTTTTCATTAATCAAGATTAGTCGCTTGGCCAGGCTTTATAATGAGAACAAATAATAGAAAGAAGAGGATAAAGTACGGAGCGAGTTGTCGTCGTGCAAATGAACCTCCTGGTTTTCACATAGTGTAAGTCAAGTTACCACCGTTAAAGGGAATAGGCCTATATTTATATTATCGGTGGCTGATAACTTTTCTCTTCTTTAGAAAAGTAAGTGCTGAACAAGTTGCTCGTGGACTACTGAGAGATATTTATGCTTTATGAGAAAATGAGTCGCATATTTGGCTTCTTCAATGAATGATCACCATTACTAAAACCAAGCAAGCTGGCTACTCGGTATCGGTCGTGTGACTAGAAAATGGTAGATTTTTAACACCACAGTCCACAGCTTTGAAGGCGGCTTTCCGTAGTTTCTCAATTTCACACCAGGCATATGCTGGAATCGCTTTATTCTAGCTTCTAGTTAACTAGTAGCCGAGAGTCACAAAAATCCACCAGGTGTTAATGCAGCGTTAAGAAAAAGGAGGGGGGAAAACACATCGGCCGTATCGCTTGTGATTAGTGGCCACGGTATAATAACTTATTACAGGAACAGGTTATTTTGAATCCTACCGTTGACCACCTTCAAGATAGTCGTTCATGGGTCAGAATTTGAGCACCATACTCATAATAAGGTTATATTATTCTCGGTATTATGGCCACATCACTCCGTTTTCTTTCTAATTCACACTGAGAGGACAGCCCGCCCACATCTACGCAGATTTATTCACACACAAACATTAAGTAATAAGGATAGATAAGAATGATTTCCTTGGATTCTAAATAAGACACAGAAATACAACAGATGCCTGGTTACGTAACGTTGATAATCCTCATGAATTAACGTTTCTTCAGCTACTACCGGAATTATGAGGCGATGAAGGTAAATAATTTTGCCATAAGTAGGCTTCAGTTAGAAGGTGTCATTAAATTTACTGATGCGAGTCTCCTGTATTTGTTCTTTTATATGTTAACCAACTTTTCTGTATTTAAATCAAAAGAACATGAACATAGACGACGACTGCCTACTTTTCCTACTCATTCGATCAGTCTTCATAACGACTATAAACATATTAAAATGTACTCGTGATAATAATGTAGTTTTATTGTTCTTCTAATGAGTCTTATATTGATGAACATGTAAAATGTATCGTTGTTGCTTTTTCCTGCTTCGTTGGAGAGTCCTAAATTGACAAGGAACATTTACAAAGTGCCCGGTTGATAATAGTCTAAAATTAAATACAATGGAATGTTTAACTGTAATCAGTGCAAATTGTACCATTTTTAGATTACGTAGCTCTAATTGTCCGTCTTCATGAGCCTAGATATGTATTGGTATAATTATGAATGCGAGAATAAATTCAGCCAATAATAATGATTATTTTACAAATTTTAGCTGTCCTAATATTTAGCTAATCATATTGGTGGTAGAAATCTCTTAAGCAAAAACTTTTTTATAATTGGCTTTACGTCGCACCGACACAGATAGGTCTTATTTCGACGATGGGACAGGGAAGGGATAGGAGTGGGAAGGAAGAGGCATTAATTGAGGTACAGCCGCAGCATTTTTCTAGTGTGAAAATAGGAAACCACGGAAAACCATCCTAGGGTTGTTGACAGTAGGATTCGTACCCACTATCTCCCGGTAAACTTCAGTATCTACATTGGATGAATGGTGCATTTCGGCAGTTGGGAGTTGAGTTATTCGAATATTCAGTGTCCCAGATATCATTGTCTTGAACCGAGGAAGTTGGCCTGCGGTTAGGGGCGCGCAGCTGTGAGCTTGCATTCGGAAGATAGTGGGTTCGAACCCCACTGTCGGCAGCCTTGAAAATAGGTTTCCATGATTTCTCTTTTCCACACCTCACAAATGGCTGTACCTTAATTAAAGCCACAGCCACTGTCTTCCTATTCATAGCCCTTTTCTATAGCATGGTCGCTATTTGACCTAGTAGGTGCAACGTAAACCGAATTGTAAAAGAAGAAAAGAAATATTGTCTGGAACATCAAATATATCACTTTAAACTGGAAATGTAGCTTTCTACCAGGTATGCTTAATCATGTTATTGAATATGGATGCAGTGAACTGATTATGGACATATGCATGGAGGTTGATGATAGCTCTGGAGGTCAATATCAGTGCTTACTAGTAAATATCGCTCACAAAAACTTTTGGCGAACTTCTTCCATTGACGAAAAAATGTACATCCAAATGTTGAACAAAGGAAGTTGCACCAGCTGGAATGGTTGTTACCTACTGTGTGGTTATCCGGAATTACAAACAGATGTTGTTGATAGAGTGTAAATGAATCGAGAACAGGAAAATATTTTGTTCCAACATTGATAGAGAAACAGTTATCCCTCTATTGTTCATGAATACTCGTATCCACTTTGCCTGAATTTAAACAAGTTATATACAGGTGTATCAAAACCCTACGGCAAAAATTTAGGAATGGATTCATTATATACAGACAAGAAAAAATAGGTTATGGCAGCATGGGTCCGGAAACGCATACTTACAGATTTATTCAAAACTTTGTACATTTACACCGTACGTTTGTAACGGCAGCTGACATTCCTTGAGCGTGCATAAGAGGAAATGTTCAAAGTGACGACCTTCAGCTTGAACACAAGCCTCCGCTCGTCGTCGCATGGAGTTACGCACGTGACCAACATGCCTGGTATAGTGCTTACTGCCCGACAGTTTGTCTCAATGCGTTCACGTAAAGTTGCTTCGTCAGGAATAGGAGCCGCATAAAAGAGAGACTTAACATGTCCCCTCAGGTAAAAGGCCAGGGGTTCAAATCAGGAGAGCGTGGTGGCAAAGCATTCGGTCCTCCCCTACGTATCCAGCTATCAGGAAAATGGTATTCAGGTACCTGCGGGAAGACAGACTGAAATGTGTGGGAGCACAATCATGCATGAAAAACATTTATCGGCGGGATACAAGTGGCATGTCTTCCAAGTAATCAGGCAATGCAGTACGCAAGAAATTCGTGTAGTTCTGACCAGTAAGCCTATTGGGAAGAACGTAGGGTCCCAAGAAGGAATTACCAACAATGCCTGCCCAGATAATAATGGCGAACCTCTGTTGATGAGAAGATTGGATGATTGCATGTGGATTTGTATCACTCCTCACGTGTTGATCATTGAAATTCTGTATTCCGTTTCTTGTGAATTTCGCTTCATCTGTAAACAACACAGAAGCTGCGAAGTTAGGTGTCATGCCGCATTGCTGTAGGAAACGGCAGGACGTTACTCTTGAAGGACAATCCGCAGGGGGCAAGGCTTGTACATGCTGCAGATGATACGGATACAACAGGTTTCCTCGTAGCAGTCTCCAGATCATCATGTGTGGCCTATTTCTCTGGAAGCCTAACTTCCTAGTGCTGATTGCAGGACTTTCATCCACAGCGTTGAGTACAGCTTCCTCCTCCTCAACGGTTGTACTGCTTGACCGTCCCCCCGGTTCCTGGTGGACGTGCGAAACTCCCGTGTTCACAGAGACGGCGATGGATTCCTTCAAATGTCCTTCGGTCTGGCAGTCTGCACTTTGGGTATCGTTCCTGATATACGCGACGTACCTTCAATGCATTACCATCCGCCAAACCATATATGTAATGCATGCTCGGATGCTCCGCGTTCGTGTACATGAGCACTTCAGAGCGGCCTGCAAACCACAATTACAATTACTGTTAACCACAAAAAACAGACACCATGCACCAAATCACATACGGCTACGGCTATTTAACATAAACGTATTTATTTAGTTACGTAAGCAGACTGAAAACCACAATCACTAAACACAGATACCAGACGTGTTAAATAGACTGAAAACCACTGACGTGTTATCAGAAAACGGCTAAGCTGAAAGATGATTGGATGTCATGTGTGACAGTTAAGGTAATTTAAGACTCACATCAGATTCATTCACAGCATGTTTACTTACGTAACAATTGTAACCGGTGTCTCGAATTTCTTGCAGCAAACAGGACATGTATATTATTACTAACATTAATGTGTGACACAACGTTCGAATAAATTCGTAAGTATACGTTTCCGCCCCATGTTGTCATAAACTAGTTTTCCTTCCCTCTATGTGAGGAATCCATTCCTTACTTTTTGCCGTCGAGTTTTGGTACACCCTGTATATATACAGTATTTAGGGAGATCAGATCATGTTTGTGTTGCCCAAGGAGACCAAATCGGCCTCTTGGTTCACGTAAGACAATAAGAAATGAAGAGAAATGGTTACTCCATGGATATTATTGGTATAATTGTATATAAATGTGATATAGTTGATGATTTTACTCCGACAACCGTGTTGCTTTTTACAGATGTGTGCTGTCTCTGTACATTTCGCTATTAAATCTAGACAGGATGGATTTCAGAATTTAACCTAAGTCAATTCAGTACCAAATGCAATTGTATAATTCTCAATCTCTTCCTGCGAACAAAGTGCGTAACTTAGCGACGAACAATGTAGTGAACCGCCTTGAAATTCCAAACCTTCGTCGATCCAGCTTTGAAATCACTCAGTCCAAGCACTCTAGCTCTCGTGGTCGCCCACCGCCTTATATCAACATCGTGCATGGTCATAATGTAATAGTATATGTATATGTGTTTCACATCATTAGGTTTGTACCTGTCTGAAGCACAATAAATAAATAAATAAATAAATAAATAAATAAATAAATAAATAAATAAATAAATAAATATTAGTCCTTGGCTCTTGAAAATTAGATCACACCAACTCCAATATCAATTCTTCACGTTGTGTTCCCTGTTCATAATATTCATAATATAGGCAGCTGCTGTCGTAGACCCATCGGAAGTGATGCATGATTGTTTACAATGATATTCCTGTGTTTTTAGCTTCAATTACCAATCGTGAGGAATATAGTCTTTAGCTACATCATTCATAGACTCGAAATCATAAGGTTTCCTCGGAAGGCATTTACATCAGTTTTTCATCTCCCAGGATTTCAGTGTTAACATCTTCAATTTTCTTGATAAAACTGAAAATAGTGTTTGAAATGTCTTCTTCCTCCTAACGTATCTACTTCACATGATGAAGAAGGTAATTCAATTGGTGTAAATCCCTTAACACTTTACTGCAGCAGTTCTTATTGTGCAACGTACAAGCAACGCACAGTATCAAGAATTCGGTAATTACAGAGCACAGTGTACATTCATAAACGTAAATAGCTACTCTGAAGTCAGACAGAACAGCGTTCAAATGCACAGCTGAAACAGTATGCATGGGTTGCCTTTTAATGTTTACCTGTAACGAACGAGTCGGTATGGGCGGATTAAATTTGACCTAGTGGATAATTAATGACAATTCACAAAATATGAGATAAATACTCATGAGACACGTCGCGAATATTCTTTTTAAGTATCAATTCCGTGTTAGATATCTTACTTACGTTATTTTTATACTTCCGTGAGTTCACAATTGAACATGGTAAAGATGGAGAAATAGACTTGGGACTCCGAATGATGTCTTCAGGTCATAAGGTTTTCATCCAGCTTCACAAGCGTGCGTCATCACTTTTTTGTATTCTGCCTCCACCCTAATCATGACCTACGTCTTACGGTAATGGCTTTGTCAGCGAAATACATTTCCTACTTCTCGACATGAAATTCTACAGATTACACCACGTAACCACTTCAGTATAGCTACGGGACTAATTCTGCCCCTTTCAGTCAAGCTACTAAATTAAAATCTTGGGCACGTTTGAAAATCAAGCTAATCACTGCTACCTGGAAGTCTGACAGGTGATATTTGGTAATTCTCCAAAAATGGGACTCTGTGCTTGAATTCTCTACGAGTAAGTTTGGAAAAGTCTGGGGAATATACATTAAGGATGGCCATTGAAAGTCACTCTGCCACTGAATTAAATAAAACTGGGAAGTGACTTCTAAATACTCTCGTCAAACGTGAGGTTATAGATGTGACAAAAAAAGAATATGTAGTATGAACTGCTGATTTGACATTCACGCATCTGGCATATACGAGAATGCCTCAACATTATAATTAATAAGAGGTAGGAGATTCGTAATGTTACGGACGACAAAAGAATACAGTTTGTAAGAATTTCAATCAGATAGAAGATTTTAAGTACGAGTTTTCAGTCCGTGACTTTTTTCCTAATCTGATCTATCATCGGTATTCAAAATCACCAAGTGCTAGTGAGTCCTTATACCGTTCTTACACATATGGAGTGTTAGCGTACGAGAACTTACGATACGAAACTCAGATAGAAAAGTTGTTTTAAAAACTGACGAAATCCTCTAAATAAGAAGCATGCACAAGACCTTTAAATCCTTAGTGTTAAGCCGTATCATCACACCTCGAGGGAGAGCTAATGGAACCCCACTTAACTTCCAATCTTGTTGTTAACAACATCTGCATAGTTCCTCATTAGGGCTGGAGGAAGATGTTCGCGGCTGAGAGTCTAAGAAGCCATCAATCTCTATGGTGTTGGATACCTTGCCTCACAAGTTCTCTCCTGTTCGGGGCGTCAATAATGAGGAACAGTATAATGAGCTTTGTGTCGTTCATGGCTTAATTATCTGATTTTTCGCATTCTTTCACTTAATATTCTTGTTGCTGCTGCAAGTCATTGAAATACCAATACGTATGACGTTTTCAAAATACAAGTCCCATCATTGTGATCAGCAATACACGTAAACATATAGATCCTGTAGTTTGTGTCGCAGGATTAATCGTCATGTACCTGCCACCATGGCTTGCTCGTCTTCATTTATTAGCATTTTCCTGTGACGAACCATCGTCGCATAGCTCAGTATTCAGAAAAACTTTATTGCTTGAGTTTGAAAAGGGGGGTGATTTTAGACAGTTTCACTCATGCCCTGCATCTAATATTAGGATGATGAGGATGATGAAAGATAATGATTTCTGTTTGAAATTGGTGAACATAAGGGCAGATGAAATCCAAAGGAAGAAATTAAAAGGAATTCAGCATTTGATGCTGTGTGGATAAATTGATTTTTATAGTGAGATCACCTAATTCAAGTGAAAGAGGTTAGAGGCGCGCGGCTGTGACCTTGCATCCGGGAGATAGTGGGTTCGAAACCCACTGTCGACAGCCCTGAAGATGGTTTTCCGTGGTTTCCCATTTTCACGCCAGGCAAATGCTGGGGCTGTACATTAATTAAGGCCACGGCCGCTTCCTTCCAACTCCTAGACCTTTCCTATCCCATCGTCGCCGTAAGACCTCTCTCTGACGGTGCGACGTAAAGCCACTAGCAAAAAAAGAAAAGAATTACCTTGGTTCCATGTTTGCGGTTTAAGGTTTTGTCCTGTTGCTTCTCTTTGACGTTTCTTCCTTCAGGCACATACATCCCAGTATGGATAATAGTGTGCCAAGAAGACTGCTGCCTATCTAGATGGCCGGAAGATATTTGAGAGTAATCTGGTTAACGTGACGGCATCCTTAGCCTGTTCTTTTGGCTTTCATGATAGGTCAGCTTCTCAGTTTGCCTCACGAGTCTGAACGAACCCAGTTTCTAGGTCTCAGTCCAGAAATAAATTTCGTGGACCAGCCGGGAATGAAGCCCGGATTTTTCGAGTAGGCACTTGCCCCCTAAAGCCCGATTGGCTGTAGTTGCCGTAGTAGTTCATAATAATAAATATAATGCACAACTACGGACATAATTCCCACGTAACACTGACATTATAGGAGCGCGTAAATTAATAACACAGCAATTGAAAATTATATTTCGTTTAACGTTTCCCTCTTTAAATTGAAGGACGTGAATATCGCAGTGGTCTAAAACTTGATTTTCCACCCACCGACTGATGTACGAATACCATAGACCACAAGATGGAGTATTCCCTGTAAATTCATGTGGCAACATAAGGGCACACCGCAGGAACAGCCTGGCCAAAACCAAGAACATGAATGTCTTTGTTTATTCCCCCAAATACAGCAAACTCTCGATTGTCCGAGTGCGGAATACCAGGCTTGCAGGTTATCCGTGAGCCACCGAGGTCTATTTTATTTCCTTTATTTTTGTCACGGCATTTTGAATACGTGTGAACTATGCCCTTAAGATTCGAGCGCCCTTTCGACTGCAATTATTGTTCGAGGACTAAACACTAAACAATATACTCTATATCAGTTCTTTGTTGGTGTTCTGTGATAGCAGTCATGGCTACGAAGGGAAAGAACATGGTATTAACTTTTTTTTAAAGTTTGCGAATGATCGTAGGATTGGGATTTTGTATAGGCCTACTTTTGTACCGATAACTCAAGTATTTTACCAACAAGAGACGTTGTAAGTAATTTTTATATTAGCCTTCTTTATTGATACACGTTGTTATTAAATGTGTTACGGGTTCGACATTATTGCATTTTCAAACAAACAGTATCGCATGTTCTGTATTATTAAAAGTTTTGTTGTGCATTAATATTCACATAATCGTATTATCCGTGTTTTAAGTTAACCGTTCGAATTTGTCCAGTGATTAGCCCGGATAATAGATAGTTTGCTGTATAGAGGAAAGATAAATCCCCATCAACCTGGTGATGGATTCAATAAAGTGTAAGGGAACAGAGCTTGGCCTACAAAGTTTAATTAGTCTGAGAGGATCACTAGTAGTAGTCTCAAAATGGATATAATTTAGTCAAGGGAAGTTCCAGAATCACTGATAAAAACGCCTGTTGTACTTCTGACGTATCGGTTCTTGGACCAACTTCCTGATTATTGGATGACGATTAAAGTTCAATTATTTGCCAGTACTGTCTATGAGAGACGTGAAGTGTAACATGCTGGGTGTTTCGGATCGATGGTTTCACACAGCACACACCATGCGGAGACCAACCAACAGGCAAGCAAGTGGCCAGACCGGCGGGCGCCGAGCCACCTCATGCAACAGTTCCTCAGTCGCCAGCACGGAATTACCTTCGGTACACAGTATCTCAGAGAAATGTTTTTGTTCCTGTTTTGATATGGTACCATTGATGTTTGCTCCTTAACATGTTTATATTATTTGAAACATAGTAACGAAGTAGACTATTGAGCCAATACCTCAACATCACAGAGCTCGATAGCTGCAGTCGCTTGAGTGCGGTCAGTATCCAGTATTTGGGAGATAATGAGTTCGAATCCCACTGTTGGAAGCCCTGAAGATGGCTTCCCGTGCTTTCACATTTTCACACCAGGCAGATTTTTGGGCTGTACATTAAGGCCAAGGCCGTTTCCTTCCCACTCCTAGCTCCTTCCTCTCCCATCGTAGCCATAAGACCTATCTGTGTCGGTGCGACGTAAAGCAACTTGTAATAATAATAATAATAATAATAATAATAATAATAATAATAATAATAATAATAATTCTACTTCCCACTTGTTGATTTTCGTTCTGTAGCAGGTTCGGTCAGCTATGTCGGCCACTTTGATTCCTGATTTTTCCAGGTCTTGGCGGATTTCCGTTGTCCACCTATTTGTTTTGATGTTTTCTGTTGCCTCATGTAAGATTCTTGTCAGTCTGTTTTCTGCAAGGCGTTTGATGTGTCCGTAAAATTTCAGGTGTCTTTTTCTAATGTCGGCCGCAAGGTTTGAGAGCTCCTCGGTTTTTGTACGAGATTGCAGTCTATATCCTTCGTCAGTCAGTTTTTGGACCGATAATTTTTTTGCTGATTTTACGTTCCTCTTTCAGGATATCTTCGAGTACTGTTTTCCTGTGGCGATCCAGTGTTTCACTCTCGTATATTATTTCAGGTTTGATCACAGTATTGTAATGTCGAATTTTGGTGAAGATTGAAAGGCGTTTTTTGTTGTAAATGTTTTGCGTTCGGCCGAGGGCTCTCTTCATTTTCTGGATGCGGACCTCAAGGCCCTTCTGTTCTTTTCCTGTTGGTACTAAAATTTCTCCGAGATATCGGAACTCAGTTACTTTTTCGATTGTGCCAAACTTCGTGTTCAAATTCTGGAGGCTACAGTGGTTACACATGACCTTGATTTTCGAGAAGGAGATTTGCAGGCCGAATTTTTCTGAGCATTTCTTGAGGGTTTCGATTTGGCTGATTGCCTTTTGTTCGTTTGTTGCGAGGATCGCGAGATCATCTGCGAAAAAGAGACAGAAGATTTTTACATGTTTTCCTGTCATACTTAATGGTTGCCAATTTCCTTGAGCTTGTTCCCATTCTCTCATGATTTTGTCCAGGGCTATGTTAAAGAGTAGTTTTTATCTGAAATTTTTTAGATATATTTCCCATGAATTTTACTTGGGAGGTTGTGTTGGTGAGAGTTAGTCTGATTATTTTTTTAATTCTTGTTGTCCAGTCCGTATTCACTCAGTGTTTGGAAAAGGGATATCGGGTCAATGGAGTCGTATGCTTTCTGGAAGTCCACGAAGGTGCAGATTGTGCGTTGTCTTCTTGTGTGTCGTAGTTTCAAGATGGTTTTCAGGTTGAGTATCTGTTCTGCACAGGATCTGTGGGGCCTGTAGCCCGCTTGGTATTCGCCTATGAGTGGTTCTAGTTGTTCCTGTGTTTTTTTGGAGGAGAACTGCGGACAGGATTTTGTATGCGACTTGCACCAGGGAAATTCCCCTGTAATTGTTCACATCTGTTCGGTCACCTTTTTTGTGAAGTGGAATGAGGAGGGCGTTTGTCCAATTTTCTGGTAGTTTTTCCGTTGTCCAAAGTTCTTGTATGATTTGTGCGAGTTCTTGAATGAAAACCATGGGTCTGCGTTGCCTCAGAGTAATACCATTACGTGAGGAACACAATGGGTTTGTGTTGCCTGTGGGCGTTACCATAATGTGTGATACACCGTGGGTCTACATTGCCTATGATTAGAACCACTATGTGAGCACTACCATGAGTATACGTGGCTTGCGATTAGTTCCACTAAGTGAGGAACACCACGGGAATACTGGCACCCGTGATTAGTCCCACTCTGTGAGGAGCAACTTAGGTCTACGTTGCTTGGGAATTGTACCCTTACGTGCAAAACGCCATAGGTCTGTGTTACCATTGTATGTGACATACCATGGGTCAACATTACATGTAATTATTACCACTATACGAGAAATAGTATGAGTCTACGTTACCTGTGATTAGTACCACTATAGGAGGAACACCATGGGGCCGGTGACCTGTATTTTGGACCCCTTTAGATAATACGTATTATCCCAGTAATTAAGGTATTGCGAATTGGATCCACTGATCAACATTCGTTTTAGTTTCTAGTCAGTGAATACATTTTGAAATTTTAATTTTCATTTCGTTCACCTCGTACCATTAGGGGCCCATGACTAAGCAGTTAGGTCCCTCTAAGCAACAAACATCAACATAATGATAATCATCATCATCATCGGAATATTACCCTCGATCGGATATGTTCTACATAAAAATATAGTAATGGTATCAATGCAAATATATGTATACCATATTTACTAAATCAACCACCGGGAATGTGAAAACTACATGTACTTCAGCTTTGACAATTAGTTCACCAGACAAAACAAATCTTAAGTATTTGAATATATCTAAAGATGACAATGATTATAAGAATGATGTTATAATGTTCATAAATCTGCACATTAAAGAATCTTAAGTCAATTCTTCGTTAGAAAATCAAAAACTCATTTATTTTGGCGGATAAAGGAAGAACTATGCAGGTATGTTTCAGCATCATACTAAATTCTTAGTCCTCTTAAATATTTGACATGATAGACTTTTGTATTTCTGTTGATACAGTGTAACTGTTCGCTCTCCTCATCAAGACACTTGGGGAGATGAAAGTTATTACCTTGGGACACATGAATATCAAATAAACTATTTGTGGCTTGCCCGCAAATTGCCACGCAAATAGAAACAATTAACATTCCATGGTTTCCCATCTCTATGTGATGTTTGGGCGCGAGGGTTACAGTTTTAAACAAAACTGTAAACCAAAATTTATATTTACTACCATAGAGACTTATACTTAAATCACAGGGGTAGGATTTTAAATAATTAACCATTAAGTATCGCTTAAGAAAGAAAATTAACGCAATATAAAATACAAATGAATTTATTATACAAAAAATGAGATGAATCGGAAAAGTTCCTTAATGCGTGGAGGAATTTAGAATTTACTTTACTGAATTTACTAATTGCTTGCTTTATCTAATTGAAGCTCACCAATTGCAGCTTTCGTTGAAGTCGTCTGGTTTCCGTGGTTACTCGTTCTCTTCTTCTCGATGTAGAATTTGCTCTATGGACATCCTTCCTTCCTTCTCTGATATGGTACGGGCTATCTGGACTAGCACTCCCTAATTGCCTAGTCTTTAAATTAGACATTGGCCCTATACTCGTAAAAGCTGATCAGCGTTGATCGTATGAGGAGAAAATTCAGAGATATGAATTTTTCCATATTAGTAGAAATCTCAATCCAACTGAGCTATACTATTTATACGGTACAGACTTGTACCAAATTCCGTGGACTTGAACTAAACATAGTTCTTCGTCCAGAAGATTTACTGAATATAACACAAGCCGTAAGCTTGTTTCGTCTCACGCAGATCCGATAACATTACCGCAGCTGAGTACTGTATCGAAGCGAGCACATATTGTACAAAAATAACTATGTCGCGGAGCGACCACACACTGTTTCAAAAATCAATACCGTCGTTCACAGTAGATGTTCTAATAGTAGATAGGTTCACAGCAGAAGTTGTTGTTAGGTTGTTAGGTTCCGTTCTCGTGGTGAGAATCTCTATATATCCGGGCTCACCCCGACTCTTGGCAACAGTTCAATCTCAAAACTCATATACAATGAAGTATCTGATTCGTAGATCGAATTATCAACTCCCCATCTCTTCTTTCTTGACAAGTCCAGTAGGCGTGTCGATGATGTAGCTGACCAGCTTGCAATCCTCGCGCGCGGGTCGCTGTTTACTAGCCTTGGCTCATGAGTTAAACCCATGAGTCATGTAAATTTCCACGCTCAAGAATAACCTTTTACGTATATACAAATATGAGATGAAATGACAACTATATTTCAACATTTTAACCAAATCCAATACATAATAAATTCCTATCTTTCATAATATAATAATAAATAATAAATAATAAATGATGTTATAATATATACAATACGATTGCAAAAACCTTATTTACAAATGCTTGACGTAGAATAAATATGTTATTACGAATAATTGCTGATGGCGGATAAACTTGATATCAAATGATATAGCGTAAAATGATATTATATTAAATTAGTAGGGTTGGAGAAGCCTGGACGGTTACAACAGTGCAAAATAAAACGAGTCCTCTTAAAACAGTGGAGTTTCTGAAGTGACATATTTGGCATTATCATAAGGAATGGCAAACTGAGAATTGCACTTTTTTTTATTTTACAACTTGTTTTACGTCACGACGACACAGATAGACCTCATTGCGACGATGGGATAGGATAGGGCTTGGAGTGGGAAGAGGCCGTGACCTTAAGTAAGCTACTGCCCCAGAATTAGCCTCACAGCTGCGCGAACCGCACCACACGGCCGACTCATTCGGTAATGAGAAGTAATGATAGGCGTGATTATTAACATAAATGTAACTATGAATCATCGAGAATGTTGAGAATGAACTTGTTCATCATTATCTGATGTTTCAGCAGTACTTCAGCCATCCATTTATAAGATAATTCATCCCTTCCTCGCACTTTTGACGTACTGTTATACATAAAATATGAAATATTCGCCTTACAAAGCAATGACATGTTACAGGTTGCTTGAGCTAGTCGTGGTTTACTAAATCTACACTTCCATAAAAGTAATTTACAGTTAAAATCGCAATCAGAGAT
Source organism: Anabrus simplex (assembly GCF_040414725.1). Lineage (NCBI taxonomy): Eukaryota > Metazoa > Arthropoda > Insecta > Orthoptera > Tettigoniidae > Anabrus > Anabrus simplex. Next base: position 1,093,527,586 of record NC_090266.1, read on the forward strand.
TTGCTTTAATTTGCTCAATAAATGTCATACATTCTTCATTTAGTTTGACAGTGATGAACCAGCCTAATGATTCACAACAAACACTGATCTCTACATTGTTCACACGGTTTACATCTACTGGCTAACATTTCTGCACTGCCTGTAAAACGTTTTGCTATCAAATTTTTGACGTAGAGCATAGGATATTCTTTTTGAAGTTATTAATAATATGAGACGCAATATTATAATACGCAGTATGTACGTAAATATTTTATTCATGTAAGGCATTAATTTTTCACTTCCTTTCGGTGTTTTGATCAAGTCTATTTCAGTTCAGAGTCGTCACTGGCTGCATTTTTCTCCTTTCTTTTTTTACAAGTCGCTTTACGTCGGTGCGACACAGAAAGGTCTTGTGACGACGATTGGACAGGAAAAGGGTAGGAGTGGGAAGGAAGCGGCCATGGCGTTAAGTAAGGTACAGCCCCAACATTTGCCTGGTGTGAAAATGGGAAACCACTGAATTAATCTTCAGGGTTGCCGACAGTGGGGCTTTGAACCTACTATATCCCGAATACTGGTTACTGGCCACACTTAAGTGAATGCAGCTATCGATCTCAGTGATTGCAAATTTACTTATACCAGAAGATTCTAATAACTTTTCTCACAAGCCTGTGAACTTACCTTTATGAAATTTACGTGATAAGGTGTTTTGTGTGTTTCTCTGTAGTTGAGAGGAATAGACAGTAATGTTCGTTTAGTAGATCTAGAGAAGGAGCATTGCATAGTACCGAGGAAATATATGTCAACCGTACAGGGGAATTATGGGATAAAATATAGGTTATTATAAGTAATCAAAGGCATTTATGTTGACAATTGGGCTGTAGTGAGAATTGATTGAAGAATCAGTTCCTGGTTAAAGGTACCTACTGGGGTTAGATAAAGTTGTAATATTTCACCTTCGTTTTTCATAGTTTACATGGATCATCTAGTGCAGGGCCTCTCAGGGTGCATGCACTGTGCACGGTGCAAAAGACGACTTCCCTTGGTTGACCAGAGTGCAGACCCCCTACTCCTCGATTTGGAGCAATAGCGCTTACTCTCTCTTTCCTCACGCCTGTCTCGCTCGCTCCCAGTATCTCCCTCTACCACACTTGCTCCGTAGCGCTCTAAATCCGAGCTGACTTGAGCCGAGTAGAGCCGAGCTTAGCCGAGGTTAGCCGAGTAGCGTAGAGACGAAGCGTTGGTCCGAGCGGGACCGATGCACAGTGCACGGAGCTCTTGCGCCTCGATTTGCACGCGTGAGATTTTGGGCGTTTGAGAGGCCCTGATCTAGTGAAAGGTATAATATTGCAGGGAGGGATAAAGTTAGGTGGAAATATATTAAGTAGTTTGGCCCATGCCGACGACTTGGTCTTAATGGAAGATTGTGGCAAAGTCTGCAATCTAATATCTTGGAACTTGAACATACGTGCAACGAGTATGATGTGAAAATGAGTGATATCAGTAGGTAAGAAACAAAATAGAATTGAATGTCAGGTTGGGAATACAAAGCTGGAATGGTAGATCATTTCATGTATTTAGAATGTGTATTCTCCCAGCATGGTAGTTGTCTATTATTAGCAAAGCGAATGCAGTGAGCTCACAGTTGTGATCAGCAATATTAGGGTATTTTATTCGTAAGTTCGAAGTAACAGACATGAAAGTAGCGAAGTAATCGCTGGTAGAAACAGGAGGGTACTGGAATAAGGAGATCAAGGCATAATTAGGAATGATAAAGCAATGCATATAAGTCGGATTCGGTGGTGGGTCGTATGAGGATAGGTTACCTGGGAGGATAATGCTAGTTGTTTTACGTCGCACCGACACAGATAGGTCTTACGGAGACGATGGGACAGGAAAGGGCTACGAGTGGGAAGGAAGCGGCCGTGGCCTTAATTAAGGTACAGCCCCAGCATTTGCCTGGTGTGAAAATGGGCAACCACGGAAAACCATTTTCAGGGCTGCCGACAGTGGGGTTCGAACCTACTATCTCCCGAATACTGGATACCGGCCGCACTTAAGCGACTGCAGCTATCGAGCTCGGTAGGAGGATAATGGACTCGGTCATGGAGGGTAAGAGAAATAGAGGGAGATTAAGACGATGTTGGCTAGGCTCAGTTTTTAATGATTCAATGATAAGAGGTGTAAAACGAAGAGCGAGGTCACAGTGCTAGTTACAAACAGATGATTATGGTGGTATTCATCAAGCTCACAGAGACTTGCAGACTGAACGCTGAAGGACATAAAGGTCTATCATGAAGATGTGTTCATGTATATATCTTCTCTGTAGTTAAAATTTAGAAATGTGTCTAAGATAGGTGTAATGTTCGGCAAGTTTATGTTAACAATGAATATGACGTTAAAGGAAATAATTAAATGACACAGACACTCATATTGTATGATATTTGTTTCGATCTGTCTCTAACGTAATTTCAGGCTTAACGAAACCAACTAAATCCCCTCTAATAAACAAACAATTATTTCAAAACTCGGCTTGTATTAATTGGAACTTCAAACTGAACCTGTTAAGTCACCGAATTTCGTTCTCTGTATTATCAGTTTGGATGAAGAACATGGAATTTTAGGAGGGATGAATGGGTTTATATTTGCTTGAGTAAGGGATGGTGCCTTGTCCCACAATGAACATTAGCCAATGATCCATGGGCGACCTACGCGTCTGAGTGTATGATGGTAACGACAATTGAATATATTCTATGCCTGTCAAGTAACATCAACAGGTTTGATCAAGGCTTAACTTCCCCATCCTACGGATACATCATTACCGACAGTGTCATATGTCTTCACTCCATATGAACCTCTGGGGGAGGTTTAGAATTGAACCCAGGCGTTTAGCACGCAATATAGTGATCACAGATTGTATACCACCAACTTTCCTAACCTACTAGCCAACATTCTGATGATGAAAATCTTCTCAGTCAACATGACTCGAACCAGCTAACTACGGTGACATACCATACAGACTTCACGCCTTAACGATCATGGCCACGAGTAGATATCGAAAGCCGTAACACTCCCTGTTTCTACCTGTCTAAGTTATGGCTGTACCTACCTAGTTTGCTGTGTCTGTGCTTCATTAAGTCCTTAACATTACTTTAAATAATCCCCGTAATAGTCACATTATAATGAAATACTCTACTTTTTGGGAATACACCGATTGTTGACATGTTTTGGTTTTCTACGTGGGAACTGAAGTAATTATTTCGTGACATAAGAGTAATCCTGATAGCGTAGTGGATTATAGTGCGATTTGTTGTACCTCTCATTCTACGAGTTCAGTTTTGTGCGGAAATTATTTAGTTGCTATGCACTGATTGAGTCATTCATTTTTTCACCACACATACATTTCTTTTATCTATAAGAAACAGGAATATTTACATCATATCCATTTACTGCAGTGTCCTACCACCTACTTAAGGGATACAGATCAATATTGTCCTAAAACACATGTGATGTTTCTTCGATTAACGTATAAATTTCAGGATATTGAATTCAAAGAAATCATAGTTTGGATCAGGATTCTTCACCGTCAAGATGTCTGGTGATATGTGTTTCTGGCCGTTTCTTCTTCTTCTTCTTCTTCTTCTTCTTAATCCGTTTATCGTCCAGGTTTGGCTTTTCCCTCGGACTTAGCGAGGGATCCCACCTCTACCGCCTCAAGGGCAGTGTCCTGGAACTTCAGACATCGGGTCGGGGATACAACTGGGGAGAATGACCAGTACCTCTCCTAGGCCGCCTCACCTGCTATACTGAACAGGGGTCTTGGTGAGGGATGGGAAGATTGGAAGGGATAGACAAGGAAGAGGGAAGGAAGCGGCCGTGGCCTTAAGTTAGGTACCATCCCGGCATTTGCCTGGAGGAGAAGTGGGAAACCACGGAAAACGACTTCCAGAATGGCTGAGGTGGGAATCGAACCCACCTCTACTCAGTTGACCTCCCGAGGCTGAGTGGACCCCGTTCCAGCCCTCGTACCACATTTCAAATTTCGTGGCAGATCCGGGAATCGAACCCGGGCCTCCGGGGGTGGCAGCTAATCACACTAACCACTACACCACACACGCGGACCTGGCCGTTTCTACAGAGACGTATAGCCAGTTTCTCAAATCAAATATTATTCCATCCGTTTCTACGTCACAGTAGTGTACGTTCAATGTCGGTTTTTATCACCACTATTCGGAAAGATTCCGATAGAGAAAGTGATCTACAGGTTCATAAAATTATCTGACGACATGGTGTTCGCTGAACTGCATTGACGGTTAAGAGTTCGCTCACGGCGATCCACGACACAAAAGAGTCGGTTATAGCAACACTAGCGTTACAATAAATCCAATGTAATGCACTCCCTCATGCACTCACCTGCATTCTGTTAGGAGGTGCTGGAAATTCACGCCTTCATTTCCTACAACTTTGTCATTCGAATATGAAATAAGCCATTACGCGTCCTGTTTGTCTATCAGGTAATAAATTAATCTGTTCGGGTACATTATATTTCAGTTGACCTATAGCGTATGGATTTGACACGTAATTTTTATTTCCTACTATTCGCCAGCAGAAATAAACTAGCTTCATTAGAACAATTAATGATATAAGGACCTATTTAACCTTCACGCAGTTGATTCCAAACCTACTCCTACAAAATCGCCAATTTATGTTCGAACTACACAGTAAATTTCTAGGGATTTAGCCGAAATAATTCCGTAGATTTTGTATAGAACCGGTAGAAATTCTTGCTTTCTGAGAAAGATTGTTGAAAGAGACTTTTCCATGAGGAGTCGTAATTTCATCAATATTTTCTTCTGAGAGCACAATACTATACGACTTCTTTGCTTGCCATTGGGAATATTTTTCTTTGCGTGTAATTTGTTAAATAGTTTATGAATCGCGTTATGACGTGTAATGTGAATACCTCGGAATTTCTCTTTGAATATTTTCTCACAACACTGGCGGACACTTCGCGACAGAAACACTCATTGTGAGTAAAAATAATTAGGCCTATTATTTCACATTTTCTAATTTTAGCAAATTTTATTATAGGATTAGACATGTGTTGTTTATTCCCTGTTCAAAGTATATTGACACAGTAGCATGCCAACCTAGCAGGATGGTTATTCCTTCCCAGGCCGCAGCTGGGGGCCGATCTTAAGGAAAGGGTTAACGGCTGATACATCGCCCGCGGCCATCCGCTCATCAGATAATTGAATGACTCGGTATGTACAGATAAAGGCCACACTCACATTCACAGATTCAGTTCATATAATGAAAAAATCATTTGAAGCCAGTAGTATAATTGGACAGTTCTGCGGCCACCACCACCACGGGCTCCCAGAGGCCTCCTCCTCCACCACCACCACAGCCAGAGGCCTCCCAGAGGCCTCCTCCACCACCACCACAGCCAGAGGCCTCCCAGAGGTCTCCTCCACCAACCGCGGGAAATTTGAATTTGTAAACAAAGCCACGAGCTTTTTGACAGCCACGTGCTTTTTTGACAGATGTCATCCGCCATCTTTAAACTACACAGCACCGTGCTGCCCCCTTTATCGCAGTAGCTGCAAATTCGTCACCTGTCATCCGCAGTGCTGCCATCTTGGCGGGCCTAAAGCTTAGTGTTACCAACATAACCTCACTAGCTCGAGATAAACAAATCCACGTGCTTTTTTGACAGCTGTCATCCGCCATCTTTAATCTATAGAGCACAGTGCTGCCCTCTTTAGCTACTTACCTTTGAAATGTGGTGGCGGATAATTTGAAAAATGCTTTTTGACAGCAGCCATCTTTAATCTAGAGAGCAGCGTGCTGCCCTCTTCAGCTAGATACCTTTGAAATGTGGTGGCAGGCAATTCCACATGACAGCAGCCATCTTTAATCAAGAGAGCACCGTGCTGCCCTCTATGTGGTGGCGGCAATTTGAAAAATTCTACATGCTCTTGTTTGGAAACAAACTCACGCGCTTTTTTGACAGCCGTCATCCGCCATCTTTAATCAACAGAACACAGTGCTGCCCTCTTTAGCTAGATACCTTTAAAATGGGGTGGCGGCAAATTCCACGTGCTCTTGTTGGAAACAAAGCCATGTGCTTTCTTGACAGCTGTCATCCGCCATCTTTAATCAACAGAGCACCGTGCTACTATCATGCGGGCAATTTCATCACCTGTCATCCGCCATCTTTAATCCACAGAACACCGTGCTGCCCTCTATATGGCTACTACCTTAAGCACGTAGTAGCGGGCAATTTGAAAAGTTCTGTTAGCTATCATCCGCCATATTTAATCAAGAGAGCACCATGCTGCCATCTTCAGCTAGATACCTTTGAAATGTGGTGGCGGCAAATTGAAAAATTCCACGTGCTCTTGTTTGGAAATAAACTCACGTGCTTTTTTGACAGCTACCATCGGCCATCTTTAATCAACAGAGCATAGTGCTGCCCTCTTTAGTTAGATACCTTTGAAATGTGGTGGCGGCAAATTCCACGTGCTCTTGTTTGGTAAACATAGCCACGTGCTTTTTTGACAGCTGTCATCCGCCATCTTTAATCCAGAGAGCACCGTGCTGCCCTCTTTATCGTAGTAGATGTAAATTCGTCACCTGTCATCCGCAGTGCTGCCATCTTTAGCTAGATGCCTTTGAAATGTGGTGGTGGATAATTTAAAAAGAAAAATTCTACAGCAGCCCTCTCTCGACGCTAATTGCATAAGATGGCGGCTATGCATGACTCCTTAAGTGTGCTTACGCAAGATGGCTGCTATACACAGGTTCTTATGAGACGCCCTTGGGATGCTTGCGCAATATAGCGGCTGCTCTTATGGGACGGCTTAAGGGTCCTTGCACAAGATGGCTTGAGACGCCTAAGGATGCTTGCGCAAGATGGCGGACACAAGATGGCGGCTATACACAACTCCTTATGAGACGCTTTAAGTGTGCTTGCGCAAGATGGTTGCTACTCTTATGAAGAATGCTAGCTTAGAGGCTAACGTGTCGTGCTAGTTCGATTCATTAAATTTACTGCTTAAATGCAAAATGTTAAATATGTCGAAAACGGTGCACCGTAGAGCAAAACGGACAAAAGTTTTCTGCATAATACCCAGGTTCGCAGTATGAGGAACAAAAAAACTATAGTCTAATAATGGGATCAACGGTCCGGTTCCTACTTAGGCCCTTTGGCATTTGCTCTGTTTTAGCTTGTATTGAAGCGAGTCTTCGTAACATGATCAGGTCTAGCTATGGTAGAGAGTATAACGTACCGTGCTGGTTCGATTCATTAAATTTGGAGGCTTAAATGCAAAATGTTAAATATCTCGAAAACGATGCATCGTAGAGCAAAACGGACAAAATTTTTCCGCCTAATACGTAGGTTCGTAGTATCAGGAACAAGAAAAAACATAGTCTAATGATGAGATCAACGGTTCGATTCCTACTTAAGCCCTTTGGCATTGGGAGCTACCTATTTCTACAAGATGGTGGCTGCTCTTATGAGACACAAGATGCCTTGAGACGTCCTAGGGATGCTTACGCAAGATGGCGGACACAAAATGGTGACTATACATAGCTCCTTATGGGACAGCCTAGGGGTGCTCGCACAAGCTGGCGGCTACTCATATGAAGAAAGCTAGCTTAGAGGCTACTGCGCAAGATAACAGCTGCTGTTATGCATGCGGTGGAGGGCAATTTGAAATTCTATGTGCTTAATCAACAGAGCACCCTGCTGCCCTCTTTAGCTGAAATGTGGTGGCGGATAATTTGAAAAATTATTTTGACAGCTGTCATCTTTAAACAATGGCGACTATACATAGGCTGTTAAGGCCTTATCATTCTCCTCCTCCTCCTCCTTCTCTACCTCCTCCTCCGCCTCTTATGTCAAGGCATAGCTTTATATCGAACAAGTTTAAACCTGCAACGCGAAGGCAAGCGTGTGCAGCGATAACATTATTGTGCATGTTTAGACTTTCGAAACATAAGAAGAGTAGAATCAAACGCTGTACTCCATACGACATGTGATCAGAACATTGATTGATGCGTTCAGAAAACAAAATAAGTGATCAGGACTAGAATCGAACACTGTACTCAATACATCATGTGTTTAGAATATGTCAGGGGATACCCTTGCTCTAAGAAGATCAGATTGAAACAAGACTAGAATAGAATACTGTAATAGATGTTGTTAACTTCAGCATGTGATCAGAACATTGATTGATGCGTTCAGAAAAGTAAAATAAGTGATCAAGACTAGAATCGAACACTGTACTCAATACAACATGTGTTTAGAACATGTTAGGGGGTACCCTTGTTCTAAGAAGATCAGAATGAAACATAACAAGACTAGAATCGAACACTGTAATCGATGTTGTTAACCTCAACATATAATCAGAACATTGTTTGATGTGTTCAGAGCAAAAGTACAATTTTGATGATTTGCTTAGTGTAGAATCAAAAACTATGGAAACACACTGTGCACATATCGCGTAGCTAACTCGCTCAGTAAACAATATTGCAAAACTACAACTTCAATGATTTGCCTAGTGTAAAAATCAAAAACACACTGTACCCATACTGCGCAGCTAACTCGCTCGGTAAACGATATAGCCAAAGTATAACTTCAAATTATTTACCTTCCATCATTCGTCTTGTGTGAAAATCAGTCCAACAAGTTATCGCATAAACATGTAACATGAAATATCAGTCAATCTGTTGGCATGGGTTACAAGCATGTAGCTTATGCGGGAAGTAAAATTAAACAGAACGCTAGTGCTATAAGAAATACTCTGCTTACATTTAAGTCCCTAGCTGTTGAACAAGTTATTACATAAATATGTAACATGAAATATCGGTTCGGAAACATATTGTTTCAATCTGTTGACATAGATTACAAGCATGTAGCTTGTGCAGGCGAGGGCTACTATGCAAAATGCTAAGCTGAAAAAAAATCGTGATAGGGTATGGAACCCAGGGGTTACATCTTATCAGAAGGGCAAAAAGGATGAAAGGACTCTTCCTCCTCCTTACCGCACATTCCTTGTAGGGCTAATGGGCAAAAGGGCTAATGGGCAGAAGGGGTAATGGGCAAAAGGGCTAAAGGGCTAAAGGGCTAAAGGGCTAATGGGCAGAAGGGGTAATGGGCAAAAGGGCTAATGGGCAGAAGGGGTAATTGGCAAAAGGGCTAAAGGGCTAAAGGGCTAAAGGAGCAACAACATCATCGATCGCTATCAGCAAGAACGCTTGTACTTTGTTAAGTGTAGAAAATTAATCTTTATTGGTAAATGGTTTTATGTTCAGAACAAGGAATGGAACCTATTGGTTACGTCTTACCTAATAAAATCCCTGAGGTGCGATGAGTTACGTTTTTCTAACTAGTGTTTGGAACACTGAACTTTTCAAGATGGCAAGAGTGAGGTTAGCAATGTTCTGTTGTTGGATTTTAAATTCTACGCTATAACATGCATAAGGTGGCAGCCTTGAGGTTTACCGCCGTAAAGACGGCAAGAGTGAGGTTAGCAATGTTCTGTTGTTGGATTTTAAATTCCCCGCTATAACATGCATAAGGTGGCAGCCTTGAGGTTTACCGCCGTAAAGATGGCAGCAGTGAGGTTAGCGACGCTCTATTGTCCTCCAAAGTGAGGTTAGGGTTCGTCAAGCAGACAGCTGTCATAAAGCACGTGGCTATGTTTACCAAACAAGAGCACGTGGCTGTGACGTCATGGTCACGTAGTATGCTGCTTCAGCATGCAAAGTTCAATGTCTACACCTACGTAGTAAACACTCTGCTATGTTCACAAGATTTTTACACATAACTATTATGTTTTAAGTTCCTGCATGTAGGTTATGTTAAGATAGCAGCACACGTAGAAGCGATGGTCGAACGCTCGCGTAGAAGTTGTTTAGTACGGTAGTTGATGTATGCATTATCAAAAGGTGATATGTACACGCTTTTAGACCTTGCTATTCTTTGTGCTTTAAGTTCGTTCGCATAGGTCATGCTATGGTAGCAGAGCAAACACATGCGAACGTTATACATTCTAGTGGGATGTGTTTAGTACGATAGTTGATGCATGCAAAATCGATAGGTGATGTGTACACGCTTTGAACTTGGCTATTCTTTGTGCTTTAAGTTCGTGCACATAGGTTATGTTAAGATTGCAGCACACACAAGCGATGATTGCACGCTGTTGTAGAAGAAGTTTAGTACGATAGTCGATGCATACATCATCGATAGGTGATGTGTACACGCTTTAGAACATAGCTCTTCCTTGTGCTTTAAGTTCGTGCACATGGGTTAGGGATACACAAAAGCGATTGCTACATGCTCTAGCGGAAGAACCCTAGTACGATAGTCGGCGCATGCATCATCGATACGTGATGTGTACACGCTATTCTTTATGCTTTAAATTCATGCACATAGGTAGCAGCACACAATTGTGATCGTTGTACACTCTAGCGGGAGAAGTTTAACTTTATACACATACGTTAGCAATACACATATGCGATCGTTATACGAAAGTCGATGCATGCAAAATCGATAGGTGATGTGTATACGCTTTGAACTTAGCTATTCTTTGTAGTTTAAGTTCATGCGTATAGGTTATGCCAAGATAGCAGTACAATCTAGCGGAAGAAGTTTAGTATGAGAGTCAATGCATGCAAAATCGATAGGTAATGTGTACACGCTTTGTAACATGGCTATTCTTTGTACTTTAAATTTATGGGTATAGGTTATGCTAAGATAGCAGCACAATCTAGCGGAAGAAGTTTAGTACGATAGTCGATGCATGGAAAATCGATAGGTGATGTATACACGCTTTAAAACATGACTATTCATACTGCTGCTCTGTTCCCAAGTTTTATAAACATAGCTAATCCTAATGCTGCTCTTAACAACGTAGAGCTAAGGATTGATTACGTGACCGTGACGTCACAGCCACGTGCTCTTGTTTGGTAAACATAGCCACGTGCTTTTTTGACAGCTGTCTCCTTGACGAACCCTAACCTCACTTTGGAGGACAATAGAGCGTCGCTAACCTCACTGCTGCCATCTTTACGGCGGTAAACCTCAAGGCTGCCACCTTATGCATGTTATAGCGGGGAATTTAAAATCCAACAACAGAACATTGCTAACCTCACTCTTGCCGTCTTTACGGCGGTAAACCTCAAGGCTGCCACCTTATGCATGTTATAGCGTAGAATTTAAAATCCAACAACAGAACATTGCTAACCTCACTCTTGCCATCTTGAAAAGTTCAGTGTTCCAAACACTAGTTAGAAAAACGTAACTCATCGCACCTCAGGGATTTTATTAGGTAAGACGTAACCAATAGGTTCCATTCCTTGTTCTGAACATAAAACCATTTACCAATAAAGATTAATTTTCTACACTTAACAAAGTACAAGCGTTCTTGCTGATAGCGATCGATGATGTTGTTGCTCCTTTAGCCCTTTAGCCCTTTAGCCCATTAGCCCTTTAGCCCTTTTGCCCATTAGCCCTTTAAGCCCATTAGCCCTTTTGCCCATTAGCCCTTTAGCCAATTAGCCCTACAAGGAATGTGCGGTAAGGAGGAGGAAGAGTCCTTTCATCCTTTTTGCCCTTCTGATAAGATGTAACCCCTGGGTTCCATACCCTATCACGATTTTTTTTCAGCTTCGCTTTTTGCATAGTAGCCCTCGCCTGCACAAGCTACATGCTTGTAATCTATGTCAACAGATTGAAACTATATGTTTCCGAACCAATATTTCATGTTACATATTTATGTAATAACTTGTTCAACAGCTGGGGACTTAAATGCAAGCAGAGTATTTCTTATAGCACTAGCGTTCTGTTTAATTTTACTTCCCGCATAAGCTACATGCTTGTAACCCATGCCAACAGATTGACTGATATTTCATGTTACATGTTTATGCGATACCTTGTTGGACTGATTTTCACACAAGACGAATGATGGAAGGTAAATAATTTGACGTTATACTTTGGCTATATCGTTTACCGAGCGAGTTAGCTGCGCAGTATGGGTACAGTGTGTTTTTGATTTTTACACTAGGCAAATCATTGAAGTTGTAGTTTTGCAATATTGCTTACTGAGCGAGTTAGCTACGCGATATGTGCACAGTGTGTTTAAATAGTTTTTGATTTTACACTAAGCAAATCATCAAAATTGTACTTTTGCTCTGAACACATCAAAAAATGTTCTGATCATATGTTGAGGTTAACAACATCGATTACAGTGTTCGATTCTAGTCTTGTTATGTTTCATTCTCATCTTCATAGAACAAGGGTATCCCCTGACATATTCTAAACACATGATGTATTGAGTACAGTGTTCGATTCTAGTCTTGATCACTTATTTTTTTTCTGAACGCATCAATCAATGTTCTGATCACATGTCGTATGGAGTACAGCGTTTGATTCTACTCTTCTTATGTTTCGAAAGTCTAAACATGCACAATAATGTTATCGCTGCACACGCTTGCCTTCGCGATGCAGGTTTAAACTTGTACGATATAAAGCTATGCCTTGACATAAGAGGCGGAGGAGGAGGTAGAGAAGGAGGAGGAGGAGGAGGAGGAGGAGGAGGAGGAGGAGAAGAATGATAAGGCCTTAACAGCCTATGTATAGTCGCCATTGTTTAAAGATGACAGCTGTCAAAATAATTTTTCAAATTATCCGCCACCACATTTCAGCTAAAGAGGGCAGCAGGCTGCTCTGTTGATTAAGCACATAGAATTTCAAATTGCCCTCCACCGCATGCATAACAGCAGCTGTTATCTTGCGCAGTAGCCTCTAAGCTAGCTTTCTTCATAAGAGTAGCCGCCATATTGTGCGAGCACCCCTAGGCTGACTCATAAGGAGCTATGTATAGTCACCATTTTGTGTCCGCCATCTTGCGTAAGCATCCCTAGGACGTCTCAAGGCATCTTGTGTCTCATAAGAGCAGCCACCATCTTGTAGAAATAGATAGCTCCCAATGCCAAAGGGCTTAAGTAGGAATCGAACCGTTGATTTCATCATTAGACTATGTTTTTTCTTGTTCCTGATACTACGAAGCTACGTATTAGGCGGAAAAATTTTGTCCGTTTTGCTCTACGATGCATCGTTTTCGAGATATTTAACATTTTGCATTTAAGCCTCCAAATTTAATGAATCGAACCAGCACGGTACGTTATACTCTCTACCATAGCTAGACCTGATCATGTTACGAAGACTCGATTCAATACAAGCTAAAATAGAGCAAATGCCAAAGGGCCTAAGTAGGAACCGAACCGTTGATCCCATTATTAGACAATAGTTTTCTTGTTCCTCATACTGCGAACCTGGGTATTAGGCAGAAAAATTTTGTCCGTTTTGCTCTACGGTGCACCGTTTTCGACATATTTAACATTTTGCATTTAAGCCCTAAATTTAATGAATCGAACTAGCACGACACGTTAGCCTCTAAGCTAGCATTCTTCATAAGAGTAGCAACCATCTTGCGCTAGCACCCTTAAAGCGTCTCATAAGGAGTTGTGTATAGCCGCCATCTTGTGTCCGCAATCTTGCGCAAGCATCCTTAGGGCGTCTCAAGCCATCTTGTGCAAGGACCCTTAAGCCGTCCCATAAGAGCAGCCGCTATCTTGCGCAAGCATCCCTAGGGCATCTCATAAGGAGCCATGTATAACTGCCATCTTGCGCAAGCATCCCAAGGGTTGTCTCATAAGAACCTGTGTATAGCAGCCATCTTGCGTAAGCACACTTAAGGAGTCATGTATAGCCACCATCTTATGCAATTAGGTTGGAGAGAGGGCTGCTGTAGAATTTTTCTTTTTAAATTATCCACCACCACATTTCAAAGGCATCTAGCTAAAGATGGCAGCACTGCGGATGACAGTTGACGAATTTACATCTACTACGATAAAGAGGGCAGCACGGTGCTCTCTGGATTAAAGATGGCGGATGACAGCTGTCAAAAAAGCACGTGGCTATGTTTACCAAACAAGAGCATGTGGAATTTGCCGCCACCACATTTCAAAGGTATATAACTAAAGAGGGCAGCACTATGCTCTGTTGATTAAAGATGGCGGATGGTAGCTGTCAAAGAAGCACGTGAGTTTGTTTCCAAACAAGAGCACGTGGAATTTTTCAATTTGCCGCCACCACATTTCAAAGGCATCTTGCTAAATATGGCAGCACGGTGCTCTCTTGATTAAAGATGGCGGATGATAGCTGACAGAACTTTTCAAATTGCCCGCTACTACGTGCTTAAGGTAGTAGCCATAAAGAGGGCAGCACGGTGTTCTGTGGATTAAAGATGGCGGATGACAGGTGATGAAATTGCCCGCATGATAGTAGCACGGTGCTCTGTTGATTAAAGATGGCGGATGATAGCTGTCAAGAAAGCACATGGCTTTGTTTCCAACAAGATCACGTGGAATTTGCCGCCACCACATTTCAAAGGTATCTAGCTAAAGAGGGCAGCACTGTGTTCTGTTGATTAAAGATGGCGGATGACGGCTGTCAAAAAAGCGCGTGAGTTTGTTTCCAAACAAGAGCGTGTAGAATTTTTCAAATTGCCGCCACCACATAGAGGGCAGCACGGTGCTCTCTTGATCAAAGATGGCTGCTGTCATGTGGAATTGCCTGCCACCACATTTCAAAGGTATCTAGCTAAAGAGGGCAGCACGGTGCTCTCTAGATTAAAGATGGCTGCTGTCAAAAAGCATTTTTCAAATTATCCGCCACCACATTTCAAAGGTAAGTAACTAAAGAGGGCAGCACTGTGCTCTATAGATTAAAGATGGCGGATGACAGCTGTCAAAAAGCACGTGGATTTGTTTATCTCGAGCTAGTGAGGTTAAGTTGGTAGCACTAAGGTTTAGGCCCGCCAAGATGGCAGCACTGCGGATGACAGGTGCGGAATTTGCAGCTACTGCGATAAAGAGGGCAGCGCGGTGCTCTGTAGTTTAAAGATGGCGGATGACAGCTGTCAAAAAAGCACGTGGCTGTCAAAAAGCACGTGGCTTTGTTTATCTCGCGCTTCAACAGGTAGGAGATCTACCACACTGGACGTTAGCCGTAAGTAACCATCTGAATGAGACCCATCCGGGAAAATCGGTAGGAAGAGCAGCAGTTTTCTCTTAGTCCATCAGGTCACCGGATTTAACGTCCGGCTCCATGGGTAAATGGTTAGCGTGCTGGCCTTTGGTCACAGTGGTCCCGGGTTAGATTCCTGGCAGGGTCGGGAATTTTAACTATGATTGGTTAATTTCGCTGGCACGGGGCTGGGTGTATTTGTCGTTTTCATCATCATTTCATTTTAATTTCACGACGTTGAAGAAGTGAGGTTAAGTTGGTACTACTGAGGTTTAGGCCCGTCAAGATGGCAGTACTGAGCTTAGCGATGCGTTGTTGTCTGTCAAAAAGCACGTGGCTGTCAAAAACACGTGGATTTGTTTCCCTCGCGCTAGTTAGGTTATGTTGGCACTACTGAGGTTTAGGCCCGTCAAGATGGCAGTACTGAGGTTAGCGATGCGTTGTTGTCGATGACAGCTGTCAAAAAGCACGTGGCTTTGTTTACAAATTCAAATTTCCCGCGGGCGGTTGAGGAGACCTCTGGGAGGCCTCTGGCTGTGGTGGTGGTGGAGGAGGCCTCTGGGAGCCCGTGGTGGTAGTGGCCGCAGAACTGTCCAATTATACTACTGAAGCCTCTTTAATCCTTCTTACGTACTTGTACGTTGATATACCAGGTCAATCAGCAGCTCCTACCGATATTGTTTAACGCAAAACTGCGGTTTTATATATATCCTGGAAACATCTGTCCTTCCGGTACGCACAGAGAACATAGTAAAACGGATATCTTTGGAATTTCGGCCTACACAACAACATTAAAAATTAAAATTAATCCCACCTCTACCACCAGTGTGCTGGAGCTTCAGACTTTGGGTCGCTGGATACAACTGGGGAGAATGACCAGTACCTCGCCCAGGCGGCCTCACCTGCTATGCTGAGCAGGAGCCTTGCGGGGGGATGGGAAGATTGGAAGGGATAGACAAGGAAGAGGGGAGGAAGCGGCCGTGGCCTTAAGTGAGGTACCATACCGGCATTCGCCTGAAGGAGAAGTGGGAAACCACGGAAAACCACTTCCAGGATGGCAGAGGTGGGAATCGAACCCACCTCTACTCAGTTGACCTCCCGAGGCTGAGTGGACCCCGTTCCAGCCCTCGTACCACTTTTCAAATTTCGTGGCAGAGCCGGGAATCGAACCCGGACCTCCAGGGGTGGCAGCTAATCACGCTAACCACTACACCACAGAGGCGGACATTAAAAATTAATCATTAAATAATATTGTAACTACGAGTGCACGATTTAAATGATCTGATAAATAAGTGAAACGTATATGAAGAGCTAAGTGGACACTACCACTGTGTTAAGACCACCACATGTGCTGTAATCTACGCATGTTGTACTGCGATGCAGTACAGCGTAGAGGGTAACAGCGAAAAGAACGGTACGGTGCGGTAGTCTTACATGTGATAGTTTCGAGTCCAATGTAGATATTTTTTTTAAGATTTCGATTTCTTCAGTCTTTACCGTCTCTTTTTTTGCTATTTGTTTTACATCGCACCAACACAGGCAGGTCTTATGGCGACGATGGGATAAGAAACGCCAGGAATGGGAAGGAAACGGCCGTGGCCTTAATTAAGGTACAGCCCTAGCATTTTCCTGGTGTGAAAATGGGAACCCACGGAAAACCATATACAGTCTGCCGACAGTGGGGTTCGAACCCACTATCTCCCGGATGCAAGCTCACAGCTGCACGCCCCTAACCGCACGGCCAACTCGCACGGTTTTTACCGCCTCTTAATTTATGTGAGACAACCTCTTATATGCATATTTTCAGTGAATGAAAGTGTATGTGTCCCTAAGAAGGGCTGATGTGTCATCAGGGTTGAATGAAAACTGAAGAGGTATCCGGCCAACCAAACTTCACCAACAATGGTTAGTTAACTTAGCAACTGCTGAATATGATGATGAGCTCGGGTTATGCGCACTCGGGCACGCAGCTGAATGGATATTCTAGTGCGTTGTAGCATAGCTAATGATATTAATCCGCATGTTTCGGCGATAAGTTGCCGAAAGCGCCTGGGATTTCCGGATTCTGGGTGTAAATTGTTTTCTTCAAATGTCCCCACTGAAAGAAGTCTAATAGTGTTAAATCCGGTAAAGTGAAATGGCGTATGCCTTTTAGTGCCGGGAGTGTCCGAGGACAAGTTCGGCTCGCCAGATGCAGGTCTTTTGATTTGACTACCGTAGACGACCTGCGCGTCGTGAAATTAAAATGAAATGATGATGAAAACGACAAATACAGCCAGCCCCGTGCCAGCGAAATTAACCAATCATAGTTAAAATTCCCGACCCTGCCAGGAATCTAACCCGGGACCACTGTGACCAAAGGCCAGCACGCTAACCATTTACCCATGGAGCCGGACGTTAAATCCGGTGACCTGATGAACTAAGAGAAAACTGCTGCTCTTCCTACCGATTTTCCCGGATGGGTCTCATTCAGATGGTTACTTACGGCTAACGTCCAGTGTGGTAGATCTCCTTCCTGTTGAAGCAACACCGTTAAGCGTTCTCTAAGGTCCTGTACTACGACAACCAGATAAAAGTGCGGTTTAAGTTTATGTGGCAGTTTGCACATTTATCTGGAAGTTCGGTTGAAAACGCGTACTACGACTTTCGTTTATATGCAATCTGGTAGAATATTCTCGAGGTTAGCTATGCCGAAGTTGCAGAGGCAGTTAACGCTCTTATCTGGGACTTTGCTCCTATCGGGAACGCTATTGTAAGAATCAAGGTGGCTACACATCAATATAAATCTACATCTGCATGATTTTGTACGAAATTTAAGTTATTACAATGTAATCTATGGATATATTTATAAAGTATGTCATGCTTCCTGTCCAGCTATCACAAAATTCTTATAAGATTTCCCAATCTAGCATGTTGTTGCTACTGAGTATATAAGTTGCACACAAGGAAGTCACTAGCATGATTTACGGGTAGCCGTGGTCGTTAGGGCAACATTGTTTGCTACTGTGTAGTTCTTTGTGGGTTCGAGTCTCAATAGCGTAATATTTTTTTTTACCTTCTAAATGTTAGTCAGTAGGGTACTAGAGGTGATTGTACACATTTCCTAATCATTAGAATGCGTGTCAAAAGCGTGGATTCTATTCCAGATCTATCCGCGACGCACGTATGAAGTAAAGGTATACGACGTTGTTCATGGCGATTCGTCCGTCGAGTGAGGATGTTAAGGAGGTTATATTTCTTTGACTTCATAAACAACTGGCTACTAAGTATTTACACTAAAGTGAGATAAATGCTTGCCAGTTACTATTCTCACATTGTACTGAAAAGAAAGAAACTAACTACTTATTCAATGAGCAAGCAATAACTTGAATTAATAATCAAATTAATGATCCTACGCTGCATCAGTGGCATTAATAACGAATATAAACTTTACTTTCGTCGTAACACGCAATCTCGTAAATAGTACTTCCGCATTACAAGATACATAACCTGAATCTTAGCTTTTGCGTCCAGGTTACATTTTCATTCTTTCTATTTTCTATAACAGTTTAGTTACATAATTAATTTTAACATTTCTTCGTATGTGTAGATTTCAGTCCTAATTCTGTTTTTGGACTGGACTTCCACATTATAGCTTAATAGGAGTCTGATATTGGATTCTAGTAATACAATTTCAAAAGGAATAGAGCTAAACAAACGAAAATACCAGGGAACACAATACTACCGCGCTAAATTTCACTATATTTTCAGTAACCTTATTACCAACCCAATAAAAATGTTACTACATCTTCCGCATTACAATACCGCCGTTAAAATCCGTTGGTAGTCATCATCATCTGTTTACCCTCCAGGTTCGGTTTTTCCCTCGGACTTAGCGAGGGATCACACCTCTACCGCCTCAAGGGCAGTGTCCTGGAGCTTCAGACTCTTGGTCGGGGATACAACTGGGGAGTATGACCAGTACCTCGCCCAGGCGGCCTCACCTGCTATGCTGAACAGGGGCCTTGTGAAGGGATGGGAAGATTGGAAGGGATAGGTAAGGAAGAGGGAAGGAAGCGGCCGTGGCCTTAAGTTAGGTACCATCCCGGCATTCGCCTGGAGGAGAAGTGGGAAACCACGGAAAACCACTTCCAGGATGGCTGAGGTGGGAATTGAACCCACCTCTACTCAGTTGACCTCCCGAGGCTGAGTGGACCCCGTTCCAGCCCTCGTACCACTTTTCAAATTTCGTGGCAGAGCCGGGAATCGACCCCGGGCCTCCGGGGGTGGCAGCTAATCACGCTAACCACTACACCACAGAGGCGGACTCCGTTGGTAGTACGCAAGAAAATATTTAACTTCTTGTTTTTAGTCTAGTATGTCTAGTATGTCTAGTCTAGTCTAGTATGTATCTGGCTGTTTACCTAAGAGTCGTAGTACAAGCCCTAAGTGGCTCATCCTCCAGCGGAAGGGGGTTTCAGCTGCGTGCGCATGTCAAATGGCCCCGAAGAAATTCGGTTCAACGAAGCGATCGCCCAAGATTCCGCACCATGCATTCAGTCACCTTCGCACTAGAAAGGCTGCGGAGGTTGTCAGCACTTCAATAGTTCATGTTGTGGCAATTCACGGTACCATTATTTGGGAATTGCGATCCGTCCGAGAACAGGGTATTCGACAATAATGCTGGATTATTTTCCAGATTTCGTAACAGCAGCCGCTGACAGAAAATTGTTCGAGCTTCGAAATCCCGCCATTGGAGCTCCTAGTTTAGCTGTAGAAGATAAATATGATATTTATGTGCATGCAGTAGTCGCAGTACGGGTTATTTCGAGTTGTGTCCAGGACAGCCACCTTGTTCTCACCAGACGCCAGAGTTTTCTCTGAACCCCTGTTGTAAACGATTTTAACATCGCGAAAAGTCTTTGCAGTGGGATATCGCCTGTATGGGTACCTTTCGTGATACAGGCGTAGTACCTGCAACGAATTCTCTCTTGCTTCCCCGTAGATGAGTAGCATGTTAACGTATTAGTTCGTGGAATACATGGACAATGACTGGAGCGACCTTGTTCGGAACTTATGGCAATGCAGTGTGCGTATCCCATTAAAGCAATAATAGCAGTGTTTTACAGCTTTCGTGTGGTACACACTAGCCTTAGTTTTACCCTAGGACTGCGAAATTTTTTACCACTTTTCGTTTCCGTACTGACAGCGTCGAAAAAATCGACTTCTGACAGAAGTGCAATTTCAGATCGCAACTCCCATATCTTGACAACTTGCAGAATTACTTTATCAGAGATGTTACGAAGAAAAGTGAATATGCTGCAGTTATCTTCTGTGAAATTATTCTATGTATGAAATGGTGAAGGCAAGACTATGCGATTATCGGCAAAAAAAAAAAAAAAAATGGCGGGTGGTGGAGTGGATAGCAGTGCTACTTTATTCAATATTCACAAGTGGGAAGTGGTTTACTGTTTACTGACGATTGAGATTATAATGAGACTAGTTCATACAGGGAATTCTACATTGTACTTGTTAGAGTAAGCGACAGTAATGTGCTAAATGTGACGGTGAATTCTGACAATGAACAGACCTGCCGTGGAGAAAAGTGATCCAGTATGATTTCCCACTATGAACACAGATTTACAGTGAGTTTCTCTCAACGGTTGGCCGGCAGGTGCGCGCACGTTATCTGCCCCCCGTTGACTCATCACTCCCCGCTCCGCGGCATAGCAAAAAGGACAGCACTTCGCTCACTTTATCTGTGCATGATATGAGATAACAATTAAAATTAAGAAAATAAGAATTAAGAAATTTTGTAATTGAGAATTAGGGGGAAAAAAAAAGCTCGTACCTACCTTGTGTGTTTTTCATTTTAATATTTTCGTACCGCGGCTTCTTTTACAAGTCGTCTCAGGGAATTTTTGGGCATATTGCCCCCATTTTTCCCGAGCTAAGCCCAGCCATCGAGCGATGAGTCCCAAGGTGGACCGTTCGATCGTTGGCTATCACTTTCTAGAGGCATTTAAGGGTTGTAGGATTGATGACCAAGCAGGATAAAAAGAAATATTAAAACAACACTCTGACATTTATTCACATAAGCAATTAAACAACAAAATATTCTTGCTAATATTTCCTTTTTACATAACAGAGCTTTCATAATATCGGGTTTCTTCCTCGATTTAGAGTGACTTGTGTTCATATCTCCAGCTCTACTGTGCTGTAAATGAAACCAAAGAAGTAATTAGGCCACTTGCCTTTTTAAACCAAACATTTGACTGAAAGAACTAAATAAACATGTGTTCAAAGTTTCACCAATTTAAAGTTGCCTCAACACGTGGTATTTACAATGTACACAACCGAATTAGTCATTTACAATATTTAATAATGGTTAATGACTCTAACATGGACTTCAGTAAAAAAGAAAAACTGTTTCCAAAATTCTCAAAATTAATTAATTATTATCTCGATTATTATTATTATCATTATTTTGTCATACAGTTAACCTGTTTCATTGTCACACGATCGTGTTCTTACTACTTCTCCACCGCATCATTTATCTAATGTTCATCATTAATATTTCAGAGTAATGATTTTTGATTAATTATTGATGACTTATTTTTACAATGTTTCAAAGCAATCATGCGGCTGACAAAATTTCTACCTTTAATCTTTGCATTTCATTTCTATTCAGATTAATCTTAAAGTGTTTCAGATTTTTAGAAATTTACATTACCAACGTGTGAGCTAGTTAAATAAATTTTCTTACAAATCGAGTGCCTTTACAAAGTAACGAGATGATCTTTCCTTTTAAATCTCGCAAAAAAAATTAAATTCCTTCCTAGTCTTCCTTGACTTAATTTAATTAAACTTTCCCTTAAGGGCATGAAATTATTTCTTAAGGCAACACACAACGATGAATGTGATCCGCGTCACGGCGAGTGCGCGACCAGATCAGAATTAAATGAAATAAACATGGCACAAGAGAAATATACATATTTACACACACATTCACACTAGGGAAACGCGTTTTATGTACACTATTTACAACGAATCCTGACTTGGCAATTTTAGTTATGATTTTTATCGATGGTCGGGACGCGTAATGTCTCGCAAAAATAATTCGTGTACAGAAATTCTCTTACATTAATGGTGGCTAGTGATCGAAGTCATGAGTATCACTTGATAGAAATACATTTCACATATCAGCGCAAGTTCATCTAATTCATGAGATTATAATGGAAGATTCTAGTAAAATCCATAAGCACTACCATCATGTGGGCTACAAGTTGAATTTACCGCAAGCGTGAGCCTTACTTGCATTATTTTTACTTCCTACCTGTGAAATACACTCACAAACACGTGCTCCACTAATTATAATCTATCTTGCGCTCCAAATACACAAGAATAAATCAATATCACCACTAATTCATCATTTACTCAATTATGCAACAAATATCCCTCAGGATAGGCCATATTCCAGACCCTTCATGAACAGAGCACATTCTATCTCACATTTAGGAATTCTACAGTAGTTTTATGGCTCACGAGCGTTTACTTCTGTTTTACCCGATCTTTAATCAACATTATTATTATTTAAGTGATTATTACATCTACTGATTCTCCTGGAATGTCGTAAAATTAGATGACTTCATCATAAAAGAAACAACAAGTGATTTTAAAAGACACTAGGTTCGACCCTATTCACTCAAAATGTACACGCAAATTTTCCGTCCGGTAACTTCCAATATTACAAATAAAGTAGATTTATCGTGTGGTCAGTGATTATTAAACTTAAGCTCCTTAAGCATGGGAAGTCAGTCAAAGACAACCTACATCTATTCTAATAGATTTCAAAATCTCATTCACACGTACCTAGTCTACCATGACACCTTAAGAAGTAGGAAAATGAAATATTTCTAACTACAGCAAACTGATAGATCTACGACTTAAGAAGAAAGATCTCTAGTTGTACAGAAGATAGGACAGATAAATTAAATTAAAAAGGTACTCAAGTTTTTGTAGAGTTCGATTCCCGTCGACAGTCAGTTATTTCAGCATACTCCGGCCAGTCTTCTTCCAATTACCAGAGACGCCTTACATTTTTACAGCTCCATGGAGGCTCTGCGATGGATGTCCCTCGATGAAATGATGTTGGTAGTTGCGGAATTCTTCATCTTGAGATCTTCAATTCCAAGACGTCTTCGTTGATTGCTGGTCACAAGCTGTAACTGAGATGACAAAATTAAGTATTTTGCACAAGCACACGCAGAATATAAACAGCTCGTCTACACTGTCACACTTAACTTGGCTCCTAGACGTTTTTATTCCACAGAATTCACTAATTATCAGACTAAATTCTGGTAGAACGGGCGTCGACTTGTCTTGCAATTTCTCCTTCCACGTGGTCCGATGAGGTGATGTCCCTCACAGCAAACAAGCATTAAGAAGAGCGTAAAGCGAAGAGCATAAGCATTAAGAGAGCGATCCATTCGAAGCAAGGCCTTTTATAATTAGCCCAAGGAGGCGTGTTCTTCAGCGAGTACGGTAATTGGCTGATGATCACCTTTAATTTGCGCAGACTATTCTAGAAACAGGCTGAGTCGCGCGTGCGAAGGTAGTCACGTGGTTAGCTATAACCTTGACACAGTCCTGCCGGTGACGTATCGCACCCCTCTGAACGACAAAAAAAAAACTCGTTCACGGCTCGCCACAAGTTCCCAAGTGATGTGTTGCGGCTTCAAGCAGACAATAAAATCTTTGCTTTCCACATGTTAAAGTATTCGTAAAATCGCCAATTTTCACGGGGACATCTCTCCCTTGGTTGGAAGATAATTTCATTTGTAGATGAAATTATTACATAACAGTGTCCATTTCTATTGTTCCGGAAAATTGGTTGTTGAATCACCTGGTAATAACTCAGTTGAGCTCGCGATAGGTGTGAGACTCGGAGTTCTTCGTTCCGCTCCTGGCATCCAGTAGCCTAGTCTCTCCATACAGGGTGTTTCTCAAGTTTTATTTCCATCTTCGGTAACTTATTTTTCCCTTTTAACAGATGGTTACACGGTGTCAGCTAGTGGTGTAGGTGTTCGGTAGAGTCTATGCGTCGACCTGTATCGCACTTCCTTCTTAAAGTTTGCTGATTTTGCCTTCAGGATTCGTTCTCTCTCTTCTCATTGGAGATGAGGTCTTTTCTTAATGGCACCTTGGCTGTGCTCCTGACTCGAGTTGTTATGTTGGCTTCCCCGAGCCTTGGCCTCTTGGTATTGAAGGCTTTCCGCTCCCACGATATCAGGGTTGGTATCCTGGGTTTGGATTGCTCTTCGCCATCGTTCGTTTTCCTGCGTCGAGTTTTGAAGGTCTTTTAGATATTTTTCCTTTTCTTCTTCTCGCCAGTCTCTCCTTCCTCTTGAGTGGCGGAAGTCCTGGTTTCGGTTCCAGCTCCTTCGGTAATCTGAGTATGGACGCTTCCTCTCGTTACGTCTGGAATATTCCCAGTTTCTAATGGGTCTATTTCTGCGTACGGGCGATCGATCACGAGGTGAATCTTGCCCTCCAGGGTTACGTTTCCACGTTCTCCCTTGGTTGACTGATTTCGATTCTTCCTCCTTGTTCGTTGTTACCTGATGGATCTGAGGTTCCGAGTTCCGTCCCTGACGAACTGGTTCCTTGGACGTCATGTCTAATTGTCTTAACAACGCCTCAGCCTGAATTGCAGATTGCGTATTTGAGGCTATCATGATCCTCTGCACATCTGGTGGTAACTGTCGGGTGATCAACTTAACCAACTCAGGTTCTGATGGCGGTGAGTCTAGTTCCCTTAATTTTCTTAATTGGCTGGACAGGAAGTCCGCATATCTCGTGGGCGTAGATGATGCATATTTCCTGGCGTATAACTCCGTCCTAAGGTTGTATTGGACGTCGCTATTCCAGTACTTCTCCAGGAATGCTTTCTTGAAACTTTCGAAATCGTCAAACGAAAATCGAAATGCGACAAACCAGGTATGAACTGAGTCTTCCAGGAATTTTTCGGTGACTCTTAACTGCCTTTCTCGTGGAATTTTCGCATCGCGAAAGTAATCCTGCAGTTCCCGAATAAAGCCTTTCGGAGTCACGTTTCCTCTAACGTTATTGAACTTCTTGGGTTGGTCTTCGTGAAGACGAATTATGTTTACTATTTGCGTCTGGCCGGTTGTATTCATTTGAGACGCATTTACTGTCGGCTCTGAAGAAATGTCGATTGTATTCGCAGCGCCTGTCCCTGCAGTTGCAAGTGGAGTTGACGTCAGACCCGTGCCGATTACACGTTGCTCCAGTAATGCCTGTTTCTCTAGCAATGAGTTGGTGACCTTGCTAGTGTTCTCGTTCTGGATTTTCAGGAGATGCATTTCATGTACAAGCTCCTTAATTCCATCCGTGTACTCCTTTCGAATCCCTTCGGTTTCAGTTTTTGACTCAGTCGTGACCTTATGTATGGCATTCATCAGGGTGGTTTTGATGGTTTTTATCTCGCCCCAACTATCCTCAAGCGACTCATGGATATAATCCATCCGTTCCGAGGTATCGACTTGGGATGTCTCGATTTTGTCGAGAATGCCCTTTTCGACTTGTTGTAGTTTCTCGTTTAATCCAATGAATTTCTTCGCCCAAGCCGTTTTCGTAACCTTAAGGTCCTCTGAATTTGTGTCAATCTTTTCCTCAATATTCAGGAATGATTGTTCAACTTCGCCCTTGTATTTGTCGATTCCAGTTAATATGTCCTGCTGAACGTTTGCCAGTCGTTCACTGAATTCATTGGACATGCCCGCCATAGACTTGGCAATGTTTTCGTTTACCTCCTTTTTCATAGTAGCGAAATCGTTCTTGACTATTACGAGCTCGCTCTGCATTGAGGCTAGCTTGCCGTTAAAAAGTTTAATGTCCGAACATATTTTTCCTAAACCTTCTTCAGTTTGGTTTTTAATGTCCGTCAACTTTTCTTCAATAGCTTCCCCGAGAGATTTTTCGAGGTTTATTTGTGCGTCACTGAGATCACTAAGTCCTTTTTCTAAGTGTACCTGACTATTGTGGAGTTCAGAGAGTCCTTTCTCTAAGTTTTTCTCTAAGTTAGTTTGACTATTATTGAGTTCAAAGAGTCCTTTCTCTAAGTTTTTCTCTAGGCTGGCCTGATTTTCATTAAGTTTTTTCTCTAAGCTTTTCTCTAAGTTAGCATTGATCCTCTCCTCCATTGCCAACAACATCTGCCTTAAGTCCTCCATAGTTACAATTATTCATTAAATGGCTATTCTGGTATTGGAAGGATTCTAACCGGATTACTGAAATATTGGGAATCGAACTCCATCAAATTTGTGAAGGCACCGATTTGTCGATATCATGAAAGTTCCAAATTTTCACCAATATCGGTCGCAATTATGAGTCTAACTTTAATTAATTATCATCGCAGCAAATTCAAATTTCTAATTACCAGCAAGAATTTGTTTTTAGCAATATTCACACAAGTTACATTTAACATGTGCTTATGTTAGCCACAAGAATTTGGGCGAATAAATGTGTCAGAGTCAGCCTAATTTAATTGGTCATCTGATCTTGTCAATGTCATAAACACTGGACAGCACAAGATCATTTTCGAGCTTGGATAAGCCAATCTCGAGCCCCACGCTTGGATTAAGCCATCTTAAATGCCCCCATTTTTCCCGAGCTAAGCCCAGCCATCGAGCGATGAGTCCCAAGGTGGACCGTTCGATCGTTGGCTATCACTTTCTAGAGGCATTTAAGGGTTGTAGGATTGATGACCAAGCAGGATAAAAAGAAATATTAAAACAACACTCTGACATTTATTCACATAAGCAATTAAACAACAAAATATTCTTGCTAATATTTCCTTTTTACATAACAGAGCTTTCATAATATCGGGTTTCTTCCTCGATTTAGAGTGACTTGTGTTCATATCTCCAGCTCTACTGTGCTGTAAATGAAACCAAAGAAGTAATTAGGCCACTTGCCTTTTTAAACCAAACATTTGACTGAAAGAACTAAATAAACATGTGTTCAAAGTTTCACCAATTTAAAGTTGCCTCAACACGTGGTATTTACAATGTACACAACCGAATTAGTCATTTACAATATTTAATAATGGTTAATGACTCTAACATGGACTTCAGTAGCAAAGAAAAACTGTTTCCAAAATTCTCAAAATTAATTAATTATTATCTCGATTATTATTATTATCATTATTTTGTCATACAGTTAACCTGTTTCATTGTCACACGATCGTGTTCTTACTACTTCTCCACCGCATCATTTATCTAATGTTCATCATTAATATTTCAGAGTAATGATTTTTGATTAATTATTGATGACTTATTTTTACAATGTTTCAAAGCAATCATGCGGCTGACAAAATTTCTACCTTTAATCTTTGCATTTCATTTCTATTCAGATTAATCTTAAAGTGTTTCAGATTTTTAGAAATTTACATTACCAACGTGTGAGCTAGTTAAATAAATTTTCTTACAAATCGAGTGCCTTTACAAAGTAACGAGATGATCTTTCCTTTTAAATCTCGCAAAAAAAATTAAATTCCTTCCTAGTCTTCCTTGACTTAATTTAATTAAACTTTCCCTTAAGGGCATGAAATTATTTCTTAAGGCAACACACAACGATGAATGTGATCCGCGTCACGGCGAGTGCGCGACCAGATCAGAATTAAATGAAATAAACATGGCACAAGAGAAATATACATATTTACACACACATTCACACTAGGGAAACGCGTTTTATGTACACTATTTACAACGAATCCTGACTTGGCAATTTTAGTTATGATTTTTATCGATGGTCGGGACGCGTAATGTCTCGCAAAAATAATTCGTGTACAGAAATTCTCTTACATTAATGGTGGCTAGTGATCGAAGTCATGAGTATCACTTGATAGAAATACATTTCACATATCAGCGCAAGTTCATCTAATTCATGAGATTATAATGGAAGATTCTAGTAAAATCCATAAGCACTACCATCATGTGGGCTACAAGTTGAATTTACCGCAAGCGTGAGCCTTACTTGCATTATTTTTACTTCCTACCTGTGAAATACACTCACAAACACGTGCTCCACTAATTATAATCTATCTTGCGCTCCAAATACACAAGAATAAATCAATATCACCACTAATTCATCATTTACTCAATTATGCAACAAATATCCCTCAGGATAGGCCATATTCCAGACCCTTCATGAACAGAGCACATTCTATCTCACATTTAGGAATTCTACAGTAGTTTTATGGCTCACGAGCGTTTACTTCTGTTTTACCCGATCTTTAATCAACATTATTATTATTTAAGTGATTATTACATCTACTGATTCTCCTGGAATGTCGTAAAATTAGATGACTTCATCATAAAAGAAACAACAAGTGATTTTAAAAGACACTAGGTTCGACCCTATTCACTCAAAATGTACACGCAAATTTTCCGTCCGGTAACTTCCAATATTACAAATAAAGTAGATTTATCGTGTGGTCAGTGATTATTAAACTTAAGCTCCTTAAGCATGGGAAGTCAGTCAAAGACAACCTACATCTATTCTAATAGATTTCAAAATCTCATTCACACGTACCTAGTCTACCATGACACCTTAAGAAGTAGGAAAATGAAATATTTCTAACTACAGCAAACTGATAGATCTACGACTTAAGAAGAAAGATCTCTAGTTGTACAGAAGATAGGACAGATAAATTAAATTAAAAAGGTACTCAAGTTTTTGTAGAGTTCGATTCCCGTCGACAGTCAGTTATTTCAGCATACTCCGGCCAGTCTTCTTCCAATTACCAGAGACGCCTTACATTTTTACAGCTCCATGGAGGCTCTGCGATGGATGTCCCTCGATGAAATGATGTTGGTAGTTGCGGAATTCTTCATCTTGAGATCTTCAATTCCAAGACGTCTTCGTTGATTGCTGGTCACAAGCTGTAACTGAGATGACAAAATTAAGTATTTTGCACAAGCACACGCAGAATATAAACAGCTCGTCTACACTGTCACACTTAACTTGGCTCCTAGACGTTTTTATTCCACAGAATTCACTAATTATCAGACTAAATTCTGGTAGAACGGGCGTCGACTTGTCTTGCAATTTCTCCTTCCACGTGGTCCGATGAGGTGATGTCCCTCACAGCAAACAAGCATTAAGAAGAGCGTAAAGCGAAGAGCATAAGCATTAAGAGAGCGATCCATTCGAAGCAAGGCCTTTTATAATTAGCCCAAGGAGGCGTGTTCTTCAGCGAGTACGGTAATTGGCTGATGATCACCTTTAATTTGCGCAGACTATTCTAGAAACAGGCTGAGTCGCGCGTGCGAAGGTAGTCACGTGGTTAGCTATAACCTTGACACAGTCCTGCCGGTGACGTATCGCACCCCTCTGAACGACAAAAAAAAAACTCGTTCACGGCTCGCCACAAGTTCCCAAGTGATGTGTTGCGGCTTCAAGCAGACAATAAAATCTTTGCTTTCCACATGTTAAAGTATTCGTAAAATCGCCAATTTTCACGGGGACAATATGTTCTAATCTTTCTGAGATTTCATTTACTTTTTCGTCGTTATGTAGCCTACATGTTACTTAACACTTCGCTTCTTATCGATTAAAGGATCAGTTCTTCTGAATTTGTTTATGAGTTTCTCCACGGTACCTCTAAGTGGAGGGCTTACATCTGAAAATTGTGTTACAAATCGCCTAACGACATCCCTCAAGACTCTGTTTTCACACAATTATCTTATATCGTGTACACATGTTGAGGCATCATGTGAATTATACCCTGAAGTAACACTTAACAACGCGAGAACAGTTGGAGTGACAGATGAACAATTAATGCACGTTCTAAGCACGGACCTGAAGTGCGAAGTGCGGGCATTCCCGTTCTGGGCCAAATTTTCAGGACACATTTCTCATGATGAAAATATGCTATATGGACATGGATCCATAAACGCTTTATTTACATGTTAATACTCATTTTCTAACAACTCCACACAGTACATCAATAATGGGAAATACACAGTAACGGAACGTACTATAATATCACGTGAAACTCTCTGTTACATGAAATGTTCAGAACGCCCTCCGTTAGCATTGATACATGGATCAACCCGCCGTTGCACTGAATGCCACATGCGCTAATGTGACGGGTATCAATCCTAGTTGACAGTATTTTGAATATTTCATTTAGTATATGGCAAGTTCTGTTGATGTGTGTTTCCCATTAATAATGTACTGCGTAGATTTGTAGAAAATGAGTTCTAACAGGGAAATAAAGCCTTTACTTCATACCAAGGGAAGGAACCAGAAAGAGGAAGACAGCCTCTCAGGGGAACATATGTAAGGGGAAGCTGATCAAGTTGTGGTTGTGGAAGATCAACATTTTTGGATGTTAAAGGAAAATACCAATCCTCTCGTTTTAAAAATATGCTGTATTCAAACTCAGTACACTGAAAGTCAACAAGGGAAGTCAACTATGCCAAGGGTAAAATAATATGAACAGCAGAAAATGCTTTAAATCCACATTTTAATGTTGGCTGCCTAACTACATAAAACTGACAAGACAACGTAAACAAGTGTGTAAAAGGAAAATTGTCACACCTGGTTATTATTTCGTATATCTCAGACGTTTCGTGGTGCCTAACCAGTTTTAGTAATCAACACTGAATTTCTAGATCTACATTTTTTTAAAGTTGTATGTAACTAGGTATATTTATGTCTTTGGTAGTTAGTATTTAGAATTTTCTATCGTAACGCAATGATACTTTACAAACTGACTGTGCTCTTTGTGACGATAACTACTTCATTGTAGCGGTACTTTACTTATCCGGTGCTTACACTGCTTAAACATATGTAAATATACACCTAGGTATTGAAGCTATTACCAAGTGCTTCACCATATGAAATGGCTAGCTGCCTATTTCCAGCATCCACTAAGACAAACTCATTTAACCACACATATTATTAGCAAGTGGGCTGTGAAAACATATCTTAGTGATTCAAAGCTTGAGACCAACATAGAAGTTAGTTCCGTGGAGTAATAAGAACAAGGGAACAAGTCCAAGCAAAGGGTAGAATAAAATCAACAGCATATAATAACTGTACAAGTATTTTTTTAAAGCTGGCTGCGTAACTACTGTATATAAGACTGGAAAGACAACGCAAAACATCAAAACATTGTAAAAGAAAATTTGCCACACCTGTAGAATCTTTCAAACGTTTTTAAGGGTGAGGTGACTCAGTGACTCGAAGCACTTAACATTAGACATAAAGCTCCGAGCGTACATTACAACCTGTTTCCAGTCGTAACATTATGAAAGGGGAATGGTTCATATTTAATTTTTTCTCCTAAATATTACATTGATAGCAACTATCCTAAATTGCTGGTCTACTGTATGAAAAGAATACAGCCTTATTTACGAAAATATGGAAAGTATAGTAAATTTTTACACCATTCATTAACAAATATCGAGGATAAAATATCCCGCAACATAATATCTCAAGGAACCTTATTTAAAAAGGAATAATCTTGGATATATAACCCCGAAACACAAGGCCATTACGAATTTTCATTCAGAATAAAATACGTAAGTATGCAACTGGTAGATAAGGAAGAGAGTACCGAAAAAAGGAGGGCCTAGGAAAACAGGGGAGGGAAGCCGTAAGCGCGGAAAAGAACCTGTGCATTAAGTCAGGGACGCTTCGAAACAGGGCCAGTAATACGAATACACCTCATGTGCGTTTATTGCACAAAGTCTAGAATGTAGCCTGAGTCTACGAAATTCTCTAATTGTGAACAAATTTTTGTCAGTAGATGAATTTCCTTTTAGTTTGTTAATGCGAGATCTACTTCAATATTATTTCAATTATTCCTGACAATCTAAGAATATTGATTATTCAAGTGATTGAATACATCTTTTTATGCCTTTTACAGCAAAATTGTGAGACGAAATACTTGGCAAACTCTTCTCAGAATAACGTAATAGAATATTTCAGATATCTCAAGAAGGCATTCGAAGCAAACGGAACACGTAAATCCCTATTAACAATCAGGAGTATAACATTGCCGGAAGGAGGTCGGCACGCTTATCCACAACTGAAGCAAATATCTCCCTGTACGGAAGGCTAGGGGACTGAATCACGGCCCAGTCTGCCCACAGTTTAAAATGCGAGAGAACGTTCTCATAAAATTCTGCGGCACGCTTATGAATAACTTCTAGTGCACATCCAATATCCTGTTGTCTCTTGCGAATTTTACCGATGATTAATATAACTTAGGCCATTATCTTCATAAAGATATTGTAATTAACAGAAAAATTGTTTCCCATTTTTACACCAGGCAACTGAACCTTAATTAAGGCCACATCTGCTTCCTCCCCCGTCTTAGCTCTTTCCTGTCCTATCGTTGCCATAAAATCTACCTGTATCGGTGCAACGTAAAGGAAATAGTAAAAATAAAAAAAGTAAAAATGATGCCATTGCCAGTTTAAAAACTAATTATCAATGTATTTATGTTTTTTTTTGCTAGGGGCTTTACGTCGCACCGACACAGATAGGTCTTATGGCGACAATGGGGTAGGAAAGGCCTAGGAGTTGGAAGGAAGCGGCCGTGGCCTTAATTAAGGTACAGCCCCAGCATTTGCCTGGTGTGAAAATGGGAAACCACGGAAAACCATCTTCAGGGCTGCCGATAGTGGGATTCGAACCTACTATCTCCCGGATGCAAGCTCACAGCCGCGCGCCTCTACGCGCACGGCCAACTCGCCCGGTGTATTTATGTTAGTTATCCTTCTACACAAAATAGGGAAGTTAGCTTTTGCTATATCCAGATGCGGAGTATAAGTTACTTAAGTTATTGGCCTAAGTTATTTTACCATTTAACACACAAGCAAGACAAGCTGCCGTAAATATGTGTTATTAGTAGGGACCGGATATTTTAAAAATGCATATGCGCATATGTAATTGCATATTTTGAACGTTAGTGCATATTTAAATACATTTTTTCTCATATGTGTGATCGATTATCTAAGATTTCTGAACGAAGTGAAAAATCTAATCTCTATATACGTTGCACATCCCTTGGCAATACGAGACGCCTTCCCTGATCAATGAAAGTGATTTCAGTGTCACAGGCGGATAATGACCCTTTTCACAACAGCTATTTTCTTCTTTCAGGCATTCAATCCATAAGCAACTGCATAAGTAGAATCAGGCAGTCCTTGCCAGAAGAATGTTCTAAGCAGTCAGTGCCAGTGTACAAGTATTGCCTAGTTACGTCCATCGACGGAGAACGATCATTTTCAACGTATAAACTAATTCTGTCCGACAACAGAAAGTCATTGACCCCTGAAAACATTGAAAAACTGTCCATAACCCACTGTCATGCCTCATTTTGCAAGCAGTGAAATATGTTTATCAATTTCACACTGAGTTAAAATTAAATAATGCGTTTGGTAAGTTCATTTTGTTTTACTTTTCGTGCATATTTCCGTGCATATTTTCAAAATTTTTAGTGCATATGTGCATGCATATTTTTTGAGTTTTTAGTGCATATGAATCCGAGCCCTAGTTATTAGTAACTTACTAAATGATGAGGTAAAGGTAATATTCTAAGGACTGATTAGCTGAGAGCTCATACACAGCAACAAGTATAACACTGTAAACTTCATGCATTCTGACCGAGGTAATGATTAGTGATTGGAAAATCCTCTTGTGTTAAACGAACAGTGGAACAGCTGGCTACAATATGGATTTGTGTTCTGTTTATTGTCTCCAGCGAAGAGGTACAATGTGACAAAAGGGGAAAATGTGAATACAGAAAGCCATACACACAGGGAACAAAGGCCCCGCTCTATAGAACATGCCGCAGTTTGGTATAAATTGAATCGTTCCGTGAAGGGAGAACATAATTCGTTTTGCCCTTCGTTTTCAACATGATCAGAAGAATTAATTGTAGTACAAAAATGTAATAGAATACATTCTACCTTTATGTGCTTATTCTACCTTAGATTAGAGAATATAGCAGGTGAATCATCTGCCCCTACAGATATTTTGTTCTGAAGCTCAACAAACTTGTGAGAGTGTGGTGAGGTCGATATTTCTCTGCTAACATCCCGTACGGTACTGCCCGCCGTGTGACTGTAGATCGTTCGAAATATATGACATTATTTCCGTCATTTAGCATCCGTTAGTCTACCATGTGACTATGTTAAGATGACTTGCCAAGTGACCGTATATAGCAAAAGGCGAAATTAATGCTTAATACTTCGATGTAGTAGCGTAGAGTGTGTACGGAACAACGAACTAGTGGGCTAACGTACTCTAAGGCATTCTAAATACATCTCTCACTCACAGCTGTGGCGTAGCGCATGAGGTCAACCACCAACCTACAAATTTATGTAAGGTTATTGTTGAGTCTTCGAATCTAATATCGTATGAAAATGTTTACAGCGATATGAAGCTTCTTGCTACCGAGCGAGTTGGGCATGCGGTCAGCTACGCGCAGCTGTGAGCTTGCCTTCGGGAGATAGTGGGCTTGAACACCATCGTCGACAGCCCTGAAGATGGT
Source organism: Anabrus simplex (assembly GCF_040414725.1). NCBI lineage: Eukaryota > Metazoa > Arthropoda > Insecta > Orthoptera > Tettigoniidae > Anabrus > Anabrus simplex. Next base: position 1,093,562,244 of record NC_090266.1, read on the forward strand.
TTCCCCTCTCACACTAGGCAAATGCTGGGTTTGTACCTTAATTAAGTCCACGTCCTCTAACTTCCCAATCCTAGCCCTTTCCCATCCTCGCGTCGTTGAAAACCTCCTATGTGTTGGTGCGACGTAAAAATAATTAGAAAAACGAAAAGCGTCATGCTTAAACACAGGCCAGTGTGTGCCTCACCCAATCAGTAAATCGCCGCTATTTTGTTTTTGTGTGGTGCGTACACTGCACTGCTGTATGGGCGGAATTAATTCGCTTCAGTCACTCGCGTGTAATCCACGGACGAATAGGATGATACGCTACGTAATTCACGAGGAAACAAAGGAGAAATCGCTGCAGGTACTACGCCTGTATCATGGAAGATATCCGGACAGGCGACATCAAAGCCTTTTCGCAGTGTTGCAAAATGGAAATGCGTGTATTTATTTCGAGGTGATGCAGCTCCTTTCAGGCACACCCCCAATGGAGGTGAGCTGTATGTACCATTTCAACCATATACCAGCCCTCCTGCCAGTCTTAAATTCCTGGCAGTACCAGGAATAGAACCCGGGCCCCCCAGGACGGCAGCTAATAACAATAACCGTTACACTACGGAGGCGGACATCGCAGTGTTGAAAGATGTTTACGACATGCTGGGGTACTTCAGAAGATGCTACCTGTCCAAGACAACGCCTTAACATCTGATGAGAATAAGGAGACTGTTCTGAGCACAGATCAAAATAAACATTACATACGTACACGGGCAATTGCACACCAGGCTGCATGTACATAAATATCATCCCTACAGCTTACAGTTAGACCAGGAGCTCCACGGGCAGAATTTCGAAGCTCGAATGAATTTTCTCTCAGTGGCTGTTAGGAAATTCAGAAAATATTGCAACATTTCTGTCAAAAATCCTGTTCTGGGACAAATCGTGATTACAGAAAAGTGGTACCGTCAAACGTTACAACATGCACTGTTGGAGTGGTGACAATCCCCACTAAATGCGAGATACAGCGAATCAAGTGTAATGGGGACTGAATGTACGATGTGGAATCTTTTTTTTTTTTGCTAGTTGCTTTACGTCGCACCGACTCAGATAGGTCTTATGGCGACGGTGGGACAGGGAAGGGCTAGGAGTGGGAAGGAAGCGGCCGTGGCCTTAATTAAGGTACAGCCCCAGTATTTGCTTTGTGTGAAAATGGGAAACCACGGAAAACCATTTTCAGGGCTGCCGACAGTGGGGTTCGAACCTACTATCTCCCGATTACTGGATACTGGCCGCACTTAAGCGACTGCAGCTATCGAGTTCGGTATGTGGAATCTTGGGTAATCGCCTTATTGGGTCGTATTTCTGCGGGAGCTATTTGACAGGCGCAGGTTACATGCACTATCACTTCTTCTGGAGGATGTGCCACTTGCAAAATCCTTAACGATGTGGTGTCAACAGGATGGTGTTCGACCACATTGGACGTTAGCCGTATGTAACCATCTGAATGAGGCACATCGAGGAAAATGGGTAGCAAGAGGAGTACCTGTTCCTTTACCAACGCGATCACAGGATTTTGCTCCGTTATACTTCTTCCTGTGAAGGGGACGCAGAAAATCTCGAGCGTTTTGAAGACTGATCGCCGAAACGTGGAGATCAATAGGATCGGCAATGCTACAGCGCACTAGATTAATCGTTCATCGGCGTGCCAATATCTTCATGAAACAAATAGATCATCACTTCGCGCACTTGCCAACGTAACTGCCCATGGTTACTGCTGTTTGGTTCCCCCTGCTACCTATTCCTACTTCGTCCGACCCTGATGACATGTCGTCCTTCCTAGTGCCACACACGCACTTTCATTCACTGAGTGCGTAAAAGAGATTACTTCACGCACATTAAGAGATGGTAAAGACTAAAAATATTGAAAATAAAAGAGTATGCTTGCCTGGGACTCGAGCTAAGACTGGTGCACCATAGCGTTCTGTTTCTTCCTACACTCTACGCTATAATGAACCGCGGCACAATATCTGTGATAGTTATAGCATGGCCGCTATGTCTACTTCGTATTTCACACAAGCTTCGTTTATATATAAAATCATTTAGACAGTACACTCTTGGTTTATATTATTTAATAACATTATGGTATTACAGGTTACTATTTTTGTGTCGGCCGTAAGTACAAAGATATCCGTTGTAGTGTGTTCACTGTGCGTACCGGAAGGACATGTGTTTTCAGGACGTATGTAGAATTCCAGTTTGCATAAAGCAATATTTTTAGGGGCAGCTAATTCACCAGGTATGTGGGGGAAATAAAATAGATTATTGAACGGAAAACTCGCAAAATACATTGTTCTGAAGTGCGGGTGTCTTTCTCTAATGTTTAGAAATCTTTCAATGATTCATTCGTCAGAAACATTCACTTTCATGGGAGAATTCATTATTATTATCTTGATAAATTATCGTAGTTATGTCAGGCGAATCAGCTGTGCCTATTGTTTCTTGAACATGTGTAATCTACTACGAATTTTATGTCCCATAGGCGTATCTTAAGTATAATTTTACAGCGATTTCATGTACTCATGCCTTGATGCAGACTTTCCCATTATTTTTTGCTAGGGGCTTTTACGTCGCACCGACACAGATAGGTCTTATGGCGACGATGGGATAGGATGCGCCTAGGAGTTGGAAGGAAGCGGCCGTGGCCTTAATTTAAGTACAGCCCCAGCATTTGCCTGGTGTGAAAATGGGAAGCCACGGAAAACCATTTTCAGGGCTGCCGACAGTGGGGTTCGAACCTACTGTGTCCCGAATACTGGATACTGGCCGCACTTAAGCGACAGCAGCTATCGAGCTTGGTTTTGTTTCTTTTAAGTAACACACCGACACAGATAGGTCTTATGACGACGATGGAACAGGAAAAGGCTAGGAGTGGGAAGGACCGAGCTCGATAGCTGCAGTCGCTTAAGTGCGGCCAGTATCCAGTAATCGGCAGAGTATCAGCTTTAGTACACTCATCAACGTTCGTCACAGCGGGGGTTTATTTGTTAATTCGGTTTAATAGAGTATTCGTACTTCCTGCTTTTTGGTTCGCTCAGTTAAAATACCATGAAGGGTAGAAAGTGAAATACTTACCCGTAGTACTTCTAAACACGCTGTTTCTAATTATAGTCTGTCCGTTTCATTATATCAACATATCCCTTCAGGAACAAATATTACTAAATATTTACTTTATTTTGAAGACTGAAAGTAAAATTCACAAATATTAATTAAAGAACCTGAAAACCAAATACAGTAAGAATAGCAACAAGTATATTCTTCACTTTAACAACGTTTCAAATCTGTAGGTTTAGATACTTTGAATATGAGGATAACTAAAAATGAGGAAATTAAGAAGCTTTGTCCGGAGAGGTCGGATGGCATACATACTAGAGTGCGCCGAATGAGATGTGTAGTGGTACTCCAGTCCCTTATTAGTCGGAATAATGAAAAACAATTGTAATTAAGATCATATGGGATCGAAATAAATGCACTAAAATATTTTAACAGAATAGGGCTTAAACCTTGAACACAAATACAGCATTGGCTGTTAGGCACCGTGACTTCAGAGAAGTCCCCTGACTCTCAGAATATTTTAATTGACTCGTAGAGTTCCTCTCATACGCGTAGCGTGGTTCTATGCGTTCATTCATAACTATCTCCTTATTGTTGGTTTTTCAGTGACGAATGATGATATTTTAAGCCTTGTGCCTACACATGAACTTATCTTCGGACTTCAGCGGAAGTATTTTCACGTTAGGTAAAGAAGTGCAGGTTGCAAGAATATGACGAAAGGAGTGGCTGATTTACCCCATTTATAAGTAAACAGCGTTATGCTTTACTGCACATGGGCTGCATATATTAAGCCTGAAATATTCAAAACCTTGAGAACTAGGGAAGGAAAAGACAACAATGAATGAACATCGCGAGTCCTATGCACCAATCAGAAATCATCACTAGCACGGGATGTTCGCGTAACAGGGAATCCCCAATCTTACATAAGTTTTACACACACGTTAAATGAACGCAAAATAACACAATGGTCAAATCATTCCTTTCGGAAATTAACTACTGAAAGTAATAAAGTTCGTGTGTTTGAATTGGCGTGCTTGGCTGACCAGGACTGCTGGGTTCGCTCTTCAAGAGGCCACTAATCCATAACACTTTGACTCTCAAAAGTACAGAAAATGAAAAAAAATGTAATTTACAGTATGTCCTTAAAGGCTTTAAATACCATTCAAATAAGATACGCAAGAAATATTTTCAAAATGCAACAATTCTAAGTATCCATTTTCTTCATGGTATTCTGAAGTCCCCTCAATCCACTAGTGGCTGGGAACACAATCTATCAATTGTACTTTTCAGTACTGTCAGTCCTCTAGTCACCTCTTCCATCTGAGTACATCGAAACTACTGAAGGTTAAAACATTTTTACTAACAATATTGTCAAAGTGAATAATCATAGTGGTACAATATTCGCAAACCATTATAAAATGAACATAATAAAGAAGTAATATGAAAGCAATCAATCCGTCTTATAAAAATGCCATATGGAGAAGTTCAAAATGTTCTACACGTCTTCTTGGCGGTATTCCACAAAGCAGTTCTTCTTCTCGTTGACACTTTGTAGTGGCTGCATTGAGAATGTGGACGTGACTGGTCCTCCTCCTCATATCGCCCACAAACCTCCACAAATTTAGGCCAATGAATACCCCTGTTTTCCATTCCGAAATATTTTGTGACAGAGTGCTCCGTATTCCTTCTTTTTGCAGGCAGGGATGGAGGTGAGTCAAGTGTTGTCAAGGAATTTCTCTTATTCGGGAGGGGGGAGGGGGTTTCATTGACAAAAGTCCTCTTGCCACCATCCTTCGAAACTGGAGGATCGTTGTCCTACCAAACATTTCACAGTAAAGTACGTAGGAATTTACAAATATGATGTCAAGGAAACCCCAGAAGAGCCTCAGCCACCATTCCTTCGACTTCCTGTCAACATCATGCAGGGTTCGAAAATGGTCGGCTTAGTCCACTCCTCCCATGTACATACAGATTGTAGTCATATGCAACTTCGGAGCATGCTGCATTCTGTTTGGATCCATCTTTCAAAGTTCGTTGCACATAAATATATTCTGAACCATGATAATTGGACGCAAAATGTATAGATTTGTTGTCAAGTCACTTGAAGTCCAAACCAGCATTAGAAAAGAATCTGTAATCATACATTCTTCTTATCAGACTCTTCTTACTTTTAGATTTTTTGCACAGCCCTGTCTGTCAGATCTTTCTGTGCCACATGCCAAGGTCTTTTATAGTTTCAGCCTTTCTAAAAATTGAAGATAGGTAAAATAATACTCGGAAACTACAATGTTGTTCTCGTCCCACAGATGTTTTGTCAGAGACGAAATCACCCCCTCACCTAACCGGTGTCTTCCGAACTCTTCTTCAAGATCCTCATTCTTCTCCTGATACATTTGAAATGCGAGAATGAATCTCTTTTGGTCAGTTAAACACCAGGGTGTGTAACGCTGCTGGATGGGCTTGGCAGGATTGTACTGTTTTCGAGAACTGCGTCCTTTGAATAGCACAACAGAATCGCCCACACTTATTCCCTGAGTCCATTCATACACAGATTGAACGCCTTATTACTATAGAAGGTCTTACTTTGTGTAGCCTGTCTGGTTCCTCTATCGAAATTGCACTGTTATCATTCACATGAATATACGATATGATCTCTTGAAATCTTACCTTCATCATTGTATCCGCAACTAAATCCACACAAAGGTCTCTAGGAGAGACCAAATTTTTTGTAAGATGCTAATCTGTGCTAACACATCATAAAATGAACACCAATAAACGCTAAGAGCTCACTGTATTAAGTTTTCTGTCTAGACCACGTATTTTACACACAGTATTTTCATCAGTATTGCAATCACTCACATCAGATAATGTTCCATTATCTGTTATACCAGCCAGTAAATCGCTAATAATAACAGATAAGATCTTATGTGGCGGATAGGGGGCCCTTAACCGGCTTGCCGGTGGACTTGAGCGAAATAAAAAAGCTCTCGCGGATCAAAACCACATCCCCATGTAGGAAGAGGACGCTGGCGAAGTACGCATCCATGGTGTCCCCTGCATATCGTAAGAGGCTACTAAAAGGGGCGACGAAGGGATGATGGAATTAGAACCATGAGACTACTTGTAATTAGTACCACCACGGGGGGAACATCATGGGTCACATTTACTAGCGCGTAGTACCACTATGTTAGCTACACAATAGGTTTCTGATTAGTAGCGACAGTGTGTGAATTTGGGTGGGTTCTACAGTACCTGTGATTAGTACCACTATATGAGCTACACCATGGTCTGCCTTGCCTATGCTTAGTACCAACTATAAGATGAACACCACGGGATTGCACGAGTCCCTGTGATTAGTACACCTAAGTGAGGAATACCATAGGTTAGCGTTGCTTGTAAATGGAGCTGTAATGTGGGAAACACCATACGTCTGTGTTACATGTGCGTATTATATTACCAGTGAATAGTGCCATAATGTGCGGAATACCGCGAATCTACGCTCCTTCCGATTAGTACCGCATCATGACAAATACCATGGATCTACTTTCCTAGCGATATGTACCATAATGAAGGGCCGATGACCTAGATTTCCGAACCCTTTTGACTACAAGCATCATCGATTCAGGATTGTGCTTTAGAAGCAGTCCCGTGGTCGGTAATACTGTTGTTTAACGCTACTTTCTGGGAATGTGGGACATTGCTGGTCGGATCCACTGATTGTTTTAAATTCATATCCATCCATTCATAGTTCGTCATCACGTTTTGAATTCTGGTCAGTGGAAGTTTTTGGACTTTTAAATTGTCATTACACTTTGTCTTTGTACCATTAGGGACCGATGACCTAGATATTAGGCCCATTTAAACAAAGAGCATCGTCGTCATCACTACCAAGTATCTCACCTTCACAGCTCATCTCCTCCAATAAAAATCTCATTAGGGGGCACATCTCCCCCTCCAGGAGAGAAATGAAAACATTTACTGTAGTAGTAGCTGGTACTGTCAGAAAAAAATTCTATCAAAATAATGAGATAGCTCAGGATGTGACCATCCAGATGCAGGCTATGCATGTTGCTCATGAAGAACAATGCGTGGGGTTAAAACATGTTACACGTGGATACGTATCTTTAAGAAGCGCAATGAACACATGTGTAACGACGAAAAAGAAGACTAAGAAAGAAATAGAAACCATTACAGCAGCAGAAATTTTCGTAAAACAAATTAAATCTGTTATTGAGGTTGTAACAGAGCGGGTTCGATCTGGAGATGTGTACGGGGCGGACATTGACTCAAAAAAGGAAAACATCAGTTACCGCCACAGTGCAATCTGTGGTTTCCACCACAGCAAGTGTAACTGTGTATAGCAAGTAGCTCGATAGCTGCAGTCGCTTAAGTGCGGCCAGTATCCAGTATTCGGGAGATAGTGGGTTCGCACCCCAATTTCAGCAGCCCTGAAGATGCGTTTCCGTGGTTTCCCATTTTTTACACCACGCAAATGCTGGGGCTGTACCTAACTAAGGCCACTGCCGCTTCCTTCCCACTCCTAGCTCCTTCCTGTCCCGTCTTCGCCATAAGACCTATCCATATCGGTGCGACGTAAAGCAACTTGCAAAAAAAGAAGAAAAAAAGAAGATTGTCAACAGATGATTTCGGAAAGGCGGTGAAAAAAGAACATGTTCTCGCATAAAAATATTCATGTCAGTTGCACGAAGTCCAGAAAAATAGATCTGTTCAAGTGAACGAATAGTGCAATGGCGCATTCAGGTATAATACACCGTTGGGCTGATGACCTAGATGTTAGGCCCATTTAAACAACAAACATCATCATCATAATACACCGTCCAGTAAAGTTGAGCTGCTTCTGTATTCCTTCTTCGGACGTAAATCTATACAAAATTATGAGAACGTGCCGGGCTGAGTGGATCAGATAGTTGAGTCGCTCACCTTCTGGCCCCTACTTGGCAGGTTCGATCCTGGCTCAGTCCGGTGGTATTTGAAGGTGCTCACACACGTCAGTCTCGTATCGGTAGATTTACTGGCACGTAAGAGAACTCAAGTGGGACAAACTTCCGGTACTTCGGCGTCTCCGAAAACAGTCAAAATGCTGTTAGTGGGACGTTAAAACATTAACATTATTATTGAAGGTGACGTACAGATGATGATTATCCCTCCTGGTGCCAGAGCTTCCTGTCAACAACTAGATAATTATATACGTTTTTAGAGTATGGAAAGGCTTTGGTTCGTAGATTATCTGACACTGTTCATTGAACTCCGATATCGTTTGGGGGCACAGAAACATCATTTAGAAAATTCAGACTACCAATTTTCGTCTTTTTTTCCCATGTGGCACTAGGTCTGGTACCGAAGCCAGTACTTGTTCAAAAAAGCCAGAGACTTTGAGCATCCCGTGCATTGTTGTTTGACAGCGGTGACTTGAAATGGTCCACTTGCCATATAATCATTCCTTAGTTGTGTGTGTGCCGGGATGAGTGGCTGAGACGGTTGAGGTGCTGGCCTTCTGACCCCAACTTAGCAGGTTCGATGCTGGCTCAGTCCGGTGGTATTTGAAGGTGCTCAAATACGCCAGCCTTCAACGATAAGAAAACTGAATATATTTTTTTCTGCAAAATGAAGCGTCCTGAAAATACTGTGAAGTATCATTAAGAATTCACACAATTACCTGAGGTTTTATAATACATTATTTTGGAGTATCTTTCACATAGTTCATCGACCCCAGAGAAATACGAACAATAAAATTAAAAGTCTAATACTGAACTACTGCGTTACTGTTCATAGGTTGAAAATATATTTCTTTGCATTTCAGGCAGGTATTTCCGTAAACGCCCATTTAATCCTTCACATTTTCAGAACGCTTTCTTCGAATGATCTAAAGAAATAACTTTCCAGCATATAACTACAAATCTGGATAAAGAAAATTACGAGTTGTAGACGGATAAACGATGGGTAGTTGGATTGAAATCTTTTCTACAACATTGAATTCAGTTACCTGTGTACTCATAGCAACAATATTATTTACCAACTGTCAGTCTCTGTGGTGTAGTGGTTAGTGAAATTAGCTGCAAACGCTGGAGAACCGGGTTCAATTCCCGGCTCTGTCATGAAATTTTAAGTCATACGAGGACTATAAATTTTTCCACCCAGCCTCGAGACGTCAAATGAGTTGAGGGGGAGTTCTATTCCCACACCAGCAATTCTAGAGTGGTTTTTTGTGGTTTTCCGCTTTTTATCATGGAAAATGCCACGAGGGTACCTAACTTACGGCCACGGTCGCCTCCTTCCCACTCCTAGCCCTTTCCTATCCCATCTCCGCCATAAGACCTAACTGTGCCGGTGTAACGTAAAGCAAGCAGTAAAAGACAAATACAGGGTGAACAAAAAATGTCGCACGTGGAGGTCGGCATGCGATTAATCGTCGAAATTCACGACAAAAGTTCATGTTGCAAAACCTAGTCCCACCAATAGGTTTAATAGAAATGAGAGTTAAGAAACGAGGCTCCGGCAACGCTGTAACGGCGTGCAGCGTGGCCAACCAGAGGTCACATTAACTCGGCGCTCTGCTGGAGCTGTCTCATTAGCTCAGCGAGACGAGGTAACGCCATATATGCCGGATTCGTGGACGCGCCGATGTTCGAGTCGCGTTCGCGACAATTTTTTTTCAGTTAATATATCAAATTGTATCCAATGTACACCTCCATACACTATGTTCTGTCTTACCGTTACAGTTACCAATATTTAAACATTCAAACATAACATGAACTTTTCACAGACCTAAACGATCACTTTGTTTCGTCCGTGGCACAAATAAAGCAATACGTAGAACATAATAGTGGATACAGTAACATCATCTCTATCCAATGTGGTACAAGGAGACACAATAAATTACAGTAGGCAGGCTACACTGGATTGCCCATTATGCTACGCACAATAATTCCATAGTGTACGTGTGACGTCCAGTCTCATCTTCACAGAGCCGGTACGTATACTTACGAGCTTACTTACTTCACAGCGGATGTTCAAATCGACCACCTTGCATTTGAAAACACTTCGGCACTCGCGGGAGCATGCTTTTCTGGAACCTACGCAACACACCTGCATGCACCATTGCCGATGCAGCATGCACGCGAGCTATTAGATCTTGTACATCCATGGATGGAGTAATATAAACATGTTCCTTTAAGTGTCTCCACAACTGAAAAAATCTAGTGGGATAAGGTCCGGGAATGTGGAGGCCAGAACATTGGACCTCCACGACCGATCCATTTCCCTGGAAACGCTTCATTTAACCAGTTACGCACAGTGTGGCGGTGTACCATCATGCTGAAATCATAGCTGTCGCCGAACAAAAAGTGGAACATTTTCTAAAGCGTAGGCAAAGTATTGCCCAGAAACGTACGACAGCGGGGCGCATTCAACTTGTCCGGAAATAGTTAAGGGCCTAAAAGCACTCCTCCGACGATTCCAGCCCACAGGTTTATACCAAACCTTGCCTGAAAGTCACGTTCACGGGTGACATGTGGGTTGTGGTCAGACCAATAATGGCTGTTGTGATGGTTGAAAATACCGTCCCGAGTGAAGCTACATTCGTCACTCCATATCACATTCTTTATAAAATGTTCGTTATTTTGACCTTGTTGCAAAAGCCATTCACAGAACTCTACTGGTTGAAAGCGGTCTTCTGCCGCTGGTGTTGAGTTAACTTGTAATGATATGGACGCAGTTTTTCGTCGTGCAACACGTCAACAACCAGTGTTTGAGATATCTGGAACTGCCTTACTATATCACGGGTACTTCGCCGGGGCGATTGGTGAACGGCTTCAAGAATGTCGTCCTCTGTTTGTGGAGTACATCTAGTCCTTGGACGACCTCTGTCCACTACTTGTGGAGGAAGATTGCCGGTTTCCCACAGGCATTGCTCAAGGCGACGAAAAACATTCTTATCGGGATGGCGCCTATGAGGGTACCGTGTTGCACACTCACGAGCAGCAGCAGCAGCAGAAGCTTGGTTATCGGATGCACCCAACACTAAAAGCATATCGACGTATTCGCCGTTTGTGTACTCCATCAGGAAGCTGCCCTACATGCACTTGACAGGACCAGTAATGGTTGTGCACTGCATGGTTAGTCGACGCATGCATTCAGTTGAATGGATCACACTGTTATGTGTTCGACTATTGCCACGTGACAACAGGATGCCATGCTTACAAACGCAGTTACACGACGCGAACTAGGGACCTGACGTCTCGCACACAAAATAAAGAAATATCAACCTGACGTAGATTCGAGTCGTAGCTCCATAGTGCATGTGGGTTTGATAACCCAGCCGTCTACTCAATGAGCTGCGATGGCGGGTATGGTAGAGCGGGATGATGCACGTTTCTCTATTACATTCCGATGTGCTGCAGGATGTGACAGTGATGCCAGCTTCTCGGTTTCGACTTGTTTTCCAACAGCACCACATCCGATTTGGCTATAGAAACTTTTGTCTTGCACTGGGATATGGAATCGCATGCCGACCTCAAAGTGTGGCATTTTTTGGTTCACCCTGTATATGTCTTATATTTTGAACAAATCATTCTAACTTCTCCTTATTTTTCGATTGCTTCCTTGCTGTCTGCTTGATCTGTTAAAACAACCCATCAGAATCTAGAAACATGAACTTCGTTCCCAATAACTGTAATAGTTGTGTGTGTCCTTTGAGTCACCACCGAAGTTTTGCTGGAACGAGAATAATAATAATAATAATAATAATAATAATAATAATAATAATAATACCGAGCTCGATAGCTGCAGTCGCTTAAGTGCGGCCAGTATCCAGTATTCGGGAGATAGTAGGTTCGAACCCCACTGTCGGCAGCCCTGAAAATTATTTTCCGTGGTTTCCCATTTTCACACCAGGCAAATGCTGGGGCTGTACCTTAATTAAGGCCACGGCCGCTTCCTTCCCACTCCTGGCCCTTCCCTGTCCCATCGTCTCCATAAGATCTATCTGTGTCAGTGCGACGTAAAGAAACTAGCAAAATAATAATAATAATAATAATAATAATAATAATAATAATAATAATAATAATAATAATCCTTTTCTTTAAACATTCCGTGAGTTTCTCTGGTTTGTAAGAAACACCCAATGTCTACAGCTAACTATCGCTAGAATTTTCGTATGAAAGTTGAGAATTTTATAAACGAGATTTTTCGCTTCTGAATATGCACATGAACCTCAAGTGACCTTGCAGTGAATTAGAATGGAATTGCTTGTACATTTATGCATTGATTCAGAGTAAGAAACGTCAAAATTGACTTCCTTATTTGACATCCATATTATAATTCTACCCTGTCTGAAGTTTGCTAGTGTTAGGTTTCCACGAGGTGGGTTTAGGGAATTGTTGGATGCTGTCGCAGTATCTGGAATGGAGTGATGGAATGCCGGCGTGGAATCTGTGGCTGTCTGAAGTATTCGAGAGTGAACTAGAACGTATTATGGGATTACAGCAGCGTTTTAGTGGTAAATTTCCATCTTCATTACACATTCTTCATTCTCCCCAGACCAAAGTGTGTGAGGCAATCTGATGCATAAAAAAAAAACTAACGGTATGTTAATTGTGTCTGAACAGATCTATTAAGGACTTCAAGGCATATTTCAAGGATTCATGCACACTTAAGTGACGCTAACGAAAAGTATCAATCAATCAATCAATCAATCAATCAATCAATCAATCAATCAATCAATCAATCAATCAATCAATCAATCAATCAATCAATCAATCAATCAATCAATCAATCAATCAATCAATCAGTCAATCAATCAATCAATCAATCAATCAATCAATCAATCAATCAATCAATCAATCAATCAATCAATCAATCAATCAATCAATCAATCAATCAATCAATCAATCAATCAATCAATCAATCAATCAATCAATCAATCAATCAATCAATCAATCAATCAATCATCTGCATTTAGGGCTGTCATTTCCTATCAGTTATGTATCTAGACTCTTCGTAAATGATTCCAAAATAGTTGGAAGTTTTTCAACCATCCCCCTTAGTGCATTATTCCTATTCCTAATTTCTTCACATAAACGAATATTTGTTCGAATTTCTCGTCTTGAAGTCCAATCTTGTTTTCATATCACGATCCTTCCTCATTTTAAAATCTAATTGTCCTACGTAGATAATTGTCGGGACAGATTATGAGAAAGACTTCAGACATAGGCTTGTTGATCAGATATAATATAATCCATGGCGACAAAGACCATCTACCCGCTAATAGCTCGGACATACTGCCTAGTCGGGCAGCTTTCTTTCTTATTCTCAAGTCTTCACAGTGTAAAGTTTGCATTATTTTCGTAACAAAACTCTTTTGTCGGAAATCACCCAGAACAAATCGTGCTGCTATTCTTTCGGTCTTTCCCAGTTCTCCAACAAGTAAACTTGAGGAGGGTTACATACAATGAAACCTGGGGTCTTGCCAGTGACTTATACGTCCTTACCACAATACAAAATATCTTCATAACCATATGAAGAGATGTGTAATCATTATTTACAATTTCGGTAATGTGATTACTCCAATGAAGATCTTTCCTTATACACACCATTATTTTCGAAACTTGAAACTACTTCTTCACATAGTCACCGCAGTATTTTTAAGGCACTTTCCGTAACGGGGCACAAATCTTTGCATGCTTTCGTGTTAGAATGACGCCGCCTATGATGAAAGTCGCCTAAAGCAAAGAGAGTGACGAAATTATGTACCGTCTGCTTTCATGAGCATTGAATTTAACCGCGCACACTAAATCATCCATGACGACAAACAGCCGGCCATGTCGTGGGACATACACATGTTGACGAACTTGATTGAACATTAGAACCCATTTCCTCACCGCTCTATGCGTCATTGCACTTTCACTATACAGAACGCCTTACACACTTGGCAATGAATATCAGCTGGTAATGTTTCATACAATGAAGAAACAAATCATGGAACTTATTTCACAGTCGGCGGATTGATCTATTGTCTTGAACACTTTAAACACTCACTACAGGATGGACACATTGTGTGAATGTCTCCAACGTTACATGTGACATGTCAACAGAAGAAGGAAGCCATTGCGCATGATTAACTTCACAAACAAGCGCCGCACCAAATATAAGCGCAAACTGTACTTACTAAGAGAGCGCCCTTTGTGTAAACACCTAGGTACTTACAGTGATCATCATGAGGTACTTTCACTCCATTAACACTGTAATTAAATCTCCTGGTGAAATTTACAACCTGACTTTTAACCCAGTTTGCCATCATACGGTTGTCAGCCGTCTATCACACAACATTAACGAAGTCCGTCTGCAGTTGATCACAATGCTGTATCTTATTTTGCTATATAAATTTCGATTGTATCCTTCAATATTCAAATATTTGCTTTTTCTATCGACTCTGTTCCGTGTGGAGCGCATGGGAAGTAGCTGAGTTCGGGGAAGTGTTGTGAGCCGTGGTTCTTTCTATTGGAGTGGGGAGGGGTATGGTGCTTTCCCATTTAATAATGCATTTTTTGTATTTGGGAGATATGCAAACTAATGATTAGATTAAATATAACTATGGAAAATAACTAGAGCATTCTTTTAAAGTGTCATTTTTAGTAATAAATGACCATCTAAAATATCGTCTCGAGTGGCGAAGACTGTGCATAAATCCAGAGCATTTACCAGAGAAAAGAATATTCTAGCGTACATTCCAGACATTTAAGTCAGAGATTACTACCTATGGGATTAGTTAAGCGCTAAAGCAAAAAGTGTAAATGTTGTCCAGATGTTGAATGTTAAGGGCGAAGAGGGGATAATTCTTTTAACATGTATGGTTATTCAGGTTGGTTTCGTTGGCTTCTTTTCCTATGTAAATTTCGATTGCTTCTTTAATATTCACGAAATATTTTTATCTTCGATGTGTAAAAATTTGTTGATCTGTGTTGATGCCTGTGAAATTGCGTGAACTCTCATATGTACTCTCCGAACGCTTGAATGCCGATTTTATCTGATCGCGTTTTTGTGTTATTTGTATCTTGTGGGGAAATTAAGTCTAAAAGTACCCTTTAGAACGAACAACACAATGCAGAGACAAATCAGAAAATGCAACCTAAACAAAAAAGTCCCTTTCTCCAAGTAAGGATTCTACGAACTCAAGTTCCAAGAACCTAACTGCAACACCAAGTAATTCACCTCAAAATTAGCTAGAAACTCCTTCAAGGGGTACTTAGTGAAACCCAGGAACGAGTGCAATAATTCTATTATTAAAATCGAAAATGAATTTAATGTCTTCGAAGGAAATCTTCTAAAATGTCCAGGAGTTTTTACATTGTCAAATGAAAAAATATCGTCATCTTGACGATTTTGTTGTTTTGCGTTTTATTAGAACCAGAATGTTTATAAGGCTGAAGAGCACAAACAATCGTAGACACATGCGTTCCTACAAGGGATACATATGTACTATTAACGAATGAAGGAAACTTGTGAAAAAATTACGAAACTTGTTGGAGAGACTGACTTTAAAGTAAAGTAAAACAACCAAGTAAAAAATTCTAAACGTAAATATTTTGCGTTGTAAGCAATGCAAATTTGCATACAGTTTTACTACCATTGTATTAATTGGCAGCATTTATTAGGTGTTTTTAAATATTGATCTTTTAATCGCATTTTGTGGCTATGAGTGCTTTTACCGTACCACTCTTACATATGGCGTAAGCCAGTGGAACCCTCTGGTCATTCAGGTTGGTTTCGTTAGCCTTTTTTCTACGTAAATTTCCATTGCTTCCTTAATATTCATAATAAACTTCTATTTTCGGTGTGTAAAATTTTTAGATCTGTGTTGATGTCTGTGAAATGGTGTGAACCGTCCTATATATGTGCTCTCCGAAGGCTGAATTCCGATTTTATCTGATCGCGCTTTTGATGTTCTTTGTATCTCATGTGAAGATTACGTCTAAAAGTAGCCTTGAGAACGAATAACACATTGCATCGTACTGACACACTGGAGGCTGACGTGGCTCTTTCTGCTACTACTGTTACTGCTATTACTAAATTGTTTTCACGGGGCGAGTTGGCCGTTCGGTTAGGGGCGCGCAGCTGTGAGCTTGCATCCGGGAGTTAGTGGGTTCGAGCCACACTGTCGGCAGCCCTGAAGATGGTTATCTGTGTTTTCCCATTTTCACACCAGGCAAATGTTGGGACTGTACCTTAATTAAGGCCACGGCCGCTTCCTTATTACTCTTAGTCCCTTCCTCTCCAATCGTCGCCGTAAGACCTATCTGTGTCGGTGTGACGTAAAACAAATTATAAAAAAACCGTGACATTAATACGGACACAATATTACCAAAGAAATTCCAAGTAGTGTACTCGTTTCGCATCATACTGAGCTTAGTTCATGGATTTCTTATGTTCGTCGAGGTAAATAGACTGTAGTTGATGAACTATAACAATTCCACTTCAACCGAGCGAGACGACCGAGATTGCACTCGGGAGTTGGTGTTTTTGAATTCCACCATCGGCAGCCCTGAAGATGGTTTTCCGTGTTTTCCCCACTTCCGCACTAGGCAAGTACCTTAATTAAAATCAAAGCAGCATCTTTTCCAGTCCTACACTTCCCCAATTCTAGCCCTTTCCTATCCTTGCGTCGTCGAAAACTTTCAGCGTGTTGGTGTGACGTTAAACCACTAGCAAAAAAAAAATCATTTAAAGTGTGAGGTTATTCAGAATGTGGATGAAATTATTAGAGGAAGCAGTTATCTTGTGTAGACACGACGCTGAAATACATGAAGGATTCGTCGTACATGATTTAACTTTAAATTACATTAGTTTCCAAATCATAAACACAAATAACTGTGAGTGAATACATAGAAAATATTGAATAGAGAGGAGAGTAATGGGGGTAGGGGAGTACAAGTCTGTCTCCACATGGAGAAATTGAAATGGAATGTAGAAATTGTTTGCGTAAGAACCTTCTGATCAAATCATATTGCATGAAAGAAGCATATGCATCTCGCGCTGAGGATAACAAAAGAATAAATCAAATACACTTTATTTCTCCACTCCGCTGTTACACAGTACAAATAGGAGAGCCTTTCATCTCGGAACGTATACTTCAAGTACAGTGGATCACCGATATAACTGGAATGATATCGCCGTCATAGCTGGCAAATTTTCTCTCACATCAACATTTCTCATTCTTTTACAACTAGGAAATGTTTTTTGTTACAAGAGTGTATAGCACTGATGTTTTGTATGGTCACTGTTCAGATAATACGAGATTCATATCATTCACGAGCTCGCAGATGCAATGTGTAAATGACAGACGCATAAACAGCACATAATTCTACATCCTTGTCCATCATACTGTACATGCAGTGGGAGGCCGGGCATTATTATGTACCATTCCAAATATCTTGGAAATACCTTGAGTTTTAAGCTAAGAGAACTTCTTACCCTGCTGATGAAGACGAAGAATTATAAAGAAACCTAAACAAATTTAAGATCACTAACGACTAATATCCTCTTCATAAATGACATGGTAGGTGTGAAGCTGATAAACTGCTGAGGTGTTTTCTAAGAAAACTATAATAACGAGCTTATTGGTTCTTGATGATGGATCCTTCAGTTTTTACAGGTCAACAATTGGTAAATATGTAAAAAAAATTAAGGTATGAGATTTCATAGACATAATATTTTCGCTTTTTAAAGTAGCGTAAGTAATCTTATTGTCCTACATTCTTGCTGTTCCTATATAGTATACAATTCGATTTTTACGTCCTTTCTGGAAATACACTCGTAATTTAGTTCTCAGGCTTCGATCACATTGGAGGCACGCTTGTGCAAATAATTTGGTGGCGCGCGCCTGCGCAAGCTGGCATGAACAGCAATGTGCTCACACTAAATGCAAGCAGGTGCAAGTTAATTATTATGAACAGGTCAGTCGAAATGGAGATGTAAGACGGTGAGGACATTGTTTTGGAAAATGGTGTTTTAAAGTTTTTATTTTGGGATGAGCAGGAAATCAGGCAAGAGTGGGTGAACGAGTATTTTTTGAACAGAGAGTGTGAACACGTTCCTGAGTCGCTGACTATCTTTAGAAACATATAACACTGCATTTAATATGGAAAAATCTGAATATCTGCATTTAAAATGGAAATTATGAAAATTAACATTCATTAAAGAAAATACACCCTTGTTGGACCTTGTACTCACACTTACTTGTTACCTGCTTACTTACACATACGTTATTTGAAGGGCGCCAGCTGTCACTCAATACAGCAATAATAGAATGAGACTCTTCACTATCTCTAGGGTGTGGGGTAATAAGCGTACTTTTGACAACATACCATATAAGTTCTAGGAAAAGGAGATTGGCGTTCGGTTTCCCCATTAAATTTGAGGTTAAGATATTTTACTTTCATTGAAATAAAACCATGAATTCGTTTGATAGAACAATACATATTCTTTAAATAATATATCAAAAAATAGTGAGTCTTGTTGCGATAAAACAGATGAGAATATGAAATTATGACATTGCAACTGAAAGAAACTAGGCATGAATTTGAATTCTTCTTGACCGGACATTTAACAATTTATACGAAATATTTCCCTCGCTGATTCACTTGACTGTACCTTCAACACTTTTAGTGTAATTACGACGTATTCCTTTGATCTGGTGTTTACTGTAGATGTGTCACGCCTAACTTGGTGATACATCCTTGTGACTGCTTCTTCTCCATCTCATCTGACTTCTTTGTAAGTCAATATGGTATTACCTCTTGGTAGGTCCTGGGTTGCCCTCTCTGACTTCATGGTAAGCCCTTGCGTCCGTGTCTTCCACTAAGTGACGGACCAACCATTTGGTCTCACTCTCTCAATGACCAATAATGGCTTACTGAGTCTTCACCATCTCTCGTTCACACTGGTTGACTGACCAACTAAGGCCTCTTGATCTAGTAGACTACAGTACTTCACTGTACTGCATCCGTATAACTAATGACTGACGCTACAATATGCACCCACCTTATATAGACGTTGGTTGACACCGCTACGTAATCTCCAGAAATAACAATGACATACTCCCACCTACGCGACAGATATTACATACAGTGGTGAAATAGCCCGGAGGCGGCTAACTCCGTGAGCGCATATCTAAATAAATACAATGCCGTAGCCATGAAGTGGCGATGACTTGGCAGAATCGCCAGTGGTATAGCAATATAACAACGTCACTTCCAATCTCTGATATATACAACAATTCTCACTGTACAGGTATTGAGTGTTATTCTACACATACGTATATATGCATACATCTAAGTACAATCTTGCAAGCAACAGGCAATTGCAAAATCGAATTAAATAAGACTGATAATTACAATAATAGTAACAATATCACAGATAACATAATAATAATACTGACATAATAATAATAATGATAATAATAATAATAATAATACAGATAAAATCATACAATAATAAAATACAAATATCATCTTGTAACGGGATTTGAACCGTTACAAGAGGAAGATGGAGAGTATGCACGAATATTCAACGATTTGCTTAGATAGCCTGATAATTTTTTTGAATACTTCATAATGATACCAGACACTTTCTACTATATACTAGACAAAATTACACCTAGAATAAGGAGGCAATCTAATTTCTGAAAGTGTGTATCACCTGACGAGCTCCAAAACGCTACACTGTCACTGCTCCGATGGTCAGAAATCAACTGAGATCACGCACGCTTGCAACTACAAAACAAATATTTTTGTTTCGAAGTTGGGTCGGATCAAGCTTGCGCAAGCGTGCACTTGCTTATGGCGGGCAGTGTGAGCGGCGATGAACAAGTCACCACTTGTTTCTGTCGCTCTACTGCAGATTTGGTTTATATATACACGCTTGCGCACGCGCGCGCCACCAAATTACTTGCACAAGCGTGCCTCCAATGTGATCGAAGCCTCAAACGCTCGTTTTCAACTTCACGTGTCCTACTGTCACTCGTTAGAAGAATATTTCCCACACGTAAAAAGGCTCCTATTTGCACATTTTTGTGTCATACTTAGAGAAACAACTTTCATTTATTGTTATTGTAAAAAAATAAACAAATTTTATAACCTACAAGTTACTCGGCATTAAATTTATTTATTCTTGTACTGTAGTTAGTGTATAGAAATATAAGTATGTAATAATGTTTACCATATAAATATCGAGAGGAGCTATTTGGGCTGTTATATTTATGATGGAAGGTAACGGATGCATTAAATTAACCCAAGTAATACATCTTGGTGCCTTTGCTGGCGGGACCTAGTGTTTACAGTGCACTATGTCTTCTGGTATAGGCTAGAGCAATTTTGTTACTTTCATTGATCTCTCTCTGTCTTATACTTGGCTTTGACAATATGAAAGTGACTGAGGTATGAGCGATGCTAGTAATGGCATTCCTTATGCAGCCAGTCCCCGCTATGAATGGTGTAAAACTATTGCTCATAGGGTCGGTTGGTGCATACATTTCAGTGGGCTTGGCAGACTGTTATGTAATAGCAACTTTTGACTCAGTGAGGAAAGCAACGGGAAACTACCTCACTCATTTCCCTAGTACGCCTCTTCAGTGATGCCTAGGTCATCTATGAAAGCTAATGGCGGAGCTGTTGAGGATCCAACCAGCCTTTGGGCTGATGACTAAACATACAATAGATCTTGGGGAGAGGATCACAATCTCGTAAGTTTCAGGTCTCCACCATGCAACGTTCTCGACGAAAGTCGTGTTTTGAGAATAGCAAGAATTGAAACGAATCGGCTGGCGGTAGCTACATGTGTTTAAACCAGTTTCTGCCTGCTGTTATAAAATCATGGTTGAGAGTACGCTGTCAACAAACGCAATAACAACATGACTATTGCACTGACAGAGTTTTATGACAGTACAAGGCGTAACTTCAAACTTACAAAAGGGTAATGAACGTTCGGTAACTATTCAACAATTTGATATTAAGCGTAACTTTTCCCATTTCACTGATGATGATTCCTGCTCCTTATTTGTACCCTGAAAGTTAAAATGGGAAACTATCTAACATTATTTTCAAGGTGTCTGGCATTAGGTTTCAAACCACTCACTATCCGACGGCTGCAAAATCGCCGGAATAGCGTGCCGCTGGCAACTGCATCATATTGTTCCGATTGGACAGACCGTTATTAAATAATACCAATAATGAGAACACAACAGTTGTGTTACAGTTACTGTCTGGCTACATTAAATGGTTAGCGTGCTGGCATTTGGTCACAGGGGACCCGAGTTCGTTTCCCGGCAGCGTCGGGAATTTTAACCATCATTGGTGAATTTCGCTGGCACGGGGGCTGGGTGTATGTGTCGTCTCCATCATCATTCCATGCTCATCCCGACGCGCAGGTCGCCTACGGGTCTCAAGACAAAGAACCTGCATCTGGTGAGCCGAACATGTCCTTGGACACTCCAGGCACTAAAAGCCATACGCCATTTCATTTCCGGCTGCATGGTTCATTGGCTAGCGTACTAGACTTGCGTCCGTGAGGACCAGGATCGATTACCATTCGGGCTTGGGATTATTACATTAACAAGTGCATTCCTATAACTCGGTTACTGGGTATTTCTGTCGTCTTCAACACTTGTTAGACACGACACTCACCATCATATAACACGTCACATTTCTCCTCTAATGGTTGACATCATGAAGGGTATCCGGCCGTAAAACTCTGTCAAATATTGTACAACCCTTGACCCCACAAGAAAAACCGGATGACATGTGGTGTAAAAGAAACAATTCCAGCACTCCCTGCTCGCCAAGGCACTCCAGGTTTCATTCCAGGCCAATCCGTGTGGGATCTACGAAAGGAAATGCTATGTCTTATGGGTCGGATTCCACATGAGCTCAAAATTAAATGTCACGTAAAACGCTGAGCATAGCTTACTTTTTCATTGTGAACCAAAACGACACAGCGTTCGTGTACATTTTAGAGAATTGCACATTCGACCAGACTGGTCGTGGGAACTGTCGCACATTGTTACATCAGATGTTCTAAACGCCTACATGGTAGTACATGGTCGGCAACTTGGAGAAAATTCTCTTGAACCCGCCACACTACCTGGTGGTTTTAACTGATGTCCCGATCAGCTTTCAAGACACGTCCCCAGAGCTCTTGCAGGGTTCCCGATTCTCTGTGATACATCTTAGATTTCATGTACCCCCGATGGAAGTAATCTGAGAGGTTTACCTCGGAGGTTCTTGCCAATCCATCACTGCTCTGATCGGTGACGCCCAGGTGTTGCGTACTGCATTGGCATGCTCCATCTTATTGGAACCACATCTGCCGTCGGGTAAGGAGTTGAACATCCTCAAGTAGTAGTGGATGAGTGCCTTCCAGAAACTGTAGATAAGATACGCCAGTCAGTCTGTGAGTTAATTCCGAACCTGGTGGTAAATTAAATGAAATGGCGTATGGCTTTTATTGCCGGGAGTGTCCGAGGACATGTTCGGCTCGCCAGGTGCAGGTCCTCTTATTTGACTCCCGTACGCGACCTGCGCGTCGTGATGAGGATGAAATGATGATGAAGACGACACATACACCCAGCCCCCATGCCAGCGAAATTAACCAGTTAAGGTTAAAATTCCCGACCCTACCGGGAATCGAATCCGGGACCCTTGTGACCAAAGGCCAGCACGCTAACCATTTAGCCATGGAGCCGGGCAAACCTGGTGGTGGGAATGTCTTATAGTATGGGAATTGTTCTCCTACCACATATGCGTATTGTGAAAACTGAAGATGTCACTCCTCGTAAATAAGGCCTCGTCTGTGAACAAAATATTATACACAAAATTTACGGTTGAGGATGGACCCTTTTACAGAGGGCCATGCGCGGTGCATAATTTCTCCGATAGATGCTGAGCACGCTGCAGATGGTACGGCTATTGCCGGTTTTCCCGTAGCGTTCGTTGGACTGTCCAGTGCGACACTCCCAACACCGCCGTGAATTGCCAAGTATTCCTGCCGGGGTCCTCTGCAATAACTTATATAATACGCGGTCATATGCACGAAGGCCACCTCGAGGCACACCAGTTTCACGCCTGAGCATGACATTTCCAGTGTCAGTTATAGCTTCCACAAGACAACCTCTCACTAGAAGAGACGACAGTGAAGTTAAGCTGTTGACCAAGAGAGGTCAGGCTGTATACTGGGATAGACAAACTCTCATTACAACGAACGCTACGCTCGCGTAGCAGGGGAGATGTGATACTCCCACGTGGCGCATCCCAGATGGCGGATAGGGGGGTTTTAACCGACTTGCTGGCGGATTTGAAGGAAATAAAATACCTCTCCGTATTCCTTAAAACTAAACTAGACATGGGAGGTGAAAACATTTCAGCCGAAGCGATCGTCGGGTAACGTGGATGTTATTCACAGCCCAACATCTCTCCTTTCTGTCCTACGAACACTTCTGGAAGGATTTTAAGTTTGGCAGGGAGGCTGATATGTACAAGTAGCTAACATCCAATGCGCGAGTGCCTGAAAAGTGCTGCACTAAATCCGGGTGAGTATATGAATTTACTTTTACGAAAATATTGCCATATTATGGCTGGAAAAACCTGAGAGTGAGGAGACGAGCTTGTCGACGAAGTGCTATGTCCGTGCTGTTAGTTGAGCGATGATGTTGAATGACATTAAATCTAGTATGTAAACAACTGTAGTCCAGGCACCTGATGGAAAGCCCTAAATGCAGATCGATGGTGAATGATTGATCATATGGCGAGCCCTTCTTTGCGGAAATCGTTCATCGTACATTTCCGCAGGTGCACGAGGATTTCGTCCTACTTCGCCGTACATTAAAAGCACGTCGAAATATTTCCTGGATGTGAATTGTGGCATGGCATTGCAGTGTGTGTTCACTGTCTTGTCTGGGATGTGAGCATTATGTCACAGGGCGCTCCTCCGCTCCCAACAAGGTTGCCGACGTCGTGCACAGTTGTCACAAGTTTTTTGCAACTATTGAATGTTTTTTCCCGTTAAATTCATCCAGATGCAGTAAAATTAACCAATAAGCATTTGTTCTGAAACTTATTCCTAGGTATATGTACACTCCATCGTCTTGCGTTCCGAGCCATTAACCATTTGCATCACTGATTTCATTCCGATTTTATAGCGTTACGGTGAAATGCACAGATCTGAACTTGTTGCAATGTGAACCTCTCCCCAAAACCTACTCATATTACTTGAACTGATTTTGTGCTTGAGTTACCTTCCGTATATATATATATATAGGCTATATAATGGGATATTATAATACCAGTTTGTCCAATCTACATTATCACGTTTTCAGACGTAAGGTGAGCTCTGTTACCAGAAGTATTCTCTGAATGTCATGCGAAGATGAAATGAAATGAAATGAAATGAAATGTCGTATGGCTATTAGTGCCGGGGTATCCCAGGACGGGTTTGGCTCGCCAGGTGACTCACGTAGGCGATTTGCGGGTCGTGATGAAGATGAAATGATGATGAAGACAGCATATACACCCAGCCCCCGTGCCGTAGGTATTAACCAATTAAGGTTAAAATCCCCGACCCGGTCGTGAATCGAACCCGGGACCCTCTGAACCGAAGGCCAGTACGCTGACCGTTCAGCCAAAGAGTGTCATGCGAAGATGTTTTAAGCGATCTAGAAAATGGAGAACATCGGACTAAAGGATCCGTTGCACTGACCATGCGTTACCTCGTAATCTCTAGGCCTTTGGACTGAGCAACGGTTACTTCGTTGGCCAAGGTCCGTGATGGTTGTAGTGCCAGAGGGTTTGGTTGGTTTGTCTTTTGTTTGTTTTAAGGTGTTTAAACCGTGAGTGGACACTATTCAAATTATTTATTTTTATCTATGGCGATGGTGGGGGATGTTGAGTGCAATGAGATGACACTGCATGGTATTGAGCACCTTAAACGAAGAATCCGTATTTTATCACTTGTTGAGGACTCACTTTGAAACATAACCACTGCCTTTCAAATTTGACGTTCAAGAGAAATAAAGATACATTTTCAGGCGAATGAATAGTGTTGATACGTTATCGCGGAATTAATAGCATCACTCCGAAAAACCTAGGTCCATGAGTCTGTAGTTCCAAGGAAAAAGACAAATATCTCATCTACTGACTGTAAATTTTTTTCTGTGCATGTTTTTACTAAGCATCAAATAAATGTCAGAGTTCAAGTCGCTTGAAAAATGCCAACCTTCATAGATATCCATTGTCAGTCTGGTACTGCGAGAGATGTTTTTCGCTCGAGTTGGCAGATCAGGAGATTCAAAATATTTTGGGTTATATCGTGGATGCAAGTCCCATGAAGTTCACCCAGAATCCCTCCGGAAAGGTACTGGAATTTTCCTCCATTTCGGCTTAGACACTCTAAACATTCATACTATGAAAAATAAAAGTTTTTAAAGAAAGCAATAATACATTAGTAAATAAATGTAATTACAGAGCATTATCCAGGGACACGAACGGAATTCAGCACTGTACTCTAAAACGTCTGGACAATGCGCTGAATGGTCTACAGGAGTGCAAGAAATGTTACTGGCAAAGTATGAAGTGACTGAATGCTGGGTATATTGGAAAAAGAAGAATAAAAGCATAACGAGTGTTGGCAGGTTGGGATGTGGTAGCAACTCCTCGCAGTGTGGAGAAAGACGCTCCTAACTAGGTTCATTGTTTTTCAGCCAACGCTGCAGTCTTTCAGAAATATCACGTCACTTCACGTTGAATTGGTGACTGCTTCTTTGGCTGCTACAAGGCGACGAATTTCAACGTAACTTTATTGCTGTTCATTATTTCTTGTACGGTCAGAAACCGTTGTTCTCCTAACACGTTCATCAATTTAGTACAAACAACATTTCACTATTTTCTTTTTTTAAGATATAACATAATAACTTTCGACTTTCACATGATGAATTTTCAAACTAGTTTGTACACCCGCGGCTCAGGAGGCAACACGCCGGCCTCTCGTCGCTAGATACAGTGGTTTAAATCCCAGTCACTCCATGTGAGACTTGTGCTGGACAAAGCGGAGGCGGGGCAGGTTTTTCTCCCGGTACTCCGGTTTTCCCTGTCATCTTTCATTCCAGCAACACTCTCCATTATCATTTCATCTGTCAGCAATTTATCATTGCCCAAGAGGAGTGCGACAGGCTTCAGCAGCCGGCAGTTTTCCTATCCTCTCTGCTAGATGGGGGCTTCATGCATTCTATTCCTGATCCGGCCGAATGACTGTAAACAGGCTGTGTAAAGCACTTGTTACGCAGAAATGAAAATCCACAGCCTGTTTCCAGTCATTCGACAGGTTTAGGAATGGAATGAATGAAATCCCATCTAGCGGCGAAGCTAGGAATTTTGCCGGCTGCCAAAGCCTGTTGCACTCTTCTGGGGCAATGATTAATGACTGACAGATGAAATGATATTGGGGAGTGTTGCTGGAATGAATGATGATAGGGAAAATCGGAGTATCGGGAGAAAATCCTGTCCCGCCTTCACTCTGTACAGCGCAAATCCCACATTTAGTGACCGGGATTTGAACCACGGGACCCAGCGGTGAGAGGCCGGCACCCTGTTATGCGAGCCACGAAGGCTCTTTCGTTAGCCATAAGTAAAATGTAAATTGTCAATGACGGTACTTGTTTATAACAGACGGGAAATATCAATTGAAATGCACGAATGAAGGTGGTGAACGATCCAGCTGAAATATATATATAAATTTTTTTGCTATTGGCTTTACGTCGCACCGAAACAGATAGGTCTTATGGTGACGATGGGACAGGAAAGGGCTAGGACTGGGAAGGAAGCGACCGTGGCCTTACTGAAGGTACACCCCAGCATTTGCCTGGTGTGAAAATGGGAAACCACGGAAAACCATCTTCAGGGCTGCCAACAGTGGGGTTCGAACCACCTATCTCCCGAATACTGGATACTGGCCGCACTTAAGTGACTGCAGCTATCGAGCTCGGTAGCTGAAATATTATGGGCAATGATATGCTAAGGGAAAATTCCAGGTTATTATACTGAGGCGCCCCTGAGAATTATGGCTTCTGAGCAAACCTTGTACTTATTGTTTGTTTGTGGTTTAACGTCGCAGTAGCACATTGAAGGTCTTCGACGATGGAAGGAAGGGAGAGGGCTATGACTGGGAAGGTAGGGACCGTGGCCTTAATTAAAGTACAGCCCCAGCATTTGACTGGTGTGGAATTGGGGAACCACGGAAAACCCTTTTCAGGGCTGCCGACGGTGTGATTAAACCACCATTTCCCGAACGCAAGCTCGCAGCTACGTGACCCTAACCGCACGACCAACTCGTCCGGTTCTTGTACTATTAAATTTGTCGTATATGTAATGGTCCAGCCTATATTCGTCGTCAGAAACTACATTTAAAAGTTTTTCATTGCTTGCTTGTTTGTTTGTTTTTAGAATTTGCTTTACCTCGCACCGATATAGATACTGTAGGTCTTATGACGATGATGGGAAAGGAAGGGGCTAGGATTGGCATGGAAGCGGCCTTGGCTTTAATTAATGTACAGTCCCAGCATTTGCCTAGTGTGAAAATGCGAAAACATGAATACCATCTTCAGTGCTGCCGCTGCCGATAGTTTGGTTCGAACTCACAATCTCCCAAATGTAATCTCATAGCTGTGTGACCCTAACCGCGCGGCCAACACACTCGGTTGTTTAAAGAGTACGTGGGAAGTATATGTGTACGTACTACAGAGATTTAGTTGAAGTGTGTCTATACCTCGAAATCATATGATCATCAGGTAGTCACTGATGTGTAAATAAATTTGCTGCTACGTTACAAAGTCCTGTTTCGATTCATCATAAAGCCAATCATATTTGAAAATGTAAAAAACATTATTTTTATCATCATCATCATTTTCATCATCATCTCAAGTCTGATATGGGACGTGTTTACTTGCAGTAAGATGTAATTCAGCCACGGCTAAATCGACTAGCAGCAATCAGTCGTACATGCAATTGCTGTCCAAATTCTATTTAGAACAGAATGGGAAGTTTTCAGTCATGAAGTACGTTTCAGTAGATATTTTGAAAGAAAGAAAACCATAAATGTATAGTGACTTAAAGAATAATGAATCCCAGTTATTGTATATTCCTCATATTTAATAGGAATTTTATCAGACTTTATAATTATTATCAATGCATAATTCAGCTCGGATGTAGATATAAACATTGCGGTTACCCACAACATACATTATATCTGTATGTTTGATAGTTTCTAGTAAATGTTGATCGGCAGGAAACTTAGGCCTATACAATATCTTGCACCATTCATTTTAGAGCGACTATCCGCACTCACACTTAGAGTATTTTGCAATTTCAGTAAGTGACAAACCCATTAATTTCGAAATATTCGTCCACTAATTTAAAAGATGCATGATTAACTACATTCCAATTTTACGTATGAATGTACTTCCTTTCGATTTTAGTGCTATTTATTAAACAATAAATTGGCTGAACGATATTTTGTAGCTTATAACGAGATCCGTCGGCTTTGTTGAGCAACCTGCATATTTTCATTCCTTCTAGCCATATGTACAGCTAAATCTTTAGTGCCTGTCATCTGTATATCAGAATCCTTCGTCATCAATCTTCCGTTCGTAATAGTACCTAATATCATTCGCCAAAGTTATGTGATGAAACGGATTTGCACTATTTCCTTGACAACCCTTTTGTTGATGACTGGGTTCAAAGCCGAGCTTGCCCATAACACTTTATGTTAGAAATGTTTAATTTGTGTTTTTCTATCCTGCGCAGTAGAATTTACAGCAACCCATTTCAATGTTGTTTTTACCCATATTTATCCAAATGATCACCTAATTATTGTCTGTTGAAATGCTCACCATGTCTAGTCTGTCCTAGATCCAAGTAATTATACTTATATATCCTAACTTCGCTACGGTATTATATTGAAATTGAAATTAATAATTGAATGATTAATGTTTTATATATAATCCACCGAAATTCGCGATCTGACCCGTTTTCTGAGAGAATCCGCCAAAATTCGCGATCTGACTCGTTTTCTAATAGATTACAGCAAGTTTCCTCCCATTCTTCAATCTTTCTTTCCAGCAATCGATTTCGTACTTCCCGACCTAGGCCCAGGTATTCCACCCGGTCAGTTGGGTCCCTAAATCACTGCCATCTTTTCCTATAAGAATTTTTAATATGGATCAAATCCTTGAGGAGATCCGGCGTGGTGTCGTCTTGGGTGCTTTGGCGCTACTGAACCCGCGGCCGGACTGCATTCGTAGTCAAAACGGCCAGGACCCGTTTCCAGCGCGGTCCGTACATTTTGGCGACGGTCCAGAACATTGTTACTATTATTATTATTAGTATTACTAATGGTTCATGTTTGTGGGTTACTGTAGTCACGTCCTAGTTCGTGAACCATGGGCAACGGCTGAGTGGCCTAGTAAGTGATCCTGAGAGTCGGGATACCAGTTGCTATGGAATGGGAGTGGGCATCTCGGACATATTCTGAGTCGAGGCCCACCTTGTGCTCAGGCGGCTAGGACTATAAAATTCACCGTTGGTCCATAACCCGTTAAAGGAGAGATCCTCACTTGGACTATGTGCAAGTAGGGTAGCATCCTGCTTCATGAGTTTACCGTGCTCAGAACATTTTAAGCAAGCATCGGACCTATGGGAGTAATGGAGTCCCACTCCCATTTGACAGGCGAGAGACTCCTTGGGAACAACTTGACGAACGAAATGGAAGAAAGAAGGTAGAACTGGCTGAGTCAGATAAGAGGATGCATCTGGATGTGCTAGGAGTAAGTGATATTCGGGTAAGGAGAGATAACGAGGAAGAGATGAGAGATTATAAAGTGTACTTCACGGGTGTTAGAAAGGGAAGGGCAGAGTCTGGGGTAGGGCTATTTATCAGGAACACCATTGCACACAACATAGTTTCTGTTAGGCACGTAAAAGAGCGAATGATGTGGGTAGAGTTGTCAGTTGGAGGAATTAGGACTAGAATTGTGTCCGTGTATTCACCATGTGAGGCTGCAGATGATGATGAAGTTGACAAGTTTCATGAAGCATTGAGTGACATCGGGGTCAGGGTCAAGAGCAAGGATAGAATAGTGCTAATGGGCGATTTCAATGCGAGAGTTGGGAATAGAACTGAAGGATACGAAAGGGTGATTGGTAAATGTGGGGAAGATATGGAAGCTAATGGGAATGGGAAGCGTTTGCTGGACTTCTGTGCTAGTATGGTTTTAGCTGTTACGAATACATTCTTTAAGCATAAGGCTATTCACCGTTATACATGGGAGGCTATGGGTACCATATCCATAATAGACTATATAATATTAACAGACTTTGAATTCAGGAAATCTGTTAGGAATGTACGAGTTCTTCTCGGATTTTTCGATGTATACAGATCACTATCTTATCTGTAGTGAACTAAGTATCTCTAGGCCTAGGGTAGAGAAAGTGAAAACTGTCTGCAAACGAATAAGGGTAAAAAATCTCCAGGGCGAGGAAATTAGACAGAAGTGCATGGCTATGATTAGTGAGAAGTTTCGAACAGTAGACAGTAAGCAGGTTCAGGATATAGAAAGTGAATGGGTGGCATACAGGGATGCTGTATTAGAAATAGCAAGGGAATGCCTAGGAACAACTGTGTGTAAAGATGGGAAAAGGCGAACATCTTGGTGGAATGATGAAGTGAGAGCAGCCTGTAAACGTAAAAAGAAGGCTTATCAGAAATGGCTCCAAACAAGGGGCGAGGCAGACAGGGATTTGTACGTAGATGAAAGAAACAGAGCGAAACAAATAGTTATTGAATCCAAAAAGAAGTCATGGGAAGATTTTGGTAATAACCTGGAAAGGCTATGTTAAACAGCAGGGAAACCTTTCTGGACAGTAAAAAAGGATCTTAGGAAGGGAGGGAAAAGGGAAATGAACAGTGTTTTGAGTAATTCAGGTGAACTCATAACAGATCCCAGGGATTCACTGGAGAGGTGGAGGGAATATTTTGAACATCTTATCAATGTAACAGGAAATCATCCTGGTGGTACTGCGAACAGCCAAGCTCATGGGGAGGAGGAAAATGATGTTGGTGAAATTACGCTTGAGGAAGTGGAAAGGATGGTAAATAAACTCCACTGTCAAAAAGCAGCAGGAATAGATGAAATTAGACCTGAAATGGTGAAGTATAGTGGGAAGGAAGGGATGAAATGGCTTCATAGAGTAGTAAAATTAGCGTGGAGTGTTGGTAAGGTACCTTCAGATTGGACAAAAGCGGTAATTGCACCTATCTGTAAGCAAGGGAACAAGTAGGATTGCAACAAATATCGAGGTATCTCATTGATTAGTTTACCAGGCAAGGTATTCACAGGCATCTTGGAAGGGAGGGTGCGATCAGTCGTTGAGAGGAAGTTGGATGAAAACCAGTATGGTTTAAGACCACGGAGAGGCTGTCAGGATCAGATTTTCAGTATGCGCCAGGTATTTGAAAAATGCTACGAGAGGAATAGGCAGTTGTGTTTATGTTTCGTAGATCTAGATAAAGCATATGACAAGGTACCGAGGGAAAAGATGTTCGTTATACTGGGGGACTATGGAATTAAAGGTAGATTATTAAAATCAATCAAAGGCATTTATGTTGACAAATGGGCTTCATTGAGAATTGATGGTAGAATGAGTTCTTGGTTCAGGGTACTTTCAGGGGTTAGACAAGGCTGTAATCTTTCACCTTTGCTGTTCGTTGTTTACATGGATCATCTGCTGAAAGGTATAAAATGGCAGGGAGGGATTCAGTTAGGTGAAAATGTAGTAAGCAGTTTGGCCTATGCTGACGACTTGGTCTTAATGGCAGACTGTGCAGAAAGCCTGCAGTCTAATATCATGGAACTTGAAAATAGGTGCAATGGGTATGGTATGAAAATTAGCCTCTCGAAGACTAAATTGATGTCAGTAGGTAAGAAATTCAACAGAATTGAATGTCAGATTGGTGATACAAAGTTAGAACAGGTCGATAATTTCAAGTATTTAGGTTGTGTGTTCTCCCCGGATGGTAATATAGTAAGTGAGATTGAATAAAGGTGTAGTAAAGCTAATGCAGTGTGCTCGCAGTTGCGATCAGCAGTATTCTGTAAGAAGGAAGTTTATGATCAGACGAAACTATATATTTCGGTCTGCTTTCAGACCAACTTTTCTTTACGGGAGCGAAAGCTGGGTTGACTCAGGATATCTTATTCATAAGTTAGAAGTAACAGACATGAAAGTAGCAAGAATGATTGCTGGTACAAGCAGGTGGGAAGAATGGCAGGATGGTTATTGGAATGAGGAGATAAAGGCAAATTTAGGAATGAACTCGATGGATGAAGCTGTACGCATAAACCGGCTTCGGTGGTGGGGTCATGTGAGGCGAATGGAGGAGGATAAGTTACCTAGGAGACCAAGACGACGATGGTTAGACTCGCTTTCTAACGATTTAAAGACGAATATTATAGAACTAAATGAGGCCACAACACTATTTGCAAATCGAGGATTGTGGCGACGTTTAGTAAATTCACAGAGGCTTTCAGACTGAACGCTGAAAGGCATAAGTCAATAATGATAATGTATGTATGTATGTATGTATTATTATTATTATTATTATTATTATTATTATTATTATTATTATTATTATTATTTATTATGAAGTGGCGTATGGCTTTTAGTGCCGTGAGTGTCCGAGGACATGTTCGGCTTGCCAAGTGCAGGTTTTTTCGATTTGACACCCTTAGACGACCTGCACGTCATGATGAGGATGAAATGATGATGAAGACGACACATACACCCAGCCCCCGTTCTAGAGAAATTAACCAATGACGGTTAAAATTCCTGACTCTACCGGGAATCGAACCCGGGTACCCTGTGACCAAAGGCCAGCACGCTAACCATTTAGCCATGGAGCCGGAAATTATTATTATTATTATTATTATTATTATTATTATTATTATTATTATTATTATTTATGTTCTGGACCCCACAGCAAGATGCAAGACCGCTACTTGGTGGTAAATGACATCTGCTGCCATTGTCATTGCTGACAATATGACCAGCACCATTGTCGCGCGTAGGCAAGTGCGCGGGATTTCTGGCGATACGAATGATATACTTCCGTGCATTATTGACCTTATTATAGAGGTAAAAATTGCACGATCAATATCATTCCTAGCGTATATTTCAAGTGTGTTTAAATTTTTCTCTATATGCCAGGAGATTCTACTGTAATCTAACTTTAAGTTCTCCAAAGGAATATATTGCTCTTGAAAACGAACCCACAAAAGATTAAAAATGATCGGTTTATGATCAGAATAAATACATAATGAACAGTAAAATCAATTGTTCACAACTCCTTATTTACCCCAACGCCGTTAAATTGATTTAACCCCCCCCCCGCCAAAAAAGAAGAAGGCTTGTTTATTTATGTTTAATGGAAACTCCAAATACCAATGTTCACGTCTGTTACCTTCAGTTTTGAGATATAAGTATCCCAATAAACAGAACTCACTTCATTTCACTTGCTTTCACCCCCCCCCCTTTAAGTGAATTTTACGGAAAAATACTTGCTTCCTTATTAGTATAGGATCTTCTAAATACCTATTATCACGACTCTAACCTCTTCAGTTTTGAGATATGTGTCCTCATAAAAGGAATTCAGCTACTTTTTAGCCCCCCCAAAAATATGATTTTCCCCCAAAATGCGTTTTTTTGTTTTCAAAGGAGATCCAAATACCAATGTTCACGTCTGTTACCTTCAGTTTTGAGATGTAAGTTACCCCATAAACAGAATTCACTTTTTCACTTCCTTTCACACTCCTACCCCCCCCCCTTTTATTTGATTTTCCGAGAATACGTGTCCCTTTAGTCTTAAAGCAGATTCCAAATACCAATTTTCACGTCCGCAAAATCTTTCGTTTTTGAGATAATAGTATCTACATACAAATAATTCAACTAATTTTTCAATCCACGCCCTTTATGTGGATTTCCGAAAAGGAAAATACGCGTTTCTTTATTTTTAAAGGAGCTTCCAAATACCAAATTTCACGTCTGTAACATCTTCACTTTTTGATATATCAGAGTCTAATTAGAATAATTCAACCCCATTTTCAGTCACTTTTAACCCCTCCCCACCCAAGTGGTTTTTTTCGAAAACAAAAAATATATGTTTCTTTACTTTTAATACAGATGAAAAATACAATTCTTCACTTGTGTAACATGTCAAGTTTTGATGTACATTGTAGCAATGCTTTTTTTATATTTCACCCCCTTTTTAAGTTCCCCACTGCCCTTCAGTACATACTACGTCATGCACTCCCCCTACTTCTTCCCCTACTTGCTCGCTAAGCTGATGTTGTTCCTCGAGAGCGGGGAGTAAACTGGCTCCAATGGTATTTCACTCTCGATTGATGATGCCTGATGTAATGGACACTAGAAATTGCACAGGAAAATCAGCGTGATTAGTTACACTCTCATTCAAAAATGTTTGATTATTATTTTAGATTATATATTATTATTTTGAATATATTTTAGATACCCTGAGTCGTGTAAATGAAACTGAATTGATAATAACAACACTTACACTCATGTAGTGAACAATGACTTCAGTTAATGCTTGTGTATTGTGTTCAGTTTGAAAGTTATGAGTACAAGGGTCATGGCAACATCTCGTAATTTTTTAGAATTCCATTCAGTCATGTTTTTCTTTTTTTAATGTAAAACGTACAATGTAAGGATGTGCAGTACATTGTTAGCTGACGGCATCATGATCACTGTAACCTGTTTTTGGGAAAGGATATACTTCATATTCGGTAATATGAGACGTGCCAAGGATCAAATGTGTCCTTGCAGAATTTACTCTAGACCCGTATACAGCCTCCGTTGATCTTCGGGGTAAATAATGTATCTTTGGCGTGCCATGCATATTGCACATTCATTACATCAAGAAGAATTTTAAATTGACCAATGCGTTGTGTGTTTCCCCAGATTGATTAAAATAGAGCATCAAGAGTACATCTCTCGCCTCATTCCTGTTTTCCGTTTTTTCTACTTGTTTAACATCACACTAACATCGAAGGTCTTCGGCTGAGGAATAATGGGAAAAGGCTAGGATTGGGAAGGTATCGGCCGTCGCCTTAATTAAGGTACATCCTCAGAATTTGCCTGATGTGAAAATGGGAAACCACAGAAAACCATCTTCAGGGCTGCCGATGGTGGGATTCGAATCCATTATCTCCCGAATGCAAGCTCACAGCTGCACCTCATTCTTCATGATGAAGTTACTGTTGTCTTCCTAAATTGAAACATGAGCACACCTTGCCTTATCTGCTGTTTGAAATACATATGCTGTCGTTCAACTGTTTTAGGTCCTCACAGTAACTGAACATAAATGGTTCAGTCGAAACAGTTATAATCCGATCAATTCGTTTGCCGGTGACAGTTTGACCTTTATCAAAGCTCACATATACCTTCATATCGGGAATAAGCTTATTCACGTCAGGGAATTGGAGAACTTGATCCTCGTTTAACTTCATATTCCCAAACGAGAAAAGTACGGTTAAAGAATACAGGATGATTCACGCAATTGAGCTTGCATGCATTTTCCCATGATTTTTAATATTTTAACCCTAAGCCATGCGACCAGCAATTTTACGTGAAATTTAAACTTGGTGCGTAAATTTACTTCCCTGAAAGGATCCAAATTCATTGACAGGAATTGGAGCGGCCACCTTGATGGTGGGTAAAAAGAAAGTGTGATATGAAACATGCTAAATACTTAAACGTCACCAATACAACCAAGCGTTAATTAGTTAGTTAGTTAGTTAGTTAGTTAATTAGTTAGTTAGATAGTTAGTTAGTTAGTTAGTTAGTTAGTTAGTTAGTTAGTTAGTTAGTTAGTTAGTTGGTTAGTTAGTTAGTTAGTTAGTTAGTTAGTTAGTTAGTTAGTTAGTTAGTTAGTTCGCTATACCATCTTCAGTGGAGAGAAACTTCAGTTGCCGTGTGGTTTGGGTCGCGTAGCTGTGAGCTTGCATTCGGGAGATAATGTGCTCAAATCCCGCCGTTAGCAACCCTCAAGAGGATTTTCCGTGATTGCCCATTTTCATCCCAGGCAAGTACTTGGGCAGTACCTTAATTTAAGAAACCGCCATTACCGTCGCCATCCTAGCCCTTTCCCATCCTTGCATCACCGAATACCAGAGTGTTAGTGCGACATTAATCCACTAGCAAAAAACCTTCAGTTACAGGAGAATTCATTCAGGGTCACTAACACAAGAGAAGAAATTCAAATACATACATTAACATGCTGCGTTAAATGCAACGCATAAATTAACATTACATTAATATACGTAATAAATAATAATGGCGTGTGGAGAGGCCTGGTGCAGTTCTTTTGATTTGACGCCTAATAGGCGACCTGGGCGTCTTAATGTGGATGAAAGGATGATGAAGACGGCACATACACCCAGTCCCCGTGCCAGGGTAATTAACCAATTCTGGTTAAATTTCCCGACCCTGCCGGGAATCGAACCCGGGACACCGCCGACCAAAGGTCAGCACACCAAACATGTAGCCATGGAGCCTGACAAATATACTTACCGTAAAGTAGTTTTACAATACTCGGAATGAATTGGTCAGGCGGTGCGGCGCTGGCCTTCTGATCTCAAGTTGGCAGGTTCGATCCGCGCTCAGTCCAGTGGTATGAAAAGGTGCTCAAATGCGTCAGCTTCATGTTCCCAGATTTACTACCTCATTATAGAGCTCCTGTAGCAGAAAAATTTCGGTACATTTATTTCTCTGAAAGCCATATTTTAAAGTAGTTAGTGGAACGTTTCTTCGTATGCATTCTACAGGTTGTACTGAGCGGAAAGGCTTCGCGTGTTAACGCACTACGGCTATGCAGCCAAGCTGTACATTCACGAGGCGCGTGGGTTGGAACCCCACTATCGACTCTCCTGAGAATAATTTTCTGTGTTTCCCCACTTTCACTTCCAGACGAATGCGAGGACAGTTACAATACATGCCGATTCCTTCCACGTCTTCACTCAGTTTCATTCACCTTCATTCACATTCATTAGCTCCTCAAATGAAGTTGGCGTCAGGAAGTGCATCCGACCCTAAAAACATGCCATATAAATTCATCAAACCTCATACCCGACTCCGTATCAAGAAACGGAACTAAGGAGTAGACAAACAGTATTCTGGTTGTACTTGTAAATTATACTTTTCTACCTTAAAATTCAGTTGTTCCAAAAATATATCATTGTGCCATTAATAAAAATACATAGCGGAAGTCCGTGTAGTTTGGACCTGCGTGTAATATGGATGAAAAATATTTTTGATATTTGCAAGTTGTCACCCCCTATCTGAGGCAAGGTCTGACAGACAGCCGAGAGTAACTTTCTTCCTGGAAGTTGTTTTGCTAATGGACGTAAGGTTGAAGAGGGAAGAGGAAAACAATCTTAATACTCACATTCCTTGTAAGCTTATACGGTGACAAGTAAATGTACTCTAAAGTAGTTATTTCAGTCAAGAGGGTGTTTAAGCTCTTAAAAGTACTGATGAAATAGTTGGGTAAGTTTTAACATAGTTTCATTTATAAATTTTAAGTACCTTGCATATTATTTGGTTTTTGATTAAATCTTTGCAAGTCATGTAATTTAGGCTGCCCGAGCTTTTTGGGCTGTAGACACACTTGTAATAATTACGTTTCTTCTTAGTTTTACTGGTGATTCAAAAAGGACTTGTTTTATAATTTGTGGTCGGCCCCGCGGTGTAGGGGTAGCATGCCTGCCTCTTACCCGGGAGCCCCGGGTTCGATTTCCTACTAGGTTAGGGATTTTTACCTGGATCTTAGAACTGGTTAGAGGTACACTCATCCTACGAGATTACAATTGAGGAGCTACCTGATGTCATTATATGTGACAAGACGACTGGATTCGGTTCAATAGTTGCAAAAATTGGACTCAAAGATACTGTGCCAAAATTCAGGATGAATTGTTTTATCATTGTCATGCCAAAAGTGACTACCACAATTCGTAGTGTCGTATTTTATTGCTTAGTATTTCATAATAAATACATTTTTTATATGTTTACCAGTCCAAATTACATGATCACCTGGCCCAAGTTGCAGGCTGTCGGCCCAAATAACACGGTAACAAATTTTAGAATAAATATTACTTTTAAACAAATTCTAAAGATAATATTAACATTTATTTTCATCAAATCATTTGACACATTGTACAAATTATCGTGTATAAAATGTTTGAACTCTTTATCGCGGTCAAAATAGTTATGGGTTTTTAAATTTTAGTGGTCCAGATTACACGGACCTCCCCTCGGCAGTAAATTTATTTTGATAATTCGTTATGGTTTTTAAAGCATTTTAAATTTATTTCCCAGTAGCAGCCCATTCCTATGTCTTCTATTACTTCTTTACCTCACCCAACCCGCAGTCCTTCTTTTGATGTTTCATTTGGTGCTGCCCCCTCAGCAGGCAGCACGAGAGATCCCAAGGTGGTCCGTTAATAATGAATCTGTTCCAATTATTAGAGGCATTAAAAGAATAGGGCTGAAGACAACAACAAAAATGAACACAAGTAAAATAAGGTTGACATTTATTAAACAATATGGTATTAAGCAAGCAAGTTCCGATGATATAACACAAAATAAATCCTTCCACAATTATGATGTTCTTTGTTCGATGAAGAATTATACTAACTTACTAGAATTTTACATATCATAAACATGTACTCTGTTATCCCTCTAATTTACTAATTTAAGGTTTAAAACCCACAAGTACCCAGAACCGGTTTCCGACAATTTCCGACAGATTTCCTCCTTTATACCGACCGGAAGAAAGCACCGATTTCTATCAGCTATTTTGAGAGCGTACTTTTAGTGCGAGAACATCAGTTTACCGCTACATATAATTTCGCATCCTTTGCAACAAGTAGTATAATAGGCGGATTCTGCCGCCTCCTCCTCCTCCTCCCGCGGGAAATTTGAATTTTGGCGCGAGATTTGAATTTGTAAACAAAGCCACGTGCTTTTTGACAGCTGTCATCGACAACCACGCATCGTTAACCTCACTGCTGCCATCTTGACGGGCCTAAACCTCAGTAGTACCAACTTAACCTAACTAGCGCGAGATTTGAATTGGTAAACAAATCTACGTGTTTTTTGACAGCCACGTGCTTTTTGACAGACAACAACGTATCACTAACCCCACTGCAGCCATCTTGATGGACCTAAACCTCAGTGCTACCAACGTAACCTCACTAGCGCGAGATTTATATCGGTAAACAAATCCACGTGCTTTTTGACAGCTGTCATCCGCCATCTTTAATCTACAGAGCACCGTGCTGCCCTCTTTATCGCAGTAGCTGCAAATTCGTCACCTGTCATCGGCAGTGCTGCCATCTTGGCGGGCCTAAACCTTAGTGCTACCAACGTAACCTCACTAGCGCGAGATAAACAAATCCACGGGCTTTTCTGAGAGCTGTCATCCGCCATCTTCAATCTATAGAGCACAGTGCTACCCTCTTTAGCTACTTACCGTTGAAATGTGGTGGCGGATAATTTGAAAAATGCTTTTTGACAGCAGCCATCTTTGAGCACCGAGCTGCCCTCTTTAGCTAGATACCTGTGGTGGCAGGCAACTCCACGTAACAGCAGCCATCTTTGAGCACCGTGCTGCGCTCTTTGTGGTGGTGGGAAATTCCACGTGCTCTTGTTTGGAAACAAACTCACGTGCTTTTTTCTGACAGCTGTCATCCGTCATCTTGCATCACAAACCTCAGTGCTGCACTCTTTAGCTAGATACCTTTGAAATGTTGTAGCAGCAATTTGAAAAATTCTATGTGCTCTTGTTTGGAAACGAAGCCACGTGCCTTTTGACAGCTGTCATCCACCATCTTTAATCAATAGAGCACTGTGCTGCTATCATGCGGGCAATTTCGTCAGCTGTCACCCGCCATCTTTAATCTACAGAGCACCATGCTGCCCACTTTATGACATCTAGTAGCGGGCAATTTGAAAAGTTCTGTTAGCTGTCATCCGCCACCTTTAATCAAGAGAGCACCGTGCTGCCACCTTTAGCTAGATACCTTTGAAATGTGGTGGCGGCAATTTGAAAAATTCTATGTGCTCTTGTTTAGTAAACAAAGCCATGTGCTTTTTTGACAGCTGTCATCCACCATCTTTAATCAATAGAGCACTGTGCTGCTATCATGCGGGCAATTTCGTCAGCTGTCATCCGCCATCTTTAATCCACAGAGCACCGTGCTGCCCTCTTTATGACATGTAGTAGCGGGCAATTTGAAAAGTTCTGTTAGCTGTCATCCGCCATCCTTGATCAAGAGAGCACCGTGCTGCCATCTTTAGCTAGATACCTTTGAAATGTGGTGGCAGCAAATTTAAAAATTCCACGTGCTCTTGTTTAGTAAAGAACTCACGCGCTTTTTGTCAGCTGTCATCCGCCAACTTACATTGCAAACCTCAGTGCTACACTCTTTATATACATACCTTTGAAATATGATGGCGGATAGTTTAAAAAGAAAAATTCTACAGCAGCCATCTCTCGACGCTAATTGCACAAGATGGTGGCTATACATGACTCCTTAAAGGTGCTTATGCAAGATGGCCACTATACATAGGATCTTATGAGACGTCCT
The DNA here is from genome assembly GCF_040414725.1 of Anabrus simplex. Classification (NCBI taxonomy): domain Eukaryota; kingdom Metazoa; phylum Arthropoda; class Insecta; order Orthoptera; family Tettigoniidae; genus Anabrus; species Anabrus simplex. Next base: position 1,093,603,105 of record NC_090266.1, read on the forward strand.
TGGGATGCTTGCGCAAGATAGCGGTTATACAAGGCTCCTTATGAGACCCTAGAGATGCTTGCGCAAGATGGCGGTTGCTCTTATGAGGCGGCTAAAGGTATATTTGCGAAGAGTGTCGAAAAGCATTTTCCCGAAGCTATCACAAGAGACGTCATGAAATATCATGTAGGACAATTTTTCAATGCAAACATTGTAGAAGAGAGTTCAAGAACGCATACAACGCTCATCGTCATGAAGCCGCGTTTAATGTAGCTTCATCGGGAACAAAATACAAAGAGCTCGACCATATTCAAGCCAACACTGATTTATGTTTAAAAAGTACACCTCTGCGAGAGATTTTTAATTCTCCCTTGTTGTCTAGGCCTGCTACAATTTCTGTTACTAAGCACAAACTTCAAGATAAAGAGAGGCAAGATCATGATTATTATAATAAGGATAATGATGTTGATCGAAACAGTAGTAAAGGGAAAGTAGAAGAAGAAGAAAATCTTAATGTTTCATTGTCATTACAGCTTGATGATTTTACTTCATTTCCTAAGCCTACTACAGGTTCTGTCGCAGTGCAAATATCTCAAGAAGAGGTACAAGGTAAAGAAGAAGGAAATTTCAACGCTTCATCACTATCAAAACAAGTTAAGTTTGTGCCTAGAAACGCTACTGCTGAAGCACGTATTACATCTAAACAAGTCCCTACACATCAACTGTCTGCATATAGACTCATAGTTCACAACAAGCCTCTGTTACCCTATGTAGATATAAGATACTCTAAAGACCCCAACGTACTCGTAAAACGTTCACAACTGCTAAGAGCCTATCATGATGCTGGTTACACACAGTACAAAGAGGATATTTTTGAAATAGAGCATGAATTGCGTCGTGTAGGTATTATTAAGTAAGCGCTTACCCTCACCTAAATCATCCATCTGTAGTATATGGTCGATCGAGTAGCTATATTCGTATAGATTATTTCCCAACATTCTCCCTTCCTTAGGGTGTTAACTCCACCTCTAGTTATAGAGCCGGTCTCAAGCCCGGATAAAGAAAGGAGAGCCACCCTAGACCCTTAGCCCATTAGCCCTTTAGCCCTTTTGCCCATTAGCCCTTTAGCCCTTTCGCCCTTTTGCCCATTAGCCCTTTAGCCTATTAGCCCTACAAGGAATGTGCGGTAATCTAATCTTCTTAGAACAAAGGTATCCCCTGACATGTTCTAAACACATGTTGTATCGAGTACAGTGTTCGGTTCTACTTATTTAGTGCTCTAATATTTCAATCAATGTTCCGATCACATGATAAAGTTGACGGCATAGAGTGCAATGTTCGATTCTAGTCTTGTTATGTTTCTTTTGTGATTTGCAAGTCTAAACATGCATAATGACGTCATCACTGCAGCACGTGCTTACTCTAGCTATCCCGATGCAGGTTTAAACTTGTTCGATAGAGCTATGCCTTGACATAAGAGGAGGCCTTAACAGCTTATGTATAGCCGCTATTGTTTAAAGATAGCTGCTGTTAAGAAAAAGCACGTATAATTTTTCAAATTACCCACCACCACATTTCAAAGGTATGAGGTTTAGTGCTGTAAAGATACCTGCACGATGCAAAGCTAGCTTTCTTCATCAGAGCAGCCACCATCTTGTGTGAGCACCTCTAGGCCGTATCATAAGGAGCTGTGTATAGTCACCGTCTTGTCGCTGCTACCTTGCGCAAGCACTCCTAGGGCGTCTCATAAGAGCAGCAGCCATCTTGTGCAAGCGCTCTTAAGCTGTCTCATAAGAAGCTTTGTATAGCCGCCATCTTGTAGAATTAGATAGCGACCAATGACAAAGGGCTTAAGTAGGAATCGAACCGTCGATCTCATCAATAGACTATGTTTTTCTTATGATATCATGTTCCCCATACTGCGAACCGAGGTATTGGGTAGAAAAATTTTGTCCGTTTTGCTCTACGATGCACCGTTTTCGAGATCATTTAAGCCCCAAATTTAATGAATCGAACTAGCACGACACGTTAGCCTCTAAGCTAGCTTTCTTCATAAGAGCAGCAGCCATCTTGCGCAAGCACCCTTAAGGCGTCTCATAAGGAGTCGTGTATAGCTGCCATCTTGCGTCCGCCATCTTGCGCAAGCATCCTTAGGGCGTCTCTAGCCATCTTGTACAAGGACCCTTAAGCCGCCTCATAAGAGCAACCGCCATCTTGCGCAAGCATCTCTAGGGAGTCTCATAAGGAGCCTTGTATAACCGCTATCTTGCGCAAGCATCCCAAGGGAGTCTCATAAGATCCTATGTATAGTGGCCATCTTGCATAAGCACCTTTAAGGAGTCATGTATAGCCACCATCTTGTGCAATTAGCGTCGAGAGATGGCTGCTGTAGAATTTTTATTTTTAAATTATCCGCCACCATATTTCAAAGGTATGTACCTAAAGAGTGTAGCACTGAGGTTTGCGATGTAAGTTGGCGGATGACAGCTGACAAAAAGCGCTTGAGTTTGTTTACTAAACAAGAGCACGTGGAATTTTTAAATTTGCCGCCACCACATTTCAAAGATATCTAGCTAAAGATGGCAGCACGGTGCTCGCTCGATTAAAGATGGCGGATGACAGCTAGCAGAACTTTTCAAATTGCCCGCTACTACATGTCATAAAGAGGGCAGCACGATGCTCTGTGGATGAAAGATGGCGGATGACAGCTGACGAAATTGCCCGCATGATAGCAGCACAGTGCTCTATTGATTAAAGATGGTGGATGACAACTGTCAAAAAAGCACGTGGCTTTGTTTACTAAACAAGAGCACATAGAATTTTTCAAATTGCCGCCACCACATTTCAAAGGTATCTAGCTAAAGATGGCAGCACGGTGCTCTCTTGATTAAAGATGGCGGATGACAGCTAACAGAACTTTTCAAATTGCCCGCTACTACATGTCGTAAAGAGGGCAGCACGGTGCTATGTAGATTAAAGATGGCGGATAACAGCTGACGAAATTACCCGCATGATAGCAGCACAGTGCTCTATTGATTAAAGATGGTGGATGACAGCTGTCAAAAAGCACGTGGCTTTGTTTCCACACAAGAGCACATAGAATTTGTCAAATTGCTGCTACAACATTTCAAAGGTATCTAGCTAAAGAGTGCAGCACTGAGGTTTGTGATGCAAGACGGCGGATGACAGCTGTCAGAAAAAAGCACGTGAGTTTGTTTCCAAACAAGAGCACGTGGAATTTCCCACCACCACAAAGAGGGCAGCACGGTGCTCAAAGGTGGCTGCTGTCACGTGGAATTGCCTGCCACCGCAGGTATCTAGCTAAAGAGGGCAGCTCGGTGCTCAAAGATGGCTGCTGTCAAAAAGCATTTTTCAAATTATCCGCCACCACATTTCAAAGGTAAGTAACTAAAGAGGGCAGCATGGTGCTCTGTAGTTTAAGGATGGCGGATGACAGCTGTCAAAAAGCACGTGGATTTGTTTACCGATTCAAATCTCGCGCTCGTGTGGTTAAGTTGGTAGCACTGATGTTTAGGTTCATCAAGATGGCTGCACTGAGGTTAGCGATACGTTGTTGTCTGTCAAAAAGCACGTGGCTGTCAAAAAACACGTAGATTTGTTTACCAATTCAAATCTCGCGCTAGTTAGGTTAAGTTGGTACCACTGAGGTTTAGGCGCGTCAAGATGGCAGTACTGAGGTTAGCGATGCGTTGTTGTCTGTCAAAAAGCACGTGGCTGTCAAAAAGCACGTGGTTTGTTTACCAATTCAAATCTCGCGCTAGTTAGGTTAAGTTGGTACTACTGAGGTTTAGGCCCGTCAAGATGTCAGCAGTGAGGTTAGCGATGCGTTGTTGTCGATGACAGCTGTCAAAAAGCACGTGGCTTTGTTTACAAATTCAAATCTCGCGCCAAAATTCAAATTTCCCGCGGGGGGAGGAGGAGGAGAGGAGGAGGCGGCAGTATCCGCCTCTTATACTACTGCAACATTTTATAGTTCTGGCGCGGTCTGCCTGGCTGGACCTGGTTATCAGTGTTCCGTATCAGTCTTCCACAGTCGGAGACGAAAATTTCATAAGTTTAATCAGGGATTGGTTCGGGAATGCAGTGATGAGCCATAAAATTAGTGATTCAGAATGTGAACTTAGCTTGTTGAATGTTGGAATCTTGGGTCAATCCCATGGATTACAACAGTAACATTAAGGTCAACAAATATGCTTGTATTTTCTCATTTGTGTACTCTTTTACCACATACGTTCATGTTATGCCCTAATCTTCCTATTTATTTTTATTTATGTAATCACTTTACACTCCAGGGTTGGTCTTTCCCTCGAATTGAACGAGAGATACCACCTCCACCACCCAAGGACAGTGTCCTTGAGCCTCAGATTTAGGGTCGGGGATGTAACTGGGAGGAGGACCAGTACCTCGCCCAGGCGGCCTCACCTGCTATGCTGAACAGGAGTCTTGAGGGGGATGGGAAGATTGGAAGGGATAGGCAAGGAAGAGGAACGGAAGCGGCCGTAGCCTTAAGTAACATCCTGGCATTTCCTGGAGAGATGTAGGAAACCACGGGAAACCATTTGGAGGATGACTGAGACGGGAATCGAATACCCTCTACTAACTTGACCTCCTGAGGCTGAAGTGGACCCCGTTCCAGACCTGGTACCACTTTTCAAATTTATAGGCAGTGCTAGAAATCGAACCCGGGCTTCCGGGGTTGGCAGCTAATCACACTAACCACCACAACAAAGAGGCGGATCTTATCTTCCTATAATACTGTGATAAATAACAGGAAATCATCTACTATATATTCCCATTTCTTTGTGACGATATTTTCAAGGAAATGATGTCTGATAACTAAGTACTTGATATAACAGGGTACATGATGTTTCTTGTTTATGTGTGTGTGTATGTGTGTGTGTGTTACGTCAATATATTACACATGTCACAGGGCGCATAGTTTAATTTTGGGTGCGTTTTAATAATGCAATTTTTCGTAGTACGCGAAAGTATGTAGAGGTGTGTCAGATCGGACCTCATTACGTACGTCTTTGAAATGTGGTGTTGGTAACTGAGGGATATAATGGCATCCGGACTGCAAACGACTAAAACTATGCAATATATGTATATAACAATTATAGTGCTGTGATTTCATGACCCAGCCCCTTGGTGTGGGGGTAGTGTGCCTGACCCTTTTCCGGACGCCCCGGGTTCGATTTCCGTCTAGTTCAGGGACTTTTATCTGAATCTGAGGGCTGCTTCGAGGTCCATTATGCCTACGTGTTTCTGAGGAGCTATCTGACGGTGAGGTACGGGGCCCGGTCTAGAGAGCCAAGAATAACGACCGATAGGATTGGTAGTGCCGAGTACACGACACCTCATAATCTGCAGGCCTTCGGGTTGAGCAGCGGTCACTTCGTAGGCCATGGCCCTTCGGAGCTCTTGTGCCGAGGAGTCTGGTTTAGTAGCGAATATGCAATCACTTTAAAAATTAACAATATATGGTTTAATTTGCAATAGTTCAGTTTTGAAAAATTGTTTTAAGTGCCAGTATTCACTTTCAGGAACATCGAAATACTTACCCCTATAAAAAATTCCAATATCCATTCGATACATTCTAAAGAAAATGATGCCATGACTGGAGCGGTGCAAAAGACGGCCCCACATAGTCAAGCCAGCCGTGGTTTAGTGTATATTGAAGACAGATCGAAATACGAAATAAAATGGCATACCTCCAAATGTGCAATTTGCAGTAGAAATTTAATCGCCAGTCAAATGCAGAGAGAGAGCCGCGTAAAAACCATTTCTACAGAACTTATGTGCGCTGAGTAGCTCGGAAATGGCAGAGAGCTTTCAGAGCAGATAAGGTGGCCATAATTTGCACTTTATACAAAAGCTAAAAGAAGGCTTCGAGGAAGAGGAATATCCGATTATATAGCATATTATGGATTATTACATAACACACGTTTTGTGTAGGAATTTGCGCGGATTGCGAACATTTCAACCACAGCGTTCTATCTTGGTGTTTATAGATGCATTAAGTTTGTGAACCGCACTGCAAAACACCTTCAAAATCACTGTGAATTATAATAATATGGAAAACCGATTTATAAACATAATTTAGATTTAAACAAAAGCAAGGAAAATATCTACTTTTTAACCTTATTAATTATGCATTCAATAGCTTCATGCACCATTTTACAGAAATATTTTTGTATATCATCACTAGAGAAGAAATTAGTTTTGTCGTTCAGTGTGGTAGTCACTGTTAATGAACTAAGAATCCTTCTTATCCTCTGCTTAAAATTAGCATTCATCCACGCCTCATTCCTTGAAATGATCTAATTACGATATCTTCGCTCTCACTCTGTTCATCAATGTAAATACTATCATCTCTTACATTGCGATACACTTCATAAACGCATCTATATTTCATTCACAATGATTCCGGGTTGAACCTTGTTGTCGTTTTCTGTACATTGCGTACAGTTTGCCGACTTCTCGAATACACTGTGGCATTCTTTGTCAAGGCGACTGAAATGCTCCTAATTGATCCGAAGTAGTCTCCCAGGCAGCTAATCAATTTTACACACATGCATAGGAAAATGAGAACAGCGAAAATTGTTCTGATGGGCTGCATAACCATGTGTGGCTGGGAGGCTTGGTCAGCCCTATGGAAGATCACTGTGACAGACGTACGAGGTTTTGTTTCTTCGATGAGAATATTTGTTTTTACATTGGTATCTAAATTGTAGGTATCTCCCTGCGTATATCAGTTTATTTATTTATATATTTATTTATTTATTTATTTATTTATTTATTTATTTATTTATTTATTCAGGATCAGCAACAGCATAACGCCGAATTACAAAGATCCGAGCTATGTACAATAGACCTGAATCTAAAATGAAAGATATATAAATATTTAAAAAGGACACAAATATACTCAATAAAAACTGTACAATCATATAGGCCTATAATACACATTTACATAAACAACGCTATTGACAATGAAAAATACATTTACAATAAATACAGGAGCAGAACAGGAAAGGACAAGTCAGAAAATTAAGTTATATGAGAAATATCATGACAGGAGGAAGGAAACGTTACGAAGATGTCTAGGTTCTTGTTGATAGATAATGTATTAAACATTGCTGGAATACGTACAGAAAGGGACCTTTGGGTGAGAGAAAGCCGGGAGTTAGGAACATGGAATAGGGTCTTCATTCTGGTACTACGGGACGGGACGTGGAGTGGGAATAACGAAACTAAATCTGGAGACCTAAATAGACCATTAGCTGCTTTATATAGCAGCTTTAGGTCGGCTACTTTCCTCCGAGCAGAAAGAGTCTTGAGTTTCAGTTTCCCAAGCACTTGGATAGTGCTTAGGTTGCGACATGCAGGGACCTTGGCTCTGACGATAGCACAGAAAAAAGATTGTACACGGTCAAGGTGGCTGAGGTTTGAAGAAGCAGAAATGGACCAGACTGGAGAGGTGTATTCAACAATAGGTAAGATACAGAAAACGTAGAATGCTCTGAGGGCATTTACATTTGTGATATCAGAAAACCTGTAGAGTAAACCAAGGAGTGACATAGCACGTGAGGTAACCCTGTTTATGTGCGAGACAATCAACAATTTACTGTCAAAAGGCACTCCTAGGTCTCCTTGATTATCAACAAGAGCAATTGGTTGGTTTAGTAGGTGATATTCTTGCAGAACAGGGGATTTACGAAGTGTGAAAAAAATGGTGGAACACTTGAAGGATGAGGTTTAAGACGCCATGTAGTACACCAACCTGACAGTGAATCAAGTGCATTTGGCAATTGGATTGTATCTGTAGGAGAATCGATTTGCTTGAAGATTTTACAATCATCTGCAAAGAGAAGGATTTCACATGAATGGTGGGAAACAGTATCGATAAGGTCATCAATAAACAGGGCAAAAAGAAGTGGACCTAGGACACTGCCCTGCGGGACACCAGAGAGAGTGGTGGTGGGAGAAGAACTGCATCCATCAAGGACCACGCGCTATAGTCCTTCGCTCAGACAGCTATTAATAGAGCTAGGAGTCTCCCATGCACGTTAACCCGTTCATAAAGTTCGTGTGCAAGAAGCGTGTGATCCACGGTATCGAAGGTCTTCGCGATGTCGATATAGCATACATCAAGTTGAGAGCCCGTGTGGATGGCAGACGTGGCATGATGGAGGAAGATAGCCACGTTAATTACGTAGAAGCTTCCAGGAAGGAAGCCATGATGCTGAGGGGATATATATGGAATTGTAAACGCCAGCAAATGCTGGTGGATGATCCTTTCACAATTGATTGATAAAGCAGGTAATATAGAGAGCGAGCGATAATTTGCGATCAATTGTATTGATTCGGCCTATGCAATTGTAACTTAAGGAATAAATAAAGGTGGTCACGTTTCTGAAGGTTGGAGGATATTCCATTTGGCACTCTATATTGTACGATATCGCCATGAAATCGGATCTCTGATGACACGTTCGGTATTGAGCCAAAAATATTAAAACTCAATTATGAGTCGTCCAATAGAGTTCTGGTTACTCTACTATGACAGGACGTAGAACATGACACATACGTAGCCTAAGAGACGCCAAATAAGAAAATTCCTGCCCTAGATAGCTGAGTACACATGGTTATTGTTACCTATTATTAGTACGAGCAGCATACTGTCACACAGTTGAGGTTATTGATTGCGAAATGTAGAGTTCAGGTTAGAACTCTCAAAGTGGTAGTCACCAATATCACCCTAGTGCTTTATATATTTAGATTACGTCAGATTGGTTTGCGGACTCCAATACTAGTGTATTACCAGATCTTCAGTTTGAAGGCTTTGGGAAGATTTTATAATCTACAGCGTGAATGGATGAATACTATAGGGTGTTTTAGAAAGGAAGTTGGTTTCACGCCCAGTAAGCATCGTACAATTTATAGTAAATATAGGGGCCTATATCATATTTTTTAAAATCTTCCTTTACTCTGAGGCTGCCTGAGACAATGAATGCACTAAAACAACTTCGTTAAAATAAATACAAAGTAAATTATAAGTCCACGATCTCAGTCTAGCAAATACAAGTGGTGTCTGTGTATCAGAAAAGAACCCCTAAGTGCTTTCAGTCCGCAGGCCTACTGATGATGAAGGTCTTTATGAGCTCCATCGTCCTTTAGGCGTCCCCTCACTTCCACTTCGTCGATATTCCATAATACTTAAAACAGAAAATTTATACTTAATATGACAGATATTACGGAAAAAAGGCAACTCGCAGCTGTACATCACCAATTACATACCTGACAAACATGTCGCAATACGTTGACTTTTAAAAATTCAGAATGGAAGGATCAGCTACAGCCCAGATGGGCGTTGACCTACCAAGTACCTGCTGCTCATCCCGGAGGACTAAATGATACGAGGTGATATATATTATTCTTTTACAATTTGCTTTACGTCACACTGACACTCATCGGTTTTATGGCGACGATAGGGTAGGAAAAATGCTAGGAGTGGGAAGGATGCGGCCGTGGTCTTAATTAAGGTACAGCCCCAACATTTACCCGGTGTGAAAATGGGAAACACTGAAAACCATCGTTAGGGCTGCCGACATTGGGGCTCGAACCCACTATATCCCGGATACAACCTTACAGCTGCACGACCAAATCGCACGGCCATCTCGGCCAGTGGGTGATAGGTTGGCAGTTTGATAAATCCTCTCGACCTTCTAGATCGAGGTCGTTATCTCATAGTCATATAGGTCCGCGATTGTATTCACGTGGGAGTGGAACTCGAACCAGTCCTCAGACCCACGTAAAATCCATGACCCGCCGGTAATCGAGGCAGGCTTGCTACCGTTTTCTATTGCCCGTAATTCCATTGATTCTGTCAGGGACGGAGAAAACACACAAAGAAGAAACAATTTTAGGAGTATAATTTATATGAATTCGCTAGTTTTCCTGAATATTGTGTCTAACAATATCTATTGCTCTCATCTTTCTCGCTATTTCTCTTCAACTTTGAGCTGCTTCCCCTACCATAGTCGCAATGGACGTCATTAAATTTATATAGGATTTTTAGGAGGGGTTCGCTTGCGGTCGTAATTTTATATCAGTTTTTACCTCTAGTTACCACCATCTATTCTCGTAATATGGTGGAAAATATTTATGTGATACGCTCCGTAAATAATCAATGTTCAATAGCCAGAGGAAAATTTATCTCAGTGCAATCGTTTCCGTCAGGACCTGACGTTGTGAAGAGAAACAGGGAAATGTGCCTCAATAATGAATCGAACTACCTCTACAGGTCTAAAGGTTTATCTCACAAAGAAACACAAGGTCCACAAAACTGCTATAAACATAATTATGCACAACATAGCTTCTGCTTGACATTGTAGGGTCGCTCAAAGAAAGAATGAGCGCATGGTATTGTATATGCCTCCCATGTAATATTTTATTAGACTTAATTTTAATTATTATCACAATATAATTCATCTCCTATGTGGATAAAAACCTTGTGAATACCAAAAGGAAGCATCATACCTATAGTTTCAGTTGTTTCTGCGGAATCCTGACTTGCGAGGAACTTCCACAATATCATTTATTTATTCTTTGTTTGCGTTAATGCATATCTTTGTAAGCTCCATTAAGCATATTAATTCAATAAGCTGAATTCATGAACACTACTCAAAGATTCTGGATAGAGATAAATTAAAATGCCACTATCGGTCGTCCTTTATTCGTTGTGGTTTCTGATTTCAATTGTAGGAAGTTGTTTTGAGTTTGTGTTTCCCAAGGACGAGGCTGTAACTTTTCCCAGTCTTAGTCCAACAAATCGTCCAGTGCACGTAGTAACATATAATTTGCAGTTGAAGACTTGAAGCTAAGTGCCAAACGCAAATTTTTAGATATTTCTACGAAACGCTATCATATTGTTTATTATTATTATTATTATTATTATTATTATTATTATTATTATTATTATTATTAACAAATACATTGCAACTGGGAAATATACCGGTCGCAAGGATGACTTAGAATAGTGTGATACTAAAGTAAAGTTGAAACATAATTGCCCAACAACAACTACTACAACAACAAGAGTACAACAAGCAATTCCATGGAAAGAAAATTTTACAAGAAATACTACTAGTTTAACATTCTAAATCCAGCATCACCATATACCATATACAAATTCACACACAATTTAAGTGCTTAACACTGCGGCTTACAATAATATAGGTTGAGCTTACTACTAGCTTAGCATTACAACATCGTCATTTACAAATTCATATGTAACTAAAGTATTTCAAAATTTTACACTATGACTTAAAATAGTTTGAGCGGTCCAATTACTATTATCTTAGCATTGTAAATACAGCACGTTCATATACAAATGCACACATACCTTAAATAATTCAGACGCCTTAATACCACAATTTTCAGTGGGTTGAACGACGCATTAAAATATGACACCATCACATTGATATAGATCATAGTGTCTTATTTCCCAAAGCATAAATGTGACTGTCTAATTATTTAATACGATAAGTCACAGTCAGAGGAATAGCAATTTGTTAAAACGAACTGAAAATTCTAAAAATTCAATTAAATATCATTCAGTAAAAGGTACTTAGCGATGGAACACCTGCTAGTTGACTGGGTAGAATTTCTGCAGGGTAATTTGACGGACGTATACTGATATGAGCGTATGTACCTCTGAAATATTGTTTTTGAAGAGAATGGAACTTAGTCTGTTTAGAATGTAAAATATTCAAATTCCCTGCATACTCATACATTTATAACAGGTCCCTTCTCCTTGCTTTTCAAACTCTTACCTAACATTTCCTAAATTCATTTCCTACAGAATTACTCCATCATTACTGAGGGTAGTATTTTCACTTTCGTCAGTTGAGGTCCTACCGGGCGAGTTGGCCGTGCGGTAAGGGACGCGCGGCTGTAAGCTTGCATCCGGGAGATAGTGGGTTCGAATCCCACTGTCGGCAGCCCTGAAGGTGGTTTTCCATGGTTTCCCATTCTCACACCAGGTAAATGCTGGGGCTGTACTTTAAATAAGTCCACGGCCGCTTGCTTCCAACTAGGCCTTTCCTATACCATCGTCGCCATAAGACCTATCTGTGTCAGTGCGACGTAAAGCCGCTAGCAAAAAAAAAAGTTGAGGTCCTAATCAGATGTCTTAATTCTGGCATTTATCTATAAAAATAAGTATACAAATGTTTTATCGTGCAGTTTGAGGGTCGAAGCTAACCTCTAGCTGTAAATAAAATACTAAAAATAGAGATATTAAGTTACATCTTACATTCATCCCGTTTTGAAGGCAGTATTAATTTCTGCTCTTGTTGAGGCAAATTTATTGGAAGGCGAGCTCTGATGTGTCTCAATTCGTATTTTTACCATTGACGTCAAAGGAATAGGTGTTCTTGATAATGAACATTCCTACAGCTGATCCTTATATATCCAGGTCTTCCATCAAAGACATTTGAGTACCTATACAAGGAATGAATTCTCACCTTTGTGTCAACTTGCAATCTGCCTAATCTACTGACTGGAGAGGATGAATCAGTTTACAAAATTTTCTAGGTCAGGTTCACGTGCTGCCAAAGAACGGTTTCGTAAAAGTTGTGATTCACCCTGCTAGCGGCAACTGAAGATGTGGCTAGTGTAAAGCATAGGAAATTTCGTCTCCCAAGTGAATTTTATGAGATTGATCGTGAAAAGTGTATTAAAATACTGTTCTAAGGACGACGGATTCTAGGTACAGAGCAGTCTGTTCTGCTTAACATACTTGTTCACGTCTACTCAATCTGCTGCTCCTCTCTTCTCTTCTTCTCTTCTACGCTAGTCGAGGTCGAGCTGGTCTCTTCTGTTATGGAAACAATATTATGCTATGTGTACTGTACCTGTGCAAATATCTTTAAGCCTGATTGTTTGAATACGTAATTATGCTAATAGTTCTCTAGACGCTACGGGGTAATTTGATATGTTTGCTATATCAAGAGAGCCTGCAGTGCGAAGCAAGTAGTTATATAGCACTGTGTTATCATTGACATTATTGTTAATCAGTTGTGAAAGTTCGAAGATGATTTCAGAGAAGTTTGAATGCAGTTGATATTAGGTAAGATCTCATGCTGGGACTCTCCAGCACTTATCGATGAAAAAATAAAAAAGAATACATAAACTATAATCAACTTATTTATTACGAGACGGTGAAGCCAATACTTACGTGTATTATTGATACTGTTTCTCCAAGGGACTAGAAAACAGTCATAGTTTCCAGGGCACGTGACATTACTCGTAATTTTCCACACTCAGTTTCTCTCCGGGCATGGAAAGTTTTTTCGAACGCTTCAAAATTAATAATGCAGGCTTTTGTAGATCTTCACGAATGGTGGACTATTTATCGTTCGACTGTGCCATGTTTGGAAGGACAAGATTCGAACTTGAGTGTCACCTAAACAATGGTAATGTGAAACTCTGAAAGCCATTATACCATCTGTTTAAGAAATAGGGTTCAAACTGTTAAGGATATTTAACAAATACGAATAAATAATGTCCGCCTCTGTGGTGTAGTGGTTAGTGTGATTAACTGCCGACCCCGGAGGCCCGGGTTAGATTCCCGGCTCTGCCACGAAATTTGAAAAGGGGTGCTACGGCTGGAACGGGGTTCACTCAGCCTCGGGAGGTTAACTGAGTAGAGGTGGGTTCGATTTTCACCTCAGCGATTCTTGAAGTGGTTTTCCGTGGTTTCCTCCTCCTCCTCCAGGCAAATGCCGGGATGGTACCCAACTTAAGGCAACGGCCGCTTCATTACCTCTTCCTTGCCAGTCCCTTCCAATCTTCTCATCCCTCCACAAGGCCCCTGTTCAGCATAGCAGGTGAAGCCGCCTGGGCGAGGTACTGGTCCCTCTCCCCAGTTGGTATCCCCCGACCCAAAGTCTGAAACTCCAGGACACTGCCCTTGAGGCGGTAGAGGTGGGATACCTCGCTATGTCCAAGGAAAAACCGACCCAGGAAGGTAAACATATTAAGAAGAAGAAGAAGAATTAATACATTTATCACATTCTTGAATATGTTTAAAGCAAGCAAGTTTAAGTGTATTGAGCGAAGTCTAGATCGACCCAGACTAGCACAGACGACTAAAAAAGGAAATCGAAGGGTAGGAAGAAATTATGAAAAAACATAATATTACTCGTATATAGTCACTGGGCTAACGAAACGTGATGGCCGAATGATTCATCCTTGACTTCTCACTAAAGGGGCCACGATTCGAATCCCGGTTAATGCATGTGGGTGTTTTGAAACGAAGATGTATATTCTGCATGTTTCGTTTCCGCACAAACCTAGAAGTATCATTGATGTGATCACGATTCCAACAGCCATGTAAAAGTACAAACTAGCTTTCAGTAACCTTCGGATAATTATTAGTGTGCAATATGCCTTATGACTGGTCCTGCTCCTTGGCTGAATTGTCAGCGTAAAGACATACTGTTCCGAGGTATCTGTGGAACGGCAGAGGTGAAAGAAGGTGCGGGGGTGAACAGGTCCCAAAATACGAAATGAAAGTTAAGATAAAATTTAACAAGGTTATATTTTCTTTTAAAGATTAAGAAATAACAAATAGAACAGGTAATCAGTAGCCGAATTACAATTCGAAAATGTACAATTACAATGATTACAGGATTTGGGCTCCGAGAGCCAGACACACAATTCTTGAGCTATAAGCCCAACTTTACAATATACACAATTCAACAAAGGGGCAGAAGACCCCAATCATGCCCAGGAGCACTTGCTCCCAATTACACCGTAAAGCCTCCTCGAGGCGCGCAGAAACAAAATTTAAGAAAGAACTACCTGCTCTTAAGTTCGGGCCTATCAAAGGCCACACCAAACTCCACTTTCAAGTTGTCCTCGAAGAACATGAAAACTGGGGTAAAAAAAAAATACCCAACCTACTGAGGCCTATTAAGTAAGGAAACAGGTCAATTATATGGCCTCTAAAATATCAACTTGAGAGGAGGCGTTCTTGCACTCCTAATACATTTTGTTTAAAACCTACTTGGCACTAGGCCGTTAATGCAAGGGCTGATCCCATCCTAAAGAGGTGACTTATATGAGAAGACAATTTACATTACGCTAGACTGGAAGAAACGGTTGAGAACATAAGTTCACCTTAAAGCAATATGAGTGGGAGCTCGAGAGGGTTAAGCACCCTCTATCCCAATTTATAGTTTAAACAGGTAGAATTGATACCGAGTGTCTTTACATTTTAAGGGAAAGTTACATGGTAAAAGGCTTCGGACCTGCCCCGAGAGTTAAACTGCTGAGCTAGCAAGAAAATAAGTTATTAAACGGCCATTACCTTGTGGATGAACTGCTGCCCGAAGAAAGAGGCGCTTCCCGCCCTCTGCTACATACTTTACACACTGAAAGATGTTACTGAAGTGGCGCGGAGACCCGAAAATCAGCAGTTTATATACTCTCGCGGAAAGTTCGAGGCGTATCAGGAATGAGAACACCCTCCCACAAGAATTTTATTGGCTAGGGTTAAGCAACATATCCAAGTTGAAGAAGATACACCTGATTGGTCATAAATTAATTAAAGAAATTCGGGATTGGCTAAATTCAAACCGGGCGGAAGGAAGGGGTTAATATTGCCAACATAAACAATAACTGAAAGAAATTTAACAAAGAACAAACTTATAAACACAAAATTTCTTCAAAAACATAGTTCTTTCACTTCGCACTAGGGTGCATAATTGTATTTCTGCAGAAGTGCCATCTCGAAGAGAATGTCCACACTTCTTACTACAGGCAAAACAAAAATACATCGAAAACGACCCAGTTCAGAAACTTCAAAATTTACAAGTAGTGACATCTTCTGAGAAACTAGAAAATTAACACAGTAGATAAAGTTCAGACTTCCTCCAGTAGAGGAGTTTCAACTGGCGCAAAGTTTGAATTAGCGGCATGGAGGTGTACCACCCGGTACACATACAATTAAGAGTGCCCCGGGTTCGACTCCTGGCCGGTTCGGGGATTTTAACTTTGTCTCTTGAATTCCTCTAGCTCGGGGCTGGGTGTTTTTGTTCGTCTTAATACAGATCTTCACTTGCCTACAACATATATCACTACAAAGCACCATAGAAACACGCCAAATCGAATATGTCCTTCAACATAGGGTTGGAGTCAGGAATGTCATCGGACCGTAAAACTGGGCTATATACATACAGATTGCCGACCCCAGCTAATTGGGAAAAATACCGGAGGGAGAAGATATATCCAATGACTTATGTTTGCTTGTCATGTTGAGTGTACTGCAAGTGTAGATTATTTGCGCTGCAATTCGTAATGCAGCCTATGGAATTGGAATAATATCCAACATCAATATTTGCTTACAGATATACTGGTAACTCATGGAAGGAAACCAGATGCGATTATCACTGGAGAAACCACAAGCAGAGATAGATTTGCTCATCATTGGCTTCAAACTATCGGTTTGGTACTTCTCTTACTCGGCATGACTGGTTGAAAGTGTACGCTGTATTTCCATTTTTGGGAAACGGAGGAGAGTGAACCTCATTTAGCATATCCATTTCATGAGAGTTTATAAATCTTTAATAAATTATGTGAGTTACAATAAGTATTAAATTCGTCATAAGTATAGAAGAAATCATTCAATATTGACGTCATTGAAGCAGTAGTGATAAATACTACTTTCGCGCTAAATAAATGGAAGCTCAATTGCAAAGATCTTTAGCAACTGACCCCCTGGATGTAAATACTTGATGCCATGTATGTATTATCTCATACTTGTACTGTGTGTAATAACTTGTAATGAAATGCAGATTTTCTCTTACGATTTAGTGCACTAATATATTCAACATGCCTTGTTTTGAAATTCAAGCTGGTTTATCCAATGCATAATTTACGCCATTTTCTTCATTTCAGCCTATAAACACTGGTTAAGTTATACATAACTTTGTGTAGGATGTTTATTTCTGGGTTTGAGTTCTGTTAAGAAGAATACGCAAACATCAACACAAGCATGGAAATTCGTCACACCAGTCCTAAGACCACGCCCATATCATTCTAGACCAATATGAAATACATTTCCAAACACTACATCTCAAAGCACTGATATTCTCAACGTATAGAAACATATTAATTTTCGTGCACTGTACAACCATGCCAAACATGAACATTTTCTAACCATATTGTTGGTAACCGGGTAAATATCTACCTTCCAGATATACAGCGTATCGTCACCAGAAGACCTATCTGTGCCGGTGCGACGTAAAGCAAAATAGCAGAAAAAAGTTATACGGCGTTATATAGCCGCCCCTTCCAATGCAGTTTTATGCCACCCACAATATTCAATCCGTCCTGAAAACATCTGCCCTGCCGGTATGCTCAGATAACACAACCGCACATCTTGGTATTAACCGCCTCACCATGATAGGGCGCCGTAATGTTATACTCGCATTTAAAGAATTGGAAGACAAATACTCGCTATAAGTTGCACAGTGTGCCGTATGGAACCGAAGTGCAGTTGGTAAAGGCTTGGCGGGGCGGGCTTGCATGTCAAGTGGGAGGTTCGAGGCCGGGGCGAAGATAGCACATGTTTTAAATATTTGTTTCATACGTACCGCGCGCAATGTAGGTTCGGTACCCGCCCTCGTGCAAATTGTGTGTGAATGAATGTATTTGTGGCCCTAAGAAGGACCTATTAGTTAGCAGGCCAGACACATACAGACCGGAAATACAGCTGGCCCGACAAAATTTTATCCCAGTAAATGCTCGAGGTTGTAGCAGTTTTGGTTTATGAACATTCGGGACCGGTGTCAAATAGATCGTCTTGCGCGCTGAAGCATTCCAGGTATAATTGCTCGGCAGGCGTCCGTGATGAGTTGTCGGTACTGGTAGGGGTTCTCCGACGATTGAGTATAAACGACGTTCTTCAAATGTCCCCACAAGAAAAAGTCTAACGGCGTTAAATCCGGCGATTTGGTGGGCCTAGGAACAGGGCCTCCTCGTCCTACTATTTCCCTAGCAGTTCCTCGTTCAGATGGTTACTTACGAACGGGCAAAGTCGAATGTGGGGGAGTTTCCTCCTGTTGCAACCACAGCGTCAAATGATCGTGCAATGGTACATCGTCCAGCAGCAGTGGGAGTTCCTGACGAAGAAAGCGCAGATAGCGTGGGCCCACCCAATGGCCCTCAAAGAAATAAGGTCCAATGTGGCGTTCCCACAAGATTCCACACCAAACATTCACTCCCCTGCATACTAGATGGGCCGCCTGTCGCACCCAGTCAGGATTGTTCGGACTCCAATTGTGCATGTTGTGGAGATTGACGTTCCCATTATTGTGGAAGCGCCATTCGTCCGAGAACGAGATATGCGATACGAATGCTGCGTCAATGACCAACCTGCCTAGTAGCCACCAATAGAACTCCATTAGAGCTTCGAAATCCCGCCCATGGAGCTCTTGGTGTAGCTCAAGATGTTATGCATGAAATTTATCTTCATGCAGTATTCGCCAGGCCGACGGCTGGCTGGTGTTCACATGTCCTGCAATCGCCCTTGTACTGATGTGTGGATTATTACGAGCTGCCTTCAGAACGGCCTTACTGTTTTACTCAATGTAACGGGCCTTTCGTGGACTGGTGGCTGGTTGGAAATCACGCCTGTTGTCCTTAGGCGTCTTTCAACACGGCGGAATGTCTTAGCACCCGGGTGTCGCCTGTCGGAATACCGTTCCTGGTACAAACGTAGTGCCACGCACGCATTTTGTATTGCTTCCCCATAAATGAGGAGGATGTCAACGTATTCCTCTATGAAAAATATGTCGAACGACAGCAGAGATCACAGTACATTCAGGCCCTAACCAGCGTTGTATACGCAGGGTACAATATGAATAGCAATGTCATTCTGCTGTTTGAATATGGCAAACGTGGGCCTGTGTTTACGTATTGAAACATCATACCGACGCAAAAATATTTCAACGATACAGGATTCGAACCGCCGTTGGCACATTCCGTCGATTGCTAGGCGAACGTCCAACCACATCCGCTACGCTACACTACTGGAAACATTGGAAACACGTTGGTAGTACGATGAGAGCAGAGTGCATACGCCATCCGGTTCGGAGTTTAAGACATTAATTAGTGCAATGTTACCTAATTTCTTGTTCGGCTCCATGGCTAAATGGTTAGCTTGCTGGTCTTTGGCCGCAGGGGTCCCGCGTTCGATTCCCGGCAGGGTCGGGAATTTTAACCATAACTGGTTAATTCCCATGGCATGGGGTTTGGGTGTATGTGTCGTCCTCATCATCATATCGTACTCATCACGACGCGCGGGTCGCCTACGGGAGTCAAATCGAAATACCTTCATCTGGCGAGCCGAACTTGTCCTCGGACACTCCCGGCTCTAAAAGCCATACACCATTTCATTTACCTAGTTTTATGCATTGATTCCCCTCTTCGTTACACCCGGTCACGAGGCACGACACGTTACATGGTAAACGGACGTTGCCACGTGATTTCAAGGTGCCATGTCTTTCGAACGGGTGATAGAACATTTCACTAGGGTTCAGAATCCTGTGCATAATGTGCTCACTGAACATTAGTACCATAGAGTACACCTGCAGGGTAATAGCACCCCTATAACGATGTTGGGCTGCAGCAAACGATATTGGAAGGGGCTGCTGAGTCACACTGTATACTGTATAGGTAGATAAGTTGTCGTTGTCGGCTATGCATAAATCTTAGTTGAGTATTTACTTTTCTTTGGGTATGGGTTGATGAATTTAGTCTCCTTTTCCGCGAAACCATTTAAAACCTGAAACTTGTTTTTTATTACTATACTGGCGAATGTACCCGTGCTTCGCTACGGTATTCTACATTGTATTCGAATACCGAAGTAAATAGTGTGCATGCAGTAAATAAGATTGTTTTAAAATTGCATGTCTCTTAGCGTTATCCGAGAAAGAGCATGGGGAGGTCCCCGTACGTTGTTTCCAATGTAAAGTGTTTGTTATGGATTTGTGATATAACGGCAGGCTCACTTGCCTACTGCCATTCACAATCGAGTTGGGAAGTTTACATTATAATTGCAGGCTCCATTGCCTACTATGCGGGCAGAATCGATTTGGGGAGTTTTCGTTAAAATGGCAGCCCGCCCTTTCCTACTTCCAGACTGATTACAGTTTTTATTATAATGGCAGGCAATTACCCTACTATCACTCGAAATTGAGTTGTGCAGTTATCATTATAATGCCAGGCCCATTTTCCTACTGCCAGCCAGCTTACTGCCAGTCACACCAAGTTGGTGAGTTTCCATCAAAATAGCAGGCCACTATGCCTAATGCCAGTCACATTTTAGATGAGGACATTTCTTTATAATGGCGGGCAGCCTTGCCTACTGCCAAACACAATCGGGTAGGGGAGTTTTAAACAAAACTGCATGCTCACTTGCCTTCTGCAAGTCAAATCGAGAAGTGAACTATTCATTACAATTGTAGACCTTCCTTACTAATGACAGTTACACAGGAGTTGGAGAAGGAACCCTTTCATACTGCCAGTCAAAGTCGGTGTGGGGAGTACTGATTACAATAGCAGACCCACCCTTTCTCGATCACTACAAATCGACATCAGTGAATATATATAGATCGACATACGAAAGTATATGCGTGTTTACAATATTGAAGACCTTCATTTACAGATTAACTGCTACTAAACGTACGTCATATCGACAAAGGATTATACCATAAGACACGCCGGATTTAGTGGCCTAAATGGCTGGTCCTATGATATGTCATCTATTCTTGGGTCAGATTGAGTTAGAAACGTGGAACAGGGTAACGTTCTTGTAAGATTATCTCACATTACATTAATTTTCGGATAATTATGTGACAGCTACATAGATAGCATTTGGCTCATATATGGCTACAGGGTGGGCCAATTTTCGTGAAGAGTTTGATGATTCTGTATTTCATATAAGTAATCGAAGGTATGAATTATGCATGTGAAAATTCCAAATGGACTTAACATCGATTAATAGAGAAAAATGAAACGTAAAAGGGATACAGATACGGCAAAAAGTCATAAGACCAAGGTTGTAGATCATTCCAAATTGAACGGAGATTGTGCAATCTGTTATGTGATAGGAATTTCCGAAGGTCTGCACCATCATTAAAATTGCCTGCATATTTCGATATTCTTCGGGGATAAAAAGTGAAAAATGTAATGATCTTGGATGTTTTCCGTTCGTTACAGGCTAAAACGTATAATTTTGTCAAATTTCAATTATCTTCTTTTTCTTCTGGCAGATTATGCCGAAATCTGGATTCTGGGCGAGGCGGGTAAAAATTAGGACTTTCAGGAAACTAAACCAAAAATTATGCAGATGGTCATTATTACCCCTTAAACGGAAAGCTGTACGAAAATTTCGCCAAAATAGTCAGTGTAGAGGCACACAGTCGTTACGATTTGATTTATATAGATAAGGAATCTGCTCCATGTAAAACACCTTTTTGGCTATGTCCGTTGGACTTAACCTGCAAAACTGACCATTCATGACATCTCCCTTATTAATCCTCCTGACGAAAAAATGCACATGAAAAAAGGTTTAGAGGTGGAATTCCATCACGTTTGGTCGATTTCCAGTCAGGTTGGTCTTGTTCTGTATATATTGTGGAAGAGTAAAATCACCATTTCGGTTCCCTATAAACCGCCAGTCCATTCCGGAACATGAAATGTTATTTACGTTTAAAACCTACCTTTGGACAGGTGGATGCTAAATATGAATTTTGGTTCGAATGTCTTCAGTAGTTTTCAAGTTGTAAGGAATACGCTTTACACGCACCCGCTCGTGAGTTAAGTTCGATGGGACTTGTACAAAAAACGGTCCGTTAATAATATCTCCCTTATTCATCCTCGTATCGAAATGATGCACATGAGAAAAAAGGTTTAGAAATTAATTTCTACCAAGGCAGGTAGATTTAAATGAACGTTGGTTGTGTATATTTTGTGGAAGTGCAAAATCACTGTTTCGGTTTCGTATAAACCCCCAGTCAGTTCAGGGATTTAGAAATAATATTTGCCCTAAAACCTATCAAGGACAGGTGTATTCTAAATATGAGTATTGGTGGAAATACATCCAGTAGTTTGTAGCACTCGCGTACATACGACGTAATTAAGGAAGAAAATAATACAGTTAAGAGAGTTGAAAGTAATAGAAAATGGATTATAACTGAGGACAGACGGATAACGACAAATATGTAAATGCCAAGTTAATGTATTGGAAAATCAAATGCCCCTCAATAAATTATGCTAGTGTGAGATATGGATATAATAAAGCGGTAACAGAGGAGAAATTTAGGTCCATTGATTCCTACGTAAACAAAAATAAGAAGATGACTAATGGTGTTATTACTTAATCTATTCGAAGGCGGTTATAACATCCAACGATATTCCGCCAATATCCCGCAGATAGGCCGATTGACGCCTCTCTTGCCTTCTACCTAAGGAACAACCACGAATTTAAAAACATGATGAGGAACATGGCAATACGTTACTTACCTGCTGGCATGCAGTCAGAGACTTTGCCATGGTAACCTGTAGGTTCGTTGTCGGTCTGTCGGTCACTCAATGCAAAGCATGGTACCAGCAGAAAATTGTAAATTTCTCCGTCATGTAAAGAGTAAGGTAAATTATGAAAATAACGAAAGTTGTTTATAATGAAGAGACGTTTCACGTACGGTAAACGAAGCTTACAGAAAATCAATAGTATAAGAGAAAATGGAGGAAAACCATTCTGGTTTTCCTATAAACCCCCCGTCTGTTCAAAGATTTTAAAATGATATGCATATTGAAACCTTCC
Organism: Anabrus simplex; assembly: GCF_040414725.1. Lineage (NCBI taxonomy): Eukaryota > Metazoa > Arthropoda > Insecta > Orthoptera > Tettigoniidae > Anabrus > Anabrus simplex. Next base: position 1,093,625,999 of record NC_090266.1, read on the forward strand.
CCGGGATGAGTATACTCTAAATATGAAGTTTAGTTGAGATCTATCGAGCCCTTTCGACGTGATGGTGGAAAAACCATTCTGGTTTTCCTATAAACCCCCGTCTATTCAAATATTTTAAAATGATATGCATATCGAAACCTTCCCCGGGAGGAGTATACTCTAAATATGATATTTGGTTGAGATCTATCCAGCCGTTTCGACGTGATGGCGGAAACACCATTCTGGTTTCCCTATAAACCACCCGTGTATTCAAAGATTTTAAAATGATATGCATATCAAAACCTTCCCCGGGAGGAGTATACTCTAAATATGAAATTTGGTTGAGATCTATCCAGCCGTTTCGACGTGATGGTGGAGAAACCATTCTGGTTTTCCTATAAACCCCCGTCTATTCAAAGATCTTAAAATGATATGCATATCGAAACCTTCCCCGGGAGGAGTATACTCTAAATATGAAATTTGGTTGAGATCTTTCCAGCCGTTTCGACGTGATGGTGGAAAAACCATTCTGGTTTTCCTATAAACCCCCCGTGTATTCAAAGATTTTAAAATGACATGCATATCGAAACCTTCCCCGGGAGGAGTATACTCTAAATATGAAGTTTACTTGAGATCTATCGAGCCGTTTCGACGTGATGGTGGAAAAACCATTCTGGTTTTCCTATAAACCCCCGTCTATTCAAATATTTTAAAATGATATGCATATCGAAACCTTCCCCGGGAGGAGTATACTCTAAATATGACATTTGGGTGAGATCTATCCAGCCGTTTCGACGTGATGGTGGAAAAACCATTCTGGTTTTCCTATAAACCCTCCGTGTATTCGAAGATTTTAAAATGATATGCATATCGAAACCTTCCCCGGGAGGAGTATACTCTAAATATGAAGTTTAGTTGAGATCTATCGAGCCCTTTCGACGTGATGGTGGAAAAACCATTCTGGTTTTCCTATAAACCCCACGTCTGTTCAAAGATTTTAAAATGATATGCATATTGAAACCTTCCCCGGGATGAGTATACTCTAAATATGAAGTTTAGTTGAGATCTATCGAGCCCTTTCGACGTGATGGCGGAAAAAACATTCTGGTTTTCCTATAAACCACCCGTCTATTCAAAGATTTTAAAATTATATGCACATCGAAACCTTCCCCGGGAGGAGTATACTCTAAATATGAAATTTGGTTGAGATCTTTCCAGCCGTTTCGACGTGATGGTGGAAAAAACCATTCTGGTTTTCCTATAAATCTCCCTGTATTCAAAGATTTTAAAATGATATGCATATCGAAACCTTCCCCGGGAGGAGTATACTCTAAATATGAAGTTTGGTTGAGATCTATCCAGCCGTTTCGACGTGATGGTGGAAAAACCATTCTGGTTTTCTATAAACCCCCGTGTATTCAAAGATTTTGAAATGATATGCATATCGAAACCTTCCCCGGGAGGAGTATACTCTAAATATGAAGTTTGGTTGAGATCTATCCAGCCGTTTCGACGTGATGGTGGAAAAACCATTCTGGTTTTCCTATAAACCCCCGTGTATTCAAGGATTTTAAGATTATATGCATATCGAAACCTTCCCCGGGATGAGTATACTCTAAATATGAAATTTGGTTGAGATCTATCCAGCCGTTTCGACGTGATGGTGGAAAAACCATTCTGGTTTTCCTATAACCCCCCGTGTATTCAAAGATTTTAAAATGATACACATATCGAAACCTTCCCCGGGAGAGTATACTCTAAATATGAAGTTTGGTTGAGATCTATCCAGCCGTTTCGACGTGATGGTGGAAAAACCATTCTGGTCTTCCTATAAACCCCCGTGTATTCAAAGATTTTAAAATGATATGCATATCGAAACCTTCCTCGGGAGGAGTATACTCTAAATATGAAATTTGGTTGATATCTATCCAGCCGTTTCGACGTGATGGTGGAAAAATCATTCTGGTTTTCCTATAAACCCCCCGTGTATTCAAAGATTTTAAAATGATATGCATATCGAAACCTTCCCCGGGAGGAGTATACTCTAAATATGAAGTTTGGTTGAGATCTATCCAGCCGTTTCGACGTGATGGTGGAAAAACCATTCTGGTTTTCCTATAAACCCCCCGTGTATTCAAAGATTTTAAAATGATATGCATATCGAAACCTTCCCCGGGAGGAGTATACTCTAAATATGAAGTTTGGTTGAGATCTATCCAGCCGTTTCGACGTGATGGTGGAAAAACCATTCTGGTTTTCCTAGAAACCCCCGTGTATTCAAAGATTTTAAAATGATATGCATATCGAAACCTTCCCCGGGATGAGTATACTCTAAATATGAAGTTTGGTTGAGATCTATCCAGCCGTTTCGACGTGATGGTGGAACAGACAAACAGACAAACAGACAGACACGAACAATTTTATTTATATAGATATATAGACTTGTACTTAACCTCTGGCCCAAATTGTGAATTTCGGTATTGTGTTCCATAATTGCTGTGTAACATTCGTCATGAGTAGGACCTAGAATATATCTAAGTTCAACAACGCTAATAGTGGTCTATATATATAAAATAAGAGTTTTGTCTGTACATCGCTCAGAATTTGAAAAGAACGGTATTTCTCTATCGGTCATGTCCATAGTAAAAAGGAAATGCACTTTTTACTTTTCCGTAATGTCTGTCTGTCTGTCTGTCTGTCTGTCTGTCTGTCTGTCTGTCTGTCTGTCTGTCTGTCTGTCTGTCTGTCTGTCTGTCTGTCTGCCTGCCTGTCTGTCTGTCTGTACACGCATCACGAGAAAACGGGTGAAGAGAATTTAATGAAAATCGGTATGTGAAGTCGAGGGATGAGCCACTACAATCTAGGCTGTAAATAATTTTACTCACGCTGAGTGAAATGGTAGTTTAGGGCAAGGCCTAAAATTGAATTCTCAAATATTTATATTATTACTAGCTGATGTACCCGTGCTTCGCTACGGAATTCTCAGAAATACTGTCTTTGTGGTTTTCCTACCTGATGTCGTCAGAATGAATGTAGTGATTAAAAGCAATGTTATATAAAATCCTCGATCAAATTAATAAACCGCACATTTTCTCACTTTTAACGAACAGTACTACGGTGCCGATCTAACGGTCCAAAGTTCCAGTGCTACAATGACCAGACCGCAGACAGCCGTGAACACTTATCTGCCATTATTCCGTCAAATATGCACACTGCTCATTC